>NC_071657.1:109010212-110260212 GCF_014839835.1 Dryobates pubescens | reverse complement strand
TACAGTCATCTTTTGGGGTCACTAGCATCCATTTAAAGTACTTAGTATCTCCATGTTTAATAGCTCACCATCTCCATGGTATTCAATATCTTCACAATTCCCACGCGTAAGCCTAATGCTTACATTGTTCTACTTTTATATAAAAATTATAAAGGTGCCTCCTTGGGGCAAATTCTGCCATACAATTTGGATTTTTTTTCTGACTCTCTAGCTAGTAGATATTAGGTAGGAAGCGCTTAGTGCTGCCTCATAGGATGTGGTGCTACAAGTCCGAGAGAGAACCTCAGCAATGAGAATTGTATTACTCTTTCACATTGTGGGATATAGCCTACAATGTCATTTGCCATCTCTCCTAGTTCTGTGCTCGTTTTCCATGTGAGAAGAAACAAGCTATTCCATTGCCCAATGCTTCATGCTCAGAATATGTTTTTGTAGGGAGTTTAGGGCTTTACAAATAAAAATGCCCTAAGCAGGAGCATTCTGTTATTTTACTGATGTCTAAACTGAAGAACTTGAGCATCTATGGTACTTTCACCTGTTTTTCTGGTCTAGAAAATAGCATGTAATTCATAAATTCTTGTTCTCATGATGGATAACGGCAACAATTCTGTGTTGTATGCTTGTATTTTAAAATCATTCCTACAATCTGTCAACTCCATTTAGGTGCATTTGCTTTTATTTATCTACAAAGTGGAACCTCCTTATTCACTGCATTTTGGCTGCCAGCATGGATGGAAACCATCCCAAGACGTATATGAATTTAAATGGCAGCAGAATGACTGGCACTAGATCCATGTTTTTAGTGTCAAGGCTATGGTAATGTATATCACTAGTTGTTAAACATAGTCTGCTGTCGGCTTGGTGCCAGTGTGCTGTCTTGTGTGCCAAACCTTTCTGGGAACCTCGTGTGTTCTCTAGTTCAGCTGCATATTTTCTCAGTTGTAGCTCTAGAAATGAGACACCAAATGTAGTGAAACAAAATAGCTTATGAACCATGTGAATGTTATGTTTGAGCGTCACATGGAAACCAGTCTTGCTTTGGGCCACATAAGTTGTTGCTTTGTTTTCATCTTCCTTTTGGCCTCATTTATCTTTACTGACCCATCCTAAGTGACAAAATGGAAGTAAAAATCATCCCTGAGTATTCTTAAAACCACAGAATGATAGAAAGGTTTGGGTTGGAAGGCACCTCCAAGGGTCATCTAGTACAACCCTCCTGCACTGAGGTTGCTCAAAGCCTTGTTGAGCCTCACCTTGAATATCTGCAGGGATGGGGCATCAACTACCTCCCTGGGCAACCTGTTGCAGTGTCCCAGCATACTCGTGGTAAAGAAATTTTTCCTAGGATCCAGCCTAAATCTACTCTTCTCTAATTTCAAACCATTACCCTTCATCCTATCACTACAGGCCTTTGGAAACAGTTCTTAGGTCCTTGATGATTGTGAATATCTGTGATGGCTTCTTGCCAGTTACTTACCACAATCATAAATATGAGGCAATGGGGAAAGTTATGCCTTGGATTAGTGTCTCTTTATGAGGTGCATTTCCTATCAGATGGTGGAATAGCCAAGTCTCTGTGACCTTCCTCTTTGTTGCTTGTCCACCTTGCAGCACCATCTGTCTATGAGAAGTGTTCACCACAAGGGAGATCATTGAGTGGTCTTCCCATTTTTGCTGCAGAGGATTAATAGCCAGATAAAAAGAAAGGTCATTTCACAAAACCGTTGGTATAATTTGCTCATGGTGGAGTTAAGAGATGAAACTAAATGGTGAGGCCCTTTCAGATTCCTTTCTGTTTTGTAAGGCATCTTCCAGAGTTATCCTTTTGAGTTGCAGCAAACCACTTAGTGTGTTCTGTATTTGGATTTCATCACCTGAAAGAATAAAAATATTTTCCTTCCTCCTAGGATGGGTTAATGGGTTATTTCTGCTGAATAGGGCCATGGCAGTACCTCCACAGGGATGCCCGATACCTTCTGGAATTATACCAAGGATTTAGTTCAAAGTTAGTTTTATGTAATGAGTGCCAACAGCTAGTTATGTGTTGAGTGAAAATGTATTATTCATCAAATGCATTTCACTGGAGGTGGTTGTAAAGTGACACTCTGAGTCTTAAGTTTGCACTTTCGGACTTCTAAGTATTTGCCTGTGGAACATTAATTTTGCAGTGGCATCTGTTTTGTTATGTTTTGTTTTCAGATTTTCCTCTGTAGTAGTTTTTAAAGCCTTTCTGATTTTCCAGAATGAAAAGAGTAGGGCAATATGCTATTCCTTTTCACTAAGCATTTAATTTTTACAGAGGTTTTTTGCTTGAAATAAACTTTTATTTCCCAAGATTTTCCTGCAGTATCTGAAGGCATCTGGAGCTTGTGTATAGGGAACTAACAAAGACTGTTGTGGAGTTTGGTGTATGGGAAATAAGTTTTGTCTCTCTCACTGTAATCAAGTAATCCATTTATACACATGGACATGTGCATCCAGGCATGTATCACAGAAGCACAAAATGGTTCAGATTGGATGGTCCCTCTGGAGATCAAGCAGGGCCGCCTAGAGGCATTTGCCTGGGACCATGTCCAGACAGCCTTCAAATATCTCCCAAAATGGAGACTCCACCAACTTCCCAAGTATGAATAACTATTTTCAACAGTCATGTATTATTGTTGCCAACAAAATTTATGAAAGGCCTTTGGGGAAGTTCACTATTTCTTACTAGGCTGAATGACAAACTAACAAACAAAAATAAAGTGGAATGATTTCTGCTCCAGAGCTTTCTTTTCCACCTGGATGTTTAACATCACTCTTAGGTTAACAATGGGTTCTTGTTTGCCTGCCTTGGCTGGGCTCCTTGTCTTGTGAATGTATGCCTGCAACTGTTATAATTCACAGGAACAGGAATAGAAAATGACTTTATTTTGGGGTGCAGCACAGCCAACAGGATGGTACCATCATGGAATGTGTGGGTTTGCTCCTCTGCTGTCCTACGTCCTTGTAAGGATTCCTGAGCAAGCTGAATGAGCAGGGAGGCAAACTCAGTGTAGAAAAGCACAATTCATACAGGCAAAGTGTTCAGCTCTGAAGATGACAGTGAAGCCAGTGTATCAAGGAAATTATATTATGTAGAGGGGATTTCCTTCAAGAGGTCTTTGGGTGCCCATATAATTTTATTTGGCTATGGAATAACCTCTGGTAGACCAGATCTCCTGTCATGTCCTAATGGTCCAGAAACTAGAGTGAAGCAGAGACTGAATCATGGATGGGCTAGGTTTCATACAGGAGTTTTATGTAAGGGTATAACAAATGTATAGAAATAAAATCTTCCAAAAGAAAAAACAAACCAAAACCAAAACAAACAAACAAACAAACCCAACCAAACACTCTCTTCTCTCTTACACTGGTTTACCTTTATTGCTGAGTAGAGGCAAACTGATTTAGTTAGCACATGAAAACACATGAAAGCTGAGCCATAAATCAGGAAAGATTTTATTATTTGTAAAGGAAAAAAAATGAAAAAGAAAATTTGTGCTATTTTTATTTGTTGTGGAATGGATGAACATAAAAATGACATGACATAAAAAAAAATAAAATAAAAAGCTTACAATAAAGTAAACCCAAACAGAGATTGGTTTTTCAGCACTCAACAGTTTTTTGGCTGCCCTTTGTATCTTCTGCAATACACATACATCAATTTACATTGTAAATTCTGTAGGGTGTGTGATTCTATCATTTCTGTTGATACATGATCTTAAACAAATAAGATGACAGCTTGATTTTGGAGTATGCACCAAAGGAACAGCAAAATACAGATAATATTTTTTCCTGGAGGAGGAGAGGGAGAAAATACAAGGTCTACTGTCATCTAACTCTATGGAATATGCATTTTGTTGTGTCTATGGCCCATATCCTTGTTGGAGTTGCTAAGAAATGAAGATATATTTCATTTACATTTTATGAACCTTTAAAATTTTCTGTGGATGAAAATCAAAGAACGTTTCAGAACCTCTAATGTATTTCAGAGCCTCTCCTATAAGGACAGGCTGAGGGAGTTGGGGCTGTTTAGATTAGAGAAGAGAAGGCTCCAGGGAGGCCTAACAAGTGGTCTTCCAGTACCTGAAGGGGGCCTACAAGAAGGCTGCAGAAGGACTGTTTGCTTATGTTCCCTCTACCCAAATTTCTATTTCTTTATGTATTTGGCAAAAGAAGCCACAAAATAATTACAAATGGGTTGGACAGTAGCTTTGCACTTAGATACCCTTTAGTTGTTTATAACAATGGGTAGAGGCAACGTTTTACATTTCATTCCTCATTTTCCTTCTGGCAGAACTGTTTAATTGGCGGTTAGTGAAACTCTCTGCAGTTTAGAACTTCACTTCTTTTAATTGAAACTGAGATATAGTAAATGCCCAGAATTTCAGTTGATTCTTCTAACTGCAAATCTAACCTGCATTTAATTTCATACTGCATAATGTTTTTCCTTGTTATCAACAAAATGAAGAAAAAAATATCTTTAGTTTCTGTGAAAGCTCTATTTATTTTTGTTTGGACACTTTGTGCATTACTATGTTGGCAATGGAAAAAATGCTTTTCTTCAAGGAAGGAAAATCAAAATAGAGGACTATTTTATTATCTTTTATTCTGTGGACACTACTAATCTTTGTTGTATGGCCTAGGTACATCTTTTACAATCATAGAAGCAAAGTGAAAAGCCGTATGTGGGCAGAGGTGAGGAGAAAGATTATAAATCACATAAATACTTTTAAAAACTGATAGTTTTAAGGCATTTCCAAATTCAACAGCTATTTAATCTGTACAGTGCATTGTTTTCATACTACTCTGATAATTGGATGAAGTCACAGTTTTGTTTTACAGTATGTTGGAATCTTCCTCCACTACATTTTGGACCTCTCTTGATCATTTTAATACATGAGAATTCCAAGGCAGCAGATCCCTTCCAACTACTTGCTTGAGGGGCCACATATAGCTGTCATCTGTGCAAACCATGTCAATGTGGCAAGAGCAGATCCACTAGGGGAGGTAAGAGGCATCACCTGAACCTGTCAGACACCAGGCTGAATTGGAGAAAGCAGGCAGGACCCACCATAGACCTAGGCTGGAACTCATGGCTGCAGGTCTTCACAAATGCCTTGATGTGACAGTCAAGGATGATGAGCCAATTAACAAACCAAAACCCACCAAGGCTTTTAAATAGGAAAGCTCCACATGGGGCTTAAGCTATGCTTGAATGCAAATTTCTGAACCCTGGAAAAGTATAATTGCTGGCTTGCCTTATTTGACATTCTTTCATGGATATCCTCTTTAGGCTGCTGTTGAAGAGAAGATATGAAAATGTTGCACTCCGTATAATGAGGTGTTGGTATGAGTTTGTGTGAGGCATGATTGTATTGTATACTAAGTAGATGTTTGTACATTATGTACAAAGCAAGAAGGTCTTTTTACCCCTCAGTTCAGACCCCTCTTTATTATGCTTCAAGATCCTGTTCACACTTCACTCCTTCCTTAGGTTCAATATAAATTAAATTTGTTTTCTGCAAACTGAAAAATCTTGAAAGAAAAAGATGGTGTATAGTCATTCTCATCCTTCTCTGACAGTGCGCAGCTTTTAGCTGTTTAGGGCACATCCAGGCAGATAGGTGAGTTTGGGGCTCTTTAGGTGGGCCTGGCCTTGGAACTCTCATGCCGCATGTATAGCAGTATTAGCCTAACTTGTAAAGCAAAGAATGACAGCAGAAGAATCCCATGGCATCTTTCCAATGAGTACCAAGTTCTATTATGAAACACTTATGTACCTCCCAGGTAGGGAGCTTATTTTTCTGCTATTTGGGCTGCAATCATCCCTTTGGACTATAAAGTGTCCTGTGAGACTAACAGCAGCAAAAGCAGTGCACTTTGTTTAGTGATATATTTGATACCGTGGCATGAAGCCTTAGTTGCAAAATTAATTACATCTGGCTTTACACATTTTCACACCACTGTAAAATGAGTACCTGCCTGCAGACAAAGGCTGGTGGTGAAAGGCAACAAGCCAGAGTCATTGCTTGCACACCTTGGCTCAGATTTTTAAAATTAATTGAAATTATCCTTTATTTACAACAAGAGTAAATTTGGCCAGGTATGTTAAACTGTGACAACTTGTCTAATGAAGTAGCGTGGGGGAGATTTTGAGTCTGGCCTGGATTAACATCATCATTAATGATCTCTAAGGAGGCAGTCAGCACGTTCATTAAATTTGCATGCGATACAAAGGTTGGTTTCAAATACCATTGAAGGCACAAAACCACAGAAGGGCAGGAAGAAGCTTGACAGAACAAAACCAATATATAAATAAATATTTTTATATATAAAAAACAAATGACAAAAAGAAGAAATTCATCTCAGCCAAACATAGGTTGATAAATGTAATGATTAATATTTTGAATTATAGTATAGGAAGAAATCCAGGTCATGCTGACAAAGATCTTCATAATAACACTAATAATAACAATAGTAATACTTCATTAGTAGCATCACACCGCTGATACACAAGGATACACATTATGTAAACTTCTGAATGTGATAAATAGAGATTGGACATAAATCAAGGGAATTTGACCAATGCTAAGTGAGAAGGGGTTGATTTCAGAGAAGAAATTTTTAAAAATCTATACAGAGTAGCAGGGCTAAACCATTTTCAGGGAGGAATTACAATGTGGGGGAATATTGCAGTGCACATGAAGAGAAGGCTCTGGGGGAGACCTGATAGTGGCCTTATAGTACCTGAAGGGGACCTACAAGAAGGAGGGACGGTTTCCAAAGGCCTGAAGTGACAGGATGAGGGGCATTGGTTTGAAATTAGAGAAGAGAAGATTTAATTGGATGCTAGGAACAAGTTCTTTACTGTGAGGGTGGTGGAGCACTGCAACAAGTTGCTCAGGGAGGTGTTTGAGGCCCCCACCCCTAGAGGAACCTGATCTAGTGGAAGATGTCCCTGCTCACTGCAGGGGAGTTGGATAAGATGACCTTTGGAGGTCCCTTCAACCAAAACCATTCTATGAGTCTATGAAAAAGTCTTTGGAACACAGTGTGAACTGAAGTGAGTTGTGTGCAAAGCTGACCCAAAACTTTCTATGCTCCTACGATTCTTTGTGTGAAAACAGCAGATGAGTGTTTAGGGTAACACTGTGTGGTGTTGCTGGAGCCAGGGAAATGGGATCACAACAGTAAAGTCTCAACTTGATCATAAGAAAAATATCTTGGAAGTACAATATTTTCATCTGGGAAGTAATTTCCCCAAGGATGATTTGCATTTAACATTTCTGTGTATTTTAATGTCTCCATTATATTTGTCTTCCCAAACCACTGTGAGATAGGCAAATGCTATAATTCTGACTTACCTGTTGGTGTGTTAAGGATGCTGCTTGACATCACCAATGAGCCGTTATGGGCTGTCGCTGCTGGCAGGGTATGGATCTGCTCACACTTCCCTACAAGAGAGGACAGCAGAAGTGCCTTATCTGTAAAGAGATATGTTCAGAGGATCCAGAACATTAATGATGATGTGATTTATTTTTTTTTTTTTTGCAATATGAGGACTCAAAGGCTATTTGTATTTAGCACGTCAGTGCTGTATTTTAAAATATTCTAACATTTTGAATCTGTGACTTTACTACATTTTAGCCTGAATAAGGTAATTATCTCAGAGTACTAGATGTGTCAAAAGACTGTTTTGCCTGAAGTGTTTTTATTAGAAAGAAGCAGAAAAATACTTTCCTTTTTTCTTTAATCATGTTGAAGTTAGTAATAAATGCTTCAGAAGAAAACCATCAGTATTTCATTTTTTCACAGAGCAGTTTCAGGATAATGGATATTTTTGCAAGAAATATTTCTTCATTAATATCTTTTGTTTGGTGATGGCCTCATCAGCTGTGGCATTGTATTTAGTTAGTCTTTTTAATGTCTGCTTGTTTCAGTTTAATTAATGCTCTTGTTAAGTTTTCAATGGTGAATATATCTAGGAAGGATTGATGTAAGTTAAATATAAAATTCCTGCATCAGATAGCTGGAATAAATTGGCAAATCAAAACAGCAGCCATTACTCACCATTTTCTAGCTTTTAAAAATAAAATTACTTTATTTTTTGCCATCATATGATCTTCAAAGTCTATGAAATTGTTTTGCAGCCTCCCTAAGATGTAATTGCTGTGTTAGTAATGGTAATTCTGGAGACTTTTATTTATAAATGCAGTCCACCATTGAGCCTCAGCAATGTGTGCTATCAGCAGAGGGAAGGATCATTTCTGAGATACCGTAATTGCTCCATTGTTCTCATTCAAAAGAAGTTAAGTTCAACACAATACTGGAAATAATCATAGGACTCTAAATATCAGTGAATAAAGAATCTGGGTAGAACACCATCCTTTTGGAAAAGACCTCTGGAGATCAGCTTTAAGTTGCTTTTCTGCCAGACATCTTGTTCTTCATAAGCCAATTGATGTAATCACTTTATGCTACTGAACGATGGTATAATTACATTTTTTCCATCCATTTTGAGACAGTAAGCTCTTCACTGTAGGCAGTGTCATTTGCCATGTGTTTGTTCCAGTTTAGACTGAAAAACTTTGGGAATCTCCAGATGATACTGCAATATAGAGAGCTGACAAAAAAAGCTTGTTTCCTGTCAGAGGGATTCTCTCTCTAACCCCTTTTTGGGGAAAAAGGGAGGTAAGGGGGGGAGAGAGGGGGTTCCAAAGAGGGGATCCCTCCCTGAGGGAGGGATTTTTGTTGTGTTATTTGTCTTTGCTGTGTATTTCTGTGTATATATTGTAAATACCTGTATATTGTGTTATATATAACCTGCTTTCCATATATGCTTGTAAATATATAGCTTTTGCTCTTCGACTGAGTTAGCTGTGGTTTCTTACTCTGTGGAGGAGGGAGAGCTAAGCCCTCTCTCAACCTACCACATTTATTGGCGCCCAACGTGGGGCTTGCTGACAAATTAGTTTGATTTATTGCTTGCTTAAGTCGAACGAGCAAACATGAAGGTGTTTTGGCTTTTTGAGCGTCTGTTCTTCTCGGTCTTTGGTGTATTGATCTACAAGTATTGCCTGGGTATGATTATCGATAAGATAGGTAAATATATAATGCAAAAATTATATTTGTGGTTTAAGTACAAGATTCGGCTTCTGTATGATCAGTGCCTGGAATTCTTTTATGTTAAAAAGTACAGGAATGTTACATCTAGCACACTCCCTATTGAGATAAAAGAGTTTAAGATTCCGCTCGGTGAAAGGGTAATTTTAAGTGATGGCTGGGATCCAAAGCTGATTTTCTTGATGTGTGTAGTCCTGCTGCTGGTGATAAGTAATGTGTATTTGCTAGTGACACTGTACCGGGAGAGAAAAGTTTATAAGGCATGTTTTGTTATTAGACGGAGGACAAAGAGACGAAAACGCCACCCTAGCTCTGTTTCAGGAACATCCAGTGAGGATGATAATGGAGAATCTGTGTCAGTTAAAGATAAAGCTAAAAAGTCAATCGGCAAGGCAGCTCTGAATAGCAATGGTGATGATTCTGGCAAGCAGCCAGGGGCTACAGTAGCCCCAAACATGGCGGCTCCTGTGTCCCAGGCAGCCACCATTAACGAGGCAAAGTCATTTCCTCCTTCTTCCATGGCAGGAGCGGAAGCGTCCTCCAAAGCAACTAATCTGTCTCGAAGCTTATCAGCTTCTGATAATAAGGCAGCTGGAAACCCAAACACAGCTCCAGTAAAGCAAGTAGCAGTTTTAACAACAAGGAAGGGTAAGACTAAAGCTGATTCAGGAGCTGACGGGGATGCACAGCAAGGTTCTTCTGCTGGGGAGGAAGAGAAAATCTGTCTTAAAAATATAGCTGAGTTATTGAGATCATCAGAGGATCGAGATGCATCTCTTGGTAGGACAGCAGCTAGTGGTGGTGCCTCTCAGCTTAAAGGGATCCTTGAGAGAGTGACAGAAAGGTTGTTTGGACCACAAGTTGAGGAAGAGGAGGCAGAAGAGCAACAAGATGACATAACCGACTGCTCTTCACCACGTGAGGAGCTTAGAAATGTGAGAAAAGACTATCTCAGAGCAGATAAGGAGCCAGTTCTCGCTTGGCTTGGTAGATGTTATGATACAGGTGCTCCAGCTCTAATGGTTGGAGACAAGTCAGCAGCCCAGCTAGGAACTCTCTCGAAGGATAATGGAATAGATAGACATCTAGGCAAGGCTCTCGGTAAGGTTAATCTGTGGATACGCCTTCTAATGGCGGTTCTCATGAGATACCCTTCCCGAGATGATCTTCCATGGAATCCTAAGCCCTGGACTACCATAGATGAGGGAATCAAGCGTCTGAGAGAATTTGCTGTTAGAGAGGTACTCTATGGTGAACATGAATCTCTGAATCCTGATGATGTTCCTGTAGGAAATGGTCTTACTAAAAAGCTCATCAAGCTTGCTCCTTCCAATTATGCAAACATTCTGGCAAGCAGAATTGTAGCAAGAAATTATGGTGGAGCTCCTCTTACGGTTGGCCAATTCACTGATCAATTGAGACAATTGGATGATAGCATGACACGTGTTTCTTTGGTTTCAGCCATTGAAACTCTGTCTGGAAAACTGGAGAATTGCATGAAAGAGCTGAAGGATGAATTTAAAAACACCATCTCCCAATTGGCACAAAGAGATGATTCCAATTCTTCCTCCAGGTGGGTACAGGTTTCATCTGTGAGGAATAGACATCCTCCAAGGAGGTCATTCCAAAACAGATCAAACCAAAACAGACCACCAAGGCAGTCACGTAGGACTATTTGGATTACCCTGCGTGATCAGTTTGGTGAGAACATGAACAGGTGGGATGGTCAACCAACTTCTAATCTTTTCAGGAGACTGAGAGAACTGCAAAGTGGCAGAACCCGAGGTAGCAATACCAGAAGGGTAGCTGTTACTTCTACAGTTCCCCAGGACAACTCTAGTAGCTCCAACAGTGGCTCCAGTTCTAACACTGCACAGTGTGCTCGTTGCACCTGTGGACATGTTCCCCATAACTAGGGGTGCCCTGCCTCCCGCCAGGGGGAGGAGAGGGGTAATACAGATAACAGAATCTATTGGGATGTGTACATCCAGTGGCCTGGCACTTCACACTTTCAGAAGTACAGGGCCTTGGTTGACACAGGAGCTCAGTGCACCATATTGCCATCAAATTATCAGGGATCAGAGTCCATAACTATTCTGGGAGTCACTGGTGGATCTCAAGAGTTAAGTAAAGTGGAGGTTAATATAAGCTTAACTGGTAAACAATGGAAAAAGCATACAGTTGTGACCGGACCTGATGCACCTTGTATTTTGGGAATTGATTTTCTGAGAGAAGGGCGTTTCAAAGACCCTAAAGGTTACAAATGGGCTTTTGGAGTAGCTTCTGTAGAAATTGATGGACAAAAACTGAAGCTGTCTGCTAGACCTGAGCTTTCTGATGAATCTGCAGTTGTGGGACAACACAAGATTCAGGACATTAAGTTGCCGGTTGCTTCTCGGACTGTGCATCACAGACAATACAGAACCAACCGTGACTCTTTGTTGCCCATTCAGAATCTGATTCGTCAGTTGGAGAGTCAGAAAGTCATCAGCAAAACTCATTCACCTTTCAACAGTCCAGTGTGGCCTGTGCGAAAGCCGAATGGAGACTGGCGTCTGACAGTGGACTACCGAGCCCTGAATGAAGTAACTCCGCCTATGAGTGCAGCAGTACCAGACATGATGGAACTCCAGTATGAGCTGGAATCCAAAGAGGCCAAATGGTATGCTACCATAGACATTGCTAATGCCTTCTTCTCTATTCCCATAGCAGAGGAATGCAGGCCTCAGTTTGCTTTCACCTGGAGAGGAATCCAGTACACTTTCAACAGACTGCCAATGGGCTGGATCCACAGCTCCAGCATCTGTCATGCAGCAATCCATGATGCTCTGGAGGAAGGTGGTGCTCCAGAACACATCCAGTTCATCGATGATATCATCGTCTGGGGTAAAACTGCTGAGGAAGTCTTCGAGAAAGGTAACAAAATCATGGACATTCTCCTGAATGCAGGTTTTGCCATCAAGAGAGACAAAGTGAAAGGTCCTACCACAGAGATCCAGTTTCTGGGAGTGCAGTGGCAGGATGGACGCCGACACATTCCAGTGGATGTGGTAAATAGAGTCTCTACCATGGCAAATCCCACGAACAAGCAAGAAACTCTACGTTTCTTGGGGATAGTGGGATTTTGGAGACTACACATTCCTGGATACAGTCAGATTGTGAAACCTCTGTATGATGTGACTCGAAAGAGGAACAGTTTCCACTGGGGACCTGAACAACAAGCAGCCTTTGACCAGATAAAGCAAGAGGTAGTCCAAGCAGTGGGTCTGGGACCTGTGCGAGATGGTCCAGACATTAAGAACATTTTGTACACGGCTGCAGGTGACAATGGTCCAACTTGGTGCTTGTGGCAAAAAGCTCCAGGTGAGACACGTGGATGACCTCTTGGTTTCTGGAGTCGAGGTTACAGAGGTTCAGAGGCTAATTACACTCCAACAGAGAAAGAGATTCTAGCTGCCTATGAAGGAGTGAAAGCAGCTTCTGAAGTAATTGGAACTGAGTCACAACTTCTCTTAGCTCCCAGATTGCCAGTTTTGAATTGGATGTTCAAAGGCAAAGGTTCCACACCACATCATGCCACAGATTCCACCTGGTCTAAGTGGATGGCCCTGATAACACAGAGAGCTCGAATGGGAAATCTTGAAAGACCTGGTCTGGTGGAGGTGATCTCAAGTTGGCCTGAAGATACCAACTGTGCTAAACCTCCAGAGGAGAGAGTAACTCGTGCTGAGGAAGCTCCTCCTTACAATGACCTTTCTGATGATGAAAAGAAATATGCTTTGTTCACAGACGGTTCCTGTTGTCTCGTCGGGAACAAGCGAAGGTGGAAGTCTGCCGTGTGGAGTCCAACACGCCGAGTTGCAGAGGCGAAGGATGGAGAAGGAGAATCCAGTCAGTTTGCAGAGGTAAAAGCTGTCCAGCTAGCTCTCGACGTGGCTGAACGTGAGAGATGGCCAAAGCTTTATCTCTACACCGACTCATGGATGGTAGCCAATGCTCTATGGGGTTGGCTAAAGAACTGGAAAAAGAATGGCTGGCAGAGGAAAGGAAAACCCATCTGGGCAGCTGAACTGTGGCAAGACATTGCTGATCGAATCGAGAGAATTCCAGTGAAAGTGAGACACATTGATGCTCACATTCCCAAGAGCAAAGCTACTGAGGAACAGCAGCACAACCATCAGGCAGATCTAGCTGCAAGAGTTTCTCAAGTAGACAAGGACTCTGAACTTGATCTCGACTGGAAACACCGAGGTGAGATATTCTTAGCTCGGTGGGCTCACGATTCGTCAGGACATCAAGGCAGAGATGCAACATACCAATGGGCTCGTGACAGATCCATAGACATTTCCATGGATGCCATCACACAAGTCATCCATGACTGTGACATTTGTGCTGCTATTAAGCAGGCAAAGAGAATTAAGCCCTTGTGGTATGGTGACAGATGGTCCAAATACAGGTATGGTGAAGCTTGGCAGATTGACTACATCACTCTACCACGTTCTCGTTCTGGTAAGCAGTACGTGCTTACTATGGTAGAGGCAAACACTGGATGGCTGGAAACTTACGCAGTCCCACATGCAACTGCACGCAACACCATTCTCGGTCTGGAGAGACAGATCCTGTGGAGACACGGAACTCCAGAGAGGATTGAGTCAGACAACGGAACTCACTTCAAGAACAACCTTGTAAAGAGCTGGGCAAAAGAGCACGGTATTGAGTGGATTTTCCATATTCCTTACTATGCACCAGCTGCAGGGAAGATTGAACGCTACAACGGTTTGTTGAAGACCACTCTCAAAGCCATGGGAGGTGGATCTTTGAAAAACTGGGAGAAACATTTAGCACAAGCAACCTGGCTGGTGAACAGTAGAGGTTCAGTGAACCGAGCTGGACCTGCACATTCTGATCTGCTACAGAAAGTAGAAGGTGATAGAGTTCCTGTTGTTAGGGAAAAGAATCTGTTAGGTAAAACTGTTTGGGTATTTTCGCCCTCAGGAGAGGCTAAACCTGTCCGAGGGGTGGTTTCAGCAGAAGGTCCGGGTCACACTTATTGGGTAATGCAAGAGAATGGTGAAATTCAGTGTATTCCACAAAGAGATTTAACTTTAGCTGAGAGAGTTTAATTTCAGAATGTTGTACAGCTACAGCGCGTCCAAAGGAAAGAGTCCCTGAGGAATCTACGGTGCACGAACCCTGAGAACCCTGAGAGCCCTGAGTCAACTGAGAGTCCCTGAGTCCCTGTTTCCCTTTTTCTTCGCTTTGTCTGCGGAGAGACAAACTGTTTTCCATTTTCTTGATTTTGGATTTTCTTGGACTTCTGAATCATCTACATCTGAGTATAGCCGGAATGGACGATGAACTTAACTTACGAACTGTAAATATTGTTCTGGATTGGATGGACAGTACGAACAGCCAATGAAATTGTTTAGAAAGGGGTGGACTGTGGTCGTTTGAGGCTGTGCCTTTAAGAACAAACACTGCTGGAACACACTGGCTAATGTTTTTGGTACTAGAACCAAAACATTCTGATATTCTAAACGAATTTCATTGGTTGATAAACAAAAATTCAGCTTTAGATTGTGAAGCGGTTGGAAAATTTTTTCCTCAGTTCAGTTCGGTTTGGGAGTTGGGGGAGTTTGGTGTTTCAGCCTGTTCTCCCTGCCTGCTTCTTCTGCGAACTGCTGGACTTGGCCTTCAGATAAGCAAACACTAATCCTGCATGGGCTTTTGAAGCTTGCTAACAACTCTTTTCCTTAGTAACTTGCCTTTCTCTCTCTCTAACCCCTTTTTGGGGAAAAAGGGAGGTAAGGGGGGGTGAGAGGGGGTTCCAAAGAGGGGATCCCTCCCTGAGGGAGGGATTTTTGTTGTGTTATTTGTCTTTGCTGTGTATTTCTGTGTATATATTGTAAATACCTGTATATATTGTGTTATATATAACCTGCTTTCCATATATGCTTGTAAATATATAGCTTTTGCTCTTCGACTGAGTTAGCTGTGGTTTCTTACTCTGTGGAGGAGGGAGAGCTAAGCCCTCAGGGATCCTTCCATTTTGGATTCCAGAATACAAGACATAGAAGGGCTGTGTTTGCAGGTTTTTGTTTCTTTATAACATAGAAGAAAAATAACTGGTGAAAGATACAAATCAAACATTTTAATTAAGAGTACAATACTCATACAGAAGGCCTGAAAAATCTGGTACTGCAGATGTGGGAGAGAACAAGGTGCACAGCAAACACTCAGCAATAATGGCCATACTGTAAGAGATGTCAGGCAGAATTTTGGAGCTGCATCTTGGATTAGCAGCCTGAGAGACTCTAACCTGCTGATCATAAGAATCCCTTCACACTGCATGCTTCAAATTTTCACAAGTAAAAGCCCTGTGTACAGGCTTAGAGAATGCACCTTTTGTGCCTACTTTGTCCCACCTGCCATAGCCTATATGTGTGTTTCTGTTGCCAAAGTTGCCTTAGGCAATGGATTCACTTTTTTTCTTGCCTGATTTCCTTCTAGACACACAATTACTGAGTTTTCGGATGCTCACTGACTAATCTTTAACAGCTTTGTAGGTTGAATCCAGGTCTTTAGAATACTGGCAACAGAAATTAAACTATCAGCATTAGTCAATCAAGATAGCTGCTGTAAATTTCAAAGAAGGAAAGAACTCAGAGGAAGCTCTGATAGAAAAGTAATAAAACTGTAATTAATGAATTCACTAAAGAGATAAATAACAATATAAAGCATAAATACCTTGAACAGTATCATACATGTTTTAAGGAACCCTAAGTCTAAGTTGGGAAAACATGTGGTCCAGTGATACTTATTTTGAATTTATCTTTAAATAATATTGAGATTGTAGAAGGCTGGAAGAACACTAATATATTTGTATGATTCATAAAAGGGAAGAAAAAATGACTTGGTATACCTGATACCAAGTTACCAGTCATCCAGAAATCACAGAATCATAGAAGGGTTTGGGTTGGAAGAGACCTCAAAAGGTCATTTAATCCAATCCCCCTGCAGTAAGCAGGGACATCCTCCACTAGATCAGGCTGCTCTATGGTTGGGGCCTCAACTACCTCCCTGAGCAACCTGTTCCAGTGTTCCACCACACCACCTTCATGCTAAAGAGATAGTGATGACCATGCACCTTGTCATCAAGGTGTGTGCCCCTCTCTTCTTGTCACTTCTTCCCCTCCACCTCTGTACAATACTTTACTCCACTTCAGGTGGTCCTTTCTGGCTTCAAATTCTGTAGTAGAGTAGTGAGAAGGATTACTATAAATACTACCAGTCTGTGCAAAGTGCTTTTCCTTTAGTTTGTACACGATGCCTGATTATCAGCATTTCTAAACGCAAGTGCCTAGCCATGACTGCAGATGCACAAAGCATTTCAGCACAGAAACTGCTTTAGGTTAACTCTGAAGTGAAATCTAACATGACAATGAACTCTTTAAAATACTCAGGCTGTAGTCCATATACCTGCTGTGACGTGATAGTGATGGTGAGTGTAAGCACATGGATTAAAATACTGCTATGAGAAGTTTGTTCAGCCTATACATCAACAATAAATTAGCAGCAAAAAAACCCCATTGCAAACAAATCACCTTATGGTATCTTCATAGTAAGTAAGACTGCTTCAGGATCAGTTCATTAATTTTATACTGACATGACTTCTCTGCAATGGAAATTTCCATTTACTCCATTTCTAAATAGAAACCCAAAGTATTAATTGTAAAAATATTGCTAATGTAATAGTGTATTTAACAAAACTACTTAGGACAGGAAAAATCTGTTATCTCCCTGAGGGTTGCTTAGAAAGTTAAGGTTTTCATAGTGATTAGTGCTATTACATTAAAAAAAAAAAAAAAAAAGACAGGTATTGCAGGCTGTCTAAGCTAGATCAGAGTCAAAAAGGGTTATGCATTGCAGGCACAATTCTTTCATGAGAATTAGAGGTTTTAATCTACAAATACAGCATAATACCTATTCCAGGGTCAATTTCTGCTTTGCTCACTAAGGCAAATAGAATAAATTGCATTAAATAGGTGGTGGAATTGAAGTGACAAGAGTAATTTATACTACCTGAGGTTCTGTTTGCTCCTTTAAAAAATGAGACACTGTGTTACAGAGTCCTTGCAGATTGGTCTAATTGGGCAGGCTTGAAGGATGTTCAGTGCTCTCTAAATCCCCTTGAGTCCTGCAGCTCGTTTTGCAGAGTCTGTAGGCAGAGTTGTGCAAAACATCTGCTATCAGTTGCCTTCCACTGTGGTCTCTGTAGCTATTTCTGTTCTAGCTTTCACATGGTATTCAGACTGTTTTTGTTTCTACCACTGTATTATTGTACTTTTTGCATTCACAAGCATCCTCACTGTGTGAACAATATGAGATATAGCAGTATGTACTTCAAATCCTTTTTATAGATAATATTCATTGGTCATAGAATGTTAATTAATTTTGGGTTGGAAAGAACTTTAAAGATTGTCTAGTTCCAACTCCTCTGCCGTAGGCAAGGACGCCTTCCACTAGATCAGGTTGCTCAAAGCCACACCCAGCCTGGCCTTGAGGACCAACCTCGTCCTGAAACACGGAGTCATAGAATGGCCTAGGTGAGAAGGGACCCATTTGCACAGACCACTGTTAACAGCATTTGATCCATGAGCTATGCTTGTAGCACATTATACCTTAGCCTCAAATGTATGACACTGGGATGCCAAAAGAATTAACATGTATGGTGTTTTAATTATGCTCTTCACTATTAAAGTATGTATTTTAGAACAATGCAAATGCTTCCATGGTAGAATTCATAGTTGGGGAAAGAAACAGGGTCAAGGAAATGAACAAGTACCAATTTGCTCTTCTAGTTATTCTTGAAAGAGGAGCAGCAATGTGTTGCATTCTTTCTTCAAGTGTCTTTCCCAATACATTACATAGTTTCTCTTGCAGTCCACATGCATCATAAAAATTCCATATATCTCCCAATGCTTCCCAATCCTAACACTAAGAAATCCATTAATGAGATTAATAAATGTCACTGACAATAACTTGTGTAAGGGAGGAATATTTTATGCGTACATGCATAACAGAAATCAAAGATTAAGCTGAGCTCTACTAAATTAAGGACATCTATCACTATACACACTTTTCTCATACCTCTACCTATATTCCTGTGATGCTGTTATATTCAAGCATTTAAATTCTAATCCAGAAGCCTAAATGATAGGTAGTTAACTATCCACACTTGTTAGAATAGAATAGAATAGAATTAACCAGGTTGGAAGAGACCTTTGAGATCATCGAGTCCAACCTATCAACCAACACTATCTAATCAACTAAACTATGGTACCAAGAGCCCCATCCAGTCTCTTCCTAAACACCTCCAGTGGTGGTGACTCCATCACCTCCCTGGGCAGCCCATTCCAATGGCCAGTCACTCTTTCTGTGAAGAATTTCTTCTTAACATCTAGTCTAAACCTCCCCTGGCACAACTTGAGACTGTGTCCTCTTGTTCTACTGGTGGTTGCCTGGGAGAAGAGACTAACCCCCACCTGGCTACAACCTCCCTTCAGGTACTTGTAGAGAGCAATCAGGTCTCCTCTGAGCCTCCTCTTCTCCAGGCTAAGCAACCCCAGCTCCCTCAGCCTCTCCTCATAGGGCTTGTGCTCCAAACCCCTCCCCAGCTTTGTTGCCCTTCTCTGGACACGTTCCAGCAACTCAACATCTTTCCTAAACTGAGGGCCCCAGAACTGCAGAGTCCTCAAGGTGTGGCCTAACTAGTGCTCAGTACAGGGGCAGAATGACTTCCCTGCTCATGCTGGCCATACTATTGCTGATACAGGCCAGGATGCCATTGGCCTTCTTGTCCACCTGGGTACACTGCTGGCTCATGTTCAGCCTACTATCAATCAGTATCCCCAGGTCACTTTCTGCCTGACTGATTTCCAGGCACTCTGACCCCAGCCTGTAGCACTGCATGGGGTTGTTGTGTCCAATGTGCAGAACCCGGCACTTGGATGTGTTAAATCTCATGCCGTTGGACTCTGCCCATCTGTCCAGCCTGTCAAGGTCCCTCTGCAGAGCTCTCCTACCCTCCAACAGATCAACACCTGCCCCCAGCTTGGTGTCATCTGCAAATTTACTGATGATGGACTCAATCCCCTCATCCAGATCATTGATAAAGATATTGAACAGGATGGGGCCCAGCACTGATCCCTGGGGGACACCACCAGTGCCTGGCTGCCAGCTGGATGTGGCACTGTTCACCACCACTCTCTGGGCTTGGCCCTCCACCCAGTGCCTAACCTAGCACAGAGTGCTGCTGTCCAAGCCACGGGATGACAGCTTGGCCAGGAGTTTTCTGTGGGGGACAGTGTCAAAGGCCTTGCTGAGGTCCAGGTAGACTACATCCACAGTCTTTCCCACATCTACCAGGTGGTCACCTATTCAGAGAGGGAGATCAGGTTGGTGAGGCAGGACCTGCCCTTCCTAAATCCATGCTGGCTGGGCCTGATCCCTTTGCCATCCTGTAAGTGCTGTGTGATTGCACACAAGATGACCTGTTCCATAATCTTGCCTGGCACTGAGGTCAGGCTGACAGATCTGGAATTCCCTGGCTCCTTCTTCTGGCCCTTCTTGTGGATGGGCATCATGTTGGCCAGCTTCCAGTCATCTGGGACCTCTCCAGTGAGCCAGGACTGTTGCAAAATGATGGAGAGTGGCTTGGCCAGCTCGTCTGCCAGCTTTCTCAGCACCCTAGGATGGATCCCATCTGGTCCCATGGACTTGTGGGATCCAAGTGGCTGAGCAGGTCTCTAACTACTTCCTCCTGGATTACTGCTCCCTGACTCCATCTGCCAGTTTCACGGAGACCTTCCCCTGCAATTCTATTATTCTGTGCTGTTCAACACTTCCAGTCCTATGACCTCTGTGAATTCTGTGTTGGTGATAGCCCATACTGTTTGCAAAATGCAAGATAAAGAGCCAAATGGTGCTCAGGGTGACAATAAGGGTGTATTCTGGATTAATTTTCCTTATATTGCATGTCACTCTTTGTAAGTAACACTGCAGAACTATGTAGGTACACATACACTCAGATGTTAACAATTAATTAACTATTTAACTTCATTGTATGTTACTAGACATGATGAAAGAAATTGATTTTTGTCAGGTAAAGAAGTAGAGAGTACTTTACAATGACTTAGATAAGGAAAAGACAGCTAGGAAGTGCTAATAAGCATTTTACCTCTCTGCTCTCTTTCTGCATGACTGATTTATCATTTAATACAGCACATTACTATGCAGGTGCCATTTCTTTTTGTGATCCTGTGTTACAGCTAATAAGCCCTTCCCTTCAGCTGGGATTGTCAACACAAGCAGCATGTAGCATTAATAGTTGTTACTGTTTTCAGTTCTTCTCTTAGCTTGGGCACAAGTCCAGAGAGGGCCCAGAGAGACCCCAGGGCTGGAACACCTCTGCTTTGAGGATAGGCCGAGGGAGCTGGGGTTGTGCAACCTAGAGAAGAGAAGACTCAGGGGACATCTAAGAGTGGCCTTCCAATACCTTAAGGGATCCTATAGGAAGGCTGGAGAGGGACTTTTCATAAGGGTATCTAGCAATAGGACAAGGGGGAATGGTTTGAAGCTGAGGGAGAGTAGGTTTAGACTGGATTTCAGGAAGAAGTTCTTCAGTACAAGGGTGGTGAGATTCTGGACTGGGTTGCCCAGGGAGGCTTTGGACTCCTCCTCCCTAGGGGTGTTCAAGGCCAGGTTGGATGAGACCTTGAGCAGCCAACTCTAGTTGAGAGGCATCCCTGCCCATGGTAGAGTGGTTGGAGTAGATGATCTCTGAGGTCCTTTTCAACCTAAGCCATTCCAAGATTCTATGATTCTGTGATATATTCTGCATTTAAGCCATGGCCCCTGAGTGAAAGTCTCACAGCACAGGAAAACAAATATGAAACTAAAACTATCTTTCTGGTCCTGACATCTGGTGCCAAGGCTCCAAGTTTCAGGGATGCAATTTAGCCTGACCTCAGTGCCAGGCAAGATTATGGAACAGGTCATCTTGAGTGCAGTCGCACAGAACTTGGAGGATGGCCAAGGGATCAGGGCCAGCCAGCATGGGTTTAGGAAGGGCAGGTCCTGCCTGACCAACCTGATCTCCTTCTATGATCAGGTGACCCGCCTGGTGGATGCAGGGCAGGCTGTGGATGTAGTCTACCTGGACCTCAGCAAGGCCTTTGACACTGTCCCCCACAGCAAACTCCTGGCCAAACTGTCAGCCCATGGCTTGGATGGGAGCACACTGCGATGGGTTAGGAACTGGCTGGAGGGCCGAGCCTAGAGAGTGGTGGTGAATGGTGCCACATCCAGCTGGCAGCCAGTCACCAGTGGTGTGCCCCAAGGATCAGTGCTGGGCCCCATGCTCTTTAACATCTTTATTGATGATCTGGATGAGGGCATCGAGTCCATCATCAGTAAATTTGCTGATGACACCAAGCTGGGGGCAGGAGTTGATCTGCTGGAGGGTAGAGAGGCTCTGCAGAGGGACCTCGACAGGCTGGGCAGATGGGCAGAGTCCAATGGCATGAGATTTAACACATCCAAGTGCCGGGTTCTGCACATTGGCCACAGCAACCCCATGCAGAGTTACAAGCTGGGGTCAGAGTGGCTGGAGAGCAGTCAGGCTGAGAGAGACCTGGGGGTGCTGGTTGATGGTAGACTGAACATGAGCCTGCAGTGCACCCAGGCAGCCAGGAGGGCCAGTGGCATCCTGGCCTGCATCAGGAACAGTGTGGCCAGCAGGAGCAGGGAGGTCATTCTGCCCCTGTACACTGCACTGGTTATGCCGCACCTTGAGTACTGTGTCCAGTTCTGGGCCCCTCAGTTTAGGAAGGATGTTGACTTGCTGGAGTGTGTCCAGAAAAGGGCAACAAGGTTGGTGAGGGGCTTGGAGCACAAGCCCTATGAGGAGAGATTGAGGGAGCTGGGGTTGCTTAGTCTGGAGAAGAGGAGACTCAGGGGTGACCTTATTGCTCTCTACAACTACCTGAAGGGGGGTTGTAGACAGGCAGAGGTTGGTCTCTTCTCCCAGGCAACCAGTACCAGAACAAGAGGACACAGTCTCAGACTGCGTCAGGGGAGGTTTAGGCTGGAGGTTAGGAGGAAGTTTTACACAGAGAGAGTGATTGCCCACTGGAATGGGCTGCCTGAGGAGGTGGTGGGGTCGCCGACGCTGGGGGTGTTCAGGGCGAGGCTTGACAGGATGCTTGGTTGTATGGTTTAGTTGATTAGGTGGTGTCGGATGATAGGTTGGACATGATGATCTCGAAGGTCTCTTCCAACCTGGTTAATTCTATTCTATTCTATTCTAATTTTCAGTCCTCCTGATAAGCGAATGTACTAAAATGGTGAGAAGTGCTGTTCTCAGCAGTTAGGGCTGAGCAGAGAGGGATCCTCTGGTTCTGAAGTTTATGCTGCATTTTAGGAATCCTTCTGGGTGAAGCATGTGATAAAACACTGTGTGTAAAAATGAGAATATGGGGTTTATTGTCCCTTCTGTTCAAGCCTCAGAGGTAGTCAGATGACAAGGCAAAACAGGTAAGATCTCACAGTCTGTCAAGTATATGAAGTTCATTTACCTGATAAAATATTTTGAGAATATCTAAATGTCTAAATCTTTTTACTATTTAAGTATCTAATTTGGTATCTACAGCCAAGAACTACTGCTGAAAGGAGTTTTCCAGATTTATTTAATTTTGTCTATTTTCTGCTAAAAATGGCTTGGAAAGGTGTCTTTCATATAAAATAATAGGACACTCTCCACAGAGGTGCAATATGTGAGTTTTCTCTCATGCTGAGATAAAAATGGAGCTTGGTCTCATGTTCTGTATAAGTGCTTAACTCCTAGTACTAAGATATGTTGTGTGTTTAGAAAGAGCGAGAAGGATACCACTGCACATCTTTTCAGGCCTGGGCTTTTAAGTATGTGTTAGGCATGGGAATGGATAAGGGTCAAAGTACTTGCAAAGATAATGAGGAATTATTTAGTGCCTGGATTTTACTTGGGTTTATGCCCAAGGTAGGTGTCAGGCTGCTTGATATAGTCAAGAGTAAGATATTTCCTAGTATGTCCAGATGATAAACTTGAAGAGCATCTTGACTTCATATATCTCCAGAAGCAAAGTGGCAACAAAACCTAGATTTTAGGAGAGGAAGGCTTCATTTCAGCCTATTCCTGGGTACTCCCCTCTTCTGCGACTCCATTTCCTCCTCTATGAAATTCAACTAATAGTATCTACGTCATAAAGGATTTCCAAGTCCAAAGTAATTAAGTCTGAAAAACGTTTTGAGATATTCAGATGGAAAGTGCTGTCTAACTGCACTGGTATAATTATACACTGCATAGCTGATCCAAGTACCAAGGAAAAGTGGAACACGAAAGAACAGCTAAATTTATCCTAGAAAATGGGTTCAGCAGTTCAGCATTCAGATTTAGATCAGTGGAGCAGCCTCACTGCTGTTAAAAGCCACACAATCAGCTAATTTTGGCTGCTGTACTGTCGGTTGTTATGAAGTGCCTTTTTATATGTGTTATCAGTTATTAATTAAGAGAAGTTTTAGCATACAATTAACATCTAGTTTTGTTTTTAAAATGTCCTCTTGATAAAAAAGAAATATTGCTTGATTTCAATTCTTAAGTATTTTATATCCATTAAACTTATTGTACTTTTATGTTTTATAGCATCACTGCATCAATAAAGTATTTTTAGGATCATAGAATCATAGAATGGTTTGGGTTGGAAGGGACCTCCAAAGGTCATCTACTCCAGCCTCCCTGCAGATCCACTAGATCAGGTTGCTCAGAGCCTTGAATATCTCCAGGGATGGGGTCTCAACCTGGGTAATCTGTTCCAATGTTCCAGCACCCTCATGGTAAAGAACTTGTTTGCACAAATTTTTGCATACTGCAAATGAAAACTCAGTAAATATTTAAAATGTACCTGGTGGTACACAAAGTTGCTGTCTGGGCTAAAGGTACAGTTTTTGATCTCTTAGCCTTTGTCACTGCCAAAGTATAAAACAAATGCTAACATAATCTGCTAGTTAGTAATGCAATTTGCTAATGTGTAATTTCCCAAATTCTGATAGCAGTGCTTGTGTAATTTAAGGCATTTATAGCTCACACTTGTGCATTCAAAGTGATTTGTGTTAGCCGATAGAGGTGTTGCATTTGGGCTTTTTCTGATGCCACAGCTTAAGAGGGCCAATAGCTTTTAGTCCTTTAGGAAAAGAGGTAATACAGGTATGTGTATATGAAATTGATCCTAATGTTGGGATGTGCTCTGGCATTGTGCTCATTGAAGCAGTGCTGCACAAAATTTTGGCTTAAAAAGTGAATTAGGAAGGTAACCACTCAACCCCATCCCTCTAAACACATCCAGGGCCAAATTTCCACTTAAATTAAGCAAATACAATTGCATGGAATGGAGAGATGGTAATATGTACTAGTGGTGCACCTGACCCAGCGAATTAAAGCACAAGAATCATAGAGCTGGGGTTGTTTAGTCTGGAGAAGGCTAAAAGAAGATCTTACTGCTCTCTACCATTATCTGAAAGGAGGGGTGAGGCTGCTGGTGTTCTCTTCTTTCAAGTAACCAGCAATAGGAGAGGAAATCGGTTTGAGTTGTGCCAGGGGAGGTTTAGATTGGACATTAGAAAAACTTTACTGAGAGAGTGGTGAGGCATTGTAACAGGCTGCCCAGGGAGGTGGTGGAGTTGCCATCCCTTTAGGTGTTCAAGAATCTGTATATGTGGTGCTTCAGGGCACGGCTTAATGGTCATGGTAGTTGGGTTATGGTTGGACTTGATAATCTTAAAGGTCTTTTCCAGCCTTAGTGATTCTACATCCTTCCAACTCTTCTTCACAGCAGAAGCAAGCAGAAGGGGCTGTCCTTTTCTGATGTCACTGTCTTGTTAAGTGCTTAGTGCAATGAGCTTTGCTAGACTATGTTGGGGACAGCACTTTAGCCAAGGTCAGGTTGGAAAAGACCCTCTCAAAGGTCAGCAGGGACATTCTGACTAGATCAGGCTGCCCAGGGCCACATCAGTCTGAACAGTAAGAGTATAATATATTACATACATTAGTGATGCTTAGAATTGCTATTACAGTTTTAAATCCCGATGAGACTTTTGATTTTGGGTGATGTAGTTGGTGTTGAGTTTTAAGTGCTAAAATAAATGCTGCAGTTACCACTGAGTACTGAAAGGGATGAGTGGTTAAGTTGTACTGTGTCACTGGTATGTTCTTCTTGTGAGAGAGATAAACATAGAGAAGTGCTACTGCTGCACATTCATAGTGAAGAAATATATTTTTTTCCAGAGAAATCAGGCATAAATATTGGAGTGCTTGCCTAAAAATTTATTTTAAATAAAATCTGCACTGAGACTCTGGTAGTAATAATGCCTCCTAGAGAAGAAAGAAAAAAACAAGAGCTACAAAATTACCTTAGGATTTTTAAATTGTTGCTTTTGCTACTTAATGGAATGGATACCTCAGGATTTCGATCTTTTTAACCAAAAAGAATAATCCTACATTATGTTGTCATTCATGCTATCATTCATATAATAAATTGTAACTTAATGTATAAAATTGAAAATTACATTTTGCTTTTCAAGATAAAGGCATTATAGATGAATTATTCTGAGCAGAAAGTTCTGACACTATTTATCTGAGCAATTTCCAATGACCATATTTCAATTAGAGCATATTGGTGAGCATCAATAGTATGATAGTAGATAGTAATATTTAAAAATCAAAGACATAGCAACTATTGGGCTGGATTTGACTACTTACAGTTTGACTGTATATATGCTTGGTAATTTGCTAATGTTATAATTAGTATTTTGTTATTTATTTATTAGATATTTTTCTACCCGAGTGGATCACTCTTTGCCTGTTTCTGACTCCCGTCAGAGTGAAAACTCTCTTCCCAGTGTGAAGCTGCCTGACCATTTCGCTGAGAGGAGCCCGCTGGCCCTCTGCTGGCTAAAGCAACAGAGAAATGGGGTCTTTGGCCACAGCTTTTGCTAAACAGTCCTGTGCAATGGATATATCCGGCGCCAGGAGCGTGATTTGACCTTTAAACACTGCCAAAGCGAGAAATTTCGGTTTGGGGTGAACAGGAAAAAAAATTACAAGACAGACAGCAGTAGAGGGCAGCCCGGGCACTCCTGGACTCAGGGGCAAGCAGTTGATCCAGGAAAGGCATCGGGTGTGGGTAGAGTGACCACAGATAGTTCTGCTGGGCTGCTTCTAGATTGGTCTTTTGTTATGATTTTAATTATTATTTTAATAACTCTTAATAAAGCATTATAAAATTATTTTGACAGTATCAGTAAACGATTGCTACTACTGCTATTATTATGGTGGTGTTTTGGGGGTTCTTTCTGGCCCGTCTCGGGGGGTTGAGGTCTGGGGAGCCGACGAGCTCGGACTGCAGGAGGACCCTACTCCCCCCCCACCCCCTCGGCGCCGGCACCGCTCGTCGCCTTAGGGAGGCGCAGCCCGGCCCTTGGACGCGGGGCCGGCAGGTGGCGCTGTCGGAGTGCATGAGGCGGTCGACTGGCGCTTCCGGTCTAGCCTCTGGCCCGCATTCCTAGCGCGACCCGACCCGACGCTCCCGGCCCGGCGCTCCAGGCCCGGCGCTCCAGGCCCGGTGCTCCCGGCTCAGCACAGCGCTGCGTTCCCGGCCGTGCGCTTCCGCCGCTCCGGCCGCTCTGACCGCTCTGCCCAAAGCTATGCCAGCCTCCTTGGAAAGTGCTTTCCAAAAGCCTGCTGCTTGTGTGTCCGGGCCCTGGGCAGCGCTCGCTTTGTTCATACCTATCATACCTATACCTAAGCCAGCCAGTTGTACAAGTTTGGTGTGAAAACGTACAACGTTATTCCTAGAAGGCAGAAGTAAGTGGGGATCGCTCCAAGAGCTCGAAGTGTGAGTCGCTGTGCGTGCTCTTGGCCCATCTGGCCTTTGCCAAGAATGCTGGAGGCCAAATAAGCCTTGGCTGTCGATTGCTAAGTGCAGTGGCATCACAGACTGTGCTGATGTCAGAGCTCTACAAACAATGAAAATGAAGATGTGTGCCCCAGTTGCTAAAGATAAATGATAGCAGATGATGTGCCAAGGGGTGAATAAGCCGGTGTCATTCAGAACGATGGGACGCTGCCTCAGTGCCTGGCTTTTATCAGGGTTTGGGGATTCTTCATTTTTTGTGCTTGGAAGGAGGAAGTTCGAGTCACATTTTAGCCACTGGAATTGAGCTGGTTGTCAATCACCCACAGGAAAAAAAATATTTGGACAAGTGACAGATTTGTGACAAACACAAGTCTGTGAATCATGAACTACAGTAGCTAGTGAATGGTGCTGTAACATGCAGCTATGGATAATGTAACCTGGAGACAAAATGTAGAGGGAGATAACTAAAAGAAAAGAAGACTAGGCTAAGCCCTGCAAAACTGCCATAAGAATCCTGCAGAAAAATGACAAGGTTCTGCTAAACTTGCTGTAATAGAGATCAAAGCAATGGAAGAGCTAGGAGAGGATGATATCAGGAAAGCAAAAAGAAAATAATCTCAGGTCAACCTTTGTGCTGGAAGTGATATATTTGAAAGATGAAGTTTGAAGATGGATTCTTGAGACTGGTTAATAAAAGGTTATTAGAGAAATCAATTATTGTGGTTATATTGCAAGGATCAAATCTTGATTACAGCTGGCTGGTATCTCATTAATGAACTGTACTTAGATGATGTGTTTTCTTTTTATGTTCAAAATTGAGGGGTTCAGAGCTTCTAATCCTCCTGCAGCTTACCTACTTGATAAACATGGCAAGGTTAGACAAGGAGATATTTATTCATAAGTGTCAGAGACAGTTAGGAAACTAGAGAATTCTTAGGATGTTATCGCCAGTCACTGACCCTGAAAAGATTGACACATAGTAACACTGTGAGACAGCCGGGTTGAGAGTTACTCCACTTTGAGGTCATGTCTCTCTGCTGGTGAGAGACGACTCTTAATCTAGCTTTGCCCTCCTGAGTGAGAATCATTTCTTCCTCTGTGCTTTGATTTTATTCTTTACATACAGATATGTATTTCAAGGTAAGAGCTTCTAGGAAAGAAGTTTCTGAAAACAGTGTTTTGGTCCAGAAGTATATTATGGAGTAAAAAGCTATAAGAAGAAACTCTGGAGAGACTCTAATTTTATTTTTTTATTTGCTTGAAAATAAGGACAGGATAATACCAAGCATATTATGTCCTTGCTTCTGAAGAATAGGGGTATTAACAATGTGCTGGGCATCCATCCCAAAACAATTGCTGCCATTTAATAAATTACCATGACATTCTAAACTCTGAATTTCATCTATATTTCTATGATCCACATTCATTTCAATATGTGTAAGATCTGGTGATGAAGCTATTTTTGGGGTCTGGAAATCACTGCTTTCCTGGTTTATATAATAGGAGGTGTTGGCCTTCATTATGAATCCTGTCTCAACTCACAACCTAAATTCTCAGCTAAGTTGAAAAGCAAGGACTCAGTGTGTCCCAGAAATAAATTGTGGATTTATTTTTTTTCCCCCTGGGAAACTGGTGCAGAGCTAAGAGTGAAAGTTGTTATATTTTAATGAGATGATTCAGAAACACCTCATTAATAATGTCTAGAATCACATGGTTTGGATAGGAAATCATCCAAATAATATAAACAGATTTTACTTTGTACGTGAGATATTTTTAGCATTGCTAGTGTATAAATTTAACGTGAAAAACTGGGCTCAGTATTCTGCTGATGAATCAATGATTGGTCTTAAAAAGAAATAATATGCAAAGTGACAAATGGCAAGAAGGATAAAATCAACATCTGTTGTCTGTTAGCTAGTCTCATGATTTACAAAAGCAAACAGACAGTTAAGTTTCTGAAATCCCTGTTAATTAATGGAGACGTGTTGTGGTTTGAGGCAAGTTTCTCTTCAGGAAGATGTAAAATATCTTCAATAGTGTACTGATAGATCTTACAGACCACGACAAACCTTCTGTTGGTGAGAAATAGTGTATATTACCAAGATGAGTCTTGGCAGAGAGCCTCAAACCACAACTAAATAGGAGTCCTAAGTGAGGAGCTAACAGAAGGTTATCCAGAGGCCACAGAATGTTGAGCATTAATGGAAAGCACAGATAGGCTAGCTGAAATATTAATCATTGTCTTGTATGTGTATTTACATTTCCTTCCCACCATGCACTGCTATGACTTTAGGGTGGCGGAGGACCTTGGTGCCCTTCTGAAATAACCATTCACTTGGCTCACCACAGAAGAGGTAGCTGGTGAAGACAGGCAGTTTGAGCTGTTGCCATTCTGAAGGCCAATGGATGTTCCTCTGGGAATGGAGCACCATTGCTACAATGTAGCCTCAGGTCATTGAATCTTCCGTCTTCAGTACTGCATCCTTTTTGAGATTCATGAGTCTGCTGGTTGTGAAATGTTGATATTTATTGAATATATTTATTTTTATATGACATTATGTTTATAGTCTGCTCATCAATATGTCCCAGAAATGAGGCAAGGAGACATGATACAAGTCTAATTTTGTTGTCAGTGTGTTTATTTTGCCTGCTCCATACCTGGATGCCCAGAAGATACAACTAATTCCTGCATGAGTAGGAGCTTCCCAGAAATTTTGTTCTCCATGTAAGACAGAAATGCCCTAGCTAGACACATCAAATATGGAATTTGCTTTGTCTTGATTTTTTTGGGGGTGGAGTTTTGTGCTTGAGGAAGGTTTAATGGTCATGAAGAAGCACCTCCTTCTCTTTGTTTCAACTATCCTCCCTTAAACCTGTATTAGAAGAGCCAGAGGACAAACAATCTCTGGTCATTCTCTGTGCCAATCATGTTTTTATAGGCTGCTATCATATCTTTAAGCAGTGGTCGTTTCCTGTCTGGTGAAGATAGACACTAAATTCAATTTTATAACAGCATTCCTAAAATTATCTTCTGTAATATGAGAGCATACAATTGTTGTGTTTGACTTCCCTTTGTTTCTGTTCATAAGCACAGTGCTGTTGCTAAAGCTCTTTGAAGTATCATGTGATGTCCAGCTTATAGTTTGAAACCAGGCTTGAGTGTCTATATTAAATCTATAAATTTTGTCTGTAAGAGATATTGTAAAGCACTTCAGCATTCAATTATAGCATGAGCTGTGCAATCCATATTAAACATGTTTCAACAAGTAACTACTTCCAGCTCTGGAGTCCTCAACACAGAAAGGACATGGACCTCATGGAGCAGGTCCAGAGTAGGGCCACAAGAATGAGCAGGGGGTTGTAACACCTCTGCTACAAGGACAAGCTGAGAGAGCTGTGGTTGTTCAGCCTGGAGAAGAGAAGACACTGGGGAGGTGTAATAGTAGCCTTCCAGTACCTGAAGGGGGCTTACAAAAAGGCTGCAGAGGGACTACGTCCACAGGCCTGCAGTGACAGGATGAGGGACAGTGGTTTGTAATTAGAGAAGAGATTTAGATTGGATATTAGGAACAAGTTATTTACCATGAGGTTGGTGGAACACTAAAACAGGTTGCCCAAGGAGGTAGTTGAGACCCCTTGCCTGGAGATATTCGAAGGTGAGGCTTGATGTGGCTCTGAGCAACCTGATCTAGTGGAGGATGTCCCTGCTGATTGCAGGAGAGGTTAGACTAGATGACCTTCAGAGGTCCCTTCTAACCCAAACCATTCAGTGATTCTATGATAAATATCTATTATAATTATATCTAGGAGATTATCTAGGAAGATATGAAAATGAAACTTACTAAACAAGCTAACATCTCACTCAGCATGACCTACTAGTTCATGGACTGAGTTATAACTGACACTTCAACATTCTTCATCTATTTTGAAGTGATGGTCCTCTGTTTTAATACGTTTGGATAACATTAGTAGTAATTATTAACTCTGAAAGTACACAAGTGAGAGACGTAAAAAAAAAAAAGGCATACAATTTTGTATGGAAGTCAACTGGAAGTGAAAATAGCAATGCAGGAGTTCTACAGCTATTCTGTGGATTAACTGCAGGTTTTGGTTCAGTGGGGATGAAAGCTACAGTTAAAGCATGTACCTCACAATCATGGGAAGAGTGAAGCTTCACCACAGTTATTCTGTATTATGCTTCAGGACACAGCTGGATGTAGAGACCAAAACCATAAGAAATCTATTGATTTCTTAGCAGTTTACTACTGCTTTATCAATATAACTGATATGGTATTTTCCCTGTTTAAATTCTTATTGTATCACAATCTTTCCAAAGGGTGCACTGAACCTGAACAGTAGAACCAGTGCTAAAAGACACACCACATATGTGTGCTAACAGTGTCCCTGATTAAGCTGAGGTACTCAGGATGACCACAATACATGCCTCAAGCTCATGTTCCTATGTGCTGAGGTTACCTTCCATTTTCAGATGGGATAGACTAAAGCTGGAGAAACAGTTACAGAATGTTGGTATCCCCAAGCATTCCTCACAAGTCCAGCTGTGAGTTTGGTATTCTCTCCCTGCTGTGGTACTGCTGCTGATGTTGTAGTCTAAGGCTGACCATAATACTCAGGAGGGGTTGGATGCGTTGCATGCAATATGCTCATCTGCTCCTCGGAAGCAAAAAAAGGTGTTTACAGTGAAAATAAGAAGCTGTTACTGTCAGCAAAAAAATCACTGTGAGAGCATTACAGAGCACCTAAGGAACCTTTAATGACTTTTCAATTCCAAGCTTTGCATCATTGTCAAGGAGGGTGGGAAAATTATTTTAATTGGTACAGTCTTTTAGAGTTAATAGGCATTTTCCTCTCTCTATGAACATATCTTGTTTACCGGATTTGTGTTTCCAGTGTTTTATTAACCATACATCACTTGATCATATTGAGGAAGATCTAAAATTCATTCTGGTCAGCTAAAATTACTCTCTCAGATTTGTTAAGAAATACTAAAAGACTCAAGAGTGGAAATACTAATTAAAAGTAGTTAAAAAAATATTTTTTTAATCTATGAGAAGTAGAATTAATGCTAGCTAAATTTCTTACCCATATACCCTTGTCATAAACAGAATGAGCACTGTATATGTCCTGTTAGGACAGCTGGTGAAGAGCATCAAATGCCTGTGAAAGTAACAAATTAGGAACAGACCAACATTTCAAAATGGGATAATAAAGAAATAGAAAAAAAATATCTTGGAGACAATATGTGGACAAGAAATGTTATATTTTTTTGAAACTTAAATGTCTATTTTCATTTTTGATTGTCATAAGTAGTGTGTTTGGTTTTATCGCAGCTGAATAAAAGTCCTGTGGTGACAGGAAATTTTTGTATATAATGAGTACTTATTTCCTAAGCTACAATATCAACTTGTTCCTGGTTCTGTTTGCATAATATTTTATGAGTGTCTGATTAAGCTTTTATAAAGCCTGTTTCATGAGGCTTAATACATCTGCATGAGTCTTAATGTATCTGCAGTGTTGATTCTGCCTCTAAATTGAGGCTATTGTCACAGCTATCCTCATTTGTCATGAGATTCATTTCATTTGGTAAGGAATGTTGGCAAGCAAATATATGTATTTTTAAACTGCATAATTCAACGGTACTGAAACACTCCAAAAAAACCCCAACTTTAGACAGAATTCAACACTTCATCATCATGATAAGAGCAACAGAACTTTTTTTTAAAAAAAAAAAACTAGTTCATGTAATGATAAACTGTCAGATATTACTTAGTTGAACTCTGTATGTTCAGAGGCTGATCCGGATGCTGGGGATAGACTTTTTAGTAGGGCCTGTTGTGACGGGGCAAAGAGTGATGTTTTGAAACTAAAAGGGAGATGTAGACTACATACAAAGAACAAGTTTCTGACACTGAAGGTGGTGAGACTCTGGACACAGAGGTGGTAGGTCCTTCATCCCTGGAACCATTCCATGTCAGGGGTTTTGGGTCTGAGCAACCTGCTCTAGTTGAAGATGTCCCTTCTGAGGGGTTAGGCTAGTTGACCTTTAAAGGTCCCTTCCAAGCCAAAACAGTCTATGTCTCTGATAAATGAAATTTAACTCTGGTCAACATTAAGCTAAGAAAAAAAAATAAAAAAGAGAGAGAGGAAGAAAAAAAAACAACAACAAAAAAAAAACCACAAGGTATAAAAAACCCAAGACCAGCCCCTTCTTCACCTTTATGTAACTCAATTAACATGAAATAGTTAAAGATTTTGGGGTGGTTTGGTTTGATTTTTTGTCACATACTAATTATCCCAAATATCTTCATAAAGATGAGTTCCCAAGCTTTCCTTTTAGTGGGCAAACTGAAGCACCAGGAACTTACATGGTGTGATAAGGGTGACAGAATTTGGTGTTTTAATTCTTCTGATGGTGCATTTCTGTTGTTAAAGAGATGCCTCAGGAAAATGAAGCATGACAATCCTGTGCATTTATTGAAGCCAGTGTTATTAAAAGCGTAATAACATTAAGTATCTCTTAACACAAGTACCAAAACTAGAGCATTTCATGGTGCCTTTATAGAGGAATACTGAAATAACATTGAGTCCAAAGTAGAATCACTGTTCTTCATTGAAAGAAGTATTATCAATTCACAAAATACATTACTAGCCACATCCTGGAGATCTCCAGTTTCTAGCTGCTTGTTTTGTACACGGGAAATTTTAATCTTACTCTGGTTCTTTTTGGATGAGAAGAAGGCAGCTTTAAGGCCTCCCTTTGTCTCTTAAGCCCATGAAAGTTAAATAAACAAAACTCCAAATCTTATTATTCATCAGAGTTTCTTTACAGCAGCTGCTCCACAGTTGAGATGAGAATCTGAACAGAGACTCAAGTCACTCATTTACACTTTAGTGAAAATGGACATTTTTATATTGATGGAAAAATCAGGGTAAATTGGACAGTAAAATTACAGAAGCAGAGGTGCAGTGCTGTGAGTGTGGAGGTACAGATACTTAGTCTTCCTCATTTGGTCACATGGCCTAAAGGCTGAACATTATCATCCTTACTAGCATTTTATCAAGGGCAGGCTGTGAAATAAGGGAACCAGCTGTTCTACTCTCGTCTTCTCCTGTAGTGGAGAAGTGTAGTGTTATTTTTAAGACATAAAAACAAAATAGAAGAAGAAAAGCATAGCTTTCTTACCTCTTAACCAATTCCTCCACCGTAAGGTTTGCTACCTAGATATTTATAAAATTAAAGTAATACATGGAACTAGCCTGTAGAATAAAGCATCCTCCTTACCAACAGGGCATTTCCGTTTTTTGCTATTGTTCAATGTTACTGATTATCCAAACAAATAATTTTGTCATAAACCTTGATCTTAAAGCAGCAGTTCTGTTTCCTTTTGCCAAAGCTGGTGTGCTGCCAGTGAAGATCACTATATATAAAAAAGAAAAACATGCATGAGAAGGCTGCATGGTGGGTAAATGAGGTTTATGCTGAAAGGCACTTCATTTCCATGCTTCTTGAGTTCTGGAACAATGTCATTAATTATCTTGGCTAATTTCCTTCCCTAGTATCTCAATTTAGTATTTTGTGCATCATAAACCGTTGCCACATGTTCCTGTCGTATTTGCACACTATCTAGCTTAATTTCACGTTCATAATTTTTCTCCTTTGCATTGCCAAGGTCTGAATTTGAGTAGCAGACTAATTAAAATATTTGTGTGTCAAACCATCTGCATGAATCCCATGTCTTTTCTACTCCTGTGTCCCTTATCCTGTGCTGGCTGCTATGAAAAATATGGAAATGTAGAATTCAACAGAGCTTTGAACACAGGAGATTTTGGTGTCAGTGGTGGCATGTGGGAAAGGGCTGATAGATGCTCACAGGCAAATCAGAAGCTATTGCTGTGAGAGTCTGATGCATCATCCTGTGGAATTTGCTGTGTGACACTGCCATAATGGAAAGGTTGGCAAGAAGAGATAGTTCTATGTAGGATTTAACTTGGAGGAGTCAAGGATAATGGCTTTACTTTTGTCTGGAATAAATGAATGAATAAATTTGCCATTGTAATAAAAATTGCAATTATGTTTTTGTGTTTCTTGTTTGTTTGTTTTGTTTTGTTTTTTGGTGGTTTGGGTTGGGTTGGGTTTTCGTGTATTTTTTTTTTCCTGTGCTTTTTTTATTCACTGCTACCTGGAGAACTTCTGCAAAAAGATTGACAGTTACTAGCAATTAAAAAAAATGAACAAAGCTTTGGACTCAAATTTGGTTTTCCCTTTTTTTATGACCAGTTGCTCTTCTGATTGTGATATGATGAGATGTGGTGGATGATTGTATTTTGAAACATGAAATATTTAAATAATGAGATCATGTATTAATAACTTTTAGAGTTACTAAGGAAACCTCATGTCTTAAATAATGCATCAGAACATTAAGTCCAAGGGCAATGCTATGAAATGACACATTTTGAAGTTAATGCAGTAAGAAAGACCTTATTTTATTACCTTTTATAATGTATTTGTATGTACAAGTACCCATACTATATTTACATCATCCAAAACCATTTACTTTTGCTCTTCAGTATCAATATCTCCAAGAACAAATGAAAAATCAGAGTCAAAGAAATTAAGGCTATATAAAAGATGTGATGCAATCTTGGTTCAATCTAGGCTGAAGTCACAGTTTACAGCTGGTAGGGCTTCAGTAAGACAGCCAGAAGCTTCCAGAAATGAATGATCAGATAATGGCTATTGCTTGTTTTCCTTTATTAGCTCAGCTACAGCAATCTACAGCAGAAGTGTATAGCTTCTCAGTTTGGGGTTACCCTTGTGATTTTCTATGTCTCTCAGTGAATAGTGTAGGAAAAAAAAATCAGTTGAACTAAAAATTGATTCTCTCTAACAAAGAATAAGTCTATACTAAAAATTATAACATCTATCTATAGAATCATAGAATGTTTTGGGTTGGAAGGGACCTCTGAAGGTCATCTAGTCCAACCCCCATGCAGTGAGCAGAGACATCCTCCACTAGATCAGTTTGCTCAGAGCCTTCTTGAGCCTCATCTTGAATATCTTCAGGGATGGGGCCTTAACTGCATCCCTTGGAACCCTCATGCTAAATAACTTGTTCCTAATATCAGGTCTAAATATCATCTAATTTCAAACCTTTATCCTTCCTCCCATCACTACATCCCCTTGTAAACAGTCCCACTGCAGCCTTCCTGTAGGGGAGCCCTTCAAGTACTGGAAGGCTGCTACTAGGTCTCCCTGGAGCCTTCTCTTCTCCAGGCTGAATATCTATCTAGCTATCTATCTAGCTATCCATCCATATAAATTTTCCCCCAATAATTTAATTCAATATTACTAAAGAATAAGGGAAATTTTTGAATTTTACTGTATCAGATGTACAAGACAATGCTACATGCAAAACCGGTCTGAATGGTGGTCAGTATGGTACAAACCAATATATTAAACACTGAAACTGAAATAAAGAATTAGTTCTACTCATTCTCTCTGCTTGGTCTAATAAGAAAGTTTTGAAACTATGACCATGTAATTATAGACTGTGCATGGTCCCAAGATGGACAAAGTCACATTAAATTGATAGCCTTAGTTCTGTTTTTTCCCAATTTGTGCGTGCTTAGATTAGTTTTTTATGTCTGTATAGAGAAAGGCAGAGGCGCTCCCTGCAAGGTGCAGCCTGTTGTTTACTAGCTGACTGTTTTATTGTTCCTGGTTATGTTTATGTGTAAAATCTGTTTTTCATATTAAATTGCCTAACTTTGGTTGCTCTTTGGCTTTGTATAATTTCCTGAAATATGTTTAACAAGCATTAGCTTTCTGTCTACTTAAAGTTGTGATTTATAGAAGTTAAGCAAACACAGTTTATTTGTTGAGTATGGTTACTGAATTATGAATTTCAAATATGGAAATAGCTGTTTGTATTCTTAAACATGTTGAAAACAAGCACCTCCGAATGCCTGTTAAACTTACTAAAGGACATATTTTGCTGTGCGCATAGTATGGAAAGAGGCAGTTAGGAGAACTAGCTTTGTAAATGACAACTTGTCAGTTAATGCTCCTTGTGCCTCTTAATTGGTCAAATCATATTTTCTGTGAAAAAATATATTGTATAGCTGGTGGTAATTTATTTGCAATATGAGCAATTATTAATTAAATTATTTTACCTCAAATTATTTTGCCATCAAAGCTGCCCCTGCTCAGCTGAACAGGAGAGAGAAAATGTAATGAAACATTTGTGAGTTGAGATACTGATAGAGAGAGATCACCCACCAATTGCCATCATGGGCAAAATAAACTCAGCTTAGGGGAAATTAATTTAATTCATTACCGATCAAATTGGAGTAGGGTAATAAGAAAGAAGAAATGCCTGGATTAATTCCAGTGTGACCTGCTTTAGGAGACCCTGCTCTAGCAGGGGGTTTGGAGTGGATGATCTTTCAAGGTCGCTTCCAACACCTAACATTCTGTGATTCTATGATATGCAACTTCATAGACATCTGTCATCCTCTGCTGTTTTGCTGAGGCTGTCTCTGACACAATGAATTTCACATAAAAGCATAGCAGGGAGAAAGGGTGAACATATTTGATGAGTACCTGAGACAATGCTGACAAAGTCTGAGGAAAGCCAGGTTTTGATTGCTCAATATGCTGTAAGACATGACTGATAAGGTAGATACTAAAACCAATGAAACTCCTACTCCTCACGAATAAATCAGTACATACAGTCACAGAATCATAGAGTCATAGAATCAGAATTATGGAATGGGTTGGGTTGGGGGGGACCTTAAAGATCATCTAGTTCCAACTCCCCCTGCCATGAGCAAAATAATGACCTATATTGCTTTTTCAAAATTCTTTGATATTTCAAGTGGAAGAGGTAAATAAATGACTGAAATACCAAGCCTTTAAAGTTACCTCTGCATTAGGATGTTGTCAGTTTCAAACAAACAAACAAAAAATAAGGTGAAAGCATGAATATTTCATATTCTTTGGCATTCAACCTATTTTGCATAGATGGCAGCTGGAGGTTCAATACAGAGCATTATTGCTCCACCACTGTCACCATAGTTTAGCAGGTAAATAATGCATGAAGTAAAAGTTGACAAGGCAGACGGTAATGATACATTGGTTCAAAAATCTGTCTTCTCAAAAAGCACCTAGCAATGATTTGCATCAGCCTTATTACTTATTTCAAATGACTGTTTACAGAATACTCATAGATACAATCTGTAATTAACCTAAAGAATTAGTAGCTGAAGGATGTGGAAGGCAAGTATTTTGTAGCAAAGTTTCAAAGAGCCCTATTATTACTAGAGATGCAGCAACATTAGTACACTTCCCAGCTTATAATTGTGGCAGGTATTAATCTGCACTCTTTAAGATGTCAGATCCTGGATTTATCTCTAAGAAAACAAAAGTTCCTTCATACCCTACTGCATATTACCCAGTTTGTTCTAGTTGCAGCACTAAAGATCACTCTGCTTTTCAGTGATTCATTCAGACATTACAGAACATTGGCTGCCTGTCAAGATGCAGTGTTAATATTTTTACATTGATTAAAAACCAAACAAACAAACCCAAACCCAACCAACCAACAACAGAACAAAACAAAACAAAACATTATTTTTTTTAAGAGCATTGCCTTACTAAGCAGGTGTGTTGTGCAAAGGCAGGGCTGGTTGTCTGTGTTACCAGTATTGTTTGCATTATGTGGCACCTGATTAAAATGCTAATAGCACTCTTTGTGTACAGCACCCGGCGCTGTTTTACAAAAAAGAATCTGCCATCCTCAAATACAGAAATGAGGATAATAGCTGGTATACAGTGGCCATGGAGCAATTAGAGGTGAGAAACCATAATGACACACAGAGGTCCATCATGTTTGACAAAAGTATTAAGATATTTTTGTGACTTGGTTTAAAACAAAGGAAAAAAAGGGGGGCAACACACAACCATCCCATCCCTTTCATTGCTCACAGGCTGCTTAACCCATAAAGGTTAATATGTTGCGCTAGTGTTTTATTTCCTGTTTTGTTTATGAGATCACTCTCTGTAGTGACATCTGCATACATTAACTAGCCGAACACATTTTGTGTTATCTGGCAGCATCTTTAATTACTGGCCAGGCATCACTTTTTAATATTGCAGTCAAGGAAAAACGTCTTTGTTCCAGAAACATTTTTAACATGAGCTTCCCTAGAGAACCCTTCCAGCCAGGGCTCACCAGTAAACTGCAGCCTCCTCATTGCAGCCTAAGGTATCGACAGATGCTTCAAACTGGCTGTGTAATACATAGTACCTGCTGTGAATAGAAAATCACTAAGGATGGATGGAACATTCTTTAGACACAAATCAGCTGTGCTGGTTTGTCTTGATACCTTGTAATGGGAGACTGTGATGTGATTTTTTTCCCTTTCTGGTTGTTTTTAAACTTTTTTCTTTGAGACGTGCAAGATGCAGCAGTGACTTACCAGGATTACAATGATAAGCACATGCAGTGCAAGTAGCTCATTACACTGACAGCAATTTCTAAATCCAGAAGAAAATAATGTCCTTAGCTCAAGGAAACAGAAAGTGGCAAGAGTGCCAGTGGGAATATTGTAGGGCCAGACAAGATGTTAGCAACATAAGAGTGGATTGGACCATTCATGGTTATAACAAAATACTGTATGCAGTAATGGGAATAAAATAAGACATTAGACTATATCACACAGTCAATGGACAACTGGAATTGTTCTTTACGATTTTAAAGTTTAACTGTTGAATATCCAGGGGATTGAAGGTCCAGCATGTGCTATGGGCTCTGTAAACACAGAAATAACATAGCCGTCCTTTCCAAAAGAACTGATAATATAGAGCTGTATTGTACATTGTCCTGATTTCAAGACTTGTTTCCCAGGAAGCAATGCTGAAGTGTGTGCTTAAACCCTCTTGATTCCAACTGCAAAGTCAGAAACACAAACTGCTGGATAGGGATGGGTTAAAAGGAGAGGGAAAAAAAAAAAAAAGCCCTAAGTAGTGAAGAATTTGGCAAGGGAGCTTCAGACTAAAATTCAGAGGTTATCAGACTGTGTCAGTGTCCCACACCATCACTGCATTCAAGCCGTAGGGAGCTGGTACTGCTCAGACTCCTCTGTGTTGGAATTCAGAGTATTGCTAAGGCTAAGGAAATTGTCTTTTAGTCTCCTTCCTCCTCATCCAATCTATTTTATTCATTGTCTGAATTAGAAGGATAATTGGTTCTGTTACATTCCCTGCTATTGAGAGAAAGCTCTATGAGAGACTGAGGGAGCTGGGATTGCTTAGCCTGGAGAAGAGGAGACTCAGGGGTGACCTTATTGCTCTCTACAACTACCTGAAGGGAGGCTGTAGACAGGCAGAGGTTGGTCTCTACTCCCAGGCAACCAGCACCAGAACAAGAGGACACAGTCTCAGGCTGCGCCAGGGGAAGTTAGGAGGAAGTTTTACACAGAGAGAGTGATTGCCCATTGGAATGGGCTGCCCGAGGAGGTGGTGGAGTCACCATCACTGGAGGTGTTCAGGAGGAGACTTGATAGGGTGCTTGGTTGCATGGTTTAGTTGATTAGGTGGTGTTGGATCATAGGTTGGACACTATGATCTTGAAGGTCTCTTCCAACCTGGTCCTATTCTATTCTATTCTATTCTATTCTATTCTATTCTATTCTATTCTATTCTATTCTATTCTATTCTATTCTAAAGCATTCTTACTGTAAAAGCTAACGACCCGGGGCTCAACTGGCAGAATGTGGTATACCTCAGTTGTGTGAGTTAGTATCACTACTTGTTCCAGATAACTTGGGGCCATACTGGAAGACTCTGAAAGTGTTATGCAGATGTTTTTTACTGTGGTGGGTTTACAATGCCAGTGTGAAGACACTGATTTATTACTGAGTCAAATGTCTGTTTCTTGTGGGGTTTGCCATTTGCTGCCAATAGTTATGGCATCAACAAGTTCCAGCAGAATAACCAGGTTAGAATTAGGTTTAAAACTGAGCTTGATTCATCTGAATACTTGGAAGAATATAATAAATGGAAGTAGGTCAATTTCTGTAGTATGTATTGATTTCTGATTTGTATGGAGAAGCCTGGAGAAACTGCTCTGATTGAGGCACTGTAAGGGTAACTCATTTCCTGACATATTTGTTGTGTATATGTACATTGTAAAGAAGATTGAGAAGAGGATAAATGCTGTGTCCACATAGTACTTGCTCATTCATATAATATTTTATTTCCTGTTTTGAATAAATTAGCTATGCCCTTGTTATATACTCTTGAAACTATTTTTCCTGACATTCAAATAAGATCTTTATAAAAACCATGAATAAACAATGACAATAAGAACAGACCATGGCAAACAAAAAAACGTGACAAAAAACCCATGACAAACAAAAAACCCTCTATAAACTATTTTTAACTATGTTAAAACACAGATTAGTACCTAAATGGCAGATGAAGGCATTTTATTGCTACATTTGAGTACTATTATATGTTCACAACACTCTATCAGATGGACTTGAATTTTATTCTGTGACTAAAACTTGAGGAAGGGAAACAGTAAACAATGCTATTTGAAGTAACATCATTATAGAAGCATATACAGTTAGAATCATAGAATGATTTGGGTTGGAAGGGACCTCCAAAGGTTATTTAGACCAATTCCCCTACACGCAGCAGGGACATTCTCCACTAGATCAGGTTGCTCAGAGCCTTGTAGAGCCTGACCTTGAATACCTCCAGAGATGGAGCCTCAACTACCTCCCTGGGCAACTTGTTCTAGTGTTCCACCACCCTCATGGCAAAGAGCTTGTTCCTAACATCCAATCTAAATCTCTTCTTCTCTCATTTCAAATGATTGCTGCTCATTCTATCACTACAGCCCTTTGTAAACAGTCCCTCTGCAGCCTTCTTGTAAGCCCCTTTCAGATATTGGAAGGCCACTCTTAGGTCTCCCTGGAGCCTTCTGTTTTCCATGCTGAACAACCTCAGCTTCTTCAACTGTCCGTGTAGCAGAGCTGTTGTAGTTGAACTGAGCTTTTCTTGAGTGGAATTTGTTGCAAGCATTCACAGTTGGCAAGTAACTAATTTCTCTTTTGTTTTTCTCCCTTTCTGGTAGATTATTCTGTTTTCTTTGGTTTTGTGAGTTGGTTAGGGTTGGTTTGTTGGTTTTTTTTTGGGTTACAAATAGTTACAGGAAACTCAAGAGTTCCATGCAACTGGGTCCTTTTTGACTACATTATCATTTAGAATGGAAATACTTTCAGTAACCAAATGTTGTTTTATGTAATCTCTTCTGCTTTGATTCCTAATAGGAAGATTTTTAACACAGTGTTTGACATGACTCAGGTTGACTTGTTACCTTATTCTGAGGCTCAAAAAGGCAATAGCTTCCATTATCTGAAGAACTAGTAGTGCAGTTAATTGACGTAATTACTAGTGCAAATAGTAATCTTAGTGCAGAACTGAGATATTTCTCCTATGAAGTGCTTGTGAAGATTTAGAAAGGGTAAACTGATATTCTAGATGCATTTCAGCATCAGTTAATTTACATCATTTGAGAGTGTCATGAATAAAAATGTTTGTGAATACAGCAGTATACACAGGCGCCAAGAGTCTTCTCCAGGTCTGCTTTGAATCAAGACATTTTTCTCTTTAAAGATTGTTGTTTGGTGGGTGGCAGCTCACTGTGCCAACGAGGCTCATTTAGGGGACTTAGAAATTAATAGATTGAACAGGAGCAGCACACTTCTACATCTGACAGGCTGGTGATTGGGTTAGAAGAGCTCTGGCTGATGCACTGGTATTTCCATTTTGCATGTCATTACTGTGGATCGAGTGAGAAACAGAGAAACACAATTAATTAGGACTCTGACTAGCAGCTTCAGCAGCAGTGCTGCATATTAGAGGCATATGAAAACAAAGCACCAAAAGAAAATACCAAGAATTTTGGGCTAAGCAAACAGTCTGGTGGAAGCAAGATTGAGCTGACAATGTGTTTAGCTCTTAAAGGAAAGGAGAATGGTGTTTGCACCATACACAACATTGCGTTGTCAATCAAGGAAAGGAGTATGTGTTTACTATGATGAATTGGGCCATTAATCCTAATACAGGAGCTGTAGTGGGGATCTTTGAGTGTCAGGCTAAGACATGTCTGAACCATAACACAGAAGCTGCCAGTCCTAAGTGAGGTCATTGAGTTATGGGATATTCATATGGTGAGAGAAAGTTCTCTAACCATCAGTTTGTAGCTGATTTACACTATGAGAGAGAGAATATTAAAAAAAACTAAATTCTTAGAAGGCCTGCATATGTCCCTGATATCCATAATAAAATGGGCAGGTGTCCCTAAAAGCAGACAGTTCTCCAATGTAATATCATTCTTTGGCAGTTATTTCTCAGCATGGGTGATGTCTCAAAAGAAGAAGGACTTTAAATCTACAGGTAGCAAATCACCAGGAATGGTTCACCTTGTGCATTTAAGTGGCATGGCATGGCATGGCATTGCATTGAGAAGCAGCCATATCAGTTTAGCCTGCAAGCAGCATTCAGAAGGTAGGATTTGGCCCCTCAGAGTGATGCATTTAGCTCTCCACATGGCAATAATGGCTGCTTGCTAGCCAAGTGTGAATGTGCTCTATGTGGCTGTGAGAACTGACACGTTAAAGGCAGTCATTTCTTCAGTCACTTTCCCTTTAAAGTGTCAAATCCTTTACCATTAATAGTTAAGCACCAATTAGAGGCAATAATTAAATGTGCTGGGCAGCTAGGAGTCCCAAGGCAAAGTAAAAAAAAAAAAAAAAAAAAAAAAGGGTAACTGTACCATGGAGGTCAATTATTAGGTAAAACTTACTTACGATCAGTTTACTGTCATTAGATGTTTCGAATCACTCCAGAGAGACTGGAAAGGTGAAATAGCCTAATATAGTAAGATGAAGAGGAAAAAAGGCTGGATTGCTCAGATAAGACAAAGTAGATGAATAAACTGTCCTGTAAAGAACTAAGGAGAATTTACATTTTCCTGAAGATGAATGTGATGAATATTTTCAGCAATGCTTTTCATGAATATGGAAAACAGTCTGTACTATTTTTTTTTTTTTCTATATTCATAAAATATGCATCAGTTGAGTTCTTGTTCTCACAGTATGAGATATGGATTGGAATTTCTAATTTCTTCATTTATTTGGTAGAGGGTTTTTTCTTCTTATAAGACATTTTAATACAATGATTTAGAATGTGAATTGTGTCATGATTAGCTATGGAGTATGTTGCCTTTAGAAGCATTTGCTTCATTTACTGCTCTGCTGCCAATTCTCTTATGACTTGAGAGAAAAATACTTGCAATACCCATGTGGGCTGGGTGACTGAACTGTTGAATCCCTCCTTCTTAACATTGTAATATTGTTCATTCTCCCAGAAAACATTTTTCAGGCTACCTAATCTTCAAAGTTGTAGGTAAGATGTAAACTGTGGGACACAGGTAAGAATGGGTTATGAGAGATCTACCTGTAAGATAAGAACAAAAAAATGCATCTGTTTTCTTACACAGAAAAAATGGATCAGGCAAGATTATTTAAGTTTTTTGCCACTAAGTTTTGTGGACACTAAGTTCTAACTAATCTGACACAAAAAAGTCAGTCATGTACATGAAGGGCAATACAAATATTTTTGTTGCTTGATATTTTAGTAATGTAAAGAAATCAGCTTGTTAAAAGCTGTGCAAGTTTCTTAATGCTATAGTGACTGTTTCCCTGTGGTGTGTAGTGTGTGGGTAATTGTGTATCCAAACTACATGGAGACTATTTGTTGTAATTTTGAAATTAAATTATGAAAAGTCATCACTTTCCTTGGGACAGGCATGATAGCAGCTACTTACACAAAGTGGCAAGTTTGCTTTCCTTGAGGCTTACTACTTAATACAATTTTTTAACAAATTGTGTTTAGTGATGAATATTACTTTAGTGATATTCAGTTTCTTTCATTTTCAGTATACTATTGAATTTTTTTCACAGAGTAAAGGTAAGAGGCAATGGATAAAACCTACACCATAAGAAACTGGGATTAGATATATGTGGAAAAATATTTTAAGAAGGCTAGTCAACACTGGGACAGGTTGACAAGACATGCTTTGGTATCTCCATCCTGGTGATGAATCAAAAAAAACAACCAAGTGTAACCCTCAGCCATATGATCTAACTTTGAAGCTGACCCTGCTTTGAATGGCCACTGGAACAACTGACCATCAGAGATCCCTTCAAACAAATTATTTTATGATTCCTGAAATTGGTCTGGAATTTGACTCTGCTTATCATAAAATTGTTATATTCATACAAACTAAATAGCATCTTCAGAAGAAATTCTTTTAACTCCTGAATGGGAACCAATTTCCATTGCAGAATCATAGAATCATGGAATGGTTTGGGTTGGAAGGGACCTCCAAAGATCATCTAGTCCAATGCCCCTGCAGTCAGCAGGGACATTCTCTACTAGATCAGGTTGCTCAGAGCCTTGTCAAGCCTGACCTTGAGTATCTCCAGGCAAGGAGCCTCAACTACCTCCCTGGTCAACCTGTTCAGGTGTTCCAACACCTCATTCCTAACATCCAATCTAAATCTCCTGTGATTTCAAACCAATGTCCCTCATACTGTCACTGCAGGCCTTTGTAAACAGTCCCTTTGCAGCCTTTTTGTAGTCCCCCCTTCAGGTACTGGAAAGTTGCTATTAGGTCTCCCATGAGCCTTTCTCTTCTACCTGGAGCCTTCTGCTTTCTGGACTGAACAACCCCAGCTCCCTCAGCCTGTCCTTGTAGCAGAGGTGTTCCAGCCCCTTGATCATTTTTGTGGCCCTCTTCAGATCCACTCCATCAGGTCCCTGTTTTTCTTGTGTTGAGAGCACTGGAGCTTGATGCTCCAGGTGAGGTCTTACCAGAGCAAAGTGGCAGAATCAAATATGCACAAAGACAGGAGTAAGAAAATAAATAAATATTATTATCACAACAGCCCCTTGCCTTTCATAGGCTACCACAAGATAGTGTGTCTGTTTGTAATTCCATAGGTGGCAATTAAAGAAAAGAAGGAGGAAGGATAAAGTCTATAGATTCCATTATGAGTGAAGATGTGATGTGTTGACAATAAATCAATAGTTGTTTCAGACTTTACAAACAACAAAGGAAATGTTCAGAAGATGACTCACTGTGGTGAAAGAAAGTGACAAATGATCTCCGCTTAATGACAAATAAAAAATGGTGTTAGTGAAAGTAAATTTTGAAGGCACAGATCAATATTACCTTTTAGACTCACAAAGCAGAAAATATGGAATCAAAGTCAAACTGTCAGAAGACTCAAATCTCTCCAAACACAGAAAAATCACAAAAGAAGACAAAAGTATTTAATTTCTGCTCTGGGTTTATAACTTTAAGAAATCCATATTCACCACTAGGATTCTTATTCATTCTAGCTTCAGAGCAGAAATTCTTGTCAACTGATACTAATCTTTTTCAGGAACAAAACTAGGGAACTAGGAAACTATATGGAATATCAATGACACTTAAGTAATCACTATGTGTTCTCCCAGAGGGCTGCACTCTTGTGTCTCTAGGTTTGTATCTATAATTATTATTGATATTTGAAATTATCTGGCTTCAATTACAGATACCTAAATTCACTGTAATGAGCTATTCCACTCACTTTTAGGTGGACACTTGTGCTCAATTGAAGTGCTGTCTGGGTAAGTAAAGAAGAATCAGAATGGTTTTAGTTGGAAAGGACCTCCAAAAGTTGTGTAGTCCAGTCCCCCTCAAGTCAACAGGGACATCCTCCACTGTATCAGGTTGATCAGAGCCTTGGTGAGCCTCACCTTGAATATCTCTAGGGATGGGACCTCAGCCACCTCCCTGAGCAACCTGTTCCAGTGACAAAGTCTTTATACCCTTGATTGTGTATTGTGAGTTACTGAAAAGTTAAAAATAATACTCCCGTCTCTGCGGAAATAAGCTGGAGCTGAAACCTAGTTCTTATAAGTGTGCTGGGAGTGGATAAGGGTGGAAATAAATCACATTATCGCTAGCGAAAGAAAATTGCCACACTTGGACTTATTAAACTATAACTGAAACTTGTACAGAATATTTCTCTTTGACTCAGAGCTGTAATAAGGAAGAAGTACACTGGCACACAGTGTGGGTGTGTTCATTAGCTACAGCATCTCTTTCCTTTGAGCTGTTAAGAACAAGGAAACAAAAGCCAATCTGTTTGTTTGCTATTTCATACTCATCTGCTTTCTCCTTTTTAACGGCTTGACTGACAGCCTGGGTTTGCATTGTCCGATGTCTTCACATCAAGCCTGCGACCTCAATTCACCTATCATTCATGTCAGCTGAGCCTTTTGTGGGTGTCCATTGTTTACACACTATATTGTGTTATGATGGATTAACCTCTTGGGAATTTTAGGACAACTTAATCCCAGTCTGACAGAACTCTGCGATAAAGAATCCACAAGCCCCTATGCTAAATGAATCAGATCAGAGGATGTGGATTTTGGACAGCTTTTACTGACTGAAAAGAAATAAGACAGCATGCCTTCAGCATTGTTGAGCAGGTTCCATCTCTCATTTTCATCATTGTATACAGCAGGGCATGGAGATTCATTATGATTTGTATCTTTAGCTGATTTTCTGATAAACAAAATATTTAATTACAAAATCAATTATGGTGAATTTCTTATAATTTAATCTTGTATTAAATCTGACCCCTTTCTCCGTCCATGCATATTAAGAAAAAAGAACTTTGGAACAACAACAACAAAAAAGCCCAGTAGCATTTGACTGTGTATTTCCAGTGACAGCCACGCATGTCTGTGTGCTGTCTGGCATTTAAGGCAAGGCTAATCTTTAGTGTCCTTCAAGCAACACAGGGGTGAATAGAGAATAAATAAATACAGAATTAACCAGGTTGGAAAAGACTATCCAACACTAATCAACTCAACTATAGCACTAAGTGCCCCATCCAGTCTCTTCCTAAACACCTCTAGTGATGGTGACTGCACCACCACCTTGGGCAACCCATTCCAATGGCCAATCATTCTTTCCATGAAGAACTTCCTAACATCCAGCCTAAGCCTCCCCTGGTGCAGTTTGAGACTGTGTCCTCTTGTTCTGTCACAGGTTGTCTGGGAGAAGAGACCAGCCCCCACCTGGCTGCAACCTCCCTTCAGGTAGTTGTAGAGAGCAGTAAGGTCTCCCCTGAGCCTCCTCTTCTCCAGGCTAAACAACCCCAGCTCCCTCAGACTGTCCTCTTAGGGCCTGTGCTTCAAACCCCTCACCAGCTTTGTTGCCCTTCCCTGGACATGCTCCAGCAACTCAACATCTTTCCTAAACTGAGGGGCCCAGAACTGGACACAGGACTCAAAGTGTGGCCTAACTAGTGCTGAGAACAGGGGCAGAATGACTTCTCTGCTCATCTGCCAGCTCTCTCAGCACTCTAGGTGGATCCCATCCGGTCCCATGGACTTGTGGGGATCCAAGCAGCTAAGCAGGTCTCTAACTGCTTCCTCCTGGATCACAGGGGAACTATACTGCTCCCTGACTCCATCTGCCAGTTCAGGAGGCCGGTTGTCTGGAAGACAACCTATCTTGCTATTAAAAATTGAGGCAAAGAAGGTGTTAAGTACCTCTGCCTTTTCCTCATCTTTAGTTACAATATTCCCCTCCATGTCCACTAAGGAGTGAAGGTTGTCCTTTCTCCTCCTTTTGTCATTAATCTATTTATGAAAGCATTTCTTGTTGTCCTTCACAGCAGTGGCCAGTATAAGCTCTAAATGGGCTTTTGCCTTTCTAATTTTTTTTCCTGCATGACCTAGCAACATCCTTAAACATTTCATGGCTTACGTCTCCTTCCTTCCAAAGATGATACACCATCTTTTTTTCCCTTAATTCACCCAGAGGTTCATTGCCCATCCAGGCTGGCCGTCTGCCCCGGCAGCTCATCTTGCTGCACATTGGCACAGCCTGTTCCTGTGCCTTCAATAATTCTTTCTGTAAGTAGGTCCAGCCCTCCTGGACCCCTTTGTTTTTAAGGGCTGTTTCCCAAGGTATCTTCTGAGTTAGTTCCTTGAGTAACCTAGAGTCCGTCCTCTGGAAGTCCATAGTGGAGGTTTTGTTGCTGCCCCTCTTAGCTTGACTGTGTATTGAAAACTCAATTATTTCATGGTCACTGGACCTCAGACAGCCTCCAACTACCACACCTCCCACCAGCCCTTCTCTATTGGTAAAAAGAAGGTCAAGCAAAGCCTTACCCCTGGTAGGCTCACAGAGCAGCTGGGCTAAGAAGCTATCCTCCATACACTCTAAGAACCTCCTCTAGACTGCCTCCTCTCTGCTGTGTTAAGTTCCCAGCAGATATCAGGCAGGTTAAAATTGCCCATAAGAACAAGGTCTGGCAATCTTGAGACAGCCTCCAGCTGCCTATACAATAATTCATCAACCTCTTCATCCTGGTTGGGTGGTCTAGAATGGACTCCAACTAGGATGTCAGCCCTGTTGGCCTTCCCTCTAATTCTCACCTACAGGCACTCAACCTGATCATCCTTGATCTCTAGTTCCATGGTGTCTAGAGCCTCCCTGATGTAAAGGGCCACTCCTCCACCCCTTCTCCCTCACCTGTCTCTCCTGAAGAGCCTCTAGCCATCGATTACAGTGCTCCAGTTGTGTGAGTCATCCCATCACATTTCTTTGTGGACAACTACATCATAACTTTCCTGCTGTAACAAGGCTTCCAGCTCCTCTTGTTTGTTACCCATGCTGCGTGCACTAGTGTACATGCGGTTCAGCTGGGCTGCTGGTTTGACCCCAGCTCCAGCTTACCACCCCCAGACTCCTGTCTGGGGGGACTGGTTTCAGCCCCTTCCACCTTCAAATCCAGTTTAAAGCCCTGTCAATGAAACCTGCCAACTCCCTTCTCAGAATCTTTTTCCCTCTGGGGGACAGGTCATTCTCATGTGCTAAGATCTTTCTCCCGCTCTGGGACAGATGTACTCCATCTGTTGCGAGCAGACCTGGTGCCAGAGTAAGTTCCCCAAGATCAAAAAAACCAAAATAATGTTGGTGGCACCAGCTAATTACAGCTGCTTTCCTGTTCCTTTCAGTATTCCTTCCTGCAACAAAGGGTATTGATGAAAAATTACCTGTGCCCCTGACCCCTCAATCAGTTTTTCCAGAGCCTTGAAGTCCTTTTGGATTGCCTTTGGACCTCTGGTTTCAACATTATCACTCCCTAACTGCATAACTATTAAGAGATAGTAATCAGAGGACTGTACCAGACTCGGCAGCCTTCTGGGAACATCTCTGACCTGGGCCCCAGGGAGGCAGCAGACTTCCCTGAGGGAAGGATCTAGCCAATACACGGGCCCTCTGTTCCCCTCAGGAGGGAATCACCAAAACCAATTACCCTCTTTTTTTTAGGGAACAAGTCCTGATGTGGGGTGCAGGCTGTTTGTCTTTAGTCAACACCTCCGATGGTGTGTCTTCTGTCTTCTCATTCACCTCACCCTCAACTTCCAGTGCCCCATACTTGTTTTGCAAGGGCAGCTGGGAAGGTGAGGGGAGCTGTGAGGGTTTTACCTTGCCTCTCCTAACAGGGACCTGTATCCATTCCCTGCTGCTTCTTGAATCAGCTCCCTCTCCTAGGGGAGCCTGCAGATCCTGGTTCCTCAAATCCAACTCCCTTTCACATTCCCTGACAGTCCTAAGTCTAGCAACTTCTTCCTTCAGTTCAGCCACTAGATTAAGCAGATAATCAAGCTGCTTAAGAAAGGAGTAAGAGCAAGTAAGAGTAAGGAAGACAGACTGTTGCCTTTTTTGTGCTGACAGCTTAGGACTGGCCAAAATTGCAGTGCATAGCAAGCTGACAACTTGCTACCAATCAATTATTTTCGTGTGGAAGGGACTGAAACAAGCAGAGATGAGACCTCATTCACCATGTCTGTGCAGTGCCAGGTGGTATTAGCAGTGTGATGAACTACAGTCCCAGTGATATTGCCACCTTTTGCACTTCACTGGAGTTTACCGGCTGTTTTAGCACTTGAGGTTGACTCTTGAGACTTGACAAGGAACCACAGATCTATTCCTGTGAATCTCCGGGTTGTGGGGGTGGCAGAAGCTCCATAGGATTTTGCTGCAGCATTGTTTACAGTTATTTTGTTCTAGAAAGCGTAGCAGTGTTCTTTGTGCTTGCTGGAGTTCCAGGAGTCATCCCTTGGCAGCTCACAAGATCAAAACAAACACAAACTTAATCTAGAAAACCACAGAACTTGGAAAACCAGAGAAAAGATGAAATATGAAACTACTTTGAGGAGGAAGTCCATGACCATAAGGTTGGTGGAACACTGGAACAGGTTACCCAGGGAGGTAGTTGAGGCCCCATCCCTCTGAAAAACCTGATCTAGTGGAGGATGTCCCTGCTGACTGCAGGGGGTTTGGACCAGATGACCTTTGTAGGTCCCTTCTCTCCCAACCCATTCTATGATTCCTTGATTCTATATAAATCAAAACCTCCCATTTTCTGGTTTTTGTTTTGATGTTTTTTTCCCCCCTTGTTTTCCTATTTTTTTTTTTTTTTTGTAGTGTCAGTGTTGTGGTGTGTTGGATAGCTGGAGGAGAAAAGAAAATAAAAAAAATATTATGTATTCCATAGAATAGCTTCTTCATATCATCCTTTTGAGTCAGTTGGAAGTAAATGACATTATTTGTGCCAGAATGTGTTCTTAAGGTACTCTTAGACACACCTGAAAGCACTACAATTTTAGCCATGTCTGTTCCTTGTGTGGAAACTGGTGAGAAGTGTCTTTTCTCATTTCCTGAATGGAGGTTCATCTTTATTTCTGTAGTGAGTGCCAGAGGGAAGAAACTGCTGCTTTTGACTGCATTACAGTGCAGAGTATGATACAAAAATCCATGTGAAATACATTACAGTGCTTAACTTGTCCCAGACACAAACCAACTTTCACAGGTTTTAAGATCTAAAACTGAGGTTTTAAGGTCTATAGTCTGAGTTATTATTTTATTTGATTTGGAGGAAAAGTTTCACTTGCAGAGAAATTAATATTAAATGCATACTTGCATTCTCTTCTTTTAACTTTATCTTTTAAAGAGATATTATCTTTTACTTTCTTGCCTGGTTTTTGTTTGTTCTTTTTTTTTTGTTGTTATTGTAAGATTTTTGTTGGTTTTTTTTTTTTGGGGGGGGGGGTTATTTATTTGTTTATCTTTTTTTTTTTCTATGTGTTTTTTGTTCTGATTTTGGTGTTCTGTGCATCAGAATTAAAATGTTGCTTTGTACCTGATATCTTTTTACTAAGGATTTTTCTCATCCCCCAGTTTCTAAGAGATGGTTGTGAGTTGTGTCACAATACAATAGAAATATTAGCAACCAGGTTCCTATAGAGGCTCCTTGAACGCCATGAGATTAGGTAAAGTTCATAATTCAGAAAAATGGCTGGGTTTAAATTTAAAGAAACAAAACACAACAAACCAAAACACAAACCAAACCTAAGCCAAACCAAACAAAACCCAACCAAACAACACAATCGCCCCCACAAGAGGTACTGAAAAATTCCTGACCCACTTGGATTATAGTTGAATTACTCCTGTGTTGAGATTTCATTGTAAATGTGTACAAAGTCCCTAAAATAGGTCTAAAGTACAGTAGGTTACTATATGAAAGCTGTTGTCTTGGTGTTTGCTAAGAGTTTTAAAGCTCATTACAAGCATTCTTTTAAAGTATATCAAAATACTCTGCTGACAGTCACATATTTCTATTAAATAAATCAGTGGAAATAAAAGAAAGATAAGACTATTAAAGTCTGAATTCTGTAAAGCTGGGGGCTAAGGATTAATGTCACATTTCTCTATTCCCTGCATAAATTGTTATCACATTTTAAATGAGGATGCTGTCAGACCTTGCAAGAGCAGCACATTGTCATCTTCTGAACTGTCAGACATTGCTTTAATTAAGCTACGAAGAAACTCTTCTCTAAATAAAATAATAATAAATTTAAAAAGTAGGTGTCTCTTCTTGCATTTGAGATCTAAGGTTCAAGCTGATAATATAAGGTCAGAGTGTTGCCAGGCTCTCTATGTTTTGGCTGTATAGGTTACACAGTTGCAGGTACCAATTTATGTGTGTATGTGTAAGAGAAAGACTCAGGGAACAGTTTGGATAACAGATAGTAATAGGTTCAGGAAGAGCTTTGTCTCCAGGCTGCTCTAAGTGAGCATAGTGAAACTAAGTGAGCATAGTGATTTCTGCAATAAAATTTCTTAAACACTCCTTTATTTCTGGAAAATAATGATAGTAGTTTTCTTTTAACAGAAATAAAACTGACTGACTCATTTCTCGTATTTCAAAATTATATTTTCATTTATGAATTTCTGAAAGAAAATTTGAAGAGTGGGGAAAAAAAAAGAGAAAAAAAAAGAAAAGTTTTGAAATTGTGTACTGAATAGTTGTAGAACACTACACATGGCACTGATGGAGAATGTGAAGGTAGGTGCCCTAATTTGTGTTTGAAAAAAGGTCTTGTAAGGGATAAACCCCTTAAAATTGCCAGAAAAAGACAAAATAAAAAGTGGTTTCTGGTTTCAGAGTAAGAGAAGATCAGAAAAGTTTGGGGGTTTTGGATAAGTCTTACAATTTTGAAACTAGATAATAGAGATAAATGGAAAATGTTAATTAGATTTTACACAGATTGATTATGTTCTCAGGAAGATCTTTACCTGGAAATTGTTGAACACCAAGAAGAGTTTCAGCTCTTAATGGGCAAGTATCTATTGTAAGAGTTATTTGACACAGAACTGAAGTGCAGAGTAGTGCAATTTATGAATTACAGGAGATTTTTATTTTTAATTATTGCTTTCTACATGTCTGAGGCACAAGGATCTATATGCTCATGGAATGTGCTGCTACTCATTAATGCACCCTCTTTCTGCTGCCTCCTCCATCCTTCCCAATGACATCCACCACAAACTCTGGTCTGGGTAATATGCTGTAAGGTGGCATTTAAGTGCTCAAGTTATAATTAAAGAGAGCAGTTAATAATCATGATGGCACTTATTTTAATTTGTAACTATGGAATTTTACATTGCATGGTTAAGAACGTGACATTTAGGTTCTATTCACCTGATTATAATTTCAACAGCATTAAAAAACCCACAAACCCTTATAAATAGCATAGAATCAAAACAACTGGAACCTAAAGGCTTCTTTGTAAGCACTTTTTACTCTGGGAAAAAAAAAACAACTACAAAAAATCCTCATTGTATTTCTGAAACAAAAGGAAAAAAAGGTCTTTAAAAAAAAGAGATGTGTATAGTATATTTAGGTTTGGAGTTTTAGCTTTTAATTAGCTTGTATGGTTTTCTCACACTAAATTATTTAGAGGTTGTTTTATATTTCATATCAGTTTAAATTGAGAGGGAATTAAATAGGGCATATAAAATCAGATTTAAATAACTGAAGAAAATCAATTCAGCTCAGTCCATGCTATTAGCTAAGCCACACTTCACGATGTGCTCTAATATTGTGTTTGAACACTTATTCTTCAGGGATTTCTATTCTATTCTGGCATGCAAAACCTTCATCTGCATAAAAAGTTTGCTTTGTATTACTACATTCCAATTCTGCAGTGATTTCTGTACGCCTGCCCAGAAATGGGTCCCCTGACTGATAATGAGACAGAGCACACATGCTGTAGTGACAAATAATGAGGGATTTTACATCATAGAGCAGTTTGGTTAGCACACACTAGTAAGAGTATTTCTAATATGCATAAATGTACTTGCTTGTTTACAAGGGAACCATAATACTAGATTTCATCAAGCTGTTTAAGTACCAAATCTGGGTACTTTGGAGAGCTGTTAAGCTCTCAAACCCAGCTCTATTAGAGTCTATATATTATATGAGATAGAACAGCATTACATACACACGTGATTCATTGAGTCTTTGTGACACACATTAAATTCTTATATGCATAAGGTTGGTAGAGTTTTAAATGCAGAATATGAAATCACAGTTGACAAGGAACTTAGAGTAGCATAGAGGAGATTTTATGAGATTTTCAGATAATCCTGTCTGTTAAGTTTTCAGATGATGTGCACTTACCCCTGAAACACTAAAACATTATTTTGTATTTAAGGTCAGTAGAAGTACAGTACTTGAGAATCTGATCTTTATTTTCTGGCATTAAATTGAGCTACTTTGTGTCAGGGAAATGAGGAGACAGTGTGGCAAGCCAATTAATTTTTATCATGATTATACAGACAGGGGAATAGTTCTGTAGGGAGTAACTTTCTGGGTTCTTTTTTTTGCCTCATAGGTCATAGAATTCCAGAATCACAGAAACATTCGGGTTGGAAAAGGCCCGTGAGATCATCAGGTCCAACCATTAATGCTACTCCGCCAAGTTCACGACTAAACCATATCACTAAGTGCCACATCTAAACAACCTTTAAACACATCCAGGGATGGTGACTCGACCACCTCCCTGGGCAGCCTATTCCAGTGCCTGACCACTCTTTCAGTAAAAAAAAGCATCCTAAATGTCTAGCCTACACTTACCCTGGTGCAGCCTGAAGCTGGTGGACAGTGAAGCTGGGCTCATCTCATCTGTTCTAAGGTAGCAGGACTTGTTTACATCCCTGATTGAAACCTTGGAGATTCTGCTTAGGCCACATTTTTGGGAAAAATATATTTGAACTACAATTAAGTTGTGTATAGATGCAGTACAGTTCTAAATCCCACTGATTTCTGGAAGTTACCTGGATCTCTAGGGGCAAGTGGCTATCTTTTACTGCAGCTTCTCAGTTATCTTCCCTCCCTCTCCAGACTATCTGCCTAAGTTTTGTACAAGTAACTTAATTTGTTTAGGATTCATGGTATCATCTTATCAGTGCTATTTCCATAAATATAAAACCAAACCAAACCAAAAGGACAACAACAAAACAAGGACAAAAACCACAATAAAAATAATAATAATAAAACCCCAAAATCTGATTAATAAGCTACTTCTGACTGTGCAGATTTTGGTACAATGTTGTGGATTCAATTGAAAACAAATCTGATAGCTTGATTGTTTGACAATAAGAAAGAAAAATATTTCATTGGCATTGTCACATGTACATAGAAACACCATCTTTGAAAAGTAAACATTTTTAAGTACTATTAGCAAATTAAATATTATATTGCAAATTGAAACATGTTTGCTTTCTGAGAACATTGACAAGATTTATTCTAAGAAGGAGTAGGATGTACTGTGGCATTCTTGACGTGTCTATCAACTTAATTTTTTCTTATTTATTTGTTTGTATTTTGTTTTTCTTGTAATTCTTTTTGCTGTTCATATTTTGATTCTGATGTTGACCTTCAGTAAGTAGTTCTAGATGGAATGAAAGAAAACACACCTTCTGGAGGGTGCTAAATTTGGTGGTAGGGTTCAATATATTTCCTTTACAGAGCGGAAATATACAAGATTGCAAAACAAAATAAACTTAAGTAACACCAGATGTGGAAGTGACATGAGGAAGATGCTCAGGCATTTTTGAGACAGAATAGTGCTTCTTGATTGTGTTCTTTGAGCTAGAAGGTGGCAATTAGATTTTCATACATAGAAAAGTGTGAGACATCCTAATTAAACACCTTTTGGTGAAAGTTATCATGGATAAACCCTGAGTGCTTGTAGTACTCAGATGTCACCTGTGAGGAATAACGCAAGAAAAATATTTCTTTTCTTTTTTCTTTTCTTCTTTCTTTCTTTCTTTCTTTCTTTCTTTCTTTCTTTCTTTCTTTCTTTCTTTCTTTCTTTCTTTCTTTCTTTCTTTCTTTCTTTCTTTCTCTTTCTCTTTCTTTCTTTCTTTCTTTCTTTCTTTCTTTCTTTCTTTCTTTCTTTCTTTCTTTCTTCCTTCTTGCCTTTCTTTTTTTTTTCCTTTTTTTTGTGTTAAAAATTGGAAGGAAATAATAACTTGAATGTTGATTGCAATAGGTGCATTACTTGCTAGGACAGCCAATTAAATGCATTTTTGGCATAATTATAGTTCATCTATAGAATCATAAAAAAGGAGGAAAATATCTGAAAGAAAACCAGAAAAATGCAATGGGTTAATTCAGAGAATAAATCTTACGGACATAAAAGTTCCTGGCACCTGATACTAATGTTTTGTGTGACTTTGGTTAAATCATTTCACTGTTCTGCTTTGCTTTATATGTTAAAGCCGTTAGGATAGGCTGAGGGAGCTGGCATTGTTCAGCCGGGAGAAGACTCTGGGGAGACCCTAGAGCTGCTTTCAGTACCTGAAGGAAGCCTACAAGAAGGCTGGAGAGGGACTTTTCATAAGAGTGTCTAGCAATAGGACAAGGGGTAATGGTTTGAAGCTGAGGGAGAGTAGGTGTAGATAGGATCTGCAGTACAAGAGTGATGGAACTCTGGAATGGGTTTCCCAGTGAGGCTGTGGATGCCTCCTTCTTGGGTGTGTTCAAAGCCAGGTTGGATGAGGTCTTGAGCAGCCAAGTCTGGTTGAGAGGTGTCCCTGCCCATGGTGGGGAGGTTGGAGTAGATGATCTCTGAGGCCTCTTCTAACCTAAGCCACCCTTGTCCTTTAGTACAGATTTATTTACTTGATCTATTCCTCTTCTTATTTTTCTCTTGGTAATAAGGCAGTTTTGTGTCTATTACAGTTGCGTCCTCATTTGAATCCCCATCAGATTTTAATGGAACTTCAAACATACAAATGTTAAGCATTTAAGAGTTATGTTTTGTGCTTGTTTTGTTTTTGCCTTTTTACTCTTTTTATTCAAGTTAGAGGAAAGTTACATTTTTGACATTTTAGAACACTTGTTTTGGAGAAAGTTGATTTGGATATTCCTATAATCAATTTACAAAGTCCTGATTTTTCCCTGGGTTCCTAAGAACTACACATACTCTACAGTTGAAAAAGCAGGGTAACAAAGCATGCCTCCTCAATACGTGTCAGTTTCTAATTGTGCCTGTGAAGCAGCTAGCTCAGCTGTGAAGCTTCGAAGTTTCCTAAGGCAGGCAATGAACTGGGGATGGTGGCATTGTGAAAGCTGTGATTTGTTGGGGCACTTGGCAATCTCAGTCTAATAGCTTCAGCATGTGTCCTTCACTTTGAGCTTGTTTAAAATTATAACACTAATGTGACTTGCATTTAAGGCATCTGAATTATTACAGTGAAAATGTAATAAGCTCTAAGCGTCTGAAACCTCCGCAAATCAGAGGATAAATTATATGTTAAAAGAATTGGTCTTTTGCTGTTTCTACACTCCACTCTAGCAAAATTTCACTGTTGGGTGTCAACATCCACCTGACAGTCTTCTGCTTTGGAACTGGAGAATCACTAGAAGGGTAAAATTTCTCTGTGGACAATCAGTCTTCACTCAAACAGTAGGAATGTCTTGAGTCATAAAGAATGATTGTTAACAGATACATAAAGCCTTTATATGTGTCTGCTGAACATATGGAAGATGACAATAAGTTTTGGGTTTTTCTGTTAGATTTCACTTTTTAGGCAACATGACGGCTTTGTGTTTGGTATGAGGTCATCATGCTAGAAAAAAGATGGGAAATTCTGGAGTAGAAATTCTGTTCATCTGAATAAACCAGAAATGGCTTCAAATATGTTAGACAAGCAATATGGAAAGTCATTTTCTGTTTATTGCATAAATAAAGTTGGGTGTTGTAATCTATAGCTGGATTAGGGGGAAAAAAGAAAAAGGAAGTAGCAATTTAAGTAGTTGTAAGTGGTTAAGAGTAGAAGGCAAAGTTGGAGGCATTATTTTGAATCATGGTTCAGAGTACAATGGCATCAGCTTTTCAACAATTGTGCTAATTATTGATTGTGTTAGATTATGTATAAATTAGGTCCAGTCATTTATATAAAGAGTGCTCATTTATATAAAGAGTGCTCTGGTAAGTTTCATGTCAGCAAACCTCTCATGTACTCTTTTCCCTTAAAAATATGATTCATCTACTGCCTCAGATGACAAAAGTGAACCTGGCTCTAGAGTATAGCAAAGGCTTTGTCATACAACTATGTTGAATGTAGGAGAACAGTTATAAACTAACTCTTTGCCTGTGACCTTACATGCTTCAGATATTCTCATTAACAGACCACACATCAGATTACCATCATGTGGCACAGCAGATGCCAGAATAGGAGAGAGACCATGACTGTGTACCATAAATATCTAGTAAGGATTACAATTCTGGTTAATCTTCTACTGCGCCTAATGGTATTTACAGAACGGAATACAGCGATGTATAGGATAGCAGCTCTAATTTGAGGTAGCCTGTCCTGATAATAGGAATTATTGAAAATAACATCCCTCAGTATTAGTGATCAAATTACTTTTAAAAGCATAAAAAAATTACCCAGTAGAAGAGATCTTAAACTTTGTGAGACTGCAATTGAAATCATCATAATTGGATGTGTGTTTGGTTCAGTCTAAGATGTGGACCAACTGGGGACTGATCTGTTGGAGAGCAGCTCTGGGGAAAAGTACCTGAGAGTCCTGGTGGACAGCAGAGTGAATGTGAGCCACCAATGTGCCCTTGTGGCCAAGAAGGCCAAGGGCATCCTGGGGTGTATTAGGAGGGATGTGGTTAGTAGTTTGAGAATGGTTCTTTTCCCCCTCTACTCTGTCTTGCTGAGGCCATATCTGGAATATTGTATCCAGATCTGCCCAGAGAGGTTGTGGAGTCTCCTTCTCTGGAGACATTCAAAACCAACCTGCATGCATTCCTCTGTGACCTATAAGTGGTCCTGATCTAGCAGGAGAATTGGACTGAATGACCTTTCAAGGTCTCTTCTAACCCCTAACATTCTGTGAGTCTGTGATTGTTTGATTCTGTAATAGCAAAATTAATGGCGTATTTGGCTAATGGATGACAGAGTTACTATGACAGTGTAACATACTCCATGCAAGTCGAAACAGTAGAACTAAGATGGAAGCAAATAATTCTAATTTGGTTTAGTGCAGAATGTAACAGCTTATGAAGGTGAAAATGCAATTCCTTAAAATTTTTACAGCTTGTATTAAACCTGTAGTGAAATAATAGTATCAGTCTTCCACTGGCACTTCAGACACATTATCTCAGACTTAACAAAATATTTTCCTCATATTTCTTTCCCGTAATTTATGTGCAGTTCATAAATACTCTTCTGTAAATGATTGTATTTAAAAGGCAAATAAGAAGTTCCTATTTGAAACCATTTTTATGTGTATTTCCTGTGATATTTTACACTGTTTGTGAAAGAACAGGATTGATTTATTTGGATCATATTTTAAAATCAGGGTTTGAAGTTCATTGAATTTTACATTTTTCAGTTTAAACTTGATATTGATATCTCCCCCCTGGGTATTTATCTCCTTGAAATAACCTAAAATATCCATAGATTTTCTATTTTAGAAAGCTTAGTTAAGCTACTGGTGTCTAATCATTCCAAGCTTACACATTTTATAATAGCTTATTATGTCAAGGGTTAGTTAAGTATTATTTTCAAGCTAAAGGGGAATGAGAAGCATAAGAAAAGAGGGAAAAAATACTTCATTGTACTGACTACCGCTGTAATTGGGCCATTAGCAGACAGAGTTCTGTCCTAGCTAGGAGGAGATAAAGATACGATGTGTGCAAAAAAATGAAGGCTGAAAGATGAATACTTTCTAGGTAGCTTATCATTGCAGATCAGATAAAGATTCTTCAGGTCTCATTCTTGCAGTCCGTGCTGCATCAAAGGGTGTCTTTCAGAACTACTAACATGTATTGGAACCTGGGGACAAGACCTTTGAAAATGGACAGTTTAAGATTGACAGGCAGCCTGGCTTTGGGTTTTTAGTTGTTGGTCTGCTTTTCTCTTTCCATGTACGTAGTATTTTGTAAGCCCTTTAAAAGTTAAAGAAACATTCACAGGCTGATGGAATAAATAACATTTCCATCTTATCTGTCATTCCCAATGCATGCTTTGCTTTTAAGGTAGCCACTATCTTTAAAAGACTTTAGGAAATCTACTGGAACTAGACTGTTGACTTCCTTCAAAGTTCAATTTAAAAAAATACTTATTTGTGGCCACTTGCTGTCTTTCAAAGGATAATTTTCTTTTATTGATGAGGTCAGTGTTCTGAAAAGTCCTGAAAACATTGCATCCTTCACAATACTTAGAAAATATCCAGGGAGAGAGCAGTTCTCATTCATCAAAAAGTAAATAAAAATAATAATAAAAAAGTTAGAAATAGTTGCTTCATCTAGAAACATTTATTAAACAAATTCTTGTTTACTCACAGTGGTTTTCAGCACTTTACATTTGACATCAGCTGCTGTGTCAATCACACTGGCTAAAACTGACATCAGCCCTTTTTGATCTTTAATATCTTCATTGATGATCTGGATGAAGGGATTGAGACAGTCATCAGCAAATTTGCAGATGACACCAAGTTGGGAGCAGATGTTGGTCAGTTAGAGGCTAGAAGGGCTCTGCAGAGGGACCTCGACCGACTGGACAGATGGGCAGAGTCCAATGGGATGGCATTTAACAAGTCCAAGTGCCGGGTGCTGCACTTTGGCCACGGCAACCCCATGCAGAGCTACAGGCTGGGGTCAGAGTGGCTGGAGAGCTGCCAAACAGAGAGGGACCTGGGGGTGCTGATTGACAGCCGCCTAAACATGAGCCAGCAGTGTGCCCAGGTGGCCAAGAGGGCCAATGGCATCCTGGCCTGCATTAGGAATAGTGTGGCCAGCAGGAGCAGGGAAGTCATTGTGCCCCTGTACTCTGCATTGGTTAGGCCACACCTTGAGTACTGTGTCCAGTTCTGGGCCCCTCAGTTTAGGAAGGACATCGAGACACTTGAACGTGTCCAAAGAAGGGCAACAAAGCTGGTGAGGGGTTTGGAGCACAAGCCCTATGAGGAGAGGCTGAGGGAGCTGGGATTGTTTAGCCTGGAGAAAAGGAGGCTCACGGGAGACCTCATTGCTCTCTACAACTACCTGAAAGGTGGTTGTAGCCAGGAAGGGGTTGGTCTCTTCTCTCTAGCTACCAGCACCAGAACAAGAGGACACAGTCTCAAGATGCACCAGGGGAAGTTTAGGTGTGAGGTGAGGAGAAAGTTCTTCATGGAGAGAGTCATTCAGCATTGGAATGGGCTGCCCAGGGAGGTGGTGGAGTCACCATCCCTGGAGGTGTTCAAGAGGGGATTGAACATGGCACTTGGTGCCATGGTCTAGTCATGAGGTCTGTGGTGACAGATTGGACTTGATGATCTTTGAGGTCTCTTCCAACCTTGGTGATACTGTGATCTCTCAGAAGCACAACCCTACAGCTGTCAAGCATCCTCCAAAAGCATGGGAATAGATGCTTCAGCATTTGGTTAGCTTTTAAAGCCCTCTCTTCCAGGTCATGATTTCTTAGCTTCTGTGCCGCTGCACAGTACTTTGGGTTTCATTGCTGTAATCTCAGAATTTTTTTTCTCTGTCCAGAGATTGTAGAGATAGACCCTGAAGGCAGCCTACAAGAAGATTGAAGAGGGACTGTTTTCAAAGGCCAGTAGTGATAGGATGAGGGGCAATGGTTTGAAATTAGAGAAGAAGAGATTTAGATTGGATGTTAGGAGGATCTTTGTCATGAGGGTGGTGGAACACCTGAACAGGTTGCCCAGGGAGGTAGTGGAGGCCCCATCCCTGGAGGTATTCAAGGTGAGCCTTGACAAGGCTCTGAGCAACCTGATCTAGTGGAGGATGGCACTGTTGAATTCAGGGGGTTGGACTGGATGGCTTTTGGAGGTCCCTTCATACCCAAAATGTTCTATGATGTAAGGCAAGGGGGTGTGTGCAAGAGAAAATATTTTCAGAAGGATATTGATGGAGTTTGAACACAACTAGAAATTCTTAAATGGCATTGGAATGATGGTTAAGTTTGCCAATGTATGATTATAGTACTTGAGTGAATAATACAAAAAACAGCATTTTTTGAGTGAGTTGGTACATCTTTATTCAAATATACCTAGTTTTCAAGTAGGTAACAAAAAAGTTTGGATATAGAAAAAATTATGTAGACAGAGAATGTATATGAAGAAATTGCTATGTGAAGAATCAGTAAAGACTGAAACCTTTACCCTCTGTTTGGTCTACAGCGCCTCGCTAAAGAAGCAGAGAAGTATCAGGCATCACATCAGTGGAGGGATGAGTTTGGGGTAAGTTTCAGTTTTTCTCCGTCTAATATTATCCAATTTTTATTCTTTGAAGTGTTAATGATGTTCTTACAAAATGTTGTTTATATAATCACCACAAAAGGAGATATTGGACATGAATGGGCATTTTATTGTATTCAGAAAACAGAGTCTCAGTCTGGGTTTCTAGAGAATGAAATGGACTCTTTGAGTGATTCTGCCCTTTTACTCCTCTCTGATGTGACCCCACCTTGAATACTGTGTCCAGTTTTGGTGTCTCCATCATAAGAAAGACATAGAACTGTTGGAGTAAGTCTAGAGGAGGGCCAAAAAGATGTTCCAAGGGCTGGAACATCTCTGCTATGAGAACAATTTGAAGGAGCTGGTGTTGTTCAGCCTAAAGAGAAGACTCCAAGGGGACCTTAGACCTGCCTTCCAGTACCTGAAGGGATGCGACATGAAAGCTGGAGAGGGACTTTTTATAAAGGTGTCTAGCAACAGGACACGGGGAATGGCCTGAAGCTGAGAAAGAGTAGGTTCAGACTGGATCTTAGGAAGAAGTTCTGCAGTACAAGGGCGGTGAGACTGGAATAGGCTCCTGAGGGAGGTTGTGGATGCCTACTCCTTGGGGTGTTCAAGGACAGGCTGGATGAGACCTTGAGTAGCTGAGTCTAGTTGAGAAGCGTCCTTGCCCATGGTGGGGAGGTTGGAATAGAGGATTTAAGCTATTCTGTGATTTTGTGATTTTATGATTTTTACTTTAGAAGCTTATAGGGAGCTTAACAAGCCCAGGGGTGTCTCTCTGTGATGTACAGACATCTATTAATTTTGAAATATGAGGAATGATTACAGAGGACACATCAGAGTGATGGTTGCTATCAGCTGAAGTGTGATACTCCAAGCAATGAAACACACAATCGTAGAAAAGCTTCTTGCAATTTTGTTTTTGCTTATGCAGTAAAAAAAAAAAAAAAAGAAAGAAAGAAAGAAAAAGCTTTATACAGAAGGATTTGGCTATCTACATGACTATCTATAAGAGGAGTCACAGACTTTTGTTTTTAGAAACCTTTTCCTTATGTTAATAACTGCATCTCTTCTCTGAAGGAGGCCCTAACCTGATCAAACACTGAAGTATCTTTTTCAGTAATTTCAGACTTTACTGAAAAAATGAGGTGATTGTAAGATGTAAAAGTTTAATTCTTTATTACAGATCAATCAAGCCATATTAATTTTGTGCTGCATGTTTATAAGCCTGTTAATTGTAGGCTACATTGAGGCTGTTGAGAAGACTGAGAGGGGATCTCATCAATGTGTATAAATATCTGAGGGGTGGGTGTCAAGTGGAGGGAGCTAAGCTCTTTTCAGTGGTGTGCAATAATAAGACAAGAAACAAAGGGTACAAACTTGAACATAGAAGGTTTCACCTCAACATAAGGAGAAACTTCTTTACAGTGAGGGTGACAGAGCACTGGAGCAAGCTGCTGAGAGAGGTGGTGGAGTCTCCGTCTCTGAACACGTTCAAAATCTGCCTGGATGCATCCCTGTGCAGACTACCATAGGTGATCCTGCTTTGGCAGTGGGGTTGGACTCAATGATCTCCTGAGGTCCCTTCCAATCACTAATGTACTCTGATACTGTGATACATTTCCCTGCTAAGTGTCAAAGTCATTTATTACCTTCATTGCATGTTCCTTCAGGCACAAAAACAGATGGTGCTTTTATGTGATGCTGCTACAAACATAGACTCTGTGCATCCACTGGAGTCATAGTGGCACCCAGTTAAAGGCCAGTGGTTTTCTATAATATCCTGTCTGGTCCAGTGTTCCAAAGACACTAGGGGATCTGAAAACAAACAAACAAAAACCACTATAAGGTCAGGCCAAATAATTCAGATTAGAGTGACTGACTTTTAGGAGTGCAAAGAGGTTCTAAACACAGTCTGAATGCTTTTAAGTGAGCTTTCTGCACAACCACACCTTCTACCACAAGGTGAACCACAGAATGTAGATTCTATAGAGATGCAATAATGAGGGTGCCACAGTGACCTTTTCTGCTATAATCTGTCTCTGTTTTGAGAAAACAAAGCCTGCAGGTTTGATGAACTCAGTGCAGAACAGTGTAAATACAGTCAGATGCTCTTTTTAATCATCTTCCTTCTTAGAGTACACGCTGGCACCACAACCACAGTATCATCTCAGCTTCTGGTTTTCTTTTTTCCCTTTCCTTGCAGAACTCAGTCATACCACAGAGGCTTCGGGTCTTATCAGCATTCATTGCCAAGGAGAGGTCTCAAAATAATTTTTAAATGTGATTTTTATATTAATGTTGTGGTTCAGGCAAAGACTATGATCATAAAATATAAACCCAAAATGCAGTTAGACTTCTAACAAAGTAACTGCAAATGGAGCTTGTGCTTTACTGTTTTGAATTTGGATGAGAACAGTGTGCACTGTATAATAACCTTGACATTAGGTTATACAATTAAATTTCAAATAAATGTATTAAGTCTCTTTATAATTTAATTTGTTACTTCTTTTTCTTTTTTTTTTTTTTTTTTTGTCCTTGAGTAATCTTTCTTCTCCTCTGGCTCACTTTTTAGAAAATGCCTGCTCAAATTAGTTCGCATACAGATCTTGCTGATAAACTAAATTTTCACTGGAAGATTCATTCTTCTAATGACTGTGATGGAGAAAAAAAAATATACCATAAACCTTTCTGTGGATGAGGGTTCTTTAAGTGCTTCTGATAGCATTATAAATGGTCTGTCCAGAACTTGGGGTTTGGTGATGAAAGCTCTTCCACAAGCATTGTACATGAATCATTGTAGAAAGAAACTTGTTGGGGCAATCTGTTTCTGCTTCTAATAAGCTTGCAATCAGCAATGTCCTTGGCAGTCAGATTGGAGCCTTATAATAGGCAGTGAAGTTTTAAGGAGAAAATAGCACAAGCATTCCTTCTACGGAAATATGTATGCACTGACTTCACTGGAACAAATACAAAAGAGGAAGGGCATATAGGCTGCTGGTCATAATACCGAGGTCTATTCAGAGCTGCTAGGAATGTGCCAAAGTGCCAGTTCTAACCCCATTGATATCACCCAATTCCCTAGCTGCATTTACAGCTGGAGAAATGAGACCTACGTAAATGGTTTTAGATTAATGCAGTTACAAATCACAGGTATTTCTAAATGAAACAGCCTTGTCACTTTGAATTTTCTGGTATGTAGGGGAGTGAAAGGAGGGTGGTTTTGACACTTGTGATGGTCCAATTATTTTTCTGCCATAGAGATTCATGAAAAAATTGTACGTGAATTGGAAGGAGGAGAGGAGAATTCTCTATGAAGTAATTGCTGTTATTCCCCAAATAGATCTACAATTACATTTGGTACTGCATTTGATTGCCTTGCAATGGTTGGTTAACTAAAGCAATTTTGTTTCCATCTGGGTTGAAATATTAATTGTACTTACATATGTATAAACATAAGGCATATCTCATTTGTGTTTTAAAAAGGAGAGGTTTTATGGATGGACTATTAGCATCCACTTATTTACATACAGACTGAGACTCAAGACTTTTAGGAAGTATCACTTTAAAATGCCACATGAAAAAACCTTTCAATATGCTTATCTTTTAACCATCTGCATAAATGATGATTTTTGTAGTCCCAGTATTTCTGATACTGCATTCATTGTGATTTTGAAGTGTAGACTGATGTCTACTGGCCTTAAAATTAAAGAAAAAGTCATGTGAAAGATACTTTTGAGTTGTTTGGGGTTTTGTGTGGTTGTGTTGCTTGGTTTTGGTACAGATGTTAGCTGCGTAAAACAGAAGTGAAATATTGCTTAGCAAAGAAATGGAAGATAAAAAAGGTTAACTGAGATAAAACAGGTCTCAGGTGACAAGACTTGATCCCAGAGGTGACCCAGGCAGAGCAGTAGTAGGCATCTCTCTGTTCTTGATTTGTGTTGCAGATTCAAGATTTTCAGGATTGTTTGTAATTTATTGTGGATGTTACCACAATGCTAAATCATTGCATCTTAAAAGCCTCTGCTTTATTCCAAAGAGTCTGCTCAGTGTATATACTTTTCCTTTCAAAAGGGAAAAACTGTGAAGAAAACAAACTAGAATATTTATTTCTCTCAGATCATCAGAGAGAGGATAGAGCTCTCAATAATGGCTTGCACCCCTGAGAATCCTCTTGGTTGCAAAGAGTGTCTGTGGGAAATGAAACTGTTTAGATTTGGTTCCAGACCTGGAGTACAGGAAACTGATCCCTCCAGGCACAAAGCAGAAGGGTGATCTTTTCCCAGTAAGCTCATGTTGTGGAAGTTTTAGCTGCACTAAACACAAGCAAAGTGCAATAGCTGTCTGTCTTCATACAATGCTCTGATCCAAAACCTAGTGAAATAAAGCTTCCATTGACTGAATCATTTTGGATAAGGCTTCACACTTCTAAAACCTGTGTGATTTGGGATAAAAAAATATAAGCTGAATGACTGGTTTAAATTGACAGGTAGATGGTAAAGGTTTTAGGGAGGGTAATATTTTAGTCTCTGGCAGGTGGTGTCTGTCTCCTTTCTGTGATGTATAGCTTTCATGTGTCTATACTTTAATTTAAAATGTACCATGTTGGCCAGGTTGGATGAGGCCTTGACCCTAAGTGTAGTTGAAAGGTGCCCCTGCCTGTGGCATGGAGGATGCAGCAGATGATATCTAAAGTCCCTTCCAACCTAATCCATTCTGTCTCACTGAATGGAACTTAACTTTTTCTTTTTTTCTGTCAGTGACTTTTTTTACACTTTGACATATTTCTACTCAGGCAACAGGGATCTGTGTGTGTGCTAGAAGTGATAGGACAGTGAGATGCGGAGGCAACAACAATGAATCACATTTACTGAAATTGTGTGGGTTTGGGGGTTGTTGTGGTGTTTATTTAATGCTTGTCAAATCACTTATACTATTTTTCAATAGTGCATTCTGAAACTGCAGTTACAGGATGCAAAGCACTCTCACCTTACTTTCCTAGGATCTCCATAATTGTGAAGAAGAGATTCTTAATGTAGAAATTTATTGTGAACATGCCCACACTGAAACCTGTTTGGAGACACATGCCATGGGCTTCACCAGATGAGTACAGAATGTGCCTGATATTCCATTCTGGAAAGAGGATCCCACTGCCTACTTGTCCATCTCCAGCATCCTGCCCCTAATCTTCCAATTCTTATTTTCATAAAGTCTCAGTCATGCCTTCTGGCTTACAGGTTTCTAGGAAGCACTAGTTAGATCTGAGAAATATGTCTTGGAGGCACATCATTAAAAATAAACAAAAATAAGGGTAATGCTGCTTGTGTCTTGCCTGGAGTTTTACAGCTTCCTAGACACTCAGGTGAGTTTTGAGTTTAGAAATCACTGGCTTCCTCAAAAATCTGGGTTGCCATAGGACAATTCTTCTATGCATTTGTTCCATTATATAAGTATGTATAGGTATAGCCCCAATATAAGTCTGGCGGGGATGTTGGAGTACATGATCTCTAAGGTCCCTTCCAACCTTAAGCCATTCTATGACTCTATGATCTTTCGTTCTTAATTTTTGTTGCTGTTGTTATTTATCATCTCTTTAGATGCTTTGAGTGAAGGAGTGCAGTCTTATAATCTAAATTATTGCAAGGATCTCATTCAGGCAGTGAAGTACTTCCCTGATAGGGAACATGCCAAATAAGCTTTCAGAGTAAAGTGAAAAAACATCTTCAATCATTGCAGAATCTTTCAAGAGTTCTGTCTGAAAAATCAAATATATTAGCAGACATCTAATACTTTTTCTTTCCTTATTGACAAGGCAAGTAATTTAAAAACCATGCAGCTTCTGAAAAAGGGGTGGAGAGAAAGAGCTGGGAAAGAAAAAAAGAAAGGTGTGATTTCTCATTATTAAGACACCATACATGTGCATTATCACCTTCATTTTTAATAAGTCTTTAATGTACTTTCTGAAAGCAAAAAATCTCATTAAAAGCAAGAGGTGCTATTGTACTCAATTTATTAACACCTTAGAGGATCTTTACAATAGGAAAGCTTTTTGCAGCCTACATGTTTTCAAAGAGTTCACGGAATTTGTAACACAGGTGAAGCTAACCAGCTTTTTGGTTTTACCTTTCACCTTCAAATGCAGCTGCTGATATAAATCTGTGCTAAGTAATTCTTCACAGTGCTTTACTACTCTTAGTAAATCAGTGAAGTCAATTAGAAATGGAATTAAAAGATGCTTTTTATTTTTGTCTGTAAACCAAATATTTTCACCATCTTTCTCCTTGATTTGTTCCTGCCAGTATAACTAGGATATAACTGGTTTCCTCTGTTTCCATGCAAACGTCTAGGCCAGCTTATTCTCCAATTGCCATGTTAACCTGACCCTTTAATACATTGACATTAGGAAACATTCCAATGTTTTGGAAAATGGAGTATTGACCTGATTAATTCTGCTGAGTTTAAATTACTAATAAGAGAAGAGAATAGTTTTGGGTTTTTATTTATTTTTTTTTTTATTTAGATTCCCCTTTCGCTCTGATAACGTGCAAAAAGTTAATCAAGGGACTGAGCCCATAACATTCAACTATAGCTTTTCCTGATGGAGGCAGACTTCTATAAGATTGTGAAATTCAGAGACTGTTACAAAATTTTAATTCTTACTTCAGAAAAGAAATGCCATTCATAATAGCCACATTTTGGAGACTCAAATTAGACCTAAGATGCTTTTGAGTGTTTGCTGTGAACAGGGTCAAATATTTGGATATAGAAACATAAGGATTTGTACTACACTTAATATTTCACATAAAATATAGTGCCTTTCTGAAATTCTGAGATCAGTTGCTGGGATTTTTGGAGGCCTCAATAGCTTATCCTGTTCTTTTGACACAGGATTCCTGTAAAACACTGCATGAAAAATCAGCTTTCTTTTGACACAGCTCATCATCTTGAGAAAAAGGAGCCAACGTGGAAACTGAAAGCTTTACATATTTAAGTCTGTAGACCTCAGATGTCATGAAATACCATCAAAGAAACAACAACAATCCCATCCCCTCAAAAAAAAACAAAACGCCAACGCCAGAAAAAAACACAAAAACAAACCCACAGAAAAAACAAACAAAAGAACTACCAACAAAACCCAAGCAACAACAACAAAACCCCAACAGTCTAATGACTTAAGAAAAAGGTATCTTACAGGAAGGCTGGAAAGGGACTTCTTACAAGGGTATCTAGTGATAGGACCCAGGGGTCATGATTTGAAGCTGAGGGAGAGTTGGTTCAGACTGGTTCTTAGGAAGAAATTCAGAAGTACAAGGATGGTGATACTCTGAAATAGGTTGCTCAGGGAGGCTGTGGATGCCTCCTCCCTGGGGGTGTTCAAGGCCAGGATGGATGAGACATTGAACAGCGGAGTCTAGTTGAGAGGTGTCCCTGCCCATTGTGGGGGAGGTTGGAGTTGATGATCTCTGAGGTCCCTTCCAACTGAATCCATTCTATGATTTTTTAACTTATGTTTTACTACCAAGAAATTATGTTCCAAGAACAATAACGTGTTCAGTAGTTGAAAAGAAAAATGCCTGATGTTTGTACTTTTGCAGTTGAAATATAAATTTTATGATGGATTCAATTTTGCATTAGTTTTAAAATATTCCAGGAATGCTAGACAGTCTTGTTATTAAGAGGTGCATTTGGCTTAATGGCCTTGGGGATTCTTATCTTCCCATTCCCTGAATACAGTCTAATTCTCATTAGAATTTGAACAGAAGGTGAAACTGGCTTTTTATGTCCTGAAAATGCTGATGTGTGATTCAAGTAGTGGCAGATATCTCCATAGACTTGCCACAAGGCAAGAGATCTGCATAACAGAGCAGAGAGACTCTTCAAAATTAACAATATGCTGATTATTCATGATGCTGATAGACATAAAAAAATTCTACCTGATTTGACCAGGAATGTGGGCTATTAAACATTTATTTACTTTTCTCCTGTTCTTTTGTACAGTGAGCAGACGTGAGCCACTGAGCAAATCAGAACTGTGTAAATAAATGCCCAAACTTGAAGCAACATTAGGATATAGCAAGTCTTGAGAGCTCTAGGCCAGCTCTATGACTGCTTGTAATTTATGTGTTTATGGAAAACATTACCATTCTATTTTCATTTTCCCATTTGGCAGTCCCAAATTATACTGCACTGGAGCACTGTGCCTTGTAACTGTTGTGAAGATATGAAGAATAAATATGACTATGCTAATCCTGAATAGATCTCTGCTTTTAAAAATGGATGAATAATCCCTGATGAATAATTAATTGAGGTAGGATTCTCTTCTTAGTCCATTGGGCATTACCATTTCTCAAGAGAGGAACTTTAGTTTTGCATTTCTGAGAGTTACATATGGGAACAGCAAAACAAAGGAACTTGGCTCCATTGATTTTATTTTTTCTGTGCTTGCACAATATTTTGGTGTTTTCTCCTGATAGAGCTTTTTAAGCTTTGTATGTTATCTTTTTTCCACCTAAAAAAGTGAAAGAATAATTCCAGCAAAAGTTTTCTGCCAGACTGAATGATCCAGGGAGACCTAATAGAGGCCTCCTAGTACCTGAAGGGGGCCTACAAGAGGGCCACAGAGGGACTGTTTCCAAAGGCCTGCAGCGATAGGATGAGGGACAATGGTTTGAAATTAGAGAAGAGGAGATTTAGATTGAATGATGTTAGGAACAAGTGCTTGAACATGATAGTGCTGGAACACTGGAATAGATTGCCCAGGGAGGTAGTGACAGTTACGTGTCCAGAGGTCAGGTTTGACAAGGATCTGAGCAACCTGATCTAGCAGAAGATGTCCCTGCTGACTCCAGGGGGTTGTTTTCTTCTGAAAAACAAACAAACAAACCAACAAACCACCACCCACAACAAACCAACACCAAACCATCCTCAAAGTTTAAAGTTACAAGTGTTTTCATATTGTGCCTGCCTTAAGCCTTCAAAAATACTGTAATCTTGTAAAATAGCTTACCTCATGACTGGAGTCTATGTAGAACACACATTTCAATAGGTTTTTAATTTTTAGAATACACAGTATCTTAATGTATTTCTTCACAAGAAAAAAAAAATCAAGTATGACTTTTTCCAGTGTATACGTTTCTGAGATTCAGCTGCAGAAAATGTATTACACAAAATCCATCCTCATTCAAAGTTAGGAAGCAAATGTTGGAATTGTTATGTGGCATGCTTTCATGCATAATTCAGGCTTCAGAAGAAAGTTCGCAATGGCTTCTCTAAATAGGAAAGCCCTATAACAGTGCTATTAATGTGGTCATGAGAAAAGGAGAAGGAAGAGGTGGTCAAAGCAGAACAAGTGTCCATTTAATTTACTAATTGTGACTTAATTGATCTGATATATTTGGCTGATATCAATTGTTACATAGTCAAAAGAATTATATACTCAATGATGGGAATTTACAGGGTTGAAAGGCTTCAGGTTTTGGGTTCTGTCTGTAAAGCTGTGAAGTAAAGTGCAACTTGTCATAGATGTGAAGGCTGAGGTTCCTCAAAAGTCTTTCTAGAAATAAGATTAGTAAGGTACCTAGACAATATTAATGTTAGCAACTCAAGTACTTCCAGAGTTTTAGATTCTTTCAAGTTTAGACTTAAATGAACTTCAATTTTCAATTCAGATGCCTAGATTCTATCCACTGTCAGCGCTGAATCTTTCAATCTGGCCTCAGATTAAAATCCATCAGAATTGATGTCAAGGACTTGAATGAACATTTTTCATATAATGTATTTTTATATTAAATCTGTGCCTGTACTTCACTCTTATCTGACAAATGATATGCTTATATGAGGGTTGTATGTTTTAGTCACCCTGTCTAGTATGCAGGTGATTAATAAATTACTCAACTTATTTATTGCTCTGAGGCAGCTGTGAATGGACAAGTGACCCTTTCCAGAAGGACAATTTCAGTAAAGGAATAAACTCTAAATGAATGGTGAATATGTTGATCTTTCTCACCTTTTAAAAGAAAGTGTATTCTATCACAAAGAGTATGCAGCACCTCTAATCCTCCTGTAATCGTCACCTTCATCTTTCCATTCTAACTACTAGTCTCAGTTGAATCTTGAGAAAAGCCCTTTGACACAAATCCAATGAAAAAGGCTTATCAGAAGTTATAGTGCAAACTTGACAGGTGTTAATTACTGTATGAAATTTAATATTCTGAGAAAGTACTTTAATCAAATTATGTTTTTGGGGAAAACTGCTTAACCCAAGTGACTAATTTGCCTGTATTATGGGTAATATGGGGAAATAGTTCTGAACTGGGATATTATTGAACTGTTTGCTATTTGTCATTTAATTAAAAATAGCTTGATATTTAAAACATGCTGTTTCTGAGTCCTGTTTCAAAATCAACCTCATGTACCAGTATAGGTTGGAGGCTGATATGTTGGAGAGCAGCTCTGGGGAAAAGGACTTGGGAGTCCTGAAAGACAACAGCATGAACATGAGCCACCAATGTGCCCTTGTGGCCAAGAAGGCCAATAGCATCCTGGGATTTATTGGAAGGGGTGTGGTTAGTAGATCAAGAGAGGTTTCATTCCTCTCTACTCTGTCCTGGTGAGGCCACATCTGCAATATCATGTCCAGTTCTGGGCCACTCGGTTCAAGAAGGACCTCAGGGAACTGCTTGAGAGAGTCCAGCACAGAGCCGCAAAGATGCTGAAGGGAATGGAACATCTCCCATGCAAGGAAAGGCTGAGGGAGCTGGGTCTTGCTTGGAGAAGAGGAGGCTGAGGTGTCACCTTGTTCATGTTTATAAAGATGCAAAGGGCAGTGTGGGGAGGATGAAGCCAGGCTCTGCTTAGTGATGTCCAATGATAGGATAAGGGGCAACAGGTGCAAGCTGGAGCAGAGGAAGTTCCATGCGAGCATAAGGAAAGACTTTTTCACTGTGAGAGTGCTGGAGCCCTGGAACAGGTTGTTCAGAGTGGTTGTGGAGTCTTCTTCTTTGGACACATTCAGAAACCCATCTGGATGTGTTCCTGTGTGACCTGCCCTAGGTGTGCAGCGGATTTGATCTGGATGATCTTTCAAGGTCCCTTCCAAGCCCTAACATCCTCTGGTTCGGTTTTAAGTGCATTTTCTAACCCATTTCTTACAGCCCACATTCACACACAATAACTGCAACTAATTCAATATAGTGCTTGACTTTGTATTCACTGTAAAGACAGGAGCTGAATCAGTATTTCTGCTCATGAATATGAAAAGGGGAAAAAATTGTTATTACCTGGTAATCCCCTTATTTTACATGTGCCATTTCCCTTATGTAAAATTTCAGAGATATAACAAAAGAGGTTGTAGTAGTTTACATCCTTTCTTTTCCTCCCCTCCCCACCTAGTTCCAGACTTTTATTCCCTAAAGGAATTCTCTTTACAAATAGATGTTATTTTATATTTGCTGTAGGTCATATTTATCTTTCTTTGTTGAAGACTCTAATTGTACCTTAAACTGCATGTCAGACCCAATGAGGGATTAAACTAAAACTATCTGGCTTATTTGCCATAGGATTTAATAGGCTGGATTTAAGTCTTAATTACCCTAAAAGGTATTATAGTGAACTTCTTTAGATGCATGTCTTTATCCTAGGGGAAACAGGAAAATTATTTTAAAATTGAAGCAGATGGATTTGCCAACATTTAATGAAGTATTTTTGTAGCATTTATAGGCATTTAAGCTATTCTAATGTTTCCAAAGTGTGTGGGATTCATCTGATTTTAAATGTTTTCCAAAGTTGTATCTGTTCCATTTTTAAACTGAATAGTCACAATCAGATGTTACTTGTCATATGGTTTCATTTTCTCTTGATTTCTTACTTCTTAGTTATTCCTCCATAAATTCAGCTTCAGACTTGTCTTACTAAATCCCTTTGTTCATGAACAGAAGTAACAGTGAATCTTTGTCCCACCTGTCATAGCATTACTGGGAAAAGAACGAAAAATGCCTAGAATATTTGCATTCTGTCTTAGGCTTCCTGACTAAATGTGCAGCATTAGCTGGTGGACAACCATGCTACAGTGGGAAGATTCAAATGTCAAGAAGTTAATAAATAACTAAACTACTTGCTTGAGAACCAACAGCAAAGAATTTTGTTCTTGTCAGCAAGAAGTGGTTAAATTATGACAAATTGTCCTCTAAAGATCTAACTGATCCGTGAATCTAATTGGTGACCTGCACAGCATTAAGTATGTTGTAGCTCTGTATCTCATGTTTTTTATAGTAAGAGTAGTGAGATATGACCAATGTCAGTGTTATTTTATGTGTTATATAGGTAATATCTCCTGACAGGGTAAAGATCTACAATAGATGAATAGCTTAACAAAATGTCTAATATGGGGTTGCATCACGTATTGTGTTTATGAAATGCAATTCTTTAATAGGTGATTTTTAAAAGTACATTTTAGTCCAGCAGTAGATAGCAGTGCTATTTTAAACAAGTTGTTTGACATAAAGAAATATAATTTCTTCACTTATTGAAAAATTAAAGGGACTTAAAAGATGGTATGTACATACATGAGTCTGCTTCATCCAGAAATGCACATACTTGCTTATTTTCATTCAAAAAATATAGAGCACATTGCGACAATTCTATGTAGTGGAAAGCTTCTATTGTGAACCTAAATTTTTCAGGCTTTTGAACGATTCAGAAATATTTCAGAAGAAAACAAAACTGCTTTCTGTAGGAAATACACCAATTGTCAAACTGTTGTGGATGTTACAGTGAATGGAGCTTCTGTCTGATTTGTAATGGAAACTAGTAATCTTCTCCTTCATTGCTTACTTGAATTACATGGAGCAGTGTTTCCACAGAGCTGCCAGGATCCACTCTATGCTACAAAAGCTAGACACTCCTCTGAGGTGTTTTCCTAGGTTTTATTTTCACCACAGGAAGTGAATAAAACAAGAAACGCGTATGTAACAAAGACTTAACCCACTTAGCAATGCCCCTGCACCATTGTATCTGTTGCCTGACAGATGTCATGGTCCATAACTTACCTCATTGCATAATGAGAGTCCTATGTCTGTAAAAGAAATGGCTTAGAAAGGTTTTTATGAGCTCTGGATTTTCTCCAATGTTGTTTGTACTTTTCTAGTTGTCTTTTGGAGTGACTTATGTAGCTTACCACAACATATTTGTTTAATGAATGAAGTTAAATGGGAGGATGGGAAATATTACATACAACAGGGAGCAAGAAAAGGTCTGATTTTGTCATATTTTGAAAAGAATGCATGAAGAAATGTGGATTTATTTGAAAATGTATTTAGTTACAAGTTATTACTAGTACACTTTATTCTTGCAAACTAACACAATTACTTTTCTTTCTCTCACAGAATAATGATATCATCTATTACAATGCAAAAGATGACCAGAACGACGTAAGTAATACATTTCTTCTTGTTACATTACCTGTAATTTCAGAGAATTTAAAAATTTAAAATCTTAATGAAACTCTAAGACTAGCATTGAAATACTTTGCAGAAGAAAGAAACCAAGAAACTTAGAAATGCCTAGAAAAGTTTCCTCAAGATCCAGATAATATTTTTTGTTCTAACTCTCAAAGTCTGTCTTCCCTTATAGAGTCTGAGTTACTGATGAGGTAGGGAATGTCCTGGGAGAAGATCCTTACAGCAGTATCATTCACTTTTTGAAATGTAATAAAACCATAGTTATAGGACTAGAGAATCAAAATTATAAATGTAAATAATTTATATGTCTCTGAAGGAAACATTTTCTGGCCCTGACTTCTAAACTCATATTAATCCTGGTTTGTTTGTTTGTTTCTTAGTAAGATATATATATACACATGGGTGGAACACAGATGTAAAATGTTACTGAACATCTGTTTGTATCCACTTTGTGATCTGTCATGTGACTGCAATAAGCTTTGGGGAAACTGAAAATGCAGCCCTAAGTTTTAGACAAAATGTGTATTTCAGTTCCTGCTTGTGCTAAAACTCTCAGTTGAAGTGGCTTAAGTTTCCTGTCTGGTTTTAACTATCAAAAATCTTAATGCTTTTGGGGGAGAAGACAAGTTATCCTCACCTTTACATGAGATAATACAACTGCTTGTATTCATTATAGATTTAATTTATAAAACCACAGAAAAATTGATGTAAAAGTATTAGTTAGAATTGCCAGCATGCTTCATTTGCACTTTTTAATCAAGTATTCTTTAGAGATTGATGGCTTCACTACTGTAATTGATGCTTGTGCTGTAAGGCTATTAAGGGAGATACATAGATCATGTCAAGCCGAACTCTTTTATATGCTTGTGTAGAGTTATGAGTACTGGAATTCATATACAAGAAGGCTCTACTGTCTTGAGTTTTAATATTTGCATACTTTAAGGAAAATGCATTAGAAGTAACCTAAATTTGAAAGGTATTGGCCTCTTCTCATTAAATTCAATGGCATGGCATGTTCTAATCACTTCTGGAAATAGATTTACAAAGCATAAACATAATATTGAGAAAGGTCTTGAGGTGACTGCTTCTACAATGTAAATCCAAATCTGTTACAAAGGCAGAAGAGGAAATTATGTGCCTGAATATATTATCATTTATTTTGACTTGCCTCTTTATTCCCAGGAGACAAAAAACAAACAAACAAACAAACGCACCAACCAACCAACCGAAAAACACAGACAAAAAGCCAACAACATGCCCCAACACCACCAAAAATCCCCCCAAAATGGAAAAAAAGAAAGTTTCCATTTTCTGTCCAATTTTAATTTCCCTTTCAATTTTATTTCTTTTTTATGACTTTTTGAACTCTTTGAATGAAGTTTATAATCACCTTAATTGTTGAGTTAAGAATAGTTTCATGTGAGTCAGGACCAACCTTTCAAGGAACAGGTAACATTGGAACTGCGTCTAGCAGAAGTAGGACAGTGATGATGCCCCTGTACTTGGCCATGATGTGTCCACAGTTTGAGTGCTGTGTTCAGTTCTGGGTGCCACATTCAGGCTAGATGTTAGGAAAAAGTTCTATACAGAAAGAGTGATTGCACATTGGAATGGGCTGCCTGGGGAGGTGGTGGAGTCACCATCACTGGAGGTTTTCAGGAGGAGACTTGATGGGGTGCTTGGTGCCGTGGGTTAGTTGTTTGGGTAGTGTTTGATTGGTTGATGGGTTGGACACGATGATCTTGAAGGTCTCTTCCAACCTGGTTTATTCTATGTATGTATTCTATGTATGTATGTATTACAGGAAAGACATTGAGGTCCTGGAGCATGACCAGAGAAGAGCAATGAGGCTGGTGAGGGATTTGGAGGGCATGGCATAGGAGGAATCATAGAATGGATTAGGTTGGAAAGGACCTTAGAGATCATCTACTCCAGCCTCCCTGCCATGGGCAGGGACACCTCTCAACTAGACTCAGCTGCTCATGGCCTCATCCAACCTGGTCTTGAACACCCCCCCAGGGAGGAGGCATCCACAACCTCCCTGGGCAACCTGTTCCAGAGTCTCACCACCCTCATACCAAAGAACTTCTTCCTAAGCTCCAGTCTAAACCCCTCTCCCTCAGCTTATAAACCATTCCCCCTTGTCCTATTACTAGACAGCTGCATGAAAAGTCCCTCTCCAGCCTTTCTGTAGGTTCCCCTTAGGTACTGGAAGGCAGATGGTGACTTTTTCCCCTAAAGCTTAGAATAGAATAGAATAAAATAGAATAGAATAGAATAGAATACAATTAACCAGGCTGGAAAAGACCTTTGAGATCATCAAAGGTCCTGCTGGCCACACTCCTCTTGATGCAGCGCAGCACAATGGGCTTCACGATGGCACTGCTTCTCATCAATCAGTCAAACCAAGCCTCTTTCATCAGAGCTACTCTCAACCTTCTCTGAACTCACTTCTAGATGTGTGTTTCTCTCTTTTGACCATGTTTCTATAATGGACTCTTCCAGATCTCTTTTTAGATGTTAAAAGAAAATAGAAGAAATCTCACAGGTCTTCTTGTCAGTTTTCACTTGCCCCCACATCTCCTTTGCAAATTATAGCTTTATCAGAAAAGCAATAAAGCAATCCTTCAACTTAAATTCTTTGGTTTGTTTTTGTTTGGTTTGGGTTTGGTTTGTTTTGGGGTTGTTTTGTTTGTTTGTTTGTTTGTTTGTTTTCTTTTTTCTCTCTATGTTAATACACTGTAGTATAGTTTGTCTTCTTTCTTCCTGTTTGTGCTGTTTATTGTCTTTTATCAACAGCTGTCCTGAAGGGCTTTTTTGAATCTCATGACTGTATTTTCTTGGACTTTAAAAAAACCCCAGACAACAAAAGACTACATAAAAACCAGTCATTCTTTGGCCTTTGGATTTTTATCTTTCAGATAAAACAATCAATTTGTAATCATTTAGTCCATCAATCTGTAACACACCTTTTGCATTTTTTTCTTTGTAACACCATTTAGATTCTACTTGCTTATTTTGCCCACAGAGCTGTATGTAATGTGTGAGCACTTCATGATAATTAATGAGCTTTACCCTTACAACAAAGTAGAAGGTATTATATTCTCATTTTTCATTATCTCATAGGAAAATAATGGCCAAACTTGTGATTTAATACAGGTCTCTGAGATTTTCATTCACTGTCCTATTCTCTTGAACCCTTTCAGTTTGATATATTGCAGTCTGTGTCGTGCACTTTAATTTGCAGGTTTCGACTGCTTGTGTCACATTTGGACAAATGCTGTAGAGCTTTTATTGGACAGCTGAGCAGTACCACATTAAGATGCCCTTTTCTCTGAGTTTTAATATTGCTTTTCCCATTTTCTCTTACTGTCCTTTGTGTGGCATTCTGTTGATAATCATCTTTGCTTCAGTGTTCAGATCTCTGTTTTGTACTGGTCTCTATTTTATTTCTAGTGACTTCAGATCTTCTTTATAAATGTAATTTTTCTGTTTCCATGTGTTCAGGTAGTCCAACTTTCCACTATGCACTCAAGGGTTGTTTTAAAATAATAATGACTTTTCTTAATCTAGAGCAACTGAAAAGCTCTTGTAAAATTAGGAAAGGGTGTTCAGGTGTGAATTTAAGGTTGGGTTTTTAACATACCACAATTCTGAGTGTGTAAGCTGGAATGCATTGGATGGAGAGCATAGAAATTGAGTACAATAATTTTTTGCCTGCTCTTTTGTAAGTGGTTTGTTTTTTCTTTTTTTTAAATCTCAGTAATCTTCACTGGGAAATGTGAGTAAGCTATAAACCTGTTCTCTTTCCATCCTCTCCAAACATCATCTAGTCCAACCCCCTCTCTGCAGTGAGCAAGGACATACTTCACTAGATCAGGTTGCTCAGAGCCTTGTTGAGCCTCACCTTGAATATCTCCAGGGAAGGGGACTCAGTTACCTCCCAGGCAACCTGTTCCAGTGGTCCATCACCCTAATGGTTATCCTATCATTGCAGGCCTTTGGAAACAGTCTCTCTGCAGCCTTCTTGTAGGCCCCCTTCAGGTACTGGAAAGCTACTATTAGGTCTCCCCAGAGCCTTCTCCAGGCTGAACAACCCCAGCTCTCTGCCTATCCTCACAGCAGAAGTGTTCCAGGCCCACTGATCATTTTTTTGTGGCACTCTTCTGGACCTGCTCTGCCAGGCCCATGTCCTTCCTGCATTGAGGGCTCCAGCACTGGACACAATACTCCACGTGAGGTCTCACCAGAGCAGAGCAGAATGGCAGAATCACCTCTCTTGTCCTGCTGGCCCTGATGCTTTTGATGCAGTCCAGGATACCATTAGCCTTCCTGGCTGCAAGTACACACTGTTGGCTTATGTCCAGCTTCTCATCCACCAGTAACCCCAGGTCCTTTGCTGCAGAGGTGTGCTCAATCTTATCATCATCAAATCATAGAATGGTCTGGGTTGGAAGGGACCTCCAAAGTCCAACCTCCTATCATCTCCCAGCCTGTATTGGTATCTAGGATTGCCCCTACCTAGGCACAGGACCTTACACTTTGTGTTATAGCACCTTGTGAGATTCTCCTCATCCCACCTCTCCAACTTGTCCAGGTCCCTCTCCAAAGGACTTAATCTTCTTCACAGAATCCTAGAATGGTCTGGGCTGGAGGGGACCTCCAAAGATCATCTAGTCCAACCCACTCTGCAGTAAGTGGGGGCATCCTCAACTAGATGAGGCTGCCCAGAGCCCTTAATTTTAGCCATTTCATAGTCCCTTGACTTTCAACTCTTTTAGAAAAATTGCACAGAATCACAGAATATTAGGGGTTTGAAGTGACCTCCAAAGATTGAGTCCAAATGCATACTCCAGTGTTTATGCTGTGCACTTTGCTCTTTCATGTCTGGAATCTAAAGTTATAATTTCTAACAGTGTGATTTGGAAGCCATTCTTTTGAATGTGACTACCAGAATTGATAACGAGGGCATGACTGACATTGTCTGCAAGTATCAAGACTTTTTGTTCTCTGAGGAATGTTTCCCTTTTGCCAAGCATCAGTGTGAAACATGTCAGGTCTTTCTATTATAGGTAAGCTTGAGTCTAGCCCATAGGGAGAAAAGATATTCTTTTCCCTTTCTATTGAAATTAAAATGATCTATTGCCACAGGCAGCAGGGATTCTTGCTTTTTTTTATTACTATTTTTTAAGGTTTCCAGTTAAAAATCTAGGTGTCAGGTTTATATTATTTATTCAAATTTGAGCAAGACTTCTCCCAAATGAATATATGTTCGAGGCTACAATGAAAAATACATGAAGATGAAATATATGACTTCCCCAAAGCTATCTCCTACCTGTGAAACAGAGTTATGAAATAATAATGGCAAGAGTGATAACTGTAGTTGCAACATCCTAAAACAGATGAGGATGTTCTTAATGCAGAGAATCCTACCTCGAAGGCAAATTTGCACAAAAGAGCAGTGCTTGGTCTCCCCTATGCAGGCTGAATTTATTTCAAATCAAAGATCAACAACTAAAGCTAGTGATTCAGCAGTTTAATGGACTATTTCTTCCTTCAGTATATCCCCTACTAATATCAAATGCATGAGTGATAACAATTGCAGTGACTCTAGTGTAATTGTTTATTGGTAAATAAAACCAACTCCAAAACCTGAATTTGTAATAGAATCACAAAATGTTAGGAGCTGGAAGGGATCATTTAGTCCAACTCCCACTGACAGAGCAGGAATCACCTAGAGTAGATAACACAGGAACACATCCAGGCAAGGTTTGAATGTCTCCAGTGAAGGAGACTCCACAACCTCTCTGGGCAGCCTGTTCCAGTGTTCTGTCATCCTCACAGTGAAAAAATTTTTACTTATGTTAATGTAGAACCTCCTCTGCTCCAGTTTGCACCTGTTGCCTCTTGTCGTATCTTTGGATATCACTGAGAAGAGCCTGGCTCTGTCTCCTGACACTTGCTCTTCACATCTTTATAAATATGAATGAGGTCACCCCTCAGTCTCCTCCAACTTTGTTGGTTAGAATTGGGTCACCTAGCCTGTCCTCTCTTTTTTGCACACGTGCTTAAGGCCCTTTCACTTACTGCACTCCATTGTGGTATGCCAGATAAAGCAGTGACCTTGGTTTCTATAGCAGCAAGTACAAGCAAGAGTGTTTCTATGTATCAACCTTTAAGTAATAACTATAAACTGCAAGTGTTACCACTTGGAGAAGCAGACACTGCCTGCAAAACTCTGCTGTCTATTTCCGAAGGCATGGCCACTTAGAAGAGACTGATCTGAAAAGCAAAATTGCTGAATATGAAATTGGTTCTGTTGTTTCCAGTCTTACTTCATTAACAACTTTAGTCTCCAGTACTTGCCATAACTGGCAAAGCACCAGAGCTTCAGAATGGAACCCTCTCATTTTATGCAAGGTTATTTACTCTGCAGTTATGCACCTGGGTCATATTTTCAGTAGAGCTGAATAGGAAACAATCTGGAGTGTAGATTCAGAAACATTTCTTGCCCACATGGCTGTGAGAGGCCATCTGTGCAGCTGCTTTTTTCTTGTGTCTTGAAACTCTTCCACATGTTTAGTGTTGGTATTTGAAAATATGGAGTAAACCTACTCCTGCAGCTTATTTGTGTTGTATACTACGAATAACTTTTCATCCATTGGGTAATCATACTTTTGAACTAATCAGCTCATACTTTAAAAGTCGTTTTTTTCCCCTTTTTGGTGTTTTATTTTGTTTGGTTGGTTTGGGGTTTTGGCTTGTTTGTGGGGGTTTTGGTGTGGGTTTTTGTTTGTTTGTTTGTTTATTTGTTGTTGTGGTGGTGGTGGAGTTTTTGTTTTGTTTTGTTCTTTCAAAGTCTGATCTGTTTCTTCATCTTTTTCTCAGTCTCTGTCAATGCTACTGAAATTTGTCAGCATTTTTAGTATTTTAGCATATAAAAGCTTTTAGAGAAAACCATAAATGGTCTTACATATTGTTATGGCATTTTACTTAAATTACATATACGGTATTTAGTCTACAGGGAAAGTCTAAGGTCAGTATGTAACCCAGAGGTCAGTGCATGGTTTTGTGTTACCTACTGCTTTTATCTGCCTGGGTACACTTGGAATTTGATTAATGATAAGCTGCATTATATTTATGTGAGCATGAATTAGTGAGTGATGTTAGTATAGTGTTTTGAGCCCAATTAGTATTATCTTAGAGAATAACAGAATAAAATGATCTTCTGGAGTTCCTGTAGTCCAACCTCCTTCTCAAATCAGGGCTATACTTGTTAAAAAATATTTTAATTGACACAGAAGATGGTAGAAATTAAGAAGAAAGAATAGTAACTAATCAGTATGCTACAGGATGTACAAAATCTGGACCTAACTAGTATGACCAAATATAAGAATGAACTGTGAAACAGGATCAGTTGATGGCTTAGCAAAGCATGGCAAAGACAACTCCATGAGATGGGAAAATCAAATTAATTAAATGTTCACATGCAGTTGGTATTATAACTAATTCCCAGTGAAGCATTAAGAAGATTTAACAGTTCTTGTTCTCCAGGGATATGATCTTTAATCAGATGTGGGGGTGGTAAAAGGTAGGCAGTGTAATTTATTCCAATAAGAGTAGAGGAGTTCCTACTTTGAAATGTAATTGACTGATGTACAAAAAATAATCTGGAGTACATTTTGGTTCTGAAATTGTAGATGACCAAATATATGACCAAGACTTTAGTCAAGGATGGGTTTTTATTTTACAATTTTTATTTTAATACACATGTTTTGAGTATGTTAAGGAGATGTGAATGATCAATGATTTAAAGAAGGCTACGCCTCATCCAACCTGTCTGTGAATGTTTCCAGGGAAGGGGAATTTACCAGCTCTCTGGGCAATCTGTTCCAGTGTTTCATCACCCTCATTGTAAAAAATGGTTTCCTTTTATTTAGTCTAAATCTACCTTTTTTTTTTTAGTTTAAAATCATTACATCTTACCATGTCACTATAGGCCCTATCGAAGTGTCTGTTCCCAGACTTTCAAGTCCTTATTACATGAGGGATTCATTTATTCATGAAACCAAAGTCATGATGCAGTGAAAATTTTAAATAGTTTGGGATACAAAGAAAAAAACCCATTGTGTTAGAGATAGATAATAATTTTGTGAGTACCTAAAAGTTCTGATCTGGAACTGTGAAGATCAATAGAAATGCTGTTGAACCATCCATAAAAAACCTAATGTAGTCATGTAGTCATACATTAGACAGTGAGGATTCTGCAAGTAGATGTATAGAAATTATTATCAACAGAAGACAGTTTGCACTGTTCCATTAATTTAATTAATATTCTTACTTGCATGTGGTAGCCAAATTACTTGTTTACAAGCATATGGGAACACCAAAAGCACTGAGCCATCAGTGGGCCAAGAAGGTCAAGAGCATCCTTGCCTGTATCAAAACTGGTGTGTCCAGCAGGAGTAGGACAGTGATGGTGCCCCAGTACTCGTTTCTGGTGAGACCACGAGTTCAGTGTTCAGTTCTGAGTCGCATAAGATAGGAAAGATACTGCGAGGGTGCCCAGGAAAGAGCAATGAGCAGGAGCAGCTGAAAGAACTGGGGTTGTTTAGTCTGCAAAAGAGAAGGCTAAGGACAGATGCTATTGCTCTTTACAACTGCCTGAAAGGAGATCAGAGTAAGGCTGTTGTTCTCTTCTCCCAAGTAACCAGCAATAGGATGAGAGGAAATGGTTTGAATTGTACCAGGGGATGTTTAGATTGGATGTTAGGAAAAACATCTCAGAGAGTGGTGAGGCTGTCCAGGGAGGTGATGGAATCACTATGCTTGGAGGAGTTCAAAAAGCTGTAGATGTCCTGCTTCAGGGTATAGTTTAGTAGTCATGGTAGCTGGGTTACAGCTAGACTCTTTTTAAAAAGTCTTTTTCAACAATAATGATTCTATGAAACTGGCCCTTGGGCATAACACACTAACAGTTGCAATTGGAAAACTGTTTCCCTGTATCTGAAGATACCCTGACCCTACAAAGATATATATGTATATATATTCTTGTGTTTGTTTATATGATTTGTATATATTCTTATGTTTGACATCCTTTTGTTGTCTAACCAGATGACATAAGAATATTGATGTTCTGAGCCAACTATTTTCTTAGTGGTTTTGTAACTCTATCATTGAGTTTTGTCTCTCAGAGTATAGAGAAGAGCATAACTTAAAATCTTAGTGTAGCTGAATGAAGGCTGCAGTCCCCCACTGCCACACAAAAAAAAGTGAAGTAAACTGTTTACAGTTGTCACAACCACTTACATGCATTTGGCAATGTTTCCACAGCTGGAAAATCACATCTATCAAAAAGATAATAGAAACAGTTATCAGAAGCCCATGCACTCATGACATTATCTAAAATGCAGTGAGAATGCTGTGGCTATTAGAAATTCTGCCTCTTCAAAATTGACTTCCCTCTATCTTGTCTTTATAAGACCTGTTCCCATCTTTTGCTTGCTGCAGGCATATTGCTGAGCCATGTGCTTCAAGCAACATCTTATTTTACTCTCCTTCTCAGGTTGAGTTGTAGATTTTAATGGGGCCATCAGCAGTGTTGAAGGAGCTGTGTACATAGTTCTGCTGAATTACTTTCCTCAAGAAGGGTTAAAGAAACACAACAGAACAGCATACCTTATTTTGAGTAAGGACCTGAGTGCAGCAAAAATTCTGTGGATATTTTTTATATAAAACCATATCTTTGTACAGAGCAGAACAGAACACCAAAAGAAACATGGGCAGTGAGACTCAGCTGTTCAAAATTTTACAGTTCAAAATTTCAGTAGATATTCAGAGAAGGAAAACAACAACAACAACAACAACAACAACAACAACAACAACAACAACAACAACAACAACAAACCAAAAACCTGGAAACCTGTAGGTGAAAATATAAAACTTTTGGAAGAGAGAAGGTGACGTAATGGTGACATTGCAGTACCTGAAGTGAGCCTACAAGAAGGCTGTGGAGGGACTGTTTCCAAAGGCCTGTAGTGATAGGCTGAGGGAAAATGGTTTAAATTAGAGAAGAAGAGATTTAGATTGCATGTTAGAACAAATTCTTTGCTGTGTGGATGGTGGAACACTGGGACAGGTTGGCCAGGGATTTAGTTGAGGCCCCATGCATGGAAATATTCAGAGTTAGTCTCTACAAGGCTCTGAGCAACCTCATCTAGTGGAGGATGTCCCTGCTCACTATAGAGGGAGTTTTAACTAAATGACCTTTTGGAGGTTCCTTCCAACCCAAACCAGTCTGTGATTCTATGAATAAATGGAATAATAGAATTTTGGTCTTGCTAAAACTGTAGGAACGGTGAAATGTTATGCAAAACTGAATCCAGGGATACTAGGGTGAAAAGAAGTAATCATCTGCTTTCTGGTTTACATGGGTATGGAAGCAGACAGGTGTCCTTACTTCTTGCTGGATAATAGTTCAGGAATTTGAAAAAAAAAAATAATTCTTTTTTCTCATACAAAATATGTTCTGATGCTTTGACCCACTTCTACACTGATCCCGAAAAGAGTTTGCCTTCACAAAACAACTGAAGTTAGTAAAGAAATAAAATCCACTGGTCTCCCTCTGGCTGTGATAATAGAAAGTGAAATTGGCAGCTGTATTGGACTTAAAAAAATCAGAATGTAAACCTCCTTTTTATTTTAGATCATGCCAAAATTGGGTTAGCCAAGACCACAAAGAACAGCTACAGAAGAATCCACTTCACCTGAATTTTTGTCATCAATTGACCTTTGTTTTGTTGGTGAGCAATAGAGATGTGAAAATATACTCTATTTTAAAAGGAACAAACAACAGACTGTAAAATGGCACAAATGTGAGACAAAAAGAGAAATGGAATGAGTTTGTCTCATGAGGGAGGGAGAAATAGGTCTGGAGATTCATTGCAGAGAAATGAGTAAGATGTTTTGCTGACTGTCAGTGGTAGGTAACAATGTAATTCAATAAGTGAAGGCCAGGTTTGAATACAGAGAAAATTAATCATTGGACAGTATCTCCTGTGGGATTTTCCTGTGCCAGTATTGATTATATTTCAACTTCTGACTCGAGAGAAAAATTGGTTGGAGTTGGATTTTAATTATATTCACTTGCTGGATTACTTTCCTTCAAAATATGTTTTGCTGCTTTCTTGAAAAAAAAATGGTTAACTCTGTACTGAAACTGTACCAACCAATGGCATAATCGGTCAGGCTTTTAATAGATATACCAACCTAAAATAATTAATATCATTGAAGTTTTCCTTTTTAATCTTTCCTTATCTTTCCTAGTTAAGACAAAAGTGACTTTAAAATCATAATTTTGACAAATAGAAACCAAAATTATTTTAAGTTTGTATAGAAGGATCCACTATAAACATTGGATGTGTAAAGCCTGGCCCAGCATTAGTCTTGACTGGTTAGGAGGTAGTGGCCCAAGTGAGTACAACACTAATTTACCTGTGATTCTTCTAATAATTTTCTGTTGTGTGCAGATTAGCTCAGACACCTTTAGATTTAACAGTAAAATCCATCACCCCCTGAAGAAAATGGCAAAACTTTTACAGGGTTTTGTCATTTGGTGTCTCTTTTTTTAGGGGCAGATTCAATATCAGAGCTGTACATCACAAAATATTCTCAAGAAAAGTCAACAATAGGATATGAAAGCTTCTACATTACTTTATGTAGTTCTGGGACATCCACTGTTCTGCATCACTTGAATTGAGGTTTTAGATTCATGTTCTTGTTTCGGTATCATGGTATAACGGTAGAAAGAATAACGGAGCGGAATTTTATCACAGGCCTTTTGGGGGGAGCCTCTGTAAGTATGCTGTTAGAAACATGGTAAGCAGACATTACATTTGATAGTTTAAGGCATTCACATGGATTATTTAAGCTCTTTCAGTTTCAACAAAGTTTAATCAAATTCTGGAAGCAGACTTCTTCCATAGCACATGAGTAATAGAAGAGACTGAAAGCTAGTATCTATTACTTGGACTGAAATTTAAATACAAAGCAGAAGAAAGATGATCCTGTGTTCAAATGCTTCAGGAAAAGTAAATATACTATGGTATGAAAACTTCTGTGCAAGACCTGATAGGATGGACCTTGTGGTTTACCATCTTTCTCTTTTATCATCCCCTCTCACTCCAAAATATTTACTGTGTAAATCTAGTTGGAAGAGAACTTTAGACACCCATTAATTCTGGTGTTTTATTGTAATAATGTGTCTTGATGATCCTTTTTTGTGTGTGTATGAAGCAGTCTGTGAAAACATTGAGAATTTGCAGTCATTGGTATTAATTTCAGTAATTGGAGTGTTAGGGTTTTTTAAAATCAAGCATCTTTCAGATAGGAGACAAATTTTCTCACATGGTTATTGAAATTGCATTTAGAGAACTAGATAAACTCATTACATTGAGCTGCAGGAAGTCAAAAGATAATGTGTGAAAAGAACTTCATATTTTGCTTAATGTATAATATTCTAGTTCTACAGGGAGGGAGAAAAAAAATATATTGCACCAAAAATCTAAAGATTGAGCCAGATGACATTGTCTGAAAGGATCTCTGTGTTGTTTAGTCATAGAATGCATAAACTGTTACTGACTCTGGCTCCAGTTTGTACATTTCAAAATAAGTTATAATAGTTTGTAGAGGGTTGACTTTGACTTGCTTCCAAGTACATAAAGCTTCTCTGTCTTCTTTCCCAGCAGCACAGTGGAGAGGAAATATGTTAAACAGAGGACTTGAGGGTCTAGATAAAGGCAGTTGAAATAAAGAAAAGCAAAGGCTATGCATGGAAAGAAAGGAAAAACTTATTCTTTGTCCCATCAACAGGTGATGTCAAGCTATTTCATGGGAAGTAGGGCCTTAGGATATAATGATTGCTCCAGAAGACAAATGCCTTAATAATGCAGGCCTTTGTCTTCTCTTCCTTTCTATTAGCTTGTATTGCTGAGCATGATATCATGTGGTATGGAATATCTCATTGGTCAGCTTGGATGTGCTTTCCTGGTTGACCCCAGACTCCTGCCCACCTCTACTGGCCTTTGGGAGGTAGTTTGGAGAGAAAGCCTTGATGCTGTGCCTGCATCGCAGCAGTAGCCAAAGCACTGTAGTGTTATCAAGGCCTTTCTAGCTACCAATACAAAGCACAGCACTATGAGGGCTGCTTTGAGGAAAGTTAGCTCAATCTCAGCCATACTCAATACACAGTTTAACCTTCTGGTAGATTTTAGAGAATGGCACATTCCAAAACTAAAACATTATTGTCTTATGTCTGAGGGATGGGGGGCAAGATGAAGGTGATGGTCTCTTTTCAGTGGTGCCCAGTGATAGAACAAAGAATGGATATAAGCTGAAAAACAGGGGATTACACCTCAATGTGACAGGCCACTTCTTTGTGGTGAGGGCAACAGAGCACTGGAACAGGCTGCCCAGAGAGGTTGTGGAGTTGTCTTCTCTGGAGATGTTCAAAATCTGCCTGGGTGTGTTCCTGTGCAGCCGGCCCTAGATCATTCTGCTTTAGCAGGGGTGTCAGACTGGATTATCTCTAGAGGTCCCTTCCAACCCCTAACATCATATGATTCTGTGACATTCAGAGTTCTTCGGGGAACCTCTGTAACTGAGGTTGCTGTGTCCACAAAAATTGTTAGTGAAAATAATACCACACGTGAAAGTAAAAGGCAACTTGTGGGCTAAGGTCATGTTCTTAGGAAGATAGTGGTTTTAAGTAATTTGCACGTATCAATGTATATTATTTAATGCCATGGTATACCTGGACTTTACCTGGTTAGAGTTTTCCTTAAAGATAAAATATCATCTTATTTGAGTATTAAGTTATGCTTTTCCTTCTGTCTCATCCAACAGAGTGAAGCACAAAGTAAGGACTTTAACTTATTTAGCAAAATATTCAGCAGTTATGCTTCATAAAAGTAGTCAAAATTAGTACCCACCTCCTTTTCTTCCATAAGTATAATACACTTGTATTGTGGGATTCATCTCACCTAATTCTAGACAGCTGTGTTACAGACTTCTGCATCTAGGCAACTTGCCCTAAGGCTACTTTTATAGTCAGTGGAAAATAGGAGGCAATTCTAAGGCATGATTGATGTCATGGGAGAATAGGTATCTAATTAAGATGAGATGAATTGCACTCTGAAAATGCCCATTTCTCTTCACTGACTATGAAGGCAGCCTGGAGTGATGAGGTCAACACTGCTATGTTGTTGTGGATGTCACTGATTAGATGAGTTCTGTCCTTTGTGTTTCCAAGGGAAACCACCTCTCTGAAATCCATCAGAAACTGCTGCTTACTTCAGGCAGCATGTGAATCTATGCTTAGAATAAGATTTATCTGCAACCCTGTGAAGAAGCAGATAAGGATACATGGAGCTGAACAAGCTTACCTTCTGCCGTCTGTGACAGGGGATCAGACACAGGGCAAGTGTAAAAAGAGTAGCCAGCCTGGCTAATCATTTGGTAACATAATTGATTAATTACTGATTTAAGTGGCAGTCTACTCATGCCATGGAGCCTCCTGTTACAGCTTCAGCTGAGCCATGTAAAGACAGTATCACCTTCCCTTTGGTCTGAACTCTACCTCCTTGATTTCCATACCTTGTGCAATTTTTGTAGCTGAGTGAGAAAAATTCTCTGCTTTTCAATTTTTTAAAAAATATTTGCCCAAATGACTAAGTGAACTGGAAGAACTGAAGAAGCTGGGGTGCAGACATATGAAGGAGGCTGGGAATCCAAGGCAGGCAGATGATTATGAGACCCTGATTATTTGGGAACCTTTCCACCCAGGCATTTGTATGTAAGAGAGTACATGAAATTTAATTGAAATTTATAATTAAACTAAACTAATCAACAAAATCTGTTTCAACCAGAAGTTCTAAGAAGCTTTCATATCCTTTCTTTGTCTGGGTGTGCACCACTGCTTCTCAAAAAGTCTATTTATTAAATGTGTACTAGTAGTACCATTTAAAGATTTGTGATTTACCCCTTCCTGTCATGCAGTGAGCACAGTATCAGCATGGTGCAGAATAGATGATCTAGCTGTCGCTGTGCCACTGTGGGTGGTGAGGGGTAGCCCTGTCCCTTCTAGTGAGGCCAGTCAGCTCAAAGTGATACACTCTTCACCCATTATTCTACACCATCTATATCATGCTCATTAAGAATTATCATCATGCAGCACATATAATTTACTATCTCTTCTCCCCCAAAGCAAGATCAGTTTGCAGTAACACAACAGACTTCTCCACCCTCCTGCACCACCCCCCAGGTACACCCAGGGCCAGTCGGCTTAATCAATACAACTATATGATCTACAGATTTGTATTTAAGATTCAGGACAATTAATTACAAATAACAAAATCAAATAAATCTGCATTGCATTGTAAAACTTCTAGGCACTTATGAAATTTAGATATGTAAGGTGTTAGGCTGAGTCTTTTATGTAAGAGGCAAATGTGAATGTATTTTTTTTTAACATGCTTTGTAACATGTTGCCCTTTACATGTCTTTCTTTAACAAGCCTGAAAAAAATGACACAGAATCTGGCAGCCAGAGAATCAGGCCTGTGTTTGAAGAAGATCCTGTTTTCCGACGGCAGACATCTTACCAGCATGCAGCAGTCCACATACCAACAGATATTTATGAAGGCTGTAAGTAATACATGAACAAAGTAGTTTTATTATTTTCATGCTAATCTTCTTATTTGTGTCCCATTCTTATAAACACACAATCTCCAAACAAAATTTTAATCTCTGTTTTTGGTACAGGTATTAGTGTCTTCTGAGATGAAAATAACTCCCATTTTCCGTGTTCATAATCACAGTATCACAGCATATTAGAGGTTGTAAGGGACCTCAAGAGACCATTGGCTCCAAGTGCCCTGCCAAAGCAGGATCACTTAGGGTAGTCTGCACAGGAATGCTTCCAGGTGGGTTTTGAATGTCTCCAGAGAAGGAGACTCCAAAACCTCCCTGGACAGCCTGTTCCAGGGCTCCATTGCCCTCACTGTAAAGAAGTTTCTCCTCATGTTGAGGTGAAATCTTCTCTGTTCAAGTTTGAACCCATTGTTCCTCCAAGTTTGTACCACCAAAAAGAGCTTGGCCCCAATCACTTGATGCCCACCACTCAGATATTTATACACATTGGTGAGATCCCCTCTCAATCTTCTCAAGAGTAAACAGCCTTAGGGATCTCAGTCCCTCTTCATAGGGGAGATGTTCAAGCCCTCTAATCATCCTTGTGGCTCTCCATTGGACTGTCTCCAGCAGTTGTCTGTCTTTCTTGACCTGGGGAGCCCAAAACTAGACACAGCATTCCAGGTATGGTCTCACCAGTACAGAGTAGAGAGGTAGAAGAACTTCCCTAGACCTGCTGGACACACCCTTCTTGATTCATCCCAGGATACCAGGGTAATGAAGAAAAAAATCATTATCCAATTAACAACAACAACAAAGAAAAGGCCAAACGAGACAAACAAACCAACCAACCACACCAAACCAGCATTTCAATATTCAGAATAGCTTTATATTTTTTAAGAGGAGAAAGATATATTAACTAAGGTATTTTCATTTATTTGTTTTTAATTTAGGACCCTAATTTCAAGTGTTCAGTCTTCCACTTCTTTCATTATCTCAGCAAGAGGAAAGAGACCCTAATGTGACCTAAGTGCTTTAAAATTCATGGGCACAGTTCAGGCAGCTTATATGACATGGAGATGAAAATGGATATGCCAGTATGATGGGGGGAAGAATCATAGTAGCTCCTGTTGTTATATGATGCATTTCACTGATAAACCTAGATGATAATTCTTGGATTCTGGCTTTAGTCAGTGGTAAAGTGCACCTTAATTGCAGGATTACAGGGAAGAGACAGGCCATTTCCTTTGCTTTTGTTTCAAGAGAATCCATACTTTGCTCTTAAAATGTTATAAAAACTTGCCTTCCATTATTAGGATATGTGTAAACACCCTGCAAACTTTGATAGAAGACTGTCCTCATAATTGTATGTAAAGTAATTGCAGGTGTTGAATTTAACATTTTAGATGGTCTTTCTAAAGGCACTTATGTCCCTTAAAAATACATGCTAGTTAATATTTCTGTACAGCCCTTTAACTTATATATGAAGACAAGCTATGACGTCCATAGGAAAGATACAACTTTAGTGTCTGATAAAATAATAATAACAGACAGAAACATACACTTTTTTGAGAAAGGTAACTACATGAGCAACTTCAATGGTTCATGAGAAATTCATAATCCTTTAGGTTTGTCTGTCACATGAATTACCAGTGATGGGGAAACATAGGAAATTGCTGGAAAGTCTCTAATTCTGCATCAGCAAAATCCTCTTGCTAAATAGCTGGGTGGTTATAGATATTATTTTCCAGAATAACAGCTTGACAATACCTAAAAATTTTAGATCTCATATCAATAAGCACAATATTGTCAGCAAGTTTGATCTTATAGTTACAAAGTCAACATGTCATCCAAAACACAGTGACCAGTTGGAAGGTAGTCATTCGCCAACAGATTTCCAGAGCTAAAGTTCTTGCAAGAAATCCTATCCACAAGCTTTCTTAAAAACCCTAGAAAGACTGATAGTGTATCTTAAACACTGCAGTCATTTTTCTTCCTGTTCACATGGGCAAGCCTGTCATATCTTGCTAGAGGTATCAGTGCCCACTCTATAGTGAGAAGCAGCTATACAGTTTGAAAATAGTTTGCAGTCCATCTGCAATTCTTCACCTACACTACAGCCTGCCAGTGAATATTTAGAAAACAGCTCTTACAAGTATCTCTGTGAAACAGTGGAGAAGACACAGTTTACAACTTTCATTGCATTGAAGCCATTTCTTTTTTTTTTTTTTTCCTTACTGAAGCAGAATTCATTTTTTCCTCCTTTATTGTGTATGCTTGGTAGAATGCCAAGTGAAACAAAGAATTGTTCTTTGGATCTCAGAGAACAAGTTTCACTGACTAGGTATTTGACTTGTCTACTCTTCCTTGAGATTAGTTTTCACTCTTCTGTTGCCTCTTACAGTAGCAGTTTGTGGTCTTTAGGGGAGAAGGATGATTACAGTTATAGCCACGCACATTCCTAAATCTGTGTTTTCACTTGGATCACACTTTGTCATGTTATTTTTTTTCCCCCTCTGTGTGAAACTGGGAATTTAAGAATTGCCAATGCTTATACAATATATATACATGACACCTTTTCTTCCCTATTCAGGTTGCATCTTTGTTACAATTATTATTCATTATTTGAAAAATATTAATCACATATTTAATTTCTCATATGAAATTCTGAATGTGTGAATCTATCCTCTACAAGCCCGTTGAAACTGAGAAACTGGTTTAGCTAGTAATTCTCTAGTGGTGTACCACCTGTTTAAATCTGACAAACTAAGTGCCATAAAACAATATTCTTTGGCCTCCTACATATGTAGTGATTTTTGCTTATTTTGAAATACAGTGATGAGCTTCTTGTGAATTAATTCCTTTTATTTCACCGTGGAAATATGTAATACATTAAAAAATATCCATTCACTGCATCTAGGTTATTGCTTTGTGGCTTGCATGCTTGCAGAAAGAAATATTATATAAGTTAATGTTGTTTTTCTCTGTACTGGATGCTAAAGTCTAAGTAGAGACAGGGAAAAGTCTAGGAGGTTAATTTATCTGCCATATCAGGCTTTCAATTTGTTATTTTCAAGAGTCCTATTTAGGTTTTGAAATAAAATCAGTCTGCTACTGAAAGCAGAACAGACCCTCAGGTCCTCCTTCTACCACATGCACTGGGAATTAGTCATGCATCTCCTATTAGTAATAACAGAAGTCTTATTTCTAAATCCCCATTAAAATTGTACCCTGCTTATCCCAAAGCAGAACATGGGAACTCCAGGCCAGAAACAAGAGGAAATCCTTGGCACAAGGCAAGTGATGCTAATCGGCCTAGTGGATACCAGCACACATTGCCCTCACTATCTGAGATGCATAATGTGCCATCTGCTGCAATGGTTGCCCTAGATGTTAAGTCTATACTGTTGATACAGTTTTAGGAAATATGTTAGGCAAAGCACATGGACAAGGGCTGAACAGCCCCAGCTCCCTCAGCCTGTCCTTGTAGCAGAGGTGTTCCAGGCGCCTGGTCATTTTCATGGCCCTCCTCTGCACCTGCTCCATCAGGTCCATGTCCTTCCTGTTTTGAGGGCTCTAGAGTTCGACACAGTGCTCCAGGTGAGGTCTCACCAGAGCAGAATAAAGTGGCAGAATTGCCTCTCTCCATCTGCTGGCCATACTTCTTTTGATGCAGCCCAGGATGTCACTGGCCTTCTGGGCTGCAAGTGCACACTGCTGGCTCATGTCCAACTTCTCATCCATGCTGTTGATATATTTTGGTTATAAGAGAGAAACTGAAGATAATCATATCTATTTTGGTCATGTTTTTTTCTAAGGGATAAATGAATAGTACAGTGTTACTACCTCTGAGGTTAAAAATCTGCTCTGGTTGTGTGTGTGTGTTCACAGCCTTTAAGTTTGAAAGAGGAGTTGGATTAGATCATCATGTATGTCTCATGCAGGTGGCATAAAAGACTACTTGATGTGATGTTAGTCAGTGAGTTGTTTGTAAAACCATGTAGTGAGTGAAGTAGACCCTAAAATGAATTTCAGTATCATTCTCTTTTAAATACCAACACTATGGCTTGGGGTAAGTATAAAGTCAATGTTAGTTGCAGCTAAGTCCCTAAATACTGCCTGCTTGGTTTGATATTAAACCTGTAAGGAAAATATTGATGCAGAAGCTTACACAAAGAACTCTAGGACCTGTGTTGCTTTTTGTGATCTGATAATTATGATTCCCCCTGCCTCCCCAAGTAGCTTACTAATACTCTCTGAATGAAAATCCTTTTAAATAAGCAGCAAAAAAGAAACAGCTTTTCTATCTTGATGAAAAAGCTTGGTTCTGTCGAAATTCAGAAGGCCCAGCAACTTGAACAGTATCCTACACCATGAGAAGGTATTTATATTTTCCTGCTGAGATTACATTAGTGTTATTGGACCCACAGTCTAGCATTTTTGCCTGAGACCAAGTTTAACATGATTTCTCTCTTAAATTATCAAACTTCATGGTTACTGTCTGTATACTTCAGTAGCGAAATACTCAGATAATTCTGTCTCCTAATGTTCTAGGTTCTTATTTATTAACTTCAGAAATTTGCCTTCTGGTTGATATCTTTCATGCCACCTTACCTTTGTTGAACAAATATGAGGTATCTAAAGAGATATTTAAAGAAAAAAAAATTCCACAAACAATCAACAACAACCAAAAAAAAACTAGAACTGCAGTGAGTGCAGCTATTCTATTCTATTCTATTCTATTCTATTCTATTCTATTCTATTCTATTCTATTCTAGTTCTGTCTTCAAGAAAATGGAAAAACATACAATGAAGAGACTTTGAAGACTTATCTCCAAAGTTCTTTGATTCTAAGAACTCAGTTTGAAGCAGAAAGTTGCCTAAACACCATGGTATTATTACCTCTTCCCCTCTGCCCACCCCCCACGCCCCAAGTGTGTAATGTTAATTTGCATAGTTTGTAACAAAATAAGTGAAAAATAGTTTCCTAGGAAATATTTGATTATTGTTCAGTGTAGCTACCTCTATCTGCAGATTTCTTGACCATGAAATGTGATGTGTATTCAGAATTATCATCCATATTATAGCAGGCCCTGAGATTGTAGCATCTGTTAGGCTGCCTGGGTAATGTTGAAGCTGTGCATACTGCCAAAATCTGTTGTGAAGGCCAAATGATTACGGCTGCTCCTCAGATCCCTTTCCATTCCTTCTGCGATGTTTTCTGTCTTATATGAAGCTTAGCATAACAATTAATATTGAATCTTCTTATACCAAGAGGGTAAACTTGGCTGTTCTATAAGGCCATGTTCTTCTGGTAAAACCAGCTAACAGTGACATTTGAATTTTACACTACAGACTGAAAAGCAGAACACAAACTAAGTAGATCTTTATTAATGGAAAAAAGAAGAAAATTCTGACAAAGATCTTGAGAGAGTGACTGACTCTTGTGTGTGGAATTCTCCCTATGTGGTTAGTCTATCCCCATAGGAGAACTGCTCCAGTGAACCTGATCTTCACTCACAATGGGCAGTTCCTTCTTCCAGTCCATGACATTATCTTAAAAAAATGACAAGAGAATCACAGGATGTTAGCGGTTGGAAGGGACCTCTAGAGATCATCTAGTCCAACCCCTGTGATTCCTGTGAATCTTCCATTCTTCTGGGAGTGCAGCTGGAGCCCTTGCCAGTGAAGACTGAGGTAAAGAAGTCATTGAGAACCTCAGTCTCCTCCATGTCGCTCGTCACCAGTTTACCTGTTTCCTTTCTGAGGGGGCCAACACCTTCCCTAGTCTTCTTTTTACCATTAATATGCCTATAGAAATGTTTAGTAGATTTAATTCTAACCAAGCGTTAACTTTTCTAACCAGGTCTCTTGCTTCTTGGGCAGCTTCCTTATATGCCCTCCATTCTAGCTGTCCCTTCTTCCACTCCTTGTACAGTTTATTTTTGTGTGACAGTGTGTCCAGGAGCTCCATGCTCATCCAGGCAGGTCTCCTAGCATTCTTTCCTGCTTTCCTCTTTGTGGGTGTATGTTGCTCCTGGGCACAGAGAAGGTGATCCTTGAACACTGACCAGTGTAACCTCTTCCCTCTAGGGCTTTGTCCCACAATACTTTGGCCAGCAGATCCCTGAAGCTATCAGAGTCTGCATGTCTAAAATCCAGGGTCGCAAGCATGGGATACATCCTCCTAGTTGCCCTGAGGATCTTAAATTCTATTGCTTCATGGTCACTGCAGCCAATGTTATCCCTGAGCCTCATATTAGTGACCAGCCCTTCCCGATTAATGAGAACAAGGTCCAGCGTAGCACCTTTTCTTGTTGGTTCCTCTACCACTTGGAGGAGGAAGTTGTCATCTATGCATTCCAGGAGCAGCTGTGTTGGCCCTCCAGCAGATGTCACAAACCCCCCACAAGGACCAGGGCTTGTGAATGTGAAGCCACTTCTATTTACCTATGGAGTGCCTCATCTGCTTGGTTCTGCTGGTCAGGTGGCCTGTAGCATACCCCTACAGTAACATCTCCTTTCCCTGTCTTCCCTTTAATCTTAACCCATATGCTCTCAACCAGCTCATCACCCTTCTCCAGCTGGAGCTAGGGGCTCGCCTCAGGGCAACAAGTTGAGAGCTCTTGCTAGTACTGCATCCCTCTCCCTCTGGTGAGCTGCCCTGCTTTTTGGCTGACCATGTCTGTGTTGTTTCAGTTCAGTCTAACCCCTGCTTTCTCTGTGCTCCTTTCTCTCTTGGGACAGGGGGTGGAGAGGGGGAGGACAGTGTAACAGCTTCTCTGGTCTCTTTGACCAGGGGTGTTTTTGTGTTGTTTGCTAATTGTAAATACCTGTAAATATTGCAAATACTGTATATTTTGTGCATATTCATTTCATTCCATTGTAGAGTGTAGTTTTGTTTGTAAATACAGCTCTCGTGTTTCTGAGTTGGTCTGGCAAAGTTAATGCTGGGGGAAGAATTTCAACCCACCACATCGGTCCTCTGTCTTATCGCCTTTAGCACTTCTGTATTTTCTCTAAGAGCATCTCTTGCAATGTTTCATATCCCTCTTGGGTAGTATTTCATAAATAAATAGCTTTGTCATATTTCTGCTAAAGATAACAGATATCTTGCAACCTTGGCATCCTGTTTTCTTTACTGTGTCCTCTCCCCCTGCCATCCCCTCTGCCTTCTTGGCTCATCTTTTGGATTTTCTTAATAGTTAGTTATGTTACAGCATATACACCTTTCAATTTTTAATTATTATTTTTTTTTAATTGCAATATTCCTGCCTTCCTTTTCTTCACAAATATTCATCAGTTTTGTCTCCTTGGGATAATTTGCAGTGAAAATATGTAGTGGAAAAACAACTCTGAACATTATCCAGTGGATATGTTTATATGTATTTACACCAAGTTCTGAGTTAGTTAAATGAAATGGAATAAGCTATGTATGTGTTCAAGTGCGCTCATGCTTCAAGTATCTGTTTCTTAACAGGGCTTCTGAGCTTAAACAAGACTTTTCATTACCTGCCCTTTTAGTTAGAGTCAGCTCTGCCTACACATCAAAGCACATTTTTTTCAACCAGTACAACAATTAACCTAAGTATCTGTTTAAAATGAGACCAGAACTTTTCTGTTAACTCTACTGAAAAAGGCCACACAATGCAACTTTCAGCTCAGGAAGCAAATTGTATCCTAGGCTGCATCAAGAGGAGGGTGGCCAGTAGGGCAAAAAAAAGGTGATTCTGCCCTTTTATTCTGTCTTTTCATGTGAGACCCCACCTTGAATACTCCATTCAGTTCTGGTGTCCCCATCATAAGAAGGACACAGAACTGTCACAGCAAGTCCAGAAGAGGGCCATGAAAATGATCCAAGAGCTGAACACCTCTGCTGTGAGGATAGGCTGCAGGAGCTGGGGTCATTCAGCCCAGAGGAGAGAAAACCTTAGAGCTGCCTTCCAATACCTAACAGGATCCTACAGGAAGGGTGGAAAGGAACTTTTCATAAGGGCATCCAGCAATAGGACAAGGGGGTATGGTTAGAAGCTGAGGGAGAGTAGGTTTAGCCTGGATCCTAGGAAGAGGTTCTTCAGTAAAAGGGTTGTGAGACTCTGGAATAGGTTTCCCAGGGAGGTTGTGGATGCCTCCTCCCTGGGGGTGTTCAGGGCCATGTTGGAGAGACTTTGAGCAGCTGAGTCTAGTTGAGAGGCATCCCTGCTCATGACAGGGAGGTTGGAGTATATATCTCTAAGGTCCCTTCCAACCTAAGCCATTCTATGATGATTCAGCTTGCAAGGTGTTTAAATGAGTCTTGTATACACTTAGACACACCACCCTTTAAAACAATCCTCTGTATAACCGTTCATTCTCTAGGGGTATTTAATGGGAAGATATTTTCAGTTTTTAAACTTTTGGCCTGTTCCTGTGAAAGTCTGTGTGGTTTTGCTATCCATTTATTTCCAGTAGCTTTTGAAAGCACTCAAGCCCACTTAGGTCAGCACCTTATTTCGCAATGTGAGGAGGGAAAACAAAACAAAACAAAAAGTTGCTGACCACAGGAGAAAGAGTGAGAAGAGGAGGGGGGAATATCAGGGCCTTGGCCTTCTTAGTTGGCAGCTGAAAATTGAAAGTACACTTGGATAGCTCAGCATGATGAGCTGAAGGAAAGAAGATAATAAAATCTTCCAAAACAGCCTGACAGAATGGCTCAAAACAAATTAGAAACTACAACAACAAAAAGCCCAAAACAAAAGAAAAAAAAATAAAACAACCAGACAAACAAATGAAAGAATGACAACAAAAGCCACATAGAGCTCAACAAAGAGGAAGAAGAATTAAAGACTGGGGCTGTAAAAAAGCACCTACATCTTCAAGCCCTTCAATTCAAATGGTGATGTACCATACAAACTAGTTTCCAGGGATGCCTGAATTAGTGCTCGTTGGCTACATGAACACCCAAAGAGATTGTAGTCTCAGTTGGTATCTTCTGTTTTGCATATACCCAGCAGGATGACAACAGATTTTTGTAGCAACACTGTGCCAGTAACAGATGTTTGGAAATTATTTCTATTCCCATGGTTCTTATGTGTGGTGGTTGACCCTGGCTGTATGCCAGGTGTGCATGAAAGCCACTCTATCACTCCCCTCCTTAACTGGACAGGAGAAAAATATAATGAAAGGCTTGTGGATTGATGTAAGGACAGGAAGAGATCACTCACAAGTTACTGTCACAGACAAAACAGACTCCACTTGGGAAATTAATTTAATTTACTACCATTTTGAATCAGAATAGGCTAATGAGAAATAAAACCAAATGTTAAAAATGCCTTCCCCCTATCCCTCCCTTCTTCCCAGGCTCAGCTTTACTCCTGATTTTCTCTGCCTCCATCTCCACCAGTGGCACAGAGGGATGAGGAAAGGACACTGAATGAGAACCACCTAGCTGGGGGGATGCCAGAAGATGTTAATTTAGTATTTCCTAGTAATTTTTCTTCAGGAGTGAGGAGGCTTTGCTTGTTTGGGCTGCTGGTTTACTTTTGTATTGCAGAAAAAGGAAAAGGAAAAAATACATCCGAGGTACGAAGTTTGTTATGAGTCTGATTGAAGTTTCCACACAGCCTGGACATACCAAATCTGTATTTTATATGTTGTTTCCATGTCATTTAACTGAATCCAAATAGAAGTTCTCAATTCCTGGGACAACATGCTGAGTATTAAATACTGTCAGTTTTGTTGCTCATTTGCCAGGGCTCCAAATGAGAACTTCTATCTTTGGCTCTGAGTTTGATGTTTTTAATTTCTGCTTCACTACATAAAGGTGCTTTAAAAAATTTTCTATCTGAATATTACACAAATAAAATGTAGAAACAACTTAGTGATGAATCAGAGCCAGGAGATACAGTGCAGTTGGCCCTGTGACTAATACGTCTCAGAGTGTAATACTGTAATACAGTGCCTTGGAAGTCCATTGTGTTCTTATTTCTCAGAAAAAGAGCCAATCACTTGTTGAGATGTAAATAGTACAATATTGTGGCATCAACAGTCTTGATACCAATGATTACAGAGTCATAGAATGGCTTAGGTTGGAAGAGATCTTAGAGATCATCTACTCCAACCTCCCCACCACAGGCAGAGACACCTCTCAGATAGACTCAGCTACTCAAGGCCTCATCCAACCTAGCCTTGGACACCCCAGGGAGGAGGCACCACAACCTCCCTCAGAAGCCTATTCCAGAGTTTCACCACCCTTGTACTGAAGAACTTCTTTCAAAGACCCAGTCTAAACCTACTCTCACTCAGCTTCAAACCATTCCCCCTTGTCCTATTACTAGACACCCTTATGAAAAGTCCCTCTCCAGCCTTCCCAAAGGATCCCTTTAGGAAGGCAGCTCTAAGGTCCCCCCAGATTTTTCTCTTGTCTTCTCTAGGCTGAACAACCCCAGGTCCCTCAGCCTATTCTCACAGCAGATACATAATAGCATAGACAGGGAATAAATGATGTTTTATGGAAAGATACCTGCTCTGTAGTTAAAAAGGTCATCTGAGAGCTGTCAGTGATAAGTTATTTCTTTATTAACTTTAAATTTACTTTCCTGCACTTCGTGCCAGCATGACAAGTTTGCATTACCTAACCAGGATATGCTTTGAAAACCCATAATGCAACATGAAGACCATGTTTGGATTTACAGGCTAGGTAGGTGCAACATTTATTGTCAGGCCAACAAATGCAGATGATTATTGACTTGATTTTACCCCTATTTTCTTTTTCTGAAATGATAAGAATTTGTTTTCCCCTCAAAGAAAAAATTATATTATGCCTGATGAAGAAAAAGTTTTAGCTCCCATACTTGAGCAAACGTGTTTGCTAGTGGACAAAGTTAGGTTATAAATTTTAATGGACCTCTTGTTTTTGCTGGAATACATTTTACTGCCTTTTTTTTTTTTTTTTTTTTCTTCTTCATATAACTTAAAAAAATAAATTCTTTAAAGGTAATTAAGTTGTACCCAAAATTGCCTATTTGTGGTTATTTATAATTTCATCAACCATAATGCATTCTTCCCTCTTACCCACTCTCCATATGTGCCTTAGTATTGGTGCTGACTGACAAGTGTGAAGAATCTGCCAAGTCAAACTGCAGCACTCAATCATCTTTTGGGTCTTATTTTAAGAAGGGTGTGAAAAAGGAAAATGTTATTTAAAGAATAACTAGAATTAGGATCTTAAATTCTCTTTTACGGTAATTATTGCAGAAACCTAAGTGTAGGATATAAGTAGAAACAAACCTATATTTTGTTGGTTCATTCTCTAAGAGGAATAGGATTTTGGATGGTGTTTAGCCTTTTTCTGTCTGGAATGAAGATTTCAATGTGCAAAATGTACTTTCATACAAAGTGTTTTGATTCCCTGTAGAATATCTATTTGCAATTAATATGGAACATTTCAATGTCAAAAGTAGGTTAAGTATCATTTCAAGAATGTTTTTCTGCAAAAGTTGTTATTGATGTACCTTCTTGGGTAAGAAGGCTAAGATTCAAAAATACAGAAGAGGTGAATTTTGCAAGTGACTGTGTGGGCCACAGAATTTGATTTTCTTTTATCCAGATATCATCCTTATATCTTTAAAATATTAAACATGCATTTGTGTAAAGAGAATTACAACAGTCTATAGATAGCAAGCCACAAGCTCAGGTAGATCTACAGAAAAATTCTTTATATGTCCAAAACCCACAATGTACTGAACTCCACTGGGTAATCAGGGAAGAGTTCCCCAGGAATATTTCTGAAGTTGGGTGTGGCAGTTAATTATTACTGCACAGGACCTGCACTTTGGCCACAACAGCCCCATGCAGCACTGCAGGCTGGGGTTGGAGTGGCTGGAGAGCAGCTAAACAGAAGGGGACCTGGGGATACAGACTCTCTTCAATAGGGCCTAGTGACAGGGCAAGAGGCAATGGACATAACTAAAACACATTGAATTTATCTCAACTGAAGAAAAAATAAGCCTTCTTTGTTATGAGTGTGCTCAAACATTGGTACAGGTTGCCCAGAGGGTTGTGGAGTCTCTGTCCTTGGAAGTAATCAGAACCCAGTGGGACACAACTCAGGAAAATCTGCCCTACATTCCGGTGGCATCTATTCTTAGAGTAAATATTTGTAATACAGGAATTAATTACTTGGGTACGAATTTTGGGAATTCAGGTGTCCAGATTCTCTCAAACAAATTGAATATTGAATTACCTATAGATTACCAGGCTGACTTTGTTTTGTTTTGATTGATTTTGGGGGTTTAGTGAGTATAAGCCTAGAACTCAGTGTTTAGTCTTTTAGGCAGTGTTTGCTGTACATGGCTGGCTGACATCATGCCAATCTAATAGAAAGTCAGTGTCTTGCCAGTAGCTTAAGTGCAAGGTGAAACTGAAACATTTATTTTCCAGATGAGACATTGATTTATTAACAGCTTTTTATTGCTACAAATTACTGAGATATAAGATAGCTTTTCCCCTTCTTTGAAGCAGCCTGCTGTGTTCAGAATGAGTTACACATTCCAGCAGCTTCACATAGATAAAAGTTGTTTGGCTCCAACAGGCTTGTTATCCAAAATATGGACAACATGTAGAGGAAATACAAAATCATGATCATTATTGTTGAGAGGTGTGCTTCTTTCTTCTTTTTTGGATTATTTATTATTATTTTTGACATGCAGGGAACTTGCACATTCTAGAAATATTAAGAAAACAGATGTTTCTTTATGATTTTCCAGTACATGTGATTTATTAGTTGCTTTAACAAGAGTTTTGTTGTTCGTTATAGCAAAACTCTGTTGCTTCATTTTAGATATGCTGAAATAATTTTGGAATACTGAAAAGTATTTTCTGCTATTCTTTCCCTATGAAGCGATACTGTAGAAGCTGAGAAAGGTGGAGGATATGAAGCTTATAGGTCTTTTCCTCAGAGACTGGCAACTTCCTGGAGTGCCTTAAATTCTTCGAAACAACATTGAAGTGTGGTAGAATACACACTACATAAATGCACATACATTTGTAGCAAATAGATTTAAACATCTAAGGAATATAGGAAAAGTAATATAGCATATATTGCTTGCATGAAGACTCTCTTTCCAATATATCTATCTATAGATCTTCCAGAGAGAAAATATGTTTTCTAAATAAAAAATTCTGAGATATTTACCTTCTATGCTGTACCTTAGAATTTTATTACAAACATTTCACTTTTAGATTTTTTTTTATTCTGATCATTACCTGGTACCGTTTCTTGAATATATTTTAATAGCAGCTTTTGTTGAAACACCATGAATTTCTGTGGAAGTACATAAATTAATGATAATCAGAAAATTTAAATTCTATCTAGTGTGCAAGTCAGACTTCTTGGTGCACATTTTAAAGAGCTAGTTTACATAAATTTATTTGGGTTTATAGGAAATGAAGCTATATGCAATTTTATATGTTAATTATTTTATACTTTTGTGTAGCATTTAAATTAATTGGACAAATGCAAAGCCTTACTTCTTTTATATATCTAGCTCAGTCTTTTATTTCAAAACAAAGCTTGCCTTTTCTCTTTTTAAGATGGGATTTGTTCCTAACACCATCAGGAGCTTTGTTCACCCACAAAAATATGTGAGGAAAACGCATCCTTCAAAGTAAAAAACACACTAACAGACTCCCAGTCACTTAGCAAATGCATCAGGAAGCATTCTTCAAATGCACTTGAGGAATATGGATTTGACTCTGCTTTGTAAATTATTAATGGGATTTGAAGTATCGTAAGCCTGTTTGTTTTCACCATGTGGCACGCTCTGAAGGTTTTCTCTTTTAGTGATTTTTTTGAGACTTGGCCTGACAAAAACTCTTTTGATCTTAGATAGTTGTCTGAGATGTTAATGTCTCATACAGCTTCCTCAGAAAGACACAAGAAGAGGCAAAATTTGCTTTTAGCTAATTTATAAAATCTGTTAAGTGATAAGTCACTTGCAGCACTACTTCTATGCTGTGGCTTCTGCTTTCCTCCAAATACAGTTGTAGATTTTATCTAGGAACAATTGTTTGGTGGTTTGTTCTGTTTTTTAGGTTTTTATTAATTTATCTGCCATAAAATATTGTTTAAATTAAATCAAAACAAATGGACAAAATAGGAAAATTCCTCGCAGAATAAAAGGATCAAGTGCTAGCTTCTCTTTGCATGGTATAAGGGTTCTTGACAAGCACGAACCTTCTGCTTTGATGGATGAAAAAAGGGGACTAAAATTCTACTTTCTAAGAGAAAAGAAATCTCCTTGATTTGCAAGAACATGTTTGTAAAGTCAATGATAAATGCATTAGATTCTCTCAGAAGTCCTGATTAACTGTTAATTTAACTATCCATACCCCTTTCATGTCATCCATAAAAGAGAGTACTTCTATAATGGTCTCTTTCTAGTCGTTCTTTTGAAATATCATAGAGAACTCATTAAATATTAAAACCAAACTTGAACATTTTTTCTCAGGCAGCAGAGTTAGAAGTTCCCTCCAGCAATATTCATATTTTAGAAAAAGTTACACCTTGTTCCAGGGCAGCTTTAAATCTGCCATCATGAAGCAGTGATTTCAGCAGGCTGCCATTTTACCTCCCTCTAACCCTAGTGTGGTAATAAATTGCGTATGCTCTTGTGGATCACTTCATCATAAAGAGAAAATTCACGTTTACGCTGATAGTTCTTCTCCTAAATCCCTCAAATGTGTATTTCTTTATTTTGAGAGTGATTTGGAAGACCATATTTAAAATCCCTGTTTATGTATTAGAGAGAATATTCAGTTTTCCTGTGCCATAGACTATTTCCTCCCAGATGATTACATGGTGCACACTAATTCAATTTCAGGCTATTATTGGTTACTGGTTGTTAGCATCATGTTTTTGAAAGGGCCGATTTCTATGGAGTACTCCTTAGGAATAGGGATATTTATTTTCTCAAGAGGAAAGAAGAGGTTGCTTTTGAATCATGTCATTTCAGCAGATTAAAAAAAAAAAAAGCTCAATTTTGAGCAAAGCAGTTTGTATCATAGTCCCGTTGCCAGAAACAGAATGAGAATATAAATGCCTCACATAAATAGGAGAGGATGATTGGTCTCAATGACTTCATTTTCAGGCCTCTAGAGATGATGTTTAGGGTGATTATGCCAAAAGCCCAACAACAGCAAACAAAATCCAGAACATGTTCATTATAAAATGAATGTAAGAGCCACAACTGGGGAAAGACCTAAAGAATTGTAATGTAGAAAGTGTTGCATATTGATTAAAAAAAACCAAAACCAAAAAATCAACAACAAAAACCCACCACCACAAAACCCCAAAACAAACAAGCAAACAAAACCCCTTTTGAAAAATCAAATGACTACTTAAAAAATAAGAGTGAAAAAAATAATAACTTTTTACATTTTGAGAATTTATTAATTCCAAAACCAGATCCTCTTCCCCAACCCAAAACCTCACAATTCAGGTGTATCCAGTAGTAGTACTACTATTTTTATGTAGAATCAGGCTGAACAACCCCAACTCCCTCAGTCTGTCATTGTAGCAGAGGGGTTCCAGCCCCCTGATCATTTTCGTGTCCCTTCTCTGGATTCACTCTATCAGGTCCATGTCCTTCCTGTGATGAGGGCTCCAGAGCTGGACTCAGTACTCCGGGGAGGTCTCACCAGAGCATTGTGGCAGTCACCACTCTTGACCTGCTAGCTGTGCTGCTTCTGATGCATTCCAGGATGTCACTGGCCTTCTGGTCTGCAAGTGCACACTGTTCACTTATGTCCAGCTTCTCATCCAGCAGTACCCGCAATTCCTTTTCTGCAGAACTGCTCTTAATTTCATCATTCCCCAGCCTTTCTTTGATGTTAGGGATTACCCTGACCTATGTGGAGGACCTTACAGTTTGCCTTATTTTGGGTTGTATTTCTACGTATAACTGGAGCCACAGTGAAGACATTTGGTTCTTGCTCTGGGGTATGATTTTGCTCAGGCAAAATCACTGGAACAAATCACAGTATCACTGTACCAAACCCCATACAGCATAAAGATTATAGCAAAAAAAGAGAGGATATTCTTTAGTAAGAATGTATTAGACATTTTGTATATTCCACGTGGATGAGATGTGTTTTTCAACAATTTAAAAATGAGAGAACCTGCTTGAAATTTACTGAGGGCAGCATAATTCACTGCCCATTTAGCATAATTGTTCCTTGGATGGTTCATAAACCACTTAACTGCACTACAGAAAAGTCTCATCTGAAGCTACGGTTTAAGTAGGTTGGTACTGCAACCACTTTATACCAATACATTTCTTCCTGTATTTTCAAATCACAGTCAATATAGTATTTTTATTGCTATTAGGACATTATTATTGATCACTTGGTAATTCAGTGTAATTGCTTATTGCTGCTATGAGTGAAGTTATAAACTGAGAAAGCCATTCCTTGTTATTTCAAGAATATGTCTAGGAACATAGAAGCATGCAATAATTTCAGAAGACTAAAGGATTTTAATATTTAAAATGTGATCATTTATTATAGCTCTTTCTCAGCTAATAGCTTATATTTCTTGTTTTAAAAAACAAATACTTAAAGCTTCTATAAAAATCACAGATGCATGTAGCAATAATTTCTGTGCTTTGCACAGTGCTTCAAGGGACAGCGTGCACAATGAAGTTCAGTTTCCTGCAGCTGTAGTTCTGTCACCCATGCTAATCTCGCTGAGGGTAGTAGTAGATGTTCACTTCAAAAGCCCACATCTTACAAATCATCTACCACTTTGGTGTTGCCAGATGTGGGTGATAAAGTACTTTCCAGTTACTTTCCACCTGCAGTAAACGAAGTAGGATATCAATGTCAGCATGGAAGTGTGTCACAGGAATAGATGCATGAGAGATTGAGTGCATTTTTTTCCTACACTAGCAGTACATTTGTGAAACAAAAATCCTGACAATTTCTTTTAAAGTCCTTTAATAATAGTAGCTACTGGAAGACTTCCTGGAAAGAGTTCAAAGTAGGACAAACGTATATCTTTAATACATGTCCAGTGTGCTGAAATTTGTAGCTGAAGGGCTTCCTGATCAGGCTCAATTCTTTTGTATTTCATATTCCTCAGGAGATCTTTTTTTATTCCTGTGCCAGTAGATTTTTGAAGCCAAATTTGCTCATTCTCTTCAGCATGGTGTGACAAAAGATTTGTACTGTGCAAAAAGAGTATCTCTCTCTCTCGCTCCCCCCCCCCCCAATTTGCTGATTTCTCCTAACTTTTGTACTGAAAAAGGGCAGTATGTTGAATATTTACTTTTTCTGGAACACCAGTTACTTTATAGCCTTCTTTAATGTACTGCCCAGAGATTTTAAGGCTTCTTCTCCCAAGCTGAAAGAATTTTTATGGAATTAATTTTTCATTGATTGAAGGAGCTGGGGTTGCTTAGTCTGGAGAAGAGGAGACTCAGGGGTGACCTTATTGCTCTCTACAACTGCCTGAAGGGGGCTTGTAGACAGGCAGAGGTTGGTCTCTTCTCCCAGGCAACCAGTACCAGAACAAGAGGACACAGTCTCAGGCTGCGTCAGGGGAGGTTTAGGCTGGAGGTTAGGAGGAAGTTTTACACAGAGAGAGTGATTGCCCATTGGAATGGGCTGCCTGAGGAGGTGGTGGGGTCGCCGACGCTGGGGGTGTTCAGGGCGAGGCTTGACAGGATTCTTGGTTGTATGGTTTAGTTGATTGGGTGGTGTCAGATGATAGGTTGGACACGATGATCTCGAAGGTCTCTTACAACCTGGTTAATTCTATTCTATTCTATTCTATTCTATTCTATTCTATTCTATGAAATACGTTTTATACCTCTTAACCTTTCGGTTACTTTGGTTGGTTGAGCTTCTTTAATGAGTCAGAAAGAAATAGAAAAGCAAAGCAGGTGAAAGAAACACCATGCCAACTTTCTTCCAATGTCTTCTAAGACGTATTTCTTCTCACTGATCTGCTCCACCCTGACCCATAGCCTCATTCTTGTGATTTATCTATGGAGAGTGTGGCACCTTTATCTCCTTTTTCCTTTTTTGAAATAAAAATAGTAAACACTATTAATGGTTTTCTGTTAAGCTGATTGAGCATCACAGCTGATTAAGCTGTTTCCTGTCTAGTCTTTAAGTTTTCAGTTTGCAGAATCATAGAATGGTTTGGCTTGGAAGGGACCTGTAAAGGTCATCTAGTCCAACCCCTCCTGCACTCAGCAGGGTCATCCTCCACTCGATCTGGTTGCTCCTCTTAGGTTCTTTTTGGTTCCCAGAGATTTTAACATAAAATGAATTATTCCCTGATCATTTTCTTCAAAAACATTGTTACATTCTGTTCTGTTCTCTACAGCTTCCTAAGTTGAGGAAGTGTAGAGGGAGGTGCTGAGCTCTTTTATTGTTTTTGTTTGCTAGTTTGTTTTGTTGTTTGGTTTTGTTGTTTTGTTTTTTTCCTGAGATACAGTGATGGCACTCATGGGCATTTTTCAGGGGAAGTTCAGACTGCATTTCTTTACAGAGAAGGTGGTCAAACACTGCAACAGGCTTTCTAGAGGGGTGACTGAAGCTCCAAGCCTGTCAATGTTCAAGAGGTATTTGAACAATGATGTGAATAACAAGCTTTAACTTTTGGTTAGCCCTGAACTGGTCAAGCAATTGGACTGGGTGATCAGTGTAGGTCCCTTTCAACTGAAACTATTCCATCTCATTGTTTCAAAATTGAAAAGAGCATTTTTTCAGAGCTCAAGTGCAGGAGTTAGGAGACACTGTCTGCTTTTTTTTTTGTAGCTTTTTCATGTTTAGCAGGTGATACAGTGTCTGCTAGTGGTGACTAAATAATCAGTCACATAAACTTACAATCACATCTCCATTTTAGTAATGAGCATTTTACAAAGAAGTCTATGATTGAAAATATCTTAATATTTTCACTAGTTGCATTCTCTTTGAGGGGTGGGGAATGATGTATGTTCCATGATTGTGAGTTTTTCAACATGCCCTGTTTCTTTTTTTTCACTCTCCATATCAAAAGGTAAAACCAGTAATTCTTTTTGAGGCTTTTAAAAATTATTATTTCTTAATCTTATTATCTGACAGTATTTTTGTTCAGCAGATTACAAAAATAAAATGTCATGACAAGATTTTAATTTTTTTTTCACTAAAAATACAGTGCTAATAGATTATAACTTTATGTTCTTATGTTACAGTCCTAATTTTCATTATGTTTTATCCTCTCTGTATTCAATTCTATATCTTCTACAGGGATCCAAACTTCTTCCAGGATTTGTCCAAATACTGTATTTAGAACACACACTTCAACATTTTCCTGCCATTTAGCCAGCACAAAATTGTTGTGGGTATGACACAACTGGGGCTGTTTAGTTAGAGGAAAAGAAGGGAACTGGGACTGTTTAGTTGGAGGAAGAGGAGGCTGAGGGGAGATCTTATATCTCTGTACAACTAGGACAATAGAGAGAGGTAGATACTGGTCTCTTCTCACAGGTAATTAGTGATAGAAAAAGAGGGAATGGCCTCAAGCTGCATCAGAATAGGTTTAGGCTGGACATTAGGACATTTTTCACTGAAAGAGTGGTCAAGCGGTGGATTAGGCTGCCCAGGGTTGTGGTTGAATCACCCTCCCTGGATGTGTTTAAAGAATTTTTTTAGATTTGGGGCTTAGTGTTATGGTTTAGTGGTGAACATGGTAGAGTAGGGTTAGTGGCTGGACCTGATGATCTTAAGGGTCTTTTCCAGTCTGAATGATTCCATGGTTCTAAGTGATGTGTTGACTGTGCTGTTCTGTTCAGTACTCTGAGATGTTTTGTTTCAATATTGCTGCACTTAACTCATTTGCTTCTCAGTGCTTTTTGCATTAAGTGAAATGGTCATGCAAGTATCTCACCTCTGTTCCCTTTCAGATGAAAAAAGTTGTGCAAACTGACTTTTCTTTCTTCACTAGTTCTCTGGAAACTCTTGGGAGCTTTAGTCATATATATATAAAAATAAATATATAATTTTTGTGCTTATTGTGGTCAGATGTCTCTAAATTGTGATGATTCTGGGTTTCAAGCTTTTTCCTTTGTGCACAAGAAAAAATGTTTCCTGAGGATTACTCAAGGCTCCACTTCATTGAATATCTTTTCTCACCTGGCACACCTGCTTCTGATGCATGTGAAGGAGGTTCAAACTGAATTATTTATTCCATCATGAAAAACAATCAGTAACCCCTGTCTTTCTGTCATTGTTTTCATCTCTGGCTTTGTATATTTTAGTTCCTAGGGGACAGGATACTTGACTGATTTCTGGAACTTTACATATAATAAGCCTATTATCCTTAGTACTGTTTTCTAAAGATGTTTATTAGTTCAAGTGTGGTTTTTCTGGTCACCTGTCTCCTATTGTTTCAAGTAAATATGTATCTCATCCTGATATCTCTTTCTCAGATAGTGAAAGAAATGCTACCTTAGGTGGTCTTTGAGGAATTACAGTGTCATCCGTTCCTTTTCAATTAGCTGCCCATTTCTCTCCAGTCTCCATCATTTGCCACTGCTTGGTTTTCCTTTGTAAATTTGAAGACAGCAAATTTACACTGTTGTTTTTTCACTAGCTGGTCTGTGTCTTGGTGCTGCAGTTTTTCCACAGATTACCCATCTCTCATTTCTTTGATTTAGCTTCTGTAGTACAAGCAGTTTTATGTCCAGTCTCATTGTTCCTTCCTCCCTTCAATCACACCCTCTGATTCTTGCCTGATGTTCATTGCTGGTTTCACTGACATTTGCAATCTTTGGAGTTCCTCTGTCAGGAGCTCTACCTTCTGCACACATATGTGCGTACGATATCTGCATATGTAACTTCTATCAGAAATAAGTTTTGGAAGAAAATAATTTTGTTTTGCATTTTCAGTGGTTGAAATGCTTATGATTTCTCTTACACTCTCCACTGTGAATGTATGCAGATGTTTCAAGAGGCAATGCCTTGTTTTATTTTCTCTACAGTGATGTACACTGTTTGTTTATGAGGAAAGAAAATTCCACTTGACAGTAACTGGAACGGCAGCAATTTAACTTTATCAAAGAACTGAAATTGCCTTTTACTCTTTAATGCATATGCAGCAGTAATGACAACCATAGTATAATAAATAACATACCTTGTTCACTTCAAGTAAATGGAAAATTAGGCCAGGTAGCCTTGTGGTGCTGGGTTTAGTATAGAAATTAATGTTTTCAGGTTTCATTACAGATAGATCAGATCAGCCATGCATAGTTCTTACTAATGTCAGATCAGTGAAATGCACTTTCAAACAAAGCTAATGGTGTTCCATTTGGAATAAAAAGAGGTGTGTATTCTTACCCTTTAAAAAAGAAAAGAAACCTAAAAATCCTCTTTAGATTCCATTAGGCCAAGTCTTGATTATTCAAAAATGTTGTTCTTACATCCCATTTAGGCTTTTTTTAAAACTTTGTTTGATTGTTTTTTTCCTAGTTTTAACAAATGTATTATTTTACTGTGAAAGAATGGTCACTGTAGTGGCTTCATTTTTATGCTATATAATAGTTCTGCTTCTGCAATTTCTGTGCAAGTACAGGATTTAGAACCTAACCCTTGTCCTCATAGCACTGGTGTTCCAGCCCCCTGATCATTTTCATGTCCCTCCTCTGGACTTGTTCCATCAGGGCCATGTCCTTCCTGTGTTGAAGGCTCCAGAGATGAATGCAGTACTTCAGGTGAGGTCTCACAAGAACAGAGTAAAGTGGCAGAATCACCTCTCTTGACCTGCTGGATGTGCTGCTTCTCATAAATCCCAGGATGCCACTGAATTTCTGGGCTGCAAGGGCACACTGTTGGCTCATGTCCAGTTTCTCATCCTCCAGAACTCCCAAGGGCTTTTCTGCAGGGCTACTTTCTATCCCCTCATCCCCCAGCCTGTGTTGATAATGACGATGCACTTCTAGTCAGGGCACATTTTTGTCTGTTTTACCTTGAAGTGGAGTTGTGATAATGTGTGTGCATAAACAGACTATTATAATGGTCAGATTTGTGAGCTAATGGTCATCAGCATGTTCAGGTCACAAGAGGAAAGTGTTTCTCTGAGCTTAGTAGGATTGAAGTTGTGTGGAGATAAAATCACAGAAATTAAGTAGTAGTTGTTTATTAGTTCATTATTTCTGGAGAAATAATTCCTGACCATGATGGAAAGTTTTGCTTTTCTAAAGATTTTCATAACAAGAGCTTCACAAATAAATAAAATATGTCAGTTGGCCTACTTGTGTTATAAAACAGATGTGTGTCTTTGTGTGTGTGTGAGAAAAGTTTAGGTTATTTCTACTCATCAAAAATCAGTGGGATATTTTTTAAGAATGGGCAATGTTTAGTGTAAAGATAGAAAGGCATCATCCAAGAGTGCTGTGAATTTAAAACTGTAAAGACATTGACTAAAGTCATCACTGGGATTGTCTGGGATTGTCTTTCTGAGCGGTTAACGACCATGTTGAAATCAAGATTTTCAAATGTTTTCCACAGTAGAAATTTTCTAATGTGGAGAAAGGCATTGGAATGTCAAAATGATGTCTTCAATATAAAAATGAACATGATCCCTAAGAAAATGATAAGGAAGTTGAAAGCTGTTACTCTGAAAGATCAATACAAAAAAATTCAATAGAAGCTGACAAGAGAAGTGAAAGCTCTTTGCCTGAATAAGATGAATCTAAAATAGGGAGGAATGGAATTTGACAAGTGAAAGATGGCTGCTTGCTTGTGATTGATACAACAACAAATGCAATGCAGGCTGACAAAAAAAAAAACCCAAACAACCAAACAACAAGATTCTCGCAAGATTAAGGTTAATATGAAAATTTTTGCAGTGGGGAAATGCAGATCATTACATGAAAAAGATCAGGGTGTTTGGGAATATATATAAAATATAAATATAAGGCATAATGTTACTTTAGTGTAGTTCCTTCTATAATTATTATGTTTTTTATTGATTTAAGTTGCTTATTGAGATAAGCTTTTATTTGGTCACTCCAAAATCATGTTTTGTTCTTTTGCTTGCTCTTCTCTGCAATATTCTTTGTAAATTATTGTGAATCACAACAAGGTGCTAGGGAAGTAAAGAAAGTATATTGGTACAGCTTTTAAAAGATATTACTTGCATCTTTGTAAGGGGTAGATCCAAATTCATACTCTCTACATTGTCTGTTTTCAGTGGCTTGCCCTTTTAGTGTGTGCATGTGTTACTGCAGAGAGCTCCAGCCACTGAGTTCAAGGAGTTCTGGACTAAACTTTAAAAGATGACCTCTGTGTATGTATGGTGGAGTCTACTAGAGCCTGTTTCTTAGAGCCCTGTCCGTATGGGGTTTGAGTATCACCAAGGACTGGGACACAGCTTTACAGTTAAATATCTCTCCTAGACAGTTCTCTCAGTTGCTTCATGTATAAATAATTCAGTCTCATGTCTTGCAGGAATACACTGTTTGATAGTACTGAACAGAGAGAATCACAAACATGAGAAAGCTTTCTAGGCCTTGTGTTTCAGTAGAGTTGAAGAAATTGTAGATATTTCGTATTATTAAAGGTACAAAGCAATCTTACCTAATACAAGTTTGTATTTCCTCTACCCCCATATTTCCCCCTCCAGAGATATTTGTAAGCATGCTCCTGAAATTTCCTCTTAGCAAAATATGGCATGGCTGTGTATGCTTGGAGAGGGATTGTTTTGGGGATTTTTGGAGCGACAGCTATTATGACACAGTTTTTTTCAGATGTAGATCAGTTTTGCTTTATGGCACTGATAGTAATTTATTTGCTACTGATGTTTTAAGCTTTCCTCTCTGAAGGTTGGTTGGATTTCCTGACACTAGCACTGGCTACTGAAAAATATTTTAAATGTCATCAGTATATGCAGACAGAGCTATGGGAAAGGGAAAGAAATGGTAATACAATAAGCCTTCTCTGAGGGGCTCATTGTTACTGAGCTAAATTAATCTTTTGTCTTTTAAGATTAGAATTCTAGTAGCACTAAGATTTTTTTGCTACTTGCTCAGGTAAGTTGTTTAATTTATGATCTTTCACAAGTGATCCATTAGCATTTATTCTGCATTCTCATAGTTAAACTTTCCAAAGACAGAAATATTACTTGAGTGTTTAATTTCAGAGCTCGAGAACATCTTGAAGTCACTGAACTGAACAAGGAGGCTGGTGACCATTGTCATTACACAGTTCTTTAAAGAGCAATCCAGACTTCCTGCATGAAAGCAGAGCTAAAAAACAGTAATTGAAGTCTGACAATGTAATACATGCTGATTTAGTGGCTGATATTATTGCTATTCAGTTTTACTATCTACATTGGAGGGAAAAAACCTCTGCTTATCATACAAGTATGCATTCATATCAGTGAGACTGCTTTCACCAGTAAATATGTATCTTTATGTTGCTGATGCATTTGCTGATTCAGTTTTTACTCAGAAATCCTGCTGAAGGGTGCATTATTTGGTCTATTTAGGGCAATGTAATGCTAATTAAATTGGTGAAAACAGTCACAGGACTAAATGGTGAGTTAATTCCAGGTTTCATACCCAGAGAATTATTAAAAATGTAATGGTAAGCCCTGTTATTTTTTTTTCCATTATTTTATTGTTTTGGGTTGGTCGCTTTGTGTATTTTTTTCAGAGAGAAAACAAGCATTCTAGTTGACTTCTTTTTTCTTTTTTTAAATTTTATTTTAAACTAAGAGCATCTTGCTGGGTACAAGCACTGACAGCTCTAAGCAGATGAAGCAAGATCATGAGCAAAATATAAATTGCTGAAATAGCTTGTGGAAGCCTAGAGTAGGACTGAAGTAATATACAACCTGAGGGTTCATCTCAGCTTCTTCTTACTCCTGTCTGAGAACTGTATATTTTGTCTTAACCATAGATTGGACTGATTATTCACTGCTTTTACGTATACATGTTATATGTGTATATATCTTAGAAGTGTAGGCGTGCATGTGTGTACATATGTAGTCATATATTTACATAAATGTACATGTACTCTAAAATTATTGCAAAAAAATTTAGGTGGTTTATATTCAAATGTAGGGTTTTCTTTTGCCTCTGTGAATCCTAAGTTAATACTGGATCACAGAGCAGTTGTCTTCTGCAACTCAATGTGGTTTTTTGCTGGGTATGGTTTTTGAAATTCAAGCATTTTAAAAAATCACTGAAATACATTTTACACATGTAACCATCATCATTATTTTAAACTTCTTGTATTTGAACCCACACATTCTAGAACTGAACTATGAATCTGTTCTTTCTAAAATTAATGTTGATCTTGAGCAGTTAAAGCTTCCCAGGCTCATTGGAGTACAGGAATACAGGAGTACAGGAGTACAGGAATTTTAAAAAAGTTATTTTTATGCAAAGTATCAGTAATATATGATTGTGTGTATCAACTGCATCTCTATGTTTCACCTAATTTTTAGCTCAGAAATATGATGCTGATGTGTAGCGATGTGAGCGCTACTTGTGTTTTAAACCCTAAGATCACTTGAAGTATGTGGAAATGGTATAAAACTAGAACCATAAAATAGTTTGTATTGGAAGGGACCTCCAAAGGTCGTCCAGACAACCCCCCATGCAGTGATCAGTGACATCCTCCACTAAATTAGGTTGCTCAGTGCCTTGCCGAGCCTCACCTTGATTGCCTCCAGGAATGGATCCTCAACTACCTGTTCCAGTGTTCTACCACCCATATGGTCAAGAACTTGTTTCTTATATCCAGTCTAAATCTCTCTTCTACCTTCAAACCATTGTCCCTCTTCCTATCACTGCAAGCATTTGCAAACAGTCCCTCTGCAGCCTTCTTGTAGGCCCCCTTCAGATAATGGAAGGCTGCTATCAGGTCTCCCCAGAGCTTTCCCTGGTCTGAACAATCCCAGCTCCCTCAGCCTGTCCTCACAGCAGAGGTATTCCAGTCCTCTGATCATTTTTCTGGCCCTTCTCAGGACGTGCTCCATCAGGTCCATGTCCTTCCTGTGTTGAGGGTTCCAGAGCTGGACAGACCTTCAGGGGAGGTCTTTCCAGAGCAGAGCAAAGTGGCAGAGTCACCTCCCTTGATCTGCTGGCCATGTTTCTTTTGATGCAGCCCAGGATGCTGTTGGCCTTCTGGGCTGCAAGTGCATATTGCTGCCTCATGACTGGCTTCTCGTCAGTTTTTAGTATCTCTACATGCCTGTACAGAACACAATTTCAGTTATTTTGTCATTAACATATCTCCATTTCTGCAGCAAGTTCTTGTACCACTTTTCCTTTACTTCTTCAATTTATAGTCATTAAAATTCCCTTTCATTTATAAAGTATTCCATTATTTGGTCTGACTTCTCTGTCACAGATAGCAGGGAATGAGGTCAGAGGCAGAGGCATGTTGAGCAATTGTTTTTTATTTCTCAGAAGCCAGGAGGACTATAGGTAACTGGAGAGTATTGGAGAGCTCTTCAATAGCCCCTATTGTTCTGCTGCTGCTGCTATGGTTCTTCCTTCAAGCCCCTGCTCATGTTTGCCTTACATTAGGTCTTAATTCTCATTTTGAAATTTCCAAGACATGAAAGATTCCTGCTTATGTGATTAGATTGTACTTAGCAAAATGAAATCATAATACATTAATAACCAAATAATTAGTCATGACAAATGACATAGCTACAGCATTTCTCTTTTCCATTGCTTTGCCTTAGGGGATAGTCTTCTGATGGATAACTTCTCTGCTTTTTTGGCACCTTGTATGCATGAACCGAATGCCTTTGACAGTATTTTATATTTTGCTGTGGCATAAGCTGTCAAGAGGGGGGACAAGGAAGAGATAGCCGATGATTTCTTCCAGGTCATACACCTGAATTCCCATTTTATATGAAAACAAACAAACAAACAAACATTGTCTTGGTTAGTCCTACAATGTTTCTGTAAGTGTTGTCCCTGAAGTAAGTTTGTAGGAGTCTGTCATTTAGAATGCCATTGCCTTTCTGGGCTGCAAGTGCACACTCTTTGCTCATGTCCAGCTTCTTATTCAGTAGCACCTCCAAGTCTTTTTCTGCAGGGCTGCTCTCAATCTCATCATTCCCCAGCCTGGATTGATATCTATCATTGCCCAGACCTAAGTGCTAGACCTTACACTTTACCTTATTGAACCTTGTGAGATTCTTCTCAGGCCATCTCTCCAGCCTGTCCAGGTCCCTCTGGCACCCATCCCATACTTTAGACTTATCAACTGCACCACTCATATTTGCATCATTTACAAACCTGCTTCCATTGTACATTGCTGCTGGCTGGCAAAGGTGAAGCCACAGAAACCAGGATGCTGTTACAAAAGGGAAGTAATGAGTTTCTCACTAATGATAGGGAAGTGGTTGTGCTGCTGTACTCAGCCCTGGTGAGGCCACAGCTTGAGTGCTGTGTTCAGTTCTGAATGCCACAATCTAGGAAAGACATTGAGATCTTGGAGCATGTCCAGAGGTGTTTGAAGGGCATTCCATATAAGGAGCAGCTGAAGGATCAGGAGCTGTTTAGGCTGGAGAAGAGAAGGCTAAGGGAAGATCCTACTGCTCTCTATAACTCCCTGAAAGGAGGTTGGAGTGAGGCTGGTGTTGGTCTCCTATCCCAGGTAACCAGCAATAGGATAAGAGGAAATGAGTTTAAGTTGTGCTGGGGAGGTTTAGATAGGGCATTAGCTTTTTTACTGAGAGAGTGGTGACGCTTTGGAACAGGCTGTCCAGGGAGGCTGTGGGGTCACCAACCCTGGGGGTGTTCAGGAAGCATGTAGGCATGGTGCTTCTGGATATAGTTTATTGGTCATGATAATTGGACTCAATGATCTTAAAGGTCTTTTTTTATGATTCTATGATTAGTGTTCTATTGCTTCATGCAGTCATTTTTTTAAACATGATACGCTAAAAAATATACCCAGAGCACAATAGAACTTGGCTGTGCTAAGGTCCTGACATTTGGATTTCCTTACTTCATTTATAAAATATGAAAGCTAAATATGTGAAGAAGTTCATGTAGTAGGGGTGAATGTTGTATTTTACTATGTTGTATGATTCCTTCTTAAAAGTTAATTAAAATCCAGATTAATAGTTTTATAACCTCCTCATTATCCTGGGAAAATATGGTAGTTTCAATCCTTGATCCCTGATTGTAGTCAAAAGTAACTGTTTAGCATCCAGTATGACTTCAGAGGTGTTTTTAATGTATTTTTAACCAATTTGGTTCCTGATGCATTTTTTTTCCACTCCATAGCAGTTGTTTCATCTGTTTCTGTATTTCTTTAACATATTTGTCTCTTCATATTATTGGGAATGATCTATATCAAAGCCCTTAGAAATCCTCACACTCAGCAACTTCTCTAATTTTAAAAGCTCTATGTATACAATATTTATTCATTGAGGAAGTATTGTGGCCCTTAGTTAAATCTAGGAAACTAGAGCAGCTAAAAGCACAGTTTAAAGCGTTAGGGCAGGTATATATGAGGCAATAAGATTTCTTCTTAAATAATAGGGCAATGAGATTTACTTCTTCATCCCATTCCAGTTGTTTTCTGCAAAATTACTGCTTCTTCCTATGTTTTTACATAATCATAAAGTAATTTAAAGACAAGGAGATCTTTAGCAAGCACATAATTATAAATGTGTTTCTGTTTGTACATTATAGAATCAAGACTGCTATACCAAGTGAATAAAACAGTCAATATAGAAAATTTAGATGAATCCTAAGAAAGTACTCATGATGTAAAAAGCAGACAAAAAAACCTACAAAGCAGCTTAACATTTTTGCATTCCCAAAGATCCTTTTGATTCTTTTATTATTTCAAAGGCATTTGGAATCTTATGAAGTCATTTGCAAGGGTGATTTTTTTCTCTCTCTCTCATTTGCATAAAGTATCTAAAGTAATAAGTCTTGGCTCCTAATTCCGTGATCTGCTTATTGTGACTGACAAAATACTACATTCAGAGAAAGCAGCTGAACACTGCAGAGTTAAAGCTTTCTGAAGATGAAGGATGAAATCAATTCCCTGTGCAGAATGGAAATTTAGTCATTAACTGCAGGGACACCAGGATTCACTCCCAAGAGTGGAATTCAGCATAGCATCTTGGAAGAACAGGAACAGGAGTCTGTGTTGTTCCTCATTGACTGAGTACTATAGATGAAACAAAAATATTTTTCCCCTTGTAAAGGTACAGGTGAAGGCTTTGTTTACAGCAAGACATAGCAGTGTCTTGAGAGAGAAGGAAAACCTCTGTTTGTGCAGGCATAAAGATTTGAACTTTCACCTTTCTAGTACCCTATAGTCATTGCTGTTTAAAAGATAAATTTTATTTATATTGCCTCCACATAACCTTGAAAAAACACCAAACCAAGCTTAATTAACAGTTGAGGTATAATACCTGTGATGATACCAAGATAGAGAATGACAATTTCTGTTTTAGTTTTATGTTCTGGTTTTGAGAAAGCATGAAGCAGTTTCACACGAGACAGGTGTTTCATAAGTTGGAGAGGACGTCTTCTTCTTTGTCACAACCTTTGACCACAACCACCACCACCAAAAACAACAAAAAGGAAAGTTGTGATAACTTCATCATTTTCAATCTGCAAAACTCATCCATAAGATAGAATATGGAGAAGGAGCAGGAGCTGTTCCATCTGTACAAGCTCAGGTGATGAAGCAGACCTTGCCTCATCATCATTTTGCTCACGTATCCACTTGTGCATTTTATTCCCTCACACTTGATGTGTCTTGAATTTCTGTTGCCGAGATACATTTAGGTAGATTAAGCCAGCCTGCTATTCATTAATATTTCATTTATATGGGGATTACATTAGAATCCATTAGCCAAATCCACTTTATTATTTTAATATGTATTAAAATGCCCTAAACCTCAGAAAAAATGTTGTCTATGAAATAGATGTACATTCTCCATAGACAATCTATTTAATAAATATTTTTTACAATATATAATTATTATTAAATATATTTTAAAATGATATTTTAAAATATATATGGAACATGCATATGTATGTTATTATGTAGAGATATATACTTCAATGTAGTAACAAAATATCCAGAGTTTATTTGCAAACATTTAATATTCATGAATTAAAAATGAGCAGGAAAAGAGCTTTTACCAGGAAAAGAGTTGCCATGACTGTATAAAACTGCAGTTTTTGTGGTTACTACAATTCAGCTTCTAAATGGGCCTTTTCTTTGTTTGTGACACTGGTTGATACATTGGAATAGGGAATCTTTTTGCTTGACAAATCCAATTCTTAATCTAGATAGCCTATGTCATTCCTTTGATCAGCTGATCGAGCTCCAGCTGAAGAGATCTGGGCTCCTTGGCTTGTGTCTCCTAGCAAAGGCCATTCTAAGTCTTTCTACCCTAAAAGACATCTCCTAATTGCCTGTTCTGTTTTTTTTTTCTGAAGTACTTTATATGCATTTGTTATTGTGCCAGTGCCATCCTTATGTATATATAAGGTGAATCACATCCTGGGCTGCATCAAAAGAAGCACATCCAGCAGATCAAGAGAGGTGATTCTGCCACTTTGCTCTGGTGAAAACTTATCTGCAGTACTGCATCCAGCTCTTAAGCCCTCAACATGGGAAGGACATGGACCTGATAGTTCAGGTCCAGAGGAGGGCCATGAAAACAATCAAGGGGGTAGAGCACCTCTGCTATGAGGACAGGCTGAGGGAGCTGGGCTTGCTCAGCCTGAAGAAGAGAAGGCTCTGGGAAGAATCTAACAGCAGCCTTCCAGTACCTGGAGGGGGGCTATGAGAAGGCTGCAGAGGGACTGTTTCCAAAGGCCTGGAGTGATAGGATGAAGGGCAATGGGTTGAAATTAGAGAAGAGCAGATTGAGATTGAGACTGGATGTTAGAAACAAGTTCTTTAGCATGATGGTGCTGGAATACTGGAATAGGTTGCCCAAATTGTTAGTTGAGGTCCCATCCCTGGATTCAGGGCAAGGCTCGCCAAGGCTCTGAGCCTTGTGGCTCTGCTCTGGTGGACAATATCCCTGCTTACTGCAGGGGGCTTGGACTAGATGACCTTTGGAGGTCCCTTCTAAGCGAAACCATTCTATGATTCTATACCCTTTTTAGGACTGTATTTGTTTTATGACTCTGTATCACTTTTTCTAGCTTGTATTACTCAGACTCTCTCCTTCTGGAAGACAGATTTTTCTGTTCATTACCAGGTATCTTGGTGGCCATTTTCAGCACTTTGTCCACATACAATTAATCTTTTTGGCATAACAGTCAAAACAAACACAAATTATGACATTATGTGTCAACCAATCTTTATTTTCTTGTATTAGTACATCTCTATTATTGCTAGAGATCTTTGTGCTTTGCAGTTTACCATGGCTGGAGAGAGAATAAAAGGAATTACTGTTAATGGCTAATATACATGTTGTAAGAAAGATTGTAAATAATTATTGATAGGTGATCTACATAAAATGAGCATTGAGTGGTATCCATTTCCAAATTAATTTTTGAGACTACAACTAATAGAAATTTCAATGAGAATTGTCAAAATAGTTGAAAAGTTGCAGAAAGCAGGAGGTAGGAGCTAAAACAGTTTTGCATTAATTGGTCTGTTTTAAGGTGCTTTTCTTCTCACTTAACCCAGCTACCATTTAGGATTTACTGAACTTTTAAAATGCTCTAGTGACTGAAAACTTATTGAAGCTTCAGAAATTATTCCAGAATAGCATTTCCAGACAGTCTTTTGATTGTTTTTTGTTAGCACCTAATTTTATTTTATTTTTTCAATGGAGAAAAGTCTTCATTAAAGATGAAGCATATCTCTATAGCTAGTTTAATTTGGGTGTCACTATGATACGCTTGGAAATGCTAACCAAAAAAACCCAAACACCAACACAAACAACAACACAAAAACTTAGAGCAAAGAAGAGGAAAACCAGAGTTAATCTGTGTAATGTAGTCATCATTACTTTTTAAGTGGGTGTTTTGGTGATATTGAATCATTGATATTTCCATAAAAATACAACACATTAATTTAAAAATAATACTTAATCTGTTGGGTTTCTTTAAAGAAGGAATCAGTTCCGATTGGAGGGCTTACTTGGAAGTCACATGTGAAAACAAATAAATAGCAAAATGTCAGGTGCTGCTGTAATTATATTAATAAGTTCATTCTGCTTTCCATTGTACTTAGGTTTTAGCACTGTGTGCAGCTCTACAAAATCTGAAAGTCCTCTGGAATCACTCTAATCAACAGAATCTGTCATATTTTTAAAATTCTAACTCTCTTCTGAGAAAAATCCTACAGTGCTCTGTGGTTACTTACAGAGGATATTATTCCATTCTAGAATATGTGCTGTCGCATTTTGATATTGGAGGAAACAAGGAAGAAAACAACATTTATACCCAGCTTTTAACATCCACAAATACTATGATGTGCAATTGGTTGCAATGTAAAATCTGGGTGTCTTTTATGTTTTAAAGTGATAAATAACTTGTTAAAAATTATGACTGTATATTGAAGAGTCTATGACTCTGCTTTGTATTAACTCTATTTAGTTGGGCTTAGAAGCTTAATTCCATCTTCTCGTCTTGACATTTTTATTCGTATTTCTTTCTCCTGGGTGTTTCTTCTTTTAATAAGCTTTTACTGTGCTTATCTAGCTATCAGCATGTGGCAGCTAAGACAGTCAGCATATAGGGTATGGCATTGCCAATTAATGTACTTGATTTGACACAGGCACAATAATACTCTAGAATCCAGTGACTTCTGAGAATTATTGGTAGAAGCATCTGGGACATAATGTCAGACATCTAATGGGGAGTAAAGAGGTTGTTCATTTAAGGAAAGAAGTACACTACATTTAATCATTTATGCTTTTAATTAAAAGTGCGAAATTTCTACTCTGTAAATTTTCTTTCAGCAACCATAGATTTTGAAATTATCTCATTATTGTCACATATGCTAAAAAGTGTATTTTAATGCTTTTTATGCACCACAAAATGCACATTACCCAAATAGTTCTGATTATCCAGTAACTGTTCCAAATACAAATGCTACTTTCACAGCAAGACTTTGTAACTGATTTATATGTGCAAGATCCAGCAGAACATCACTTACAGTAATGACCTATCCAGCTGGAAAAGCCACTATTTAACAGTTATTGTGTGTTAAAATTTAAGACTTATGTTTTCTTTCCCCCCTGTGCTTTCAATGGAAAGGAGGCATTTCCTTTGCGTAAATCCTTGTTTTGATAAAAATGAACAGAATCTATTCTGTTTGAGATATTTTTTCCCCATTTGTAATTCTTTACCTTTCAAAAGACATAGTTAAATAAATAGAACAGTTTCAAACCAGCTGGTGGATGGGATGTTTTCAAGATAAATACAAGTTAATAAAATGTTTGCAACTAATGTAATATATTTGATTAATAAAAATGTGATAAATTTGATTAACACCTTGGACTATGTGTGCAAACTATATTTAAATCATGCAGTTTGTAGATACATGCTGAAGCCCATGTAGGTATCTCACAACGTGCTCAGGTTTATTTACTTAACTTCTGCAGACATGTTGGGTAGAACACTCCCCAGTTTCCCTAGCTCTCAGAATTTTCCAGTACTCACTTGTAAGTAGTTTCTAATCATCTGTGAAATTAGGAGGATTTTGTGTAACTGTTTTGTGTTGGACACTTTCTGAAGTTTTCTGTGTAAAGGCTAAGTATCTAAATTCAGATTTCTGATTACACTCTGAGGACCAGTTACCTTGGAGACAGTGTACCGTTTGGAGTCACTGTAATCCTTCTGTTGCCTTGGCCTCTTGCTCATGTTGAACTTTGTGTGAGAGAAGTAGATGGCTTAAAACATTCATCTGAATCTGAAGGGTTGAAGTTATTAACAGGATAGTTCTTTGAATGACTGTATTTGGGAATTATGGATAAAAGAACGTGTGTGCGTGCAAGTATACACACATCTATATAAGCCAGTACTAATACCTAACTAAAATTACTTTATAATCAAAAAGACTCTTCCTAGTTAGTCCAATGTAAAATGAAATAGGAGTGCAACTTTCCAATGACAGTGATTTAATGTAAGATGGAGGGAATGTAGTCTTGAAAAAGACCAATTTATGCCCTCAGTAGAGTACCTGTAATATTTGACTAGCACGGCTACAGATGGAAGCCTCTGCACACACAGACAAGGAATATGCACTTGAAAATGTATTGTCCCTCTGTGTATGCATTTAAATAGTGTAATATTTGATTGCAAGTATCCATTTCATTCATAACAATAATTAGTCATTGTTATCTTCAAAGAAATCAGTGAGTCAACTTCATTAAAGAGGATATGGAAGTGTAATATATTCCACACAGTGAAAGAAGATTAATGAGTTGCTGAAGAGCTCCCTTCTGTTCTCCCCAGCGTACGTGTAGCTGCCACATCAGGGAGCAGCAGCTCACATATTTTCAGATATAGTAAATAGCTCCCAGGCTTTTCAAATGAAGTTGTACTCTGTGTTGTATGCAGGCCAGGGCCTATACATTGAATAAATCATAAGTGTGTTCCAGCTCTTCTATAGAGAGCATGGTAGTGTTCTCTATTTTTTTATTGATTGCATTTGCAGAAGGAAATTGAAGTCATTCCTTGTAAAGGCCCCTAAACCTTGTGTCATAAGGAATAGGGGGGGAAAGGAGAAGATGGATGGAGTTCAGTGGAATTAGCCAGAAAGAATGACGTTTCCAATTGTATGATGATATTATTTTTTCCCATCTTGCCTATATCAAGTGAAAGGTAGTAGCTGAAGTACTTTGATGTAGTAATCTTCAAAGATTTCTTTTTAGCAGAAGTGGAAATAAGTTTATTGGACTTTTTGCCAACTAGATTTTCTGCCAGTTATCATTCAAAAGCTTTTTTCTGTACAGAAGTTAACTCAAAGGGAAAGGTTTAAGATGTACAACATCTCAGCAGATGTAGCTGTAACATCTTGACTTTTTATTTTAATGTAGTGCATTTTCTTAATAACAAAACAACACAAAAATAATTCTCGCTGTATTCATGAAGGCAGTATAAATCCATGTCTGTCAGATCAGCTTGTTCTGACAGGTGGCATGGTCTCTACTATGAACTAGTGATGGCAAAACTGCATTGATTTTTATTTGCAAATTGAAAATCATGATATTTCAGTATGAACCATTTGAAGAATAGTATTATTGCTGTTTATGGTCATTTTTTGCTTGTTTTTCTTTGGTTGCTGTAAGCTTTAAACCTGGATCTAGAGGTGTTGGTTTGAAATTGCCTGTTACCAGAGGTACTGTATTAAACAGAAAACACAAAGAAAACAAAAAGCAACTGATTTAGTTTGCCTTTCAAAGACTAGGATATATTCTTTAGCAGAAGCAAAAGAGTAATATAAGCTGTGGAAAAACACTTGCAAAAATAAATGATTAAAGCAAAATTTCCCATCATCTTTTTTCTTCTTTATTAATTACTGGCTTAGTTCAGACAAATGTGGGCACTTTCTATTTCAAGTATACTTGCAGATAAATTGAAACAAAAAAATTAAAAATCAAACAACCAAAACATCCTGAATAAAGGTCTGAATTACAAATAGAAGATTGCTCCTGACTGTCCAATAAGCTCTTTTCTCATCAGCCTCAACACATAAAGGCTGTGTGTCTGTTCCAAGAACAAATTGTTGTCGTTGTGAGAAAGTGAATTAAAGGTAAGGTGATAGATGTGTAACCTCACGTGTGTTATTAAAGTTTATTTCTGAAATGAGACTCAGGCACTTAGCTATGAATTTCTGGAGTGCAGGAAGATATGTTTTTCAGCATCTCAGAAGAGATGTTACATGCTGTTAGCAGCTTTTTCCCACATTGTTTTGCTTCTGTGAGGATGTTCTGTTCTCATTGCTGATCTTGAATTCCATGTAGTTTATTTTTTTAATTCCAGCTTCATGTGTGAAGTTGTTTTGGTTTAGGTTTTTAGTTGGTTTGGTAGGGGGTTGTTTGGAGTTTTTTATTTCCCTTGCTGAAGGTTCTTGGATTTTTTTAGGGTGTTGTATTTGTTTTTGGGAGAAAATTATAGAGGAGGAGGCAAAGGAAAGTGGGACACAAGTAAGATCTATTGACTTTAACTATAAAGCATTACTTCTCCATAAATATGATCTAGTGAGCACTATTTCTTGCTTTATAGCCCAATCTCAGCAAGTCTAATAAAAGATGAAATTATCAGTTCCATTCAGTATTTCAATACTTAGTTAATTTACTATTTGTAGATGATCTCCTTATTTTCGCCTTTCTAAGTATATGCATGTATTTTAAATATATACTTCTATATATGACTGTGTGCATGCAGAGGTGTATGTAAAAATATCAATTCATATATATATTAGAGAGTGATGTCACATAGGCACTCTTTGCACGGAGCACTTGTACATGTATAGTCAGTAGTTTATCTTCAAGATAGTTTATTCATTACTTATTCATAGCTTACAGTCTGAAGGAAAACCTTTCTTTAGAAATTTGTATCACATTTCATATGTGATGAGGATGTTTTTCAGGAGGTGCATAGTCACTAATTTAGAAAAGCATTTATGAACACAATTAGCAATAAAATATTATTTTCCTGATTAAATAGTTTTCTGACTAGGAGTACCAGTGCTCTGACCAGGGTGGTAAAGTCACTGACGGGTTTGGAGACACAGGCTGCAGCATTTTTAACTCCGGTCACAAGGCCAAAGAAATGCATTGGTTTATATTGTTATGAGACTTGGGAATTCATAGAGGACTCAGAAATCTGAATGCTTTTTTGTCTCCCTTGTGCTCTGAATGCCGCCAGGAACCATTGGCATAGGCTTCCACTGGGCCAAGTACTCTTTACATCAGATGTCTTTACATCTGTGTGTATGTGTGTGTAAATATTTGTATTCTTGTAAAGAGACAGGTATATAGTACAAGCTTACTGGTTACAGGGAATCTCAAGAGCTGAAAAGGTAATCTACTATTTTTGTGAGAGCAATATTATCTTAAAATTACCTTGAAAAGAAAAGAACCAAACCTTTCTTCAGAACACATGGTCTAGCAATTTTCTCCTTAACCTTTACAAACAAGGCTATAAAATTTAATGTTGTGATTTCATTTCTCTAGCACCTGTTAACAACCTCACTGTGGAAATGGGCTGTCAAATGTTAACTTTCAATCTGTCCTTATTTTTTTTTCCATGATAGCAGAGGACAGGAACTTAGACCTACATACCAAATGTTGTACTGTGATGCTACTCAGGTGCCTTAAATGTGAACTGGTTTTATTTCAGCCTGACTTGCTCATTTCCAGGATAAATTGAGTTTCCATTCCCATGTGCACCTTCATGGTAAAGAATTTGTTCTGGAACATCCAGACTAAATCTCCTCTTCTGTAATTTCAAACCACTGCCCCTCATCTTTTCACTACAGGCCTTCAGAAACAGTCTTTCTTCAGCCATCTTGTAGCCCTCTTCAGGTACTAGAAGGCCACTATTAGGTCTCCCCAGAGCCTTCTCTTCTCTGGGCTGAACACCCCCAGATGGTTAAGCCTGTCCTTGTAGCAGAGGGGTGCCAGCTCCCTGATCATTTTTGTGGCTCTCCTCTTGACTCACTCCATCAAGTCCATGTCCTTCCTGTGTTGAAGGTTCCAGAACTGGACACAGTACTCCAGATGAGGTCTTACCAAAGCAAAGTGGCAGATTTGGAAAGGGACATTTTTGCTAACTTTCTAAGGAATATAGACCTACTCTTGTTGATGTCATTCTAGTCGGTTGTTATTGTAGCATGTTGTAATTAGCAAACAACAGCTTTACAAGGTGGCATTTATTTTATCTTTAACTGGAAATTGCAGCTAGATTGACATCACAGAAAAAAAAGTATTTGTAGGAAATTTCGGATATGCAGTCATTGCATAGACATAACGTAGTGGGAAGAAGGGAGCATGGAGAATGAAGCAAGAATGAAGAGTGTGGTTCTTTAAGTCCACTTCGTGGATTAGTTAAATGAAATGTTACTACTTTCTGTAGTAGTTCAGTTTCCTTTTTCTAGTTATTGCTGCTTATGTTAGGATGTTAATTTTTAATACCAAATATTTTATGTCTTTTATAGCAACAATTGTGTTAAATGAACTCAACTGGACTGCAGCCTTGGATGATGTGTTCAAGCGGAACAGAGAAGAAGACCCCACTTTATTATGGCAGGTTTTTGGTAGTGCAACTGGCCTCGCTAGGTATTACCCAGGTGAGTGAAGTCTCCTAAAGAACTGTCTTATGACACATACTGCCTTAAAAGATATTTACAGCTATAAAGCAGCATAAAAATTACTTTCTGACAGATATACTTTCAGAAGTAACCCAAAAATTGTGAACATGATGTCAGAAAGCTCCTATGAGGGGGAAGAAACTGGAAGTGAAATACAGAATTAATACTTTTACAGTAAGAAGGACAGAAGAGGTCCTTTGAAAAGACTAAGAGTTAAATTTTATTTTTTGAATATTTGCCAGTGCAGTGTTTTCACATGTGTAGTTTTTAAAATAGTGACTCAGTGACTATACAGGTATCATTATGGTTAAAGTAAGTAAGAATATGATTGCACTGTGCAGTTTTTGTGTCCTGTAGAACATCTCTGGCAATTATTATCTTTGCTCTTAAAGCTAAGGTCAATGAATGCAACTTGATTATCTCAATCAGCATCTGTTCCAGCTGTCAAAGAGTCCCATTACTGTATCACACTAATTAATTTAAATAGATGTATATTTTACTGAATGTAGCCCTTTCTATACCCTTAATTTGATTGTTGATGTGCACAGGCTTGTTTTATGGCAAGGTAGACTGCCTGTGCTGCTGCTGCTGTTATCAATGCCACAAGACAGTTGTGTACAGCGTCTTGTCTCTTACAACATTGAAATCCTTTTTTTCTGTTTATATGGGATTGCTTGTGTTTCTGAAGGTGAAGTGGATTATTCTAAAGCTGTTACTCTATCGTTAGCACAATTGCTAGTAGAGGCAGAGAAACCGCCTTAGGCTACTTTACAGGAAGAATATTTTATAGCACTGTTTGTTTTGTCATGATAGATGCTCATGAAATAAATACAGTTAGCTGTTGCAGTAAAAATAATATTGAAAATGCTAATTTCATATTTGTTTTATATTCAAGTCTTCTATTTCAATGCTTCTGAGATATAGTAGTGCTGTGTTTGGAATCACCATTTGTCACTGCTTACTGTATAGGGATATTTTCCAAGTGCTGACAAAGAAGTGTGTCTTAAATGCATCTCTGTGCCAATGTCTAGGAAATAAATTTCAAGTATAAGATTATCTCACATTGAAATCTCATATGAAATATATAGTCTTATATCTTGCTAACCTGTCTGGACCACTTTTTGCCAGCACAACATAGAAACTTCAGAATCTTTTTTTTTTTTCCTTCCCCCCTCAGAGCACCTCTGTAAAATAGGAGCTGTTTGTTTTCCCTGCTTTGCAGGTGGTTATATACCTTCTCTATATTCCATGTAAACATAAATTACAATGTAGTATAACACTCAGATCCTTGCACCTCTTGCTTGTTCCATAGCCAAGTGCCTAAGTCATTACTAGCTGGACAGTCCTGTCAGAACTTAACTTCATAAATTCCTGGGTAATTCTCCAATTCTTAAATTCTATACACATGCACAGTGACCTGGAGCAGTCCTGACAGACCTTTGAGTTGTATCTGCATTGTTTTGTGTGTTTTCTCCTTCCCTCTTCTTTCCATCTACAGCTCAAATCAGGTTTAGATTTGGATTTTTAGATTCTGGATTTTAGTCTTGTTGAAGGTTGTCCATGTTTCTCTTTTTGTAAACTCTCTGTCTTGGTTTGCTGACACAAATTTTCCAAAAATGAAATCACATTTCATATACTAGAATGGATGGTTTTCACATGTAAAATATTGCTTCATTATATTTGCCTTAGGTAAGCCTGCATCAAAGTCATGAACTTCATAGTGATGATATATGTGAAAGACTTTGGAATCATCAAAACCCAAAATTAAAATGCATGGATAAGTCTGATCATTATTATGTGAAACATATCTACTGAGTCTTTCCTCCCTTAGAGAAAATCCATCTTTGGTATCTCTAAGCTATAGAGGGTGTCTTCAGTCACAGGTTTTTTGAATGAATGTTTTTATCAGATAGTATCCCACTGTCCTGAGTAATGGACATCACTTCTGTGCTAAGCAGACTTTAAGGCTGTCCTTGTCACCATAGTAACCAGCATCATGAAGAGATCTTTCTATGAGCAATCCTATGAGTGGAAGGTATGTGTGAAATATAAGATTATTTTTTCTATTACACACATCCCAGTGTTTCCTACATATATTCTATATTTTTTTTGTATTGTTGTACTCTTCTTTATCACCACATATAATTTTATATAATTTTCAGCTGTGCTTTGTCTGCCTTTTTGGTACATCTGTGTTCCCTTGTCTCTATTGAGAGGATAAGACAGCTTCCTTCTGACTATAAGCTAGGTTGAGACACACGGCAGTTCATGAAATGAATGAAATTAATATTCTGGCAGGATGTATCTCATTCACTAGATACGGTCTGTCTAATGCAGAATATCTGATGCCTTTTTAAGAGGTAAAAATAAGTGTCAATAATCACAGAAGCACAAAATTATTGTGGTTGGAAGAAACCTCTGGAAGTCACCCGGATCAACCCTTCTGCTCAAGCAGAGCCGCTAATGTACGTCTAGTCTTGGATTCTTTTTGTAATACTATTTTCAAAGAGATGTTTGTGTAGTGGCAGGAGGTTGAAAAATTAAACTTTTTAAAAATTATTTTTTAAATCTTGAATCCATTCCCTCTGGACATGTTTTGTTTACTCCATGTAGACAGAAAGATACTTTAATATAGATCAGACCAAAGATTTAATTTATAATTAACCAGAGAACAGGGGACAAATCTGTTACACAGAAAAATAATTTAATTAAAGTAGCTTAATATGGTTTGACAGATAGCAAGTTACTTGCATTTTGTGAACCATCTACCCAGCTAATTTTACTGCTAGGTTTTAGAAAGCACTGTCTGAAACAACAATCTTATACCAAATTTTTGGCAGGCTACTTGGAAGTACAGGTATAAGCCAACTTAGTTCCTCTTTTAACTTTGAATCCTTCCTAATTATAGAGGTAATGAGGATTAGAATTGTTAATCAATGTTTCATTAAAATACTGCAATGGGAAGCATATTATTTTCACTGGAGCAATTGTTAATTTAACAAATTTAAAAACCACTTTGGTTTTTTGTGCCTTTTGTCAAATACCACTTTTCTCTTTGCTTACTTTTTTTTTTTGGTAAGGCTGAGATCCTTAGCAGAAGATTTTTTTTTTTTTTAAAAAACTGCAGACAGTAGACACTAATCTGTAATTAAATATGATATAGGAGGCTTTCTAGTTAAGGCCATAAATACTCTTAAGAAGGTTTGACTGCAAAGGATTACTCAGATGAAAACTCTTGATTTAGATGAATGTTTAGTAGAGAACATGTTTTATCAAGTGTAGCAACTCAGCTCTCTCAGGGAGCTGTACTGAATACTGTCAAAGGTGTGGTAGGTGCCACAAAAGGTAATATGGATAGTTTCAGGTTCCAGGTATTGGGTTTTTCATAGTAGAAACAGTAACATGATGATGCAAGAATAGATTCACCATCTCTTTTCATGGGATGCTGAACTTAGAATCAGTATGACAGTATTTAGTTTGCAGTATGCTGACCGTAGGAATGTGCCACACTTGGTCCAAAATGTTGAGGTGATTCATAATAAAACTGAAAAAGAAATGCTATCCTGTTCCCAGGTGCTTCAGACCCTCCCTTTTCGTTTGGAGATAGAAGGGCCTGTGGGAAATTAAATGTGAAACTTTCTCAGTATGACATGCCATCCAGGGATGGTGATTCAACTGCCTCCCTGGGCAGCCAGCTCCAATGTTCGACCACTCTTTCAGTCAAAATATGTTTCCTGTGACTAGCCTAAACCTCCTCTGTTGTAGCTTGATGCTGTTCCCTCTTGTTCTATCATTGATTAACTAATTGCCTGTGAGAAGAGACCAGCACCTACCTCTCCCTATTGTCCTTTAAGGTAGTTGTAGAGAACAACAAGGTCTCTCCTCAGCCTCCTCTTCCTTACACCAAACTGTCCCAGTTCCCTCAGCTTCTCCGTATCAGACTTATTCTCTAGGCCCTTCACCAGCTTAGTTGCTCTTCTTCACACCCACTCCAGTGCCTCAATGTCCCCCTTGTATTGAGGTGCCCAAAACTGAACTCAGTACTCAGCCCTTCCCAATGCATAGCACTGGACACTACTTTGTTCTGTATTACAAGAGTGCTCAACTCTGTTCTAGGAGGCTTCATGTTCTCCAACACCCCTGATAAGACTATTTTATGCTATACTGCAAGGCATATATATGCCACACAGCTTAATCTGAGACCAAAGAACACCTTCTAGTTTAATGAAAAATGTCACTGTCCTTGTTTTGCAGATAAAAGAAACAGGTATAGTGAGATGACTTCTTCAGTGATCCTTTGAAGGTTAGGAATTCAAGCCAGGAATACATGTAACACCTTTTTTTTTTTTTTTTAATAAAATAGATATTTAGTATTTTATTATATTCATTAACTCATATTTACACATCAGCAGGTGGTTTAATCTTAGAAACCTTGTAGTACCCATGTTGAAGAGTACAGACATGAGAACCATTACATTCTTTCCCTTTTCTACTGTAGCTCTGCCTCGTATTTGGCTTTACTTTAATAAGTAAGCAATTGTGTGACAGGAACTTTTAATTAATTGCAGAAAAATCTCTTTATGTCTCTTATGCTAGTACTGTACTAGGCTATTCCTATGTAATTAGGGCTTACAAGGTGTTCAGAGCAGAAATTCACACATAAAGAAAAGACAATTCTGCAGCACTGATTATCGAGAAAAATATTTTTATCCATAAAGTCTTAAAATTCTTGAATTAAAAACCTGGATAGAGAAGATTTAGTATTATCTCTTCCCCTTCATCTTGAACCTATTTCCAGATGTCAGTGAAGCAGGTCTCACTCAACCACTAGAGTATTCCCTGCTTAGATATTTTAATAATGGAAGAGCTTTAAAAATCAATTTCTAATAAAATAAAATGGTCTCCCTTCAAATGAAGAACTTGCTGTGCACAGCTGCTCTTGTGTAGCCATTAATGGCCAGCAATAGTGTTGTAGCTATGATATTGAACTCTCCAAAGAAAGTCATTACCGAAGCAGATGCTAAGACTAGAAAGCCTAAAAAATCCATACAAAATGAATCAAAAGCCTGGAAAAACTGAGAACTTAACTTTTTCTTTTGCAAAAGGTTTTATATTTTATATCTGCCAGTTCCTATTAACAACTTGACTTTTAAAAGAGCATTCAAAGTTTAAGATAAAAACAAAACAAAACAAAAAGACCCAAACAAACAAACAAAAACCACAAGCCACCAAACACTTTCTTAATAATGTAGCTTATAAATTATCAGTTAGTGCAATTAGTGTGGAGGTTGGGTAGCCTAGTTCTAGTTTTTCATTGAAATAAGCCTCTTTGAGGATTGTTCCTTTAATTTTGGGGTTTTTTTTTGTGTGTGTGAAATCTTGGGGAAAGGACCTGTGCTGGCATGATTTGGATCTAACATGCCCATGATATGGAAAATCTTACAATGTGTTTCATTGTGGCTTGTTTTTCTAAAACAATGTACTGAGTGTTGTACTTACAGAAGCAGATCCACCCAGCTATAAGATAATCACAGAATCACAGAATGGTAGGGGTTGGAAGGGACTTGCAGAGATCATCAGGTCCAACCCCTCTGCCAGAGCAGGATCACCTAGGGCAGGCAGCACAGGAACGTATTCAGGCAGGTTTGGAAAGTCTCCAGAGAAGCAGACTCCACAACCTCTCTGGGCAGCTTGTTGCAGTGCTCCAGCACTCTCACTATGAAGTGTCTCCTCATGTTGAGATGGAACCTCCTGTGTTCTAGCTTGTGCCTGTTCCTTGTCCCATCACTAGGCACAACCAAAAAGAGCCTGGAGCCTTTATCTTGACACCCAGTCTTTCCTCATAGGAGAGATGTTCAAGTCTGCAGCTATCCTGGTTGGATTCTCTCCAGTAGATAATATGCTATTTCTAGTGAGTTACTGAAATTGCAGCTGGAGACCACCATACCATAATGCTGAAGTTTGTACCGTGTGTTTTTATGATACAAATTAAAATCTCCAGAGCATGCTTTTACAGGAGAAAAACAACAAAAACAACCAAAAAAATCTTGCAGCTTCTGTACCTCTTCTCTTCAAGCTTTGATAGTCCAGCACCCTTTGCAGGGATGGTCCAGGTGAAATCTATGCAAGCAACATATTTATTGAGGATGAAATTCAAGTTTTATATGTGGAAGCAGAAATATTTTCGCCCAAACAGTGATAACACACAGCCATTGGAGAGGTCACTTGAAGCTGCAGACTGCGCTATGTGTTACACCTTCAAATCACTTTCATTTCTTTTGGCATGTTGGGACCAAATAAAGCAATGGATTTGTTTGCATATGGACAGTTCCCATATAAGATTGATTGCTGAACTGATCTGCGGTGAAAGTGAGTGCAGTATTGCCACGAACCACATAGGTAATGCATTCTGAAAAAGCCCCTCTGAGAGATGATTATCCTCTCTTTTCTGTGCAGTGATGATGCTATCAGAGTTAGAGGACATTGCACAGAGCTGTCTGTGTTAAATAGATTTTACCTGAAGATAATTTGAGCTTCTGGCAATTTTAAGTCATAGACTGAGTAAAATAGTTAAGAGATGGCTGCATTCAGTCTTGTCTGAACTTCTATGGTAGCTCAGAGTTGGTCAAGCACAATCTCTGTTTTGAGGGGGTTAGTACTAATTGGTTTTTAATCCAAGACATTATGGTATAAATATCCTGAACTTTAAGTGTAATGGTGCAAATCACTTTATGGTAATTAATGTTAGAGGTTATTAAAGTTACAGATGTTTATTATTTTGAAGGAGAAGAGGAGAAAGGAGTTAGTATAGCTTTCTAGTACTTAGCCACAAAAAGGAATGCAGCCAAGGTCAGCAAAGCTGAGAAAAGGCACCAGCTAGTAGCAGCTAGAGTGAAGTAGTGAAAGAGAGACAAAATAGTTTATGCAACTGCTTTTTATCAGCTTTAACAAATACTTGTTTGCCTAACCCAGTAGATGCTACATTGAGGTTGACTGCCCAGAAAATCTCTGAAATGAAAAGGTAGTGAAGTTTAATTGAAGACAATAGAAGATGGCATTTGTGTCTTACTATAAGCTTTAAGGCTCTTTCCATAATGTGTTGCAGGGATGTAATGCTGTTAATAAGTCATCTGTGCCTCGCACACTCATACCTGACCATAGAGTGGAGTAGATGTAAATGAGGTCTCATTTGGCAAAACTCTCCAAAAAAGGCCTCCCACATGACACTCACCTATGCCTCTGGAATCATCTCATGAATTAAATATAAGCACATGTAACCAGGGTCTCTTTTTCCTGAGCGATACTTTCATGTAGGCTTTACTCTTTGACAACCTCTCCTGCATTAATTGATTTTGCATGTAATCAACAAAACAGGATTTCCACTCTACATGTGCAGAAAGAACAGAAAAGTATTCCTTACTCTTGCTTGAGATATAGCCAGGCCTGTATCTCCATAATGCAAATACAGAAGTGAGAGGGTTATCAAATCTAATGAATAGTTTATAAAACATCAAACCTACCTATATGCCAGACAAGAAAATCATCAAAGGAGAACATTATTGAAACCTAATGTATGCAAGAGAGCTGTGTAGTGTTAACATAGTTCAACAACATTAGTAAGCAACAAAAATCATGAGTCAGACTTCTTCAAGACATTAGGTGAACCAGGTTCCAAAGCATCTGAAAAAAAATGCCCATTTTATACAATAGGTTATATAAATAAAACTTAAAGTCTTTATGTTCAACTTGGGCTTTTTTGATTGTTTAGATTGTTTTGTTTTGTTAGGTTTTTGTTTGTTTGTTTTTAGAAATGTGTAATCATTTTTGTGTGTATGTACTTCATTTTGCTTTCCTTTTAGACCATATAATGGCCTTTGCCAATAAGATATAAGACAATTTCCTGAAATTACCTTATTGTCATGGAGTCATAGTATAGTTTGGGTTGGAAGGGAGCTGCAAAGGTCATCTAGTCAAACCCACCTCTATGGTGATCATAGACATCCTGATCAGATTGCTCAGAGCCTTGTCAAGCCTCACTTTGAGTGTCTCCAGTGACGGGGCCTCAACCATCTCACTGGGCAACCTATTCCAGAGTTCCAGCACCCTCATGCTAAAGAATTTACTCTTAATCTCCAATCTAAATCTCCGAATCCCTAATTTCAAACCATTGCTCCTTGTCCTAGCACTACAGGCTTTTAGATACCAGTCTCAAAAGTTGTGGTTTTTAATTTCTGAAAATTTCAAAGCCTCCTGTCCCTTCAGCTCTCAAAGGATCTGTCTGGTGGTCTAGTGTGAAACCACAGAAAATACTGGAATAGATTTAGTAGTTCTTCTGATGTGTAATAACATGTAGTGTTTTCTGTGGCTGGTAAATGTCCTGTGGGTTATGCTTGGTTTAAAGGTTCTAGTAACTGTTGTGCCAAGTCAGGTTATGTTCACTTAGGAAAGGGTTCATTTAGTAAAATAAAGAATGAGCAGTTAGTCAAAGCCAGTGGCTTTTATATTCATGGGTAAAGAAGAAATAATTCTTCCCATTTGTCTTAGGTTAATATTTTTCAGGAAGAATCCTGGAGCTGCCTATATATGTTTCTTGATTTCCTAGACAGAAAAATGATTAACATCAAGAAATATCTCACCCAGTGCTATTGGCAAACAGTGAGAAAGCAAATTGCAGAACATTATTTCATTTTGTGTAATGTTTCACATTTTTATGTGTGCTCATTAAGCTGTCAAAAGGTTTTGAAAGTCTCATTTTGTTTTTCAGTAAGGAAAACATTCCTGCCTTTGCTGAAAATTATGGTGAAGCTTAGATTAAATGCTTGAAAAAGGTTATTAATCTTTTAATTTTCTTTACAGAAACATGGATATTTTCATCTTATTTTATTTACAGAATATGCCATGCTTTCATGTTCTGATTTGCATTTTTAGGTAAAGCTTTCTTGAAGCAGCATATAATTTCTAGATGCATGTAAGAGCTTTGGATTAGTGCAGTATTATCATATACATTAATTAACTTTCAATTAATTAATTTTCACATTAAACACTTGTAAAAAATAAAACAAGCAAACAAGTTATTTCTTATTCTAAAGCACTATGTTTTAGCTTCTGGTTCCATTGAAGCTAGTGGTCAGTTATAGTCAGTACCTATATCTTCAACACAACTTGGCCCTTTAAGGTCTTTATCTATTGTAGAGTCATAGAATGGTTTGGGTTGGAAGGAACCTCCAAAGCTCATTTAGTCCAAGCCCCCTGAACTGAGCAGGGACATATTCCATTAGATCAGGTTGCTCAGAGCCTTGGTGACCCTCACCTTGAATGTCTCCAGGGATGAGGGCTCAGCTACCTCTCTGGACAACCTGTTCCAGTTTTCCACCACCCTCATGGTAAAGAACTTGTTCCTAACATCCAACATAAATCTCCTCTAATCATAGAATCATAGAATCAACAAGGTTGGAAAAGATCTCAGAGATCATCAAGTCCAGCCTATTACCTAATATCTAGCACCTCACGACTAACTAAACCATGGCTTCAAGTGCCACATCAAATCCTTTTATGAATACCTCCAGGGACGGTGACTCCACCACCTCCCTGGGCAGCACATTCCAATGGCAAATCACTCTTTGTGTGAAGAACTTTCTCCTCACCTCAACCCTAAGCTTTCCCTGGTGCAGCTTGAGTCTATGTTCTCTTGTTCTGTCACTGGTTGCCTGGAAGAAGAGACCATCCCCTACCTGGCTACAACCACCCTTCAGATAGCTGTAAAGAGCAATAAGGTCTCCCCTGAGCCTCCTGTTCTCCAAGCTGAACAACCCCAGCACCCTTAGCCTGTCCTTAGAGCAGAGGTGTTCCAGCCCCTTGATTGTTCTCATGGCCCTCCTCTGGACCTGCTCCATCAGGTCAATGTCCTTCCTGTGTTAAGGGATGCAGAGCTGGATGCAGTAGTCCAGGTGAGATGAACAAAGTGGCAGAATCACCTCTCTTGACCTGCTGGCCACACTTAAATCTATGTGTAAATCTGGGGTCAGAGTGGCTGGAGAGCTGCCAAACGGAGAGGGACCTGGGGGTGCTGATTGACACCCGCCTAAACATGAGCCAGCAGTGTGCCCAGATGGCCAAGAAGGCCAATGGCATCCTGGCCTGTATTAGGAATAGTGTGGCCAGCAGGAGCAGGGAGGTCATTGTGCCCCTGGACTCTGCATTGGTTAGGCCACACCTTGAGTACTGTGTCCAGTTCTGGGCCCCTCAGTTTAGGAAGGACATCGAGACACTTGAACGTGTCCAGAGAAGGGCAACAAGGCTGGTGAGAGGCCTTGAGCACAAGCCCTATGAGGAGAGGCTGAGGGAGCTGGGATTGTTTAGCCTGGAGAAGAGAAGGATCAGAGGCGACCTCATTGCCCTCTACAACTACCTGAAGGGTGGTTGTAGCCAGGTGGGGGTTGGTCTCTTCTCCCAGGCAACCAGCACCAGAACAAGGGGACACAGTCTCAAGTTGTGTCAGGGGAGGTTTAGACTCGAGGTGAGGAAAAAGTTCTTCACTGAGCGAGTCATTCGTCATTGGAATGGGCTGCCCAGGGAGGTGGTGGAGTCGCCGTCCCTGGAGGTGTTCAAGGGGAGATTGGACGTGGCGCTTGGTGCTATGATCTAGTTGTGAGGTCTGTTGGAACAGGTTGGACTTGATGATCCTTGGGGTCTCTTCCAACCTTAGTTACTGTGATACTGTGATACTGTGTGTAGATTTATTGTGTTATATTCTATGCCCATATATATAGGAGTATATAGGTATTGGAAAACCAGGCATTTTATATCCATACCAAATGTTGATATTGATTTACTATATTATTATATTTAAAATACTTAAGAGAATTTTAATAATTTATACTTTTTCATTTTTAGCTTCCCCATGGGTAGATAAAAGTAGAACTCCAAACAAAATAGATCTGTACGATGTTCGCAGAAGACCGTGGTAAGCTTTCTTTAAAGCACTGATGTATATATCACTTGCTTTCTAGATGGATTTCTAAAGACAAATATTTCTGATTTTCTGATTATTTATGTCTAATAATTCTTATTTTTAGATATTGATATTCTAAAAAATTAATAAATAATCAGCATTTGTGCTGAATAAATAATTTTCTGATCACAATACTCTGTATGCAATATCCCCTGTAATGTGTTGTACCATTGCATTACATGGACCTTGTTGTAGAAGGATAACAAGCAAATAGCTATGAGGCAATTAAAAACTTTGATTATATGCCAAAGTACCAATATATATCAGTGGTTTAGACACACTGGTAACTGGCAAGAGAACAGTGGGCCTGGTTCTCATCTCTTTTTTCTGTATATCTTTCAAGGCATACTGAAATTGGAGCTCATATTCATAGTTGACAATATTCTTTCAAAGGTGAAGGGTGAAGCATTTTTCCCAAAGTTGGGCTCATGTAACAATTCGTCTGTCATCAAGATGTTTAGCTCTGAAGTAGCATTTGTTTTTCATTTATCAACATGTGAAATTAGTGAATTTTTGTCAGTATATCCTGCTTCTTTTTCTAACATGGTTTAGTCTTGACTTAGAATTCTGACACAGCAAATGAGAAAATAATGACACATGGTCTTTTACTAACTACAAGAAGATTTTGTTAATTCAATTAGATTCAATTTAGAGATTGCAGCATTTTCCATCACACATAACAAAAGTGTTTGCAGATTTGTGTCATTTGTGCCCATTCTTTATTTCAGGTATATCCAAGGAGCTGCATCTCCCAAAGACATGCTGATTTTAGTTGATGCGTAAGTGTTTAATGGCTGGCTAATGACATTAGAGGGATAAAAGTTTTTAGAGACATTGAGCAAATCTCTGTATGCTGGAAGATGGAGAGAGGATTGAAAATTCCTCGTATGCAAGGATCAAATATCTTGGTAAAGACAAAATAAATAAACAGGAAAAAGTCATTCCAGAAAGCCCAAACCTAAAAAATATTTAAAGTGGGGACTGAGAAGTGGCTTTTAAGTTTCTTAAATATTATTCTGCTTTTATCTTCTTAATTACTGAAGTAATCAACTGAAAGTTTCTCCTGTGCATGCCAAGATGCGTTGTAAAACAAACAAACCCACACAAATTACTAATCCCATTACAATAGATTGATCATGGTTTAAGCCTGAAATGTAAGACTTTGCATGTTTTACCATACATATTTAAAAATTGCCAAGTTTGATTACTATAAAATATACATAGAAATTAAAACAACAACAACACCCCCAAAAAATCTCTACCTTGGCAAGGCTTCCTTTGTTTAGCTAATGTTCAACGTTACCCAAGGAAGGGATTGAAGGAAGCATTGAACCCAGAATGTTGAACATATTGCTTTATGCTGAAAAAAATTATCAGTAAGAGAATTTGCATTTAATGCTTTTAGATGTACTGATGTGCTTTTTTATCAGCAGTGAGTTTTAGTAGCTTTTCTTATTTCTTCAGCTTAGGTTTTGCCTTGAATCAAACTAGCTGTTGATTGATAATCTAAAGATGTAAATCTGTGTGTAGGAGTTGGAAATGCTTAGTTAATGGTTAAAGGTGGTAAACTCCCTCAGACTTCTTGAAGGAAAATGGATTTCTTGAAAGGAAAAATTAGGCGATAATGTACCATTATCACCTCATCCGTGCCACTGGATGCAGAATTTGAGTGGTGGGTTTGGACTTAATATTTTATTATAATACTGTAGTAACACTATTGATGAGCCAGAGAATTCAGGAGAATTATTGCCAATTTTAATGTGAATGTTGGTGAGAGTTGTGGTAAGTAATTTGTATTTTCTTTGCATTTTTATAATGAAATTTCTTAAATTCAACTTTTTTTTCTTGTGGATTTCTGTTAGGAGTGGGAGTGTCAGTGGCTTGACGTTGAAGCTAATCCGCACCTCGGTCATTGAGATGTTGGAAACCTTGTCTGATGATGACTTTGTGAATGTAGTTTCAGTGAGTATCTCTTTCTAACCCAAAATTTACATTGTCAACAAAGCCATAAGCAAACTATTTTAAATGCCAGATAGGAGATACCTGATTGTTTCTCTCACAAGAGACTATACCAATATCAGAAGTTTCTTTGAATAGTGCTTATTGCTTCATCATCTGATTGTCAGTCTATCTAGACCTTTCTCCAAGTACTAGAGAGAAGCTTTTTGGCATTTCCTGTGTTAAAGTTTTTAATAGTGGATTATTCCATTTTCTTTAGTCTAAATTGCAATTAAAAAATCCCAACAAACTAAGGGGTTTATTATTATTATTATTATTATTATTATTATTATTATTATTATTACTACTATTATTAAAGGAATTAAGCTTTTCTGTAATGCTATTAGGGAGCTGAAATTTTGCTGTTAGGTTCACTGGTTTAAAAAAAAAGAAAAAGAGTACTTTTGAACTGCTGGGGATTGATTAATGTGTTCAATGGACCTGTGGAGCTTTCACCATTGGAAAATCTGGATCCCAACTATCTCTTGATTTACACATAGAATCATAGTGAGGAGGGATATCTTCCACTAGATCAGGTTGCTCATAACATTGTCAAGTCTCACCTTTGAATATCTTCAGGGAGAGGGCCTCAACTGCCTCCCTAGGCAACTTATTCCAGTGTTCCACCACCCTCATGTTAAAGAACTTGTTCCTAATATCCAATCTAATTCCCCTCTTTAATTTCAAAGCATTGACCCTCATCCTATCACTGCAGGCCTTTGGAAACAGTCCCTCTACAGCTTTCTTGTAGGCCCTCTTCCGACACTGGAAGGCTGCTATTAGGTCTCCCTGGAGCCTTCTCTTCTCCAGGCTGAACAACCCCAGCTCATAGAATCACAGAATATATCTGGTTGGAAAACACCCCAAACATCCAATATAATCCTCAATCCAGCACTGAAGAGTCAACACTAAACCATGTCTCTAAGTGCCAGGTCCACACACCACTTGAACAGCCCCAGGAATAATAACACCATTACTTCCCTAGGTGGACTGCTCCAATGTTTAAGAACCCTTGCAGTGAAGAAATATTTCCTAGTATCCATCCAAAAACTCCTCTGCTTCAGCTTGTAACCATTTCTTCTAGTCCTCTTGTTTTTCATCAAGGAGAAGAGTCTATCCCCCTTCTGGCTCCATCATCCTTTCAGGTAGTTGTAGAAAGTCATAGCTCCTTCTGCCTGTCCTCAGATGGGAGGTGTTCCAGTCCCCTGAATACTTTTGTCTTCTTTCTCAGGGCTCACTCCATCAGGTCCATGTCCTTCTTGTGTTGAGGGCTCCAGAGCTGGATGCTCTCGTGAGGTCTCAGGATGTTGACTTGCTGGAACGAGTCCAGAGAAGAGCAACAAAGTTAGTGAGGGGTTTGGAACATAAGCCCTACGAGGAGAGGCTGAGGGAGCTGAGGTTGCTTAGCCTGAAGAAGAGGAGACTCAGGGGTGACCTTATTACTCTCTACAACTACCTGAAGGGAGGTTGTAGACAGACGGATGTTGGTCTCTTCTCCCAGGCAGCCAGTACCAGAACAAGAGGACACAGTCTCAGACTGCACCAGGGGAGGTTCAGGCTGGATGTTAGGAAAAAGTTGTATACAGAAAGAGTGATTGCCCTTTGAAATGGGCTGCCTGGGGAGGTGGTGGAGTCGCCATCACTGGAGGTTTTCAGAAGACTTGATGGGGTGCTTGGTGCCGTGGGTTAGTTGTTTGGGTGGTGTTGGATTGGTTGATGGGTTGGATGTGATGATCTTGAAGGTCTCTTCCAACCTGGTTTATTCTATGTATGTATTCTATGTATTCTATGTATGTAAAGAGACAGAATTGCCTCTCTCCATCTGCTGGCTATGCTTCTTTTGATGCTACTGGACTTCTGGGCTGCAAGTGCCCAGCTTCTCATGCACCTGCACACCCAAGTCCTTTACTGCAGGGCTGCTCTCAATTTCATCATCCTCCAGCCTGTATTGATATCAGGGATTACCCAGCATAACTGCTGAAGTGCTGGACATAGAATTTTTATCACCCTGGAGTACCTAAATATTCAACTTTTTCAACCTGTTTGTGTAATGTTTATTCAACTCAAGTATTCTGTTTATGTGAAAGAAATGTAGATTTATTCAATAGATTTTATGTTATTCCTTAAGGATATTTTGTCTTGAGGCATCCTGTTATTAGGCATCAGTGGCTAATTATAAGTTCAGAAAGCTAGGTGAAAATTTTCAATTAATACAACATTAGCGGATGGATATATGAAAACCCAGCAGTAACTGGAAATTAGCCACAATTTTTCTTGCTCCACTGAATCTTTTGGCTAAGAAATCAACAGTTGGTTTATAGCTTAGCTATAATCAGTGTATTTAGCAATGTGGTTCTGAGTGAACTAGAGAGCTATTTTGCTTCTACTTTACTGACAAGATGTTGTCCCACAAAACCCATCTATGTGATGATTTATGCCCACAACTGAGACACATGGATTTAAGGTTGTGTCACCTCTATAAAGTGACAGGATGATTTAATTAACCTTGCCTGGTGTATGGAGAAATAATATGAAATAAAAATCTTCAAAGCAGTTGTGATAAAATACATTAATTCTTATGATTGAATATAGTTCTTCCATTTATTTCCAGTGTGAAAAGGCTGAATGAAATATTAAGTCATGTAAATATTGCCAGGGGTTAATATGTCAAAATTTCCTCTGAGATTTGTATTTTTCTTATCTGAAGTGCTGTGCTTTGTTGTTGAAAGAAAACCTGCTGTTTGATATAGCTTAAATGTGTGAGTAATACAGCTGTTTTCCCACTAATCTGGTTATATGCTTTGATAGCAGTAAGTGGTAGATGATAGGGGCAGCAATTCAATCTCAGCACGTTATGATTTAGCAACTTGGTTTCAAATGTTGACACAGAGAGTGCAATTTGTTTATGATTGTGAGTAGGCTGCAGTTCGCAGGAGAAACACATTTCAACTGCAAATCTATAGAGGTGCAAAAAACCACACAAAGGAAAAACCTGCCTTACAGCAACAGACATGCCAAAGGTCAGGAGCCACAAAGGTCTTTTAAATCACTTAGCCTTTGTAAAAATCTAAACCAGTATTTACTGTTTAGGAGATGGAGACCTACTGTTATGAGCATATAACAGGTGATAGACTCATGGCCTGGGAAAACTGAAAAGTTATCTCCTGCTTTTGCTGAGCCCTGCACATCAACTAACATTAGAGGGATGCAGATTTCTGGATTAATTGATTTCAAAGGAAAAGTTGTGCATCTAGCCTATTAAATTCTTTTTGGGGATAAAAGCCATCTGTTGAAGATACACACCTTATTTTAGGAAGAAATCAAGCATGATCGTGTCAGTGTGAGATTCTGCTACTGAACTAGTTCTGTTGGTTGTTCTAGAGGAAATGGAGTCTCCAGTGAGAAGAGGCCTACAGGCAGGTTTGCTAATGTACTTCAGTCCTTACTTTCTTATTCTCCATAATGGACATTATTAAGGAGAAATTCCAAAGACATCTACCACCTTTTCCATTATTATGTAAATTAAAGACAGACAATCAGGCTCCCACCGTAGGAGAGAAACATCTTTGTTACTGATTTAATCCTGGAACATTTCAGGTGGTGAATCACAGGAGCTCAAATGAAGCATACGGTCTCCTAGGCATCAGAGCTCTGTGAGGCACTAAACAAATATCTCTTATTTCTTTTTCAAGGAGGTAATTTTTTTTCTCCAGTCAGTGAGAATTGAGATAAAGGTAAGTGTTTGGCTGAGGATTGGTCTTCATGATTCTCTTTACAATCCATCTAATTGTATCATGACCTTGCAGTTTTTCTTAAATCAATTTCAAGAAAATGGGGAAAGATGACAGCTAAAGAGAAATTTATCTTCACAGGAATGATTCCTAATGAAAAATAGTTAACATTCCTTAGTAGAAGGTCATTATCTTGTACCTTCCCCATTCAGGGACCAAGTGAATTTGTTGTATATATTCTCATACAGGCCTGTTTAGCAAACACTGTAGGTGCTCGGTTAAACAAAGCTCAAAGAAGTTATAAACAAAATCTAGTATTCAATTTCAGCATTGATAAAAAGTACAGGTAGAGATAGGCTGTGTAGCTTTGGAAATACATGTGTGGGAAATAGATATAGAGGATATGTTTAGCAAATGCAATGCAGATGAGTATTCTGCAATAACAATGGAGAAAATTTGGGAACTATGGAAACCCACCAATTCATTAGAAGTTAGGAAGAATTGGGGGTTTAACGGGTTAATGAGAGTAGTAATGCAGTAGTATAAGCAACATGATAAAATGTTTGTCTGCAGAATTACAGTTTCATTTTTTATCCCATCTAAAGAGAGAATCGAGACAAGAGTCAATGATCCTATGGGAATATATTTCAGGTGAGGCTGGAGTTGAAAGATTAGGGTACAGAGGATGTTTTATTAGCTGACTTTTTTGAAATGAAGTAAATTGACTTCAGTGGGACCCTGATCCTCAGGAAAGAAAACTTTGTATGAAGAAAAATAAAAAATGAAGGACCACTAGGAGTCAAATTCTTGCAATCTTTTTGTAGTCTTCATCTGACTTGATGAATTAGAAATACTTGTACAGCTTCAGTGACATGGCTAAAGACAACTTCCCATCTAACTAGTGTATGGATTGATGGTTCACTTTCACTCCTGGGAGTCAAATGATGAGTTGTTGAACTCAGATTTTGACTGTGTGTCTCCTTTGTTCTGGCTGAATTCTCTTACATAAATGTGAATTATACCACTAATTTAATACAAAAATGTTTTAGTCAGATTTTACAGAAAAAGATTTTAAGTGTCTTCTGTGAGGACTGAAAGTGGCTTATGGTTGATTTTTTGGTTCTTGAAAGGGTGAGAGAAACCCTGGTTGTTAAAGTCCTGAGTGAGTCATTCAAGAAGCTGGATTTCTGACCAGGCATTTTCTTTCTTTTTGTGTGTTGCTGTTTGCTTTAACATAGCTTATTTTTTACTGTTTGTGTTTGTTGTGGAAAGAAAATATTCAAAAGATATGAAGCAAAAAGAAACAGAAATACTTGGAAAAGGAATAGGACAAAATTTTAAACAAGATCTATTTCATTTTACGTCTGTCTCAAAGTGTTAATTCTAGGGAACAGAGTAGTTGAGTGTCTGAATAGCCAAAGGGAATGAAAATTAGAAGCTGAAATTCTACATAAGGATGTCAGGAGCAGGGATATTGCTGGAAACTGTACATTCATTACTGTAGAGTATAGCTGACAATTCCAGATGACTAGAAATGTCACCTCCATTCCCACTCTGAGGGATTGCTTTGGGCGTCAATACAGATTTTTATTGTCTCCTCTTATAGTTGTCAAATGTCAGGACGTCAGACTCATAACAGCGCATGGCACGGGCTTCCGTGATCTCCAGAATAAATCCTAGCCCTCTAGTATATTATTAGTATTTAAAATTAGTAGTTTTGCAGTATATAAAATGAGGTGATAGCTTTATCTCATAGTTCCAAAGGTTAATAGAGATGTTGTCTATTTCCAGTTTCTTATTTTTCAGTAAAGCGCAGGCTTCATTAAACATAGCATCCATCCTGTAGTTTTAATGGCATGTCAGTTGTTGGGCCAAAGTGCATTTCTAGGTCAGCTTCCCAGCTAGGTGACAGTTATTAGGGGACATTCTAACAGTATAATTAAAAATCTGTGGTGGGTGAATGGTCTTTCAGACAATAAACTCATACCTTACCAGTTTGGAAGAGGCTGGGCTGAGCTGACCTCAATGACTCACTGTGTTCATGAAAAGCGAAAAAAAAAAGAGAAAGAAAATGCAGGCTGTCCATAAGATTTGGTCCCACTTTTTAAATGTAATTTATATAAAAGTCATTTATTTGGTATGTGAAAATTTTAAGACACATGTGGCAAGATGTTAGTGTGGTGTGAATCTAAAGGATTAGTTAGGCAAACCATGAATGAAGTACTCATCAACTTCTCAAATCCTAATGCTTTCAAGACTCACACCTTTCCCTCCTGTCTGACACTTCTTTGCCTTAGCAGCAGCATCTCACACATCAGCAATGTGCTACTGCAGCCTCCTTGCTGCTCAGGAAGTCCAAGCGCCATCAGCAGCCCGATACTGCAAGGGAGAGAGGCACATTTAAGTCAAGCTATAGGAATATGTTGTAGCTCTCTGCAATCCCATTTATATGGCCTGATGCCAAAATTTCTTTCTTGTAATTTTGTGCATTAACTGCAAGTCTTGTTCTTGATGCCCTGAACAGAAAGCTCACACACACAAGTGAATGTATAGATAAGGGTTTAATACTCAAACCTTTATCTCTGCTGGACCAGCAATAGAACCTGAGAAAACAGGATGAAGCTGTCAGGGAAAGTTCAGTCTGGACCTTAGGAAGAGCTTCTTCCCCATGAGGATGGTCAGTTGCTGTAGCAGACTCCCTAGAAAAGTAATCATGGCACCATGCCTGTCAGATTTAAAGGAGTGCCTGAATGACACTCTAGGTTATACAGTTTAGTTTTAGGTAGTTCTACAAGGAGTAGGCAGTTGGACTTGATGATCCTCATGGGTCCCTTCCAATTTGAGAATATGGTTAATTCTATTCTATTCTACTCTTCTCTATTGTATTGTATTATATTGTATTATATTTTACTCTATTGTATTGTATTATATTGTGTTGTATTGTATTGTATTGTATTTATGTTGTATTGTATTGTATTGTATTGTATTGTATTGTATTGTATTTATTCTATTCTATTCTATGTGATTCATCTTTTTGGTCATGGTTGTTTTGTGTTTTAAGCAACTTGAATTTGATTGAATGAAGCTTTCCCCAGTCAAGTGAAAATAATAACAATAGTGCTAATAATGCTAATAATGATATAGTAGTAATAATAATAACAACAACAACAACAACAACAACAATTGCAAAAGAATTTTCTACAAAGTCTCTTTTGGTTACTTTGGGTAGCAGTGCCATACAATGTGGACTGCAGAACTAGAGCACTGCAGTAGTGTGGTAGTTTGGATCAGTCAGCTTACTCAGGGTGATGCTAAATTTTGCAGTACTGAAATTTTCAGTGAAAGTTAGAAATAACATGATTTCAACTAAATAATGCATGCTAACTTAGCCACAGCATCATGAAATGACCATAAATGACTTCAGCTTGCTAAGCTAATTCATCTGTCACAATTAGCTGATGTTCTTTGTTACAGTGCTGAGATTCACAAAACAGCATCACACTTCATGTTCTGAACATTAATCCTCTTGTGCTCGGTGAGAGCTTTGCATTGATTTATATGCAGATAATCATATTGGTTGGAACGGCTAACAAAGCTAACTGAGAGAAGATTTTGGCCCAGTATTTGTTCTATTTCCAAACTTTTATCACATATTATGTTACAGTATTTTTTTTCAGCAGATATTTTGTGATCTAACAGTTCTATTATGGTTGAATGCTCTTGCCTATAGTACACATAGATACCTTTCACAATGAATTCTGATACATTTTAAATTTCAGGACATACTAATATTGTAAATTGTCACATAATTCCAATTTTATTTTATCCCATACTTGCAATTCATTTTAAGAAATGCAGGTGTGGTCCCTCTGAGCACTAGAATCAATGGTTTAGATTTTCCTTACAGTGTTTGAGAATTGTACTGTATTTCTGAAGACTATCTGTATGCAGGTCATAGAATAGAATAAAATAGAATTGAATTAACCAGGTTGAAGAAGACCTTTGAGATCATCAAGTCCAACCTATCATCCATCATCATCTAATCAACTAAACCACAGCACCAAGTGCCTCATTCAGTCTCTTCCTAAACACTTCCAGTGATGGTGACTCCACCACCTCCCTAGGCAGCCCACTCCAATGGCAAATCACTCTTTCTGTGAAGAATTTCTTCCTAACATCCAGCCTAAACCTCCCCTGGTGCAGCTTGAGACTGTGTGCTCTTGTTCTGTTGGTGGTTGCCTGGGAGAAGAGACCAATGACAGGAGAAAACAGTTATTTTATAGTGAGATATGAATGCTGAACTTTAACACCATATATTATTTTTTGTCGTGTCAAATTACAAACCTTTATTGCTTGAACTGCCTCACATTTTCTGTGTACTGAGATCTACATGGGAATAAAACTTTGCAAATTGCTTTCTTACTATTCCCTAAATGCATTCTGATAAATATTTATAAAGTCTTCTCACTGCTGAAATACAGATTCTAACTGGGCTTATTCAAGATTCAGTTATTCTTGGGATTAACCCTAAAATCCTATTACCAAGCATAAAGCAGTAGGGGAAAAAAAAACACCAAAAACAAAAAGCTCCACAAAGCTGGATTTAGCTACAAGATGAAAGCCTGATGAAATCAGGTCTATTTCAATATTGCTCATTTAATACATATAGATACAACTAGGTCACCAAGCTGATTTAGCCATGAGGTAGAAGTAGCATAGCAACAAACCTCAGCAGATTGAAAGTCAGCATCAGTAGCAACTGATTAGATCTTCAGCAAGCTGACTACATTTTTCTCAATTTTCAGTATTCCCCAAGTGATGTTTCTGATTTATTTACTCAGCATTCATAGTGTTGGTATTTCAAATGGTGGGAATTTTTAATCTGTGGTAAATTTCAGTACAGGAATTACTACTTTGTTCAAATTCATTTGATTTTCTATAAAAGATGGTCATTTCTGAATGTTTAAAAATACATATTTTGAAGTGAAGAATAGGTAGGCAGCAGCAGGTAAAGTTGTTGACAAGATGTGAGGTTTTGCCTAAATTTGGTGTTTGGCAACTTTGAAGATGCAGAAAGTCATCTAGGTTGGAGGTCATTTTACAGGGTTTCCATTGTGAGTGTTGTAAATATGATTATTAAAGCTGTTAGAAATTGAGATGCTTCTTTTAGTAATATGCATCCTTTGCATGGAAACAAACAAAACAAAATTCATCCTCCTGGAGCTGGGATGTCAGGTGTCATGAGGACCTTAATTTTTAAAGAGGAAGTTTAGGTTTTAAAACTCCATCTTTTTCACACGTTTGGCACACAGGAATATTTTATTGGTTTAATTGAAATGAGAAACATATACAACTCACAGAAGGTGCCAATGACCTCCACCAGGAGTGTAAAATTTCCCATTTCGAGCTAACAGTTTTAAGACGTTTAACTTGTTTTGTTGTAGTGCCACCTAGTGACTAAAACTTGAACAAGTTTTTTGACGTTTCGCTAATTGATTTTTTAAACTTTTATAGACTCATTCCTCCTTACCCTGTTGCTAGACTCCCTTAGGAAAATTCCCTCTCCAGCCTTCCTGTCGGATCCCTCCATGTACTGGAAGGCAGCTCTAAGGTCCCCATAGATACTTCTCTAGGCTACCTCAGCCTATCCTCACAGCAGATGTGCTCCAGCCCTTGGATCATCTTTGTGACACTCCCCTGGACTTGCTCCAGCAGGTCTGTGTCCCTCTGATGATGGAGACACTAGGACTCGATGAAGCATTCGAGGCAGGGTTTCACTGATTAATTGGGGTTAATTTGTTTATGTTGTTGTGTATTAATGAGGTAATTTACAAAAGATTTTGTGGTTTTGTTTGGTGGGTTGGTTTGGTTTGGTTTCAAATTCAGTCACAGAGCTAAAGCTGATTTCCTCAATTTCTTTTCCTTTTCTATCCTTTTGGAGAGTGTAGGCTTTCCTCAGTGGATTAGTGCTTTGTCCAGATAGCATCTAATAAATGGGGACTAAAGCTTACTTTCCTGATCATGTCATAAAAGCAATTGAACACACACCTATACAAAATGAATAGCTATACACATAATTGCAAAGGCAGCAAATACAGCAGGAAAAAAAAAAAAAAAGGCAACAAAACTAACAACAAAACTGGTGCTGTCAGAAATAGTGATAAGCATTTTCTGATCAAGATAAATTAAGATAAAATCCAAGATATTACGCTTTAATTCTTCATAACATTTCTTCTTATGCTGCTGGTTTTGTTGCCTTCTTGTTTTGCCATCACTACACAGAATGTGAATTCTAAAGCAGTGTAATGAAGGCAATGCTTTGGGTTTCCTCTCATAAAAAGAAGCAGAATGAATTGAAATGTTTTATTTGCATTTAAATAGGCTCCTACACTTGCCAAAAGAATGATTGACATTGGATTTTGGATTTATAACCTTTATACCTCTCAGGAGATGGAGATATATTTGGATATATAGAGAAGGACGGATGGATATAGAGAAGAGAATTTGAAACATTCATCAATTTCTACACTGCCTGTGAAATTGGAGATTTTTCTCTTGAAGTCTTTGGAATGAATCATATTAGCTGTGTGTGCATTTTGAAGAAGTGATAATTCTTCAAGAATTTGTGCCATATTTGACCTTGTGGTTTAAATGACATATAGTAAAATAGCTAATATCAAGTTAAAGGGCAGATTTGCAGACTTGGAGTTTGTTGCACAAAGGAAAGGAAAAAGCATATTCTAGTGCTCTAGTAGTGGAGAACTAAGATTAAAGCCTCTGGCCATGTTTTTGCCTCAGAATTATTGTTTTCTTCCCTGTTGCTTCACTTTTCTCACCAATAAAATGAGAACACTTCTGGGCTCTTGACAAGGAGTCTCAGACACTCAGTAATGCTGGAAAATATCTGTGATGCTGAAGTGTAGATATTCCTGGATTTATATGATGCTGTATGTTATTTCTTTAGCTTGTCAGCTGGGGAGAGGTTGTCTGGTATCTGCAAAACATAGATTTATCAAACAAAAACTTCTCAATAAACAAGACAGCTTGTGTCTCTTCAGCAGGTAATATATTGAACTGCATACAATTTCTGAATATTGATCTTTTCTTTCTTCATTTGTAAAAAATCACACACACTCTCTTCTTTTGTCTTATACTGCCCTCTTAACAAAAATATCTGTCTGTAGGGTCTCTTATAATTAATTTTTTGTTTTGCCATCATATCCACAGAGTGCTTAAGAGTGGAAAGAGATACAGGAAACAAATCAACATCTGTTTCACTTCACATAATATTCACTTCATATAATATTCTGGTGTTGGGGTAGATTTAATAATTTTAAAGAATGGTTGAGACTGGAAAAGAGGAGGCTTTTAACAATACTGAAATAACTATTCTGGAATCAGAAAATGTTTTCAGAATGACAACCCGTTCTTTTCTCCATCTGGTAAAATCTTGAAGCACTATTGCTTGCAGAGGTGCCTGTGTCTTGAGGAGCCCATAGCTCAATGGAACTACCCAAGAGGAAGGAAAGGTCTCTAGCATTCAGATAGTTCACTAAATTTCTGTACAATTTTCCGCTGGGTTTGCAAGTTGGTATTTCTCTGAACAGGAAAATAAAGACAAAGCCATTGTAAAATGGTGACATTAGTATTTCTGGTTCTGACCTTCTCCAAAATGACAAGGTTCATGCAGTTCAGAGATTCGTGTTAAACATAACTGATTAACTCATTTTTCAAGTTATTGAGATGTTCTATATATGGGCAAAAGTTGTAGGAGTGGTTCATGATAAATTGGATTAAGTTCTCTAGCACTCTTTGTGATTGAGTAGGGATGTTGGACTAGATAATCTTTAAAGGTCCCTTCCAACCCAATGCATTCTATGATTCTGTGATTTTCTCAGACCTGAGAATCATTCTGGGAGACCCCAACAGCAGGTACTGCAAAATTACATAAATAAATTGGGTAGTAACAAATAATCTAACAAAAAATACATCTAGAACCTATACTTCACTATAAGCAAATTTAATTATATACTTCATGGTACTTTAAAATAAAAAACAAATATATTCCTGTTTTCCATGATTTCCAAGTGTTTTTCTGCAAGCCCCTCTTATTGTACCTTAGGTAAGGAATAAGCTTTTTATATAGCTGAAGAACTAGAAGCTGCTACTAATGGTGACATAGTGGCTTGGTGAGATAGGGTGGCTTTAGATCTTAACAAATTAATTATCTCCAAGTATCATCAGCTGTTTTGTAAGTGACTCACTGAGGCACAGCATCATATACAAATTCTGTTTTTTTTAGGTTTTGCCATAATGGCTTTTTTATGACATATATAACTATACTGAAATAGTTAGGGGGAAATGCCAGTCTGATAAATAACCAACAGACATAATTCATATAGATAGTTTGAGAGTATTTTATTCAGTAAAACATGAACTGTAATTGCTTTAATTTTACAGGTTCGATAGGATTTCATTTTGTAGGACTATAGACTTTCTGAAATGGCAGCTGGCTTTTGAAATCTTTCATGTTCTTTCTTACAGTCAAACATTAAGTGATCAAGTATATTGTTAAGAACAATTATTCTTAGTTTTAAAGATATCATCCAGACTTAAATAGCATTGTAATGGTACCTAGGAGACAGGTAATGTGGCCAGTATTGTTAAAGGCTTATTGCAGTTTTGGTATCTTAATGTGCAACATTATAGACATAAAATGGTTTGGCTTGAAAGGGACCTCCAAAGGCCACCTAGTCCAGCCCTCCTGCAGTGGGCAGGGACATCCTCCACTAGATCAGGTTGCTCAGAGCCTTGTCAAGCCCCACCTCACCAGGAATGTGGCCTCAACTAACTCCCTGGGCAACCTGTTTCAATGTTCCACCACCCTTGTGGTAAAGAACTTTTTTCTTAGAACCCAATCTAAATCTACTCTAATTTCAAACCATTGCCCCTCCTCCTATCGATACAGGCCTTTGGAAACAGTCCCTCGGCAACCCTCTTGTAGGACACCTTCTGGCCCTGGAAGGCTTCTATTAGGTCTCCCTAGAGCCTTATTTTCTCCAGGCTGAACAACCCCAGCTCCCTCAGCCTGCCCTTGTATGAGAGGTGCTTTTTGTGGCCCTCATATTTAGGTATAGCACAGTTTGTTTGTTAGCTACTCAAACAGGCTGTATTCTTGTCAGTCTTCTAAATGTCATTTTTGTATCTGTAATCACCAATCCATGTGCTAGATAACTGATGTTCATAAGCAATAATTATCCTGATAATTTTGCAAGACTGCTAGCAAGCAATTTAGGTTTGCAGCTTAAAGTTAGTGGCATTTCAGAGAGAAGTTTTCACTTGAACACCAAAAAACACTTTGCTATAACTCAAAATAGGGCATGCACTGACCATAAGTTGGAACTTACGGTTAGTTTTATATTAGCTCATCAAATAATTCACATGTGATGTCACTGATGAAGCAGAACAGTGTTTTCATTCTACTTTTCTAGTTGAAACTGGCTTTTGTAGAACAGAAGTACCTAACAGATAATGGTTTCCTTCTACTTTCCAACTCTAAGATCTGGTTTTTATCACATCTCCTAAGTAGAATTAATTTTCAGATCTTGTCTTTTGGAAAATATATCATTAATTCTCCCATCATAACTACAAAATTAGGTCAAGGCAGGCTGAAATAATTCCTCAGCACAATACTATTTTCACTCCCACATGCTTAATGTACCTAATAATCACTGGGTGATTTATTGGTTACTTGTGAAAGAAACTTCTCTAAGAAGCACCACTGAGTGTGTCATTGTTTTGCTTCCAAGTGAATTGATTACAGTTGTGTGATCATTTTATTGTAAATAAAAAAATCATCACAGGATACTGAGGGGAAATGGAAAAAATGGATTACCATAATTTGTTTTGAGTCTGGAAAAAGAAGTTCTATAAAAGATGACAGAATGGAAATGTTAGGGTTCAGCTGGAAGTCATACATTTTAATCACGGTGGAGGGTTGGTCCTAGCAAAATATTATTTTCTGTGAAATATGGCATATATTAAAGGAATAGTCAAGGTGAAAATCTGCATATATGTAACTATTTCCACTTGTTAATTTATTTTAAAGGTGAAGTTTGCATTGTGACACTGGCAGAACCAGAAAATATTTTTAAACTTCATTATCTCACCCTGTTTTCATACTTCTGTTAATGTAAATCATTTAGACATACAATACTGTATTTGCAGTTGTGGCATTAAGGAAATTAAAGGCCTGATAAATAGACTATCATAAAGATAAAGAAGGAAGCTTTGTCATGGTATTATGTACAACTGACTCTTCTGTGGAGGACATGGTCAAGCACTACACTGCATTTTTCAAAGCTGAAGCTCTTGTTCATATGTTCTCACATGGGTTTGGAAACAGTTATCCCCTTGTGACACCTTATTTTAAAATATATTAATTGCCTAGTTTTGAAATCTGCAGGCACTGCTGGGCATTCTCAATGCAGCCCAAATGAAAATCCAGTTGTGACATGATAAAGAAACTATTAGTCTTTACTACTACAGTGTCTAGAAAGTTAAGTGTCTTTAATTGTATTGACTGTCTTTAATACTATTTCTATTTATTTTACAGTTTAACAATAATGCTCAAAACGTCAGTTGCTTTAATCATCTCGTCCAAGCTAATGTACGGAACAAGAAGAAACTGAAAGAAGCTGTTTATAAAATCTCTGCTAAAGGAATTACAGATTACAAAAAAGGCTTTAGTTATGCTTTTGAACAGCTTCTAAATGTAAGTATGAAAGTAATCTCTCTCTCTCATATAAAGTGAAACAGAACTTGAACATTCACATGGCCCCTGCACACCCCTCCATTGTGTAACTAAATGGTAGAAGCACAAAACTTTATTTAGCAAGTAAATTTATCCCAACAATATGTTGTGGTTTATTGTTGCACATCCCTCAGCAAGTTGCTAAGATTAGAGAAGAAATTTGTTTTTCAATGTGCTCTACTGTCTTTACTTCAGTCATTTACCCAGTTTTTCATTTAACATGACATTCTCAGTTGTCAGGAAGCTGGAATATATTTGATTTTCAGGCAATTTTAAAATGAAAGGCTCTATGTTACAGTTTTATTATTTCAATTTTACCACACTATCTCCTAGAAATCTTTAGTTAACCTGTAATTTAATATTTATTACAGGTCCAAAAATAGTTGATCATAGCTTTACCAGGACTAAAGGGAACAAATGACTTTGTTAAGAATATTTGGCACATGAGCCTTCCAGTACCTGAAGGGAGCCTCCAAGAAGGCTGCAGAGGAACTGTTTCCAAAAGCCTGCAGTGATAGGATGAGGGGCATTGGTTTGAAATTAGAGACAAGTAGATTTATCCTGGATGTTAGGAACATGTTCTTTACCATGAGTGTGGTGGAACACAGGAACAGGTTGCGCAGGGAGATGGTTGAAGCCCCATGTCTGAAGATCTTCATGGTCAGGCTTGACAAGGCTCTGATCAGCCTGATCCAGTGGAGGATATCTCTGCTGACTGCAGGGAGGTTGGACTAGATGACTTCTGAAGTCTCTTCCAAATAAACCATTCTATGATTCTATGAGTAATCTAACATGTAAAAAGAATAATTTCCTGAAATATTATGTAAATTATTTCCATGTTATATTTGTATTGTGCTTTCTAATTTGCACCCAAACTCAATCTTCCAGAGCATTAATATTTTCCACACATTTTGAGGTTTTATTAGCAATTGCTAATGATTTGTGTAGTTTTTAAAAAAACACAAATATTACATATTTACCTTCATAAAGACTGTATCTTGAATCTTTGCTAAAGTATAATTTTGGGCAATACAAATTTATAGCAGTTAAGGATCTATCTTAAAAAATGTGAAGTGCATTCTTTTTCTTACTATTGTTTTTAATATATCAGTGATGCCTCTCAGTGAAAAAAAAATTTTTTTTCTCCTAATCTGCCAGGTTCTGGACTACAGGACACTTCCCTGACATTGTATACACACCTTTTGGTCTAGAAATGGTTAAAAACATTCTTGCTAAATTTTGAGGGAGGAAAAGAAAACACAGTTTTCAAGATTATGTTCTCATCAGAGCAAGTTTGGAGGGAAAATGATTAGGTGCCCTCTGGTGATGGTTATTTGAAGCTGCATAAGGATTCTAAAAGCTGGAATTCTTCAGACCAGGCTGAAATGTGTTTGCTCTTTTTTAATATCCATCCCATGTAGAGGCAGGAAGATATAAGAAATTTTACTAAACACAGCTTTCTCCTCATGGTATTTATATCTAATTAACATTATGTATTACATTTGGTGCAGCACTAGATGTATGCTCTGTCTACAGGCAGTACTAAGAGGACCTAAATACAGGGCAAGCATCAGAGTGGGCTTGTCTGTAAGACTTACAATGCTTCAAAATAATTGGAGCTCACTCTCGCAGTGGGATATTCTCTCTCATAACTGGAGATGGAGCTGTGATTAGTATCACATAATCTTTGCAAGCCTGTAAATTATGGCAGGACGCTGTGGAGATGCATATCAAGAGATATAAGGAGATTGCACTACACATACAGCCATTGACTTCAGGTACTGGCAAATTCATCTGACTGGAAGAGCAAAGGGCTGGTGACAGAGTTAGTGATGGACTTGGGCGACAAGAAAATACAATACAATTATATAATGCAGGTTTAAATATTAATTTAAAAATCTATGCTTAGGAGTTAATTTCCAGTTGTATATTTATTAATTCAAACAGTCTGATTTATTTAGGGTCCATGGAAATGGAATATTTTTTAACACCTTAAATTTTCATAGTCATTTGATGGGGGCTCTTTCTAGGTGACAGTCATTTCAAACAATTTTCCTGAATACCAAAGTAATATTTCACTTCTGCCATGAACAAGATGCTGTCTGATGTATCATTAGATGGAAATAGACACTTTTTTCAACATACTAATTCAATAGGGTTTTATCCACTATTTTTGCATTATGTATTGTTATATTGCTTCAGTAATACAGGAGTTTATTTTCCCCCATAACATATTAACTATGGTTTGGCAAAAAAACCACAGTAATGTCTTGAAATCATCTTTTATTAATTTGAGTAGCTGATTTTTTATTTGGTTTACAGTTAATATTGAACTATTAATAAAAATAATCTCAGAGGAATAATTACTTATGTTGATACAGGGATTTTGGTTTATTTTGTTTATCTATTGTATCTTATTTTGTTTTATTTTATATATCTTACTTGATTTGTTTTCTTGTATTTTGTATTTTATATTCTATTTTTCATTCTGAAAGGGGTATTGAATGAAATCCAAGAGATTCTGGAAGTATTACCACTACTGTGTTAAAGGAGTCAGCATGCTGATATTAAAGCCATCAAATACAACATCTGTTATTCCTTATAACCTGAAATTAAAATAGCTTCTGTTTTTATCTCCTGCAGCATAGTGTCTCCAGAGCTAACTGCAATAAGATTATTATGTTGTTTACTGATGGTGGTGAAGAAAGAGCACAAGAAATTTTTCATAAATATAATGAAGACAAAAAAGTAAGTGATATGTGAAAGGTTTTACTTCACAAAATGCAACAGCAAAAAGAGGAATATTTAAATATGGAAAAGAAAGATTTTTTTGTTATGTGTAAAAAATATTTTTATGCATTAATATTGAACCATAAGGCACTTAAAGCTTTCTCAATCTGTAACATTTCCTTGAAAAGCCTATAAAATACATTTAATGTTTTCAACTTGTGACCTATTGGTGTCAAGTTGTACAGAGGTAAGCCATAATGCCAGAAAGAATGAAACTTTTTATTGATTTATCTCTTGTTAGTGTAATTACTGCATTATTGAGTGGAAATACAGGAGTTAGGTGATGTGAGGTATCTATGTATCACCTCAGTGTGAATAATTTCTGTGTCTTGTTCATCAAGCAAAGGCTAAAACACATCTCAAGGTTAGAGTCTGAATAGATTTGTACTGGAACAAACCCACATGCTTTTCCCAGTAAGGCTAATTATACATTTGAATGTCTTAGCTAGGAGTGGGATGGCTTTCTATTGATGAAATTTGATCTGTGGTTCAACCAGAATTAGGGGCTTGACATGAGAATCACTGGATGAATTGTGTTGTTCAGATGAGATTGGATTACTGCTTGTGCTGGGTTTGATTTGAATTTTTGAATCTAATCAAAATTCTGGTCTGGCTTTTGGATACTTAGAGATGTACAAATGCATGAGTATGTGTGTATGTGAAATAAATTAGCTTTTTAAATTGTCTTCTACTACATTCCAGTGCAAATCACCATACATAGATTAATCAATTTGGAACAAAAGCTGGATCACAGAATCACAGAAATGTTCAGGTTGGAAAAGACCCTCAGGATCAGCAAGTACAACCAACTAACCCTACTCTACAAGGTTCACCCCTAAACCATATCCCCAAGCACCACATCCAAATGACCTCTAAACACATCCAGGATTGTGATTCAGCCACCTTCCTGGGCAGCCCATTCCAATGCCTGGCCACTCTTCCTGTGATTTTTTTCCCCCCTTAGTGTCCAGTCTAAACCTATCAAGTTGCAGCTTGAGTCTCTTGTCCAGGCCTTGAGCAGCTCAGTGTACTTGAGAAGCATCCTTGCCCATGGCATGGAGATTGGAGTAGATGATCTTTAAGGTCCCTTCCAGTGTAAGCCATTCTATGATTCAATGATTCAATATACTCTCACTTTCTTGTTCCTTCTAGTAATTGAGGGTGGGGGGTTTCTTATATCCAGAAAGGTATGATGGTGATAGTGGTCACTGTATTGCTTTCTGATTATTTAAGTATATTTTCTTATGCATGTAAATGCTGTGCAGACACAATGCAAGGCAAATTTCTTACACTTGGTTAAGTTCTGTTTACCTACAAGTTCAAATCCTAGTAAGCACTTACGTTTTCTGACTTGTCTAATAAAGTAGTGGGTTGCTAGGTGCTATTCCTTACTATTTTTCTCCAAGGTGACATTGGAAATACAAGAAATAGTACCAAAGTTTTTACAGATATAATTTTAAGAACCATTTGCTTTCTCCTTCTGGGTTTCCATCAGTAACACTCCTTGGGGTGTTGAAGGGAAATTCATGGTTGAGAAACTTCTGACGAGATTAAACCACTAAATTCATTTTTAGATATCATAATGAGATTCCCTTGACAATCTTTCATAACATTCTAATATTTTTTTAAAATAAGACTGATACAAAATATGCTCTCTTTACTATGACTGCAGTTGATTGCAGAATGATGACATGTGAGTTCTCTTGTTGTTCCCTCTCTGTGTAATTTAAAGTTAATCTTAATTCAATAGAACATAATAGCAAAACTGACAGACGTGACATGAAAAAATCACATATACTTTTTTTTTTTTAAATCATGACCACAAACACAGTGTTACCTTCTCAGCTGTATAGTAGGCTGCTTTCACATATTAACTGACGAGATCTTTAAAGTTTACAGATTGAAATTTTACTGTCTTTATTTTATACAATTTATAAGTTATTTCACAAATAACCCGCTGAATATAAGACCAATTTTCCATGTTATACCATACCGAAATATGTATCAGCTGATGTCTTTTCTTGTCTGCTCCCCATTGATTTGGAAAATTTTGCTTTGTCTTTTTCATGCCGTATAAAAAGCACGAATCTTTAGTGTCTTACATCATAGTCAGTCACTTTGCACCTCAGGCATAGAATCATAGGATGATTTATGTTGGAAGGAACCTCCAGAGGTCATCTAGTCCAACCCACCTGCACTGAGCAGGGACATCCTCCACTGAATAGGGTTGCTCAGAGCCTTGGTGAGCCTCACCTTGAATGTCTCCAGGGACAGAGCCTCAACTACCTCCCTGGGCAATCTGTTCCAGTGTTTCACCACCCTCATGGTAAAGAACTTGTTCCTAACATCCAATCTAAATCTCCTCTTCTCTCATTTCAAACCATTGACGCTTGTTTTACCATTGCAGACCTTTGGAAACAGTGCCTCTGCAGCCTTCTTGCGGGCCCCCTTCAGGTATTGGAAGGCATCTATTAGGTCTCCATGATCTTTTCACCAGGCCAAACAACCCCAGCTCCCTCAGCCTGTCCCCATAACAGAGGTGTTCCAGCCCTCTGATCATTTTTGTGGCCCTCCTCTGGACCTGCTCCAGCAGGACGAATGTCCTTCCTCTGTTGAGGGCTCCAGAGCTGGACTCAGTACTCCAAGTGCATTCTCACCAGAGCTGAGCAAAGTGGAAGAATCATCTCTCTTGACCTGCTGGCCATGCTTCTTTTGATGCAGCCCCAGATGCCATCAGCCTTCTGGGCTGCAAGAACACACTGGTGGCTCATGTCCAGCTTTCCATCCACTAGCATCCCCAAATCCTTTTCTGCAGGGCTGCTGTCAGTATTATTATCCCGCAGCCTGCACTGGTATCTAAGATTGGCCCAACTTAGAAGTGCTGTGTCATAAACTTGTATTTTTTATTCTCTCGTACAAATAAAAGAGCATTCAGTCAATCTGTTAGTCCTTGATTTCATCTTCCTGACATAAACTTGCTCCAACTGTAAAAGTGTTTTACTCTTCATGCTAGTTACTTTGCGATTCTGTGGCATGAAAGAAGCTTCAGTAAGTTTTGACACATCAGATGACATCGCTTAGTAGGCTTCTTTGCAGTGCTCTTTGTGCAGTCTTCAAGCTAAGAAGCAAAAGAATAAAATAAACTAAAAGAGCAACCTCAAATCTGGCATCTGTCTATTAAATTAGGGGTTAATATTTTTTGAAATAGCATAATGCTATAATTAAAAAAAATTCAATCTTGACAAATAATTTTCAGTATGAATATTAGAGTTATTATAAAACTTATGTAACGGTTTTGAGGAGGAAAGTTTCTAGTTTTCATCTGTTTGAAGGGGAAAATCACAGTTGTGTTTCACCTTTGCATGGAGTTTTTATTGTCACAGTTTGTAACTACGTGCTGTGCTTGATATTTAAGAACTGGCATGTTTACCTTAACAGTGACATTTGGGGAACTCACATTAGATGTGTGAAATACCACATGCATGCTAAATTTCAGGAATGGGGGTGGTAATTTTTCATTTTATTTGCATTCGTGCTACAGATGGCTTCACTGAAGATAGCAATGTATGGTTATTTGAAATGTAGGCCCAGTAGGCGCTCTCCATCCTGAGAATTTTAAATTCAGATTGAAAATAGAAATCTAACTACAGATCTTTGGGGCAAATTGTGCACACTGATATCTGTGTTTTAAGAGATTGCTCAGTTCATGTGAGTAGGAAAAAGACCTTAAACTTACGTCATGCACTTCCAGTTGTTTGAGGTGGGTCAGGTGGGTTGATCTGACCCCTCAAGTAAGATTAGAACCAGAAGCTGGGTCTCATGTCTCATTACCACAGAATTATCTGTCATGCTGAGGCTGAAGAGGCTCTTCTCATAAGGGTGTCTAGAAATAGGACTAGGAGGGTTTACACTGAGAGAGAGTAAGTTTAGACTGGAACTGAGGGAGAAGTTCTTCAGTAAGAGAGAGGTGAGACTCTGGAATAGGTTGCCCAGGGAGGTTGTGGATGCCTCCTCCCTAGGGGCTGTTAAAGGTCAGGTTGGATGAGGCCTTGAGAATCGACTGCAGTTGAAAGGCATTCCAGCCCATGGTGGTGAGGTTGAAGTAGATGATCTCTAAGGTCGCTTCCAGCATAAGCCATACTGGGATTCTATGATTAATGTAACCTCATTTTGTACATTATTTTTGTTCTGAAAATATAATTTCAGAAAAAATGGCATGCAAAGAATTTTTCCAACTAAATTCCATTAAAAATATCTGCATGTGGTGGGCACAGAACAGCTACACTCATGGAGGTCCCATGGGAGAAGGCTGTAACTCCACTGGGAAGCTTACAACTGTCAGTGGCTCATTGCAAATGACACACATTCAGCGTGTCAGTGGAATGATAACCTGAAATGAGATGGTGCTTGCAAAATTTTCTTCTAAAACAAAAATACTTCCTGCTGCTGTTACTGAAGGAGGCAACCAATTTTACCCCCAATTTATTTCAATCTATTATTGCACAATTGCAAGTCAGTAACACTAAAAAGAAGAAAAAAAAAAAATCATAGAATCATAGAATGGTTTGGATTGGAAAGGACCTCCAAAGGTCATCTAGTCCAAACCCATCTTCAGTTAGCAGGGGCACCCTCAACTAGATCAGGTTGCTCAGAGGCTTGTTGAGCCTCGTTGAGCCTCACCTTGAATATCTCTAGTAATGGGGCCTCAACTACCTCCCTGGGCAACCTGTTCCAGTGTTCCACTACCCTCATGCTAAAGAACTTGTTGATAAGTAAAGAATCTATTCCTAAATGTTCATCTAAGCAGTGGTGTATGAATCATTCCAAACAAAGATGAAAGTGTCAATCCTGACTACAAATGACCATTGCAACAGTCCACAATATTTCCACTTGGGGCAACCATGGGATTCTCATCAGGTATGAGTCTGAAAGACTGTAACTTTCTATGGTACATATGGAGCTGAAAATAGAAGCATCATCTTTCCTAACAATAACATCACTTCAAATGGAGCTTAACAGCTGTCAGTATGTACCCCACATATCTGAACATGTGACAGACTTGAGACACAAGATATAACATAAAGTAATTAAGTGTTGAACTGAGCAATGTTCTGGTTTGTGTCTGAGTGGCATGTGGCATAGTTTGATAGATAAAATGTATGCTATTTTTTTGAGCTTTCTGGGTTATAGTTTATTCTCTGGCTTTCTCTGTGTTAGCCTTCTGTGATCTTTAGACAGCCTGACACTAAGATGTTTTTCATTCCTACTGATACTCATTGTGTTGTGAATTTTCCTGGAGTGATGATACAGGAAATCCCATATAGAAGAACTCTCCAGCTAGCTGGTTTGACTATCTCATTCCCTAATCAATTCTGTCTTGAGAGTATGTTGTGTTCCAGCTGTTAATGTCTGTACTGTAACATGCACAACTGGTAAAGCTAAAATATGCTGGGTGAAACATGGGTCAGTACTTAAAATTCCCACAACCTATTCCTTTTTTTTTCCAAGTAAAAGTGTTAATAAAGAATTTAAAAGAAAGAATACTTTATTCTTAAAGCAAATTATCTTTTTTTTTAATCTCTTTCTTAACTCCAATTATTAATGAAAGACTTGCAACATATCCACTGTCCCAGCTCCTGAGTTCCTAACATAAATTTATGACACTGTATTAATTAGTTCAAATACTCCGTATCAGTGGTCTTTCTCCTGGACACTCATTATCCAAATGTGCTTCATTAATAATCAAGTTGCACAATATTAAGCTATATAAAGTCAGAAATCTTGTATAAATCCATGCAAAATCATAATTTTTACATTTTCTCAGTATATTAAGCACACATATCCCCCCACAAACCTACACTTTGAACCACATTTGCCTGATGGTGTGTGAAGCCCTATGCCCCCACTAAGAATCAGAGTACAGTGATTTTTAAGATGATCTTTTCCAAAAACATCTATATATTGTGCTTTTAGCAGTTGCCTCCTAAGCGGACATACCACTGCTGTGTGCATAAGGGTCTGTACTGGGACAAGTTCTGTTCAATATCTTCATCAGTGTTATCAACAGTGAGATTGAGCCACCCTTAGCAAATTTACAGGTGATACCAAGTTGAGTGGTGCAGTCAATAAGTCTGAAGGGTGAGATGGCATCCAGAGGGACCTGGACAGGCTGGAGAGGTGGGCTGAGAATGTCATGAGGTTCAATAAGGCAAAGTATAAGGTCCTGCATCTAGATTGGAACAATCCTAGATATGAATACAGGCTGGGGGAAGGTTTGAAATTAGAAAAGAGAAGATTTAGACAGGATGTTTGGAACAAGTCTTTTACCATGAGGGTGGTGGAACACTGGAACTGACTGCCCAGGGAGGTAGTTGACACCCTGTCCCTGAAGACATTCAAGATCAGGCTCACCAAGGCTCTGAGCAACCTGACCTAGTGGAGGATGTTCCTGCTCAGTTCAGGGGGCTTAGACTAGACAACCTTTGGAGGTCCCTTCTAACCCAAACCATTCTATGATTCTATGATTACAGCAGTCTGCCACAGTCTTTCCATCACTGTCACTGACCTCTTTATGCAACATCACCTCTAAAGTTTTTCTTAAAGTTTTCATTAAGTAAGTCACATCCATACTTCTCTCCTTTTCACCTGCTTTCCATTCAACCATCACATCCCTAATGCTGTTTTCTGTATGTACACAAGTTAACTGGGCAAGATTGCTGCAGACTTAAGAGGTGTAGCAGAGTGGAGTAGGGTTTATTTTAGGAAAAGGATTTGCATGCAGAAGAACTTTTCCATGTGTGTCTGCACACACATATATGTCCTGGTACTGAGTTTCCCTTTAGACAGTTGATTCATTATGAACATGACTCTGCCTGGGTTATCACATGGTATTTTTTTCTATTCTGAAAGATAAAAATCCATGTGGTGGTGCTGAGAACTGCAGAAGGCTAATGAAAGTTTTAATGTAGCTTTGTTGAAAAGGAATCTTATCAGTCATATTAGAATTATGCATATCTGTTATATAAAACTCAAGTGGCAGCTTGTTTCTTTCAAATTTGGCATGGAGGGTGTTATCTGATACTTTCAGTTTTGTTGATCTTCAGTTCCAAACCACCTCATTAATAGTGATTGATTCGGGCTATTGCATATAGGTTGATGCTGCAGATGGTATAAAATGCTTAATTAAGGCAACAAGGACACACTGTCACTTAATATAGAAAGCACATTTTGTTTGTTTCAGGATGAAGGCAAGAGAATCACACTGCATTTTACTTATTTATAGAAAGAAAATACTACATATGGCATAACTGCTTGAAGTTAGGCATGAGAAGATTTGCCCTATCTCAGTCTCCCCATGCATTAACTATGCATTCACTCAGGAATTTTGCATTTCAGTGAGTTGTGAGTTTATTGTATTATCCTAGAATTCAACAACCGAAGGGATGAAACTTTTGAGTTGATTGTATTCTCCTTGAAATCCACAACTGAAGGGTTGAAGCTTTCTGTAATGAACAACTTAATATCTGGGCCATGCCTGCTAATTTTTATGTCATCTCTTCTTTGAAGTATCCAATTCTAAAAGGTCCTTTCATATTTGTTTCTGTTTAAGCACCTGTCTAAAGAGCTTTCCCTGAATTTTTATAAGGCAAAACAAGCCCTTTTGGTATAGAAGTTTTTTCCTAATGTCCAATGTAAATCTCTCCTGGTATATCTTGATGACATTTCTTTCTGTCTTATCAGTTGTGACTTGTGAAAACAGACCAACACACACCTCTCTACGTCCTCTCTTGAGGTTCTTGTAGAGAGTTATAAGGTCTCTCATCCTCCTGTTCATTAGACTAAACAACCCCAGCTCCCTCAGCTACTTCTCATAAGACATATTCTTAAGACCAGCTTCATTGCCCTTCTCCAGACACGCTCCAGCACCTCGATGTCTCTCCAATACTGCTGCATCAAAAAAGTGAACACTGTACTCAAGGTGTGGCCTCACCTGTGCCGAGTAGGACAATCACCACTCTAGTCCTGCTGGCCATGTTACCTGTGATGCAGGCCAGGGTGCTCTTGGCCTTGGTCACCTGAGCACACTGATGGCTTGTGTTCAGCTGGCTGTTGATCAATACTCTCAGGTCCCTTTCTGCTGAGCAGCTTTCCAGGCATTCTGACCCAAGCTTGTAGTACTACATGGGGTTGCTGTGACCCAAGTGCAGGGGTTACAATACTTGGCCTTCTTGAAGCCCATATGATTGCCCTCAGCCCATCAATCCAGCCTGTCCTTTCCTATCCTTCAGCAGATCATCACTCCCATCTGACTTGGTGTTGTCTTGCTGAGGGTGCACTCAGTCTTCTCGTTGTTAAGATTATTGATACAGATATTAAGCACTGAGCCTTGGGGAATACCATTTGTGACTGACTTCCAACTGGATTTAACTCCATTTGCCGCCACTGCTCCCTGGGCCTGGCCATGCAGCCAGTGTTTGATTCAGTAGTGCGTGCCCATCCAGGCCTAGGACAGCCATCTTTTTTTCATGAGGATCCTGTGGGAAACAATATCAAAGTCCAGGTAGACAACATTGTCTTGGTTTGAGCTGGAAAACAGCTCTGCACAGAAAGTATTTCACCCCAAAGGAGTAAAATAAAAACACACAGAATTGGAGGTTAAATAGAAATACTATTTACAAAAATAGACAAAAGCATAAAAGGCATTCAGGGAAAAAGGAATATATACACAAGTCCCCCACACTGGGCTGACCTGCACAGTAAGAAAATAGCTTGCCAAAAAGGCTGCAGAAGGCTGCACTCCCCCACAAACCAAAGAGATAATAGCAGCCACACGTGGCAGGAGCAGAGGGGAGGGAGAAAGAGACAGAACAGGCTGTGAGGATGCCTATATAAGGACTGTAGGATTACAGGATGGAATAACAAATTACAATTTCCTGTGTCCACCCTCTGGGATGGACTGTCCAGCCCCTTGGACTCTGTCTCTGGAGGACTTTTATCTGTGTGATAGGACACTTAGGCTTTAACCTACAACAAACATCCACAGCCTTTCCCTCATCCACCAAGTGAGTCACAAAAGTAGATAAGGTTTGTTAAGCAGGGCCTGCCCTTCATGAACCCATACCGACTAGGCCTGATTGCCTGACTATCCTGTATGTGGTGTGTTACGGCACTCAGAATGATTTGTTCTGTGATCTTCCCTGACACCACAGTCAGCCTGACAGGTCTGTAGTTCCCTGGGTCCTCCTTCTGGCCCTCCTTGTAGATGGGCTCACATTTGCTAATTGTCAGTCTATTGGGACCTCTCCACTAGCCAGGACTGCTGATAAGTTGTGAAGAGTGGCTTAGTAGGCACATCTGCCAACTCCTTCAGTATGCTTGGGTATAACCCATCTGGCCTGACATGTGCATCTAGGTTCAGCAGCAACTAATGTAATTAAACTGGTACAATTAAATGTATTTTTTAAAATACTTAAGTATTGGGAAGTTATTTTAAAATATGGTCAAAATCTTAGTCTCTCAATGTTTCTTCAGGCAGCTGGTAGAGGAGTGTTAGCTGAACATTAGACCATTAGTGGATGAAATTGTTTCAGATGGCATGGAACATCTTTGAATAGAAAGATTTGCTGATGCACTGGTGGAAAAATCAGATGAAAATATGTGGGAAACTTTGCACTGGGGCTCAAAGGGGGACATTACAGAATCTCTGTATTAGGCAAGAGAATAGGCTGAAACAAACAGACAGTGGTACAAGAGGTATGGATGCAGCAGCCTAAACAGACGACAGGTTAAGAAGGAAATTCACATTTCAAGCAACAGAGCTACAGTCCATTCAGATAACAAGAACTATGTGGTCATATACTGAAGAAGAATAATAGAGGGAAGGGTTATGAAAAGGGAAATGAGAAAATGAAAGGGTAGGTGGACTGTAAACATCATTTCAACAAGTAAAAACCCTGTAAACATGTGAAGTAGTCCAGATTGCTACAGATATGGTAAGGAAGGCTTATGTTCTTCAGAGGTCATTGGTACCTGAGATGGAAGAGCACTGTTTGAGAAATAATTTCAAAAGCAAGAATTATTATATGTAATTAAGGTCTTTTTGTATAGCATTTTGAAAAAAAAAAAAAAAAATCAGTTTTGAAAAAAGCAAACAAAAATAATCTTCCGAGTGAGAGATGAGTATTCTGGTGAGAAACAGAAAATACCCCTATCACTACTTTGAAAGTGATTTGTATTCAAAATCCCAATGCATTTTAAAGAAAAGGCTGAAACCTGCTCTGTCATATCTTCAGGAAGTCACAGTCACATTCTTTAATATTTTGCACTATACAGGACAGAATTTAACTTTCAAAATGGATAGATGAATAGAGAGCAGTTGATGTTGTCTGTCCTGACTTCAGCAAGGCTCTTGATGCTATCTCCTGTAACATCCTTTTAGGTAAACTCAATAAAAGTGGATTAGATGATTGGACCATGAGATGGATTGGAAACTGGCTCAACAACAGAGTTGTACAGAGAGTTGTGCCGAGGCCACTTGAAAGCCTGTGTCCAGTTGTGTTTCCCAGGGATCAGTACTGGGTCCAGTTTTGACTCCAGAGCTAGACGCAGTACTCCAGGTGAGGTCTCCCCAGAGCAAAGTGGCAGAATCACCTGTCTTGTCCTGGTGGCTATGCTGCTATTGATGCAGCCCAGGATGTTATTGGCCTGGGCCACAAGTACACACTGTTGGCTCGTGTCCAGCTTCTCATGCACCAGCACCCCCAAGTCTTTTTCTACAGGGCTACTCTCAATTTCATCATCCTTCAGATTGTATTGATATCTAGGATTGCCCTGCCCTAGGTGCAGGACCTTGCACTTTGCCTTACTGAACCTCATGAGATTCCCCTCAGCCTACCTTTTCAGCCTGTCCAGGTCCCTCTGGATGGCATCCTGTCCTTCAGACTTATCACATGCACCACTCAGTTTTGTGTTTGTCTTGTTTCTTTTTTTTTTTTTTTTTTTTTTTTTTTTTTTTTTTTTGGGGGGGGGTATAGAACTGAATTTTGTCATGATTCATTTTATTATTATTATATCATGTATGGGATAGGTGGTATCTCTAAATCTGTGTGCATGCAATGTTTCTCACAAACAATCCCGAGATTTCAGATGCAGTATATCAAGAAGTACCATGAGTGGGCGTGCACAGTGATTGCATTAATTGTTAGCTGTGAAGGACGTTCTCTGTTACATGATTCTGTATCAGACTTGGTCTTTCAGCCATGCCAGGATGTTTGCTAGGTGCTGACAGCAGGCATCATCAGTGCCTGCTTGTGTCATAATGGAACATTCCACTTGCAACAAGAGGCAAGGTCAGGTTGCTCTGAGCACAGTGATGTATGGCAATGTTGAGTTCCTGTTATTAGGCAGTAGTTATTAATATTTTTCCCAATAAAAAAGGAAAAGGAAATGAATGTGAAGCATTTTCAGTCATGAATCTCCCTCCTCTAAGATGATCTAAAGGCACTCTCCTTTTTCCACGTGAATCTTCCAGACAAACAGCAGGTGAGCAAATGCAGAAATCACTTCATCTGGTTGACTTACTAAATCATTCTCATTTGGAATTTTCATACTCTTGAGAAGATCATAGAATTAGATGTCAATTTTGTATAACTGATAATCCCAGAAAGGAAATGTGTTCTACTGAAAATGAGGGTTTCTGACGGTTCAATCATTTCCCCCACGTCCTTATCCCTTTGCTATTATAACTCTTTGCAACTGCTTAATTCCAGTGCTTAGCAAGCTGTGCAAGCACTGGAGCTATGGGACTAAATAATGGGGGGGGAATAAGTATGCAAAGGAGAGAGATAATACATTATCTAATAATACTATAATACTCTGATAAGACATCACCTGAGTACTGTGTCCAGCTCTGGAACCCTCAAGACAGGAAGGACATGGACCTGATGGGGCAGGTTCAGAGGAGGGCCATGAAAATGGTCAGATGGCTGGAACACCTCTACTATGAGGACATGCTTGAGGGTGGTCAGCATGGAGAAAAGAAGGATGCAGGAAGACATAATAGAGGCCTTCTAGTACCTGAAAGAAGGCCTACAAGAAGGCTGCAGAGGGACTGTGTACAAAAGCCTGCAGCAATAGGATGAGGGGCAATGGTTTGAAATTAGGGAAGAGGAGATTGAGATTGGATGATAGGAACAAGTTCTTTAACATACGGGTGGTAGAACACTGAAATGAGTTGCCCAGGGAGGTAGTTGAGGCCCCATTCCTGTAGATATTCAAGAGGCTCACCAAGGCTCTGAGCAAACTGATCTATTGGAAGATGTCCCTTCTCACAGGAAGGGGGTTGGACTTGAAGACCTTTGGAATTCCCTTCCAACCCAAAACATTCTGTGGTTCTATGATTTTCAAAAAAAGACTATTTGCATGGAGAAAAGAAATGCCAGAGTACCTGATTAAAATGAATGTTGGAAATAGTCAGTGGAATGTTTCAATGGGACCCTAGCTAGTATTTGTGATATTTCTTTTCCAGGGTTTATAAGGCAAACAGAAACTAAAAAATAAGAATAAATAAATAATTTTAAAAGGCCTAGTGTCACAATATGAGCAGGAAATGTCTATCTAATTAATCTTTTCCTTTCCAGCTGCTCAGCTGCCTCCAAATATTGTTTTCAATATCAAATAAATGCCTAAAATGGTTTTAATCAAGAATACAGGGGGAACTTCTTTGACAAGTCCTTTGTCTGGTTCCTGACATAGGCCACAAAATGGACAAGGAATTCTCAGGGAGTGCTAAATGCTGAGGGAGAAGTAGTTAGGAAGAAGTCGTTTGGGGAAAGGAGGGATTTAATTGTTTTTCCTTTCAACAAAGAAACTTTGCAAAGTTTATTTTGGGAAACCAAGGAAAGAAAGAGATCAGCTGAGCAAATAGCACCTGGGTAGTCAAAGTAAAACATTCAATGGCTGAATTATTAAAAAGTTGACAGTGTCATTTCTTCATCTGGGAGACAGGATGAGTGACTAGAAAATCATCCAATCCAAATTGAATTCTTGCTGAAGTGGGGTGTTTTGGTGAAGAAAGCACTTGTGATGGAACAGGAGAAGCAACCAGTCTATCATCATCCTTTGAGACAGAGATGCAGCCACAAATCTTCATCACAGATAAAATCTATCTTTTCCTTTCAGCAGATTGAGCTGAACAGTCAGCAACTGCACTGCACTCTATTGGAGGCATCATATTCATTTAAATGTACCATTTAATTTAAAGGTACCATTTATATTAGTGAATTACATGGGGTCAAGGCATGGCCTTGGACAATGTTCTGCAATCGTTTATAGGTTCTAACTCTTAGCTAAACCTGGCACACTCCCAGAGTAGGTGCTGGAACTGCTCCTGGGGCAGCAAGGAAAGGAAACAAAACGGAAGAAGCAACATTTTAAGTTCTATGCATGTATATGGGCTCTGTTGTCACAGTTGCTATTATGGCTGAAGAGTGGTCCAAGGCCAAATTTTTGGTAGGGTTGACACAGCCAGATTGACTCTAAAATTCAAGCACATCACTGGGAAGTCCTACCAGTGTTTTTGAAAGCACATATTTCTCTTTCTTACTGCTATTCTTGAGATTAATGTAAAAAGCTAGTAAAACAGAACTGATTTATACCTGCAGCTAGAAAATGTTGAGATTAAAGACTTCCCTGTATTCTTGGAGACAGAGCACATAGTCTCATCATCGTTATGTCATATACCTACAGTAAGTTATTGTAAGCACAGAGAATAGACTTATCCTGCTTCTGCTTCTGTGATACATTTGGCTTGTCTAAGATTAAGTATAAACTAGGTAAAGACTTAAAGGATCATATAATCAGCAGTCCATCTATCCAATTATAATCAATTTCACAGAGAGAGATTAGCATATTTATACCTTCATACATACTTCAGTAAGTACAGTGAGCTGCTGTAGCTCCACAAGGTGGCACTGAGGAGATGTAGAAGTGTGTAACATAATTAGTAATTTTATAATTCTGTGAGAGTGTTAATTCACAAATTTTTCAATACATTAACCATGTTAACCATAATGATTTCAACCCCTGCACCAGAAAATAACCCCAGTTTCATGCACATACATTTTCTTTGTGAGAAAACAAACAATAAAAAAAGCAGGATGAAACCCTTTTTTTGTTGTTGTTTATTTTTAAAATACTGTATTCTCAAAACAGAGTTCAGGAATTCATGCCTTTCAATATAAAGATTTCAGAGTGAAGATGTGAATGTCATTGTATGCATATGCTATAATCCTCAATTGTTAGTTCTTTTACAGAGAAATTGCATATAACTCCACCACACATCAGTGTTCTCGGTTCTGTTTTTGAAATATATTAAGACCATTAGATGGTTTTGGGCCCGCTAGAAATACATATAGCAAAAATATATATATGTGTGTGTATATATATCTTCTATCAGTGTAGAATAATGTCCAAAGTAAATGAGAGTCTCCAATAATATCCTAGTATGTAAAAAAAACCCCATAATTTATCTTTTTATTTTAAGATAAAAGGATTAACATTACATTGTAATGTGAGCTAATTTTTAGAGTGTCATTATTTCTTTCCTTTATTAGTCTATAATTACACAGACTATAATTAGATGATGAATTCATAAGTTAGTGTTACAGCTTGAAGTTTGAGGTTGAATTGGAGTGAAAGAAAGATATTAATAATAGACTACAACTATACATGGAAACTCTGGGAGAAATAATGAACTGAGAATAAATATCTAGAAAAGCAGTTCAATAGACCTGCTCTATTAGTCTTTAAATACAGGCTTCAATTAGAATATTTTTCCATTGATATCAAGGGGATTACTTGCATAGTTAAATGTCATGATGCATCAAAGCATAGAGGGTCAAATATAGAAGCACTTGAATAGGCCACAAACACTTGAGGACCACAAAAATGATCAAGGGCTGGAACACCTCTGCTCTGAGGATAGGCTGAGGGAGCTGAGGTTGTTCAGCCTAGAGAAGAGGAGACTTTGGGGGGACCTTGGCCCTGCCTTCCAATACCTGCAAGGATCCTACAGGAAGGCTGGAGAGGGACTTTTCCTAAGGGTGTCTAGGACAAGGGGGAATGGTTTGAAGCTGAGGGAGAGTAGGTTTAGAGTGGATCTTAGGAAGAAGTTCTTCATCAAGAAGCAAGGTTGTGGATGCCTTCTCCCTGGGGGTGTTCAAGGCCAGGTTGGATGAGACCTTGAGAAGCTGAGTCTAGTTGAGACGTGTCCCTGCCTGTGGTGGTGAGGTTGAAGTAGATGATCTCTAAGGTCCCTTCTATCCTAAGCCATTCTATGATTCTGTGTTTTATGAAATGCATTCATACTTTCTTCCTGTCTACAAATTCAAAGATGTGCAGCCTGCAAGAGCCAGGGCCTGTACCCAAAACACTTTAGAATGAAATCAGCCAATACAGGGCAGGGGATGGAACACACAGGGAGGGAGGCTGGCAACATGTTTTTGCCATACTGTTGTGAGCCATGCTGTGCCACTTGACCTCATGGCCTGAGAAGGAAAATGGGTTATGTCCCATTTTATTTGCTGCATAAAGATACCCTAAGGGATACCAAAATTTTCCTCTAGCATGGAATTGTGAGTCTTACCCCTGCTGTTAAACACATAATTCTATTTCTTTTCTCTTTATTCTTCCTAGGAAAACAAAGAAACAAACAAAACCACAAACAAACAAACAAACAAAACCACAAACAAACAAACAAACAAAACCCCACTGAAACAAACACGCACTCCCACCCCACCCCAAAAAAACACACACACACAAAACCAAAACCCCAAACCAACAACAACAACAAAACCAACCAACCAAACAAAAGCTTTACTTTCATAGTTATAACCCAAATTGTTAAGGACTACACCCCTGGACATCCTAGCAGTTCCGTATGACAGATGATGGACTAGAATTGGGTGAAACTTTCTATTTGGCATTTCTTATTGGCTAAGCCTAGGTGGTTTCCTAAATAACATATGTGGTTTTCAGATCATTCTCTGAGGTTCTGTTCTCGGTTCAAAGTGGTCATAAATGCTTTCTGGCTTTGGTTAGTTAGGAAAATTCAAAATCATTGTCAGATTTCTGCCCACAGATATAAGGCAGTAAGGAAAAAATTGCATTCTGAGTTTTAACTGTGGCAGCTTGATAACCACATAACATTTCCCTGACCTACAGCAGCAAAGTATCAAAATGATTAAGTGGTTTAAAGGCTGCACTTACAAGAGATTTAGAAGATGCAGTGCCTAATGGAATATAGAAAAGCACTTTAATGATGTTATTTAGAAAAATAGGCTTGGTGTATTTTCCTCTTATTTTAGAAGTGTACTGATTAGATACAAACCATGAGCTATTTTTCATCGTATCTGATAATCTATAAACACATTAGTGGGAAAAATAGTTTCCTGGGTAATGCTGGATTTACAGAATTATTTATTCTTCTTTATCACATCTTCTCTTTGTCTATGGTAGAAGGGATTATCTGCGAACAAATGTGTGGAACATCTTCCTTATGAGGAAAGGCTGAGCTGGGTCTCTTTATCTTGAAGAAGAGGGGACTGCAGGATGACCTCATTCGTGTTTATAAAGATGTGAAGGGTGATGTTGGAAGGATGGAGCCAGGCACTTCTCAGTGATGTCAAATGACAGCACAGGGGGCAATGGGTGCAAGCTGGAGCATGAGAGGTTCCATGTGAACATAAGGAAAAACTTTTTCATTGTGAGGCTTCCCAAGAGTTGGGGAGTTTCCTTCTCTGGAGAAATTCAAAACCCACCTGGATGTGTTCCTGTGTGACCTACTCTAGGTCATCCTGCTGTGGCAGGAGGGCTGGACTAGATGATCTTTCAAGGTCTCTTCCAACTCCTAACAGTCTGTGATTCTGTAGCTATTTAGCTGCTTTATAGAGGCCTGAATAAAATATTCCAAAATCTTACTGTCATCATGAAAACTGTAGCTGTATGATGTGATTAAATCACTCAGTCACTTTATCTACATGATAAAGAAAGATGCACACCTGCAGTCCTAGTGGGATTTTTATTGCCTACATCTAGATGAATATATCAGTCACATAGCTCTCCTGACAGCTGACAAAGAGACATATATAGCTCCAAAATTCAGGTAATCTCATCCTAAAGAGAAATTAAGAGGTGCCCTCTCTAACTGCAGCAGCACGAAATTCAAGGCAAATCATTCATCTGTCAAAAACTGGGCATGTTCATCCCCTCTGAACTGCGTGCACAGTGGTTGCAGTTTCTCAGATTCTTGTAGGCCTACACATTCCCTATCAATATGTAGTGGTCTAAACAGCAAGTTTATTTTGTGCTTAGTTACCACTTTGAATTAACTTCACTCGAGCTGTTAATTATCTTTAATACTCAAAGCATAGTAAACCCAAAGGAAGAGTATAATTTAATTTTAATTTTATTCCAATAAAAAAAATAATAAAGATGATAGGCAAAAATCAACTGAGATCTGTAGGAAGAACAGTCTTTCCAAGGGTAGCTCTTCATTCTCTTTTCATCACAAAACTCGAGTGCTAGTATCTGTAGCAGTTGGAACCCTTCTATTCACCTTGGGTTTAATCAGCTTTTTCTGACACAGAGAATTACAAAATAAAACTAAATTAATTACATAATTAGGCAGTTGTATTTTCTTCAGTATAGTGCTTTCCCCTGTATTATCTGTATTATCTGTAGCACTTGACGGGGTGCTTGGTGCTGTGGGTTAGTTGCTTGGGCGGTGTTGGATTGGTTGATGGGTTGGACGCGATGATCTTGAAGGTCTCTTCCAACCTGGTTTATTCTATGTATTCTATGTATTCTATGTATTATTTCTTGTATACCACTTCCTCTGATTAAAAGTTGGGTTTTCGCTTGTTTCCCTTTGATGTCCTTCATAAGATGCTAGGATAAGTCAGGTTTGAAGGGACCTCCAGAAGTCTCTAGTCCAATGTCAGGAGTAAGATCAAAACAGGTTGCTCAGGGCTTTTTCTAGTCTGTTCTTTAAAACCTCAAAGGAGTTAGACTTTACAACCTTTCTGGGCAGCCTGTGCTACTTATGACTGTCCTTACGATAATGTTACACTAGTTTTGTTTGTTAATAAGTATATTGTTTTACTATGTATGGTAAATAAATAATACAAAGAAGAAAAGATTTGTTGTTTTCTCCTCAAGGTTAGTTTCAGTGAGAAAAACAGAGAATTAGATACCCATTATATATTTCTGATAAAACTAACACAGCTCCGGACTTGAACCTTCCCTGGTAGAAACTAGGGCTTTTCTATTTCTGAACAGTTTCAATGCTGTATCTGACCTGGTAGAGCAGGCCTGTCTCTACTTCTCCATTCTAACGGTATGAGTTTTCTAGATGAACCTACCTCTGAAAACCAGGGAGTTGCACTTTACTTGAGAAATGGCCTGGGGAACAGGAGTGTGCATCCGCTGATGTGGGTGATGGATAGAAAGAGCATAGCAAAAAGACCCACAAACCTGTAGTGGTAGCAGAACCTACGAGGCTGCAGAGAAGCACAAAGAGACAAGCAGGCCTCAGTGGTTATGGAAAACAACTTGGGATCAAAGAGTACTTGGCAGTTTGCTTCAGTTCAGGAATCCACTTAGCTGGTTGAAACCAGACTTAAAAGAAAGAACAGGCAAAGGGAGAGGTGCTCATAGTCATTGTGTCTGATCTAGTTACTCCAAGTGTTCTCAGTCATAAATTCCCTATTAAAAGTAATTAAATGTGTCTTGTTAAGTCTTTTGTCTTCTTTGGAGAGATGTCCATAAGGAAGAGATATAGACAGACACTCAGTCCTGTGGCTCACTCTGGGTCCTGTCGCAGAAAATATTATCACAGAGCATGTTTTTTAGCTAAAATTGGGTTGTTTAGTTTGACTTGCTGACTCATTTTTCCAGCTGGTCTGTCATTCTACTCAATTCCAGATGAGGCAATAGGAAAAAGAAAACTCTTTTGAATGTTCCACCCTCTTGCCAAACCGAGTAACAATTAAAAGCTCCAATTTTCATTGCAGTTCTTTATCTCTGTTAATTATCCAAGGAACACTAAATCAGATATATTGTCCTCTGCTTGTTGTCAATAATTTAAATTCTAAATTCTTTACAGATTAGTTGCAGATTTAACATGCTGCTCCTTTTCCCTAAATTACATAGCATTTCACAACTTGAATCCAATGCAGTGTTTTATTTTTATATTTGAGATCAAATACTAGACAGTCCAGTCTAATTGGCTCATGTTTTATACACACATAAGCAAACCCACATGGCTCTGTCTGAAGTTAATTAGTCACTTCTACCACAAAAGAGACATCAGGTCACTCAGCTATCTAACTAGTGGCCTTCAGTGTTATTGTTTTTTCTAATTGCACCATAAGTTTTTGAGATGATGGCAATCTGAATCAAGTGTTTCATGGACACTGAACTGGGAGCAGTGGTGAGTTCAAAGAACCCAGGAGTATGGTTGGTAGGGACCTTGTGAGTTGAGAAATACCAAAAGAAAATAACATTGTGATATTCAGCTTGAAAAAAAATAGGCGGTAATTAAATAGAAACAAAAAGGTCCATCAGAAAATGTAAAAGAGACCAAGAGAAAACAGGGGATGGCAAATGTAACTTGAATTTACAATGTGGTACAAAAAAAGAATAACAGAGTTGTAGACTTAAAAAGGAGTCTGGGAGGGGCAAGCAACAAGAGGGAGGTTGTGAGGTGCCCTTGATCTCAAAGGTCTCTTCCAACTTCAACAGTTCTATGATTCTATGTTTCTATTATGTCTTCATTTTAAACATAGTCATCAAGTTCCAGAGGTCTTGATCTCATGTTGTTATTTGTAAAGAGGCGAAGTTAAAGTTGCAGAGAAAAAAAGAGATGCCTGAAAAAAGGAAAGGCAGTCTAGTCCTTGGACATTCCTTCAGAGAGACATAATAATAGTGAACAGCTGTTAAACTCTTTGGAAAATATTTTTCCCACCTCTAATAAAAATGCTTAACTTTTGAACAAAATATTCAACCAGAAGCTGAAACATAAGATAAGTAATTTTTCTTTGTGATTTGTAGGATTCTACCAGGTTTTGTTTCAGTCTTTTCTTATTTGGATCAGACAATTTGAATAGAAAATAACTTCAGCTGCAAAACTTCTTTTCAGACCAAAACATGGATAGAATTTGGTGAATTCTGGAATTCTTCTGAAGCCATAATTCCCCTCATCTGAAGAGATAGATTGGAGTACTGCCTAAACAAAATGGCATTGTACTTATAAAATATGGCTTAAAGTGAAATCTCAGGGGATTATCCTTTCTGTGGAACTTGGCTGAACTAATTTAGTGGGTTTACATGAAAAAGGCTGAAATTCTGAGAATCTTTCCTGTAGTATCTGAAAATTTATTGTGGTGGTTTGTTTTTGTTTTGTTTTGTTTTGTTTTGTTGGTGGTGTTTTTTTTAATGAAATTATTTTATATCCTAAAAAAAAATCATGGTTTTCATTGCTGTGAATTCTACCACCATGCATGTGTTCATTTTAACTAATTGGTAAGCATCAATAATGATAGGAGATTATGTCAACTAATTTAACAAAACCTGAAGAGTTATAATTGCAACATTAGGGTCTAAAAAAAATTAATATGCTTGATGGATGCAACCAGTGTAAGAGCTTTAAACTATGAAAAGTGCATGAAACAATATTCTTGAGTTCTACTTCATGGACAGGCTTGAGAGATGGGGCCAAGCCAACCTCATGAAGCTCAACAAGGCCAAGTGCAAGGTCTTACACCTAAATCAGGAAATTCCAAGAACAAATATAGGCTGGAGAAAGAGTAGCTTTAGAGCAGTCTAAAGCAGAAGGACTTGGGAGATGTCAGTTGATGGAAAACTCAACTTGAGCTGCCAATGTGCATTTGTAATCCAGAAGGCCACTGTGTCCTGGACTGCATCAAAAGCAATGTGACCAGCAGGACAAGGAAGGTGATTCTGCTAGTGTGAGACCATACCTGGAGTCCTGTGTTCAGTTCTGGTGCTCCCAGTATCAGAGGGACGTGGAGCTGCTGGAGTGTGTCCAGAGGAGGTCCATGAAAATAGTCAGGGGGCTGGAATACTTCTGCTATGAGGACAGGCTGAGGAAGCTGAGGTTGTTCAGCTTGGAGAAGAGAAGGCTCTAGAGAGACTTAATAGCATCCTTCCAGTACATGAAGAGGGACTATAAGAAAGTCAGGAAGGGACTTTTTGTAAGGGCTTGTAGTGATAGGATGGGAGTGAATGGATTGAATCTGGAGGAAGGCAAATTTAGACTGGATATTAGGAAGAAATTCTTTACAGTGAGGGTGGTGAGAGATTGGAACAGGTTGCCCAGGGAGGCTCCCTGGAGGTGATCACAGCCAGGTTGGTTGAAGCCTTTAGCAACCCCCCATTGAAGGGGGATTGGAACTAGATGATCTTTAAAATCCCTTCCAACCTTTACCGTTCTGTGAATGTATGAATCTAATATTTTAATAATAGTGTATCTATTATGGTGATAAAGAAGCAAATTTTGCAGAGTTATTTTCCTGTTCATATATATGCAGAGTGCAGGTATCATTAAGTAATATGCATTTGGTTTTAATTTTGCTAGGTACGTGTGTTCACATTTTCTGTTGGTCAACATAATTATGACAAAGGACCCATACAGTGGATGGCCTGTGAAAATAAAGGTACAGTGTTTTCCTTTTAAACTCTTCTTTGATAGATATTTGGGTAGGTAATATTTTCACTATTCTCTAAAAATTTCAGATTATTGGTTTTCAGCCTGATTTTTAAGTCAAACCTTACAAGCCTGTGGTAACATGGTATTTCTGTATTTTAACTGTAGCAACATTTGGTTTGTATGTACAGAAAAATGCCTCCAGAAGGAGAAGGGCTGTTAAAATTGATGCATTTGAAAGGGATAAATGACTTATCACTTTTGGTGTAAGGGAAATACATGCAAGCGTTGTTTGGGTCTTTACTTCTTGGCTGACTTGGTGGAAGCACATAGTTCTTAAGCAAACAGGTGTTCATGTAGCTCATAAAGGACCTTTACTTTCATAAACTAGTTTCAGAGTCAATATGATGGGTTATTAAGTGCATCTGACAGCATGACTGAGTTACAAGAGTTGCATAGTTTCTTTGAGTGAAACATCTTCCTTATGAGGAAAGTCTGAGGTAGCTGTGTGACCTCATTCATTTTTATAATGATGAGAAGGGCAGTGTCAGGAGGATGGAGCCAGGCTCTGCTTAGTGATGTCCAATGACAGGATAAAGGGCTATAGGTTCAAGCTGGAACACAGAAGGTTCTACATAAACATAAGGAAAAAGCTTTTTCACTGTGAAGGTGTCAGAGCACTGGAACAGGCTGCCCAGAGAGGTTGTGGAGTCTCCTTCTCTAGAGACATTCGAAACCCACCTCAATGTGTTTCTGTGTGAGCTGCCCTAGGTGATCCTGCTCTGGCACAGGGTTGAACTCAATGATCTTTTGAAGTCTCTTCCAACCCTTAGCATGCTGTGATTCTGTGTGTCAGTCAGGCACACCAAGTGTCTGTCTTAAAGCTCTAGAAAATAGAAGCAGAACTTACATTTATCTTTCTCAAATCTATCATTAGATACACAGATATCCTCAGTGAGTGAAATATCTGCCTTACTCTTGGAGTGGGAGTGTGTAGTGATTTCCTTACTTGCATTATGTAAATTATCCTGAGAAAAACAGTTTTTCAGTGATCTACATAGTCTCTAAAATAATGGTGCTTTTGAGGAGGGAAAGCAGCCTATCTGCTCAGGAGAGAAAACCAGACTTGAAATCTTGCCATGTTATTCAGTGGTTTTGATCTAGAGCAGGATAGATTTGGCTTGGGCATTAGGAACGACTTATTTTCTATGAAGGGAATGGAACACTGGAACAGGTTGTCCAGGGAGGTGGTGGGTATATTCAAGGTCAGGCTGGATGGGGCTCTAAGCAACCTGATCTAGCTGGGGATGTCCCTGCTTACTGCAGGGCAATTGGTCTAGATGGTCCCTTCCAACGCAATACCTTCTATGATTTTATGATTCTCAGATCTGCTCAATACCTCTATTATCTCCTTATCATTTTCCAAGGCACACTTCACTTCCTCTTTGGCACTTTCAAATATGGTTTCTAAAGAATGCACTTGTAGTAGGTCTTTCTCAACTTGGATGGTCTGTATTGCACCTTCGAGTTTTACATGTAGCTGGGTACTTGTTATCCATTCTTTGTTTAAATGTTAAATCTTGGAACAAAGAAGATGAAGTTGCTGTTCTCTAGTTATTTTACCTGATGAAATTTTAATAAATTGCATTATTTATACAGTGAAAAAAATTCACAGGAAGATTGATGGATTGCCTGAAAAGCAAGACCCTATGTTTTACTGCTTTTGTGATTGGGCAAGTAGCTTCTGCCAGCTGTGAGAGCTCTTGGGTGATGAAGACTCAAGGTTGTCATCCATTGCAGGGACAGGCACAGAAGGAATGTGGTTGTCATCAGTATCTGCATTTAGAGTGATGCTTTTTCATAAGGCTTTGGAATGAGTCTTCCAATCTGACTTCAGTCCATGCGATCTCTGCTCATCTATTTACCTTTAGACCAATAATTGGATAATCTGTGTGATAAGCTTAGGGGTCTGTATTAATATGTCAGACCAGGAGGCCTAAAGCTTCTCCTTAGCATGCCAACATGTGTTTAACAGCCTTGCACTTGCCACAGCTTCCTTTGTAGTTGAGGGAACTCCTTTTTTATTTTGCTTTTTTTTTCATTGAGAAGTTAAAAATCTGCATAAAATATCATTTGAAAATACAACTGCTGGTGATGCCTGATCGTCCCTTAAAATGATCCACGTCAGTTGAATCAGCTGATGGTTGGACTCAATGACCTTAGAGGTGTTTTCCAACTGAAACAATTCTATGATTCTAAGAAAAGTTCAAAAAATGTTATTTAATGAATTACTGTGTGTATGAAAAAAAGGCAAACAAACCAAGCAGCCAACAAAAACAAACCCACTGCGTATTTATTTCTAGTTACTTGAAACTTTTTACTATCACAATAGGATAAAATAAGACATTATGGTTGAGTTTTGAGAATTCTGATTGTAATAGCCATCTATGAAAAGATGGAACTGATGACAGATAAATTAAGCAAAGCTAATTTTTATTAAGGGGTCTGGACTAATGGATTTTTTTTCTTTTTTTTTTTCTTTTTTTTTTTTTCCCCAGTTGGTTGGCTGGTTGGATTGCTTTCTGGTTTTCTCCAGAGTTTACAAGGGATCAGAAAATATCAAAATTATTCTTGATGTGATTTTTTTAGCATCTCAGATAATCTTTTATTTCTTATTTGTATCCTGATTTCTTTACCTAGGAAAAGCAGTAAAAAAAGATGAAAGTAAAATTTCTGTATAAAGATTCAGTCGGAAACATTTTATAAGACTTTGAAAAAGAGGTGCCTCAAATGCTTTATATTATAACTATGGTACAAGAAATAAGAGTTAAATAGGAAACAGAGAAATTATTACTTTGTTTAATATTTTAAATAGAGCAATTGCCAGACCTGACTGTAAATATGAAAGTATTTGACAAACTGATGAGAGGTGAGATAGATTTCAAAAGATCTTAAAAATTAAGACCACTAGGGAATGAGATTAAGATATGATTATCAATATAAAGATAAGAGAAAGAGAAAGATATTGTTAGAGAAAAAAAATAAATATAGAAGAAACTTAGCTTGTATAAATATCATATTTCTCATGTACCATAACCTCACAAATTCCTTGGTATGCTGACTAATTAATTAGGAGATGCTGCAGCTTCATGAATAGCAGATTGTATTGTCAGATTATTACAGAAAAAAAACACAAATGTTTTTATTTTCTGAGCAGGGCTTTTTTGATTGACATCTTTGTATCTCAGAATACTACATGCATGTACACTCCATTGTCTAAAACAAATGAACCAGCTGGCTTAAAGCATAACCACCTATGTCATCTAATTATTGAGGCAAAATGACCATAATCCTCTGTCCAAAATTGATGGGATTTTGTGTTTGTACATCCAAAGAAGCAAACTTTTCTTTAATTTTTTTCCTTAATTGCAAGTTTTAGTTTATTATCAAGTCACACATTGCTTATGTCAAACTAAATGCTAACTCAGAACTCTTTTCCGTCCTCCTGCTTCATCTTCCTTCCAGTTTGATTTACAACTTACTTGGCTTGAAATGAGATATCAGTGTCTGTCTTCAGTCTTATTGATGCATATGAGTAATATTTTTAATTAAAACAAATACTTAATAGAATCAATGCTGAATAAAAATATTTTTGATGTTAGAAATACCCATTAGTTTTTCCCATTATTTCCAGAGTGCCCTCTATTTTTATGCTATGAACTTCACTGTTGTGGCAGACCATAGCTATACTTGCATTCCTATATGCATTCAGCATATAATTATGATCCTGTCACAGTATATTAAAATAGCCATTAAAAATCCTTGCACATTAGAGTAACTGGGATTTCAGGAGTACAAATTCAGTTCATTGTCTCATCTTTAAAGCAACAGATAGAAATACACATTATGTACTCTCACTGTTTATGAGTAACAAGCTTAGCCTGTGTGGCATAGTAACACATAATATGTGGCCATTCATTGTGGTGGCACCTACTGAAACAGCATTTCACTTATGCCTGATAATTTCTATAAAAAATACATTAGCAATTTCAAGCTAAATAAAATTCCTGAAGACTAAGATACTAGCAATACATGATAGTGAGTTGATGTTATTTTTGTTCCAAATTTTAGGTTATTATTATGAAATTCCATCCATTGGAGCCATAAGAATAAATACCCAGGTAAGTGTGTTGGCCAGATCCACATGCAGTTATAATACAAAGTGGAGTAATTAATGCTCCTAAATCTGTTGTATTTTATGTGTGTTTGCATTAATTAGATTTTAAAATACTATACATTAAGATCAGAAAAAAAAAATAAAGCTTTCTTTTATGTATGAGGGAGTATTCTGGTAAAGTGTTCTCATTCTTTTCCTATTTGTATTAGTTGTAGTGAGCCAATTAACAATGTGATCCCTGTTTCCCTGGCTAGCTGGCCAAAAGCATGTTTCACGCTCATCAGTAATGTGCATGAAACATCCTCTGAAGCAGGCTGCCCATGTGCACATAATATCACATTTGAAGGGATCTGTATCCTGCAGACCTCTGCACATGGACTGTGTTTTGGTCTCAGTTTCATGGTCACTCTGATCTAGAGACAGAGAAGTGATTTTTTAATCAAGTTCTATAAAGCCATCAATTTTTATGACATGTCAAAGCATTCATAATCTGTCTCCTGCCTTATAGCATGATCCTAAAGGATCATATTATGTGGAGAAGGCTGTGGATAGGTATATAGCCCTGCTGCAATATCTGAACTCAGCTGGGCAGAAACAGTGACCTGGTACAATCCAACTTCTAGGAGAGATTCCTGGATTAATCCATCCAATCTGGGAGACACAAGACTTTTTTCCTTCCAAAAGGATTCAGTAGCATTATAGCAAACAAGCATGTAGATAATTAAAGGCACAGGACCCTGGCATTATATGATGCCATCTGAGCTTACAGTGTAGATGAAGAGAGTTACAGTAAGTTGCCTGAAAATCCATGTATTTGTGTGTTCAGAAAAGTAGAGAAATATCATAGCAGTTCTTTGTCCTTCCAAAACCAGGCATGACATTTTTTGGCAGTGAGTCCTTCCTTTGGCTTGAAGAGAAGTCCTTTGATTCTGTTAAACTCTTCCAGATAGTATCTGGCAAGATTTAGCCGTAATATGAAGATTGAAACAAGTTTGATGGCATCTGCTCCCAAATCAGACCAGCAATCTGACATCTCATACGATCACCAGCTTTAGCTATACTCTTGAACTGGAAGATTTTAAAACCCTGAATCTTTTTGTTTCAATAGAAGTTATGCAAGTTGTTGCACCCAGCTGTTGCACCACCCACCCTTCATCTCCCATTCTCTCTTCAGGGCTGAAGGTTCTGTGATCTGCTTGTAATTTTGTTATGTCATTAGCAATTCATTTTGGATCAAAAATAGCTCAGATTCCCACTTCACAGATGCAGAGCACTCGTTATGGGTGACTAAGGTCCAGGTGACCAAAACTGAAATGCAGGAATTCCCTTGACAGTAAATACTGCAAAGTGAAGACTGAATTCTTGGTAGTATAATTTTAGACAATTAAATAAATACTATTCCTGCATTAGTGGTGATTTTTTTCTGATATTGTAAATTTTTATTTATTTATTGAAGTTTTAAAAAAGCTGTTTCTGGATTTTGTGCCTTCTGATGAGTTTATTACACTTTTTGGCAGGAATATCTGGATGTTTTGGGAAGACCAATGGTTTTAGCAGGAGAAAAAGCCAAACAAGTTCAATGGACAAATGTCTATCTGGATGCTCTGGTATGGTTTGTATTTATCTTTAGCAAAGAAAGAATTTTATCAAATTAGTAACTATAGGGATCCATTTTTCACAGTATTGAGGACTCAGTTTCCTATTGCTCCAAACATAGTATTTTACATTTACAACATCTACACACTTCAACAAATCAATTTTTCATACAGCAATTTCTAATGCTTGTATCCTCCTAAGTGTCCTGACCTGTAACAGAGAGAAAAACCATAAAAAATCTTCCACACAGATCTTTAAGTGTAGGTCATTGTTGTCCTCAAGTAAACAAAAGGACAAAGAAGAAGATAGTTTTGTAGTGTTGCATCTGTGCTGTGCTAAAGGTTATGTCTTGTGTTACAAGTGAGGAGGTTTGTTTGGGTTTGTTTGTTTGTTTGTTGTGTTTGGTGGGTTTTTTTTGGTTGGTGGTTGGTTGGGTGTTTTTCTCTTACTGCATTTCAGGCAGAATGAAACCTGTCAATGTCACTTGGAATTTTTACAAATTCTGTACTTGGAACTTTAAATTATCATGTTGATGTAATTACTTGCTTGCTCAAGGTAATGATTTCTTTAATTGGACAGTGTAAGTAATAGAGAAATAAAAAAAGATATATCAAGTGCTTTCCTTACTGCTAGATTTATCACTTCAGTCTTGTAAACCAAACATATTCAGGAAACTACGAAATGCAACATATTATTAGCAGCAATCAAATCTGTTACTCTAGATAACCTTTTTCTGAGTAACTCTAACTAGACAAAATTTACTGCAAAATGGTCATCTGGAATCATGCATTTATCCAAGTTCACAGGATCATCTAATGTCATGTCAAAATCCACTTCTTCCTGTCAGTCAGCATTACTGTAAATTTTTTATCAACACATCATGTGACATAGAGGAATTCATTTTTCTTTGGAATTTCAATGGCCAGAAGTTCATTAACTGTGTTTTCTTGATTACTGTTGAGGTACTTACTGGAAACATGTGGGATGTTATGTCAAAAATTCCTATGTACTGTCCATATCCTGTTGTAAAGCCAAAGCTAAATTTGTAATCAGGGATAGAAAGTGATCTGTTCAATGAGGTAAAACAAGTGATTCCTGCAAGCTTCTGTAGTGTTACTTTGTATTTTCAGTGGGCTCATTCAGTCTTTCCTTCAAGCTTTTCTCTATTCATGTGGGATATATATGAGTCTGTCTATATCTAATTAAATATTTATGTATCTCTGTGTGTGCATACTTATTTACCTAACCCAAGTAAACTGTTCAAGTAAAGGCTGAAATTTGAGAACTTACCAGAGATGGAAGCATGAAAGCGCAAGTGTATCTAACTCATTCTGCAGATTTTGGTTGTTAGTTTTAGCAGGGACTGAGACTTAACTTGTCACACTAATTCTTTATCTTAATTTCCAAAAAGCAGCTGCCTTCTCTAGGGCTTATTCTTTTCCTACTTGTGCCTCACTGAACTCTTTCCTGTCCTTGTATCTTCCTGTCCAGCAGCTGTTTTTGACCTAAGGCTAAAATAATGCAAAGTTTATTACATGAGTCAGTGTCTGAATTGAGCTAAAGTTCAGGTTATGAAATCCTGAAGAGGTACTTCCATTTGAGGCTATCTTTCAAGACTCTTTAATAATTTGATGTATTCCTGGTAATTCACTCTTTTCCTGCCCTGTTCCTCCATGTTCTTCCAGGTTCTGTTAGATTCTTGCTCTGGCTTCACTTTCTGCAAGATAATCCCAGTTTTCAGATACTTTTAGGTTTACCAGTTAGTCTTAATTTATTTACAATTATTGTCCTCTCTTACTGTACATTTTTGGGGGAAGAGAAAGTGTTTTTCCCCATACATAACCCTCCCATTTCATTATGTATCTCTTCTATGCTTCTAAAAAAATACCCTATTCCTTCTTTCTGATTCATCTCCATTTTTTACTTTACTTTACTTTGCTTGTAATGCTACTAAACTTGATCTCATCACTTTTCATTACATACACAAACTTTAGTTTGTGAAGGATGATTTAAAATTCAAGAAGGTGCTATTAGACTGGGCAAATGGAGAACAGATTTCATCAGAGTGGAGTAATATATTATTTTAGCTTATATTTTAAGGAAACAAAGGGCTCAGCAGAATACATGGAAGGAGGAAGTACCAGTAAGGTGACAAAAAGCTGAAATCTATCCCAAACATTAAAAAAAGAAAAAAAAGTTAAAAATCTTCCTGTGGGCAAATTAGAATGGAACCCAAAATTTACTGGCTATCTAAAAGTATGGGTTTGGGGATCCTATTTTAAATATGAGTTGTGACTGTTAAGAAAGGGAAATCAAATTTCTTACATTTTCCCAAATAAGTGCAGATGCTTTGCCTCAATTCAACAAGAGACTCTGATTTTGCAGAATTGCAAGCCAGCGAAAAGGGTTGCTAAAAGTAGTAGGAATTTGCTGTTGATATTTCCTGTATGTATTTGTTGCCTGCCATCTCCACTTTGATTTTGCTTTCTTACTTTTATCTTTTTTGTTTGTTTGTTTTCTGGGGTTTTGGGGTTTTTTGGTTGGTTGGTTGGTTCATTGGTTGGTTTTTTATTCAGTCATTGCTATTTGGGTTTTTTAATGTGCTGGGTACTGTAGCTCTAAGCTTGTTTGCATAATATTTAGGGGATTTTATTATATCCTAAGTTGTTGCACACCATCTCTTTAAAAAATAATTTATAGTTCATTATCAGATGGACACCAAAACAAAAGCAGTTTTAACTTTTTATAACATCATTAAATAGAAGTATTTTGTTGTTGTTTGGTTTGTTTGTTTGTTTCCAAACTAAAGTCAGTACTTTAATGTACCGTTTAGTTGCAGTAATTGCTGCAGCATTTGCTATTGAACTAAAAAGTGTTTTTCTCCCCTCTGTCTATGGTTATTTCCTAGGAGCTGGGCCTTGTGATTACAGGAACTCTGCCTGTCTTCAACCTAACAAAGGAACAAAATGGCAAAATAGTAAGCTCTTACTTTTGTCTTTTCCCATGGCACAGAGGTTGGAACTAAATGATCTTTAAGGCCCCTTCCAATCTAAACCATTTTGTGATTCTGCAAATGGGTCTCTGATTTCAAATTCTAATGATGTAGTAACTGGTTTTTGGTTGTGGGTGCAGTTTTTGTGCGGAGTTTCTCTCTTTGGTGTTTTTGTTTGTTTGTTTGTTTGTTTGTTTTTCTTTTTTTTATTCAGCATTATACTATATTGAAAATATGTTAATTCTTTTAAAGCTTCAGTTGTCCAACATAAGCATGCAATAGTAGCTCTATATTGGTGCTAGGAATTTAGAATTTGCTGGCAATATTAATGCATTGCTTTATGCTTTTTATTCTTATATTTATTGCTGATTCATCCAGAAAAACATCCATATTAATTTTCATAAACAATGTCCTTTTTATATACTAAGTTATGTATCTATTGAATGATATTTTGAATCACTTGGACATTATTAGCGTAGCATAGCATAGCATAGCATAGCATAGCATAGCATAGCATAGCATAGCATAGCATAGAATAGAATAGAATAGAATAGAATAGAATAGAATAGAATAAACCAGGTTGGAAGAGATCTTTGAGATCATTGAGTCCAGCCTATCATCCAACACATCATCCAACACTATCTAATCAACTAAACCATGGCACCAAAAACCCCATCCAGTCTCTTCCTAAACACCTCCAGTGATGGTGACTCCACCACCTCCCCAGGCAGCCCATTCCAATGACCAATCACTCTTTCTATGAAGAACTTCTTCCTAACATCCAGCCTAAACCTCCTCTGGCACAGCTTGAGACTGTGTCCTCTTGTTCTGCTGCTAGTTGCCTGGGAGAAGAGACCAACCCCCACCTGGCTACAACCTCCCTTCAGGTAGTTGTAGACAGCAATAAGGTCTCCCCTGACCTCCTCCAGGCTAATCAACCCCAGCTCCCGCAGCCTCTCCTCTTAGGGCTTGTGCTCCAAACCCCTCACCAGCTTTGTTGCCCTTCTCTGAACATGTTCCAGCAAGTCAACATCTTTCCTAAACTGAGGGACCCAGAACTGGACACAGTAAATATTTAAAATATTTAGAATAGGTGCCTAAGTAAATAGGCAGCTTCTCCAATAGTGTCTGTCAAATCCAAGTTCCCTGACTGTCACCGTTATTCTGCATTGTAAATACATCAAACATATTCTAACATTTTGGAATCTTAACAGAATCAGCTGATTCTTGGAGTCATGGGGGTTGATGTCTCTTTGGAGGACATAAAAAAACTGACACCACGATTTACAGTAAGTTGCTTGCATTGGTGGTTTCTCTGTGTGTCATATATGTACAGCTTCTGTGCATACTCTTCCAGAAGTCATACAGCAATGACTGGATGTGAGTGAAAATACCAGCAGGCTTCTTTTCCTATATTCTTTTCCATTGTTGTAGATTTTCTGATTATTTTCTCCCCAGCCATGTAGGAAAGTTCTTTAATATACATGTCTGTCTGTACCCTACCCAGTATGATTGATTTATATAGAGAGACATCTAGCTGGGGCATTTCTAAGAAAATGACTAGTACTGTGGAAAACAACAGCTGAGAAAGCAAAGGAACATCATGAATTTATCTGAAGGCAAAGCAAAATCCTGCAACTATAATGAAATCTTCCCATGCCACAGTAAAGTCTAGGACAGACTGGTTAAAAAGGCAGGAACAGGCCTGAGGGCCATGGGGAAGGAGAAGCTGAACACAGATTAGCAGAGTGACCTTGCAGTAAAGAAGGCCAACTATACAGTGAACACCTGTATCAGGCATACTGTGTCTAAATCTGATATTTTCAGTATAAGAAATAAGCTAAAGATCTGGGCATGCTATATACAGAGACCCAAGGTTGGCCAAGGGGTTAGATTACACGTAAAGTTGACAGAGATTATTTGTTCATATTGAAGAAGGAACCTAATGGGTATTATAGAGAGATGAACTTCAACATTTCTTGAAAGTTTGTAGCAAATGACAAGAGGCAGATGACATAATTGTGGTTTGGAAATTCCAACTGAAAATTAGAGAAAAAAATATAATTAGCAGGGTGGTTAACCACCATAGCAGGTTGCCTAAATTGGCTGCAGAATCACTGGTAGAGATAGTCAAAGACCCTTTGAAACCTAATCCTATATTGAAGTTGGATCTTATTCTGAATTTAGCTCATCTTTCAGTGAAAGGTTGTTGCAGATGACCTTGATATATCCCACCAGCCTAAATTACACATATTTATGATTTTAGAAGAGTATATCTCATATTTCATAATGCCTGAGCCAATGTATTTTCTTCAATAGGACCATTGCTTTAAAATAGTTAATTAATCTTTCTTTATTACTTACTGCTCTATAATGATAAACTTCATTTCTTTCTTTCAGCTTTGTCCAAATGGATACTATTTTGCAATTGATCCCAATGGGTATGTGCTACTTCACCCAAATCTCCAACCAAAGGTATGAAAACCCCTCAAAAATAACATCATAATAATAATCAGAAATAACAGAAAATAACATCTACTCAAAATGTCAGAGTACTAGTAAAGAAGTCACAGTTGTGGGTGTGTCAGGAAAATTTGTGCTGAACGTCAGCACAAAGGCCAGCATTGGCTGATAGTGAAGTTGGTTATCAGTAAAATAAATATTTATGTAATAAATATAAGTAAATATTTTACATACACACTTTATGTGTGAAATATATGTTTTAATATACATATTAATACTGAAACATTTAGTGGTAGCTGTAATATCAATATGACAAAAAATGCATACTATGTTACAAGATGCTTTTACCACAATAAGGAGTTTACTAGTGCACATACTTATTTTGCCATGCTGCCTTATTTCAGAAATTGAAGCATTCATAATTTCAAACCCGCAGAAATTGGGGGTGAACACAATGTATTTTAACTTGTATTTTTGCATTTGTTTATCTGCTCAGTTTCTGTGTACCAGAGCTCCATCACCCTCATGGCAAAGAACTTGTTCCTAACATCCAATCTAAATCTTCTCTTTTCTAATTTCAAACCATTGACCCTCATCCTATAGCTGCAGGCTTTTGGAAACAGTCCCTCTGCAGCCTTCTTGTAGGCCCCATTCAGGTACTGGAAGGGCTCTATTATGTCTGCCTGGCTCCGGGCTGAACAACCCCATCTCACTCAGCCTGTCCTTGTAGTAGAGGTGCTCCAGCCCCCCAGTCATAATTGTGGCCCTCCTCTGGACCCATGCCATCAGGTCCATGTCATTCCTGTATTGTCTCTTGATTTCACAGTCCACAAATATAGCGTTGTATAAATGATAAAGTCAAAATTTCACTAGGTCAAACTCCAGATTGTGAGAAATGTATGGATTATTTACAGATAAAAAAGTTAGAAATAATAATCACAGAATCAATGAGGTTGGAAGAGATCTCCAAGACATCACATCAAGTCCAACTGATCACCCAACCCTATCTAATCAACTAGACCATGGTACTAAGTGCCTCACCCAGTCTTTTCTTAAACACCTTCAGGGGCATTGGCCCTCCCTGGACAGCCCATTCCAATGGGCAATCACTTTTGCTGTGAAGAACTTTTTTCTAAGATCAAGTCTAAACTTCCCCTTGAACAGCTCAAGACTGTGTCCTCTTGTTCTGTTGCTGGTTGCCTGGGAGAAAAGACCTTACTACAACCTCCCTTCAGGTAGTTGTAGACAGCAATAAGGTCTCCCCTGAACTGCCTCCTCTCCAGGCTAGACAGCCCCATCTCCCTCAGCCTCTCCTCATAGGGCTTGTGCTCCAGACCCCTCACCAACTTTGTTGCCCTTCTCTGGACATCACTAGAAATATTAAAGATCAAACAAATATCCCTGTAGTTCGGTTTTGTCAGTATTAAAAATTATTTGAGCAGTATGTGGCCAAGATAAATGCAAGTAGTCAATACATATATAAATAAGGCTAGTAAGGCTTTTAAGCCCTAGTGGCATCCTACTTCTAAGTTATATTTTAGCAGTCAGCAGAATTTAGACATGCTACTTAAATTTAGACATGGAAATACTGGGGCTTTGTACATTGCATGCATATCCATCACTCTTTTTCCCCTCCCAGTCATATTCCTGTAGCAGATAGTAGCAACTGCTACTTGACTGTGCAGCTGTCCTCTCTTGTTTTTTCACCATGAAGTTCTATCATAGCTACAAAAGGGATAGCAGACCCCTTATTTAACTGTTTCACTATTTTTAACTGTCAAAGGCAGAAAGAGAAGTAGAGAATTCATCTACATATTTTAGTGATTCATTGAATTCTTAAGCTGGTGGAGGTCTGCATTGTGAATATTTGAATTAATTTTCTGTGAAGTAATGAATATGTTTAAAATCTTTTGCAAAGTGTGTAACAAAAGAAGAAAGGAAAAAAAAAATCTTTTGAAGAAGAGAAAAATAACGATCATAATTATTGAATAGAAAATTAATCATTCCTTTTGATATATTTTGAGATAACCCTTTTAAAAAGAAAAGGAAAGAAAAAAGGAAAAGAAGGTTGTAATACAGTCTTCATAAGATAGGATTTCAGTTTCTGTCTATATGCATTAAGTTTTCACGTGTTAAAAACTGAAAGCTTTGATTTGATTATTTTCTTGTTGAATTATTCAACAAATATATGCAACATTACCGACCAAATAATTTCATTAGATGTGATTAGGAATGCAGATGATAACAGGTGGTATCTTTACCTTTCCCCTTATATACAAATTAAATTTTCTTTTTGTTAACAGAGGAGTATAAAAGTAAGCAAGGTAATGTTCTTGCTTTAGGCACATTCTCGTGAGATACTCATGGATATGGATTCTGTTCATCTCACACTGCAGTGTAAACTTGTGATGTTGGAGAATAAAGAAACTTTGTTAGAGAGTGAGAAACAACTCCACCCAACTAAATCTTGGCAGGCTAGAGATTATTAGGATACTAACTGTCATGGTTTCTCGGTGTAGCTTTCTACTTAAAAGGCTCTAAAAGGCCAGAGATATTTTCACGTATTGCTAAAATGTTTGGTTTAAAGTATGGCTAAAAAGTCAATGATGTGTTATATGTTGTAGAATGTCAAAAGGTAATATTAAGCATATACATTATTATGATTGTTGTTATTGTTATTAACAGTTACACAGACTAGACTTTTTCACTCCCAGTTTGTTTGGGGTGGTGCATGCTATTCAGACTGATACAAGAACTACGTTTTAAAAGAAAGGTACACTACAAAGATGGATCTATTTGGAAATCCTGGACTTTACTTAACATGTCATATTAATTTTAGCTGAACCTCCTGGCAACTTTAACTCACTAACAAACAACATCTTAACCCTCTTTGCCAGCAATTTTTCAATAGATGTAATCTAAAACATCACTACATCTTTACCTTTGAAGAGGTGAGGGTGTATTAAATTTCCAATGGTTCCTTCTTCTGAATGTCTTCTGCTTTCCTTCTGAATGTCTGTAACCTGAAATCACAGCTGGTTCAACACAATATTTTGAGAAATTATCTTGCAGTATCATCTCATGAAAGAAACACCATGAAATACAGAATTTGTGAAGTTGTTTGCATAAATGAGAAAATTTAACAAAAGGCAGGTTCAAAAGCATGTAAAAATCACTAAGGATTTTCCCATCATGGTCTTATCTGCACATGAAAACTACATTGGCAGCCTTAATTCTTTCTCTTTAATATAGTTAAATATGCTTAAAATGCCATTTTTCAAGTTTCTGCAGTTAGCTATTTTACATTTTTAAACAAGTACTTCATTTTATGTTTTACTGCCAGTTTTCCTTGTGTGTATCTGCGTATGTGCATGTATTTTTCCCATTGTCTTGGAGAGAACATGAGAGTCATCCAATGTACATAGTCACTGAAATGCATTAAGCATGCTTTAACAAGATTAGTCTTAATTAGAGAAGAGTTGAAAATGGTAAATAGTTCAACTTCTGAATCTCTTCTAAAGATTAGCATCCTTTTCTTAATTTTTGTTACAGTTGTGAGCAAAGTCCATTCTGTGGTAGTTACAAAACTCCAGTTGCCTTCAGCAGAGTCCAGTATTTGGTCTGATGTTTTATGGTTTTGAAAGAAATATAAGAGATGTTTTTGAGAGTAGATATAAAGTAAATAAAAAAGTTAAACTCTTCTTATACTATATTTTAAACAGACCTCTCTGTTACCTTAATTTACATTCTTTAACATATGCCTGTTTTTTGTTTCCCTAGACAAAACCTCTTTGTAAGTCTGACAGAGAGCTCAGATCTCTTGAGTGGAATGAGGGATAGTCTGTGCTTCCAGTAAATGTGTACTGGAGAGTATAGACATTGAGAGAAGATTTCCATTCTTTAAGTAGGCTGTTTACTAATAGTGTAAAAATATAAATTACTGCTTTTTTATTACTTCAGCAAATTGGTGTGGGCATACCAAAAGTTAAACTGAGAAAAAGGAGACCAAATGTACAGGTAACTTTGGATGGAGGTGATTAGTGCATTAGATTGCATAGACTTGAAAATACAAATAGAAAGCTTCTGCCCTGCTTACTAGGAAAAATCTAACTAGAGAACTGTTTATTTTGACAAACAGCTTCCAAAGCATGAAGCTTGCATCCTTCCTTGTTTAAATAATAGAAAATATGTTATTGTCTGTGGTGAAGGGCATTCCATTGAATTGTAGTGCTTTACTAATAGGTGTTAATTAGATCTGTGCTGCAAAATTTATTCTTCAGATTTTGAAATTAATTTGAAGACTGAAAAAAAGAAAAAAAAAAGAAAAGAAAAAAAAAGAGACACTACTTGTGTTGATTTTACTTGCATAAACCCAATGTCTAGAAAAGATCTTTCTTGTGGCTTGATTGCCAAGTGTTATTGTACAGTGTATACTGTCTAACACTACAGAGTTTGAATTAGCTGTTCAATTTTCATCCCAGGGAAGTCAGAGTAGGGCATATGTTTTATCTGCTATTTTCATCAGTTTATTGGTGTAACACATCCAGCTCCAGAGACTTAACTGCTGTCAACCTGTACAAGAAAAAGGAAATTAGCAACATTTATATAATGCAATGCCTGGGCAGAAAACATTAAATGAAAACTTAAAAATCCTTGAAGAAATAGAGTAACTATATCACTAGCAAAATAACAAGAGTAGGTACAGGATACCATGTTGATTTCTTACACATATTAGAATATATAATGTAAAACTGGTGTCTTGCATAACAATGCCAGTAAAACATGGTATAAAATCCTAATCTAATTAAAGTCAGTGATTTTACTGAGTGTCAAGTGCTGCATTTATACCACATGTAGAAGAACAAGATATTCTGTTTGTGCACTGCAGAAAATAGCTCTGGAACATATAAAAATCTCAATTTTCTGAGCACCCCTGGCTCCTCAGCATGCTATGATATGATTTGGCTGTTGCTGGGTTTGCCTGGTGCTGCTGCCTGCCCAGCGAGATGAGGTCTAGAAAAGCTCTGGGCTCCAATCCATTATGGATCCTCCTGGGTCTCCCTCCAGGGTCCAGGATTTGGCTACTATCTTACCATCAACCTATTTTAAAATCCTAACATAGTGTGACTTTCTTAGTACTGGCAGGTATGACTAGGAAGTAGACTCCTGAAAGTCAGCAGAGAATACCTTCTGTAGAGTTTGTAAGAACACTGACCTCCCAAAACACAAGACCTTTTAACAAACATTATTTTATGTTGCTGTACCTGTTCTTTCTTTGTTTCCTTTTTGATTTGTCATTGAAATAATAGATCTTTGCCTTTATTTGCCATACTGAAAATAGATTGCACCCTTTATTTGCATGCTTCATTGCTAGTGATTTACTTCTCCTTTTTTTTATTAAGTTGTGCTGGTGAATGTGGTGGTGTTATGCTTATTCTGGTCATGCAGTGTGCATGACTGGATAAAGAGAAGAGCAAACTGAACAGTAAGTTTGTTTCTTCACAGCTTGGAATAAACCCCTCTAAATGGCAACCTTGGAAGAAAAAAAAATATGGAGCCCAAATACTGTTAAAAACACATTATTGGGGAGGAAATGGCAGTGGGAAAATAATCTTCCATTGAAAGTATGAGGCTAGGAATTTTCTGTTCTAATTCATAATGGATTTCTTTGTGCCTCAGACACATTATATAATGCATCTACACATGTTTAGTTTCTTCATCTGTTAAAAGTGATCATTAAATACCTTATAAAGAATGTGTGGTGATATGAGTCTTAAAAAGAACAGTTAATATATACTTGTACTGTATTGGACTCTTAAAATTGACTATTTTGTCTTTGGGACTCCTTAGCTCTGACTAGCCTGGGTTATCATTTGAAGTGAATCTTGACCTTGATTTGATGTGATGGCATTTTTTTCTTTTTTTTTTACCATTTTGTTTCTTCTCTGTTCCTTTGTGTGTTGAAATGGAATGCGAACTTCATAAATGCCTCCTCTGCCATGCCAATGGCTTCATGCATGCTGTTTGGGTTTGACCATGCTATTCATTATCCATTGCATGTAAGAAAATACATTTTTTTCAGATTTATTTTTGCATTTTAGACTTCTGTTATTTATTTTGAGAGTGTGGATTTGGTGGGGGGGGGGGAAACAACTGCATAACAGTAATTTAATTGTTTAAAATTGGTAGGGAGCATATGTTAATGCTACTCTATTAAACTTGATAGTTTTATCTATCCTACACAAATAAGAACATGCATATTTCTTTGAAGCTATCAGTAGACATTTAAAAGAAATACCTGCAATATTTCCATATTCCCTTTCTGAAAAGAAATTTATTAACTTCTCTCTTAGCAGATAGTAAGTCTTACTTGCTAGAAACAAGAATGGTTCCATATGCTCAGAAATACACACATCAGTTCCTCAAGAATATGAAGGAATAATCTTTTGCCTCCTAACACTATTATATATTACAGTCTTGAAAATAAGGGCTACTGTTAAGATCTTAATGTTCTACACTATTTCATGAAGGCATCTTTTACCAGCTGTCCAGGATGGATGAAACACGCACTCTTTGATAGAGTAGTCACAAGTGCATCTGCCATGTAACTGCCAGTGTTAGAAAGAATACAGCTATCATTTTGAAAGAAGGGACCTTAGTCTACCCTGAAAACAACTTAGTTTAGCTGAAGTCCACTAAATATATCACTATCATAAATTACACTAGTCTTGTATCAGATAATGACAATTGTTGTGTTGTTCTTTGTGTAAGAATAATGCTCGGCTACTGAGATAACTAGGCTTTGGGATCTTTTCATGTATAAACTGTCCTGTTACACAAAGGAAATTATTATCAATTATAAATAAATAAATAAATAAATAAAACTGTACTATTCAACAACAGTATCAAGTAATGACAATTTTTTGTTGCTAATTGTATAAGAAACAGCAGTCACTTACTGAGAAAACTAGGCCTTGTGAGCCTTTCATGTATGAACTGTCCTATTACAACAGGCAAATCGTTATCAATTAAAAATAATAAAGAACCTGTACTTTTAAATTTTACTATTCTAAATTATCAGATTTAAATGGTTGCATAACATATCACCATACAAGTTTTTCTAAAAATCCTTCGTTGGGGGGGGGGGATATTAAAAGCTACTGAGTGAGGAGGATTAAGTATTTTTATAACATAAAATACAAAGTCAGTGAGGCTTAGCCAAACTTGTTCAAAACAAATGGATTCCTCTGTAGATGGAGGCTGCAACTTATCCAAGAGCAGAGGTTGGAGAGTGATCTGAGCTAGTTCAGCAGAGCTACAATTGCTTTCCAATTCTCCTATGGGACAGGTTTACTACAGATGCAGATAGCCAAACTTCTCTGTGCTCCACAGTCAAGAGTCAATATCAGGTCCATTCCTCAGGTCTTGAAGCTGCTGAGTCACAGAGTTTCTGTGCTACAGGTTTCTGTCTCTTGAATTAAGAGTTACTGATGTTGAAACTGTTCGGTGTTTTAGAGAAATCCTGTAATGCTGGTCACAAGAGATTATTTTTTTATAGCAAACAAATAATTTGCTGTAATTACTACCTCTTTGAATCTTGAACTGAAGTCCATTCCCACCTCGTCACAGCAAGTCTGTAGCCTGCTTTTGGCAAAACTGCAAAAGAGTTCAGTGTCCCCATGTTACTGGTCAATTGGAAAACTGTCCAAGATTTCTGATTCCCTTCTTGGGAATTCATATCTGAAGCTTCCTCTGATGTGTCTTCTCCCACCCTTATAATCTGTGATATCTCAGCAGTAGGGGAAGCAGCTTCCCAGCATGATAACAGACAACAGACTGTAGACTGACACTGGCCATTAGTGTTAATTTGATTTTCACTTTCCCAATTAACTACTCTAATGAAGTAAAATGAATGAGAAAAGGCCACTAGTAATTCATCATGCTGTAAGAGATTAAAATAGATAGGTAAGTAAGCCCAGTTAAGTAGTTTACTTTGAAATGAAGGGATTAGAATGATTTGTACATTACAGCACTCAGTCTTTATTATTTGATCATTAACTATCTTCTACTCCAGAATCCTAAATCCCAGGAGCCTGTCACACTGGATTTTCTAGATGCTGAACTGGAAAATGATATTAAAGTTGAGGTGAGATTGCCTGGTTTCTTGGTACCTGTTGCTGCTTTTATTTCACTGTATAATAACTGAAAAACAATAAATGGTCTAGATTTTGAATGGGGAATTATTTCACCATAAATTTCAATTTAAAATTTGTCAAGATAATGACTTTATAAAGAGAGACAAAGTTATATTGAAACAAATTGAGACCTGGTATTACTCATAGGCAAGAATAATGTATTATATTCCTCTGATTTTGAGACAGTATGATTGCTATTTTATTTTATTTTTTCTTTGCAAAGTAGCAATTCCTGGGGAGGAGGCTTGTAATGTTTTTTCAGGGCAGAACAGTTTTTATTAGGATATTCATATGTTACCTGAACTATTTTAAAAGTACTTCTCTGTCTTTCACTAAGGCAAGTTTACTGCTGTGGTGAGAGAACTAAAAAAGCTTACTATTGACAACAAATCAAAGAATCGTAGAATCAATAAGGTTGGAAAAGACCTCAAAGATCATCAAGTGCAACCTGTCACCCAAGACCTCATGACTTCTAAACCAAGGCACCAAGTGCCACGTCCAAAATGGAGAGTGGCTCAAAAACGTTCGGCATTGGCCCATAGGGGGATCAAACCCGTGACCTTAGTGTTATCAGCACCAAATTTAATTACTCATTGTTAATAAATTGAAATAGTGGATTTTTTTAAAAAATAGATTATTAGTTTGTGAAATAAAACAGAGGAGTTTTGAACGTTTTATCATCTTTTATCATTTTTTTTCCACTTTGTTTTAAATTGTTCATTCAAAATGACACTAATCAGCATTTCTTGGTATCTGTTAAGTTCTGCCTTAAGTTTCTCTGAAAAGCCTGCTTCAGAGAGGAATTACTCTCAGACTGTAAAAAAAAAAAAAGGTTTTGTGACTCACTACTGCTACCAGGATCTTGCTGCAAAGCACAAAAAATGCTGGACAAAACTCCTCATCCACACTGAATTCATACTCTTGCTATTGCCCTTAGCAACATGGAGGGGTGGTCTTGCTAAGTATACCAGAAGTATTGTTCCTAACTGTTGATTCAGTAGGTATTTGGATAAAGCAACTTCTAGTCATAAAAATCTGAAAACTGTAAACTTCACTTCATTTTAAGGGCTAAGTCTTTCATATGCATCACTATTTTCTGTGTTCCTATGAAGTATTTTGAATCACTGAAAAGATTGTTCTTGTTGCATGCAGTGCTAGTTTTTTTGTTTGCTTGTTTTTACTTATTCTTCCTTGACAATAGATTCGGAAAAAAATGATAGATGGAGAAAGTGGAGAAAAAACATTTGAAACGCTGGTCAAGTCCCAAGATGAGGTAAGATAGGAATACATGCAATTGCACTTACAGGAACAAACAAAACCTGTAAAAAAAACTGAAATGGTGAAAAGGTTTTCATTTTGTAATGTCAGTTTGTATCATTTTTTCCCCTCTAGACTGCTAGCTTTACTGGCTTATAGTGAAAGAAATTATGTCCTCATGAAAAGAAGAATTGTTTTGTTTCTTGGTTTCTTTGATGCATCATTAATCAGTCAGTTGTTGATGAGGTCTTACATTCTGTTGACCAAGAAATGGACCCAGCCTACTTCTGTGCATGAATACCCAAACAAAGTACTTAGTTTTCTTGCAGAGACGTGTGGGCATGGGTTTGGTAGTTTATGTTGTGGTTGAATGGGAAGAAAATAATGAGAAAAAAATGACATTTGTATGCCATAAATAAAACTATCTGGGATAAGCAAATTCATCTTATATTATGCACTTGTGCTTTCTGAATAGCTTGTTGTGTTCTTTATTTTATTGTCCAAAATGCTAATTCCTACTAAAGATTTTATTTCTAATAAGGCACATTTTCTAGCAATAGGAAATGTGGTATGGTATGGATCTTTGCATGTATGCTCTATTTCTTGGAGATCTCAACAGGAATAAATTATGACTGATGTGCCAAAGGTGCATTTCTCACAGTTGCAATTCTACAACAGCTTTGTAAAGCTTTTACTTGGAATGTAACACAGCTTGAAAAAACAACAAAAACAACAACAAAACCCACCAAAAAACCCCAGAACAATTTAATGACTTATCAGAGGAATATGAAGCACATATAACATCGAGCAGACACTACACCATAACACTATTCAGCAGAATGACTTGAGATCCTGTAGTTATTTTTTCATGTGTAATATTAGCTGCCCTTTCCTGCTCATGTCCTGTTACACTGACATCTCAAAAATAGCTCTGCTGTTTGTACTTAAATGGCAGAATGGTGCAGTGCAGAGATCCTCCTTCTCACAACATATAAGCTACAGAATCTAATCGAGTTAAATTGACAGGAAATCAGGCCTCAGGGTTTAAAAGATTTTTGTTCTGTTAAAATCAGCACATTCCTTGCTCATATTCCATTCAATATGTAATAGATGGTAGCAACTTTTAGACTGCTTTAAATCTTGACCAGATTATAAAAAGTAATGCTCAGTACTGAATAGTTCTCTCACCTCAACTTTGTGTTGAGGGAAGATTATGATTAATCTCATGTTGATATAGAAAAAAAATTAATTTCCTAATCTGATTTTGCTTTAAACATGGCAGAAATTTCCCTGTGTGTGTGAAAATCAGTGGCAATGCACATTACCCTTGCAAGATGAAACTGAGAATGGAGCTGAATTTTTCTGAAACATGTCTCATCCTGTGATTTCACAATATGAAGCTCATGGTCACTTGGTTCCACAAAAGACTTCTGGAAACATATGTAGAATCATCAAATTATAGAACAGCTTGTGTTGGAAGGGACCATGAAAATTCATCTGGTGCACCCTCCTTCAGTAAGCAGGGACATCTTCAATGAGATCAGGTTGCTCAGTGTTCCATCCAACCTGACCCTGAGTGTTTCCAGGCTTGAGGCATCTACCATGTCTCTGGGAAATGACCCTTATTATCATTCTCATTATAAAAAAATCCTTTTTTATATCTAGTCTAAATCTACCCTCAGTTTAAAACCATTACCTAATGAGAAGTTTGTCCCCATCTTTCTTGTAAGCCTCCTTTGAGTATTGAAGGGCTGTAATAAAGTCTTCCCAGAGCCTTCCCTTCTCCAGACTGAGCAACCCTAAGTCTCTCAGCCTTTCCTCACAGGGAAGGTGTTCCATCCCTCTGATCTTTTGTGGCCTTCCCCTAGACCCACTCCAATAAGTCCATCTCTTTCCAGTACTGAGGACTCTAGAACTGGACATCTTATGAACATTCCTCAGTCCCTTAGTATGCACACTGAATCTAACAAAGCATGCTGACTTCCAATAGTGTTATTTAAAAAGAGTGCTAATGAGGACAGGAAGCCATGCTCAAGATCTTCATCCATCAGAGGCATTTTTTATTCCTGTGGTATGGGTGCTGTTGAATAGATTAGAGACTTGACTTGCACGTGTCCACCTGTGAGGAGATAGACTAAAATCTGGGTATTTATTCAAATCCCTTTTAACAAGATTGTGACTTTGTTGCAGAAAGATTGTTATAGTATTTTGTTATACTGCAAAGTCTCTGTAATTTCACTCAGTGTTGGGCTCCATCTTCCTTGTAATACCTTATTCAGAAAGGGTAGAACCTTGTAAATTCTATTCTTGAGTAGGGAACCTAAGCTTCAGTGGGGCAGACAAATATAGCTGTAAATAATCTTAGCTAAAAGATGTTAATTATAATCATATAATCATATAGTCAGCAGAGTAATACTTTCCTACTTTCTCTCTATGAAGATAGTTAATTTAACTCAGACCTCACACATTGTCCAGGTGCAAAACAAGCCCATAAGTTATGGTCTTTGAACCCATGGAGTCCCATGATCTCATTAAACATGCCTACATTCCTCTGTATCTGACTTCATGCTACCTTTCACTTCCCCCCATCTTCTTCTAAAGCAGAGACCAACAGTCCTTCTTCCTTCTGTCAGGACTCTTGTCTGTGCATTCTCACAATACAGCCTTCATCTCATCCCTTCTAAGTAAGGCTTTATAATGCTGCTTTACAGTCTATGGGGAAATCTTGCTGTGTGGCAAAGATGTGCCTTTTTGTGTCGTCTCTGTTGAACGATTGTGAATGAATAGGGCCATGCTGGCCAGGTAGGGCAAGCCACCTCTGCTACCTCACCTATGTCAAGAGCCCTCACCTATGTCAGGAGCCCATCCTGTCTACAAAACAACCAGCCTGTTCCCCTGTTCTGAAGGGAGACTGGATCATTCCTGACCCACTGTGGGAGAGTCCAAGATCCTTCTGGCATCTATGCTGAGGATAAGCTGCTCCTGAAAGGAGGAACTTGCTGGGACATTTTCAAACTTGTTTTAAGGAGTGCCTTTCCAAGCCTACAGGTGAAAAGGGCTCTGACTAGGCAGTTAGAAGAGGGAGAACTAGAAGGTGATAAAAATACAATAGAACCATTGGAGTTATACAAGAAATTGCATTCATGGGAAAGTTATTGAAGAGATCTTAAGCTGCACATTCATTTTTCTGGATGTGGTAAAAAAGACCTGAAGTAGCTGGTCCTGCATCTGTTTGCCTTAAGAGGGAAGTAAAAAATTTACACTGGCAAATGCTGGAGTCAACTACAGCATTGGGCATTGGGGGTGCCAGATTCCAGTTTATTATTGGGATAGAATATCTCAAGTCTTTTGATCTTAGATGTTTTAACTGCCCAGTGAAATTATTTTTCCCCTTACCTTCCCTTGCATCATGGTTCAAGATTTCTTTGTCTATTCAGACCTCTCTGTGAGAAGAAAGGAGCAGCTAGAGATGGTTGGCAATGATGTCTACTTGAAGCCATTATGCCCTCCCAGCTCCAGGCTGCTAGGACCAGAACAAAACTTCTTTAGACCATAAGCCGTGCATGAGCCATGCACCACTTAGGACTTGATAGCTTCTTATATTTTCTCATAAAAGGGTTGATGTGGTCAGTTGCTCTGAACTGACAGTTGCAGTCTCAAGGCTTAAAATTTATGTCCTTTTTGTTTTGCTCTTTGGTTTAAGCATGCATTGCTTTCCTTTTGTATTGCAGCTGGCCCTAGCACTGTCTTGGGAGATGACCTCATACTACAGCATAGAGACTGGATTTGTGGCAAGTGTGGGTGGGGTGTGCTGGAGTCTCCCTAGGCCTAAGGCGCTTTCCAGCTAACAGAAGATGCCATAGGAACAAAAGCATTGCCACATTCAGGCAGCTGGGTGGGCAGTGAAGGGTGAAAGGTGAAAACTGAAGAGTCACAAAAACTGCAGTAACATGTAGTAGGTTCTTTGGCAATGACCACCTGAGCATGAAATTATCTCAGACCACTCAATAATGACATAGTCAAAGGTAAATGGGAGCTGATGTATGAGAAGGTATGATCTGCTCGTTGTCTGGAAAGAGAGGTTTCATTCAATTTGCTTTCAAGCATGTTCACAGGATTTTAATGAGCTCAGTTCTTTTTTTCCTTCCCCTCCACTTTGCCAGCACACAAAAGTGTGCAGCCCATGTCACTGCACCTGGTTTGGAAGAACTGCCAATACTGCCAATAATAGTATAAGCACATTATTAAATATAAACAGACTTGGATGGGAATCTCTTCATCCATATTTTACCTTAAATATATATATATATTATATATATAATATATATATAATATATATTATATTAAATATATATTATATATATATATTAGGGTTTTAGGCACTGATACATGCATGTTTTCTTTCTCCTTAATTGTCTCTTTGATTGTTTTTTCTTTTTCACTATTAAATTATTTATACTGTCATGCTGTTCTGAAAAACAGCATCCAAATGAGAAGTGCTCAAATTATAAATGCAAAAAAAAAAAAAAAAAAGGACACCTCTTTTTCATAACAATAGAGATTTTTCACACTTAGTGTAAATATATACCTGTGGCACTTCTCACCTATGATTGTAATATTGCAATGCAACAGCTGCACGGACTTCCTTGCTGGCATACTTGCAAATCTCTGATTATAAAATAATAATAATATATTGCAGCTGGAATTAAACTGCAGTTTTCAAAGTGGAAAACAGAGTAAAATGATGTCAGCCAGGTTCATTAATTATTAAGTCTAGGGGGAACTGTGAGACTGTGTCTATCCCATTATTAGTCATACAAAAAGAAAATGAATGGTAAATCTTATCCTAATGTATTCAGTTATTTAAAAATAAACATTCACTTCAATGTTAAATTTTTCACAAATTCAAGGCCCTTCTAATAAGATTAGAAACACATGTAAGTTTAGCTCGGAGTGCCTATACAGTCAGAATTGCCGGGCTGTGCCTGTAGGTATGACTCAAAACACATTTAGGCAGTGGTACTGTGACTCTGAAGGACAAATCCTGGGTGGTTCTGTTGTTAGAATTACCAGCAAAGTCTTATTATTTCTGAGGCTTTTTCTTTTCACATTTTAACTGCAAAATGTGCAAAAAGGGGATAAAGCCTTTTAGTAAATTCATACAGAAAAACTGTTGCATAGCCCTAGCTAATCAATTTAAACAGGAAAATGATAGGTCATGTTTGTCTGTTTATATGTAATTTACATATATTCAATAGAAAATCCATAGGTGATTCTGCTGCATAATGTGTTTGGAACATGTTTAAGTAAAGGAGTTGAAGCTCAGCTCATTCTTTTAACAAACTTGCAAAGTATTTTGCAAGAAAAGGTCATGCTTATAGAAACCACAGAGAATAATTTATCTTTTCATCAATCTCTTTGTAGAGATACATTGATAAAGGGAACAGAACATATACATGGACTGCTGTGAATGGCACTGATTACAGGTAACCGATTTCTGTTCGCTGACTTACAGAATCATATAGAATGGTTTGGGTTAGAAAGGAGCTCCAAGGGTCACCTAGTCCAAGCACCCTGCACTGAGGAGGGACATCCTTCCCTAGATCAGGTTGCACAGTGCCTTGCTGAGCTTGACCTTGAATATCTCCAGTGATGGGGCCTCAGCGACCTCCCTGGGCAACCTGTTTCAATGTTCCACCATCCTCATGCTAAAGAACTTACGCCTAACATCCAATCTAAATCTCCTCTGACATCAAACCATTTTCTCTTGTCCTGTCACTGGAGGCCTTTGGAACAATAGAACAAGAGGACACAGTCTCAAGCTGCACCAGGGGAGGTTTAGGTTGGACGTTAGGAAGAAATTCTTCACAGCAAGAGTGATTGTCCACTGGAATGGGCTGCCCAGGGATGTAGTGAAGTCACCTTCACTGGAGGTGTTTAAGAAGAGACTGGATGGGGTGCTTGGTGCCATGGTTTAGTTGATTAGATGGTGTTGGATGGTAGGTTGGACTCGATGCTCTCAAAAGTCTTTTCCAACCTGGTTAATTCAATTCAAGTCTATTCTATTCTCCCTTCAGGTACTGGAAGGCTGCTATTAGGTCTCCCTGGAGCCTTTTATTCTCCAGGCTGAACAACCGCAGCTCCCTCAGCCTTTTCTTATAGCAGAGGTGTTCCAGCCCCTGATCATTTTCATGACCCTCCTCTAGACCTGCCTCACCTTCTTTAGTGTAGTTACTTACCCGTTTCATTTTAAAAATATTTTTAGCATTACATTTTCTGTGCTAAGTCCAAAACATATTGTCTGGTGTCCAGGCCTGCAGGATTTTCTGGATTCCTTTACAGATTTAGAGCTCAGAATTGTTTGCTCTATGCAAGGACTAGAACCAAAGTCTTTCATCCATCTGTTGAGATTTATCACAAGTGTAATTCTGTATGCAAGAAAAACGCATATGTTTTTTATGATTGGTGCTCTGTTTTCCTGTATTGTAATATACTTTGACCTTTAATTGTATACTTTCTCTTAGATTTCTCCTCACACTTTTTTCTTTGCTTTGTCACTCTGTTCTTGTCTTAAAATGCATGTTAAGAAGCAAAATGCTATATTTTAGTCTAAATAAAAATGTGGCATGTTTTTGCAAATATTTTTTAGTTAACATCATTACTTATATCATGACTTTCTCTACCTTCATTTCAGATGTTAGGGGCAAGAATCTCAGTCATCTCTGAAATCCGTATCTGTTTTTGAAATGTTTTAACTAAGTAGCACTGATTCTACTTTGTATGTATCAGAGTATCACAGCATCACAGTACATTAGCGGTTGGAAGGGACCTCAAGAGATCATTGGGTCCAACCCCCCTGACAAAACAGGATCACTTAGGGTAGTCTGTACAGGGATGCCTCTGAACAGGTTTTGAATATGTCCAGAGAAGGACACTCCACAACATCTCTGGGCAGCCTGTTCCAGTGCTCCATCACCCTCACTGTAAAAATGTTTCTCCTCATTTTGAGGTGAAATCTATGTTGAAGATTGAACCCATTGTTCTAAAAATTATTTGATGAATGACAGCAGGAACAAATGAAGTAATGGGTAAGAACACATCCCACCTTGAATGCAGCTGTGGTGTGTATATTATTTCAACCTCATTTAACCACAGAGCTTTGTAATATTAGAAGGAATGTAGAAACTTGCTATTATCCAAAACAAATTAAGGTTTACCAAGTGCCAGAAAAGCTAAAATACTGGAGATCAAAACTAGATGGAAAAATACTGAGTCAATTTTTTTACCAAAACACTACTTTTATTATAATGAATTACACTAGTCCTCAACCAAGCTCACTCCCATTTTCTGTTATCCCCTGCAGAGATGTACAACCAATGAGAATGCAAACATTAATTTGTATGTACAACTAAAAAAATAACTTTTAACAAGAGAATGCAAATGTAGGATCTGTTATTCAGCATCTTATTTTTCTGTTGAACTTTCTCTGTCTTAATACTCTGCAAGAAAAGAAACTTTTATCAGATTATGCTATTGAGAAATCAGTTAAAAAAAAATGCATTTAATTTATTTGACTTCTTAAGTCTTTCTGAGCTCCCTGGCATGAGATACAGCAATAAATCCATGGACTCACATTACATAAAACCTATTAAACATAAAATTATAAATTTTAATTAGCAATTTCTGCTAGCAGTAACTGCTAATGACAGGTATACTGCTACTGATTTCCCTAGAGGAGAATTGCTGAATATTTAGTGATAGCCTTCTACTAATCTCACTTACATTCTGTTTAAATGGCAAATGTATCATTGAAGGTCATCTCTTTTATGGCTCAATTGTACAACATTTGAAATGTTAATTTCTGCAGCTATCCATTAGAAACCTTTGCAGTTACATAGTGATGAAATCCAAGTGCAGAAATTAAGAATATGACGTGGGAGATGATGATACCTCAAACCTCTTGTTCTTGTACCTTTCTAGAACTGTGTGGTAGGTTGAGAGAGGGCTTAGCTCTCCCTCCTCCACAGAGTAAGAAACCACAGCTAACTCAGTCGAAGAGCAAAGCTATATATTTACAAGCATATATGGAAAGCAGGTTATATATAACACAATATATACAGGTATTTACAATATATACACAGAAATATACAGCAAAGAGAAATAACACAACAAAAATCCCTCCCCGAGGGAGGGATCCCCTCCTTGGAACCCCCTCTCTCCCCCCCCTACCTCCCTTTTTCCCCAAAAAGGGGTTAGAGAGAGAGAAAGGCAAGTTATTAAGGAAAAGAGTTGTTAGTAAGCGTCAAAAGCCTATGCAGGATTAATGTTTGCTTATCTGAAGGCCAACTCCAGCAGTTCGCAGAAGAAGCAGGCAGGGAGAACAGGCTGAAACCTCCAACTCCCCCAACTCCCAAACCGAACTGAACTGAGGAAAAAAAAAAAAAAAAATTCCAACTGCTCCACAATCTAAAGCTGAATTTTTGTTTATCAACCAATGAAATTCATTTAGAATATCAGAACGTTTTGGTTCTAGTACCGAAAATGTTAGCCAGTGTGTTCCAGCAGTGTTTGTTCTTAAAGGCACAGCCTCAAATGACCACAAACAGCTCTTCTCATGTGCATTGAACTTACTTGCAAAGCCCTATGTATTTTTAACAGAAACTAACATAATCTCAAAGAAAATACATTGCAAATGCTTTGTGACTCTGAAAATATTATTACACAATGATGTTCAGAGATTTTTAATGGTGACTGGCTGGGGACACAGTCTCAAGCTGTGCCAGAGGAGGTTTAGACTGGATGTGAGGAAGTTCTTCATAGAGACAGAGATTGGCCATTGGAATGTGCTGCCTGGGGAGATGGTGGAGTTGCCATCATTGGAGGTGTTTAGGATGAGATTTTATGGGGTGCTTGGTGCCATGGTTTAGTTGGTTAGATGGTGCTGGGTTGGACTCACTGATCTCTGAGGTCTTTTCTAACCTGGTTAATTCTATTCTATCTTTCAAGGGGAAAAAAAAAGATATTACAGTAGACACAAGAGAATTTATTTGCATGTACTTCAGTGTGTTTGGAAGCAAATCTGGCCATTAACAAACACCTCTCACAGAATCAGGGAGTGGTAGGGTTTGGAAAGGACCTCTGAAGATCATCTAGCCCAACTCTCCTGGAGTATCCTTCCTGCCCCTTTTCTGAATCAAAACTTATTGAGCCAAGCTGCAAAGTTCAGCATGGATTATGGAGTTTTCTTTCTAGAATCACATAGTTTAATATATTGGTAAGACAACTTGTCTTTGAGTTCTGACTTTACTTCAGAGTTTCCACTACATACACTTCAGACAAGGGACTGACATTTGCTGAGCAGTAGTATTGAAAGAGCCAAACCCTTCCCCTAAACTCAGTGGGATTTTAAATGGTTCTTATGCCAATGATTTTTATTCACTCATCATTTCACTTCTTGTGGCAACATACAGAAGAGCTTGTCTTCAGAATAAGGTAGCTTCAAATCCAAAATCCACCAGTCCATCATAGCTGCTATATATATGTATATATATCTCCATTAAAGATGCTGACTTGGTCTAGTGGAAGGTCTCCCTGCCTGTGGCAAGGGAATTGGAACCAGATTCTAGAGGCATAGTATTACCAGAGTTGGAGGGGGCCTCTAAAGGTCATCTAGTTTAACCCCCCTGGCTCCCCCACCACCCCTCTTCATCTTCCCAAAGCAGCTCCTGTTCCCCCCACACCATCCTCCCCCCTGCCTAAACAGCTCCTGCCCCTGCTCCACCACCACCATTGGTGCACCCACACCAGAGCAAGGGCAAGAGCTTCAACCAGCCAAGATACCACCCAGAGGAGCTCAGCCCTAGCCAGCATCCATGGATGCTATTAGAGGAGTTATCAATGTTGGCCCTAACAACCGGGGGGCCACCAGGCCCCCCGGCCTTTGTAGTCACCACCACCATCACCCAGTGTGCACCAGGGGCACTCACCAGAGATGAGAGGAAGATCCTCAGCCCAGATGGGCTCAGCTTAGGGCTGCTGCCCTTCCTGGGGGGATTATAAATGGCAGTGGGTGGGGAGGGCAAAGTGGTCACACCTGGAGTGGGAGGTCACCTCCAAGTCTCCTCCTCTCCAATCAAAGAGCCCTCAGCCTCTCCTTATAGGGAAGATGTTCCACTGCCTTCATCACCTTTAGCAAATGAAGCAATCATTTACCCAAGAAATAAAACCAAGATGCTTTTGCCCTTCTCTGGATTTTTCCTCTGTGCTCACTGGGAGGCGAGCCTCAAAAGGTTTAATTATGGATGGGAATTGGGAACTGGGAACTTGTGATTGATTTTATCAATGCTCAGGTAGTATTTAACAGCAGCATGAGTCCATTCAAACTCCTCTTTTCCAATCAGTTATTGGTGCAAATTGTAAATCTATCAGCTATTGATCTTTGCATTTCGATCCCAGAGTTTGTTCCAGTTGCAAATGGAACTTGGAAGAGAGCAGCTGCAAGACATTAACTTAAGAATACTACGACTATTAGTCTCTAATTGTACATTTCTGGACCACTCTGAGTCTTGAATCATTAAGTTTTAACCAAGCTGTCTGGAAAAACATTAAAGATTTAACAGATTAGACACTAAGGAACAATGTACTCAGAGTTTAATTTTAACTCTCCTACTCTGGTCCTCATCCTTACTGCTCTGTGTTGCTTCTTCCTACTATAAAACTTGGAATTTATTATGAGAACCATAGAATTTAATTAATCTGATTCTAACAATGCTACTTTATAACAATAAATAATGAATGCGGGTGGGGGGGGGGAACTCCCAACACCTAAATCTGAGCAGATAAAAGTACACTGGAGAGCAAAAGTGAAGAAATTCACAGAGTCACAGAATGTTAGGGGCTGGAAGGGAACTCAAAAGTTCATCTGGTCCACTCCCCCTGCCAGAGCAGGGTCAGCCAGGGCAGGTCACACAGGAATGCATCCAGGAGTGTCTTGAATATCTCCAGAGAGGGATTCCACAACCCCCCTGGGCAGCCTGTCACCCTCACTGTGGAAAAATTCTCACTCTTGTTTCCATGGAACTTCCTCTGCCTCAACTTCCATCAATGCCCCTTGTGCTGGCATTGGGCATCACCCAGCAGGGCCTGGCTCCAGCCTCTGGGCACTCACTCATGTGACCATTTATCAGCATGAATGAGGCCACCCCTCAGACTTCTCTTCTCCAAGCTAAGAGTCCCAGCTCCTTCAATCTCTCCTCGTAAGGAAGATGTTCCAATGCCTGCAGCATCTTTGTGGCTCTGTGCTGGACCCTTTCAAGCAGTTCCCTGAGGTCCTGCCTGAACTGAGGGGCCCAGAACTGGACAGAATATTCCAGATGTGGGCTCACCAGGGCAGAGTAGAGGGGGAGGAGAATCTCTCTCAACCTAACCGTTGTTCTAATCCACCCCAGAATGGTCTTGGCCACAAGAGTACATCGCTGGCTCGTGGTCAAACTCCCATCCACTGGGACTCCCAAATTCACTAATGAACTAGGCAGCTGGAGTTTAATTACCATCTGAGTGCCAAAAAATAACGGGAATCATTATGCCAGCATAACCCACCACACTCAAAGGACAGTGTTATGGAGCTATCCAGGGGGATTGTGAGAGGTACAAACATCACAGAACTCAGAACAGCATGTGCCAAACCTCCTGGAGCGGCAGCGCTGCTAAGCTCCCCTGTTAGATATTAGGCAACAGGTTGGGCTTGATGATCTCTGAGGTCTTTTCCAACCTTATTGCTTCTATGATTCTATGAAGACTTGAAGAAAATATGTTGCTGTTGTTTTCTTTATCTTCCCGATATGGGCACCATTGGGTGGTGAATGAAGGCATAAACCTTGTTGCCATATAGCAATGAGATTCCAGAAATGCAAAGGGCAGAGAATATCAGAAATCCTCCCATAAGTCCTTTATTGCTGTGTTGTAGAATCCCCAACATTACAGGGTCTTAGAGTCCCACTTAACAGCAGAAGTCCTGGAATCCCTTAACAGACAAAGCAGTTAACAGAAGTCCTGAGCATATCCCTTGCAGTATCCCACACTAAAGCCCTTGCCAGACAAAGTAGTGAACTAACAGAAGCAGAAGTCCCTAGCAGCCCTAACTGAAGATCCCTAACTGAAGGGTCTATTGCTCAGTGTGGCTGTTTTTTATACTCTTAATTATAAATCCCTTGACTATTAAAATCCAACCACATACCTAAGCTAAAATATTTTCCCAATAAGAGATGCCAGCACATCCAGGAGGTGGCTTCTGCAGTGAGTTCCAATCAAAGGGTGCCAATGAGAGGATGTTGTTCTTTGCTCACGTGGAATGTTACTGTTTTGCACTATGCAGCTAAGGAATTGGTCAGCTACTCTACACATGCATTCCACACGTGTCCAGCAGCTGCCCTCAGAACAGTGGCTGCCACATTTTGTATCTTGAATATAATGTGAATTAAAGTTTGACAGATACCCTTCCTAATCAATACCTCTAGCTGTTTTATTAGTAAAAGGAGACTGTCATATGATGCATGAAGATCAGTACATGCTACTTAAAGGCAATCAGTGATCATTTTTGTGTGTTACTTTGGGATGCTGTGTGAGTACAAGATAGATATAAGAAATATTTTATTATTTACAATTATTTGAAAATTCCTTGCTTATCCATTAAAAATTGCATTTATGCTTGAAAGTGTAAATAAGAATGAACACAGAGAACTTCAGGACCAGCATGAACCTACTTGTGAAAGCAGGTTTTAGAGAGTGTGAGGATGGTATGTCAGTACATAATTGTCATGTCTCATGATTCAAGTTCCTAACCTGTTAATTGCTTGCAAAACACACAGAAGCTGAAATTGGAAAACTGCTCCAAATAATGTAATTGCTTTATTTCTCTAATTTCTATTGCAGTTTGGCATTGGTGTTACCATCATACAGCTTTTATTATATTAAAGCCAAAATTGATGAACCAATAACACAAGCCAGATGTAAGTACTGTGAAAGTTCCCTGGTTTTGTCCTGTGTCTCAGGATCACTTTTAAAAAAGCAGTGTTTAAAATTCATAAATTGTGTGGAATTCACTGATGTTATCATGATGTACCCAAAATCTGCAGCAATGATTCCAACTCATTGTACCACCCAAGGTACAAGAAATATTCTATAAAGATAGAATATGTGCAGGTTCCCCAGTTCCACTGATGATCCCTTCCCCCTTGCTCTGTGCCTGTAGAATCATTGCTTTGTGTATCCTCTGTTGCTGTCATTTTAAGGGTCTGGATACTATTTTTTTTTTTAATTCTATTAGCTAAATGCTGTGATACAGACTATAATAGTAAAGCATTTTGGGGGTAATTTTTACAGTAGTTACAGTGCAATATTTATCAAATTACCTTTGCTGCCCATAGCGATAGATGAATCTGAAAGCGCTTGCAGCTGAATTTTTGTTTTGCATTTTACAAGTAGTTTTAGAGGATGTTTGCAATGTATTTTTGGATTAGACTAATTTCAAGCCATTTACAGATTCTGGAGAGATAAGTGGAAATGATACTTGTGAGTATTCAAATGCTTTTTATTTATTAGATGTAGCTTAACTGCAGTCTAGCTAGTAGACAAAATAGAATCCATCACATCCTTTTAACTTTATCCAAGTGTTACAATAAACTTGAACAAATACGCAGTTAAATTTAAACCACTCTGAATCTCTCTGACAAGCACAGTATAGCAAAAAAGTTGGTTAGCATTATATCACTGTTCTCTGCCATCATCTCTTGCATATGAAGTAGAATAATAATCAGTAATTTATTTTGTAACTTTGTCAAACAGTAAGTAGTTTAAAATTAAAGTTTTAGTGAGTGAATATGATTCTCTTGATCAATTACATCATCTGGTTTTGCACTTACATCCATGCAACTTGCAAAACGGACCCTTGAAATAGCCACAGTATATAGAAGGTACTTGAGAATTAATTGAGAAGGATGTGTTCTTCAGTCTTCAAAGATGTTTGTCTTTTTTTCCAGCCTATAGTTGTATGTAAAATGAACCTTTGATCTATCTATGCACAATATTTTTATTCAAGGGGCTGTTTGAATAAAATATTGGTTTGTGACCCCTTTTGCTTTACCCTGTTTTTTTCTGTTTCCCTGCTTTCTCTTTCTGATGGATAGTGGCAATCAAAAAGGGCAAGTATATTCTTGTTGCTCAATTTCCTTCTGTTTACTGCAGTTGATACTTTTCACTTATATTTCTATTCCTACTGGATATTATCCTCTGTATTCCTCATCTCAGGTTTTTTTCCCATGTTCATTGGGTACCATTGCAATAGAAAGGAACAAAAATGAAAAAATAAAAGGGTGTAAAATGTTTTTGTGTTTTCATGCACATTTCAGTATGTTGCTAATCTCTAATCCTTTGTCTGGTCCTATCAATGATACCAGCTTTTAAAGCCAGTATTGTTAGTGGCATTGGAACTGATGTTTACATGGATGAGGCTATTAAACTTTCATTTCAGAAAACAGTAGAAACATTTTCCTAAATCTTCTAACAACATGGTGTCCCAAATATTTCTTTGTGTCAAATTGTAATTCTAATGAAGACATCTCCTATATTTTTATGTTTTCATGCTAATGAAATATCTTCTCTAAGTAAGTTTTTAGATACCTTATTGCTAACTATGTGTTTTATATAATAAGTAATTTCTCTTGTACTGGGAAATACTGAGAAGCATACAGTATATTAGTAGGAAACTGTCTCAGAATAAAAATTTCTTTCTGAATTCATAGATGCATGCAAAAGCTAGTCAAAAATTCTGAGAAGAAAAATGATGGTAAAAAACCCAGTTTGCTTACTTGGTGTTTGCTCTTCACCTTTGTAGATTCAGAGACACTGAAGCTTGATCATTTTGATGAAGCTGGCTATACATTTATAGCACCAAGGTTGGTTAATTTCCCATTAATAAGTATTATCTCAGCAAAATATAGGCAATTGATAAGATTAATGGTATTTGCAAAATACTGACTTGACTAATGAAGTTTTATGTTGGTAAAATGAATATTAAGTAAATTAGAAGTTATTAATTTACGCTCATATTTTAGAAGATCGGTCTTCTTGCTCAAGTGTAAATATGTTTATGTGTATGTTTATATTAATCAAGGAAAGCTCCAAAATCTGATATAGATATTTTCATGGAAATCTTACACATCTTTTCATTTCTCATGATCCTGACTTTTAAGATTTTACAACTTTGTACTTTAGCTTCTCATTTGTAAAATAGATACCCTAATACTAACCTCAAGTCATTATCCAACTTCAAGATAAAGCTCTCTGTCACTTAAGGATAAATTAATTTTTTATTTACTGAACATAAAAAATAACGGAGTAATTGAAAACTGATCAAATAAATTCATTAATTCCCATTTTTTTTAATGTGAAATTTTGTAGTCATCATTGCCCTTGTAAATGCATACTTGCAAGGACAACATGGTGTGTTAAATAGTTCTTAAAAATTAAGTTCCTTTAAAAGATAATGCTTTAAAATGAAATGCTATACCATCACAATCAGTTAAGGACTGTTGTGTTTCTTACTTATTTTATAAATTACTGTATCCTTTTAAATTTTCCTTAATAGCTTTATTTCAGTTAATAGATTGATTCATATGCAGAACACAGATGTCTGTCTTTGAATGTATTCTCAACTTAACAGTTTAATTGAATTTTTCTGAAGGACCGAAGTTATTGATAATCAGTTGTACCAATTAGCAGTTACCAGCAAGTCCCTAGCTGTTGGCTTGATCTACATGAACAAAGCCTGTTTGATACAGAGCAGCTCTGTTTAAATGTGAATGTTGGTACAGCAAGGCAAATTCTGCCTCTAGTCATCGAGGATCATGGTAAAGTAAATGGTAATAAGATACCCTATTGATATGAAATACTTAACAGACTTCTTTTGTTCATAAAATTAATTTAATATAAAAAGCTCATTTTAAAAAACGGGCTCCCTTTTGTAGTACTGAATCCTTTCTGCCTTTTAATTAAAGTTGTTTAATGCCACTCACCATCTAATAGTTGTCTTCCAAATGCCCAGTGGCTTTTATTGTGCTTGCTTGCATTCAGTGACTTGCCCAATGATCTATTCCTTTATTTTATTACATTATGTAAAGGACAGCAGCTTAATGTTTCTCTATTTTGCATATGTCAAAACAAAATATGTTTATATGCTCATTTGGTATGTACCCTTTTAAAATTGCCTTTAAGGCTTTTCAGAGTATAGGACCTGAAATAAATCCAGCCTTAGCTGAGCATGAAGTGGCTGTGTTTTAATCAGCAGTATATGTACTTTCCATTGCAATTAAAGCCAGGAGTAATCTAAATTCACTGAGTATTTTCTTGTTTAGTTTACAGACTCTATGATCTTCTCATTTCAAAGCCTGCACTATTTCTGAGCAATTTTTTCTGGGAATCTATGCCATATAGGAATTTTCCTGTAATTCAGATTTAGGCAGACACTTGAACACTTTATTTCCTGTACATGCCTGAAATATTCAATATAGTCAAAATTCAATATTGGCCATGGTAGTCAGTTTGTGTAGTAGTGCCAGCCACATCATTATAGTAACACAGTTCTGCCTGGACTTTAAAACTGCTAAGCCATATTTATGTACTTCAGTAACAAAGGAGAGAAATCTGAGAAAACTGAGGGATTTTGTTTGTTGTTTTGTTTTGTTTTGTTTTCCAGAGAATACTGTAATGATGTAAAAAAATCAGAAAACAACACTGAGTTTCTGTTAAATTTCAATGAATTTATCGACAGAAACACTCCAAGCAGTCCATCATGTAAGTATCCTTCTCACTTCACTTTTTTTTTTTTTTTTCACTTTGGAAATTATTTATAAATAAGAAATAGTCAGGATCAGAAATGTTATGCCAAAATCACGTGCTTTTGGTTTTTGTCTTCATTATGTTGGGATTTTCTGCCCAAGGTAGAGTTTTTTCACAATTCCTCTTAGCATTCTGTCCTAGCAGCAAATAACTGCTGGTTGAGACCCTGTCCCTGGAGGTGTTTAAGACCAGGCTGGATGAGGCTCTGGCCAGCCTGATCTAGTGTGGGGTGTCCCTGCCCATTGCAGGGGGGTTGGAACTAGATGATCTTTGTGGTCCCTTCCAACCCTGACTGATACTACTATGATACTACTACGATACCACAATTTAGAGTTAGTATGTCCACTAAAAAAAGCACAATTTTGTGGCTGTATCATTTTAAATCAGAATTTCATTTTAGTCATTTAATGCAACTCCATGTCATGATTTCAGATAAATCTCTACACTCTTTTGATAGGTAATACTGATATGGTCATTAGAGTTTTGCTGGATGCAGGATTTACAAATGAACTTGCCCAAAATTATTGGAGTAAACTGTCTCTGTAAGTATTTTTTTATGCATTTCACACTTTGGTAATAAAATACTATATGTGTGTGTGTGCATATTCAGATACACAGTTAATATTTACACAGGATAGGTATTTAGATATTTAGATAGTCTCAACATGGGAATTTGTGAGAGTTGCAGTCAGTTTTCATTTTAAATCTTATTTTTTGTTCACAGTGATGGTGTTGTTGCACAATTCGTTGTTACAGATGGTGGAATTACTAGAGTATTCCCAAAAAGGTAACAGTATAATCTGGTCATTTTGAAACTTGAATGTTAAATAATGGATTTATTGAATGAGAAACAACTTTTCCTCCAGTCTAATTGTTTTGCTTCAATTCTAAGTGTGTCTGATCTGTAACATTATTTCTGTAGCAGGCCCTTGTATTCCAAGGTTCTAGTCATTTTATAGTAACAGCAAAAGCAGTACCCTTGTAGTAGTATTGGGGCCATGGTAATCCCTAATTGCTCCTAAGAGCTCAATTGTTTGTCAGGCTGGTAGATTGCAAATACTGTAAAGTGGTAGACTTTGGTTTTCTTTTCTGGACTTATAAGAGCAGATCGATTAGTTCAGGGACTTGAATATAGGATTACCAGAGGGCAAAAAGGGCATGAGAAAGTGATCATATAATAAAGTAGACATCTCTATCTGCGACTGAGAACAATGAGGGCACCATACCAGTAAATGGCAGATCAGACTTTTATCTTAGGTTTTTCTGTGTTTCCCCAAAATGGGAAAGTTACAATGAATTTTACTCCCCAAATCAGTTCCTTTTGTGTTTTGATGTTATGAGTGATATAAAATTTTGGAATAATTTCTGAAGACATACCATGTGCTAGAAAGATTTGTTTATTTTTTTTGTAGCAAGCACTGTTGCAGTTGCATTTGTCTCAACATATCTAAGAATGGTGAGACAAGATCTGTGTTATCCCAAGAATACTGCTTTCTTTTTTTATTATTCCAAAGGGGCTTTTTTTAATAATTACACCTGGCAGTTAACCAGTGAAAACTGACAAAGTCTGAAGACTATATGAATTAATCTCACATTAGTTTCAAATGAATAATAAAACCCATGAAAAACATAAATAAACCCCCCAAACCCTGAAGCACAGCCTTAATGGGACTCTAACTATCTCTTTTTGATCACTTTTTTTTTTTTTTATTAGGGCAGGAGAAGATTGGTTGGAAAACGCTGAAACTTATGAAGTCAGCTTCTACAAACGGAGTTTAGATAACGACAACTATATTTTCACAGCTCCATACTACAACAGTAAGTCATCACAGGTGTGGAATGTCAGAGCTAGCTAGTTCAATGTAAGTGTACTTGTGGAAGTTTCCCATACCAGTTGAGGTCAATCACAAAAGATGCAAGTAGGACACAATTTAGGAAAAAATATTGGGATTTTTCCCATTATTAAGGAAAAGGTAACTGGGAGAGCACTAAACAAGGGACATCATAACTTGTCATTGATTTTGGTCTCCCTGTATCCTCAGAATTAATAAGACTGAAAGGATGCAGATTACTGATGTTCATTTTTTACACTGAAACACTGTTGTACAGATGTGCTTTGGCAGAATGATTTTAAAAGTAAATGAAAGAAAATTGCACTCAGGGACAATAATGCTACCTAAACATAGCAATATTTGAGCTGAGTTCTGTATACCTCCTCAGCACCAAACCTACCAAAGGTCCAGAGTCCACAATTCTGTCCACTGCATCACTGCTTAATTTAAACCATGCCTTTGAATTCTATGTCAAATGCTGTTATTCACCAAAAAAAGTTTGTCTGAAAATACGGTGATATTTTAAACCTTTATACGCACAATATTAGGTGCTCATTACTGATGAGAGCAGCATTAACCTTGCCAAGCTCATCTAAAAGCAGATGCTACCACAACTGACATATTCCTCCCTCAAACATATGGTATCTTTTATTACTGTTATTTCATACTTATTTATTGCATCTTTTCTCAATAAAATATTAACAAGGTAATTAATTAAATTCCCTGAAGCCTCTGTTGTTCCTCAAAGAGCTCCAGGGAATATACTTTTGACTTGGTTTTTCATACTAAGTAGTGTTGAAAACAGGCTGAGCTCTGTCAGAGAAGTAATTGTTGGTTAGTGAGTGGTGTCAGTGTACCCTGCATTGAAAAATACGCAGATGACAGCGGGATAAAATCTTTGGCACTGATCCGGGTTTTAACAGAGCTGCTCACATGTGTAAAGCTATTCATAGCTCTGTTCACAGGAAAAAAAAAAAAAAAAGGTATCCCCCCCCCAAAAGGATATGATAACCTTATGAGACAGTGAAACCATGTAAAAAACTTTGAAGAAACAAATGCAAGAGGTGTTAGTGATCTGAACAATGACAGGTGATAAATGCATAATGTAAGTGGCTCAGTGTTTTTTTAATCAGGATTTTTTTTTTTAGTCATTCTGGGTATTTGAACAATCATTGCTTTTAGTTTCAGAGGAATAGGCTTTTATATATAACTGATTTTTTTTTTTTTTCCTTCCTTCTTCCATATTCTCAGAAAGTGGTGCCAATAGCTATGAAACAGGAATTATGGTAAGCAAGGCTGTGGAAATAACGATTAATGGGAAGCTTCTGAAGCCAGCAGGTAAGATAGAATTGTGCTGAAACTCTAAACACATTAGTTAGTTGTTTGTTACTCAACTGTGAATTAGAAATTTAACTGAGCCTGCAAAGGAACTAATTTTATATAACATTCTTTCATGCAAAGCTGTTTTAATCATGCCAGTGGAAATCAAACCAATGATCTGATTGTGTTTGAATAAGAATGATTAAATTTTCAGTCTTACAAAGGATGTTGGTGGTCAGGCAACTGAGCGAAACTCGTATTTTATCCTTTTCCAGTTTAATAATTTAGATACTACTATAATATTTCCCTGTTTGGCTTTGTTGGGTTTTTCTTTGTTTTTGTTTTTGTTTTGTTTTGTTTTGTTTTTGTGGAGGGTTGGGATTGTTTGGTTTATTTGGGATTTTTTATGATTATACAGTTATCTTTTTACAATTCATTTTATTATAAAAGACTTTAATGTATTTTTGTTAGTTGTTGGAATAAAGATTGATGCAACCAGCTGGATGGAAAATTTCACAAAAACCACAATCAAGAGCCTGGTAAGCAATTGACCAAGTCTTTATTTGAACTTTATTTGCATTTCTCAAAGTTTCAGATGCAATTAGGTCTAATAGCTTTTTGTGTCAGTCACACCGCTACGTAGTTGCCAAGTAATTGTGGTATTTAAATGATCCAAATGCACAAAATAAATCTATGTGGAAATAGACTGCATTTTGTACTTGTCTTACTTTCATAATTATAGAACATAAATAATGACAAAGAAAAATTACATATTCCAGTCAGTAGGCTCCTTACTAGGATTAGGCTGTAGCAGTGAATAAAGTCTGCAAAAGAACTGGTGAATCTATTAATAGCAAACAGTAAAAGTTTTATATTTCAACCAACATCACAGCTATAAAAAAATATAAAATCTGACTGGAGATGGTGGGATGTACTTCCTTTATCATGTGAGATTCTCATGATTTGAGACTTTTGGTTAAAAAGATATTTGGCAGCATATTTTTAGGCTTTCTTTCTATACCCCAAACACAAGGAAATGTAGAATTTCTTTCTCTTTTGCTTTCTACTCACAACACTGACATTCTGACAAGTTCTCCAAACTACTTCTTTCTAATATATTGAGTATATTTTAAAAAAGAGATGCAGCAGAGACCTCATTAAAGACAGTAGATAGAGATTGTGGTATTGATAATTATGGAATGCAAGCTGTTCATGGAGATATTTGTGAGAAAGGATACTCAAAAGGAACATAAATTAATATACAGGAATTGAAAATCAAGTAACTTTTTCTTGTCTTGATTGATCAATGTCACTGCAAGATACAGTTTTTTTGGAAGCATCTTTGTGAATATTACTGTCTTTCTGTTTTTTTAGTGCAACAGTGAAATCTGTGGCTGTGAGAGGAACAGTATGGTAAGAATATGTTGAGTTTATGAATGTCAGATGAGGAAAATACACTCATTCTTTCTAGATTTATCTGCAACAATTCTATCTTAATTATTTGAGTTTTAATTTTACATAAAATTTGGCTCTTGACAAAGAGATTAAGATTAGGAGAGTAAGGGGAGGATAAAACTCAGGTGAAGTAGTTGCAAGAATCACTGCAATGAGGTTATGAGAGCTATGGTGAAGAAAAAAAGTAGAGCAAGAGCAATAGAGAATGATGCAAAGAAAAATGTGAGAAAAATGTAACAGTAATTTTCATAACAAGAGGAAAATCCTGCTGGAAGGTAATAATTTAAAATTAAATCTGAGAGAAAGTCCACTAGATGTACCTTAGACAAGGGTAAATGCAAACTGAAAAGCACCAGAGTATGTGATGTGCCCTTCAACAGTCATCATCCCTGCTCACAGCCCATTCAGGATTTGGGATCCTGTATCTCTGCTGTTACTCAAGGGAGCACAGCTCCAGGGGCCATCATAGTATCATATTCTGCCATGTGCTTAAAAGCTTTTTCTGCTCAGGTTTTCTGTGAGTTCTTTTGTGGAATGTGAACATGATTAAATGCAAGAATTACAGCAAAAAGAGTGCTCTGGGAGGTTATCAATTTGGCCTCACTGATATCTCTGCAATCTTTGACTACAAGGATCTTTTACAAAGTACAAAACACAGGGAACCAGTAGGCTTCCCGATCCTGCACCTGACACCTGGGAGAAACCCACTACAATCCTTTCTGAGTGGCAATAATCATGACAAGCAAGCTGGGAGCCTGCCCTTGGAATTTTTACCAGTAAAAGCTGCAAATGGAAGAGGCCTTTAAGCATGGCTGATTCACACCAGAAGTTGTAGCTGCTTGCTATGAGCTGGAATTCAGTTGTAATCAGATTTAATAAGGATATACACTCTTAAAACTTACAAAGTATTGAGCAAAAAAGAATTTACAGAACAACTTGTATGAAATTAAGGCACAAGTGATCTTTTGATGTGTACAAACTTTCATAAGATTGATAATGCTACTTACAGCTTAGTATTTGCCCTGGGTTATATGGTTGTGATTTAGTCTGATTTGAAAATAGTTCTGAAGTGCTGGATAAAAAAGAATGCATTGCAGAATGTTCTCATGATGAATCCTTGCTGCAAAAGATATTTTACTTTCTTACTTTCTTACAATAGCATGTGGACTGTGTTATCCTTGACGATGGTGGATTTCTTTTGATGTCAAATCGAGATGAATATACACAACAGGTACATGTGAAAACTTCAAAAACAACAGGAATAAGTTTTCAGAGACAAAACCAACATATTACTCTCAGCTTACCCTGAGACTAACATTTCCAAATAAAAAATTTTGCCCTATCAGAAATTCCAGTTATTTTGTTAGCTCTTTACACAGTCTTATTTATGTTTCAAGATGCAGGTTTCATTCTTTGTGCCTTAAGCTGATAGGCTGCCAATGGTGGTGTCAGGTAGTACGGCATCCACACAGCTTCTTTCTCACATTCCTCTTGCTGTTCCGTAAAGAGGACAATGAAGGGAGGGGAACATCTCCCTTCTGAGAAAAGGCTGTGGGGGCTGGGTCTCTTCAGCTTGGAGGAGGCTGAGGGGTGACCTCATTCATGTTTATAAAGATGTGAAGGACAGTATTGTGAGGATGGAGCCAGGCTCTCCTCAGTGATGTCCAATGATAGGACAAGGGTCAACAAGTGTAAGCTGGAGCATGGGAGGTTCCACATGAGATAGCACAGAAGCAGGCTGCCCAGAGAGGTTGTGGAGTCTTCTTCTCTGGAGACATTCAAAACCCACCTGGATGCATTCCTCTGTGACCTACTCTAGTTGACCCTATTCTGTCAGGAGGGGTTAGACTCAATGGTCATTTGATTCTATGATTATAGATGGATACATTTAACAATTAACACCTATCTGGAACTATCCGACTCTCTTTTGCTAAACAGTCAAACAAACAGATACATAAGCAGCACAACTGGATGTGTTATGTAAAGGGAAAAATAGTGTGTAGGGGGAAACAGTCAGTTTTATTCAATTTTTTTTAATGTGAAAATACATGAAGTACTTTAACTTACCTCTGTATATTCTCCTTCATCAGATTGGAAGATTCTTTGGTGAAATTGATCCTGGCCTGATGCGAAACCTGATTAACATGTCCCTGTATGCCTTTAACAAGTCGTATGACTATCAATCAGTCTGTGATCCTGAAGAAGAACCAAAGCAAGGAGCTGGACTTCGTTCTGCTTATGTGGTTTGTAGTCCCGTGTGTGGTGACATTCCCTTAAAAGTCTGCACATGTTTATATAAATAACATGATCTCTGTTGTTTATTTTCTCAGCCTACAATAACAGATATTTTGCATCTAGGATGGTGGGCTTCGGCAGCTGCCTGGTAAGTACAAGTGTGTAGGAAATCTGTATGTCCAAACTAGAATTAGTCATTGAGTTGAAACTGTTAGTAGGTTTTTTTTCCTTCCATAAAGTCACTCTGAACTCTTTGTTTCTGCTGTTTCTCATGGCGAAAATTCAAACTCTTTGGAAAATTCAGTGTTCTTTCAGCAGCTGAATTCAAAGCTACTTTTGCCAAGTTTTGTGATTGTGTGTTCTGGCTCTACAAAAGCAGCTTCAGGAAGCAGGGTTGGTATTGTGTCCAGTTCAGGGCCCCTCAGTTCCAGAAGGACCTCAGGGAACTGCTTGAATGAGTCCAGCACAGAGCCACAAAGTTGATGAAGGGAGTGGAACATCCCTTATGAGGAAAGGCGGAGCGAGCTGCGTCTCTTTATCTTGGAGAAGAGGAGCCTGAGGGGTGACCTCATTCAAGTTTACAAAGATGTGAAAGGCAGTGTTGGGAGGATGAAGGCAAGTTTTGTTCAGTGATGTCCGGTGATAGGACAAGAGGCATTGGGTGCAAGCTGGAGCAGAGAAGGTTCCATGTGAACAGAAGGGAAAAATTTTTCACTGAAGATGACAGAGCCCTGGAACAGGATACCCAGAGGGCTTGTGGAGTCTCCTTCGCTGGAGACATTCAAACCCTGCCTGGATACGTTTCTGTATGACCTACTCTAGGTGATCCTGCTCTGGCAGGAGGATTGGACTGGATGAGCTGTCAAGGTCCCTTCCAACCCCTAACATTCTGTGATTCTGTGACTAATAGCCTAAGTCTGATTGACAGATGTGAAGACTCAGATGAAATCATGCCATTCAGAATTACTGATCACTTGGTTCCCTATTTCAGCATATTGCCCTTTCATTTTTCTAGCAAGAAGTCTTACAATAATTTTTTGCTTTTCATTGAAGTATTTTATGAAAACACATGAATCATAGAATATCAAAATTACAGAATACTTTGGGATGAAAGGAAGGGCTTTTGAAAGGTCATCTAGTCCAACTTCCCCAGCAAAGAGCAGGAACATCTTTTGGCAATCTTATAGCACAATTGAGTTACAGGTTCTAATGATAATTAGCTGGTTCTTTGAACTACTTTAAGGCAATAAATATATATAAAAAAACCCCAACCATTTTTAGATAATTCTACAGTCATTTTATTAGCATTTTCTATAGCTGAGGGGAAAAGTTACCATATTTGAACTGTTGTGGAGTTTTGGGATGGACCTGCCTTGATTTTGATTTTGGTTAGTGTTTCATTTTACAAAAGTCACAGAAATAATTTTACCTATTTAACAGTCATGTAGGTAGACACCCCTATCAGCTACTTCCTCCAGCACCACATTGGGATGAGTAATTGGAATTTAGATACTTTTTCATAGGTGTAAACTGCACCCTTGGAAACTGTTCCATTTCCTAGAGGTTCATGGTGCTTACTTTTCTGTAATAATTATCTAACTGGAATAAATTACCTACTTTATGAAGCTAAGAGTTAAAATATATAGCAGCTGAACAAACATCTAGTAATTTTCTCATGGATACTACTATGAGGATTGTATGTTGGCTTTTACTGTTGGTTACGTTTTGTTAACAACAGCAAAACTCTCAGTTTTCTTGGAGAATAGCAAACTTCAAAAACTGGAGATGGGCAAAAGTCCAGAAAAGAAACTTGAGTTCCTCTCAAACAGAGAAACTTTAGTTTATCAGTGTTCAAATCAGTCTTCATGGTCTGGACTCAATTTAGACCTGAAGTTTAGTTTGTGTGATGTTTAGCTTGAAAGCACCACATGAAAGTACTTTCTATGGAATCTAGGTCAGAAGCAGACAGAGAAGTCCATTAAGCAAGCAGGGGGATAACCAGAAATAGATTCAGTGAGGCACCTGGCAAAAGCAAAAGCAAATGCAGGGAAATAAGAGAAACCAGGTTGTTAAGGAAAACTATTCTGTTTCAGGCAACAGTGAGGGATGAAGGTGTGAGTGGTAATTTAGAAAAAATTACATGGGGTACATTAGCATTTAGTCAGGAGAGTAGTATGTAGCATTCCTCCTTCATGCTCTTTTAACTCAGAAGACTTTACAGTTTTCCCAGACTCCTTTTCTTTCACTCAGTTCCCTGTAAGGTCTGTGGTAAGCCCTTACAAATGATGCATCTCTTCTGTTAGCAAATTGCATCACTGTTGAATGGCATCAAGTCTCTTCTCAACTATGTTAGCTGATGTGCTGTCTAGCTGATGATTTAAGGCACGAGGCTGTGGCTGTGTAGCCAGAGGTCTTAAAACAATGCCTCCAGTGGCAAGGTGGCAGGCAGATTCAGTCTCTTCAAACATGGATCATGCTGAATAAGGAGAAATGGGGAAAATGTTCCGAGATGCATTAATCTGTACAGTCATTCCTGTCTTCAGAACAGCTGTTAGAATAGAATGATCTGAGGAGCAATCATGTCATATTTGTAAGTAGAACCAAATCTAAAGCATGACAGCAGGAAACTACGGCTTAGGAAGGTTCAAGCAGAAACAGTCAAGGAATATAACTGGTGTAGTTCCAAACAGAGTTAAGGAATATAAGTATTGTAGTTCCTAATTTTGTACGTTGGTAAAGAAGAAGGGAACTCTGTATGAGGCAAGCTGGTACTTGCATCTAGTATATAAAATAGGAAAGGTGAAGAAAAAAACTATAAAATAAATGGGGCTCTTTAAGCCTAAGTGTTTTGGCAGGGTCTAGGAGAAATATATATGCCCTTACAAGCAGAAACAGACTGCTACAGTAATGATCTTTATAATATAGTTGCAATATTCCAGTGGTCTTCTCCTTCTCAGCAATCTAAGGAACCTTAATCAGTGAGAAGTTCAGGAGCATTTGTGTTCAAATGGAGTTCTGGTTGGTTTTAGTATTAGAGGAGCACAAATGTGCTTCTTCCAGCTCCCACAGAGGTGTATGATGAAGACATGGATGGTACAATAACATTTCTATTATCTGAGTTATGGGCACAAATGATAGCAAATCTCAACAGCAGAATAAAGACTAATGTGAAAGAAGACCTGGGAGAAATATTGAAAAGAAAACCAGAATCAAACTGTTAAGTTTAAATAAATACGGCTTTAATAGCTGGCAAAAGCATCATAAACTGTGAAGATTTTCTTAATAACTAGTGTTTCAGTAGTTTTTTAAGATCCATTAAAATACAAAGAAGACAAAGAGCCTTTAACAAATACCTATTGTCTTTCTGTGTTCAGGTCTATCTTACAGCAGCTGTTTTTGAGCTTGACATTTCCACGATTCCTTGAAGCAGGTAAGTCAAGAGAATGTTAAAAAGTCAACTTTGAGTGAAGTAGAAGGTAAGAATCTAGGCTGGGGCCCATATTTGGTTATCCTCATTGCATCTGTGACTTTAAAATGCCATTGTTGAGTTATTTCTGTTATTTCTTTTTTCTGTCAGCTGATATGGAAGAAGATGATTTTGGTGCCGCCCTGCCTAAAACAAGCTGTATCACTGAGCAAACTCAGTACTTCTTTGAAAACGATGATAAATCCTTTGGTGGGATTGTAGACTGTATAAACTGTTCCAGGTAACATTTCTTCAATATAGATAACTCTGGTATATTAACATATTTCACAAAAGATAATGACACTATTTTAACAACAAAATGTATCTTTTGAATTAATTACACCGAACTTACATTAGTGAATATATAGGCAGCAAAATGATAAATTGAGCTCTATGTTTAGAATTAATTTTAATTAGAATCATGTTTTGAAATTAGAGAAGAGGAGATTTAGGTTGGATGTTAGGAACAAGTTTTTTACCATGAAGGTAGTGGAACGCTGGAACAGGTTGCCCAGGAAGGTAACAGCCACCATCCATGGAGGTATTCCAGGTGAGGCTTGAGAGGGCTTTAAGAAACCTGTTCTAATGGAGGATGTCCCTGCTGACCGCAGGGGGGTTGGACTAGATGACCTTTGGAGGTCCCTTCCAACCCAAACCATTCTATGAGTCAATGATACTGTTCTGTGGTGGTTTGGAATTTCCCACTACATTAACTAAAACACGGCTCGTTCAGTCAGGAAGTAAGTGGAAGCTGTATTTACAAAGCAAAATTACAATGGAATTAAATAAGTATGTACAAATATACACTATTTATAGTATCATACAGGTATTTACAGTCAGAAAACAGCACAGAAAACTCCCTGGTCTAAACAACAAGGGAAAGCTACCCCACTCCCCCCAAAAACCCCACTTTTTCCCCTTCCCCCTATAATGGAAGAAAGAAAAGGAGCCATTAGAAGGAATGTTAGTCTTATCTGCAAGGTCAGTTTGCAGCAATAAGATTCTCCCCAGCTGAGCAGAGCAACCAAAGAAGAAGGAAAAGAATGAAGTGGAATGTGAGAGATTGCTAGGGTACATCTCGCACATCTGGCCAATGAAATTCGTTTAGAATAATCTTTTGTTTTCCTTTTTACACCCAACTGTGAATTGTTTATATTTCTCCACTTTTCTGCTTGAAATCTGCAGCTGACTTTTACAGGCATAACCTTAAACTGCCACACATTCAATTATTTCCATGTCGAAAATGACCCTGCTAACTTAAAGGCCTTTTGTGTAATTGCATGTACCTAAAAATACAACAGATTCACATCCAGTACACAACATGCATACTCTAAGCCTCTTTCTCTTTTCACAGACAACTTTATGTGTTGGGGTTTTGTTTGCTTGTTTGTATTGTAGTTGGGGTTTTTCTCAGTGTTCTCAGGGGAAGAACTGATGCTGAACTGATTTTATTTCTCACTACAGCTACCGTAGCAGTACAGAACTGGCTATTAAGTTGATTAAAGTCATATTATGCTCTTTTCTATTTTTTCCTCTAATAAGTCTAGTTGAAAGGGAGAGCCATAGCAATGTCAAAAAGATTACAAAAATTGTTATAAATGTTTCTTGCTGTTCCTTAATGGAAATGGTAAACAGTAGCATGCAGAGTGAATCTGTGAAGTTGGATTACTATTATTCCAGTACTGTGTGTCCTTCTTTAATATGGATTTCTCTGCTTCATTTAAACATAGGTTTTTCTTGGCTTTTTTACAGACTTTATCATGCAGAGAAGATTTCAAACACCAATCTAGTATTCATTATTAGTGACAGCCAACTGCTGTGCCGCTCCTGTGACCCAAAGCCACTGATGCAAGCAGAGAAGCCGGGTATCCTTTAAAAAAGCACATTATGTGGTAGCGTGGATTGATTTTTGGCTCTGATACACAGGAATATATAGTGAAAAAAAATGGCCTGTTTATGTATATACTAGTAGCATGATTACCACTGGAGTACTTGAAGCAGCAAATATTTGTGGATGATAGCACAAATCATCTGAGGCGGCAGCCTTGTGGTAGAGAGGAAAGATGCTGTTTGTGAGGATCTAAACAGAAATGGGCTCACATAAACCTAATGAAGTCTCCAAAAGGCAGATGCGAAGTCTTGGATCCAGGACAGAATAATGACATGCAGCTGGGCAGGCTGGGAGCAGAGTGACTAGAAACAGCCTTGAAGAAATGACTTGGGAATCAGGATGGACAAGAAGTTGAACATCAGTTGGCACTATACTGTGCAGTAAAGATGGACAGTCACATCCTGGGGTATGGTACTAAGAGTGTAGTCAGCAGGTTGGAAGAACTGATCTATTCCATCTTTTCAGCACTGATGAGACTATGTCTGGAATGCTATGTTTGTGGCTCCTCAGTGCCACAGTGACATACTAGAGGAAATCCAGTGATGGGCCACCAAGGTGGTTAGCATCTGGAGCACAAGACAGACAAGAGGACCCTCAGAGTCTTGGGTTTGTTTAGCCTTTAGAATGACAAAGGCATGTCAGTCCAAAGAAATATCAAATAGGCCAACACTAAGGTAAGAGTGTTTGGTTATGAAAGGTTAGGATGCTGCACAGATGATTACAACACTGAGGTAAGGTGATGGAAGCACTTCAGTGTGTGCTCAGTGACAACGAGAACTGACTACTTGTGGAAACTGCTTTAACCATCAAAGATTAGAGTTTATAAATCTGCTAGCATAGATTTTCTTCAGGGCTGGATGGAGTCACAGGTTACATACATACTAAGCAGAGTTCTTGCAATGTATGCATTAAAATAAAAAGCATGTGAAAAGTGGTTGTAATTTACAACCACCTTCATGCCAATCTCTATCTTTAGCCTGTTCACTCCAATAGATACCTGTAGCTGACAATGGTGTAAATACATAAAACCAATGTACACATATTCTAGGGCAGCTGTAGAGACTTGAGAATAAACATGCTAGAGAATAAATAAAATCTTAATTTGAATTCTTATCACAGAATGTGGAAAACAATTAGTAATATCTTTGTTCACATCAGGAAGTTGGTTAGGACAGCCTCTCCCACCCCTGAAAGAAAATCAGATGATGGTAGAGATGACTGTTTCTTTGGCACAAGCAATGTGTACATTACTACATTAATAAAACTGGAATTTCCTCTATGCTTGGGCTGAAAAGGAAGTTGCATTGGGGTGGAAGCAATACCTGTGCCATCACAAGACTATGTAAACACAGCCTAATTGGCTCCAGTACATGATAGTTTGAATAACTGTTGCCACTGCCTGAATTTATAGACAATGTGGCAATTTATGGAGTCACTATAGAAAACGACACGTTTGGTGGGAAATGGACACATCACTTGAATTTCTCCGAGGGGCCTAAATCTTCTAGAAAGTTGTAAATGACCTAAAATGGCAGCCAGAGCATATGGATGGGCTTATAATGAACTATTTTATTTGTGTTCCAACTATGCAGTACTAAGCCATTCCCTCTTTCCTATAACTAAGGGACATTGTGAAATGCAGATGTAGCATATCGCACAAGCAGCCAAAATGACCTTTGGGTGCTATTCAGATGGTTATAATAAGACTCTGCTTCCTCCTGGCTGGTACAGCTTTGTTTGTGCACATGACCTTTTGGAATATTTCTACATTTTGACTTCCCTTTCAGCTGGGTCCTGGCAGAAGAAAGAGGAGGTGAGTCTGATAACATCTGAATAAAGACAGATGTAGGTTCTCCTCTTGCCTTCTGTTGGGCTCCTTCAGTCATTGCAGTGAAGCTGCTGCAGCACTCTGTAGGAGTGCATGATTAGGAATGCTTCAAGTCTAAGTTAGAGCTACTAAGACAAAGTTTTTCTGCTCAATTATTTAAAAACAGTCTAGCATAGCTTTAATGTGTGTGCTGCCATCAGTGAAATAAAAGAAACAACATACTGAGTGTTACTATAAGCAGGTTCAACAGAAGATGGTTTTACAGTTTACCAAGTGTCTTTCAAGTATGCTGCAATGACTCATGTCCTTTGTTAGCCTGTCACAAATGTGAAGTATAAATATCAGCAATCAGAGAATTCAGAGCTGTAAGCTAAAGCATTGCCTCATGTTTACAGTTAGCTAAAAGCATCTCACTGCTCCCATTTGTATCCTTCTGCTCTGCTGTTAGCCCAGACAGCATTTTCTCTGTCTCCACACTGATAAACTAACGAGATCTGATTAAGTTTTCCATCATTTATTATCAAATCCTGCAGCAGGATGAACTTTCTTGTGATATGTGGGGCAGTATAGGTGTACACAATGAAAACTAGCAGCTCTTACAGGCCTTCACTGCAATTTTCATCCTGTATTTAGTGTCACTATTCCAAGCAGGCTTCCTTGTTTTTACTGTGTATCTTCATTTTAGCAGAATAACTTGGTGGTGACATACCCTATAACCATTCAGCACCACTGAAAGTTTACTACTATATCAAATATTTTCTTAATATTTATGCAATAGTAACAAAAGCAATACAGAAAATATTTTTTAAACATCAGCTTTTACTTTGATTTTTTTTTTTGCAGTTTTGTAAGTGCTGGTTCTAAAGCATCACGTGGGATGTTTATTTACTTGATTAAAGCAATGGTTAAAAAATAGGAATATTTGATTATGGTTTATGTGGAGGGTTTGGTTGGATTGGTTTTCTTTTATTTAAAAAAGGAACTGTCACTATTGATATGTGTTTCAGTACCATCTGAGTTAACATAAAATATCTATTTTCCTACAAAAATAAACCTAGAATGCTTATTCTGATAATGTATGGTGCATAAAAACCAGTCAAACTCCTTAACCAGAGAAACAGATGAAGGACCAAATCCCTGCGAAATGGTTAAACAGCCTAGATACAGAAAGGGTCCTGATGTCTGTTTTGATGAAGCCAAACAGGTAAAATTGAACTTGTAAGACTTTAGGACTATCTTTAAAATCAATTGTAGAGCTGATTTAGAAGAGCACTGAAAACTACGTTTAACTATAGCTTTGACGCCTGGTAACCTATGTATCATTAAACATACTGTTCACTCTAGATCATAGCCACTCAAGTATCTCATGATTAACATAAAAATAACAGCTGCTTTCTTATCTGCCTTTCCTGTAATCATTGCACTTTCACACATGATTCCAACTAAAAAAAATGAATAAATCAGTGAGCATAAATCTGACAGTCTGAAACGGTACTATGAAATTCTATAGCTGGTTTAGTATTTTTGTAGTAGTGTTTCCAGATATTAATTAATGAACTATAAAAATCAAGCAAAATTGCAAGTAATTAATTAAATTATTCAAAATATTATATCTGGTTTAGGATGTTGTTCCTCTTAGAAATTCTGAAAACACATGTTAACCTTAGGTCATGTTCTTAACGGGTATGAAACTGCACTGTTTTGTTGCAGTCAGGAAAGCTATACTATTTAGTACTCCCTATATTGTATACATTACAGTTCTGAAGGAGAAAAAATTATAACTGTGCCATAGATTTTACTTTTCAAAATTCTGTATGAAAGCGAATATGCTGAATTCTAATTGTTCAGAATAAATTCCAAGACAAAAAGTACTGAACAGGGAAGTACCTGCCCTAATGAAATGCATTTGTAATATGTCATCCAGTTTCTGCAAAGGATTGTCCAAAAGTAGTACAGTTAGTTGGCTGGAACTGCTGTATACCAAGTTTTATTCATTATATTCTCTGCTTTTCTCTAATGAGGCACTAACTTGTCAGAAGCATTATAAAAATCCAGACAGTTGGTATTCATGCATCTTTCTAGTAACTAAATTTCATTTTGAAAAGGAAATTGTCTTACTGGCCAGCAACGGTTAAACAAAGTTAAAAAAAAAACATCCCAAACCTGTTTGGCTAGTGTAAATATTCCAGCTCCTCCTGATGTGATTGTGTGTGAAAGTACAAGTCTTGCTCACTAGCTTGATGTGCTAATCAGTGTGTAAGTCATGTGTTTTGTAAGAGCAAATTGTTTTGGTTAAGCTTATTTGCAAAAGTTGCTGTGAATCTCTCGCTCTTGGGTAGATGCTTTCACATTAACTCTGCTAACTGCCAGCAATCTGCATGATATCTCATCTTGTATGTCTTTTTTTCTGTGTTTTCTTTCCTTTCCTCTACTTGCTACTTTGCCTGTTATTAATAGGATCAGCCTATATGCACAACGAGTCGTGCCTCTGCCATGACGTCTGCTCCTATCTTCATTTTTCTGCAAGTTTTCATGTGGTGTGGATGGTCAGTTACTTTCTCTAATTTTTTGTTTTGTTCTTGGCTTAAAAAAATAGCAGACTTTTTTTTACTTACTAAGCATAGAAAACAAACAGAATCAAGCAAGTCCCAAAAGCAGCAATCTGGAGCAAATTACTATTGCAATATTGAGGAAAATTAAATATGAAAAACCTCTGTCTGGAGCCTTATAAATCACAGTTACAGAACATGAGAGCCTCTCGCCTAGCAAATACAAAGGCACAGGAACCTGTTGGGTTTATATGGTTGGCTCTTAGAGACTACACATGTGCCAACTGAATCAAAGTCATCCCTTTCAAAACATTTTTCCCTTGTCCCTGTTAAAATGAAATAGAAGAAGGAAGTTTTCTGCACAGAGACAAACAAATGTACAAAGTACCTAACATAGGCAGACCTGTGAAAATAAAGCTGGACTTAGAGATAGCAGAGATGAGTGTTCTGGGTAAGAGAAGGTGTTGCAGTTGAGAAGAGTAAGTAATTTTCACAGTATCAAAGTATCACCAAGGCTGGAAGAGACCTCAAAGATCAAGTTTCACTGCATTCCAATTAATATAAATGTTAATTGTGATAGTAGTATGCATCAATTTGGTTAAACTATGTACAATCATATTTTAACTTTTTTTTGAAACTTAAAAAATAATTGCCTAATTATAGCAGAATTTGCCTTTTTTTTTTTCTTCCAATGAAGTACATAGATACATGAAGTCCTGCATCTTGATGTAGCATTATAATGAAAGCCTTAGCTTTTTAGGCTGTGATGCATTTACTGGTGTGAAAGTGTGCACTTCCCTGCTAGTATTCCTGAACTAAGAGGCATAAAATTAATGACTTTGTACACTGGGTTTCTTGTCAATATTATTACAAAGAAAACCACTAGAGGGAGATACTAACACAGCTATCTAAGTAAAGCCAACCGAGAGGCAGGGAGAAAAGGAGAAAATTTTTCATAGTGTAGTAAAATATTGAAAATTGCAATAGTCATCCTCTCAATAATTTCTATTCTCTTTCTACTTAAAAAAAAAAAAAAAGTTCAATTAATATCACTCAAACAACAATGAGAAAAGCTTAATAGTTCTGTTCAACAGCTGTGTTTGAGTAATTTAAAAATTCCCTATCCTGTATTTAAGTGATCTAATTTCTAGCAAACTTAGGAACTTACACAGGAATTGGAAGGTTAGAAGGAAGGCTGGAAGGAAGGTTGAAAGTCCCTTCCCCCAAGTTAGTGGTATTTCACATTAAAATCTAGAAGATTGACATCTTGTGTTTACTGCTCATGGAATTTACTTTGTAAGTAACCTTATTTTGGTTAAAAAGCCATTGTTCAAGATACAGAAAGCAGCAGAGAACCACCTTGAGCTGACTTCTTTACATCAAAAAATGGTCTTTCTGATCAAGAAGGCAGATGAATGTATTGGGAAACCCACAAAATATAGTTTTAGTTGATAGACTTTTGGCTGCAGAAACTTAGAGAAGTAATTTTGTTTCTAATAACTTTGTGATTTTGGAAATCAGGTCTCAGTGGGCATTACTCTGTGCCATTTTACTAAAACCACTGAAGTCAACACAGATAGGAACCAGCTGATTAGGTTGAATAACAGCAGCTGTTTGAGATTTTTTTTCATCAAGGCTACCAAAAATAGTCTTTATCACTGACTTGGTTTTACTTTGCATGGGCATGCTGGCTGGTTGTTATGTCTGACATTGAAGACAAGAACTCTACAAGCTTTCAGCCCTTTCTGGGAACCTCCTATTTCCATCAGCTTGCAGTGATGTCAGAGGGAGATTTGAGGGTGACTTGCAGCCCAGACCACTGTATAAATCTTGATGAGATGGGTTGTACCCTTGTTCTCTGTGTGGGTAGCTTCAACATCTTTGTGTGGTAGTCCAGACAAAGGAGGGTAATACAAAACTTATGGAAGACCACACACTGGAACTTGAAATGACTCCTGAGTGAAAGCAAAGGTGTTCTCCATGCCATATGATGAATTCAAAATACATGCTTACAACAAGTACAACTTTGTAGGAGCCAGTCGATATTAAAAGCAAGATCAGAAGCTTGTTTTGTCTCTTTTATAGTCAGTGCAGCACAATGGGTTCTGATACAAGATTTCAAGACCAAATTTTAGTACATTATATAGTCAAAGTGTACTTGTAAAGGAGTAACAAGAATGTTTATAGACTTAGACATGCATATGCGTACATCTGTGTATATTTCCATAAGTCTCCTTAAAAAGTTTGAACTGACATTGCCTTCAAGGAAATGTTCATATATGGCAATAAATCTGTGGGTTTGATACTAACAATGAATGGGTTTGTAAAGCCATTCATTTCCATACTGCAAATGCTGAATAATTTTCACTGTGTGATGGTGTAAAATAACCTCCTCTGGAGTTAATCATTGTAAGGCATGACATGACGAAGATGACCTTGGGATTTGATGCTTCTCTAGCTTAGGCATGCAAGGAAATTTGACACATGACTTATTAGTGCAAGAAATTTCTGATGCACTTCTGATTCAGTGAAACTGGCTAAAGAGGACTACTTCCAATTCCATTTCCAATTCTTTCTCTCTTCAAGCAGAGAGTGCAGAATATTATTTTGAGGACAACAAAGAGATGGCATCCCCAACTGATCTACTGTTTATTCAGGCTTTCTGTATAGCTAATGTAGTAATGACTAATATCATCAGCTGGAGAACTTAGTCAAACTGCTTAAAACTGGTTCAATGTATAATTGCACTGCCAGATGTAAAGTTAAGATAAAATATTTCTATGTCATTTGCTATAAGAAATTTTATAAGAAATCTCAAAATACTGTTTACAGGAAAAATTTGACAAGTTTTCTTAAAGGTCAGCAATAGGGGAAGTGTTTTGAAGACCATTCCAAACTGGTATTTTGCTCAATGTGGTACCAAATTAATGATGAGCTTCCACTAATTTCCATAAAATTGATGTGTTTCTTTTCTTTTCTTATTTTTTACAGATGAAATTAGCATGTAATCAAACTTTGTTGTTGTTGTTTGGTTGGTTGGTTTTGTTTTTGATTTGGGTAGCATTTCTTGGTTAAACAACAGTTAAAGCACAAAGAGAATTACAAAGTGCAATGCTGGAGAAGAAAAATTAATTTAGATAGGATTTACTGTACCTTTTTTTTGCCACTGCTATTTTTGTCTTGGCTTAGGACTCAAGAGAGTAACTGATTCCAGAAAGAATATTTAGAAATTCTTCTTGGCAGAACTGCTGGATTACCACTGTAAATTGGTCTACAAACCTCAGAAATTCAAAGTGACTTTGATCAATATGAGGTTAAAATCTCACCAACCTTGAAATATTCATATAAAGCTTGCATACTTTTCTCTAGTACAGTTTAGTTCTGTCATTCATAATAAGAAGATGCTTCTCCTGCAGGAGGCTTCCAAGATAATTCTTCAATGTTGTGTAGTTGTCAGGCCTTTAAAAACTGCTTTGTGTACTCTTAGGAAGAAAGTAAAACACATTAAATTAGATTTTTTCCAATCCACTAGGACTATTATATAGTATAACTCTTGAAAGTAAAAGCAGTGCCCATAAAGTTATGTAGCTTAAAAAGAATCTCAAAAAAAAAAAAAAAAATAGAAACAGGCAACAGAACATAGTATTTTTTTTCATGCACATATAGTGGGAGGATTAATTAATGCACATGGTTTACCAAATATTTATTCCAATGAAGGAGTGACGTGAAAGCTGAGTACTGTGTAGTTCTGTATGTGAAGGCCTATCTACTCTGTAGTCACACTGGATGTCATTTTCATCATAATGATATTTTCTCTTATCTATATAAACAGTTTTGTTTAAGGCCATCGATGTATTTCTTAATTGCTCTCCAGACATCTTCCCTCTATTGTAAAATTTTAAACCTTGTGCTGTACTTTCAGACTATTTCATAGAATTATAGAGTCATAGAATGGTTTAGGTTGGAGTGGACCTGGATCCAAAGGTCATCTAGTCCTACCCCCCTGCAGTCAGCAGGAACATCCTTCACTAGATCAGGTCACTCAGAGCCTTGTCAAGCCTGACCTTGAAGATATCCAGGGATGGGGCCTCAAATACCTCCCTGGGCAATCTGTTTCAGTGTTCCCCCACCCTCATGGTAAAGAGCTTGTTCCTAACATCCAATCTAAATCTCCTCTAATTTAAAACTACTGCCCCTTGTCCTATCACTACAAGCCTTTGGAAATAGTCCCTCTGCAGCCTTCTTGTAGGCTCCCTTCAGGTACTGGAAGACCATTATTAGGTCTCCCCAGAGCTGAACATTTAGGTTTTCTCCTGGCTAAACAACCCCAGCTCCCTCAGCCTGTCCTCATAGCAGAGGTGTTCCAGCCCTCTGGTCATTTTCATGGCCCTCCTCTGCACCTGCTCCATCAGGTCCATGTCCTTCCTGTGTTGAGGGCTCCAGAGCTGGATTCAGTACTCCAGGTGAGGTCTCACCAGAGCAGAATAAAGTGGCAAAATCATCTCTTTTGACCTGCTGGCCATGCTTCTTTTGATGCTGCCCCGGATGCCATTTGCCATCTGGGCTGTAAGCACACACCATTGGCTTAAGTCCATCTTCTCATCCAGCAACACCCCCAAGTCCTTTTCTGCAGAGCTGCTCTCAATCTCTTCATCCCACAGCTTGGATCGATGTACAGGATTGCCCCAACCTAAATGCAGGTCCTTACACCTCTTAAATACCAAGAGGTAACACTGAGTACTGTTCATGGAAACCATATGAGAAGAAGTCTTTACTGATAATTCTGTCTCTGATGATTGTGAGGAAGAAACAACAGGGCTGTTTCTAGGTGGTTTGAATAGAAATAAGGCTACATGACAGACACAATGCAGTTGCAAAACATGACAGAGCCAAACTAAATAAACTAGAAAGTTCAGCGCATCTTCAAATATTAGCATCACACTACAAATCTGGTTCAAGAGAGTTCACTTATGATTTACTTGTGGACCAGAAACCTTAGGAATTTTGAACTTGGTCGAGTGCAATCAACTGGGAGGAAAAAAAAAAAGAGTCCAAGGCAAAATTATAGAACTGAATTACATAGCTAACAGAACACAGAGACGTGTCTGGAAATGGCTACTGTTGATAAAGGACACTGATGTGAGCTATTTGCTTTAGCACAGAATGCATATATTTTTCTTACCTTTTTTTTTTTTTTTTTTTTTTTCCTGAAGAACTTGAATGCTAGTTTTGGTTTAGTTTTCTCTTCTTTTTTTTTTTTTATATATTTGAGTTTCTAAAGGAGGCTGTTGGCAAATGATTTTCAGTGTATTTATTCCAAACTGATTTTGATTCCTCTCATCTCTCTGCTTAAGCAGTTACCCTAAGTCCATATTTATCTTCTTGCTTTTGATTTACTCAAACATTTTTACTATCATTTTCAGTGTATTTTGCAGGAAGGCCATCAAAAATTCTTTATCAACCCTCTTAGTTTCCTCTGTATATCTAATCTGCCATTTTTATGTGCTTTCCAGTTCTTGCCCATTTGAGTAAATTTGATTTCTCAAAAATTGACCTTTTCTTTATGACAGTGTACTTCATTTTCCTACTGGTTCATGCAGGGGTATTTCCTTGGGGTTTTGGGTTTCATTGTGTTTTTCTTGGCGGGGAGTAGAGGGCAGGATTGGTGTTTTGTGGGTTATGCTGGGCTTGGGTTTTTTTGTGGGAGGATGGTGGTGGGGAGTAGATGTCTGATTGTTCTAACTTGACATTTATTTTAACTGGCTATCTAATGCAACATTTCTAAATATTCTTCTGGATCCTTGTGAGGAACTTGCTTTTTGGGATGCTTCTTTTTGTTTATTTGTTAAGGTTTTGATTTCTTCCCTGTTTTCATAATTTTGTTGTTTGGGTCTTTTTAATTGTTTTGGTAGTTTTTACACAGTTCCCTTTCTTGAAACTGATATATTTTGTTTTGAATTTGTTTGGACTGATCTCACACACAACAATGCTAAATCCTATTGCATTGTAGTCTGCAGAGCTACTGGAGATGTACTAGTGCTATGCAGAGCAGATCTCTACTAATAATTTTTAAGAGGACCCCATGTACCACTAAAGATTCAAAGGCTGTGCTCTAATACACAGTCAGTTAACATATACAAAAACGTGATCTCCATATCTCTTTTTAATAAGGCATCAGCCTAGTTTCCATTTGGCTTCTCTGATCTCACATAACATTTCCTGGCGGATACTGTCACTCTGGTCAGGTGGGCAGCACTGCAACCCCAGTATTGCATTTTTATTATTAGACTGGAATTTTGTACCCATTGAAATTCCCTAACACTTTGCTTTTCCTGTAATGTATTTATACTGTTACACTTTGTACACACCAGCCTTCAGCTATATATCCTCCATTTCCAGTCTTACAAGTTTGTAGCCTGACAATGCTCTGTCCTACTGATTATTCTCCTTCCACCAGATTTCTGTTCTTCTTATTATGGGATGGTTCATTGATGATTTATCTTCATTCCGTCATCTGATGTTACCATCTGTGTAGAAGCAATGAATCTCAGACCCAGTGGTCAGAGCAGCACAGGGGATGGCTGGCACTTTGTCCTGGTGTTGTAGGAGTTAAATATAGCTTTTATCAGTCCTGAGACAAAAGAAGGTGTAAAGATGTTACAGACTACAGAACAGGTATCAAATGTATTTCAGCGAGACTAATGAATAGGTCTATAATGTGAAAGATACTCTGCATTATATGTATACCGGGATCAAATAACAGCAATTAATAGTAAAGAGGAATGAGGAAAAGATGCATGATGGCTGTCCAGCACAATGAATAGTTTGATTTGGCAGAATGGTGCAGCTCAGAGCAAGCCCTCAAACTGAAGGATGTCTTCTCATCAAACATGCACAAAAAGACAATAGAAACTTTGGTTCTTGAATACAGCATCTGAAGCAGAAAGGATTTTTGTTCTCATTGATCATATCTTTTCATACTCATTTTACTGTGCTATCATGGTGATGAAATGGCCACAAATATATTCTGGTATTTGTTTTCTGGTCTTGAAAAGTTACCTGTTCTTTTATCTTTCCTCACAATAGAATGACACTCAAAATCTCCACACTGATGTAATTTTAAAGAATATAGATATTTATTACCGGGCCCCCTCAGTAAGTCTTATAGCATTTCTTGGTTTATTATGTAAGTATCCCATTAGTTCATAAGTGATTGCAGTAAGCTTTGTAAATATTCAATCCTTTATTAATTAACAAAGTTAATACTGTAATGTCACACTTTGGTTCAAAAATCAGACAAACTTCCAGGAATTATTTGCTGTTATTTTAGGGGAAATAACCTACATAAGACCAAAAAAAAGGATGGTTCAAAGGTAGTTCAAATGTTGAAGACTAAAATATAGGTTACTTCTCAGGAATTATAGCTGTAATTGATGTTAAATGATTTCTTCTTTTCTTGTTAACAGGAAGATTCGGCTGACTGTGGTGGTGTCTCTGGTCTGACTCCATCACTGTGGTCTATGGTAGGAATCCAGTTGGTCCTGCTTTGGCTGTTATCTGGCAGCAGACACGGCCAGTTATGACCTTGCTAAACCAAATCCTGCATAACTTAACCAAGACCCGGCCAAAACGATAGCCTCAGTTTAATTTTCAGAAGGGTCATCAGCAGAGCAGCAGTGCTCATGTCTGGTTATCACTCGTTGTGAGACTCATAAAGGCACCCATGGTGGCTGCATGTTGGAGTGTTGGATCCTTAAACGTTTGTGAATGCTGCATCATCTATGCCATCCAAACAGAATTCTGTACGTGCTCCACTGGGGAATCTAAGATTTTTTTTTAATTATTATTTATTTTTGTTTATTGTTGTAATCTTGATGACTTCATGTAAAAGGGCTCCCCTGAGAATATCTTATCGATGTGATTTTCATTTGTTTTAAGCTTTGGGTATCTTTTAAATGAACATAAAAAAAAGAGAAAAAAAAAGAACGAAAAAAGAAAATGCCCACTCTGGCTGATGTTACTAGCACTATGATGGCTGCTGTGAGCATCAGCTTTGTCCAAATGAGTTGAGTAAAATTAAAATATTGGCAAGTCTCCATCAGAAGTTTAGTGTGATTGAAATAGAGGAAGGAGGGGAGCAGAGGAAGAAGGAGAGGAAAGAGAGGAAGGAAGGAAAGGAAGAAGGGGAAGAAAGGAGAGGAAGGGAGGAAGGAAACTTCTATTTTTAGATATATAAAGGTGCTTGAGAGTTTAACTAAAAAGTTATCCTCATCTTAAACTTGGTTTCAGCTTTCAGAAAAATGTTAATTTCAAAGTAATCTTCACATTGTTTTCACACTGCAGTTACATAGAAAACTAGTAGAATCCTTCAAAGGCTCAAACAAAAGCACTTGTGAATAAAAAATGTCTTTGTGATATTTGAACGTTGGTTTCCAAGGGTATTTTGCATGATGATGATGCTATGCTATTGTTTTTCAGTTTGTTTTCTTTGATGGTAGAGTATAGTCCATTGGAAAGGTAACCGAGTGATTCTTTTATTGTGTGTGAAACTGAACATTGCAAATGTGCTGCAATCAAATCACATTAAATTTTATTATGAAAAAAAAAGCTCTGAATATACTGTGCAATGAAAGCGCTGAGAAAATAGGGTAAGTTTCGCTATCGGAAAAAAGGATTGAGTTGGATTTTTTACAGAATAGTGATCTCACAAGAAAACCTGTGTACAGCTATTTTAAGTATATAAAAATCAGATTTAATACCTTTATTTTTGGAAGTATATGTTCTCTAAGGTTCATATTAGGTTCCCCCTTTGTTTCTTTCATATAAAAAACACCCTTGATATTCAAACTTACGCTGTTGCTATTTATTATTGAAAATAGCATATTTAAGAGAAAAAAAAGTCCTGGCTGCTGAGATTAGAAATAGCCTAAACAAATGGGGAGCCTTGAATCTCTATGTATGCACACTGATACTTGATTGTGAATACTACTTTTAGAAGTTGTTTTTATACAGCCTCACTGGTGATGATACATATTGGTGCAGTAAATTCCAGTATGACAGTGTAGCATAGTGTTGATGCAAAAATATGATTTGCGCTTTTCCTTTTCTAGTTTTCAGAACTAAACAGTCTTGCGAGACAGCTAAACCAATGAATGTGCAACTCTGCTGGTATTGTACAATTCTGCTAAAGACCGCAATATGCAAACATTAATTAATATGGCACAATATATTAGCTCTTAAAAAATAAATACGAAAATGCAAAGCATTGGTATGTATATGCTGGCAATGGATTGATACAATTTTGATCATGCCAAAAGCTTATAGAAATAATTGGGCATGTATTAATATACTATGAGAACTGAAGTAGCTACTCAAAGCCATGGCATGGCTTGAAAGATCAGATGTCTACTGTCCTTGTACTCATGGCTGGTTTGTTGTTTTGCTCGCGTACCTTGGCTCCAGATATGTATTTTCTCATGTTTGGGAATACAGTGAGTGATAAAAATAAACCCTGATCAGATTTAGCTTTTTGAAAAAACATCTCTGGTAGAGTCATGGGGTTAAAGTACAGTTAAGTGTGTTGGATGACTTCAGGTCCTCCTCAAGGAAGGCAAGCTAATTTTGGTAATAAGGGTGGAGAATTAGAGCTCTTCCTTCCAATCATGTTTTTGTACTTCTCTTTCGCTATCACCAGTTACCACCTGATGGAAAATAAATTTGAATCTTTCTAATGCTGAGGCTGGATCCTGTCATTTTCCCAAACATGGTCAATTGAAGTGTATGGAAGGAACAAGTTTTGTAGGATTAGACCAATATTCAGTACATTCATAGAGTTTAAGATTACTTAGAATTTATATTAGTTTGCATTTTGCTCTTTAAATTTCTTCAAAGATTGTCAATATGCTAAGTTATCTTATAGCTTTCATGTAGCTTCCTAAAAGAAACCCTTCATGGAAAACTTCCATTATTTCACATTTTGGAACAATTTGCTTATGCTGCTAGGCTATATCTTGAATTACTTAATAAACTGTTGATTAGAGTCTGTAGGCAGAAAGAAAGATGGCCCAATGCCATGCTGCTGCAGAAAACAACCATCCCACCTCCCTTGGAGTGCTCAAACACAAAAGGAGAAGCCCATGCCATGCAAACACATTAGCCTTCTTGAGTTATCCAAAGAGGCAAATGTCCTCTACATGGCCTGAACATATTTCTGTATAAGCACTTAGACTTTCAGCCATTAAACCCATCTGGAAGAAAACTCAGGATCTGCCCCTCCCAGAGGGCTTCCCTATAGAACTCAATAATTTGAAAAAGGAAAAGAAAATGAAATATTGACTTCTTTTTTTAAGAAATCAATATATATTTTGATTACATCCAAGTGACAGTCAACATTTTTAAGTATGTATTACCTAGATATCTGAAAATTACAAAACAAGTAGAAAATGGAACGTGAACTTCAGCTATCCAGAATATGAATATCAATCTGTTAGAAATAACTTGCATGAATAAATACATGTTCTCATGCAGAATAGTATCCTTACTCTCACATGATGCATAGTAGTCATCTTCTTTTGTCTGTGAGAGAAGAAACTTGATCCTAGGCTTTAAATGGAGACATTTTCAAATTACAATATGTTGTAAAAAGGGGGTTGTGTTTTAAAGCCAGATAAAAAGCTCTAATGATATTTGCTCAGATCCCTTAAATACCACTAAGGGAACTGTTGGGATTATTTCAGTTTATACAGAAATCATGCAGTCTATTGTATGCCTGACAACCACCATTAAAGCTGTTACAGCATGGTACTGTGCAAAACATTATCTGAGGACTTAACATGAAAGGTTTCTTTCTATCTTTTCATTTAAACAACCAGCATTACTGCCAAGACACTGACCGTGGTCCATATTTGTAACAGGTTTTTAACATGACATTGCAGGTTTAATTGACAAGATTTTTAGGTCGTGTACCTTTAAGACTATAGTCAGATATTTTTCATGTTTCTAATGCTTGAGGCTTTACTGCTTAACTTGAAAAAAAAAAAAAAACAACAAAAAAAACCAACCAACAGTATTGCTGCCATTTGTAAGTTTTCTTATGATATTCCTTTTACTAACTTCAAAACTGGCCTTACTGGGTTTAAATAGGCAGTATCCCTTTTAAGTGACCTTTGCAACCCAAGTGTTACTTGCTGTGGATGAGAGTTTTTCAGTATCACTGAAAAGATATTAAGACCTTTTGTTCCCATTAGCACTTAAGCTCAGAAAATGTTCTTAGTATGTCTTAATTTCAAAGCACAACCTCAGTCCTGCTGGTCCTAAAAATTCAGATTCTAGGACGCGGGTTATTAAGAAGTATTTCAATGACTGCAAGGCACTGCAAGACACTAATGTGTTTTTGGAAGGGTGACTGAAGGTGAAATCATAATAATTCCTTTCTTAGGGTAAACTGTTGCCTAGCCTCATCAGACATCTAAGCCTTTAAGAAAGGCCAGATATGTGCTGGTTTGAGTGGTTTTCTTTTTTTTGCATACCACAATGTTAATATTGTTAATACTCATTGTACACTACTGTAAAAAGATTAAAACAAAGTGTTTGCAAACAATTCAAGAGTTTTGAAAAGTCAACCTCACCCTCTTCCCAGCTCCTTGCATCTGTCCTGTTTATGGTTTAAAAGAAAAACATCATCTTGAAGAAATAACTTCACTGAGGCTAAAGGGATACTGTCTTGTTCAGATGCCATGAAATTGCGATTGTGATCTGACAAAGCTGTCTTCTCTTCTTGTGTTGTATGGAATGTCTGGATCATGCTTTCTGGGATATTTTTATCTAAATGCTCAGTGTGCATTTCTGCAAAAGAAGACTTGGTTGCTCTCACACGGCGAGCAGGTCTTTCTCCCTTTTCTTGTGTTCTCTTGACACTTTTGTGGAACTTGACAAGCCTGGAAAAATAATTTTTTTGTAAAAATTTGTACAATAATGTTATAAAAAGTTTATAATCCTAGAACTGTTGTGTTAATTCTTGTGCAAAAACAGTATATTCAGAATAAAAGTTTATCATTTAAAATCAACATCCAGTTCGATTATTTGTTCTGTATAATAAAAACATGTAAATAAAACCCGCACATCTTTTGCTTTATAATACTTCTGAGTTTGCACCCAAGGGTCTGAAAAAGAGATTTTCTGATATGGAGACAGTGACTTAACAGTTGTTGTTGAGGTTCAAAGAAGGATGTGCAGCAAACCCTGTTTCTGTGGTGAAGATGTTGTAAAAGTGAAAAAAAAAAAAAAAAAAAGAAAAAAAATTGTAGCTAACAAAAACTGTGTCTGTAAGGCACACAGCAAAATAATAGTCTGCAAAACATCTGAAGTAGCCCTGTTGTTCTGAAACATTTGCTTTTGGAAGGATTCTCGTTTACTAACTTGTAAACATCGATGAAGTCCAAGAGTTCATTCACACGGTGAAGCAGAACAAAATCAGATGGCTCAGATGGGTACAGCCCTAGTTGTTGCCCCACCTCTGACAAAGATTGCTGCGTGATTTATGGATCAGCTTCTGTACTGCTGCCGTTCTCTCAGCAAAGCATTAAATTCAGAGCGGATCTGTGTACTTGAATAAACAGACTTGAAATGTTCAGGAGTTGCTTCACTGAGTTTTCAGGCTTACTGTGGTCGCACTGGCAATCTCTGTCAGGAGGGCAGGGCAGATGGCTGTCAGTGGTAGCTGCTTTAGAAGCCTGATTTTAATGCTTGACTGTGTATGTGTCAAAGCTCAGGGAGAATGGCAATAGTAAATTACTACTGTATTTTACTAAATCCCCAAGGAGTCAGATAGGAGAGTAAGAAATGAAATGCAGATTCTAAAGCTACAAAGTAACAGATCGCCCATGTAGAAGTGCCTCAAGGCCTTGTGCATCAACATCCAGAGATTACAGGCCTCAACTAGATTAAACATGGCCACCTAACTACATGATTACCTCCACATGCTGAACTCATTGTATCATGTTTTCTGTTTGCTCACTGCCACTGAGATGTAGAAATAACCACCCAAAAATCTCTTCCTGATACATATTTAATTTAAAGTCTATATTAAGACACACTACTCATTGAGTATCAGGAGAAGACATTCTTGGAAAATACAGGGATTCTTCCCCTACTTTTGGAACTTCCAGCTTCATCACTTCAGTTTGGGAATAGCTTCACTGCAGTGAGGTATTCCCTACAAGTCTCTGGTGCAAATCAAGCCAGAACACAATTGGCCTGTCATACTATATTGTTTTGAGAGATGGCTTCACCTTGTCCAATGCAGCTCCATTGCTGTTAACCATCAGTGAAAACTAAATTATGTAATACTGATGTTATAAAGCAAGTCACTGTCACATCCGTTAGCTCAGCTAAACAAAATGTATACCCTAAATAGCACAACATTTTCTCTGCCTGTTGCAAAAGGTGTTCATAGTATCATACCATCATAGAATGGTTTGGGTTGAAAAGGACCTCCAAAGGTCATCTAGTCCAGCCTCCCTGCAGTCAGTCAGGGACATCCTCCACCAGAACAGGTTTCTCAAAGCCTTGTCGAGCCTGAGTTTGAATACTTCCAAGGGTACTCAGCTATGGGGCTGGGTCCTGAACTACCTCCCTGGGCAACCTGTTCCAGTGTTCCACCACCCTCACGATAAAGAACTTGCTCCTAACATCCAATCTAAATCTCCTCTAATTTCAAACCATTGATCCTCATCCTATCACTACAAGCCTTTGGAAACAGACCCTCTGCAGCCTTCTTGTAAGCCCCCTTCAGTAGTGGAAGGCCATTGAGAATGATGTCTTGCTTTCATCTAGAATATTAGGAGCCTTTTTTCCCCCGCAAAGTCTGTATGGGGAGAAGGGAACTGATATAAGACATTTCCAGGAAAATGATTTTACCTGAATTCTAATCAGATGTCTTCTAAATGTTTTCTATGTATATTTATTGATCTCTTTTCCTGATTGAGAATATTACATTCTCAGAAGCCAGCTGTTCCTTTTGAAACCTTGTTCAGAAGGCCAGAAATCTTTAATTAAAGTTTCCCTTTTTTATTGAACACCCACACCTCCGTTACTTTTGGGGTTTGAACCTCTTTTTCTTTGGCTCAAACAAGCATTTTGTTGACTAGATATCCAATGTACATCCCATGTTTTGTAGAGCAGATATTTCAACCTGGTAGTAAGTGTTTTGTTTGGAGAGATGGTAAAGATGTTTATGATTTGTCTCATGCAACTGTATCTGTCTGCAATTAGTCAGGAGTTCACACTGAAATGGAAAAGAGTTTAGGATCTTGCCATACATGACACTGGTCCAGCCCTTGCATTGACCATCTGCCTTAATGATCAGAAGTTGGATTCTTAAAAAAGAATTTTCTGCCACCTCTTGTAGTTGTATGTTTTCCTGAAGAGAGGAATTATCACATTAAGTAAAAGCTGCATCTACTACTTTATCCATTTTTTTTCATACTTGGGGTTCTTTACAGGCTAGTTTTTGACAGCTGTTTTGAGAAAGGAAATATGAAATCTTTAACTTCAGTGGTGTTCACTTTTCCTTTTCAAGAAGATCTTTCAATTATTTTTTCAGTCATTGAATTAGTTATTTCACAAACAAAACAAAACATGTGGAAGGGAAGCTATCTCAGAATTTCCATTTTAACTTTCATTGCTTTAAGTCAGACTCTTATGATTTCAGCCTGGATTCTGTGGCTTGCTTATTTGAAAATAACATTTTGGAGCATTGTAATACACACACACAGGATGGAAAGGGTAATTCACATGCTTGGTACACTGACTAATGGTACTGTGTTTTGGTATGTGTGGTTAGCATGTATTCTTACTGGTTGTTTTGGAAGTCCACTATCGATAAGGTTTAGTCAGTGACCTCTAAGAGCAAACTGCAAGCTATTGTGGTTCAGCTCTGCCTGGAAAAATACTACAATACCTGATTTCAGATAGCTTGGAAATAAGGAGCATCCTCCTGTCCTGTAATCTGCATAAAGGATGAAAGACTCCATATGAAGGCAGGTTTCCTTTTGACATTTTTGGGGAATTCCAGTATGTGAAATACAATGCATTAAAAATTTGAAAACCTGGGGTGAAATAATACACAGTGGGATTCACTAGGTGAGTACTGTGGGATTTGCTGATTGTCTGTGTTCCTAGGCTTATTGGTGGAAATCGTGCAATATAATCATTGGAGGAAGGAGACTATTCAGATGACCAGCCACTGGGGATTTGATTGTGGTTGCAGTTGCACACACAGCCAACCGAACCTGAAGTATGAGGATTCTAGATTCAGGAAAAGACAGACCAAGCAGCAGAGATATATTGTTTTAAAACTTGACTCTTCTGTTTTGCTGGATCAGGCTAGTTCTTAGGATCAAAGTCTGGGCTCAGTAAATTCCACTTAAGGGAAGACAGATGTGAAATTTAGAGTCTTAGCTAACAGAGAATGATACAGCCTTAGGTCTGCTTCAGCAGCCATTGTTAGGAAGACACAGCAAAAGAGATGCCACACTCCAGGTCCTGAGAAAAGCTTGTTTTGGTGGCTGTGGTTGGAGCACGGTCTTGGACAGCGCTGAATTCCTTCCAATGTGGAGGGGAGGTAGTGGTGATGGTGAAGGGGATGTTACTCATCTTTTGCATTGTGTGCTTCCACTTAAAATACTTGTCTCAAAAGTGTAAAATCTGTTTCTAATCTGTCTTTAGTCTGAAGATATCTGTGAGAAAGGGAATATGAGCACTTACAAAGAGAGTCAGCAATGAAATCTAGCCTACAAGCTAGATGGCTACGTTGAATGGTCTTGCAATCAGGCTGTTGAAGAAAGATCTAGAATGAGCAGACAAGCAACCAACCTTTTTTGTTTGCTTTTGCTTCCCTCCCCTCCTTCCCCCCCAAGAAATTGTTATCAGTTCATTATGGCAGAAGTAGAGGTGGAAAAGTAGGTAGAACCTGAATATGTGGAGAGTTCTGGAAGGCTGAATGTATATTTTTTATATATATATATGTATATGTATATATATGTATATGTATTTGTATATGTATATATATGTATATGTATTTATGTGCAATTCCAATCTCACGTGTGACACAGTGTCAAACTTTAAAACACATTCTTATTTTTCAGGAAGCAATTGTGCTAAGCACTTAGTAAAAGAAGTAGGATTGAACCTCAGCTTTGGTTGTAGGAGACTATGTCATTGCTTGGGAAATGTGTTGCTCAGCAATTCAACCAAAAAATGTGGTTTCATCCAGTTTTGCACAATTCTGTAGCTGGGGCAGTACCATGGAAGAACAGTGGTGACAGATTGCTTATTTCGAGGACCAGCTGGACATTGCTTTGTCCAGTTAAGAAAGTTTTCTTGAACACGGCTGGCTGTGCAAGCAGAAATATAAAAGTAATCTCACCAAGAGGAAAGCAGATAGAAGAGTGATTTGTAGTTATAACAGCCTGCAAAGATGACACAGCTGGCACCACAGCAGTGCCTGTTGCCCACTCTGGGGTATATCAGTCAGGCTAAGGCAATTGCTGGACAATTCCAGCACTGCCTGGTGATTCATGAACATCTCCCCTATGAAAAAAGACAGAGACCCAGGGATTGTGGAGGTCTCCTTCTCCAGAGAGTTTCAAAACCTGCCTGGATGTGTTCCTGTGTGACTTGTCCCAGGTGATCCTGCTTTGGTAGAGGCACTGGACTTGATGATTTCTGGAGGTCCCTTCCAACCCCTAACATTCTGTGATTCCCCAGGAGTGGTGAGAAGAGTTGTAGATCTAAATGAAACAAATTGGCCTGGCTATCTCTCTGTCTCCCTATACGAAGAGCAGGGTACAAGGTACATCATATCTGAGGTTTTAGATGCCTAAAATTTCACTGATAAAAGATGAGATTAAGTCAGAGAGAAATGCTTTCAATCACTTCCACACCTCTTGGGGAATGTAAAAGTTAAACTAAAGTTTTGATATCTCAAGCACTTTTTGGGACATATGCATATGGACTCAAATATTTTTATGCCTTTTAGATACTACCCATGGGCTTCTGACAACTTATCTTTATGCTTTGCTTTCACAAGGTCAAACAGCCATGCTGTGTTTTTCTGTGGCAGATGACATGAGTAAAGTTGTGCTTTAAGGCAACCTGTATGTAAGGCCTCCTTTGCAGAGCGTGAAGGAGAGCCTATAGTGTGATACTTGATTTTATAGAATGTGGAGTTGAGTGAAGTGTCTTAAACAGAAACTAGCCTTCTTCTGAATGAAAACCTATCCTGGGCAATGCACAGATAGGCACCTTTATTGTTTCCAGAAGTTGTCCAATGTAATGGATATTCTGTTACTGGAGGGCTTTTTTTTTTTTTTTTTTTTTAACTACCTGAAATAGCCATTTAAAAACTACAGAATAGTGTGGAATGCTATATTTTATAGCTCAGCTGCTGTAACTAAGACCCTGGGCTGCCTTTACCATAGCTGAGACTTTTGCCTGTAGTTCAATTGATTTACACAGTCCAGTGGATCCCAGAATCAAGTTCCAAAAAGAGTCCAGATGACTGTGATGGAATAGTTTGGATTCATCTTTTTCCCCTCTAAATGCAACTAAACAAGCAAACAAACGAAACACCTAAAATACAGTCTTTCAATAGGAACAAAAAAATACTCATGATTAAGTGAATTGTCATCAGGAAACACAATATTTTTAATTGCTTCACATTAGTATCTTTCTGCGGCATAGGGTTTTTTCCAAAGTTTAAGATATGGATGTGATCACAGAATCACAGAATGTTATGTGTTGGAAGGGACCTCCAGAGATCATTGAGTCCAGGCCCTCTAGCAAAGGAGGACCACTTAGAGCAGGCCACACAGGAATGCATCCAGGCAGGTTTTGAAAGTTTCCTGAGAAGGAGACTCCACAACCTCTCCGAGCAGCTGTAATGAAGAGGTTATTAATTTATTAATATGAAGTAGGAAGTATATAAATATCAATTTTATTATTGAAATTATAGATAACTGATTAATCACTATTTTATATACAGATTCTAGTGCACGATTGTGAAATACATCCCATAAGTGGTTTAGTATTTAAAATTTGGACCCAATGGAATATTTACAGATTTAATTTCCATTCCTGTAATGAAGGATGCAATTCTGCCGCTTGTCCACCAGGTGGCGACTCGACGGGACAGAAAGCATACAGAAAGTATTACGATGTGGCAGAGACTTGACGCGGAAATCTTACGCTGCTAGGCGCGGGTGCTTTGAACTGAATATTAGTGAGTGGAGAGCACGTGGAATGTACACTGTGTCCTTTGTTTGCAGCAGGCTGCTGTCGCCGGGGCTGGCTCCTGGGCTGGTCCAGATAGCGACAGTGCGGGCAACCTTCTCCCTCCTGCGGCAGTGGAGAGGGGGCAGAACGTAGGCTAGCCGGTAAGCAGGCTCCCTTCGCAGGACTCGGGCAGCTCCCTCCGAACGGCAGGGAGCGGTCCTGCGGGGTCGACCCAGCAGGGCCGGTAGGGCTGGTCCCTAGACAGGGTAACCCTGCAATAATGACCTTCGGGGATAGTGAGGACCGCTCTGGGTCCAGCCCTCTCGATGACACGGTGGGCTCTTCCGACCAGTGAGACTGGCAACACAACGCTGTAGCTTCTTGAATTGGGGAGCCCAAAACTGGGTGTAGAGGCTTCTTCATTTTGAAGTGCTGTACTGGACATAAGCTTTCTTCAACAGCTTCAGAATCTTTTGTAAAAACTATGGGATATTTAACAGCTGCACCTTTACAAGTTATCAGACATACTTAGCTTCGATTCTTGGTAAAATTAAATTCACAGATGCTGAGCCAAATAGCCAATTTCAATTTCAATTTCAATTGTAAGTGGATAGTCAATTTATTGCTACTATGTTGCTTGTAATACATGAACTTTCTATTTAAAACTTAAAGGATTTTTAATCTAAAACTAAAAACATTAAATTGCCCTGTACTGTTTCGGTTTTTTCCTCACACTTTTATGTGCCATAAAGTACTTAAGGAAGGGTCTAGATTTTAAAACTGTCAAACATTTTCTTCTCAGAGCAGAAAATGGAAGAGGAGATTGATGGTTTAGCTGCTTCTAAAAAGCAGACATATTTTAGAAAGGGAAGTAACCAGTCTTGTGGGGAATCTTAACCAGCCTAGAAAAGATAGTTGCTCTTTCTCTAAGCTAATGGGAACAGGAAACTTAAAGCCATATGAGAATATAAAGGTATGAGATACCAGACTGATTCATAGAATTGCTTAGGTTGGAAGAGATCATCTACTCCAACCTCCCTGCCTCTCAAGGCCTCGTCCAAGCTTGCCCTGAACACCCCCAGGGAGGAGGCATTCACAGCCTCCCTGGGATGCATAGAGTGCTCTCTGCAAGTGGAGACTCTAGTTCACATTGATGCCCAGAGAAGCTGGTATCCGTATTGTTCACATCTCATCATTTGGGACAGTGATGATTGTTCTTTGCCACCCACATATCTGACACCTTCCTAGCCCACGCAGACTGCTGGCAGGCTTCAACCCCAGCGCTCAGCAGTGCAACTACAGCAGTGCTGCTTGTAGCATCTGCAGACAACTTTCAAACATTTCCCTGCACAAACACACAGCAGAGCTGGCCTCATTCTCTGTACTTGATGGCATTACTCACCATTGGTCAGATTAAATTCATAATTAAACCCACAAATAATAAAATTTGACAAACATGTCTAGAGTGTCTGGATATAGTTTTGTGTACAGTAATACTATATTTGGCAGTGCCAGGCGATTGCCTTTTGGAAACATTGGGTGAGCTGAAATTAATTTGTTTAGCTTTTTGCTTATGTAAAAATGTTCAACTTCACGACAACATCTGTTATTAACCCAGAGGTTATAGATGTCCAACTTGCATTTATATGAAATAGAACCAGATGCAGCTGTTGGGAAACAGAATATAAAATCATCTGAATATTTTTTAAGTGACTTCACTGATATTTTGTCTCATATTTTCTTATGATTCATGATTAATATTTTTAAAGGTGATTTATCTTTCATCTTGAGTTCCACTGATGTTGACCTAATCGTAGGAAACATGTCAGAGCTTGAGAAGAAAGAATGTTTGCTGAATGTTTGCTGAAATGTATACATTTCAATTAGTAAATCATGAATTAAAGTTTGTGCAGTTATAAATTATGGATATTAGAAGAAAAATATATGAGGTTTTTCATATTCTTCTTATTTCTTATTTTCTTTCTCTCCCCAGCAGGCCAAAACTGAAGAATTCTTGTCTTTTTATTATACTGCTGGGGATGATAGCATTGTGCTGAGCTGATTAACAACTGATTGTCCTTTTGATTCAGTAATGGTGATTGATAGAGGAAGAATAAGCATACAAGGCTCTTTCTCTACTGCTTTTGTATTACTAATAACAGGTTGTGGAATTTCAAGAAACATTTGTTCTGAAAGTGGAAATGTTATTGATGCAAAACCTCTCTGAGGTTTCTAGCAGTGCCATCTGGTTGCTCCATGAAACAATTGTTGCAGTCAGTTTTCTGAAAACCATAGAACTGAAACACTTGCTTTAAATTTAGCACTCGTTTCACTGTATTGCTGGGGCGAATGTTACACATGCATAAAGGCAAGGATGTGTTTAAATACTCTCACCAAATAAAAGACTTTAACAGCTATTACATTGATACCTCCAGTTGAAGTAATATTGTGCTCCTCTTATGCTTGAGATACCACTGCTAATTTTGTCTTTTATTTTTTTGGGGGGTAGTTACATCTATTCATGCTTTAGAAACCCACAACAAATCACCATGAAATATACTATTTTTAAGAATGATACTTATGATCTCAAAATATGCTATTGCAATTTTCTCATAGGAAAAAAAAAAGAAAAGAAAAGAAAAGAAAAGAAAAACTGTTCTCTATGGGAATTTTTGATGTTATTTCAAGAAACTGAAAAATAATCAGAAAACTATTTGAATCACTATGACATCTCAGGATTTATGTGACATGTCATGACACATCAGACCTTCATGGGAAAATGAAATAACTAAAAGTGTGATGAAAAGCTGTGAGCTTCGGTGTTTGTAACGGGCTAATTTCATTCCCGCATTAAGTGACAGTACTTCAACAAACGTAAAAAGATTTTCATTTAAAAACAAAAAAAAAGGCAAGTAAATTTGAGATTTTGTTTTGCTCAGTTTGTTTCATAGCTTTTAAAGTCATATTTCTTCCTTTTTTTTTTCTGTGAAGAAAAGTTTTAAAATAAAAAGAAACCTGAGCTCCTCATGCCCCAGGTGCAGGTTTTTAAAATTGAGGAATATTGAAAGAATCCTGGTAGAAAACTACAAAACTTGGCAAAGTTGTCCCAGAAGAAGGGGCAGAGGCTTCTTTTCTTTTTTCTTTTTTTTTTTTCTTTCTTCCTTTTTTGTTGTTCTTGCACCTGCATATTTTATGGTTTTCTAAACAGCTGTGTTTGTTAATGTAAGTGTTGCCTGTCACAAAAAAATCGTATGCCCCAGCAATCACAAGAAGCTTTAAGTGTTTGGTGATTCATGAAGTTTCTCAGAGCATTTTTTCTAGCAAATAAATAAATAAGTGTATTTCATACCCACAGAGCAGCATTTGCAATCAGTGCTAGCAAGATGAATGTGGGGCAATGAGAATCATATGTGACTTTTTTTATTATTCTATTAGTGACTTACAGGTTTTTACTGTGAGACCTATAAAAATGGATTAATGCCAGATTTCCCTTCCTTTAGTCTGTGTTGAAACTCAGTGCCCATCTTCCCTCTATGCAAAATCATAATGTAAAGTGGACAGAGGCTTTGTTTAAAGTGCAAGGAGGACACAAATATGAGACAGGAACAAGGATGTCATAACAATATATAAACAAAGAATGAGTTCAGTATCTTGCAGACTTAGGGCACATGAACATCTCATGTGAGAAGTCCTGCTGACATCACTGGAAAGCTTATGGGACTTGTTGAATTATCTAAACAAAAATTCTTGCATTAAACACAGAAATAGCTTTAAAGTGCATTATTCGCTTCTTTCTCTTCGAGGAATGCATATTCTTGCACAAGGGAAATTGAAGTTGGATTCAAGGTCAGGGCATTCCCTCTTCTTAAAAGGTCATGCACTGAAATAATAGAAAATGAAACTTTTATTTCTCTTCTACACTTCCAAGAACACTGCTCCAAGTTTAGGTACCTGCATTTCATAATTTCTTTGGTAGCTATTCCTTTGCATTGTAAATGCAAGATAGGTTAAAAAGTGGCACTAAATATCTCATCAGCGTTTTAAACATCAGTTTGCTGATGGTTCTGTTTGTGATGAAATAGCCAAGTCAACATGTTCATAGTCACCATGGGAACTTCCTTCTTGCACTAAAGATCAAGATGGGCTTTGCTTCTCATTGCTTCAACAACATGCTAGAGTGACATTCTCTGTGAAATCTAAAAGCCAAAAGAAAGTTCAAGTCCTCAAAAAAAAAAAACCCTAACCAAACAACAAACAGAACCCCCCAAACAAGCAAACAAACAAAGACCAGCATGATATTATGTTGTTTAAGCCACAAAGGACTGTGGCAACAGAGCTATGATTCTAAAATACCTGGGCATCATTTCAGAAGGGCAGTTACTGGTAACCTATTAGATGATGGTCTTGATAAAAGCAACATGTCTCTTGGGGATTTGTTGATACCTTCACTTGCCTGTGACTTCTGTCTTTCTTGGTTAAGACCTTATTCCTTCTAGACTGCTTAGGGAAGTGTTGTGTAGGGGGGACCATTACTTTCTCTTCAAGTCCTGGTCTAAGAATTTCTCCTACTGACAGGAGAAAAAAGCCCACATAGATACATACCAAAAAGTGTTTATTATGTTTGCAGTGGCTTAGTACTTTTGAATGCTTTTTTCAATATAGCACTAATTACATAATTTGTGCAAAATTGAATATTTTCCCTTCTCTTTTCAATTTATCTTTATCTTCCTGGTTCATATCAATGCTGACAGGTTTATGACATCACTACTATCTTTTCTGAACTATAACAGTATATCCAGATCCCCTAGTGGTGGAAAGTACTAGTGGAGGATTTAGAAATTATGGGTATGAAATTTGTGAACAACTGAGCTCTCATGAGCCATTCCCAACAGCAAGTTGATGCTTGTTAGATACTGCTCATGTTCATAATGTCAATAGCTTCTGCAGTTTCTTACAAACAGCTTTTGTAATTACAGTTTTTACAGGACTGCTTGCTGTGGGATATGTCAGGACTGCTTTATGCAGATTAGAGAGAGGGGAAATTCTTCTTCCTGAGGGTTACATCTCATGTGTAACCAAAATGCCTTCTGTGTAGAGTAGCAGATGAGGTCTCAGTCACTTCAGCATTCTTCTAATATAACCCACATCACCACAGGACTGCAATAGGTCAGAAACAGTTAGTCTGGCACTCACAACCACAAACATTTTGCCCTTTTAATTGTGGTTAATGGGAAGTAGGAATTCAATGGCAAGACTAGTTCAGGCAAAAAGCTTACACAGTAAAATAAATAATAAAAACATGTTGTCCTAGATTAGGGACAATTTTCCTCAAGCTGTTCTCTATGGCTCAGCACAGGCTATGGCCTTGGCTGAAGATACACCTCCACAGTGGAACTCCATGGGTAAAGCTAAGCATGTAGCATCAGCCAAATTACTAATGTGGGGCAACTCTCTAGTTACCTTTTGATGTTAAAACTGATTTAGAAATGAGGCTGGTGGATGGATCCAGCTACAAATACTAACTGCAAAGCTGCTTGGGTGCAGGGTACATTAGATTTAACTCTGTGCTTCACAGCTTTGATCCCATCTCTAACTGTAATCAGTCTAAGGGAAGAAAATATCAAAATCTTGTCCGATCCAAACCCAGCCATGTGAATATACATGATTATGATGCACAAGGGCACCCTATGTAATGCAGATGACTGACACAAAAGATTATAATACACTGGCTTTAAAACGTATGGGTCACACTCTTAGTTCATATTCACAACTCATCCAGGATAAAATGCATCTTTCTGAGAATTTGTTAGTATTTCCACATGCCTAATTGTCCCTTTTTTGATTTTCTCACATTTTTCATAGAAGTGTAGCTTCTCTCCAGTTTCACACTCAGTGCTGAGACAATGAACTCCCTACCCACAGGGCTTGCCTACTTCCATTTAACTGATGGGAGGCACGATGCCTCCCACTTTATCTTTGTGTTGACAATATGCACAACATCTGTGAACTACACTCACAGAAATCTTCCTGAAAGCGCTGTTTGAGCCTGAGGCTGAAATTAGAGTCTGCCTAAAAGACTTAATATGAATAACTGGGAGATAATAGTAAAACATTGTGGCACGAACTAAGTCTATTGACATCCCCCAGGTATTTATGAACAAAAAAGGTTAAGTTCAGTCACTTCAAATGTGTATGGAAGGAATAAATACTTGTATGTGTCCAGAGTGTTGTATATAACCATACTGATGGGCTGTTGGCTTCAAGCAAACTGCAATCTGAGTTTGAGAGCTCTGTATGTAAGATTATATGAAATACTTTCTTTAATATAAATGGATAAAGCCACATACTTAACCTACAAATTGATACATGCATTATGAGTCTAGAGGTGTGAGTGCTGTTTTCATTTGCTAAGAATCCTGATTAGAATCTACCCAGCCTCCATATTTCAGTCAAAGCAGTTCGCCCTGGGGTAGATAAAATGCATGAGAAGCATTCACACTCATTCTGTAGTGCAGAGATGGAATAACTATCCCGCTTGCAGGCAGGAGCTGTACAAATGTGTCATATTTTGCCTACAGGAGCTTGAGCAGGTAGAGAGGTCTGTTTCAACTGTTGAGTGAGTCCACAGAAAGGGCTGAAAGATGATCCACAGGCTGGAGCACCTCTGCTATGAGGATAGGCTGAGGGAGTTGGGGTTGTTCAGCACAGAGAAATAAAGACTCTGGGGTGACCTTAGGGCTGCCTTCCAGTACCTGAAGGGCTCCTACAGGAAGGCTGAAGAGGGAGTTTTCCTAAGGGTGTCTAGCAATAGGACAAGGGGGAATGATTTGACGCTGAGGGAGAGCAGGTTTAGAATGGATCTTAAAGAAGCTCTTCAGTATGAGGGTGGTGAGACTCTGGAACAGGTTGCCCAGCAAGGTTGTGGATGCCTCCTCCCTGGGGGTGTTCAAGGCTGGATTGGATGAGGCCTTGAGCATCCAAGTCTAGTTGAGAGACATCCCTGGCCATGGTGGGGATTTTGGAGTACATGATCTTTTAGGTCCCATCCAACCTAAGCCTTTTTATGATTCAAAGCCTCTGTGCCCTTCTTATGATGGGGACACCAGAAATGGATGCAGTATTTGAAGTGGGATCTCACAAGATCAAAGCAGAAGAATCACCTCAGATTACCTGGCAATGAAGAGTACCCTTTTTGGTCCAAATCTTTACAGTTCTGTTGAAGTCCGCGGTTAGCTGTATAAGGAGTTACTACGCTTACAATAATTTGATCTTGAAGAAACCACTTAGTAGCCTTTTGTGTTTCCCATTTAGATTACCAGGCTATAAAAGGCATTGAAATATCCTATAATCTCTAGAGAAAAAAAACGAAACCAAAACCCCAAACCCAACTCAACTGCTTGTTTTTAGTGTTAGGCCATTGGTTTCCCTATGTATGTAGATTTCTGATGGCAAAAAACAAAACTGAAAGGACAACTTGATTGCATTAATATATATATTATAAATACATTTTGACTGTAGGCTTTTTAAATGCAGATTCAATAAAGCAGTGCTGAGATACACACAGTCCAGTTACAGTCACTGCTAATGTTAATTATTTATCCTGTAAACAGAAGAAATACAGCAAGGTAAATTTTGTGATTTTTAGCCATGATACAGGGCTTTGGGTTTCTGTTGCCTTGGAAAAATATCTTTCTTTAAATATGTGTAGGTATCTACATCTTTGGCAAAACTGAGGCACATAACAAAAACTTAGCCAAAGTTTTCTGAAAGTTAGAAAGGCTGAGCATTTGGTTTGATTTGAGCCATGAATAAAGCTTAGCTCTCAATCTAATTTCTCTGCCAGGAGCCATGCAAGTTTCTATTGAATTTTTAATTACATTTTAAGAAAGACATTTGCTCTAGAGACTCTTCCAAAATTGAATACCCCTTGGAAAAAAAATTCTTTTTCATGTTAATTCTTTAAATTAATGACTTAATTAAAAGCTAAGAAAATGAAAACTTTTAGAATCCTGAAAATTTGGTCGTTAGGACTGCACATGACTGAAAGTTGCCTACAGCTGTTTTGTTTTTTTTTTCACTCAGAGGCCCATATTCCATAGTTGTATACACAGTCCAAAGCTGGTCTGAGTAGAGGACTTGCATGACTGTAAAAGAAGGTAGTATAAAGCACTGATAATATTGTTGCCTTGGGAGATTCATGCTTTTCAAATAATATATTTCATAAAGTTGAGGGTTTCTTTTCTAAAATAAACACAAAACCAAAACAAAAGAGGAAGAAAAAAGAAAAGTCATCATCACCTTTTGCAGGGTGATTCTCTGCTCCTCTACATACATGAGAAAAATATTAACTTTAAAGAATATTAATGTACCAATGCCACTGATCAGTTTCTTGGTGATAACCTTTCTTTGGAACATCAAAACTGTGGGAATCCTATAGTAGAGCAAGAGACCGGGAAGGAGAGATATCCATGGAAGGGAACAAGATCAAGGATCCCTCAGGATCAGAATAACTCATGTCCAGGAGGCTTGATCACTCTCTCATAATACCAATTTCCATCCCCTTTCCTGAAGTTGAATTATTATCCTGTATTAATATGAGCATCCCTGAAGTCAAGCACTACTCAGTGTCAAACTATCCAGATTAGGAGTTCTCTGTGATATTTTGCAGAGCCTTCTCACCAGCAACCTGACGGAAGCTATGTCAGAACAATTTGGCACATCAAGAGTGTGAAGTATTTAGAGATTTTACTTCTTTTTCTCCTGCTATCAATTTCTATTACAAACTGTTGCTTTATATTCAAAAGCAGATGAAGATCTTACTGGTTATCATACTTCCGCTCTGTGAAATCAGTCATAACAGGGTATTCTGGAATTCCATAGCTTGTGTAGTTAAAAGGTTTAATTAGATGTCATGTCCTCAATAGACTACAGCCTAAAGACATCACCTTTACCTAACAAAAAAACAAACAAACAAACAAACATGATTGAAAATAGCGAAAAAGCAGTAGCTTCATGAGGCAGAACAAGATTGTGTTGTTATCAGGGAACTGTGGAGACAGGGAAAGTGAAGGTGAATGGAGATGATGTGCGCTTTTTATGGATTCATTTTTCTTTGAAAGGACCTGTTGTTAGAAGGCAGATATTTTACTGCTGTGGAGATTTTGTGCAAGAGATCTCTGAATGCCTGCAAAATACTGGGGGCATGAATGAAGAGCTACACCATTACAAATGTAACACTTTCCAAGCAAAGTGCAAGAAAAGGTGAGAGTTTGAGCCTGGTATGGAGAACTGAGGCACTGGGAACCTATCTAACCCTCAAGATATTTCAAGCACAGTAGTCCTTGCTAATTTTACACAAGAAAGGAGAAGAGATGCCTAATTTCTGGAAACGGCCCCAATACCATGTAGATGCTTTGACTCTTTTCTGAGGTGCCTGCCATTCCATTGCTCAGAGTTCTGGATCTCATTCAAGTAGTTTGATGTCTACAAAGAAGTTAGAATACTATCTTTTTTTTTTTTCCTTGGGTTGTTTTCTTTGCCTCTGCAATTTCTCATCTTTAAAATGAGATTTTTTTTTTTCCTTTTATAGAAAAGCAAAAATAAAATATGAGTGGTCTCAATATAAAAATACCAGATGTGATCCATATTGCCTAGCTTCTTGTGTCTTAGATGTCTGCTCTTGAGCTCAACAATTGGTTTTCTCTGTGTGATGGATCAAAACAGTGCATTTAAACACTTCCTACCTTATGTTTAGATGTGTCCTTTTAGGATGAGATGATATTCATCATACCAATGCCTACTTTTGTCTACTACCTGAGACAGGCACACACTCATACAGTTGTAGATCTACTCTCTCCCTGATCTACCTATTAGACTGGGGGTTGGCCAAGCAGATGATTATTTTCTTAATACAAGTGGAATCCAAATCCTATCTGGAGCTATGAAATGTTACAGTGATTACTAGTAATTTGTCATGTTATACTATTGGCTCATTAATATCATTTAAAACACCTTGTGTCGTTGAGAACACACAGAGTTGAAATAATAAGAAAAACCCAAGATATACATTGTACAAGTGAAAGTGAGAGGACAGCTATTGAGGAAGTATAGGTCAGCACTTGTGCATGTTACACAAAGAGTGTAACCTTCAGTACACCTTTATGGTGAATAGCTTTAGGGCTGCATAATGTCTGCCTGCTAAGGATCTTTAACCTTCTTCAGTGGAAATGAGTGGGTGCTTAAAACTATGAATTATTGAATTCTGTAACAGTAGTCCAGTCAGGAAAGTTAAAACAGTAAATAGTATAGCCCTCTGAGGTTCCTACTTTTAAAAAGGCTTGGAATTTATTAAAACAAGGAAAATCCTTCTGTTTTTGAAAAAAAAAAACCAAATGTCCCAACCAACAATAAATTAATTTTCCTAATTTTTGTAGATGGACATACAATTTCTCTTTTCCTTCTTCAAAATACAGCATTGGAAAAGTGATTGGTCTGTCAAAGATTTATTTATTTTTGGATGTGCATGAAGTACTGTCTTGCCAGGGCCTGAATAATTTAGAACAGGATGAAAACACATGTGGGATTTCTGTTTTAATCAATGTCAGTTCCATATACTCAACAAAGAGATTTTCCAAGGGTTAATATATATTACGCATTGTCATTATCTTTTTTCCTTTCCCTACATAAATAAGATAATGTTTTTCCTGAAGTAGGTCCAGATGGTACTCCAAGCTTAGCTATCTATAATGTTTTTTTCACCTTAAGCTTTCCTAGTAATTTTAATAAGAGACTGTAAAGATTAGGCTGTAGAGTTTCAAAAATCAACCAAAAACTTCCAAACAAAAGAACACCGAGTTCTCTCTCGTTTTCTATCAGTTCAGTTACAGAGTACCACTAATTGAGCTACCGACAAACACTTCATAGTTTATAAATCATTCTGATCCATAGGAGGGGGGTACTCATGCATGATGCAGATACAGGGTATAGGGAAGTTCACACTGTATGGTGAAGCATGATACAGAGACACCCAACACTTGGCAAGCTAAATTTTTCAGGCAACAAAACCCTACACAGCATTTCATTAATACTTTTGACAAACAGTTTTGTAGTAAGGTTGCTTCTCTTACAGGGCCTGAATTTGCATTGGACTTTGAAATGCTTGTTGCCTGTGCATGGGACAGAGTAAGCGAAATCTCTGTGCCTCCTTCAAGTGTTCACCTGCTAATGAGTGGCTCAGGCACTGAACATAATAAAGGTGGAATATAAGGTGTTCTGGATATTTTGGTATTAATCTGGGCCCTCAAGCACCGAAGTATTTTCACCTCCTCCAGAATTAATTGTGGTAAATGGTGACTTTGAATTTAGAATCTGAACTGAGATATACAGTATCAAAAATTAGATGCTCTTAACAATTCATAGTATTATGTAGGCCTGTTGGAATTCCCAAGCTATCACCCCTATCAGTAACTACTTGGATTAGGAATCTCTGCTTCTTCACTTTCCTTCCAGAATTGGAATTGAAGCTTTTGAATTGAATTAAGAGAAGTTAATTGTCTCCAGGGCAAGAAAGAAACAGAAAATATCTCAAATCCTGCTCCAATGCAGATTTTTCTGAGCCAACTTTCACTTTTCTGAATAGCCACCACTGAAGCCTTGGCTTAAATCCGTAATGGAAAGATATTTGAGAACTGGTCTTAAACAACATTTTTGAAGAAGAAAAACCAAACATCCAAACCTAATTTTTAAAATGCATTATTGGTCTAAAGAGAAAGTTCTTATTTAACTGAAAAAAATCAACTTTATATTTTAGGCAGGTAAACAAAGATTTCCCTATTCTTGAAGTAATTTTTATATTGTGATTTGTCTGTTTTCAGATTTTCAGTACTTTTTATGATGGATTTGTAAAAGAAAGTAAAATACACACAGGAAATAGGCTAGGATAGGGTATGATAGGAATTGGTCCATGGATATATCTTTTTGGTTAATATTTTTTGATTGATTTATTTGTTTTTTATTATTTTAATTTTATGTATTCAAATAAATTATTTTTAGTGAAATCTTTGTAATAGCTCTACGAATTAGAACGTTTCCTCTGAATAGGTAATGGCTTTAAGAATGTCTTCTTTTCTCAGCAGATATTTAGTCCATTTTTTGATAGTCCCTCGTGAAGTCATTGCAAACAGCAAAAGACGGGACATCAAAGCACCCAAAGCCAACATATTCATCATCTTCCAGGACAAATGTTTTGCAAAAACCAACCCTACTGTGGAAAAGCAATACCTCAGCAGGAGGGTGCAAATTCACTCACTGTGCTTTGTTTCCATCCACAAAAATATTCAGTGGTATGATGAATACAAGGAAAATTAACTAAGGAGACAATTTTGTCATCAGCATCATCAAAACCAAGAGCAGATACTCTACCCTAGAAGGTTGCACAACAGAAACAAACCCATAATAAATGGGTCAATTTTTGGAAGACTGCAAGTTGGTAGTGAGGTGTTAGTGTCACAACTTAAAAAATCATTTTGTGGCATTACTTTTTAATTATCACTCGGTTTTGAGATGGCAGGTCTGCCGTTAGGCCAATTTTGAACCCACTCACATTTGGGCACTGAATAAATGGTGGATTGTTTTATATCAGTTTTGGACTTTGCCGTTCACTTAGATCCAGATTTTGCCTTGGAAATCTAGAACATTGGGTGTATATATTTGGCACAGAATCACAGAATGTTAGGGGTTGGAAGGGACCTCCAAAGATCATCAAGTGCAAGTCCCCTGACAAAGCAGGAGCACCTAGGGCAGGCTGCACTGGAATCCATAAGACTTTATCCTGAGTCTCTGATGGAACTAATCCCAGCTCCTTCTGCTGCATTAACTGAAACTTTCTATGACAAATAAATACTTTCAAATCTGTGAAAATGAGCTATCCTAATAAGTGACAGCAGAGAAATGTTTGCCTCAGCTCTCAACACAAAGACGGAGTTTTGTCACAGAACAATATTTATAGACTGGATCACTTCATTTTGAGTTTGAAGTTCAGGAGTTTAGTAGATTTTATTTTATGTTTTACTGATCAGATTCCAAAGACTAATAAATATAAAATAAACAGAGAAATCACTAAGATTTCATTAATTATTTCTCATCATATCTTTATTCATACTTCTTCTTACTACATTGATTAAAATTAATTATTCAAACCTCTTTTCTCTAATTCTCAGCAATATGTATTTTGTACTGTGTATCCCCATAACAACTTTTATATGTCTTTTTCCTTTTATTTTTCTTTTATTTTCTTTCTTTTTTCTTTATTTTAGTTATGTTTCTGTAAGTCAACATATCTCAGAACTGGAAGTTTAATGTTGTTTAGCCATAAGAATTGTATTTACAGCCAAAGTACAACATTCTCATTACTCAGGTCAAAAGCCAATTTATTTATAATACAAAACATTTGAAAACTGACATCTGTTCTTGAGATACACAGAACTCCTGAATTGACGTCAATGATACAAGCACACACAAAAAGTGTTTCCGGTGAATTTCCTTACTGCTTTAATCTGTATGATAACTCAGCCTAATGGAGTGTAATTTGCTTGCTTTTCTTCATGCTACACAATGGTATGAAATCGTGAATTGAAAAGCTGCACAATAGTTATAATGTGAGCCAGGTCAAGAGAAGAGATTCTGTCCTTTCACTCTGCCCTTGTGAGACCCCACCTTGAATACTGCATCCAGTCCTGGTGTCCTCAGCATAAGGACATGGAGCTGTTTTAGTGAGTCCAGAGGAGTGCCACAAAGATGATCCAAGGGCTGGAGCACCTCTGCTATGAGGACAGGCTGAGGGAACTGAGGCTGTTCAGCCTGGAGAAAAGAATTCTCTGGGGGAACCTTAGAGCTGCCTGCCAATATCTGAAGGGATCCTACAAGAAGGCTAGAGAGAGACTTCCGTAGGGCTGTCTAGCAAAATGACAAGGGGGAATGGCTTGAAGCTGAGGGAGAATAAGTAGGTTTAGAATGAATGTTTGGAAGAAATTCCTCATTAAGAGGGTGGTAGGACTCTGGAATGGGTTGCTCAGGAAGACTGTGGATGCCTCCTTCCTGGGGTTGTCCAAGGCCAAGCTGGATGAGGCCTTGAGCAGCTGAGCCTAGTTGAGAGGTTTCCCTGCCCATGGTGGGGAGGTTAGAGTAGATGATCTCTAAGGTTCCTTCTAACTTAAGCCATTCTATGATTCTATGAAATTCAAACTAGCTAAGCTTAGTTATCCTTTTATCATGAGTGTGTTTTTTTAGGACCAAATACAGGTCTGATAGGCACTGCTGGGAAATTGCCAGTTACTGTAGAAAGTGACATTTTAAAATCAGTGATCACTTGAAAGCTGGCACATAAAGAGGTAAAGTAGAGTAGGCTTTGATATGTTTTAATATTTTTCAGAAAGTAAACTGCAGCTGCAGTTATTTGATTTCTCTAAGTAGTTAATATTATCCCATAAGGTTTCTGGCCAGGATTTAAATCTGCAGGTTTCAGTTTTCATCATTCTATAAAACATACCTTGAAAGTACAACTTCTACCAGCTACTGCTATTATCAGTTAAATGAGAATTTATTCTCTTTTGGTTCTGTATTCTCAAAACATCCCTCCAGAATTTTTTATTTGAAAAATAAACTTTAGGAAATAAAGTTTTTCTTAGTTAATTGCGGGGGTTTAGCTTCTAGGAAGACCTTAAGGAAGCAAGTTTTCTATGTATAAATGATATTCCAGGTAACTAAATAATAATGACTGTGAAAATGGTTGAAAGTGAAAACTCAAGCTTAAGTTTGAAATACCTATATGCGAAAAATCATGGAGGCAATTTGAGTTCTTCAGATGTCATTTATAACTTGAAGAATCTGTCTGTGATGACAAATATTTTGAATTTAAGAATGTTCTCAAACCTTGGGACATTTGTTTTGTCTGCTCTAGTCACTGCTATCACCAGTAGCTAATGCAGCCCAGTACAATTGTTTTATGATAATCTTGTTACTTAAGACTGGGAAGTCCCATCTTGTCATCTAGCCTTGGTTATTTGTAGGTCAGATTAGTATATTTCAGACCTCATAACAGTATTTATTCTTTTATTGCTCCAGAAGGCAAGGCTGCTCCAGGAGGCTGATCCCCTATGTATTTGCATCCCTCTTCAAGATGAGTATGATACTATTAATATGAAATATGCACCCCAAAATCAGCCAAGAGACACACGTGGCAGGTTTCATCCACACGTGACATGGTGAGGTGGAACTAGATGATCTTTTGAGGTCCCTTCCAACCACACTCTGTGATTCCTGTAGACAGATCAGTGTTTTCCTATAACCAGAGAAGGTAAATTAGGCTGCTTTCACAGCTGAATCTCTTATTTATTTTTTTGGCCAGCTGGCATGACATGAGCAGTCTATCTCTATCTGTTCCATATTTCAGGAAGACATCATTAACTCCACTACTCTGGTAAACTGAATAAAATAAAACACAGCAGAAAAGAAGTGCCTTTCAAATTCTTTTAAAAATCCCCTATGTCTGTGGTACAGACATGCTTTATTGAGCAATTTCAGAGAAAGACCATGATTTACTGCATTTTCAACTCAAACTAAGTCTACATTAAATCACCAGTATATGTGATGTCAAGGTGAATGTAGAGATGGAAGGAAAATCAGATTATGTAGATATTTTGGGGATTAAAAGATAAGAGCTTTAGTTATGTGCAGTGGCAAATTACCTTTAGAATTTATTTTTTTTTTAATGGTTGTTTTCAGGTTTTGGAGCCTACAATAGGTGAACTTTCCATGATCATTGATAGAGAAAATCTGCCTTATACTTCACTCTATACTGGCTTTCTGAGAAGACTGGACATAACTCCACTAAGACCTACCACAGGAATGTGTTCTATTGTCTTCTACAAATTATGTATTCCTCCCCCCCTGCCCCCCCCGCCCCCCGACTCATAGCTAACCTGGGTTTTGGGCAAACATATAGAGTAGAACTCAACAGCAAATGACAGAATCATTTAATGATTCATCCTTAAATTGCTATTGGGAATTCATTTTTTGGCAATTACTTACAGATGGGAGAGAAGAAAGAAAAGTCCTCCTGGATAGCATGTATTTCTGTGATTCCAGTCAATAATGATACTAGGCTGTAAAGCAGAATGGCAATTGTTGTGAAAGAAAGGGAAAAATAGGAACATCTATCTCTGTCTCAGTCCTCTGATTCAGTAGGGTTGTCCTATGGCTACTTGTTAGTGGCATTTGGACATTCCTGCACAGTTTGGTTACATTTTCTCTCATAATTACTAAGTGAGTTTTGGACAAAGAGAAGCTAAACCATAGTTGACCTTCTTTTGCTTGATCAGTCATGTGTTGTTTGTTGGCCTTTTTTTTGTTTGGTTGTTTGTTTGCTTGTTTGGTTTTTTTAAAGATCTTTATTCAGAAAATAAGATCTTGGAAGTAGTGTCAGGTATCTATATAACTTTGGCCACAATGCAATGGGAGGTTTAAGATTTTAATCAACAGATATTCTTTGTGTCTAGTGTAGCTATCTACATCAGAAATACGTGCTCCATGCTGTATGTCTAAATACAGGACGACGAGCACATTTCTCTGGTCTTCTTTAAACACCCGACTTATGACAAAATGAATAATGACTCTGACACAACTGCTTCATTCAACTGACTGCAACACAGGACTTGAAAGCCAGTTTAGAGGTGATCAACATTTAGTCAAATTAGTTATACCTAGATTTCCTAACACATTCACAGAATCATGGAATAGCTTAGGTTGGAAGGGACCTCAGAGATCATCTACTCCAACCTCCCTGCCATGGGCAGGAATGCCTCTCAACTAGACTCAGCTGCTCAAGGTCTCATCCGACATGGCCTAAGACACCCCCTGGAGGAGACAAACACCTTGTATTCTTATTGAATGGTAAAACAGCCTCTGCACTCCATAAATAAAAGAGCACAAAACAAATTAATTCATGTACAACTATGGAACTTTAAACAGTCTAGACACCAGAACTTCATAGAGGTGTTTAATCTTCATGCCTAAAAGGCAGTATTTGCTAACGTTGATAGTAAGAGGATCAGTTAAACACAGTCACAGAATCACAGAATGATAAGGGTTGGAAGGGACCTTAAAAGATCAAATCCGATCCCCCTGTCAAAGCAGGATAACCTAGGGCATACCACAGAGGAATGCATCTAGGCAGGTTTTGAAAGTTGTCAGAGAAGAAGACTCCACAACCTCTCTGAGTAGCCTGTTCCAGTGCTCTGTCACCCTCACCATAAGGAAGTGTCTCCTCATGTTGAAGTGGAACCTCCTGTGTTCTAGCTTGTACCTGTTATTACTTGTCCCATCAAGGGCACCACCAGAAGGAGCCTGGCACCTTCATCTTGACATCCATCTCTCAGATATTTATAGACACTGATAAGATTCTCTTTCAGCCTTCTCTTCTCCAGAAGAAATGCCCCCAGGTCTCTGTCTTGCAAATAGCTAACTGAAAGAAGGAGAACAGGAACTAAGTCTTCAGAGAACAATAGCTGTAGTTTCTGAAGGTAATGTCGAGTCATCAAGAGCATTCTGTCCCTAGAAGAATGTTTAGGAAGTGAAAGTGCAGTCTTGGGTATAGCAGACATCCAGAATAACAACCAGACAAGATCAAGTGATATGATCTGACTGTGTCTGTGTCTTTTCAAAAGAGACTGGGGTGGGGGGGGTATTTCTTCTTTTTTTTCCTCTCTCTTTTTTTTTTTCCCTTTCCCCCCCCCCTTCTCCCTATAGGGATTGTGCTTAAAAATTTATGATGGTTTAAGATGTATCTGTGGAATAATCCCCACCACACATCAGAGGTCCATCCTCAGCCAATGATTCTACCACTTAATTCTGAAATTTCATTTAAGACTTTAGGGGGAACAAAAGTCTTTTCTTGTTAAACCCACAAAACCTGACTATATTATGTGTTGTGTGGCCAGGAATTTGCTAAGATTCTCACAAAAGCTTATACAAAGAATATGTCATATACACTAATATGTCACATGTCAGAAACTCACAAGGGGAAAGGAAAAGCATGACAATGAGATCATAAAACCACCCATCAGAAGAACTGATTAAAATGATCTTGGATTTTCCTCTTTTTTTTCCCCCTTCACATGTTGCATTCTTTTTATTTATTTATATTTTCATTTTCTATGTAGATGAGAATTTTACCAGTGTTTTGGGTGAAAGCAGGTAGTCTGATTTGCCCAGTATATGTCTATGAACTCAAGGAACAAGGATGGGGACAGTGAACAGTGGTGAACACACATAAAGACTGGTATGAAATCAACAAAGAACATATACTTTGAAAGACAGGCTGGCAATGTCAACAAATGTGTGATGTATAGACTGGTAAGTAGATGCTGAAGAAACTTTGGGAGGCTTATTTAACCTAGAAGATCTGCATTTAAATGCTTTTAGATGATAGGAAGAGAATGGGTCAGAGTACTATGGAGAAAGAAAGGGTTGAATCTGCTCCAGCATGGATCGTGGTGTATTTAGGAAAAGATCTTCAGTTATTTTAAGCTACAGCTATGTAGAGATTAAACAATACAAGAACATGGTTAGCTGTGATTATTAAAAGAAGTAAACTGAAAGCCTTTATGTTGAAAGAGGACAGATTTAAATTAGATCTAAGGAAGAGGTTCCTTACCAGGAGGGTGGCAAGGCACTGGAATAACATGTACTTAAAAATTGTGACTGCACCATACCTGGAAATATTCAAGGTCATGTTGGATGGAGCTTTGAGCAATCTGATCTAGTGCAAGATGTCCTCACCCATGGCAGGGCTTGGAATTAGGTCTTTATGGTCCTTTCCAACCCAAACCATTCTGTGATTCTATGAAGCATGTAGGCAACTTGCTTTGATCATACTGGGCATAACAGAAAAGCTGTTCTAGATGAGGATACAATGAGTGAGATTTTAACTCTAAAAGCTCTGAAGCATAGAAGTATAAATTCTAAGTATTTTCTCTAGGCATGGCATGCAAAACAAATAAGGAAGTAAACATGGAAAAGAGGGAGTCCTGATGGTATGGCTGATAATGAGGAAACAGAGCTGCCAGTAAGGTTGCTGACAGAGCAGATAAAGAAATGAGCAGTGAAGAACAATCATGAAGGCCTGAGAGAAACTGGCTACCAAGAAGAAGGGAAATGACTAAATGCAGGACAACAGGAAGATCAGGCTTTCAGCCAAGCCAGAAAAAGAGTCAGAGGGAAGATACCATGCCTCGTGTGCTGGACTGAATGCAGTAAAAGTAACAATTAAGATGACATATGAAGTCTAAGGTTTAGAAGACAAGATAGATAAGACAGATCCTATAAGACTTCTTATAGAGGAGAACAGATCTTCATCAAACTTCGGTGGCTTTTCATCATTTTCTTTGATATTTGTTTGCAATTTTTCTTCTCCTGACCTGTGAACTACTGATTTGGTGTGCAGGGGTTCGGTTTCAGCAGTTTCTCATCACAATGTGAAAGGCTTGTCTCATTCCGTGATGGCAGCTTTTTATGTTTGTAGTAATTCCCTCGGGTTGCTAATGGATTGCTTACACATCTGAGAATGTTGTTAAGAAGATCCTGAGGTGGAATGGGATTCCAGCTGTAGCAGCTACCTACTCCTCTTATTTCTTATGGCAGACTCCTGAGAGTTGCACAACTGCCTATTAGCAAGTTGATGATAGATGGAACAGCTGTAAATTTACAAGTAATGATAAGCATGAGACTCCTAAATTAGTTAGAGAACAGCAATTTTCACATTTTTAAACAGACCTTGAACTAAGATCTTTTTACAGAATAATGCCACCAACAGGTCAGTGGTTGAAAGCTATAAGCATTCCTCTGTCCTTTCTGGTTGCTCTGTCTTTGTTAAAAAGAGATAATCCAAATCTCCATGTGGTTTAAGGACAGGCTTCGATTTTTCCTTCAGTCTGCTGGATGGTTTTCAGGGAATTGTATGTTCCTCTCCAATTCACTGAAATAGGTCCCTGTTTTCTTGTGCAAAGTCACCTTAATTTGTTTGTTCTGGAAAGTAAATGAAAAGTAAAGGAATTAATATAATAAGGAGGAAAACCAAGAACAGTCACTCAAGGGTGGTGACAAAGGAAAAAACAACAGAATGAGGAGGAAGGAAGAATAAGGCAGTTGGTTCAGCAGATGGAAAAGAAAGCATGGCAGATGTAAAGCTCTTAAAGACACACTAAAAATGAAAAGAACACTCTAGGCAAGGAAAATTGAGAGAATGAAAAAGATGCAAACTGATGCACAGAAAAAGAAACCTTCTTTCCCTTTTAGTCTTTGACAGAAAGCCAGAAATAGAACTGAATGGCCAGAAAGATGTCTGCTGAGGAAGAAATTAACAAGTTTCCTGGAAGGAGAAACCTGAGTTATTCCAATCATCCTTTAAAAGAGTGAAAAGAGCAGAGTGAAAACTGACCTTTTTGATTTTTTTCTGATGTTTCATCTTACAAGTCAAGGTCTAATAGGTAGTTTTGACCTCATCTAACTTTAAACATGTCTCTGAACCTGGTTACCTTTAATAATGTCATGTGGAAGGTCTCTCCTAGGCCTAACAGATTTCAAATACTTGTTCCTTTGGATTTTAAAATCCTTGACAGGATTTCTTTTAATGGCAACTCATTTAAGAATACTGATGCTCTATGTGCTCCATGCCAGGACACAGAAACAGAAATTTGAATTTTAAGAGATACACAGAAAAGAACCCAGAGGTGAGCAATTTTAATCTTCAACAAGCATCTGTACTAATTGTTAATTGTTCTGCACAGGCAAATGATTAGTAAAGGAGTACATGGAGCATTTGTTTCACTTCATACTCAGATTATTGTTGGATGATTTTTTTTTAATAGAACCAAAATTTATATGAACAGGTGGAACATGGCATAAGGGCCAAATGATACAAGTGGGCACTTTTAGTTAACATATGGAGTCTTGTATTTGGAGTTCAGTGGTGTCACTATGTGAGAGTAAGTTTGCAGCATCTAGTGTGTAGCAGCTTAAAAAAAGCAAAGCAAGGCAGTTAACATAGTATTAAACTGGTGCTCAGAGAACCAGTTTCTGTTCTTGGTGTGTTGTTACTGGCAGCTGTACAATCTCTGCCTACTTTCTGTCACAAATACATTGAGTACAAACGTTTTTAAAACAGGCCTGGTCACTCTCTCAGTATTATTTGCCGTTTCCTGAACAGTCCTGTTTGGCTTTGAGTGCTGTGTGAGACATAATATTGAAGTGGGCTTCTGTCACACAATGACAGAAGTTCAGCCCAGCATTCCCTGAGACTCCAGGGCCTGACTTCCTTGAGTTAGCCACGTTATTCAAAGAGGTACCTGAGTAAGTTTTGATGGAACTTCTCATATTCTTTAAGCAAATATTTTTATAATGTCTGAGTTAGAGCTCTCTTTAATTTCCTCATTTTATTCACCATTTCTTTATAAAACATTTCTAATACCATTCAGTCTCATAGTTTGTATTAAAAATGAGAGAAAAATGCCACCAAGGGAAATTAGAACAATGAGGCACTCCTTTTCCTTTGGTCCTTTTTTCAATTTCTCTTTGTATGAAGCCCCTACTTGGACTGATGATGTGTTCTATCTCTTTATTGCTTTGTTTGGATCTGCTCTGTAGTACTTTCCAAATTTAAAAATGAGATGTTTGACCCTTTTTAATTGTTGTTTCTCTTTAAAAAAAGGAAAAAAAAAAAAAAAGAAAGTAAATTAAAAAAAAGAGTGACTGAACATTCATTCTCATCTGACATCAGCTATGTCCCTCGGAGAGATGATTTGGGAGATACTATGTCCTGGGGAAAATTAAAGGGTAAAAGGGCACCCTGAACCCTATTGAATCCTTCTACTTTCATTTCTCACAACTTCAGTTTTGCACAGATCACTACTATGGCTTTTCTAGCAGAGTGAAGACTGATGCCAGACTGGGAGAACATCACCTACCAACAAAGAACAAACAGCTCACAGGCCACATTGTCTCAGCTACTGCAGCCCACCACTGTGGCTAACTTTATATCAAACCATAGGATATAGAGATGTCTTTGGGCAAGTATATCGCCTAAGATGAATTTTTGAGTTGAATAACATTCTAAACTGGAAATTTACTGACAGTTTAGAATATAATGTTTCATCAGAACAGTTGGCTTTCACAGCAAATACAAACTCCTATTCTGTTCAGAATTTCTGCCCAATAACTCTACTCATAATAAAATTATTTGTAGACTTCTTTTTGAACTCGCTGCACAAAAGAAGGCCTCTTACGTTTAGTGAAGTCACGCTCTTAAGTGTATGAGGCACCATTATTTTGAAGTAACTCTAACTGTGAGTATAGTCCTAGGTTGTGATTTTGCTGTTGTTTTTTTTAAATTGTTTTTTAACAGACATAGATTTGCAGACCATGCCCATAGTAAGAATTATTGGTTTAAGTTTTGTTTTACTATACTGATTAATTGGTTGAGTTAATGTTGTTTATCTGATGCTATAACTTGAATTTAAACCCTAAAACTGCAAAGAAAGATCAAAGAAAAGAATACAATCTTCCCATTCAATGACTCTTGACATGGTGAATTACTTTATTTTACCTTTTAATAATGCAATGTTTAATGTGGTTAATGACATAAAGAATGGCCTCAGCATGACCTGCCCGTCTACGTATTTATAAATATAGGAATAAGATATCAGTGAAACTCTGCTCAGTCTGTCTCCAAAACAATTAATTTTCCAGCTTTACCCAACTTCAGCAATGGAAAAAAACTTAATTGTGATTTCCTCCACTCTTGCAGAATGTTAATGCAAATTTCAGTGCCACTTCATCTATGCATTTGGGAATGCCTTAGAATGGGTCCTACAGGACGACTGGAGAGGGATTTTTCCTAAGGGTGCCTAGTGGTAGGACAAGGAGAAATTATTTTAAGCTGAGGGAGAGTAGGCTTAGACTGAATTTTAGAGAGAAGCTCCTCAGTACAAGGGTGTTGAAACTCTGGAATAGGATGTCCAGGGAGGTTGTGGATGCCTCCTCCCTGGGGGTGTTCAAGAGCAGGTTGGATGAGGCCTTGAGCAGCTGAGACTTGTTGAGAGGCACCTCTAGCAGGGAGGTTGGAGAAGATGATCTCTGAGGTCCCTTCCAACCTGTGCCATTCTAGGCTTCTATGCTATTCTCTTCCAAAATCATTCTGGTTGTCATTAAGATTTAACATGTGAATATATTAATTTGTAAAGCAGAGATGCTTGTGAATACTTTATCAAATGAACTCTTTTCATTGGTTAAATATCCTACAGTATAATAGAGAAAATAATTTGGTCCACTCATTCAGATTTTGTGATAAAGCTGTTCAAAAACTTAACCATAACATCACATCTTTTTTTGGGACAAGAACTGCTGACACCCTTTTTTGTTTGTCAAATCAGTGTGATAACTGAGTTGGAAAAACACTGTGTGGTAATGCAAAAGTAGTCACAAATATGTCAGCTTCTCATACCTTTCTGGAAAACAAGTGCAATTTAGCATTCCTGTCTGTCTTCAACAAGTCTAATTAGGAGGCTAATGAGGGTAGCAGACTGCATATTTTCATATGAATTTTCAAAGGAGTCAAGGGAAAACTCAGTGTTATTTGAACATTATTACCCATTTTCCTCTTGCTCTTTTGAAAATGCTGTAGTAAAATGTAGAGTTACAAATTTATGTGTGAAATATAGATCATATATATTTAAATAAAATGAAACAAAATGCTTTGACAATTGCCTTGCAAGCTCATATTTTTATTGACTAAAAATTCCTCTCTTAGAACATTTTTGCCTTTAAAGTTTCTGATGATTGTGCAGATTATTTTGTTACTTGTGTATTTTTTTATTCTTGCTCTACTTTCATTCTCATTGTGGATTTCAAGAAATACAGACAATTTATTGTAGAAATTTTGGTCTTTTTGACACCAATATGTCAATGTGTGTAACGTGGTTAGGTCTAGTTTGGTTTAATTTCCATCTGCAGACATTTTTAATGATTCTACGGAATAAACTCTCTTAAGAACATGTTCTATCTTCCTGTAGTTGACTTTACAGATTTTTCAGATTATACATAAGGTCTACATCTTCCTGTATTACATATTATAATATGTTTTTCAGTATTCATTATTGCTATCTCTTTTTGGAATGTTTTTCCTCTAAAATAATATTACACTAAAAGACAAACAAACAAAAGCCAAAAAAAAAAAAAAGTATATATATTTTCAGGGGAAAATAAGTTAGAATTTACTTTTAGGAATTCACAGAGTCATAGAATGCCTTAGGTTGGATGGGACCTTAGAGATCATCTACTCCAAAATCCCTGCCCTGGGCAGGGATGCTTCTCAACTAGACTCAGCTGCTCAAGGGCTCATCCATCCTGGCCTTGAACATCCCCAGGGAGGAAGTATCCACAATTTCCCTAGGCAACCCATTCCAGAGTCATAGCACCCTCTTAACAAAGAATTTCTTCTGAACATCCAGTCTAAACTTACTCTCCCTCAGCTTCAAACCATTCCCCCTTGTCCTTTTGCTAGACACCCCTATGGAAGGCCCACTCCAGCCTTCTTGTAGGATCCCTTCAGGTATTGGAAGGCATCTCTAAGGTCCCCCATGAAGTCTTCTCCAGGCTGAACAACCTCAGCTCCCTCAGCCTGTCCTCATAGCAGAGGTGCTCCAGCCCTTGGGTCACCTTTGTGGCCTCCTCTGGACTCACTAAAACAGCTCCATGTCCTTATGCTGAGGATACCAGGACTGGATGCAGTATTTGAGGTGGGGTCTTACAAGATCAGAGTAAAAAGGAAAAATCACTTCTCTCAACTTGCATCTGTACACAATAGGTGTTAGATAGTAGTAAGCTAAGGGCAAAATGGACATTATCTAATAGGTGTTGATTGTAATCATGTTCACATTTTATGTATTAAGGAAATATGAGTCTTAGTGGTGGATATACAGAGACTTAACACTAACATTAATGATTTTGTTCCTTTGCTTACAAAGTTTGCTGAAAACACAATCATTTTATCTCCCAGTTTCATTTTATTCTGCACAAATATCTATAAAATTGTGTAAAATGAAATGGAAAAAGAATAAAGTTCTAAACAAGTTAATAAAGAGAACTTCAGTCCTAGGAGTGCCCATCAGGCAATTTTCAAATCATGGATCTGGTTTTATCTGGAGCAAGACTGTACATTGCAGTACAGTGTCAACTATTTCCATGTCGTGTTGAAACTTTTAAACCTCAGCTATTGCTTGAGCTGACCTTTTTTTTCCCTCATTAAAAAGGCACAAGATGTGGAAATTTTTTAAAACTGGGAAAAAATTATATGTATATGAATTTTCATTCTATCAAGATGTCATTTGCACTAACCATTTTGGAACTCCAAGAGGTAGGAAATAACATCCAAGAGGTTATGATTGGATGTTCCATTAAGCCAAGATGATCTGAACAGCAAATATCATAGCTGACATGATTTTGAAACTACTTACTTGTGTTTTACAAAAGAAAGGTGTATTTACATATTTTATTTTTTTCCCCAGAACAAAACTTTTGGTCTACTTAGATAACGCATTAGAAGAATCCACCATTGAGTCAGGCTGTCACCAGCATGTACAGTTTGCCTGTTAGAAATATTGTCTCTCACATGCCATCATTTAATCTCATTTTATTTACCAGAAACACACCTTCTTTGCTTTTGGGATGTAGAATACATGTTGGGATAAAGGTCTGTGGGCAATGTCAGCAGTTCTATCTGCTAAAGTGCTGACAAATTTAAGTGTGTTTCTTAATTTTCTTTTGTGTTTTTGTTGTTGTTGTTTGTTTGTTTCTGAGTTGGGAAGATTATTGGGAAGGAAGCAAAGGTAACATTATCCACACTAATCTTGGTTTTTCCATGGCTGTAGAATCTGGTAATCTATATTTAAAGTGTTAAGGGGAGCGTGTGTATGTATATATATGTGTGTGTATATATATATATATATATATATATATATATATATATATATATAAAATTTATTTGAATAATTAAGATATGTCAAATGTGGATATTAATAAAAATATCAATCACTTTTTATTTATATTTTTAAAATGCCAAAACATATCAAATAGGCTTGATGTATGGTTAGAATATATATATTTGCAATGGGAATGTATAGTATTTAGACAAATATAACAATTTAAAACAATTTTAAGCAAACCAGTAGGAATAACAGGGAAAGAGAGTATCCCCGGGAGCGAAATGGCGCTCGACCACAGCATGGGAAGAGACGCGATAAGTACCATTAAGCCAAAGAGGCAATTAATTAATTGCTCACAGCAAGTTCCACCCAAGTGGGGAGTGATGCTGCTGTGTATTAGCTGTGGAGGCTTTTGGAGCACTCTCATGCGCCAGGTATGGCAGGTTGTCGGAAAGAAAGGCCACACTGTCTCGGGACGGGGGTCTGGCGGTTTATGATGCTTCTCACAGGGGGCACTTTCTTTGTCCTGGGTAAGCTGAGGCATAGCAAAATTCTAGTTGCAAGGGGAAGCAGGCTTGGCTCTGGCTCCAAGGCTTGTGCCATCTCTAGCTTGCAGTGAATAGGCTTGTGGCTTTTATCCCAGGCTCTGGACTGGGCAACTCAAGATGAGGCAACTTGAGATGAGGCATCTCGAGGCAGCTTCAAGCAAGGCAGGTACAAGGCAAAGCAGATTCAAGCAAGACAAGGCAAAGGCAACTAAAAATCGGCCTGTATATAAATCTTGCCTGAGATTCACTTGGGCCAATAGGGCAACTGAAGCCAGCCACTCACCGAATGAAAAAGGGTTCTGCCAGGTTGTGGCCATAAAAGGCAAAAACATAGGCCTAGTCAGGGAATGATGGACAGTACACGTGCTCTTACCCCAGAAGCAGACTTGTTTACCCAGACATGTTGGGGACTCTCTTTTGTTCCTCTTCCTGCGTTACCCCAGTTTCTGCAGGAAGGAGAGGAGCAGAGGGGGACCATGTCTAGACACATCAAGGTTTGTCTGAGTTTGTGCTGGGGCTTGTTTGGCCCTACCATGACATATATATATATAGCCATGACATATATATATATGTGTGTGTGTGTGTTTATGTGTATATACGTAAAATTAAGTGGAATAGATATATAACATATATGGGGAAACCTTGTAGTGGTCTTCCAGTGCCTGAAGGGGGCTTACAAGAAAGCTTACAAGAAAGCTTTTTACAAGGGCTTGTAGTGATAGGATAAGAGAGAATGGGTTAAAGCTTGAGCAGGGCAGGTTTAGAATGGATATCAGGAAGAAATTCTTTACAGTGAGGGTTGTGAGACACTGGAACAGGTTGCCCACAGAAGTAGAGGATGTTCCCTCCCTGGAGGTGTTCAAGGCCAGGCTGGAAAGGCACTTGAGCAACCAGGTCTAGTGGAAGATGTCCCTGCCCATGGCATGGGGGGTTGGAACTTGATAATCTTTCATGTTCCTTCCAACTCAAACCAGTCTATGATAACTATCCCAACTTGACCTATTGTAATCTATGTAAGATCCTTGCCTTCTTTTGGATGTTGCAAAAATAAAGGTGTTGGATATTGGATTAAGTGTGCAACATCTTCATTGGTGTTTCTAATTTCTTTGCAGATATTTTATGAAATGCAGTATTACAAAGAGCCACTTTGGCTACTTCTGGTTTCCCAAATACTCTCTCTTTTCTTCCACTGGAAGAAAGGCATGTTAGAATAGCCTTGAACCTCTTCTGCCTCCACCAGCATGGAGACTTTTTTTAATTCAGATCCATCCTTCAGTAAGAAATCAGTTGTATGATGACCCTTTTCTCCTGTTTTCTCCTCTGCTGTGCCCTGGGGCTCCAACAAAGGAGAGACCGTGAGAAAAACTTTATAACACCTGCTGGAGACAGCAAAGCAGAGATCATTTTGTACCTTTCCTGTAACAGTTTTGAAAATTCAGCTTGCCCTGTCTAAGGACTTTTTATTCCAAGTTGCATATGATTCTCCTTATAGGTTTCTATTGCTAACAATTTATAACAGCGTAGTAAACACATGAGTTCAGGAAGAAAAACTACATTTTGTGATGAGGAAATTGTTTAAGCCACATGAAACTGCCAATCTAAATTTAAATGTGCCCTTTAAACAAATCCAATTTCTCTACCTCTCCTTTGCAAGTGCTGTAAATATGTCACTTCTGTTTTCTGTAGTTTCAGAGTTTTCTTATCTCTTAATAGAGTCTGATGGAAGTATGGCACCAGCTCTTTTTCCCTTTTTCAAAATGTCCAGTGAAGCAGGGTTACAAAAACCAGGGCAACACTAAAACCCTGCTATTTTCGTGATCATATCTCTTGCCAGTTTTCACTTCTGCTTTTTATTCCATACAGTTTATTTTAATAGCAATAACAAAGTTTTTGATATGCACAGTAAATTTTATTTATTTTAAAACCCTTTTTACAGAAGTAAGCTAAAAATTTCCAAAAGCAGATTTTAATTCCTGATGATTTAAGTATCCAAATTAAGACAAGTGAGCCTATTTTAGAAGTGCTGAGCATCAGCAACTGAGTTCTAGAGCATTAAAGCTTAGCACAGTCAAAGCATCAACCAGGCACATACAAGCAACTCCAAATCAGTCTGCTTTTGGAAAATTTAGCCTTGTTTCTTAAGGGTGAAATCTTGGCCCTTCAAAGTCAATTACAAATCTCCCAATGACTTCAATAGGCTAGGATTTCACCCTTTATGTTTTATAGGAAAAAAACAAGCAACATCATACAGAAGTTTCTCTTTTATGATTTTCTTGATGTTTGCTCAACCCTGGCTTCCCTTTAGGTAGGAAAAATCATGGTTTTAATTTAAACTCCATAAAAACAAATAAACAGTAGCTTAATTACAAGGGTGGATGGGATGTTTCACAATGCTTAAGCTAATGTAGTAAAAGACCAAGTGTTTGAAAAAAAATAGAAAACAAACCCCAACACAAACATTTTTAAATCTCAGAAAACTTTAAACTACAGTGTTTTTCTCCCCCTTGTTCCCAACAATGTTGGAGTTGCTAATTTTACAGCACAAATGAGAAACTGATGACAATGTCTAGTAAACTAGGCTCCATTTATTTTTGCAGATGCCAATGGCAGCACTATAGTTTAACACTTTTAACTGCTTTCTCTGTAGGATAAGGTGGTGTCAGCAGTGCTCACATTACAGTTTTTTAATTTCACTTGGTGCATCAACATGAGCAGCTGCAGAGTCAGAGACGTTATTTCCTACTCAAGTGATTTATTCCCTGAGCCAAGCAGCCTGCTTAGAGTACAGCTACCTTTATGGGAATCATGCACAAGAAAATTTGTGCTCCCTTATTTCAGTGGCTGGTTGTTTTCAGATAGGTTGGTGAAGTTGTCTCTGGCTGAAGGGTATCGTTTGCAGAGGAGCAGAAGACAGAGAACCTCCAATCATCACAGCCAGAGCGCATTTTGGAAAATTTGCCTTTAACATCTAGCAAAGGTAAAATAACAAGAACTTGGAAAAGACCTTTCCCTTGCTGTGTGCCTAGAGGTCATGTTTTAATGTAAGCTCTCCAGATTCTCAAGTATTTCTTTTGTAAAGTACACTTATTGCCATTCAATATCAAAGTGAAATTGGAGTAATCCTGTTAAACTAACTGTTTATGGTATTTTTAACTAACAAAAATTCTGCTAGATGCTTTTAGGAAAAAAAAAAAAAAGTAAATAAAATAAAAAAGAAAAAAATAAAAAAATTTAAAAAAAAAAAAAAAAAAAAAAATGAAAAAAAGAAGACGACACCACTGGTCCAACATATTTTAGCAGGATCTGCTTCTGAACACTGTAAGCTTCTTTCCAGGATTTTAAAAGTCTCTTCATAGAGTGTATCCTTACCTACCTACCTACCTGTCAATTCTGTGTCTAGAAGTGTTTAGAAAATGTGCTGCGCTGGTCCTCTTTACCTTTTGCCTGGAAATGCTCCTGAGGCATCTGTTCTCAGATCAAGGGAATATTGAAAGGCCTTAAATCTGATTTCTCAGACAGCTGTACTTGTTTAACTAAAGGGGTTACAAGAAGGGATGGAAAGAAATCTATAAAATATTTGGCTGACATTTGAAAAAGAGATAGGATGTTTTCTTGTTAACCTTTAGAGCAGCCCATTACATAAATTGTGACAATGCTCTCAGATTAAATGAGACTGTATTCTGGTTTAGCTCTAGATTTATCACTCCAGCAAATGAATTCTACTGTAAAGTCTGGCAATATATCTTTTTAAAAATGCTGTTTATCTCACTGGGAAAACAGAGTGCTGATAAATAGGAGCAGAGCCTTTTGAATGAAACATAGTAAAGATGGGTTGGAAAGAAGATTCAATAGCATTGCTTTCTTCTTCAGTGTAAGAATTTCCCATGGTATGCATAATAGAAATCCCGTAAGTTTTAATTTGATAAACAAAAGTATCAAAATGTTGCTGCAGAAATCTAGAATTTCTATGTGCATCTTTGGGAAGTGAGTAGAAAATAAAAGAAAAATTATTTTACCTTAACATATGAAAATACTGTGTAACAGTTTGAAACATTATCAAAGTGAGTCAGTTTATAAAAAAATGCTTTATGGGAATTAATTATTCAACTTATGTAAAAAATAAAATTAAAATGTAGAAATTAGTTATTAAACCAAGAGTAATGAACATAACCTTGATTCCAACAGGTTGATTTTTTGGGAAACTTGAAAAAAAAGGATAATTTTCAATGTTAATTCCTAAAATGAACTGAAGTAGCTGTTATGAGTTGCTTTAAACAAAGGCAAGAGGTTATAAAAATTGTAGTGTTCAAAAAGACTCTTACTATTCAATGGGCAAAATATCAGAGCTGCTATAAACACTGCAAGTTTCAATGTGTAATTGCATTACCTCTGAAAGTAAAATCTGCTTCCCTGAATAAAGAAAAGAAGAGTTCTTCCTTATAGGGTAAAATTTATTTTCAGTCGTATTTATTTTAAGTAGCATGATTTTGTATTCTGGGGAACTGAACATAGCTGACCAGAAAACAGAATATAATCTTGCAAGTCTCACACACTAATTTTGTTGAAGGATGCAGTGTTTCTTTATTTTATCTTTATTTACTGTAGAAAGTTTGTTGGGTGATGGTGACTAATAGCTGAACATCTGGATGCAGTGACCTTTAAAAGCCTTTAGTCATTACTGTGCCCAATTAAACTCAGTATCAACAGAAGTGCTTGCATTTTGACTGGACTAGTATAAATCACTTTGCAATACATTGTGCAAATGGGAAAGTATTACCATCCTGGGCTCATTCCCCTCTAAATGACTTCAGCAAGATGGATCAGGAGCTAAGGGTTTGTTTGGGGTTTTTTTGTTTCCAATTTACAAACTTTAACAATTAAGAAAATTAATTAACAAAGTTAGCTGGAATAAATAGCTTTAAAAGCTTCAGTGGAGAGAGTGGAAAATATCTAAGTCAAACATACAAAAATTATCTGGGAATTGCATCTCATTCAGAGAGAAAAAAAAACTTTTAAGAAAGCTTTTTAAAGGCTTGACTAGATAAACAAAGATCTCATAAAAAAAGAATATTACAAGTAAACGGGGAACCTATCTGGAATAGGGAAAAAGGGCTGGTCATTAAAGGAAGATATACTTTAAAGGTCAGAAAGTGCAAGTACAAAGTGACAAATTTTAAAAGTTAAGCTGAGTTTGACTTTACAAAGGAAAATAAACAAGTCAGCAAAAGACTTTTCTGATAATGTCTAAAATGTGGAAGTCTGACTTCTGTTCAGTGAAGGGTAGAGATAAAAGACAATGTAAGGTGGCAGCAAACCCAAACATTCAACAGAGTAACTACTGCAATGAGAAGATAGATTGAATTTTAGAAGTTCTACCTCTACAATAGAAGTAAACCCCAGAAATAAGGTCAGTCATCGCTGGTGGTTCCCTGGGCCAGAGACCGAGGGTGTCAGGGGCTCTCCAGGGCAGTAGGACTGGGTCTGCTAACCAGGGTCTCTTCCTCACAACCAGGACAGGGCAAGACAATAGGTAGCAGAAGCAGTCCCAGACCCTGGCTTTGGGCACTTGCTTGTGGACAGGGACAGGCCAAGGCTGGCACAGCACTTTGGCCTTCAGATGGGGGTCAGGATCCAAGCCACTGAGGAGAACTAGGGTCAAACTCAGTCTAGGATGGCCAGCTGTGGAAACAGGGATGGGTTGAGGACAGGTTGAGACAAGGTGGGCTGGGTCCAGCTGGGCAGGGCTGTGGCAGGGTTCAAGACAGTATTCTATGGCCTCTCTAGGGCAGGCACTACTGCCCCTGGGACTAGAATGGGGTCCTGGTACGTGGGTAGGGCAGTGGGAACTTCAGGTGCAATCACGGACACTAGGGCCCCTAACTGCCCTCAGGGTCCTAGCAGAGCTTCCCTAGTGTTAAGCACTTAAGCAAAGCAATCAGAAGCCTGGTTTTCCTACGCTCCTTTAAAATCAATGGATAAAAGCCTCTATAAACAACAATTCAAACCCACAGATCTAGATTGGTGTCTGAAAATTCCCATTTCAGCACTGACAAGTCAAAGGTCTTTCAACAGTGCCTGTATTCATGTGTTGTGCAGATAAAAACTAGATTTGGGAGGGCTGGTAAGAATCATCTCAGACCTTTAGAAAAACTGACTTATGAGATGCAATAAGAACGAATAAAAAAATTACCAAGCTGAAGTGTCTTTTATAGCTAGAAGATATACTATGCAGAAATTTTATCTACAGGCAGAAAAATGAGATCTGCAGAACAATTGTTTAACCTTTGTAATGTGAAACACCTGGAGGAAAGTGTAATTGAAGATTTCACAATAAACAGAAAATGACATAATACACAATGAGTTTATCAAAATTAATCATGCCATGCCGACAGGAGCCTTTTGATATCACTGTTTTCTAGACAGTGTGTATATCCAAAGCACATTTGATGTTATATCACATAGGAAACCATAAATTTTATGACTACAAAATCAATTATAAATCTGTAAAAGCAAGATAACAATAGATTGTGATGAAGGCAGTTTTGCATGCACACCTAGACCCCATCATCAACCTGAACTGATCCTTGCCCAAACAGCTGGAGGGTGCAGATCATGGGCATCAGGCAGTGCCACCCCTGGGCTCTTCTACCATGGTTCAATCAACTAACACAGGAGGAGGCTCTGAGAACCAGCTGAAGGTTTGTTTTAATAGGACAAGGGACAGACTGAAGCTTGGGGAGGGTAAATTTAGATTGGATATTAAGAAAAAAAATCTTAACAATGAGGGTTGTAAGACACTGTAAAAGGTTGCCCAGGGAGGTTGTGGATGCCTTGCTTCCTGGAGTTGTTCAGGGCCAGCTTGGATGGGGCCTTGAGCAACCTGGTTTAGTGGAAGGTGTCTCTTCCCATGGCAGGGGCTGGAAATTGATGGTCTTTAAGGTCCCTTCCAACCCAACCCATTCTATGAACTATCAGGTTAGAGACAATGCAGTTCTTGGGAGCTAATGTCATTTAGTATTTCTATTAGTGGCTACAGAATTAAAAGGTAACCAAGTTTCTGTGGAGCTTGTTAATAGTAGCATGATAGGAGTTTTAGGTAACATGTTATAGGTATTTAGACTAGATGTCAAATTATACTGCATAACGACCAAAAGTCCCAGCTCTTCACTTTGCTTTGATGACCTACCTAGAACACATCACAGCCCCTATCTGGTCCAGGTATCTGAATATCTTCTGTAAACTGAAGCTTAGCAGAGGGGAGGCTGCTGTGTGCCTGAATCTTGCCCTGAGATAGGGTTAGCAGAACTGTTAACACGAAGAAGATTAAATACAAATATTATTATTGGAAGAATTATGACTTAAATGATAGGAATAGAATGAAATTCAACAGTACAATCTGCCCAGGCTTACATGTGGATCTCATAACAGAGGAATATCCTATAGTTCATCATTCACAAATGCAGAAGTAGAGAAAGGTACCTAAATTTGGGCTCTGTGAACACTGCTTGCAAGAACTCAGTCCATTTGTCCTGGAGAACGACAGAATTATAATAGTTTTCCCTGGTAATGCATCTCAATAAAGGAAGACAGAAAAGTATTTAAGCTAGGCTACATTTCAAGACCAAGAAATTTAGCCCTGAGTACCCTTAGCATGAAAACAAAACGCTAACAATCTAAGCATTTCTAAGCATCAGGGCAATAAAATTTTGAAGTCTTTCCAGTGAAACAGTCATAAGGTGAAGATTTCTTTATTGGAACAGTTTACATATATATATTTATTTTTTATTTTTTTCCCAGAATTCTTATCTTGATAGATATTCAGTTATGACTTCCTAATAACTTTAAGAACACAAACTTTCTCTAAGTTCCTGTAGTGGTGAAAACTGATGTTCTTTCTTCAAACACTTTTTCTTTATATTGAAATGGGTAACCTTGGGTTGTGCTAAAGGGACTCTCTTATTTCTTCATTGTGTATATCACTTCTTTGAAGAGCATTATGTTGTCATTCCTTACTGTGTTTTGATATGAAAATACAATGTAATGTAGATTATTTGAAGAGGAAAACTAGATTATTTTATTTTCTTTTTTTCATTCTTTAGAAACAATGTTGATCCCTTGTAATTCATGTTAGGGAGAAAGGCTGGACAGATGTTCTGATCCAGTTCCCTTGGTGTTACTGGCTGCAAACCCAGAGCTGAGGGAAGAAAGGAATATGATCTGGATCTGTCATGGAATGAATGCTATTGCACCGAAGAAGCAAGTTTTGCATTATTTGGGCAGCACAAATTAGCCCCACAAATTAGCACTCTCCTTCATGAGTGGACGGTAATAAACATGACATGCCTCTCCTGTGGAAAGGAAGTGCTCTTTAGGAAATTTGCAAACTTTTCTGTAGAATGAGAAAGCAATTTAGGATTTCAAGTGAAATAAAAAATTGCAGGCAGTGAAACAGCATGAACCTCACCTCACATATATATATAGTCTAAGTTCTTAAAGGTGGGATTTTAACAGCCTTTGCAACTGTGCAATAAAATCAATTGACAGGCTTTACCCTAGCAGGGTATGCTGTGTGGCAGAGGTAACACGACAAAACCAAAAGAAATCTTTTTGGAATGGCCCATTGTGCAAGCCCAGGATTATCACACATGCCTGAAATAATATTTGTGGTAATTTGCTATGATTACAAGAAATTATGTTTCCATTTACTTCATATTTCAGCAACAGCGACCACTCAGATCCTGCATTTTGTGTATTTGTTATCTCCCGCTTTGTAGGTTACTGTCAAATAAAGAAACAGCATATCATATGAGACTGCATTATCAGTGGTGATAATAGCAAATAAAAAATGCAAGGTGCTATAATGTAAATACACTTTGGACTGCAAGCTTCTCTGGATTTAACAAATTAGCTTCTCAGAAATTTGATCATACGAACAGCATCTATTTGCCATATGGTTCAAAACCCCATTTGGCAACTGGAATAATCTCCTCATGCCTATCTGATTTTCATGTACAATCATATATTTGAATGTTTAATGAAGGGAGGAGGTTGCTGTCTGCTGAGGGTGTTTCAGATAAGACCTGTTTATTTATAATCCCAGTTTTCCTTGCTTTTCTTTTTTTTTTTCTTCTTTCTTTTTTCCTAAAGGTTTCTTCTCCTGGAGAAAACTTAAAACAAAACATAAAAGCCCTAAAACTCCAACTTAAAAATAATCTGAAAAAATAAGCTACATAAAATATTCTGCATGAAATTCTGACTCCAGGGAAGTAAGAAACATTTTATAGCCTTGGTCTCCTAAATATTTGACTACTATTAATAAAATAAATAATTTAATTAAGGAATAAATGTCAAAGACTGCCAGTTGCAATATTAGTGCAAGAAACTTTATTCATACAATGGTTTAGGTTGGAAGGGTTGTTGAAGATCATCTACTTCAACCTCCCTGCCAGGGATGCCTCCCAACTAGATTTGGATGCTCAAAGCCTCATCCACTCTGACCTTGAACAGCCCCAGGGAGGCGGCATCCACAACTTCCCTGGGCAAGCTATTCCAGAGTCTCAACACCCTTGTACTGAAGAACTTCTTCCTAAGATCCAGTCTAAACCTACTCTCCCTCAGCTTCAAACCATTCCCCCTTATCCTATTGCTAGATACCCTTGGGAAAAGTCCCCCACCATCCTTCCTGTAAGGTTCCTTCAGTTATTAGAAGGCAGGTCTATTGTCACAGAATCATAGAATGGTCTGGGTGGGAAGGGACATCCAAAGGTCGTCTAGTCCAACCCCTGAAGTCTTCTCCAAGGTGAACAGCCCCCCTCCCTCAGCCTATCCTCATAGCAGAGGTGTTCCAGTCCTAGGATCATCTTTGTGGCCCTCCTCTGTACTTGCTCTGACAAAATGCTGACAAAGTTCCCAATTTACTTAATTATGGTTTAAGTCTGTTAAATAGGATTATGCAAATATAAAGAAAAAATCTGATTTCCCTCTATGAGATATAAACCTATGAGTACATATCTTTTTTAGTTGCAGAATCTAGCACTAATCATACAAAGCAGATTTCATGGTTTTAATGAATGAACAGAGCATTACAACACCTTCTGGATATTATGGGTAAGAATTGCTGCAACCAGTAACTAAAGTGAGTGAGATTTAGGAATTTTATTCATGGGCATAATGCATATCAAGATTTACATATCATGTTCATGTGTTCCCATATGGATTCCTACACAAACCACAGAATATTAGGGAGATAATAAATACATCAAAATTAGCTAAGTTACAATAGTGGATCCATTTATAACTTTGGTGTGCTGTTATGACCACAATGCTGGATTCATTAACCTCCTGAGCTCTCAGCTCATGCCTTATCAAACTAGAACCATAGCTAGACAAGGAAAATTACTTTTCCTTATCACAAGAGTTTTATTTTTTCCCCCACTTTTCTACTTTCTTCCTGGTTTTGCTGAAATAGCAAAAACTGGTATTTTGGGGAACAGTATTTAAAAAAGCATAGGATTGCAGCAACTAAGATTTTTGTTTCTCAATTAATTCTGTTGTATTTTAGAATTCTTTCCATTACACAATCATTCTGATTTAATTTAAAAATATCTAGAAATTTCTTCAAACTGGGAAATGTAATTTCAATTCTGACATCTATCAAGAAGGTCTGATTGTTTTGCAATTTCAGAAATCCTTTAAAATAGACTTACAGAATGAACCTTTTCTTCGGTTTCAGTTTTGCCTCATTGAATGTAATTCTTTAATTCTTAGCATTTTTTTCCTTGCTCGCATCAGTTAACTCCATTATCTTTCTGTAATCAAAATAAATGAACAAATTTAATCTGAATGTAATTATGTTGAAGACAAGTCAATATAGTAGGCATCCTACTGAGAGGAAATAAATACTTCCAGGGTACTTTGAAGGCAACCTGAAAGTTGCTCTGAAATTTTATTCTACCCAGTCATATTAATTGTGTCCCAAAATGCCTCTACCTAAGGATGCTGCAATGAAATACTGGAAAAAGGAAGGCAGCAGGAAGACCTAATAGAGGCCTTCCAGTACCTGAAGGGGGCACAAAAGAAAGCTATAGAGAAAGCTGTTTACAAAGGCCTGGAGTGATAGGATAAGGAGCAAAGGTTTGAAACGAGAGAAGAGGAGATTTAGATTGGATGTTAGGAATGAGTTCTTTACCATGAGGTTAGTGGAACACTGGAAGAGGTTGCCCAGGGAGGTAGTTGAGGCCCCATCCCTGGAGATATTCAAGGGCATGTTCAACAAGGCTCTGAGCAACCTGATCTAGTAGACGATGTCCATGCTCATTGAAGGGAGATTGGACTAGATGACCTTTGGAGGTTCTCTCCAACCGAAACCAATCTATGATTCTATGAAAGGACAGGTCAACACAACAAACATAACAAACATATTATTAGCTGTTTGCTGTGGGATGTGCCAGGTAGTTGAAGGCAGCACAGAGACAAACAGGTGTGTTCTCAGGAGGAGGCGTGTGTTGTCAGGAATGTGGGCTTCCTTTGTTAAGGATGGAGGACTACAAGATTGAAATATGTAGGAAATACAGGGTGTAACACAGCAGAAACACAGTATGATGCAAGCAGAAATTTCTTTTCTCATCTATTTATGATTGAAATGCAGCTATCAATGATCTGCCTTCCTTCTTGTAACGTATTTGCAGATTTCCTGGACTCTAGAATATATCTGAAAGTTCTTTTATGCTCCTTATTTTCACTTTTGTTTCCCTGGTGTGTACATAAAAATGCCTTTTAAAATGGACTTGTGGGTAGGCAACCTTCCACTCCAAACACAGATGGTACATCTGCATTTATTATTTAGACATGTTAAGTGGAAAAGTTTTTTTACAACCTATTGTAACTACACTTTTTCTCTTGGACATATTAAATTTGGATATAACACAGTGTCCCTTTTATTTAAAATATAACATATGTGCTCTATTAACTAGTTTAAAATAATGAATAAACAACCTGCTTTTCCCCTTCGCTGTAATTACTGCTCCACAGCCGCCTTGTTTGCAGAGATTTTTCTCACAAAGAAGGTTGTGTCATTGACTCATTGTTCATCTAGTATGTGATCAGTCTTGGCTTAAACAGGGTGATGCACCACTGAAAAACACTTTTCCTTCCTGTTGCAGTTACAGGCATGTTTGATTGAATACTCATATCACTGTGGTTTCTACTTCACTGGAAGTTTTGCTGCCCAGATGACCTAAAATTCTCAGCCTGAGTGTGTGCTCTTCTGTCTTCATTGAATTACATCGCAAAAGCCAACTATACATTCAGACTTGATTTTAAAAAGCTGAGATTTGTGTTTAAGGAATTTTTGTTGTGTTTTGGCTGGTGATAAAATTAAATCGGTTTTCCACATAATTCTGATCATTTGATCAATAGTTAATAAGTTATTTTGGAGTCAAAAGTCCTCACAATTACTTTTTCTATGTTTTAAAATTATTTCAATAAATAAATAAGCAATAATAGACTCAATAATTTACTTTGAATACTTGCCTAAAGGTCCTATAGAAAGAAAAAGGACACAGAGATGGTGGAGCAAGTCCAGAGGAGGGCCACAAAGGTGATTGAAGGGCAGGACCACCTCTGCTGTGAAGATAAGCTGAGGAAGCTGGTGTTCAGCCTAGAGAAGAGAAAACCCCAGGGAACCTTAGAGCTGCCTTCCAATACCTGAAGAGATCTTACAGGAAAGCTGGAGAGGGACATTTCCTAAGGGACAAGGGTGAATGGTTTGAAGCTGAGGGAGAGTAGGTCTAGAGTGGATCTTAGCAAGCTCTTCAGTACAGGGTGTTGAGACTCTGGACTAAGTTGCCTAGTGACACTGTGGATGCCTCTCCCTGGGGGTGTTCAAGGCCAGTTTGGATCAGGCCCTGAGCAGCTGAATCTAGTTGAGAGGCGTTCCTGCCCATGGCAGGAAGGTTGGAGTAGATGATCTCCAAGGTCTCTTCTAACTTAAGCTATTCTGTGATTCTATGAAATGAGAAATAACCAAAGATTTAAATTTGTGAGTATGTGTTACTATCTCTTTAAATGTGTCACACAAATCAACAGCTAGTTTATAGTTTTGGGCAAACCTACAAGCATAATGTAATGAACATTCATGAGCATTAGTATGTTAAGGAGACTTTTACATGCTTTTCTGCAGCTAAGGTTCTAAATGAAAGACAGAATGGCTATATAAGCAAAATTCAGACAACTCTGGAGTTACAGCAGTTACTGCTTTTTGGTCTGCAGGATCCTGCAGAGCTTACACAATATACAAACTGGGGAGCATATTCCTGATTCGTCCCTCTGTAATTCCTGCTCCCAACTATAACAGCTTCAGATGTGATCTTTGTGACTGGTATAAAAGCTGTTCTCTGGTATTAAACTCTGTCTTTTAGCTTCCCTGTAACAGGAGATCCTTGGAAATAAAAATTTAATAGGATGCTGGTTATTGTGCCAGTACTGTGCCTGTACTAGATGGATACACAGAAGTGACAGAACATTTTGTGCTGTTATTGTTTTACCTCCTTAAAATGTTTCTTTTAAAATCTACTGCACTTTGAAGAAATCTATTTTCTGGTTCTATTTTAAGTTCATGTTTCAGCAGTCCTTCTGATATCTACAGTCAGGAAAGAAGACAACACAATCATACTATATCTCAATATGCCACCTAAAATGCTTGCTGGCAGGAATCACAGTTGCTAGATTTTGGGGCTTAATAAAACTCCTGGAAGACAGGAAAAAAAAAATAGAAGGAAGTAAAAAAAGAAAGGTAAAAAGAAATTTAAAAGGAGAGGTTAATGGAGAGAGAGAGAGTAAAAGAGAAAAAGAAGAAAGAAAATGTTAAATTCCGTACACAATGTCTGCTACTGGCAATGAAGCGTGTAAGTGGTTTACCAGAGTAATTAGTGCTCAAAGATTTTAAAAGTGTGATATAGAGCATTAAAAATTTTGGTTAATTATGGGTCCTGTTGAAACTGGAAGATTATTTCCAGAAGCAGAGTCTGATTTTTATACCAGTCCTTTCAATGGGGCTATGTCAAACGTCTTTGTCATAAAATAGCTATTAATCAAAGATAGTGTGTTTGCTGTTTTAATCTGGGTAAAAAAAAAATACCACAGTTTTAATTATTTTTTTTTTTTCTAGAGAAACTATAAAAAATGTCATTTGGATGTTGTTCATTTCAAGCTGAGTGACACAGCACTCTGTTTCCTGTGGGTACTTAATGTGGATCCTCAGTGGTTTATCTGAACTGCTTCCATAACTGAAGGAGATATGCATTAAATAATCTCAGGTGAAAATAAAGATAACTTATTGCCATTGCTCTTTAATATATGAATTGAAATCACATTGTTTTATCTAGTGACAATAAGCAATCATAGAATCATAGAACAACAAGATTGGCAAAGACTCCAGAGATCATCAAGTCCAACCTATCACCCAACATCTCATGACTAAACCATGGTGCCAAGTGCCACATCTATCCCCCCTTGAACACCTCCAGGGATGGTGACTCCACCACCTCCCTGGGCAGCACATTCCAATGGCTAATGACTCTGTGAAGAACTTTCTCCTCACCTCAAGCCTAAATTTCCCCTGGCACAGCTTGAGACTGTGTCCTCTTGTTCTGTTGGTAATTGCCAGGGAGAAGAGACCAACCCCCACCTGGCTACAACCTCCCTTCAGGTAGTTGTAGACAGCAATAAGGTCTCCCCTGAGCCTCCTCTTCTCCAGGCTAAAAAATCCCAGCTCACTCAGCCTCTCCTCATAGGGTTTGTGCTCGAGGCCTCTCACCAGCATCCTTGCCTTTCTCTGGAAACATTCAAGAGTCTCAATGTCCTTCTTAAACTAAGGAGCCCAGAACTGGACACAGTACTCAAGGTGTGGCCTAACCAGTACTGAGTACAGGGGCACAATGACTTCCCTGATCCTGCTGGCCACACTATTTCTGATGCAGGCCAGGATGTCATTGGCCTTTTTGTCCACCTGGGCACACTGCTGGCTCATGTTCAGCCTACTATCAACCAGTACCCCCAAGTCCCTTTCTGTCTGGCTGCTCTCCAGCCACTCTGACCCCAGCCTGTAGCATTGCATGGAGTTGCTGTGGCCAAAGTGCAGCACCCAGCACTTGGACTTGTTAAATGCCATTACATTGAACTCTGCCCATCTGTCCAGCCTGTCAAGGTCCCTCTGCAGAGCCCTTCTACCCTCTAACAGATCAACACGTGTCCCCAACTTGGTGTCATCTGCAAACATACTAATGGTGGACTCAATCCCCTCATCTACATCATCAATAAATATATTGAATAGGATTGAGCCCAGCACTGATCCCTGGGGCACACCACTAGTGACTGGCTGCCAGCTGGATGTGGCACCATTCACCACCACTCCCTGCCTAACCCAGCACAGAGTGCTGCTGTCCAAGCCATGAGCTGACAGCTTGTCCAGGAGTTTGCTATGTGAGAAGGAATCCAGATACATCCACAGCCTTCCCACATCCACCAGGTGGGTCACCTGCTCATAGAAGGAGATCAGGTTGGTCAGGCAGGACCCGCCCTTCCTAAATCAATGTTGGTTGGGCCTGATCCCTTGGCCATCCTGCAGGTGTGCTGTGATTGCCCCCAAGATGATCTGCTCCGTAATTTTGCCTGGCACTGAGGTCAGGCTGACAGGCCTGTAGTTTGAAGGATCCTCCATCCAGTGGGCATCACATTGGCCAGTTTCCAGTCATCTGGGACCTCTCTGGTGAGCCAGGACTGGTGGTAAATGATGGAGAGTGGCTTGGCCAGCTCATGTGCCAGTTCTCTCAGTACCCTAGGATGGATCCCATCTGGTCCCATGGACTTGTGGACTTGTGAGTATCCAAGTGGATATGCTTATTAGCATAACAAATGAAGAGCTATCACACTGTTAGCAGTGTCACTTCAGTACCAGCATTGCACCACCTATGGTAAGATATTGAAGGGACAAAACTTTACAGAGAAAGGTTCTCTTTAGTATATAAAGAATGGAAACAGCAGAGAAATATAACTGCCTGTCCTAGTCTCCCTTGGAGAGTTCCTGTCTGGATTCTGTAGCCACATATTCCTTTTCCCTACTTGATTGTTTTCCAGTAGCTGCATTAGAAAGTTCATATCCCAAACAAGAATGTTTCAAATAAAGTACCTAAAGCTTGTTCTTGACAAGAAGTCAGGCTGAGATTCCGCCTCTGATAACATCTTTTCTGATGTCTTGCAAAGCTTTCTGTCTCTGGGGTTACAATTCTTAAGCCAAGAAAAGTCAATGCTTTATAGTCATGAATTGTGAGTTCTATTCTGTTGCTTGTGTTTTCTCTGAGCTCCCATGTCTGAGAGAGCTAGGAAACCACCTATCCTTATTTAGGTTTCTTTCTAAAATCTTTCACAGAACCCGAGGCAGAAATTCCCTTCTTTGATAGGAAATCCTAGAGAATTTACTCTTGACAAGCAAGTTCTGGAAGTCTTCATTCTCTGGAATTCAAAGGGCTAATGCTTTTGTCTTTGGATTTTCAAACTGCTGAACTCAATTCACAATGTTACTCTAAATATAATGAAACTACATTTTAAAATGTCTACTGTTCTGAAAGATATTAATAATATTTTTAGAGTAATACCTCATACAGAAAACCTGTTTTAAACTGTTCCCAACCTAAAAGCACACATTGAAGTTAAATAAAACAATGCATTGTTCTGCATCAACATCTCTGCATTTTTTTTTCCTGGAACCCCTTTTTTATTTATTCAAATTATTTATATATGTTTTGCACATTATTATCTATTTTAATGTATAAATTAAAATTTAAAAGTTTTAGAGATTAATTTTTTATAGATTAAAATGATAATTTGAAATCCTTAAGAAGTGTATTTTGTCTTTAAAATAGAAGCAATTACTATAAAGAGAAAAAAAAAGAAATAATGGATGCTCTAGAAAATAAAGAAAATTGTTCTCCAGTTTGGAATTTAACGCATAAAAATGTCTTAGAAAAACTGCTTTCAGTGTTAGAGTTTAGCCAATTAATTGAAAATATATCCAGCCAGATATGTTCAGTGGTTTTACTTAAATACACTCTTGGTTTCCACTGACTTAAAGAATGCAGTGGGAAGGGTGAATTATCTGTACATATAAAAGTTTTAGAGTAAGCATTACTGTATTGCCAAAACCACATATATATAAACTTTAGCTCAGGCCCTAAAAATCATTAAACTGCTTTAAAATGCAGGTGGTTTTAAAATCAATCTGATTTGGAGATTTCCTTAGTTGCTGAACACTTTGGGTTGATATTTTCAAAATTTTCAACAATAAAAGAGATTAAATGCACTTAAATAGATAAAAAAAACATATATGTAAATGTAGATTTTCAGAATAATCTTTGTAGCTAATCTAAATATGCAAAGGGATTAATGCTTTCTGAATCAAAAAGATTGACAGCTGATAAAAAGGAGATCTGAAGACTGGGTGGTAACCACAGATTAATTTGTCCAAATCTTTGATGTTCAGACTACTTTTTCCTAGAGAAGATATCTTCTAATAAGCATGAAAATAAACCACTTCTTTATTTGCTAAACATGGAATACTTATAGAGAAGCACAAATTGATGCATACTTGACTGGTTATATACTACAGAGAGGAACTGTCCTCAGAGAAGTAACTCAGTAACTATGGCATGAAAACTTTGGGTTTCAAGGGCTGTTGCTTCATATCAAATGGATTCAGCTTCTGTTTTGTTTTATTTTGGTTTTTTTTCCAGTGGCCAGCACCACAACTTGATTTAGTAAACTATGGTCAAAGAGAGGTTCATTTTTTTTCTTCCATTCTTGCACACATAAAATAAAATAAAATAAAATAAAATAAAACCTAACAGTTTTGTAGATCAAATTAGGCCCTAAATAATATAGACATAGTATCTTAGAATGTGTTTACCAGTACTGCCAATGATGCTTTCTAGAATTTCCCGGCACTGCAGATTATTAGAAAAAGAAACAAACAAATGTAAATGTCCTCAGTCAAATCTAAATTCTGAGTACACACAAGGAACAACTCTCCCAAGTAAAGTGAGGGATATTTTGTGTCCTCCTTGTAAATACAAATCATTTAGGTGTGGAAATATTTAAATTTTGATCAGACAAAATTTGATCAGATATTTCCAACTAATGGCAAAGTGTTTTATATAGATGTTTGCATTTTTCTTTTATTACTCTTTTTCCCACAGTATTTGAAAGAGTAATTTCCAAAGTGACCTTGAAGGGCTGTATTATCATCAGATGTCATTGGGTACCATGCCACGAATGGCTTCAATAGCATTCATACCAAAACTTACTCATCTAGTTAACATATGACATATATGCAAAAAGCAGTTACAATATGTCTTACATAGGAAAACTGCAAAGATTTTATCTTATTAACTGACTGAAGGGATGGATGCTGGATTGCCTGACTAAGGTTTAAAAACCTAGAACTAAGCACCTGGGGGGCTAGGTGTGGTGAAAGTTGTGAATTATGTGTTTAAATATTATAAATATGCATAAATTAGAATAGGTGAAACCAGCATAAGCAAGTCACTTTAGACCTCATGTTCCTTTTCAACCTCAGCAACTTCAATATCATATTTTGATTTACCCAGCACCATGCATCTGTGTATAAAACAATCATAGAATCATTAAATGGTTTGGGCTGGAAGGGACCTCCAAAGGTCATCTAGTCCAACCCTCTTGCAGTGAGCAGGGACATACTCCACTAGATCAGGTTACTTAGAGCTTTGTTGAACCTGGCCTTGAATATCTCCAGGGATGGATCTCCCTGGGCAACTTTCTGTCAGAGTTCCACCACCCTCAAGGAGCAGGATTTGTTCCTAACATCCAATCTAATCTCCTCTCATTTTGAATCATTGTCCCTCACCCTACCACTGTAGGCCTTTGGAAACAGACCCTCTGCAGCCTTCTTGGAGGCTCCCTTCAGGTACTGGAAGGTGTCTATTAGGTCTCCCTGGATCCTTCTCTAATCTAGACAGTTTTGTATTTTCATATGCTGTGCGTTATTTTGCATGCTTGTGCCTTGAAAGCGTTCATCAAGGTGTGAAGCTGCTTGCGTAAGTCCATTCGGGGGTAGAGTGCAACTAAATAGTTTCAAACCAAATCATACCACATCTTGTGCCTACAAAGCCAGGTAACAGCTCCTGACTTTTATTTATAAGCTCTGACATGGGCTGAAGGAATAAGAAGCTTTTTAAAGCTAGACAGTTTAGATTATGAAATACATACAGAATTATACCTGCAAATGCCGTGTTTGCAGAGGTGACTGACTCAGGATTGTAGGTCAGTTCCTACACTGCAGAAGGAAGTGTGGCTCTTGTATTCATCCTTGGTTTTCCCTGGTGGCTAATCAACAAGAAGCCCTGTTTCAGATACCACACTCTCCTGCTTCATTGCATGGGGCTTCTAAACACTTGACTGGTGTGGTGAATTTGCTCTTTGGGACTAGCAGTTCAGATCTGCAGCATTTAGTACAATGACATGCAAAATCCTTTTGGCTGAATCTAAAACAGTGGACTCAGGGGAGTTTCTGAGCTTCTGCTTTCAACTAGACATTAATCCTTGTGCTTGGATCTTGTTATCCCCTTTCTTCCCCCTCTTCCTTTTAGCCTTCCTGTGCTATTTAACTTCTTTCTGCATAAAGGAGGCTTGGGCATTAAGCTCGGGAGTGCTTTGTGTCCAGCTGGGCTTATAGCTGAGGTGCCTCAGCAAGTACTGAAACCTAGCATATGCTGCAGCTCTGTTTAAACTCGGCCTTTCCCAGCAGCCTTGAATCCCACAGTCCCTAGCTCAGACTGCTCCCTTTCTGCTCTTAAAATCAGTTTGTTTAAAAAAAAATCCTGCTTGAAATGTGAATCACAATTGCTTGGTTTAAACTTCTTAGGCAGGCTGAGATTTTTTTTTTTCTCTCATTTGTCTATCAGCTCAGTACTGAACAATAATTTCTAAATGCAATTGCTTATAGTATTATTATTATTAGACAATATGAGATCTCGACAGAGTGATACCTATAGAAGATAAACGAAGAAGTAAAAAGATTTCTTCTGAACATGAGGTAATTTATATAATAGATGTTGGTTCATTGTGGTGGTTTTAGGCCATGCCTTTAAAATTCAGTTACAGATTTTGAGCAGAAAAGTAGAAAAACATAAATAAATCACTATTGTGTGTAAAAAGGAAAACAAAAGATTATTCTAAACAAATTCATTGGGTAAATACCTAGAATAAGAGGAGCTAACCCTAACCCATAACCCATAACAATTCTTTCTTTTCCTCTTCTCTTCTGATCTCTGGCTGTTGTGCTTCGCTTGGGAGAGATAACCTGCTTATTGACTGGCTTTTGGCCAAGTCTAACTTCACTGCTCTTTCTCTTGTCCCTTTTGTACAGGGGGTAAGGGGGATAAGGGAGGGAGAAGCTAGTAGCTTCCCCTGGTGCTTGGCCAGGGGGGTCCTTGTGTTGTTTATTAATTGTAAATATCTGTATAATATTGCTAATATTGTTTATTTTGTACATATTCATTGCATTCCATTATAGAGTGTAGGTTTTGTTCGTAAATACAGCTTCATTTGCTTCTAACTGAGTTGGTCGGGCAAAGTTAATGTTGGAGGGGAAACTTCAACCCATCACATTCATCTAGAAAACCTTTCATTAAGGCTAATTGTGACAGTATTACTTTGTGTGTGGGAACACTCTCAACCAGAACTGTGAGTATCTAGCATTTCTGAATAGTAACTTACATCTGAAAAAATGTTCCAGCTGTGGTTATGGTCAGAAAAGGGAATATAAATATAGCAACTTCTATGTATTTGGTCATGTCTGCTTAGTTTTCCAATAAAAATAAGGTTTTTCACACTATTTTACCCATGTAAGCAGTCCAGAGCAAATACATCTTTGGTAAAGTTTGCAGTAACTTTTTTCTTTTAACATACCTTTTACAGAAATGTTATGCTACTTACCTAATACAGGGCTGCACTGATTTGAAAGTCAGGTTATCAGCACAGGTTTGTACAGCTGCCAGAAAAAATAGGAGGAAAAAACAAAAAGAAAGCCCCAAACCCCTACTCTCAGTTAATCCCAAAAAACATGAAAAGAGAAACAGATTTACAGATCAGAAAACATGCCCTCAAAAGGTCAGAAAACATAACAGCATATTCTTGCACAAAACCTACAACATTTTGATTGTCATGATTATTAGATCTTTAGTTTTTCTATGTATGGGCTGAATTTTAACATGAAATGCTGTCTGAAAACTTACAAACAAAATGTAATGTTTTCAAGTTTCTTTGTATTGAAGTACATTTCAAGGTAAAATTTGGTGGAAAATAAATGTTTCAGTTGTAAATACATGGGGCAAGAAGACAATTATGTTGCATTTCCCAGATCCAGATGCAAACCTTTGTTTTGACTGCCTTAAACTGGAATATCTGAATATAGCCTCTACAGAATCTTTCTCCTTCTAATCCCTGTTTGTCCCTGTCCTTCCACTCTGTGTGTCCCAGTTTCCACTATGGGTAGATATGCAAGGCTTACATAAAAGATGAAAGTGTCCTCCAGCAGATTCCCAAAATTGGACAAATGAAGAACAAGGACTATGGAGTGGCACCTGCCCAGCATAACATATGCAGCCAAGGAAGCTTATGCCCATGACTTGGTCTCTCAAGCAGAACTGCAAATACATCATGAATGATTACAGAAGTATGTATTAATAATAGAAATACATATAGTAATATTTCTCCATTAAGAAGCAACATAGTCCTCAAGAGACACAACGGAAGTCTTCCTAGAATTCAGAAGAATTCTGACTAAAGGCCAAATGCTCCCCTCAGGGAAGGCAGTGGCACAAAAATCTGCTTGACTTCAATGGTTTTGGATATGGTAATGGATTTTGTACTTTACACAAAGGTCACTCATCACATTCAGGGACCACAAGTCAAATACATCTGGTTAACACAATGTCACTATTTTGGACTCAGCATGGTGCTGTTTATTTTTGTTCCTTTATTGTTTATATTTTTGTCTATCTTTAAGCATAGGAAGAAAAACAGAAAACAAACACCAAGTGAGATATTAATGCTCCATCAGTTACAGTGGACAAGGGTTTCACACAGGGTCATTGGCCAGTGGAATACATTCTCTCTTTTCGCAGGTTGTGCATCTCTAAGGAAGCCCTGAACATTAACTTTTATTCTTTGGAGAAAAACAAAGATAGAAAAACCAAAACAATACAAAACAAAGTAAAACAAGCTAGAAATTATTTTCATCTGCAGATTTCAGACAGTTGTTTGGGTTTGGTGTATTTTATTTTTTTTCCTCACACAAACTTTTTTCCCCCTGTATTCTCCAAAGTACAAAATATTTTCTTCACAGACTCTCTCAATCCCTTTCTTTCCCCTTTCTTTCACTTACCAGGGCAGTAGTTCCCAAACTGAAATGTTGTGGTTTGCCACTAGGTATACATTGGGTGGGAAAAAATAATAATAATTTGGGACTATGGGGGAAAAAATTAAATGAAAGCTGGCGATTAATATTTGTGTCTTGGGAAACAACTAATTTTTAAGAAAAACTTTTCTACTCCTAGGTGTTTATCAGCAGTGTGGAGAGTTAGACTAGGCAAAGGAGTCTGGGATGGAGGAGATCTGTTTTCTGACTCACATGGCATGGGACCACATGCAGGTCTCTGATTTATTTGTGGAAAATGGAAGGAAACATTTTCCTCTGTTGTCACATACTTGTGGCATAGATGGTAGATGAGTGCATGGGAGGAAGGAATAGTTTAAAATCAGGCAGAACTTTTCCTGAAGTGTTTCTTTTTGAACACTTATGTGTCACAAAGGACAGTCTCCTGACTTTAAACTAAAAACCATCTCATTGCTTTCATGAAGTTAAAATGAAGTGCAACAGAAGGATTACAACCACTTTGTCTGTAACAGAGGGAAGGTCAGGCCTCACTTTAGACTGAAGTTCATCTCACAGGAATGATGCCAACCAGCTGATACTTGACCTTTAAATTCCCCAGAGTTGCCACAATTTTGGGGAAGTGGCATTTGTCAGATGGCCAAAGAGGGTGATGAAAAGGCCAAGCTAGTGTCCAGAGGCAGCCATGGGCAGATTGGAGGCAAGGTGTTTTCTTACTGGGAAATTGGTCTTGCCTTTCCCCTTGCCAGAAGATGGGGGAGTCCTGCTGACAGGGCTATGGACAAGGATGCTGTCTGGGGATGGGGCTCAGGGGCAGGTGGAGAAAAGGGGAGCTTGTAAAGGGAGATGTTTGCAGGGAGGGATAAGTTTGTTCTGGCTGCAAGAGAGAGGGCAAAGGTGTCTACATAGCCAGGAAGCACTGGGGAGAAGCTCCAGGGCTCTTCACAGCAGCAGACACCAGCCCCAGGGAGAGAGCTGAGGGGCTTGGCTGAGATGGGCTATACCTCTTGAGCCTCTAAGGGATAGAGAGAAGGAGGCAGGGGGAAGGAGAGAGGGAGGGAAGGATGGAGGGAGGGATGAGGCGGTGGTAGCCCTATCCTTGGGCTGGCTGTGGGGCGGGAGGGGAGGCAGATCCTGGGGAGGGGAGGAGAAGACACAGAGAGGGGATGTTGTTAAACAGTTTCTTACCGTAAGAGGGAGTTGGGACCCAGATTTTTCCAGTTAATCACACAACAAACTTAGATCATCGCAATAAAAAGCAGCTCGGCTCACTCTGTCTCCTCTAGTGACCGGTTGTGCACTGGGTCCTTCCGAGGAGCCGTCTCCTCTTCTCCTCCCCGCCAGCCGCCGGGGGAGCCGTCAACACCATGTGGGTCACCCAACTCCTGCCAGCCTTGCTGCTCCATCAGCTGCTGCTGCTTCCCATCACCATCCCTGTGGCAGGTTAGTTTTTCTATCACTTCGCTAGCGACCCCCTCCACTACACAGCTGCATCATTTTCTCTCCTTCGCTATGCCGTGGCGAGGGTGGGTGCTCGGGGCGGTGCACCGGCAGCACCCCCCACCCCTTCTCCCCCCCCCCGCGCAGGTGGAGCAGGCGGGGAGACCCTGGCGCCTTCCAGCGCCTGTCATCTCCTACCTGCTCGGCGGGGCAGGCACCTCGCACCGCAGCCAGCTGCCGGGCGGGGGTTAAGGTGCGCCGGTGGCCGCCCAAGCGTCTGCTGCGCCCGGGGAGGGCTGCGGTGCGCAGCGTGCGGGGGCAGCGCGGCGGGTCGGGACGAGCCGCGCTCTGCCTGCGGCGGGGTGTACGCGGTCTGCGGGCAAACACGGCACTTTTTGGTGGTTTGCGGTGAGGTCGCTGCCTCCTGTCACCTTCTCCCCTGGTGAAGGTGAACTCGGGGCTTGCTCAGGACGGGGAGTCCGGGAGACACTGAGAGCTGGAGATGGAAATCTCGTCGTTGCCCATAGGTGCTCCTGGATGTTATCAGGATATGAACATGTATCCCCCATTTCGAAGTGGAAGAATTCATGTTAAATAACAGAAGTTGGCAAGGAATACCTAAACACAAGATAGTACGTTGCTGAAGGTGAATGTCCTGCTGAAGTTCAGCAGCATGAACGTGCTGTTTCCAGACTGAAATATTTGTAATTTCATTAGACGTTCCCAATGAAATCCGGGAGATTGGAGGGGGGCCGGGGTGGGTAGGAACAAACAATAAGTAATCATGTGCTGGAAGCTCTTGAGCTGAATTTCTTTCCTGAAGTGTCCCCCTTGGACTGGATATCTGAAGAGTGAACTCTGATTCTATTGGCCCTCTTGGGGGACGTTTAAGGCCAAGAATAAAAAAAAAAAAAAAAAAGTTTGCAAAGCTTTCTACAAACCTCTCCTTCCTTCCTTCCGGCAACATTGTGAGGGTCAGACCTTTGCACAGACAGAAACAAAAGACAGCCACAACTGAGGGAAAAATATGCCAGGGGCACACAGAGTAAGAGCAGGCACATGCAGCATCCTGGGGTAAAGGATGAGGGCATCAGACAATGTGTATGGCAAATGATATTGATAGCTTACAAGACATAACTATATTTTCTAGTTTACAAACAAGTAGACAAGTAAAGAAAAACAAAACAAAAATGCAAAAAAACCTCCCAACCCCCCAAAAACAACAAAGAAAAAAAACAAACACAAAAAAGACTGGCAGCAGCACATGCAGTAAAACCTGTCATTTTTCTCCTACCCTAAGAGTGTGTTTCTGTAGGATGCTGATCATCTCACCAGAGTTCCTGTGCTTCTCTACTCAGTTATGGTATTACCTTTGTGGGCATTCTTAGCAGGTGACACAGAGCTGCAGCCATTATGCTACTACGCTTTCTGAACTCCTTTTCCATGCACATGCACATTTCTATTGTATGGGCATGACATCTCTCTGGAAAGTGAAGACCAGAGCTGGTTAGGAATTTTCTCAGAATTTTTTTCTTCTCTGGAAAATGTTGGCCTATCAAAACTTTTCACAAAACTAATTCCTTTTAAACAAAACCTTTCTTTGTTTTGGTTGCCCCAAATCAAATGCAAGAGCAATTTGCTGCAGGAGACATTCACATTAGCTTGTGGTGTCTGCTGCTGAGAAACCCTCATTTGTAGCAGAAACCCATCAATTGATGGATTAGTTTGGGGAAAAAACAAACAAACAAACAAACAACTCCCAAAAAAACAAGCAGAATACCCCCACCCCCCAACTTTATTCCATCAGCTAAAGATACAGAAATTGGTTTATATCCAAGTTCATAAGAAGCTAAGTCATGGTTACTTTCTTGATATTTAGGATATTTTTTGGGAATGAAAGTCCTTGTTCTCCCTCACTGCTGGCTCCCAGCACTGGCCTGTGGTTTACCCAGGCTCAATGAATATTTCATCTATCTAATATTCCAACAGAAGAGATTGAGTGACAGCCTCCATACTGCCAGTATCAGCAGGCTGATAGATAGGGTTGTAACATAACCAATGGGAGTGGATGGTTCATCTTGATGTGGAGGAAAATTAGATTTCCAAAACTTCAGAATTTTTCACAGAGTAGAACTTGTTTTCTGGCCAACTTTCATAATGACAGTTTCTTGGCAACTCTCTCTTCTTTAACTTTCCTTCCTCTCCCCCCTTAAAATTAATAAATCCTATTGTTTGCCATATGGGTAAGTAAGACAACTTTTACCACACGCTGCCAATGTGCTTACCTTGTGTTTTAAAAATACATGAGCTACAACAAAAGTTTCTGGGCTTTCTCAGAGTAGGCAGGGGAAAGTTGTGCCATTCCTTTCTGAAAATATGTTTTCTTTCTCAACATACATGATATCTTTGCATGAGATGTTGAAATATTTTAAACAGGATGTTTTTAAGAAAGATTAATATTTACCTACATATTTATTTTTATACGTAAAAAAAAAAATCTAAGTGATGAAAACAGCATTTAAAAATAGGGGGGGAAATGTATTTTTCTAATGAGTGGGCATACTTCTATTACTGTTCTGTCAAAGCTGATTTTAAATGCACCAAATGGTGAATGTTATTTCTTCTGTGAACAGGACTTTTAGGTTTAGAACCTCATGACCTAAGGTCTGTGTGAAGACAATGTCCTGTGTTACTGAGGCTGCTGACTTATACATTTAGATTGTGTTAATGGGTAAGGAAAAAGAAGGGTGAAGAAAACACTAAGAAATTTTAATGTCAGCAAGCTGTCCACACTATCATTTTCTGAGTTACTTTTTAATAAATAAAAGATAAGATGGTGATTGGTGAAAGATAAATATGCAGGTTCCTATAGGCTGTTTGCCTAGTAATTATCAATATCTTCTAAGTCTGTCACTTGCACCAAGAAATTAATCTGTAACTGATAACTTTATCAGAGAGCTATCTTTCTTGTTCAGATATTATTCAGTATTTTTAGAAAATATCTTTTTAATAATGATAATCTAGTGAAACTAAAACTTTCTTTTGAATCAAAGCAAAAAATAGATTGGTATAGGGCAAAAGAGTGAATACTAGAGAGTTATTTAAATTAAAGGTATTTTTTTTCTGTGAAGGTACTGTTGGCCTAGTGGGTTTATTCAGATGTCTCAGGACTTGCTGTAGGCTGGATGATCTGAAGCTATTCCCAATGAATAGAATAGAATAAAATAGAATAGAATAGTTAGGATTGGAAGGGACCTCAGGGATCATCGACTTCCAACTCCCTTGCCATGGGCAGGGATACTTCACACTAGATCAAGTTGCCCAGAGCCACATCCAGCCTGGCCTTAAAAACCTCCAGGGGTGGGGCTTCTGTCTCCTCCCTGGGCAACCTGTGCCAGTGTCTCACCACCCTCATGGGGAAGAACTTCTTCCTAACATCCAATCTGAATCTACCCTTTTCTATTTTTGTTCCATTCACCCTAGTCCTATCATCACCTGACACCCTAAAAAGTCCTTCACCAGCTGTCTTGTAGGTCCCCTTCAGATACTGGAAGGCCACAATACGGTCTCCTCAGAGCCTTCTCTTCTCCAGACTGAACAGCCCCAACTCTACTAGTCTGTCCTCATAGGAGAGCTGCTACAGCCCTCTAATCATCCTCATGGCCCTTCTCTGGACATGCTCCAGCACATCCAGATCCTTCCTGTAATAGGGGTTCCAGAATTGGATGCAGTACACCAGGTGGGGTCTCACCACAGCAGAGTAGAGGGGGAGAATCACCTCCCTCAACCTGCTGGCTGTGCTTCTCGATGCAGCCCAGGATTTGATTTGCTTTCTAGGCTACAAGTGCGCATTGGTGGCTCATGTTGAGCTTTTCATCCACCAGCACCCACAGGTCCTCTTCTTCAGGGCTGCTCTCAAGACAGTTGCTCCCCAGCCTGTATTGGTGCTTGGGATTTCCTGACCCAGCTGCAGAACCTTACACTTGGTCTTGTTGAATCTCATGAGGTTGTCATGGGCCCACCTCTCCAGGCTGTTGAGGTCCTTCTGGATGCCATCCCTTCCCTTCAGCATGTCTGCTGCACTACACAGCTTGGTGTCATCAGCAAACCTGCTGAGGGTGTACTCAATGCCACTGTCCATGTTGCCAGCAAAGATGTTGAACAAGACTGGTCCCAGTACCGTTCCCTGAGGGACTCCACTTGTCACTGTCTTGCACCTGGACATGGACCCATTGACAGCCACCCTTTGGGTGCAGCCATCAAGCCAGTTCTTTATCCACTGAATGGTCCATCTACTGGATCCTTACTTCAACAGCTTGGAGATGAGGATGTCGTGTGGCACAGTTCCTATAAATTTCTATTGCTTAAAAAAAGTGTAAATATATATAATAAAATCCCATAGCCATAATCGATGCATGAATGTTGTGTATTCCTGTGGTCTGCATAGCTCAAAAAATTTAATATGATTTATACTTCTCCATCCCAGCTGTAGATAATCATTATACTATATACTGTCAACAAAGCGAAATGGTACTCTGCCAGTTGGAAGACTGTATTCCTTCTGTTTAATGGAATCCTTTTGGTGCTCAGTGCCAGGGGCTGCTTGTTTTGCTCTCACATGTAATGCAGCACTTACCCTGCTTAACAGATTTTCTATTAATGCCATTTTCATAAGCAACATAGCAGCAGAATATAGAGTTGAAAGACATGAGATTATAATGTTGCATAAAACTGGAAAAATTCTGTGCTGAAGTCAAGGAAAGGAAAGCCTCTTATTGGAGGAGCTCATCTGTCATTATTGTAATACTTCAGCTGAGGCCAGAGTTGGAAGGGAAATGTGCAGTCTCCCTTGGAGAGCGTAATATCTCCCCTTTGGATCTTTATGCTGAACATTAGTTTGCCACTTAAGCATTTCAAACTTTTCCAAGGAGATTTGAAAGCATGATAACTGGGCCTCTTGATGGGTAAAAGCTTGATGTGGGGAGGAGAGAGTTACTGTGAACATTTTGCAATTACTTGTACTGGATGAGTGTAGGAATTTCACTTTCTCCCTGTCAGCATTGAGGTGGGATTGAAGGACAGAGGCTAGAAGGCAGCATAGAGGTGAGAAAGGATTGATCACCACACTTGCTTGGGAAGCATGAATAGTAGGAAAAATGGCATGATATGTGCAGTGTTTTTACCTTGTAGTGGGGAAGTATGGCAGCTACAAAGAACTAGGAACATGTGAGGACCTTCTTGCTGTTACCTCTTTTTTTTTTTTTTTTCTTTGGTAGGTATTTTTGTCAGTGCCCTTAGAGGATAGCAGAGCTGCTCCTGATGTGGTTAGTACCTACATGGAAAGCATCACTGCAGCAAAGCAGAGCTGGGAACATGCTCCAGATTAGTCAGATGTGTTGGCAAAATCTAGCTGCAAGAGTTTTCCATGGCTTGTAGGCCTCCACCCATGTCCTCTCTGATGAACCCAGCCATGCCTGGCAGTCCTCAGGACTGCTGGCCCAGCCAGAGACTGGCTGCTCCCTCTGTCTCCCCTCAGCTCCAGCTCTTCCTACACTTCTCAGTCTTGGCCAGCAGCACTACTTTTATGTATACAACATGCACCAAGGCTTACTTCACTCCTCCCAAGGGCAGTTTGTTTGTCCTCAGCAGTCTGTCACTCTTTGTTTTGCTGAATTCCTTGCCCTGCCTGCTTGGGTTTTCACTTTACCCCCTTCTCCTTACTTAACATCCTCAGTGGTGACTGAGACCTCTATTGCAAAGTGTACAAGGTACTGGGTGTCTTGATGGAGACAACAAATGCTTGCTGTGATTGTAAAATGCAATGTGAAATGGATTTAATTCTTGTGCAAAATCCATAAGAGACAAATCTTAGAAGGGAAAATCCTCTCAGTAATTTAACCAGAGGTTAGATACTTACAGCAAGTCAGAGTATGAACTGCAGAACATTTGTTTCTGTCAATGAGTCTCAGCATCCTGCTAAGCAGATAACCTTTTCTTGGAAGAAAAAGAGCTGTCCTCTTGCATCTACCATGCAATTTTAGAATACACTATCAGTTGTTACCATTATCCTTAGTTTCTTGAGCTTTCATGCTGACAACAGGAGAGGGTTACAAAGGCAGGATTTAGCATAAACACAAAGTTGAGTTCCAAGTACCATGGCAATATTTGAAGCTGCTAATAAGGTGTGTCTGTGAAAGAGAGTGGTAATATTCAATGTAAAGCCAAAAAGAAATATCTTCTTGATTTCCTGAAACTGCTCAACAACTAAAGTGAAAGCCAATGTAAAAATAAGGAAAAAATTATCTCTAAGTTACACTTGTATATTTCAAACTGCTTTTAAAAATTGCAGAATTTTTTCTTTTGCCCCATGATGACTCTTTCGCTAAGAAAATAAATTCCAGAAGTAATCATATCATCCTTCAGATACCTTTCTGAGAAACTGTTTAATTGTGACAAGTTAGAGATGCTTCCTTGGACAGCTGGTTTTATTTTGGTGAATTTCCATCTATACAGCTGGCTGCAGTTTTTAGGGGTATGTTTGGTAAAGTTCTTTCACACCAAATTATTGTCTTACATAAATAACCACAATAAACTTAATCTGGCATCTAAGCCTATTAAATTTAGAAAGTTTTTTTCTCAGGCACATTTTAGAATTGTTTCAGTTTCTCACTAAGTTGGCCTTTCTTGCTTTTCTTCTTCGGAAAAGATTTTCATTATAGCCAAGAATCTGGACATTTCTGATACTGAAACAGGCATAAGAAGTCAAAGAAAATGAAAGCAAGTTAAAAGGAAATTAAAATGCTCAGCATTATTTCTTTTTATCAAAGTGACTCTGCTAAGAATTGTTTTAAGAGAGAAAATTGTCTTGAATTTCTTCGTTTAAAAAGTACTTCCTAACTGTTCTCATAGATAACAATACTTTGATGAGCCTACTAATGATTTTAGTATCATGTTAACCTTTAACATATTTTCTTTTATTACTGTGACCATACTGTTAACTTAAGCATGTGGTGTCTGAAACCACTTAGTAACATCTACTTTCACCATCTGGTCAAGTTTTGGCTTTGTGTTTTGATTTTTTTTTTCTTAGCAAACCCGGTATATTTATGCTGTCAAAGTGGGGCCTGCACGAATATGAATTTACTCTTGATGTTTTATTTCCTCTGAAAAGCATTGTCTTGAAAATGCAGCACTGAATTTAAATTATTCCTCAAACCATGTTTTCCAGACAAGTTAAACACCTCCTTGCATTTACATGCTGTTTTTCATCACAGGTATGCTGGGAACTGTTGTTTTATTTCAAACCCTACTTATTGATTTTTCTCTTACATAAGCTTTACCAAATGCAATTTTATGCATTTAATTAAACATGCCTTACTTTTTATTTTCATAATAAATTACTTTTTATTTTCATAATAAATTATCACAATTTATACTGAGATAAGCATTCAGCTTTGATACCTTTTCCCAAAAAGTATTGTTTGACACTGTGATAATCCATGGCATCACAGATATTTGCTTTGTATATTTTATTGAGATCTGAAGTTTGTTTGTTTCTTCTTTTTCCATTTAGAAACATACTTATAAATACATTTCCTTGGGAATTACCATGCAGTTTTTGTCTTATATGACGTTCCCTGATAATATGTTTGCTAAGTTTGTTGTGTTGAACTGTACTTTCATAGAATCATAGAATGGTTTGGGTTGGAAGAGACCTCCAAGGTCATCTAGTCCAACTCTCCTGCAGTCAGCAAGGACATCCTCCACTAGATCAGGTTGCTCAGAGCCTTGTTCAGCCTCATATTGAATACATCCTTGTATCAGGTCCAACTACCATGGGCAACCAGAATTGGCTTGATGGCCACACCCAAAGGGTGTCTGTCAATGGGTCCATGTCCAGGTGCAAGACAGTGACAAGTGGAGTCCCTCAGGGAACGGTACTGGGACCAGTCTTGTTCAACATCTTTGCTGGCAACATGGACAGTGGCATTGAGTGCACCCTCAGCAGGTTTGCTGATGACATGAAGCTGGAGGGAAGACATGCTGGAGGGAAGGGGTGGCATCCAGAAGGACCTCAACAGCCTGGAGAGGTGGGCCCATGACAACCTCATGAGGTTCAAAAAGACCAAGTGTAAGGTTCTGCAGCTGGGTCAGGAAATCCCAAGCACCAATACAGGCTGGGGAGCAACTGTCTTGAGAGCAGCCCTGAAGAAGAGGACCTGTGGGTGCTGGTGGATGAAAAGCTCAACATGAGCCACCAATGTGCACTTGTAGCCTAGAAAGCAAATCAAATCCTGGGCTGCATCGAGAAGCACAGCCAGCAGGTTGAGGGAGGTGATTCTCCCCCTCTACTCTGCTGTGGTGAGACCCCACCTGGTGTACTGCATCCAATTCTGGAACCCCTATTACAGGAAGGATCTGGATGTGCTGGAGCATGTCCAGAGAAGGGCCATGAGGATGATTAGAGGGCTGTAGCAGCTCTCCTATGAGGACAGCCCTCCTATGAGGGCTATTCAGTCTGGAGAAGAGAAGGCTCTGAGGAGACCATATTGTGGCCTTCCAGTATCTGAAGGGGACCTACAAGACAGGCTGGTGAAGGATTTTTCAGGGTGTCAGGTGATGATAGGACTAGCGTGAATGGAACAAAAATAGAAATGGGTAGATTCAGATTGGATGTTAGGAAGAAGTTCTTCCCCATGAGGGTGGTGAGACACTGGCACAGGTTGCCCAGGGAGGAGATAGAAGCGCCATCCCTGGAGGATTTTAAGGCCAGGCTGGATGTGGCTCTGGGCAACTTGATCTAGTGTGAGGTATCCCTGCCCATGGCAAGGGAGTTGGAAGTCGATGATCCCTGAGGTCTCTTCCAACCCTAACAATTGTGTGATTCTATGCTAAAGAACTTGTTCCTGACATCCAATCTAAATCTCTTCTTCTCTAATTTCAAACCATTGCCCCTCATCCTATCACTGCAGGCCTTTGTAAATAGAATAGAATAAAATAGAATAAACCAAGTTGGAAGAGACCTTCAAGATCATTGTGTCCAACCTATCATCCAACACCACCTATCCAACACCACCTAATCAACTAAACCATGGAACCAAGCATCCTGTCAAGCCTCACCCTGAACACTCCCAGCGACGGCGACCCCACCACCTCCTTGGGCAGCCCATTCCAATGGGCAATCACTCTCTCTGTGTAAAACTTCCTCCTAACCTCCAGCCTAAACAGTCTCTCTGCAGCCTTCTTGTAGGCCCCCTTCAGGTACTGGAAGGCTGCTATTAGGTCTCATGGAACTTTCTCTTCTCCAGGCTGAACAAGCCCATCTCCATCAGCCCGTCCTTGTAGCAAAGGTGTTCCAGCTCTCTGATCATTTTTGTGGCCCTCCTCTGGACCTGCTCCATCAGGTCCATGTCCTTCCCTAGTCGAGGGGTCCATAGCTGGACGCAGTACTCCAGGTGAGGTCTCCCCAAAGCAGTGTAAAGTGGCAGAATCACCTCTCTCAATCTGTTGAATGTTTTTAAGGTTGAAGATTTTAATTTCTTTTTTCATTTTTCTTGAAATTCTTTCATATGATGATAAATTTCTGATTTTTCACACCCTTCTTTCCAAGTTTTAAATCATATGAATTACAGATTGTTTTGGTTTGGTTTCTTTTGGTTTTCCTATTTTGTTGGGAAATCCAGTTTACTCTGCCTTGCAGTGATGATTGTTTGCAAAATTAATAGCTAATCTCATTTTTACATTCTTACCTGGTTATCAATTGTAAAACAAACAATTCAATCTCTAATTAGGCCATCTCTTAAGTCCTCAAGGTCAAGTAACTTCATTTCATTTAAAACATGATGCAAAATACTAAACAGAGATCTAAAATTTTGATTAATACTAAGGGAAGGAATTATGTCTGTTTCATATTTCTGCAATAATTGTGTCTATTTACACGACCGTTTTTCTTCTCTGGAATATATTTTGAATCTTCAGCTTCTCTGATCCTCCTACACAGTGTGGAGAAATTCCCTCTTTTTTTCATCCCATTGACATCTTTTTTTCATCCTCTGTTTAGAAGGACTGCAGTTGATTCCTGCAGTTCTCTGACATCATCTACCATCTTGAGGGATGTAGGCATCTTTAATTTCTTTTTTTTTTTTTTTATATATAATTCCAAAGATTTAGTTTAACTCAGACATCTGTCAAACAGAATGAACAGTAGTGCTGTTATGTGAATGTCCATGGGTTTTTTTTTTGAAAACTGAAAATTATAAAAGGTCTTTATTTTAATTCACACTATGAAGATCTGTATCCAACTTACATTAGCAACTGAAGGTAGCAAAAAATGCTTTTGAGTAGTCCAATTCTGAAGTTTGGCAAGTGTAAACAAATAGAATAAGGGAATAAAACTCTTGATTTAAATATTAAACCTTTAATTTAAACATATTTTTCTTCTCATTTGGAAAATTTGGTGTTGAATTTTGATATCTTTGTTCTGTAAAAGAAAGTGGGATGCAAAATTCGAATTAAACAAAAGGAATGAGGCTTCACACACCACAAGATTTAACTATGTATTACTTTCAGAAAGGACTAGCTATTCCATATACTACAGTGAAACTTGGAGGCCTTGGAAGCTGACATGATGAATACATTATAACTCCTGTTTAATAACAGTTTTGTAGGCTTTAAGACAAGTCCATAAAAGCATATGTTTCTAGGGGAGACAGTCAGAATGCTCCAGTTGTACTTTGTAAGACAGTAACTCTGAAGCATAAATACATATCCTTATTAGAAAAAAATGGACTGTTGGAGGAAGGAGAAAGGGATTACTAATGAGGTAAATAAAGTCAGATAATTTCATTGCACAGTTTTGCTGTAGACAATGCAAAAATAGTGTTCTGATCTCATTATAAAGGACAAAGGTGATCTCTAGGCCTGTTGACATCCTGTATGCTATTTTCATTATCAAAACAATGGCATGTTGGCTGTATTAGTTTTCTACTACTAAAAGTTAATGCAAACCCAAATTCTTTCTGTGGTCAAACAAAAAAATGAGAATCTGGAACTGGATTTGCTTAAGTATTTGAACTCTCAATGGCCTGAAACTACAACTGAACTGAATTATCTGGATTCATTTCTTGAGTACAGTTTGATATCAGACCTATTGTTTTCTGCAAGGGATTAATTTTTAATTGAGATGTAGAACATTATCAGGTAGTTTCAGGATTAAGTGCTGAGGTACTGGGGAGCCCAAAGCCCTTTTTGATGCAGGGCACAGGCCAGAAGAAAAAGAAAACAAAAAAAAACCCTTTGGTGCCATTTTCCCTTTAGCCCAATGATTATAAATTATCTGGAGAACAGGTGAGATCTGAATGTAAACATTTTTACTGAATCAATCTTATTTCTCATGTTAATTGAGAAGGTGTCACCCTTTCTGATACTGAATACTGTGGCATCCATTACTCTCAGTGCTTAGTGTTTTTACTGATTCTATTTTGTATAAATATAATTAAACTTGCAGTTAACTATGTTCTAGAATACAGGTATTACAACCTCCTAGTGAATTTTCTCACTAAAATGCTGTAGCTTTGCAATTTACATTCTCTCTGATTATTAATTTAGTACGGACAGGAACTTCTCTGAGAAAAGGTGTTGCTGAAAACCTAGCTGCTAGAGACTGCTAGTTTGAGCACTCTCAGTGAATGCTTCATATCTCAGAAAATTATACAGAGACCTCATATAAAACATGTACTAAAGGAACTCACAGTTGAGTTTCTGTAGCTCCCTGGTAGATGACTTTAACTGTGAGGAACTTTTTTCTTCAGTAAATATTTATTTTATGAAAATAGAAAAGCTCCAGCAGAGAGACTGTGGAAATCCCAAATGAGATTGTGGTGTGCTTGTCCAATGCTACATCCTGCTAGAGCCATCGTAGTAGTTCCCATTTCCTTGGACACTGGCTGAGCTCTTCTTTTTTCTGTTCAGACAAGGTTGCTATCATTTTAAGAAATAGAAAGTGGAACCATTCTCACCTTTGTGAGGAATGTCTTGAAGTTGACTGAAGAAATATTTTTAGTTAGTGATTGTTTCTGTTGAAGAAAAAAATGTTTATTCATACTTGACTAGATTCTTATATGATTGAGTCAGCTGCTATTATTTTCAAGTTAAGGTGGAATGTCAGACTTCCTTAGCAATATGATCTTCAGCTAGAAGAAACATCAGATATGCTACACACACAAAAACCCCCCAACATTCTGGTTAATCAGAGTTTAGGAAACAGAAATGAATGGCGATTAGAAATTAGGACCATTAGTTAAAACATATTTCATGATAACCTTTAATGTAGAATAATTCTGGGATACTATTTGACTTAAGATTTTAATAACAAAGACACCTAATTTGAAGTTAAAAAACTCAATTATTTTTATTAATGTGTTAGATTTGTAAAAGTAAATGTTTTGAGTTACTCTAATGGTTCTAACAGTCACACCACAGATGCATTTGGCTCTTTGCCTTTTGGATTATAGGCAAGTCATAGAATGTTGTTTGAAAGCTAAAGTAAATCAGACTGTTATGAATTGCTAAATGCAGAATCAAACCCATAATCCTCTTTGGACAACCACTAGAAAACGAAGGAGGGGGGGCGGGAAAGACAGAACTATGAACCATGTTTTTCAGGCAGAACAGAATTTCTTGATTTTTTAAAAATCATATTCTTGCATGTTATCTTGTGAGTTTAAGAAACTGTTATCACTGAGAATTAAGATAACAACACTCATTGGTAGATGGGAAATGTTATCACCAGGAACTGAAAGAGAATACTTTGATATATCTGTACAAATTACTATTTCCATTTGACATCAAAGTCTTGGATAAGACAGCATGGGACTAACAAGTATGTCTTGTAAGATAACAGATTGAGAAATTTACCACAAAAGCTTAATAGAAGACTTGTTTTACTGTGGCTGCCTTAAAGGGTAGATGCAATCCTTTTCATAGCACTTTGACTCTATCACAGGTACAGCAAAAAATAAATAAGCATAGTCACAATGGTTTCCTATAATCAGGTTCTGACAGTTAAGGTGAAAGTGTCCTCATAGCATTTCTCTGAACATAATGATCTCATCCCTGGAGATATTCAAGGCCAAGGTCAACAAGTCTGTGAGCAACCTTCTCTAGTGGACGATGTCCCTGCTCATTGCAGAGCGGTTTGGACTAGATGACCTATGGAGATCCCTTCCAACCCAAACCATTCTATGATTCTATGATTCATTTAGTGTGCATGTTCACTGAACAACTGTAAGTATAACAATGCTGAAGATAACAGAGTGCCTACCACAGTACTAAAATGGTTAGCATCTGACCATTTCCTCAAAAGATTCTTCATATAATAATAACTTGGTTTTGGAGGTTATGTTGTGGTTTATTCTGAAAACGTTTATAGTTGCAACAAAAATTGTGATCTATTAAGTGCAAGGCAATAGCATAGCTCACCAACAGTTCAAAAAGATGGAGAGTAGGATGAAATTAAGATTATTTTATAGGCAACATGCAGCAGAGAGATTCTACTTCTTTGAGGTTTTTTTTATTTTTTAATTTTTTTTAAGGCTGAAGCTTGATGAAATCTCATTTGAATGTGTTTGGTGTATTTTTAGGTATCTTAAGGATAACTCACCAGAAGTGTGATTTACTTGAATCCAGTAAAAAAATGTGAGCTTGCTTAATGATCAGGATGGAAGTTCTGCAAAATGAACACTCTTCAAGCCCCCTTTGGCTTTCCAATATGTGGAGTTGTCAGTAACTCCTTCAGAGTCTCAACTATCTCAATTTACAGAGTTATTCTGAGCTTCTGCACAGAGTGCACCAAGCAAAAGTTAACTGACTTAAGCACACTGCACTTGCATGAGGAATTCTCTGTTCAGAGTAAAACAACATTTTCCTGAGGTTTCATAGATTTGAAAAACTCTGGCTAAATTTACTAAATTGCTCCTGAACATTCATGGTGTGTCATTATTGCAGATTCTCTAGAGAAAAACAAAAAGAAAGCTGTGAAAATAGTTATATGGAAAGAAGTTATGAAAAACACTATTACCTAATTTGTAAATTAAGGAGGGATTCATTCACCTAACCATACCTGGATTAGCTATCTAATCCAAAATGTTTATCTGGAATCAGTGAGTGAAACAGGAGAAACAGATCCAAAGGGCAATTTGTCCTTCCTAAATTATTCATCCCTCAGAATAAGGAGAATCACTCTCTAGAGATGCTCTTCTGCCCTCATTGACAATGGAGCACTCTATGTTGTCAAACTGGTTTCTATGGAAAAAAAAAATTAAAATTACATACATATTTGCAAAATTGTGTGTTTCTCCTGCAGAAATCAAAGATTTTTCCTCTTGTGCTTTTGTCAAACATCTCTAGCAAATCTTCTGTGCCTCATTTTACAGTCTTTCCTCTGGGCCTTTCAACAGAGACATGGAAAACTGATCAGTGTGCTCCTTTTTTCCAGACATCTGCAGCAGTGCAGCCTGTTTCTGTGCCATGGTCTCTGCCTCCCCTCATCTTTTCTGTAGGCTAACAGTTCTAGTTAAATCACATCTAAACTGGACACTACACTCACACTAAGTCTTCAGTGTAGCAAAAGGTGGAGAAACAGTTATTCTGTGTTACTTCCAGGTTCCACTTATTTTTGCAAATTGTGGTAGAAAGTTTGCTGGTTTATGGACAGTTAATCACAGTCAGATTGTGATTCTCTATAACATTTATATCCTTTTCTTTCTGATTGTATGTACAATTGGTCCATCCAAAACAGACCTTTGTTCTACTTTTCTTCTTTTTTTTTTTTTTATTTGAGTTTTTCAGGAAAATATTTATATAGATCTCAGCTAATTTGAGGGTTGTGGAAAAAAAAGAAGAGTTACAAAGGTTAGCGATTTTCTTTCACCCTTTTCTAGCATTCTGGCATTCATTCTAGCATTCAGATCTTTATTTGAAATAAATTTTGCTACATTTCCTACCATTCCTGTTTTAAGAATGAAGATTTCTATCTAAAATAATAAAATATTCTCAAGTATCTGCTTGTACCTTATTTTTATTAATTTCTCTATGCTTTTACATATCAGTGTTCCTACAATTTCTAATAAATGTTATTCACATCTAATGCCATATTAAATCTCAGTGCTCTACTTTACAGTGGTTGTTTATTTTTTAATCTTACTTTTTTTCTCCCTTTCTTAGATGGTAAAGGAAGAAGGAGAAATCCTCTTCATGACTTCAAAAAAACAGGAGAATTGATGCTTATTAAAGTAAACAAAACACTGGAAGTAAAAACCAAGCTGCTAAATACCACTGAGCAATGTGCCAAGAGATGCAGCAGGAACAAAGGCCTTTCATTTACTTGCAAGTAAGTTATATATCTTTATTTTATTTTATTTTATTTCTTTTTTTCCTAATAAAAGCTGTAAAACACCCTTTTACTGAAGTTCTCCTTGCAATTGTGAACAGTGGTGGTTTCTACAGAAGGCATCCTAAAGACTGTGCTCTTTGATTTCCAAGATCTTGTTCTACCTGTGCAATGGGTATAAGTCTTTTCTGAAGCTTTAGCCGAGCTGTTTTGTCTTAGCTTGTCCAATCTGTAATTTTTTCCATAACAGCTGAAAAAATGGACTTCTTAAGATGTGGATGACTGCACTGTAGTGTTCAGTGAACATTTCTAAGATTTTTATGTCTCTTATAAAATGGTTATTGTCACACATCACAGCTGCAGTATTTCAGCACCACTTCAGACCATATTCTGTCTTCATTCTTTGCACATTATTCCTGCTGAAGTCAATGGGAACATCACACATGGAGAACAGATACACGCACTGCTGAAGTTCACTGACAAGTACTATGAAGCTGATACAATGGAATCAAACCTTCTGGGCTGCACAATCACTACAAGTATATGATAGCTATTCTTCAGCATCTGCTGTCTCTTAGAAACACATCATACAGCTAATTGCTTGTCTGCCATGTACATACTCTCTACTACTTTTTGGAACAAATCACTGTTACTCTTCCCATGTATTAGACTTAAATTATCCCCCTGGCCTCTCTTCGTCTAGACCTTTAGCAGTAAATGAGAGGACATGAATGCAGGAGGATCTTGGAGAGAATGGATGACTTCTGTACTGGTGAATACTGGGCTAAATATGAGCCTGATGTCGGCACATAAAAATGTTTTGACAACTGCTACAAATGGAAGCTAGGACCAAATATGATAACAAAAGCTCTTCCTTGGCAGAAAAGGTCCTTGACTATAATTTAATCCTTGTTTAAGCCTTTAATTCCAGTGTTATAACATTTAATTTTTGTTGTTTTGTACTTTGATTATTTATATATGTAAACAATGAGCAGAGTTTACTTAGTTCTGTGAGAAAATATTTTCCAGACACTAATATTTTTCACATGGTACAAGCTACTCCTTTTCCTATTGGCAGAACTTCCACAGATATCATTGCCAAGTGGATCAGGTTGTATTCAATACAGCAATAGATCCTTGAGTTCTGAGGGTCAACAGCATGGAGTTGTATAAAATTACATTTCACAGTATTAAAAAGTTCTGAATTATGTCAAGCAAAAAACAATCCTCTATTTCAACAGCTGCTTAGGAAAATTGTCTCAAGCTAGTTGTAGCTGCTGTATGTTTTGTGTGCTGAAAATAAGAAGTTAATTTATTTATTGATTCTATTTTACATGACCAATGATCTACAACCTCTCTGAATTTTTATAACTTCCTCATTTGTGAAGAATTTTTTTCTACTGGGACAGTGTCTCTTGTATTCATTAAAGGGCAAATTCTCCCTGCCTAATCAGTCAGTAAAGCAACACAGAGGAGCCGTGAGGGACTTTGAGAACAGAGATAGGAAGATTCCTACTCACAGCTAGTATAATTACAATCAGTCATGTAATTATATTGCACTGAAGATGAAAAAGAATTACAAATCTGACAACACATGCTCTGAATTCCCAGTTTTCCCTAACAATATTTTTCTTAATCAAAGGAGCACTAGTAGCAGAAATGTAGGTTGTTAGGTCTTGCCTGTGCTACCACTATGGAGCAGAGCAGGAGGACTGTTCTGTATCTGGGAACATTTTTGTGATTTCCCATCTGGCCCCAGATGAGTCCTATTGTAATATGCACAGTTCTTTGATATTACTGGAAGCACATATTTGACACGTGTTCCCTCTCAAAGGCCAAAGCTTCCCTTTTATTCCTAGGGTCCCCAGTCTTTAACTTGATACCAGCATATGGTTACTAAAAGGTGAAATTTGTTGCTAACATAAATTAAAACCAATTAGTTTACAGTCTAATGCAGGAGCATTCTAAAATAAGGAGAGAAGTTAACATAAAATGTCATTTAAAGTACTTGAAATACAAACTTGGATTTTTCTTTGTTTATTGACATTTTTGTGTCTTGATTCTAATACTCCATATCCATGCAGTTGTCTTCCATTCCTTTGGTCACAAGACTGATGTTTAATTTTCTGGATGGAAACTCCATTTATTTAAGTATTAAGATTAAAAAAAAAATAGTGCTTTTTAATCTAATTGTGACAATGGTGCAACACCTGGACTTGTGCCCTGTGAGGTACACAGGCAGGAAGAGAGTTAGGTTTCTTTTCTGCTGGAAAGTGGTAAAGTGGCATCTTGCATGTACTACAAACTTACAAAGGATCTGCAACTCCTTATTTTCTGAGAAAAAAAAAAAAAAGACAACTTCAATTTGCTTATAAGTTTCTGTATCACTTGCAAGTAAACTTTTAGTATTATATTTGATAATCATTAATCATTGCTGGTTTCAACTGTAACACCTTTTTGTTGGAGCTAATATATGTCACTTCTCAGAGTGTTTTCTTTTCTCTTGCTGTCATGCTTGCATAGATCTTGGTAATTTCCAACTGAGTTAGATTTTCACCTTGACTTCTTTCTTCTTCATGACACTATTCCTAAAACCCCCATCCTGCTTAGATGCTCTTACCTTGCCTTTTTGACTTAATAACTGTTATTAACTCTAAATCACTCAAAATAATTCTCTTTCCTGCCCCCTCTATCAGCTTTGTTAACCTGCTGCTAAGCTGTTCTTAGTCCCTTGTTTCACCATCATTTGCAGTCCATTACTCCCACTGTTTTCCTTCAGTCATGCTTGCAGCTTTCCCCACTACATTTCTTATGGATGAGAAATAAGTAATATACTTACTATTTTATTTGCTATACAGATGATTTTTGCAGGCATGTCACTTCCTTAACTGCAAAGCCATTCCTGTCTTATCCTCTGCCATATGCTTATTTTCTGCAGTGTTTTTGTAGTTACACAGAGAAGGATTCTAATACAGACCACAGGGTTTCAGTATCTGATCAGAAAATCTACTATCTCAGTACAAATGGTGACACCAGAAATTGTTGTGATCAGCAGTATCAGTAGAAGACAGTCCAAGAATTTACTTTAATATGTTGACTTTGGAAGTGTGAAAACCCTCCAGATTTGTGTCCAAGAAAAGATTGTTATAAACTTTTTTTTGTGCAGAAATGGCTGAAGCCAAACTGGAAAGAAACCAAAAGGCAACTGAAAAGCAAAAACTGAAAGAAATGTTTGTAAACAGTGCTTCCTGCATTCTCACTTTAGGAGGGAGGAGGGGAAAAAAGAATGTAATTGGAAAGGCAGAAAAGGTCAAGGATATTTTTGTGGAGATGGAGATAGAGGCACTTGGATACGCTCATATTTGAGAATCAGCCAGGAGAGAACAGAAGGCTGAGCAAGGGCAGAAGGATGAAGGTTAGCAGGTTGGAAACATTTGGAGTCAACAGAGTAGAGAGAGCAGTTGGATGAAAAATCTGTTTGGTGATGGAGATGATAATGAAGAGGATGTTTGAAAGAGAGAAGAGTGGGGAGGTTGGATAGGATCTTGTAATATTTTTAACTGAAGCCAGGAAGATTTCACACAGAAAAACTTGTATGATGAATTAAATGAAGATGGAAGAACTTTGAGTTGAGGGATGCAGAGCTCGGGAATATGGCAAGGATGAAGTTTAGAAAATGTATGGATGAAGTGTAGGAAATCTGTGTTTATTGGATAATATCAAGTAGCGTTAAAATGCATGCTCAGGTCAGAATAAAATACATTAGAAGGACTGAGATTACTAACAGAAGGACAATACAGAGTCCTGCATCTGGGGAGGAAAAATATCAGGTACCAGTACAGAGTAGGTGTCATCCTGCTGGAAAGCAGCTCCATAGAGAAACTTGGCATCGTAGTAGACAGGAAGTTATCCATAGAACAGGAATGTGTCTTTGTGGCCAAGAGAGCCAATGGCATCCTGGGTACATTAAGAAAAGTGTATCCAGCAGGTCTTGGAAGGCTCTTGTCCTCCTCTATTCTGCTCTGCTGAGACCACACCTGGAATACTGTGCCCAGTTTTGGGCTCCCCAATTCAAGAGATCTGCAGACAGGGCTCTGCTGGAGAAAGTCCAATGGAGAGCTATGAGGATGAATACAGGAATTGAACATCTCTCCTGTGAAGAAAGACTGAGAGACTTGGGGCTGTTTTGTCTTGAGAGGAGAAGGCTGAGAAGAGATCTTATCAATGTCTATAAATATCTGAGGGGTGGGTGTCAAGGTGAAGGTGTCAGGCTCTTTGTGGTGGTGTCCAGTGATAGGAAAAGGAACAGTGGATCACAGTTTTTACCTCAACACTAAGAGACATTTCTTTATGTGTGGAAAGTCTCCTTCTCTGGAGAATTTCAGAACCCACCTGGATGTGTTCCTGTGTGACCCACTCCAGGTGATCCTGCTTTGGCAGGGGTTTGGACTCAATGACCTCTGGAGGTCTCTTCCAGCCCCTAACATTCTGTGATTCTGTAAAGTGTAGACTTCATGATAGGCTAGAGACAATAGGACCATGTCAGTGATTTGTTATTTATTTCTAATGAGAAATTAAGGGGAAAAAAAGTTTTTGCTTTTTTTTTGGGGGGGGGGGGGTTGTGGGTTTTGTAGTTGTGGTTTGTTGTTTGTTTGTTTTTCTTATTGAAATAACCATTTCCCTCACTTAGGCAGTCAATTATGTTTTTAACATACTTTAAAATATTTTACCTATGCCAAAAGATTTTTCTTTCAAAAGAAAGAAGAAAAGGATCTATTCATTTCATTTAAAATATTGGAAGCATTTTTACTCATCTGATTTTTGTTTCTCTTTCTTGTCCCACAAAAATCCACTCAGTTCAGCATATGTTGTAGTCTATCCTTGAAAGCAGTTAAAAAATAAGAGAAAGAAAGAAAACAAAAGCAAAGCAAGGACAAGCTGTAGTTACATTATCACAGTTTAGATATTAAGAAAAATAATCTTATTCTTAGACAGCTCTGTTGTTCCAGGCAAGAAACAGACTCCTTGACTTCAAATCTTCCTCAAGCTATCAGTGTGAGGTACTAAGTATTTCAGAGGCATATTGTAAGCACTGCAAAGAAGTCATCTTCTTCTTTTTTTCTTTTTTTCTTTTTTTTTTTTTTCCTTTTTTTTTTTTTTTCCCCAGAAAGCAGCACAACTGGGGACACAAATGCTGTCTCAGTCACATTTATCTCACTTTTAAAACAGAGATCTTTAATGACAAGGGAACTCTTAGATTAGTGTGAACAACCAAGCTTGTATTTAATGTAATGGCCACATCAATTTAATTTCTTTGTTTCTTTGTTCTTGTCAGCACAGTTGTGGGTTTAAAAAGTAATTTGGACTGTTTCTCTGACTTTCCCAGTAAAAATAAATCTGATGTCATTGCATGCTCCTTGGCAGGCCATGTGTCATTATTATAAACCACACAGAGATTTTTTTCTCATCCAGATTTTCTTTGCAGGGCCTTTGCTTATGACAGAGTTACAAAACGGTGCCATTGGTTATCCTTCAACAGCTTGACAAATGGTGTGAGAAAGAAGCAAGACCATGCGTTTGATCTGTATGAAAAGAAGGGTAACTGATTTATTTACTGATTTTGTTTTTCCAGCTATGGAGGGCAAAAAAAGCTGAGGTCAGTCAGTGACTTTTTGGCTGTAGGAGCATCCTGGGTATGGGATGGTTTTAAGCATTCTGAAAGCTGTATCTAACAGTTTTATTTACAAATACCCTGGGTTGACTGCCATGCAAGCTCGCCTACATACTTGTTCTTGCTCTGTTTTCCAACCTGCATATTTGCCTGCCATCATATGCACTAAACTGAATTGTTACTTTAGTTTGCTGCTTAAAAGCTCAGATGTATGAGTTACTGCTACTGACTTAATATTGCTTTTATTCACCTCATTAATGAGAATGGGGACTTAAGTCCTCAGACTTCTGATCAATCAGACACTGTAGAAACATTTTCAGTAGGTTTCTTTAAGAAGATAGCAATCCATATTTTTGGGGGAAAAAAGAGACAAGAGTGTATGTGGACAATTAAAGGCTATTTTGAATAATTACTTAATCAAAGGATACAAAAAAAATACATAGATTTTTTGTGAAAACTGATCATGAGCTCTAATTGCATTAACCAAACCTCTAACTTTCATCTTTTGTCTTTCAATAGACTACGTCAGGAATTGTATCATTGGAAAAGGAGCAGACTACAAAGGAACCATATCTGTTACTAAAAGTGGTATCCAGTGTCAAGCCTGGAATTCAATGATCCCCCATGAGCACAGGTAAGAGTTCAGGAGCAGAGACAATGGGAATAGTGCCCAGACAGCTTCCATAAAGTCAAACTACTTTGACTTATTAGCAGACAAAGAATTTATGAGAACACTGACCTTAGACAAACAAATCTCTTCAGTGCATTCTCGCTTTTCCCCAAAGAGATGCCTCTCTCCAGACCCCAGAAAATCCTTACCTTCTTAGAATTTATCCAAAAAGGTCTTTCCTAATGCCAGCCTGTGTGTCTGGGTCCCTTCCTTTCCTTTGTCAGGTTTTGGGCTTTTTGTTGCTTTGGTGGTGTGTTTTTTGTTGTTGTTGTTGTTTGCTTGTTTGTTTTCTTTTTATATCCTTTTGATCTCTTAGCTACTGGCAGAAACAAAACATCTGCACAATTTCAGCTTGCAGTCTGGATGTTTATCACTTTTTTGTAGTCAGCTCCCAGGAAATGGGTAATTAAAAATCCCCACTATTATGAAGCAAGGGATATTAGCCTACCTATTTGATCAGTATCTAATTATTGTTACTATCTTTTGCATAGTTACTATTAATTCTCTATTATTTGTAGAATATGTTAAACTCTATAAAGCACTTAGACCAGGAAACAAATATGTGGCAAAGACTGAAGAGATACTGAAATCCTCTCCTTCAGATCATACAAGCAATTACTAAAGACTTATGCAACTGTTGTGAAACATAACTTTTCAGTTTAAGACCTGATATAGTGAGAAACTGAGCTCTTATCTAAACATTGAGAGTAGACTTAGTTACAACTATACTGGCTAAGGAAAAAGCCAAGAATTGAAGCCAGTAAGAGTAATGGTAAAAACAGATTCAATCACAACTACTGGTTTACTCTTTGTGCCATTTATCTTTGAATCTCTTTGTATTGGCATTAACCATTTGGATAATAAACCCTTAAGAGCCAAAATCAAATGTCCTCTAACCATAAGCTTCCTAGCCATATTGCTGCCCTTTCCTCCGGAGTCCCAGAATCAACACTTGATTTAGCAGCAGCCAATCTGAAGATAGCTACTGAGGAGCTGGGCTGTGTAGTGCTGATCATGTCTTGACCAAATCTATCCAGTATGTAATATCATGTCTTGGAACAACACTAAAATGCAAAGGATACGTGAATTCTCTGCTCTTATGATGTGTTATAAAAATGAGCCTCAGGCTTGAACTTGGCTGGACTTGGCTGCTTGCAATATAGATGGTAGTGTGTCTGATTTTCAGTGTGAAGCTCTACTCATTCTTAATTGTGAACATATGATAAATACCAACAGCTCCCACAGCAATAACCTCTTGAGACTCAACACCTTGAAGTATGCAATCTTCATGTTTTAGAAGTGAAAGAATCCTCAATAATTACAGACTAAGAATGAGCATTTATTCTATAAAATATACATATGGCTTTACATAATTAATGGCAGAAAAATGTTTTCATAGTATATATTATCACTAAATTGCATTTTAATATACAGCATACACAGTTTTATCTAATACATTTGGACAGCTGCTCTTGTATGCTGGATTTTATGAGAATGACTTTTCTCCTGCCTTGTGCAATAAGTTTAGTTTTTAAAAGGTCACTGGATAAATGAGGTGGCTGCATGCTAATTTTGTTTTTCAACATCAGAAAATATGATTTCATCATCAGACATGAGGGAGATGGGAAGAAGCAGACAGTAGTGGTGTGTTTGGAACTTATTAGTATGAAAGGCTTAGATTTTTAGGTCAGTTTTTCTCAACATCTGATTATCACAAAGTCCCATTGGAAAATAAATTCCTTTTTTCATATTCAAAGGAGAAATGTACTTTACTAATTTTTCATTATCCTTCTAGACAGAATTGAAATAACTTCAGACTTTAAACTTGTGCTTCGATTTAACCAATTGTATTTCTATTTATTTGTATTCTGGCAGAACATGGAGACTCCCAGCTGAAACCAGGTTTCCATTATTTTTATCTCCATTCTAGTGTAGATTACAGGATTACCTTTTTCTTTTCCTTTTCCTTTTTTTTTTTAACTCTTACTAGATTTTTTTTAATCCAAATCTATAAAAGCTGTGCAAAAAGGGTTCAGAGTCAAATGGTCATAGAAGAGATGAGTACTTCACAGGCTTTTTGCTAGTTCTCATAACTTTTGCTGTTTCTACCATTACTCTTACTGGATTCAGTTTCTGAATTTTTATTTTTTTTTTCCTTTTACCAATGTTTGAACTAAATCAGCAGACAGTTTAAGGGGTGGCTCTTGCTTCATTTATGGATGGCTCTTTAGGACATCTCCATTTTTCCTCTCTCAAGAATGCTGCTTTAATACCTGTTGAAACCATTTTTATATCTGACACAGCTTGAGGTTTTAGTGATATTCATTTAGAATTTATAGGGTTTTTTAAAAGGCTGCATATATGACATAATTTGAAATGCCTTTTCCCTATATTTTTAATGCCTGTGATTTCTAAGAAGAAAGATTTTCCAGCAGGAAAATGAAATTAAATATTCTAATATGCACTGACAAACTACTTTAATATATACACAGGTTGCAAGGTCCCAACAGAAAATTTTGCCCAGGGCTGTCTTTAGCTAAACAGAAATGGAAAGGTTTTTATTACAAGACTACAGAGGAAAAACAATAGGAACAATTTTATAGGGATAAAAAAAATTCTCTTCAAGCACCAAAAATAAGAAAAACACTTTGAAGTCGTGCCTCCACATTACATTGACTAGAAGCATGATGTAATTAACAGAGGTATTTTCCACTTCAGTTAGTTCAAAGATTCATTAACTTGAGTAAAATATTATTAAAATGCCATGTGAAAATTTTATTTTTATTTCTCTCTCTTTCTGTCTCTCTCTTTTTTAAAATGTTTAAATTTATTCATTTGTAACATAGGATTTGCCAAGGACAGTAGAAAGCATGCATTTCTCTTCTGCATTTGTACATAAATTGAATCAACATCTGTGTACAAATACTATCCCAAAGGCTTTGTTTAGTTTTCTAAGCTGCAAGTGTCTGCAATCTTCTAAAATTAATTACACAAAATTTTGACCCTTTTTCTTTTTTTTCTAGAATATAGATATCTTTAGATTCCCTTGGTGAAGAAAATAACCCCCACTAAAACAAACCAACCAACCAACACACAACAGAAAAAAAAAAAATCAAACAAAACAAAACTCAATTCCCCAATTAAAATATTAGGAATTTTCAGACTAAAACATGTACTTTCATTGGGATGTTTCCACTAGAATTTACATATACTTCAATTAAAAGAATGGAACACACCTTAGAAAGCTCCAAAACTAACTTTATTGAGGCGAATTGCAAGTTTTGTGTGACCTCCTATGCATTTTGCCCAGGTATTCATTTACAACAATATTTGATGTGATTTTTATTTTATTATATTTAGAGATGTACCTAGTCTTTAAACACCACTGCAATGAAACTAGCATTGAAATGCTGCTAAGGTTTGCTTGCAATGTTCAGCCTGAGTGTGGTCATGAGCTCTTGCAGTGGTATTTAACAGAAACAGCTACTATGGGATTAGCTATTCCCTAGTTTGTGGAGGAAAATCACTCCTATTACTTTTATGTATAAATATATATAGAGACCTACATATATCTCTCTGTATTAATGTGTATGTATGGGTTTCTCTAGGGGTAAGCACACAGTTTTACAGATAGCTAAGAACACAAAACCTTGACCCTGGGGAGTTTATATTTGATGGACTAAGTATAAGCAGCAAAGTCTCGTACTGAAAATGTCTGTCAGGAAAAAGAAAAAAAGAAAAGAAGACTAGTAGCTCACATTTCTATAAATCACTACAGAAAAACAAAGTGTTTGGCATTGGACTGACAATCCCTAATCTAAGGAAGAAATCCTACAGGGTACTGTTACTTAATAGTGACTTACAGAAAAAGGTAGAAAATATAATAAGAGAGAGAGCACAGTTTAAGGTCAGCTAGGTTGCTGTTAAATGACCCAATTTCTACAACAGCAGTAATGAGTGGGTCTGTAAGTAGCAGACCCTAGGGTGACAACAGCGGGACTTGGGGCAGAACATTAACTGAAGCAAGATAGCTAAGTGGGATCTAGGGAAACTTCTGAAGTTGAAATGCAAAGTAGTCCATGGTTTAAGAGAGTGAAAGCCTCTCACCGTGGCGCATTGCACAGTTTGATCACATTCACATAGTCCTGATGCTTGGTTCTTGCTGCTGTGTGACCAGGGATGGGCAGAGATTTCTCTGCTTGTGGGTTTAATGCACTAGGTGCACACTAAGCCCAGCTGGGCCTCCTATATGCGCACATGTATAGGAAAGGCAAGTCTGACATGGCTAAGAACCCAATGAATTTTCCCTTTCTGCATCCAATCCATTTTTCCATCTTGACCAAGTGCCTTCAATTATTGTGTGAGTAGTCAGAGTTTGTGAAGGACAGCTCAGTGAGGGCTGCCTCTGGCTGTGCAGTGGATAGTTGGCTCTGGACACCCAAGGGAGCCTGGAGAAGAGGAGACTCAGGGGTGACCTTATTGCTCTCTACAACTATCTGAAGGGAGGTTGTAGACAGACAGATGTTGGTCTCTTCTCCCAGGCAAGCAGTACCAGAACAAGAGGACACAGTCTCAGGCTGCGCCAGGGGAGGTTCAGGCTGGATGTTAGAAAAAAGTTCTATACAGAAAGAGTGATTGCACATTGGAATGGGCTGCCTGGGGAGGTGGTGGAGTCGCCATCACTGGAGGTTTTTAGGAGAAGACTTGACAGGGTGCTTGGTGCTCTGGGTTAGTTGCTTGGGCGGTGTTGGATTGGTGATGGGTTGGACGCGATGATCTTGAAGGTCTCTTCCAACCTGGTTTATTCTATGTATTCTATGTATTCTATGTATTCTAAAACTTGCCAGAGCAAGCTATGGGCTAGACAGATTGTCCCAGATTTAGGCCATTGATTGAGTAATCCTTACTGAAGATGTATATTTGTGAATGGAGAGATAATTTGGGTGTGTGCATTTGTTTAGCCAGGGTGGAGGGAGAAGAAAGCAGACATGTGTTTGTTTCTAACTGTTTGTGAAGAAAAATAGTATGATTAACACCAAGGTTTGCATGCTCTTATACTGTAATGATTGTCATTTTAAAACTAGCTTTTTGCCTTCGAGCTATCGGGGTAAAGACCTGCGAGAAAACTACTGCCGAAACCCCCGAGGGGAAGAAGGAGGGCCCTGGTGTTTTACCACCAGTCCAGAGATACGTCATGAAGTCTGTGATATTCCCCTCTGCTCACAAGGTAACACAGAACAACTCAAGTGTAAAGTTCTTTTCTCTTCTGGCAGCAGGTGCTCAGAACTTCCAATAGTTTCAGGGACATTTGCTGATGAACTTTGGAGAAAGCGTAGGTAATTTCTTAGCAAGAATAGCCCATCTATCAAGAAAACCAATTCACAGGATCACAGGATATTTGGGGTTGGAAGGGACCTCAGGACCATAGAATCCAGCACAGGTCACACAGAAACACATCCAGGTGGGTCTTGAAAGTCTCCAGAGAAGGAGACTCCACAGCCCCTCTGGGGAGCCTGCTCCAGTGCTCTGTCACCCTCACAGTGAAGAACTTCCTCCTCATGTTGAAGTGGAACCTCCTGTGCTGTAGTTTATATCCATTACCCCTTGTCCTATCACAGGGTGCAACTGAGCAGAGCCTGCCCCCTCTGTCTTGACACTCAGCTCTCAGATATTTATAAACATTTAACTCCCCTCTCCATTTTTTCTTCTCCAGACTATTTGATAGTAGTGAGATCAAGACAGATCTTGTTATGTTACAGTACTCTGGAAGATGTAAACAAGATTTCAGGCTTAGCAGCTATTTGTCCAGGTCATGGAGGAGCTGGAAAAAATGAAGTTGTGCTGATTGCACAAGTCTGGCCCTTTTTTTTTTCTCTTCTCTACTCTGAACAATTTCAGTATTACTATGTGATAAAATCAGCCAGTACCATTCCACCATAAAATTAACTTCCTTTTGATGAAAATACCTCAAAAGCTCTAAGAAAGCATTTTGGTTTTCAAACAACTACGGTAAATAAATAAAACTTTTTATAAATCTAATGCCATTTGACTTTCAAGTCGTAGAATTTGGAAGACACTTCACTGACACCCTTGCACTTGGTGACTTCTAAGTTCAGTTAACCTCCAAATGAAGCTCTTATATCTTGCTAATTAGCCAGTTTAGTTCCAGTCAATCAACTCTTAAAAATTCTTGAAACATGGTGCCTTCAGTTTCCCTGATAATATGTTATGTACAATAGTTATGCAGCAAAAGGGGAAGAAAAGGGAGAGGAAGGGAGGGAGGAGGAGATGGAGGAAGAGAATTATTTACAAGGAGCTTGAAAGTCTATTAAAAGCTAACATTTAAAGATCAATTGAAGTGAACTTCAAGTGGGTAAGACCTGGAGCTCACTGCAGGATAAAGACTTTGGTATCGGATGTTTTGACTGAAGACTCTAATTGCATAAATCAGTATTTACTAAGTGATCCTTCCTACTATTGCTCTAATTAGAGGACACTTGAGAAATACATTTATAGTTAATTATGGTGAATTTATTTTATATTTTAAGACTCCTTATTCTACATTATGAAGCACATTTTTTAAAAAACAGTGATTTTAAATCCCCTTGGTACTTTCTACCCACTCTCCCTCCACCCCCTACTTTCCCAAAACAGGGCTGAAAATATATCATGGTTTAAGCTGCCAAAAAGAATTAGTATGGAAAAGAAACAGTATCATATGTGGCTGAAAGTGCTGAGAATTTAAAGAGACAGACTGTACTGTGTGAAATTTCAGCCATTATTCTGGATGAGATGTTACTATAATATGACATAGAGTGATTTGGAACAACAAATGTTGCTTAATTAGAGAATATCGCCTCTAAGAAATACTTCTTTAGGCATCTGTGTCTCTCTGCTGCTAACCATAGGTAAGGTTAAAAATCTGCTAGGAACATTAATGTCTCTAGCAGCTCACACCTACCTGCTTGAAAACCATCAGTGTCCTGTTAAGTGAGAACAAATTTAAGCATCTGGATTAGATTTAAGAAAGAGATGCAATTCTATCCCAAAGGGCATTTCCCATACCAACATCACTAAAAGATAGCACTTTTATATACCTCTCTAGGTTGGCTTGAATTTATAACAGCAGGGATATAATTTAATTTGTCTGTATGTGTGTGTGCTGTGAGTCATCAGAATAATAAATGACTAGTACTCTTTTTTTTTTCCCCCTAGTTGAATGCATGACCTGCAATGGAGAGAGCTACAGAGGGCCAATGGATCACACGGAGTCAGGCAAGGAGTGTCAGCGCTGGGATCTTCAGAGACCACACAAGCACAAATTTCGGCCAGAGAGGTAATCTCTTCTACCCCACAAGCAAATCCATGTGGTTGTAATCTGAATTTCACACGTTCTTGAACCAGTTGGGCAAAACCATCATTGGCTGAATTGAAATTTATGGAGTTCACCAGTTGTAGCTGGCTACAATTACAATGGAGATGCAGGATGGGGACTAGAGGCTATTTTGTGCAGTCGTGGCTACATTACATGGCTGTATAGCACAGTGATGTACTGCATGAATCGATCAAAATTTCTTCCCTATCTTTATTGACTCTCTACAACTACCTGAAGGGGATGTTGGAGCGAGGAGGGGGCCAGCCTCTTCACCTTGATGGCAAGCAACAGGACTAGAGGAAGTGGTTACAAGCTGCACCAAGGGGGGTTTAGGCTGGATGTTAGGAAATATTTCTCTACTGAAAGGGTTCTCAAACATTGGGATGGTCTGCCCAGGGCAGTAGTGGTGTCACCATCCCTGGAGGTATTTAAGCAGCGTGTAGACCTGGCAGTTAAGGATTAGTGTTGACCCTTCTGTACTGGGTTGAAGGTTTGACTGGAAGATGTTTGAGACCTCTTCCAACTAGATATATTCTGTGATTCTGTGACAGTAAAAAAATTAACCTCTGAGTATTTCTATATATGTTGGGATTTAGCTTCAGTCAGCTTAAAATACCTTAAAGTCATCATAAAGTAAATAGTGATTGAAAGTAATGAAGTTTTGGTAGAGTTCTTAGCAAAATCAGTGAATACAAACTCACAACATTATCTGGTCAGAGTATGCCACTATTTTAAAATAGTGAACAAATTTTAAGCTATAGATGCTCTCCTGTTGTAGTCAGGTTTAAGTAACCAATTAGTTTGACAAAGATATGTACCTACTACATGGATATTTTCCAACTCTGAAAAGATTTCAGCATTCTATTTAGTATTTTGTGCATAAGCAGATATTTTGGACCTTTTTTTAATATATTTTTTTTTGTAAATAGATACACACTGCCAAAACATGAGTCAGAAATAACAAGACAAGGATTTGTCCTAGAGAGTAAAATTCGCCCAACCACAGGGTCATCTATACTACACCCTTTTGGAAGGATTTTATGTGGGCCTTAGGCCACACAGGAGGGCCTTTATGTTTCTCTTAAGATAGACTAAAGTTTCACTTTACTTTTACTCAGAATTGTCTATTAACTCCATTTATAAAGTGTATTGAATAAACTTAAACTGCTAGAGGAAGGCTGCAAGAATCAACAGCCCTGGATTGATTGAAACCTTCCCCTGAAAGTATCAATATGTGTTGAACTATTCTGCTAAATAAAATATACCCAGCTATATGGGCATGGGTGTATTTTACAAAACCTAATTATTCAGCAAAACTGGATCTGCATTTTTGGAGTTTATGTGATATAACCTCTTTTTCCTCTTGGCTCTGATGACCTGTTTCATGAATAATAGCAGGCTCTCCCACAGTTCTGATGCAATAAATATTTTGTATTAGCAGACCGGGGCTGAAGATAATCTGTTTCTGAGTTTTGCCATGCACTTGCTGTGCATTCTAGAATAAGTCACAGAAAAAAATTTGTTCCTTGGGAATTAAACATTTGTAAAACTCTTTGGTACAAACAATAATTAAGATTAATTTTGAATTGTTTGCAAAATGACTTTTCAGCCTTGTTGCAGTGTCTTGGACTATTGCCTTCCTCCTTAAGGGATTTTCTTTAGAAAGTGTCTCCTTGAGAATGTCAGCCTACAATAAAAATACATTTTGTCAAAAAGTGACCCATCCAGTTTGAACTGATAAGCTTGTGCTTTCAGAAGAGTAGCAGTCATTCCCCTAAAGAGCTTCCAAATGAGCTGTGTTTAGCTCTTAGTGGATGCAGAATTGTATTCTGAAGCTCCCCTTCTCTTGTGTACTTCTCACAGGCAGGATTATGCATCAGTATGGAGGTAAAAGCATTGAGGATGATAACTTAGACAGGCACAGCATAGAGAAGCATAAGTTTTATCCTTTTATCCTTTTCTGCTCAAAATTAAACATGCTGTGAAAATAGGCGCTTACTACATGGAGGAATGTTATGTTGAAATATTATATAAGACTTGACTAACTGCAGGTATCCTTTTAATAAAATGATCTTGTTCCTATTTTTGTATGCTTCCTTTCTGCCTGGGCAGCGAACTACAGCTACAGCAGTTTAAGTTGCTGGGGGGGAGGTTGCAAAAAAAATAAATGCATAGGGTTTTGAAAGATCTTGAAAACCTCAGGCTCTTTGCTGGAGCTAAGCAAGAGGTCTGAGCCCAAGTGTAGTGAAGAAGGAGAAGTGCGCAGAACAAAGGGATGAACTCTTAATGCATCTTCCACAATCTCCCTTTTGAATTCTGTGGAACAGTTTGAAGCCTTATTGTTTATCTAATCAGTAATATCTGTGTATTAAAGGTATTAGTTGGCCTTTTCAACAGGAACTGAGGAAGTCTTGCTTAATGGAAATGAAGAACACCAAAAGAATGCCTGAAATTTGTGGGAAGAACTGGTGACTGAGAAGTCTATTGTTTCTCTAGCAATGGCAACACGGATAGAACAGATGGAGCAGTACAGTTCATGGACACTACTCTATCCCATAGAGACGCTCAAAGCTTAATCCTGGGAGAACTGTTACATCTCTACTTAAGTTTTAGTTAGTAAATGACACACTTGTTATATACTGTGGGAACATAAATAGTATTAGGGTGAACAGAGAATTCAGTGTCTTCTAGAGAGTGAATTCTTTACACCTGCAAGTTTTTGAAATGGATTTTGAGGGCTATGACTGCAGATACTTTAAATTTCTTCTGTTCCTGGATAGTACCATGGAATTCCCATAGGTACATGACATGGAGCATGTGCTGCCAATATCACTCTACTTACTAAGTGTTGAAATCTACGTCAATTTCTGCTATATTATTAGATCATTAATTATTCTTTTGTGAAATCATTGGACAGTTTGTATTCTACCTGGCAGAAATCAGGATACTGCTGCTAGATCTGAAAATCTCACATGCTTGTCTGCACTTAAATTATCTTTTTTTGTGAGACATGTTCGTGGCTGGGTTTTTTTGGGGGGGAGGGGTTTGGGTTGGGTTTTTTTGGTTGGTTGGGGTTTGGGGATTTTTTTGGTTCCCCCCCCACCCCCTACCCCGCCATCAAATTCTACTTAAATCCTGTCCCTGTCCCTCTCCCTTGTAGAAATGAAGGAACCTGATTTTTCCCATGGTATGGCAGATCAAGTTGCAAATGCATGAGTCAAAATTAGGATAATCGTTTGACAGAAAAAACATCCTAGCTAAAGCACAGACTTGTAAATCACATTTTCCTCTGCTTGTATGAAACACATCTGCTTGCCATTGTAAATGGATTTGGGTTCCCAGGTAGTTAACTTTATTGTTCTCTTATAGACTTTTCATGTTTCTTTTACAAACACATTTCAATAAAAATGGAAAACCAAGACAGTTTGTATTCACTGGAGGGGGAAAAAACGTATCCATTTATCTCCTCTTTATATTTATAGATGATAATATAGAACACATCTAAAAAAAACCCCACCCACCCCCCCCCAAAAAAAAAAAGAACAAAACACCAAAACACCACAAACCCTCTCCTTGTCTTGAATATCTGCCTGATTGTTCAGTGATGGCTGTAGGAATATGGAAACAATTAAATGGCACAATAGTTCCAAATCTTAATGAGATAAAGTGAGATGGAAGTTAATTCCTTATTTTTCTCTTTTTTTTCACCCTAATGCTTGAAATGAGGTCATGACCTAGAATAAGCTCTATTGCAAAAATGGAACTATCATTAGTAACATAACTATTCAAAACAGCTTCCAGTTTGAACTCATGGCTGTTGCTCTGAAGAACCTGTTTTCTTAATGAGTCCAGCATGCCAGGCAGTGTTTATATAATCCACTTTTAATTGGGCTGTTTTAAAAACCCGTGTGGCTTTAGCATTTGGTCATCAGTTGACAGACACAAGAACAAGAATTTACCAATTAGTGGAGTTACCCCATCCGGTATCCTGTGCGTTAGCACAGCAGGGAATCCCCTCAGTGTAGGTCCGAATCTGCTGCATATTTGGAAGGAGATTTTATGTTATGAACTTTCTAATAGTGTTAAAAGACATCATCCATCTCACAGGATCAGACCCAAGGTTAATGGTAACTGGCTCTTGTTTGCCTTTGCTGAAGACTGTCCTTTAAGTACCTTGTACAAGCTTGTGTAGTGTTGCCAGGAAGATTTCCTTGACACATTTCTTGTTGTGGTTTGCAGATATCCTGACAAGGGCTTTGATGATAATTACTGCCGCAATCCTGATGGCAAACTGAGACCCTGGTGCTACACTCTTGACCCTAACACCCCCTGGGAATTCTGTGCAATTAAAACGTGTGGTGAGTTTAAGCAAAATTTATTACTTCCTCTTCCTTTCCAAAAAATCTGGACACAGATAGTTCAAGCAATATAGGACCACCACAGCTACTTCATTCATTGCACTTCACTGACTTTAAAACAGCTTTCAAAGATAATCGTATTATAATCTGGACAGGAAGTGAAAGAGTTGTGTGCTACTTAGCACCAGAATATATGCCTACTTAGCACTGGAATATATGTTTATCTTATGTACAGGAAATTGCATTAAAACATAAGAAAATAAAGAACTAAAAAAGTGAGGCAACATTGTCATGAAGATCTTATGGACAGTATTAATCTAGCTATGCCAGGCATCTGTGTTACAATTTGGGAATAGTTGCAGGCACAGCATCTTCCCTATGCAGTGCTCTGTGTCAGCAAATGTTCATTGCTTTGTTTTCCTCTTGCACCTTGTCTGGTTCTAGGCCTTCGCTCCTGCAAAATATTCAGACTTGTGCTGAAGACCGAATTATTAATTTCCTCCTGGGTTTCTCTGTGATATTCATCACTCCCGTATCAAAGCACTCCTCAGGCAATTAATTTCTTCTCATCTGTCAGCTACAAGATGGTGGCTTTCCTTACCCTCATTTTACAGACAGAGAAATGAATCAAAGTTAACATTAAGGTATACAGATATTGGATGCCTGCTTTGAGACACTTTAGTTTGTTAGAACATTCAGCAGCATGTTTTACCTTCAAAGTCCAGATCCTTCTAACTTTGATGGTAGCTCTGACAGATCTGTCCTACTGATAATTAAATGTCTTAAATGAGAAGCACAGGGCCCACAAGGAAGGTAAAACTATTGGATGTTCCTGGAAAACTTGGATAAAGTATTCTTTCTATAATTTAATGGTAATGTTGAGGCTGAGGCAGATGGTAGAAGTAAGCTTTCTTGAGACATATTTTAATTAAGAAACTGAGATTTGCATCCCTAAGATTCCTTACCTCATTCACAGCTCATGGGCTTTACAGGTGATAGTCTCCTCTCTTAACTCCCATGCTTCTCATTGCCAGATTTGGAGTCCAATTTTTTGTCTTTAGTGAACTGACAATATGTGAAATAATCCATGTAGAAGCATGCTGCTAAAAGCAGTCTCATAATACCTAGGCAGGGTTTTTTTAATTTTTTTTTTTATTTTCCCTGAAAATACTTTTTTCCTAACATTTTAAGAATAAAGGCAATTTCTGAAAACAAGGCATAACATTAACTGAATCTATGCTCTAGAACCCTGTTAGTTTCATAGAATTGTGGAATCACAGAATGGCTTGGGTTGGGAGGGATGTCCAAAGATCACGTTAGGACAACCCCTTGCAGTCAGCAGGGACATTCTTCACTAGATCAGGTTGCTCAGAGCCTTGTCAAACCTGGCCTTGGATAGCCCCAGGGATGAAACCTCAACTACTTCTCTGGGTAACCCGTTCCAGTGTTCCACCACCCTCACGGTAAAGAGCTTGCTCCTAACATCCAATCTAAATCTGCTCTTCTCTAATTTCAAAACATTGCCCCTCATCCTATAACTACAGCCTCTTTGTAGGCCCTCTTCATGTATTGGAAGGCCTCTATCAGATCTCCCAAGAGCCTTTTCTTCTCCAGACTGAACAAGCCCAGCTCCCTCAGCCTGTCCTCACAACACAGGTGTTCCAGCCCCTTGATCATTTTTGTGGCCCTCATCTGAACCTGTTCCATCAGGTCCACATCCTTCCTGTGTTGAGGGCTTGTGGTGGTGAGAGAAGATTCAGTTCTCCCTCCCCCACAAAGAAACCATGGCTGACTCAGTCAGAGGAGCAAAATTAATTAAAGCTATATTTACAAGCAGTGAATATATACACAATACACAGTATCTACAATATATGCAGGAATATACAGCAAAGAAAGCAATACAGAACAAAACTCCCTCCTCCAGCCAGAGGAGGGTTCCCCCCCGAGCCCCCTCTCTCCCCCTACCTCCCTTTTTTCCCAAAAGGGTTAGAGAGAAAGAAAAGGTAATTATTAAAGAGAATAATACTGTTAGCTTAGAGCGCATGCAAGAATTATTTTCTTATCTGTTATTCAAGGTCAGCTCCAGCTAGTTGCTCAGAGAGAGAGACAGAAGCAGACAGGCTGAACAGAACAGAACTTCACTGAGAGAGACTCAAACTGAACTAAAACTTGAAGTTGCATTCTACCAATCTACCAATGAAATTCATTTAGACTTTATCTTTGTTTTCATAACATTCAGCCAGAGTGTTCCAGCAACTGTCTCTTTCTTAAAGGCACAGCGTAAAATGGTCACAATCCACCCCTTCTAAACAATTTCATTGGCTGTTTGTACTGTCCATCCAATTTAAAACAATATCTACAATTTGTAAATAAAGTTCATAGTCCATTCCGGCTATCCTCAGATGTAGATGATTCAGAAGTCCAAGAAAATCAGGAAACAAGAAAATGGAAAACAGTTCGTCTCCTCGCAGACAAAGCAAAGAAAAGGGAAACAGGGAAACAGGGACTCTCAGTTGACTCAGGGCTCTCAGGGTTCGTGCACAATAGATTCCTCATGGATTCTTCCTTTGGACATGATGTAGCTGCACAACAGTCTGAAATTAAACTCTTTCAGCTAAAGTTAAATTTCTTTGTGGAATACACTGAATTTCACCATTCTCTTGCATTACGCAATAAGTGTGACCAGGACCTTCAGCTGAAACCACCCCTCAGACAGGTTTAGCCTCTCCTGAGGGAGAAAATACCCAAACAGCTGGACACAGTACTTCATGTGAGGTCTCACCAGAGTGAAGCGGCAGAATCAATTATCATGTCCTGGCCATGCTTCATTTGAGGCAGCCTAGAATGCAAGTGCACACTGTTGGCTTGTGTCCAGCATTTCATCCACCAACAACCCCAAGCCCTTTTCTGCAGGACTGCTCTCAATCTCATAATCCCCTAGCCTTTGCTGATATCTAAGATTGCCCTGACCTAGGTGCAGGACCTTGCACTTTGCCTTATTGAACCTCGTAAGATTCTCCTCAGCCCACCTCTCCAGCCTGTCCAGGTTCCCCTGGATGGCAACCATTCCATCCTTCAGACTTATCAACCATACCACTCAGCTTGATATCATCTGCAAGTTTGCTGAAAGTGCACTCAAACTCTTCATGTGCCATAACCCTGTGGCAGAGTTCCCATGAATACAGGCAGAAAAGGGACAGCAATATTTTTGAATTTTCTGTGAAGGAGAGATAAAGGAAAGCTTCTAAAACTACTCAGTGAAACTCAGTGTCGTGTTAGCTCATGCGAAAGTCAGTTTCTCTTAGACGTGCAGTTTTGGAAACTATAATTTTCTTTGTTCTCTTGCTTCAAATTTGACCAAAATTAAGTGTTAAAAAAAATAATCCTTGAAACCAGACACTCTGCTTTTCATCTAGCTGCAAGTGTCACTTCAGCAAGCTTCTGTCATTGTAAAATTCATTTGGTTCTCTTGGGAGGAGGATAGAAGTGAATAGATTCAATTAAAAAGAACAATAAAGCTCACCTTGAACTAGATTTATGTGAAAATTCACAAAAGGAGAAATGAAAAATATGATAATCATTAAAAGACTGATTTTTAATGACTGCGTAAGTTTCAAGGTTCTCTGTATTTGGTTATCCTCATATATGAAGATAAACTATTACTGGGATATCTAAAATCCAGATAACATAGAGACAGTAGTGGATGCTTCCATAATGTAATCCTGTTTATCTTCCTATAATGTTAACATAAATGCTGGGCAGAGGGGAGAGAAGAGAGGCTGGCATGCTCATAAGCAGTTGCTACCTAAAAGGGGATACATGGAATTCTCCATCTTCCCTTGGAATTCATACCAAACCAAATTATGTCATGCTTTCTGCTTCCACCACCAACAGTCAAGAATATTCTCTCCTTCCTTGTTCTTGGATCTGGCCAGTGTAATTTCTTGCTGTGACAGTCATGTCTGAACAATTAGTCAATGTTTTGAAAAACACAGGTCGAGTAAGAATTGCTCTTGATATACTTCATGATGGAGAGCAATTGGATTTTTTCTGCACTACCATATATCATTGAAAATCCAGTGTAAGGTAACTAAAATTAGGAAAATTATTCTCCAGTAAAAGTGTGAGGTTGCTTTGCTACTTTGAGCAAAGTTAGTAATCAGGTGCTACAGAGACAGAAGAAACCTTTCAGGTTCACCGCTTGTTTTCTGTCAGGCTCCCATTAAGTCACAGCCATGTTGAAAGCCAGGCCTGTGAACTGCAGTACTAATTCATGTAATTGCATCTACAGCTATTGATTATCTTTGATAATGAGGAAAGTTCAGTCCTTTCCCATTGGGAACACAAGTCTTGCTTAGCTCCATAACTGAATCGTCTTTCAAATTTTTTAGTGAGTTCATTGTTAGGGGTTGTTGGATTAGATTTTTGGTTTGTGGGTTTCATTTAGTTTGGGTGTTTTTCTTAATCTAGACTGTATTTCCTACATTACTCTAATTATTGCATAATCCATGAATCATATGTAGATGTGTTCGTTTCCTCTGGTAGAAATGTTTTTGTTATGAAAAAAAAAAATTCTGAAGTTACAGCTGACTTTTTCACAAATGCAACTTTTATAAACCTTTATCCTTTGGCATTTCCTGAGCTGATGTGTCAGTGTTCTGAGGATTCACATCTGGTTTTGCTGGTCACGTAAAGTTACAGTCTATGAAACATTCAGTATCTAGAGTCTGGCCAAAGTTTTATAAAATACTTGGGTAGGAAATCACTTTCATCTACCTAAGTTGCAATTAGACTCCTGAAGAAAAGATAATCATCAAACATTTTCTTTTTAACCCACAATATCATGACTTTAACATGGTGCTTAAGATTTTTCACTCATTTCTAAGCAAAATTTGGCTGCCTTAACTAGAAATTAGTTCTTTCTTCTTCAATTAGAAAGCACCTTAAGACCAATGGAAATTTCACAAGCAAAACTGTCTTTTTGAGGAAGAATACAAAAGTAGGGATCTTGAAAGTAATCAGTCCAGCAGATCATTCCAAAGGGCGTTTAACACAGACATGCAGCATTTCTCTCTACATGAGACGCAGTGATACTCAGTACTTTATAATCCAGTAAAATAATTTGTTGCTGCTGTCACTGTTGTATCACCAGCTCTGGTACCAGAATACCAACACAGAATATCAAAGCCCTGTTTTCAGTTTTCTGTCCATCTTGAGGCACATAGGAAAACTGTTTTCCCACCTCCCAGCAGGGAGCCCAAAACACCAGACTGTTCTGGGTTGTAGTGGCTGCTCCATTTTCTAAAGCTGTGGCTGTGTGCAATCTCACTACACTAAAAAGAGAGCATGGTGAGTTATAGGTCTTTATAGCTTTGTGGTTTGGATTGTCACACAGGTTTTTAATTTGTATGCTGAGTAGTGTTTATATATTTTACAAGAAATACTAATTAGAAAAAGTGCTTTGCAAATCCAAGTCCTTGGACCATATACAAAAACGTAGGTGTCCTCTCTTTGGGAGAGTGACCACAAGGCAGCCTGCTGCTTGTGGCTTTTGCTACATGTCATGAGTGCTAGTATGCTCTTTAGCCAAAATGCTGACAACAGCTCATATACAAAATTTTCAGCAAAAGAGTCAATGGAAGGAAGAATTCAGAAAAAAAATATGTTTTCAAGACTGAAGAGACAGGAGGGCATCATAACTATTTCCAAGCACAGAAGGCAGAATAAAACATTGTGGCTTACAGCCAGGGCTGTGAGAAAGAGATGACAGGAGCAATTAAGGATTAGAGATGGCTCAAGCTGCAAAAATTGGATCTGGATTAAGACTTCAGGGACCCCAGGACCGGTTTGAAGTTGCTCACATATGTGTCTGTGGTTTTGGCTTGAGACAATTTTTAGTTAGAAGACAGGATAAAAGGACAACTATCACAGCAATAAAGAAGTGTAGCATGAAATGAAGAAATGTAAGCAGTGAGAGCAAATATGAAAAAGAAAATGATTGTTACTTCAGCCTGAATGAGGGCATGGGCAACAGGGAAGACAGGAATGGGGAGCTTTTCTTTTAAAAAAAAAGAAAAGAAACATTATAGCTGTACTTCTTGGGGGGGAGGGGGGGGGGGGGGGGGCATAGGGCTATCATTGAGGCCCAGAAATGAATGAAGCTGGTGTTTTAGGGGGATTTAATTCAAATGTCATTAATTTGAGAGCTGCAGAGCTATATGGAATTGTTATTTTAAGGACAGTGTTTGGTTGCTACCCACCTGATTTCCAATACACTCAGCTGATTTGGTCATGAACTTAGGCTTTAATGTCAGCACTCATAGGCAATATGCAGAAGTGACTGTAGCCCAAAAAGCCCTGAGAGAATTCAGTAAGGTTCTGAGTTTGATGGGAAAGAAGAAGCAATGAAAAAACAAATCTGAGAATCTAAGTGTGAAATTAGCTGTTTCACTGTGCCTGCAACGCAACCTTTGCGAAGGCAAAGGATTACCAATATTAAATTAATTCTTTAGATGCAGAGAATTCAACTGCCCACTTGAATGTGAATTTCTAATTTAAGAATTATTTGTTGAATTATAACGTGTAAACAAATAAAAATACCTCTCAGTTCAAGGTTAATATTGGGGTAAGATAAAGATATTTGTAGAAAGAGAGGCACTGAAAAAAACCCACTGTGTTACCTTCCACCTTCTTTCATACAGATGCTATAGCAAAGATCCAGCATTCATTGTGTATGCAATGGCTTAATTTACATTTCCTCAAAAAGGATCTTTCTCAGAGCCTTTTCATCATTTCTATGAGTTTCAAAAGTGAGATTTAAGAGCTTTGAACCTGCAGAAATCCATTTATTTTTTATTTTAAATGAATTAAAGCTAAAAAATGCTTTGTTTTAAAGCCTAGCTGTAGATACTGGAACAACCTGGAAAGATCTATCTGTGGTCAAGGACAAAAGAATTGTATGCGTGCAGCTTGTGGGTGATGAGTTCTTCAGTACCGTGATTCCAGAGCTTGAGCCTAATTTATTTCTTTACCTTCTCATATTTATCTATTTTTTTACTGAAAAAAACCCCAAAACACTAGAAATCAGTGGGCTGTGTTTTTTCCTATGTTTCATGAACTGTGAGATAGTAAATTGAAGGAGCCACATGGAGCTTGGTGCCGAGGGTTAGTTGCTTGGGTGGTGGTGGATTGGTTGATGGGTTGGATGAGATGATCTTGAAGGTCTCTTCTAACCTGGTTTATTCTATGTATTCTATGAAAGCAAAGAGCTGCCACTATCATATTGCCCAGGATTGTAGATGGTAATGTCTCAGGCAGGGATACCTTGAAGGAATGTAACTCAGGATGAGCAGCTTCTCACCATAATGTCACTCAAGTTTCTTACTGCCATTTGTAGAATGAATTGCATGGACCATATTTAATGCAGACTTTGTCTTTAGAACATTTTCTTTGCTGGATTAAGTATCTTATCTCTTTTAAGATCTACCTTTTTTACAATCCTTTGCTGCAAATCAGGGCATGTTTTCCTTTGATGACTGACACACTAGAAAGATACTGCAACAATGTAAGCAAAAGAAGGAATTTTCATGATGAAGGAACTTAGGACTAATTTCTTTTTCAACTGTTATCTTAAAAAAAATGCATAGATACCATTACCATGAAAGAACATGAATACTCCATCAAAATCTCTACCTTCTTGTAAGTCAGCAGGAGTTTCACCACTGACCTAATATTTTTGAAGTATTTTCTTCTTTAAAGCCAGAAATAGTACTCTAACTGGTTACTTCAGCTGTAGAATGACTCAAGGCCCCTGCTGATTCCCTCATGCTGACATTACTGTGAGAACCAGAACAAAGATTATCTGTGGCTTTGCACATGAAGTTCTGGAGAACGTTTCATCTCTTAAGCATCTATGAATGCATGAGCTGGCCCATATTAATAAAGTTATGGATTTTGTAATATCTAAATAGGGAGGGTTTTGTGGAAAAAGGAAACCTTTGAATTACCATAGTTTGGTAAGGGCCTTCAGAGTGAACATGTGAAGGTGGAAATACCAGCAGGAAATCCTTAAGTAGCTGTCTGATTTAGATGGTTAATTTGAGTCATCAGAATTAAAGGAAGAACAAAATTAAAAATTAAAACAAATCTCAAAAGTAGTAATATTCTGCTAGATAATTACCAAATTCTTCTGCTAATAATAATATTTAATGCAGAAATAAAAGCTGATGTTTAATTATTAAGTCACAAATAGTGGTATAGAATGGCTTAGATTGGATGTGACCTTAGAGATCATCTACTCCAACCTCCCCACCACTTGGCTGATCAAGGTCTTTTATAAGATTATATTTTGTCTAATCTTTCTTTAATAGTATAAAAACTGATCAACAGCAACAATGAAAAGTTACTTCTAATATGAAATTAAAATATTTGCCTACATAGTGAGGATTTAGGATGCTAGGAAGAAGTTCTTTACCAAGAGGGTGGTGGAACACTTGAACATGTTGCCCAGGGAGGCAGCTGAGGCCCCATCCCTGGAGATATTCAAGGTCAGGCTGAAGAGAGCTCTGAGAAACCTGATATAGTTCCTAGCTGCAAGCCTGATTGATGAATCCACTAGAAAGGGTATATTTGTCAGCTTGTCGAAGGCTGCTTATGATACTTGCACTTGAAGGACTTTGGAAGGAAGTTGCAACTCACAACCGTATTGTAAGAGGACAACCTTTGCAGACAAAATACCTTGTGAAAGGACAGGGAATTAATTTGACCACAGAATACCGATGTAAAAACATTAACCAGATGAAGAGAAAAAAGGAAATTTTCTCCAGCATAGATAAATGTACAATTCAAGTACACAATTTGATGTTTTCATCTGACAGAGAAGTGATCTTTAACATAGAAGATTAGGCAGCAAATCAGCCAGACCCATCTGTTATGACATTTGGTTTCCTTAAGATCCATATTCTCTGCAAGTTCACAGCACTGGCTCAAGTTACCAGGAATGAGGTGCATTATGGATAACACACAAATATTATTTTAGTCACTGGACTATTTGAAGAAAACTAAGTATACAACTTTATTAACATATTTAATGCTGGCAGATAATACTTTGAAAGCAATTAATAAAATTAGTCTTGTGAACAATAGCAATTGCCAAATTATGGAGAGCTACTTACAAAAAGATTATGTTGGGAGCTTTCTGGGACATTGTAGAAATGTTGCTTTTTAGTTTTGTACTACTTTTTATATATCTGATGCAATATCTGTGCCATTAATTTGCAATTATGGAAATTGCGTAAGAAATAAAAAGGGACTTTCAAGTTATGTGAATGAGTCATTTCAAAAACCACTGTTGTTCTGAATTTAGTTCAAGACGGCCCACACCAGGGTGAATGCAGAGTATATCAACATCTGTAAAAGATCTTGAGTCCGATGAATTTGTTAGTCTTTAAAACATTTGTCTCTCCATAGAGAATAATGATCTTTGATTTCCAAGAGCTGGGCTTTTTCTCCTTTCACTCCCTGTCCCCATCCCGCCCCCATCTCCCCCCCTCACCAAATCCACGCAACTATATGAGGCATAAAAAGATAAACTTCAAGGAGGATTTAGCACATTACATTATAATAGAATTTATCTTCCCTCTCTTTCCTTTTCTCCTTTCTTTTTCTTTTTTTTAAATTTTATTTTATCTTCATTTTTCCCCTTGTGATTTGATATTTTGGGAATTCTTTGGAGAAAACCAACTGGATTTTAATCCTGCAGACAGGTATGAACATGTTTAACAGTGTTCATCTGGGTCATCTCTCCATTTTGTAAAACTAAACCAATGAGAAAATATTTGCTAAATAGCAAATAGTAACCAAGAATATCTCCTGACCTTCAGTGATATATTGTAGGCCAGGTGCCCCACTAAAGAAAAGCTCTTAAGTGTTGCAAATTCATTGCTTGCAAGTGGATAAACTAGCATAAGGTCTAACATCTATTTTGATTTCATGGATGTGGATGTATAGAGAAAGTTACTCTGTAAAAGACAAGAGATTCGTAATTTCAACAAAGAGCTCCAATTACCATGATTTGAACTGCAATGTAAACTTCAAACCTGACATCCTGAGCTAAACTCAGTCTTAAGAAAACGAAACAGCATTTCTTCTCCGGGTCTGCAGATGAAAGCGTTGTGAATACCACAGAGGCAACAGCTGTGACATCAACATGCATTCAGGGACAGGGTGAGAGTTACCGTGGCATGGTCAACACCATATGGAGTGGAATTCAGTGCCAGAGGTGGGACTCACAGTTTCCTCACCAGCACAACATCACTCCTGAGAACTTCAAGTGCAAGTGAGTATTACTGCAGTGTGAAAAGAGCTTAGTTTTCAAATGTTTAGAAATTCATGCCACCAAAGGACCTCTGTCTCTGCTGCAACCTGATTCATTCACTGAAAACCATTTGAATATAGAGGGGAAAAAAGTTCTTCAGATCTCAAAATACTAGTTCTAGATGAAGCTGCGTAGAACTGTAAGGGTTTTAATGAACTTTTTCATCAAGCATGCATTCAGCAGATTGGGACTTGGATCCTAACAGTGCTAGTACATTACCACTGTTTTTGTTTCAAGAAGGTAAGTGCTTGTTTGCCGTTTGGTTACTGACTTAAACTTAATATGTCTTAAACGTGACCTAAGTGTAATCTTCTTGCAACACTTGATACTTGTGATACTTGAAATTTCTTTTTTTTTTTTTTTTCTCTTCCATAATTTTAATCTTTTTTTCTGTCTGATTACAAAATGTATTTGCATGAATCAGAGGGCTTTTGCCTGAAGGGCCATGGGCCATCTAACCTTTCTGTACAGTATATAAACTCCCAGGATGTGAATAATCTTATTTGAGACAGTTAGTTTAGTCATGCTCTTTCAGTCCCTTTTTTCACTCAGCATAGAGCAAACCTAATTAACCATCATGGACCCAAAGTCTCATTTGTATTAAAAATCTTTATTGTCTAAATATCAGTCTGGGCTTGAGCTGGAAATTAACAGTCTGGATCTTTCAAAGAAAAGATGCCAGTCCGAGTTTGGATTGTCATTCTGACAACGACTTGTTTGAGCAAAACAGTTAGATTTGTGATCTTTTTCCCTTCACTACTGTTAAACAGTTTATTGATCCAATACCATTCATTGTAACACATCTACTGAAAATCTAACAGTTATCAGAATAACAGAAAATAGGACTTATCCTGAGCTTCTTATGTCCATCTCAGGAGCAGCTTGAATTTAGTGCTTGCACCTGATCGCACAGGTTTTTCTTAGACAAACCACCACTTAAATCGGTTTGTGCAGTACCTGTGTAATCCTGCTGCAGGATTGGGCTCTCCTGCAGCGCTAACTATTTTCCTACTTGTTCAGAGCAGCTGACAATATTAGGGATGCTTATTCAGCCCATGTTTGAGAGCATGGTGGCTGCTCAAGCAAATAGCTTGAGTAAAATCAATAGAACTACTGTTCAAAGCTCACATGACTTAAAATTACAGTATCAGGCCCATTCTTTCTATATTCTATTATCAGTAAGTGCTGCAGATAGAAAAGTACAGTGAAAAATGGAGATGCACAGAACATGGCAACAACTGTCAGGAGAGGGAAGAATAAAACTTACATTTAAGAGGTTAGGCTATTTCATGCAAGCTGTGAGAGACATTTAAAGACATTCCCTTGTGACTAGCTTCTACTTTAAAGGTAACAGCTGTATAAAATTTCAGCATACATTTCTTTTATATTCCGAGATTCAGTTTCTGAAATTATTTGCTGACAGTCTATAGGACTCTGTTTCTCTAAACTCATCAGAATTATTTAAAGTGTGGGGAATTTTAAGCACTTGAGTAATGTTTGTATTTAAAAGCACTTGTAATGGATCACAGGTGTATCAAATGTCAGTTTGCATGCAAATTTCAATTGAGAATCCTGATTAAAAACAAGCCATATTGACAATATTGTTAACCTTCAAATGAAATCTTATAGCCAGTCAAAACACAGGTCCACTCAAAATTAATCCCATAACCATATTCTCATTGCAATTTCTCTGTTTTTTCTGGACACTGTATTCTTACTGGCTCCTCATATCCTTGCACTTGACAGTGGTCAGTAAAATACTGACTTTATGAAGCCTGTATTATTGCTAACTCATAATGAAAAGCAATAGAATGCATCGGTGCTTTTAAGTTATCACTGCTGTGAGCTAACATATTTATTTTTATAGAGATTTGAGGGAGAACTACTGCCGAAATCCAGATGGATCTGAATCACCCTGGTGTTTTACCACTGACCCAAACATCCGTATTGGTTATTGCTCCCAGATTCCTAAATGTGACGTGTCAAATGAACAAGGTAACAGAGGGGAGGGTGATAACATGATTTTAAGTGAGTGCTGTACTGTTCCAATGTAGATAAGCTGGCTGGCAGGCTGGAAAACTGGAGAAGTTTGTCTCAATACATCTGGATTACACCTGTGTAGTTCCTCTTTGCCTTTATTAGCATACTTGAAATTCATTATGGTGTAAATGAGATTAATTTCTCAGTTTCAATTCCAGCAGGGGAACCTTCATCAAAGATTTGCAATTGGATCTGATTTTCAGACAAGTTGATTTGTGTCTGCCATTTTATATTAGCTGGAGATCTGCTCCATTGTCTTACCTTTCTTGGTTTGAAATATCTTTCTCCAGAACTGAGATTATTCCTTTGATTCACAGTCTTTTTGTAATTATATATGAGACCACTGAAATAATTTTTGTCCTCTGTACCTCCTTGTCTAAAAGGAGTTAAGCTGTAAAAAACACATGGGACTTTCTATTATAGCCTCTTAGTTTCAGGTTGGTACTTCTGCCTGTAAAGTCCAGGTTGCTGCCTCTGCCTATAAAGTCCAAACTAACTCTTCAGGAAAACATTTTTCTCATGAGGACTTGGTATTACCCTATTATTACATCCTTAGAACTGAGGTCAATCATAACATATACTGAGGAAAAGAGACCAAGGATCCAACACAGGACTGCATTAAGGACTCTTTAATTTTTAGCCATTTTGTCTTTTAAAATTTGAAACTGTTGCAGTTGCAAGAGTTGTGTCAGAGAAAGCATTGAACTGTGAGTTTCATTCTGCATTTTTCTGTAAAGTATCAATTATCAAAAAGTAAAAATACTGATGAATATGAAATGAAATACTTCATACAAAAAAAAATTCTCAAGAAGATTTGTGATAAAAGCTTATGAATGAAACATGACTTCTGCTGGAGTGAACAGGCAAGGTTTTGAATTACATTAAAATGAAAGTCATGTTGTTTTTTTGATTTTGCCAAAATATAATTTAAGTCTAGAATTATAGACTGCTGCCAGCATCCAGAATGTGCACAAAGGTAAGTTGATTCATATAGGCTAAAAGTGTCTGGGTTTTGAGGAGGGAGCAATAAGGGGGCAATTTTCCTTTGTTTTGTATCAAGCAGCTCCAGACAATTTTAAGAATATTCTCTGTGACCCTTCCAAATTAACCATACACTGCCTATTTATGGAAGTGATTTTCCCACTTTATCTAAGTAAGAAAACATTTAAAATGCTACTGTGTTGAGAATGGAAGCCTCAAGCAAGAGATAACGTAACTATATTTTAAAACTTTCTTCTATTTTATTTCTGATTGGATTTATTCAGTTGTCTGATTTATATTGTATAGTGTTTGCTAAATATAAGAATTGTAAGAGTTGGTTTTATTTGTTTGGATTAGTGATAAAGAGGAAGAGTTTTCAATGTTGCACAATAACCCTTTGTTTTGTTTTTTTTTTCTTTGCTTCCCCCCTCCCCAGACTGTTATCGTGGCAATGGCAAGAGTTACATGGGGAATTTATCCAAAACAAGGTTTGGGCTAACTTGCTCTACATGGGACAAGAATATTGAAGACTTACGTAGGTGTGTTTACACAAAAGAGAAAGAGATGGTTGAGTGAGTCCTGAATAAATACTGCCTCCAGATGGCATTTCTTTCTGCTGCAGCAATTCTAAAATAGTCCCTTATGCCCCAGAGATTTTAATATCTGTTATTTTTTCTTTTTTTCTTTTTTTTTTTTTCTTGGTGTTTAAATATATTACACAACATGTTTTTCTTCAGGCTAACCACTAATTGCAGGCTTTGGGATGTTTCTTAGTGCTTAGTTTACTGGCCTGATTTACCCCATGTTTGTTCTTGAAAGTTTTGTTCTATGAAATGATAGCAGAAATGAAGTCAGCAATTGTTCTCTCATGAATCTGATCTCATAGCTCATGGTGCTTCAAGCAGAAGGTTGCCCTTGAAACCACCTAAGGTCTCTTAACAGCCTGAAACTGAATCTTAAGTCTATGATCTAATAACACTAACACCAAATGTTACCAGTGTGACTTGTAATTTCTTTTATTTATTATTACTTTGGTTTCATATTCAGGCAGTAGAAATACAATTTATTTGTTAAAGTAAGAATGAATCAGTAGTAAGTGCAAAAGAAGTTGTGAGTTTTCAAGTTCCTCAATGTTGTCTCTGCTGGTTCAGAACAACTGATTAATAAATCTCAGGAGTGACATGAGCGATGACTTACAGGTACTGCATAAAAGCAAAGATTCATCAAAAATTTGGCTATGTTTAGTAGCCTAGAAACAGTTTTCCCTTTGTTTTCTTTTTGTTCCTGAAGTTGATATGAGTATATCTATATTACCTTTGGTACTGGTTGTGAAGGTAGTGCTCATGATCACAGCCATAATGCCTAACATATCAGCCATTGCCCTCTGGAATTTAGCTCCTATTGATGGTCAGTCAGGTGAAAATGTGTATATCAGCAGGTAAGCCTTTGGGGAAGCTGTATTGCAAAAGTCAGATTTCTGTAACACGATCTGGAATCACCAAATGGGCTTTATGGAACAGGTTGCCCAGGGAGGTATTTGAAGACCCATGCCTGGAAATATTCAAGGTCAGGCTCAACAAGGCAACTTGATCTAGTGGAGGATGTCCCTGCTGATGGCAGGAGGATTAGTCTAAATGACCTTTGGAGATCCCTTCCAACAGTATTTTTCCCTACACAGGATCAGAGATAGCATGCATATTCCACTGTGCTGTCCATGTAAGGGAGGCAGAGGTTCAAGATCATGACATCTGAATCTCTGATAAGTGTTGATTTAGCTGTGAATGAAGCAGCTTGAACCTACTGGATGCTTGACACAATTGCATTCATATAATCTTGAGCACAGATCAGACTTTCTTCTTTACTACCACAAATGTTCCATCTGGCAACTTCTTTAGGGTGTTATCATTCTCACTCTGGTTATGGGTGTGCTAGAAGCAGCATGCATAGTTGTTTACGAACTGAAAAAGCAGTGCAGGTGTAACTTAGGAAACCTGTATTCTTCTTTTAAACAAGACAGAAATGAACAGTGTTCTCTGCTTCAGATTTTCACCCCAAAATTTCACCTTTGAAATGGCTCATTAATGTTTTCCATTCATCCTTTTCCTTACCTGCTGTTCAGTGTTTTTGTCTCCTTTGCCTAAGTTTCAGCTTTTTTAACAGATTCAGTCCTCCATTCTGCTGTTAATCTTCAGGAAGAAGATACCTGTGTTACCAGAGAAGCCTACAGATTTGCTGAGGGGAACATGGACACTCTTCTAGTTAGTGTAACTCTGGAGGGTGTCCAGGGATTTTAGCTCAAGTGCAAGAAAACCTCCCAGCTGTCCAGCAGATACAGTACTTAAAAATGCCAACCAGAGGAAACTTGGACCCAGATCCAGCAAATATTTGGGTCTCATCTTCCCTTTGATTTTAACCAGCCCTAAACTCTGACCTGTAGGCTTCTCAATCAGCTAATATTACAATGTGGGGCAAAGAAACATTTAACCTCTGAAAATTTGGGCTATAGTATAAAGCTTTTCAGCACTTTGATTTTTTTTTTTTTATTTTTTTCCCTTTAGGCATATACAAATATTCAGAGAACCAGATGTTAGTAAACTGAAGAAAAACTATTGCCGCAACCCAGATGATGATTTTCATGGTCCCTGGTGTTACACAGATGATCCTCTCGTTCCCTGGGATTACTGTCCTATTTCTCGATGTGAGTACTTGGTATGCCTCAGGGCATTGTCAGCTGTGCAGTCCCAGCGAAGCCATGGTGTCTCATACGTGTGCTTACCTTTCTGTTGCCACTTGTGGCAGCAGAAAATGTGTAATTCAATCAAGAATCAGTTGTGCATGACTTCAGAAGGAACAGACAGAAGTTGCTTGTGCAATACATGAACGAGGGGTCTTTTTCCTTGATCAGCTTGGAGATTTCAAGGCTTGTTTATGCAGTAGGAGCATAAAAGGGCTATTACAGATGGTCAAACATTTTCCAACAGATCTAGCTATTGACTGAGGGCTGGACGGAGACAAAGAATTGTCTGGTGGTCAGAAAGCTGGCTGTGGCCTCAAGACACCCAGGGACAGTTATCTTCTGTTCTACAAGCTTCTTAGTCTCTTTGTGTGACTTGCATTTGTTTATAAAGTTAGGAAAACTCACTATATGTACTCTTATGTGTGTATGTGCCATATAGATAAAATTCTGCTTTCAGATATTTATGGGATGATTTAAGTCTTGGCAAGAAATAGGACCATCACCCTTCCAAAGCTGCATGTTAAAAACCTAAACAGATTAAATAAACAGAAAGATTCTGGGGAGTTCAGTAGCAACTTGATGTTAAGTAGAAAAAGAGAGATTTATGCTTAAAAATATGCAATTCACATTTATGTTCAAAATTTTTCACTTCAGTTCTTAATTCTAAGCCATTGTGCTGTATCTCCTGGGAGAACATTTAAACAGAACATCAGGCCTTTGAGTGCATGTCTGTCACCTCAAGAGCTTAAGGATAATGTTACATTCATTCCTAGCAGCAAATCTGCTGTATTTTCTCATAGTCTGAAGTTCAACATTTTCATGAGGTGATATGTGAAGTCTCAGGTGATATTTTGGCATCTATGTGAAAAGTAAACAAACTGTGCTAAAGGTTGTTTTTGTCAATGTAGATAAAGAACAACAGCTGAAGAAATACAAATTTTATTTGCTCTGAGTTCGTTATCTGGATCAATGGAAATACTCAGAGCAAACATTTGTAGGGTATAAGGCAATGGTGAGGATTATGATTTCTAGACGCAAAGTCCAGATGTGGAATATGTCTCGATTTCAGTTGTATCTTGTATTAAACTATCAGTAGTTCACTCAGGTAGTGCTAACCAGCTTAACCATTGCACAAACAATTCTGGCAGTCCCCAAGCATGCTTACTTGGTGCCTTCAACTGGTTTCTTCAAACTGCATTATGATACAGTACAATACAATACAATAAATATCACATCACAATATATATTATAATATACATAATATAATAATATATGTATATATATTTATAAAGTATAAGTGTAGAGTGCTGCACCTGGCGAGACCAACACCATACACCAGTAGAAGTGAGGAGCTGACCTCTGCTGGAAAGCAGCTCCATGGAGAAGGACAATAAGTTTGCCATGAGACTGCAATGTGTCCTTGGGACCAAGAAGGTCAATGGTATCCTGGGGTGCATTAAGAAAAGTATGGCCAGCAGGTTGAGGGAGGTTCTCCTCCCCCTCTACTCTACCCTTATGAAACAATATGTGGAATATTATGTCCAGTTCTGGGCTTCCCAGTTCAAGATAGACAGGGAAACAGTAGAGAGGGTCCAATGGAAGGCTACAAGGATGATTAAGGGAGTGGAACATCTGTCTTATGAGGAAAACCTGAAAGATTGGGGGGTCTTTAGCCTAGAGAAGACTGAGCAAGGATCTTATTAATGTTTATAAATATCTGAAGGGTGGGTGTCAAGATGAAGGTGCCAGTCTTTTTTCAGTGGTGCCGTGCAATAGGAAAAGGTGCAGTGGGTACAAGCTGGAATACAGGAAGTTCCACCTCGACATGGGGAAAGAATTCTTACTTTGAGGGTGATGGAGCACTGGAACAGACTGTCCAGAGAGGCTGTGAAGGCTCTTTCTCTGGAGACTTTCAAAGCCTGCAATTTAGATACATTCCTGTGTGGCCTGCTCTCGGTGATCCTGCTTTGGCAGGGGAATTGGACTAGATAATCTCCAGAGCTCCCTTCCAAACTCTACTGTTCTCTGTTCTGTGATTCTATGATATATTTATATGTGTACATGCATACACACACATATGCATAGGTATATATACATGAACATTTTAAACTATGTATATGTCCATATCTTTTCATGTATATGGATCTATTTTCTTAATGAAAATCTAGTTGGATGAGATAGTTTAGATTTGGCCTGTGCATATTTTCAGTAGCTACACCTACGCCTCCAACTCCTAATGATATGTCACTGTGCAGATGTAACTGAAGGCAAAAATTTAGAATCAAGCTGAAGCAACCTTGTTGTAACTGTTGTAGTCTCAATGGAAGAACCAAACCAGATTTTGGGGAACAAATTTTGATGAGGATAATTTTTTGCTGATAGCAACATAAAAGGACTTTTGAATTTTCAGAGATTTTTAAGGAAATGAAAAATTTTCATCAACTGATTTGGATTTAATCACCTGACTTATGTACTTCCTGAAAGCTTATAGAAAAGTCACAACTTAATTTTTCAGCACTTGCTGGTTTGAATGAAACATGTAAATAGAACAGGACAGATAGCCTGATGTAATCAGGATTCAGCCAAGAAGAAAAATACTTGGAACTCCTGTTAATTCTTATTTCATTCTCTTGGAACAAAATTTGGTGTTCTCATGAGACCTTTCCAAATTGTGCTTTTGCAGAGTATTGAAGAAATCATTGAGGTTAAAAATTTGCGGACTACTAAAATTAACAATATGCCATTTGCTGTTTAGTTCTAACTCTATTAAATTTTCAGTTGTGTTTAAACTTTGTTTTGTGGTTGTCTTTTGTGTCTGTATAGGTGAAGGTGATACAACTCCTACTACAACCAGCTTGGATGGTAAGTTTGCAGTGCATGTATTGTATCCTTTAAGACCAGCCATTTCTTTCCAACTGGGAAACAAGAGAAAGACCATTAAAGAAATAAAAAAGCCCTAAAAGTTGGTAAAATTTGCTTTTACAAGAGGAAAATGTGGAATAGCCTTATTATACTTCTTTATCTCTTTGTACTTTGCTGTCTTGCCAGTGGTGAGATATGAGAATTATTTTCAATCTTTGCTTTATAATTATGTAAATCTCTGATAACTTCCTTAGCTATACGCATTTTATACTCCCTATGAGTATTTATATAAAGGCTGACCCAGCTTCACTGAAGTAGTTTTGATGCTCTAGAAATGTATTTCATTAACACAGGAAAATTTAATCCATAATAAATATTGACCTTCTTGTGGTCCTTATGTGCAACTGTACAGGTTTCCTACCGCTGTTTTTAGTAAAATGTGATCTCTGGACCTGCTTTCAGATACTGTCATTCCTTGTGCCTCAACAAAACATTTGAGAGTGGTAAATGGAATCCCAACACAAACTAATGAAGGATGGGTGGTTAGTTTGACATACAGGTAACTATCACTTTGATTAGAAGGACAATGTCTACTAGGGTATTTGCTTTGGAACTGCAAAGAATGACAACCATGATCAGAATACTTTTAGACTGCACTTAAATTCTGTAAAAGCAGAAAATCAGCATTCCTGAAACATCAGGTGATTCTGTAGTATTCATTCCATCGGTGAATAATTCTTATCCCTAGCTTACACACATCAGCTTGTAAAGCATTCATCATGCTCTGCTCTTTCCATTAGATCCTGCAGATCTTTTAATTACATTAGCATAGGATCCAAAATTTAATTGTTTGTTTTACAGATTGTTACATACAAATTCAGATTAGTATCAATATTTTCACTTTAACAGCCATAGATTTAATCATGAAGACTTGGATTCAGGATTTATACCTGTGTCAGATTTAGTTTTCTGCTCATATCACTGCATATAATTAAAATGCATTCTGTATTAAAAAGAATATATCAAAGTACTATCTGTACGGAAAACTTTTCCATTGTGTTAAACAAGACTGTAACTTTGTACAGCTGGAAATGTGTCTTACATTATGGCTGATCATCACTTTACTTACTACTGTGAAAAAGACAGAATATGGAATTACTGTTTCCTACTTTGATTTTGCTGGTTCATAACTCATCATCTGGAAGTGTAAATCATTAATGTATGACAGGAGATAAATGTCATGCATCAGCCCTACATCTTTTATTATGAAAACAAAAAAAAGTTTTAAAAAAGTTTTTGTCTTCTACTGCAGACTGAAGTACAGCTCAATTCTATTGAGTTATGGTTCATCACCTCTTATAAAACCTTGTTATAAGATAGGTATTAAATGAGAAATTGGAGTAAGGAAAAGATAAGCCTATTTTCCACCTTGCGTCACCGCCAGATAAATTCTGGTGTTCCTTCCAATCCTTGGCAATCTTTGCATCTTATGAGATCCAATCAGACCTAGAACTTTCTGGAAGTCCAGCAGATGGTCCAGAAATATATTTCTAGATCAACATCACTCTATTCCTAGAGTTAATTAGACAGCATAAATAGTGAGATAGGTGGAAACTTTTCTCTGGAAAAGTTTATTTCTGCACTGTTTTAAAAGCAGTCTTCATGTGTGAGGAACTTTTAGACAGGTATGACAAGTCTACATGCCTAAAATTTAGATAGCTAATATTAAGATAGTTCAACATAGATTTTGTGCTATGAAACAAGTTCCAGTAAGTAGATGAGTGTTTAAATAATTGCAGACTCCTTTATGAAAAAAGAGATTCCTGGAATACTCCTGCAGCAAATTATATTTTTAAGTATTACATGTGGGCATAAATATGTAGTTTTATTTTGTATTGTTACCAAGGAAGCAAATAGAATGTTGTCTGAAAACAAATTCTTAATGACTTCATGACATTCTGCAAAAAAAACTAACTCCACATCTAAAAGGTAAAAAGAATGGTGAAGGCCAATGTCCACCTCTAAATGTTTAGAGATGTATATATCCGTAGAATGGTTTGGGATCATCTAGATCCAGCACCCTTCTAAGGACAGGGAAACTTTCCACTAGACCAGGTTGCTCAAGACCTCATGCAGCCTGGCCTTGAACATCTCCAGGGAAGGGACATCCACAGCCTTCCTGGGCAACATGTTCCAGTGTCTCACCTCCCTACTCTTAATCTCCCCTCTTCCAACTCAAAGCCATTGCCCCTCACCCTGTCGCTATAAGACCTTGTAAAAAGGCCCTTCCCAGCTCTTCTGTAGGTACTGAACAGCTGCTCTAAGGTGTCCATGGAGTCTTCTCTTCTCCAGGCTGAACAGCCTCAACATATTAAATTAACTAATGACATATCTCCTTATATATCTGATCGAGAATCTCTTATCAGGTATATTTAAGTATATTGAGATTAATTTCTTGTATTTCATGGAATCAGCTCTAGATTTGTCTCCCATGAAAATAAGAAGTTTAACCTTCCTATATGTGCTAGTCAATCTTCTAAAGCAGAAGATGTAAACTTATAAAACCCTTTTGCTAATTAGTGATGAAAACATAAGATGGAAGAACACATTATACTCTTGATTGTGGCATTTTTACAATAAAACTGGGCAGAATCCATATTTTAAAAAAGAATCCAGCCTTTTGGATCAGATATTTTGTTTCTCAACCAAAATACTATTAAGAGTAAAATGGCAAGCATCTGTGTTTTTCTGATGCCTTTGGACTCCATATAGAGTCTGGGCCCCTTCCAGAAGTTCTCTGCAAAGCTTCGAACATTTGTGTGATTTGAATTTATAAATTGTGAGATTTTTAAGCTTTTCCCAAATTGCTGACAATTCTGATTCACTTTCCAAAGAGCTGCAGAAGATAAATGTGATTTTGGGGGCACAAAGAAGGAAACTAATTAATCTACATTCCACAGTTGTCTTTAATTTTGAAAGGACTGTCATGCTTAATTGCCTTAATTTTGCTTGATATATTATGTTGCAGGTTTTCTGTAATCACATGTAGGATGTCATACATTGCAGATTGTTTCCAACTGAAGTATGTGGGGACAGAAATCTCACAGGGTTTGCAATCAAATAGGAACTTTCCACCTTGAGGTCAATGCTTTGAATAAAGCCTACATGAATAATGACCAAATGTCATTTACATCTGGTGGCAGTTTGGGGACTTGCGTGAAGGTTTCAGTCCAGATCTTATTGTAAATAATTAGTGTCTCTTTTTCTTTATTTATTTTCTCTTTTTTTTTTTTTTTAGCAAAAATAAATAAATAAGGTATCATTATAAATTCAGCTTTGAAACCAATAAATGATCAGTGACTGAATTTCTCTTTTCTCCTGGTTTTACACATTTGAGCAATTTTTTGCAAAGTCATATTACTTTAAGTGTTGAAAATGCAGAGGAAAGGGTCAGAGACATAGTTTTGCAGGCTGTCAGTCATCCACCTTTCACCAGGAAAATATGTGGGGAGAAAAAGTACTCTCTAAACTTTTTGACTGTGTAGAAAACTATACTATTACTAGTTTTTTGTTTGGTTGGGTTTTAATCTTTTAAAATGTATTGTTCTTTTTTCATTCCCAGGAATAAACATATCTGTGGAGGCACTTTGATAAAGGAAGAGTGGGTTCTGACAGCAAGGCAATGTTTCCCCTCTCGGTACAGTAGTCTGCAGTTTTGCAGTATTGAAATCCAAGTATTTTCCAGAACTTATCAGCACATCATTTCAAGTTAAATGCAGCAGTATTCCCTCCTGTTTGGCTCTAACAATGCTTTTCTGATATAAAAGTCCTGTGGGACCTTGGTATTTTCTGTTGTTATTGTTGTTAATATAAAAGAGCTCTGGTTATTTTACATAGAAGTATAAATGTATTTTCCAAGTGTAATGGTTGGCCTCTTTACGAAAATAATCACGTTTTTGCTTAACTGGACAGAATAAAGTAGGAAACTTGGGCAAATCTCAAAAAGTTCAAAGGTTCATACTGTCCAAGGATCCAAATGTTTGGGAAGTATTAGGAAATAAAAATTAGATTTTAGTAACAGTAAAAGATAAAATTATGCAATGGCTTCAGACCAAAAACTTAGATCTCAACAGGCTGATTTTGGAATAGGAGTTGGCAGCATAAGCCCATTTCTGGTGAAGAGTACTAGTTAACATCTTCTAGCATAATCATATTAAGAGAGATTTTTGAGTGATTTTATTATACACATCAAAATCCTAACGAGCTTTGCCTCATATAGGTACAAAGATTTGAAAGACTATAAAGCCTGGCTTGGAGTCCACAATATCAAAGGAAAAGGAGAGGAGAAGCACAGACAAGTCCTGAACATCTCGCAGTTGGTATATGGCCCCACAGGGTCAGATTTGGTTTTACTGAAACTTAGCAGGTTAGTAACTGTTCTTGCAGATTCCAGGATTTTCAACTGATGAATAAGATTCCTCCTAAATGAGACTTACAAATTCAGTTCTTTGCTATCTTTGAGACTGCAGATGATGTCTGCATAATCTTCCAATGATGGGAAATTTTACTTGATATATGCAGAAAACAGAGGTTACCTCTGAAAAATCATGCCTATTTTCTCTCTTCTTGATAACCAAGTTTTTTTTTTTTTGGTTGGTTGCTTTGGTTTATTGGTTTGTGTTGGGTTTTTTGTGTTTGTGTGTTTTCTTGATTTTGGTGTTTTGTTTGTTTGTTTGTTTTTCTGTTGGCTTTGGGGTTTTTTAAACATGTACCAGTCTATGGTTTCAATTTATAGAATAAGCACCAGAATGTAACTTAGATGCTTGTGTATATGAGCTTTCAAACTTCCTCCATATTAGCTGAACAACCCCATCTGCCTCAACCTGTCCTCACAACACAGGTGTCCTAGCTCTTGGATCATCTTGATGGCCTTCCTCTGGACTCACTCCAACAGCTCTGTGTCCTCCTTACTATGAGACTCCAGAACTAGACAAAGAATCCATCATATTCTTCAAACATGGGAAAGAATTGGCACAGTTTTTAAATGGTGTGGTCTATAGTAGATTTAACATCACTTTGAAGATGATTTTAGAAAGCTAAGTAACTACCTACTGTTTGTTTTCTCTTTTCAGACCTGCCATATTGACAAATTTTGTAGAAATAATCCGATTGCCCATTTCTGGGTGTACCATTCCAGAGAAGACCAGTTGCAGTGTTTATGGATGGGGATACACTGGATGTAAGAAACTATTTTTAAAAACTAAATGAATACGTTGACAACTTACTTCCTCTTGTTGCTATAGGTGAGGCTGCTGGTATTGCCTGATGCCACAGTGTCCAACACTTGTTGTAAAATGGAGTTTCTTCCCCCCCTCCCAGTTTTTAAGATCTTTGATCATTTTGTCTAAGTGCAGAATCATAACATTGTTTTGGCTGGAAAACATGTTAAAGAACATCAAGTCCAACTGTTATCTAACTACCAATTGTAGTGCTATGCCACAACCTTAGCACCACATCTATGAGTCTTTTTAAACACCTCTGGGTATGGTGATTCAACCACCCCCCTGGGTAGCCTGTTCTTTTCAGTTCAGAAGTTTCTTGCATCCAATCTATATCCTGCTGATGCAAGATTCCTCTCAGCCTATCATTTGTTACTAGGGAGAAGAGATCTACACCCAATTCACTACAACCTCCTTTAAGGTAGTTGTAGAGAGCAATAAGGTCTCCTCTCACAGCTTCATTTTCTCCAGACCGTTCATCTTATAACTGTTGTCCAGACCTTCCACCAGCTTTATGATCCTTCCCTGGACCTGCCTCAGCACCTCTGTGTTTATCTGGGAGTGAAAACAGTACTCAAGGCATGACCTCACCAGTGCTGAGTACGGGGGCACTGGAAAAACTAATAGAGAGTCATATGAGCAGAGAGATAATTAACATACATAAAAACAGTGCCCCAAGTCTGGCATTTCCTAACTTTTGAGTACTTGACATTGCAACCTTACTAATGTTTATTAAACACAGTTTCAGTGTGAAGTAAATACAAATATGTGGGAGGACAGACGTTTATTTAGTCTGGTAAATACTATATCTGGCTAATTATGTGTTGATAATAAAGTTAATAGCTGCCAGTTGACAATAAGTACTCCAATAATTACTGTGCTCAAACGTCATTTTGCCACAGACCCCAAGTAAGCAGCAGCAACATACCCAGGCTGTCCTGGAACCAGAGGAAAAACTATCCTGCAATTCTAAGTCTCTCCTCCTTGTAACCATCATACTGCATTTCTTTGTGGGTGGCAAGCAATCTGTACCAGCCCTCTCCCAGATGACAGCCTTTGATGTTCCCAGAATGGCCATATTAGCCACTCTTTGATGGGAATGGCTGTCTAGGGGACAGGGAAATCAGGCTGGAACACAGTGCAGCATCACAGGAGAGCTTAGCTTAAGAGAACTGATAAGGAATTTGCAATGTTGTGGAGTTATGTAATAGAGTAAACACATAACATCTGTCATCCAGAGACTTTGTACTATATTTGATGCACTATTTACTATAATCCTCACGGCATCCTGGTCAGGGAAGGGAGAACTGTTGCTGTCATTTTTAAAAAATAAAACAGAATAATAAGTCAGTAAAGGGCAAGCTTGGCATTTTCTTTTGATGGCTGTGCAAAGAACAGGCAGGTCCAGGCTTTTTATTTATCTTCACAGCTTGTACAGGCTTGTCTTTTGACATGTAGAACAAGAGCAATCTCCACAGGACTCCTGCTTCCTGACCTTCACACTGATGAATGGAGATTGCACAAGGCTGCGGCTCTGCCCTTGCAGGCACAAAGTCATTCAGTGCAGCCGACCCAGCGCAGAATGAGAAAAACTCTGCTCTGCTACAGTATTTTTCAAGCCACATGGCTTCCCTAAACTGAGGCAGGCATGTTACATGTTAACTCATGGTTAAGGCAGGGAACAAAATCCTCACTCCACTGATAGGAGTGAAAACATTCTCAGGCTCACTTCTGATTTCTGTGGACAAGCTTGTGGTGAACTGTAGTGTAAATTTGATTGCTTAGCCCTTTCTTCTAATCTGAAAAATTTTACTAGATGTTCTCAGAAAACTGAAGAGACATGGACACCAAACAAATTTCTTGCAAAGCTTATTTCTAGCAAGCATAAGAAACCCAAAAGACAGGAGGGATAGTCAAAACTATGGTTACTGGAGAGAATGCACTAACGTAGCATGATTTTATCCACATTACATATTCAATTATTCACTTTCCCATAAAAGTGAATAAAGCTCCCTTTCTCCTTTTAATTCTAGTAGTCAATTATGATGGCCTGCTCCGAGTAGCAAACCTGCTAATTTTGGGAAATGAGAAATGCAACCAATATCTCAAAGGGAAGATCACTGTGAATGAGTCAGAAATCTGTGCTGTGGCTGAAACCATTGGTGCTGGGCCTTGTGAGGTAAATATTGCATTTCCTAATACATTCTTATCCATACATTCATAGAATGCTTTAGGTTGGAAGGAACCTTGAAGATCATCTAGTTCCAGTCCCCTCTGCCATGGACAGGGACACCTTCCATTAGACCAGATTGCTCAAGGCCTCATTCAACCTCACCTTGAACACCTCCAGGGAGGGGGCATCCACAGCTTCCCTGGGCAACCTGTTTCAGTGTCTCATCACCCACACCCTCATTCTTAGGAGCCATCAGCATAACCGTTTTGTGTGCACTAAACTTATACACAGAAAAAAATAATCTTTTGCATTGGAAAAAATTAATGTTTCTAGTGATCTGTATTCTGCCACAGAGCAGGGAGAGATTCTTTTGCTTCACTCTCACCATGCCAACACACTGGTAAAGGATGTACAAGGATTTACATGGATTCTAAATATATTAATATGGCTAAATGCTTCATTAGATTGCAACAAATTTGTGTTCTGTATCATAAGGGCTAAAATGGCCTGTGTGTATCTTTTGGTTGAGTAGAAAGCAAAGACTGGAGTAAATCTAACTACTTAGATAAAGCCTTGCATGCAAAACACAATGACATCACCACACAACAGAGCTGATAAATTATGAGAGAAGAAGAAAGATCACAAAATGTACTGTGGTTTAGCATTATTCAGAAGGCTGGAGCATTTGTTTTCCCTAATGGTCCTGATGGAACAGGTCCAGAGGAGGGCTGCAAAAATGATCAGGGGACTGGAACACCTCTCCTACAAGAACAGGCTGAGGGAGCCGAGGTTGTTCAGCCTGGAGAAGAGAAGGCTCTGGGGAGACCTAATAGCTGCCTTCCAGTAGCTGATATGGGGCCTACAAGAAGGATGAAACAAGACTGTTTCCAATGGCCTGTAGTGATAGGATAAGGAGCAGTGGTTTCAAACCAGAGAAGAGGAGATTTATAGTGGATGTTAAGAGCAAGTTCTTTACCTTGAGGGTAGCGGAACGCTGGAACACAGTAGCCCAGAGAGGTACTTGAGGCCTCATCCCTGGAGATACTCAAGGTGTGGCTCGACAAGGTTCTGAGCAACCTGATCTAGTTGAGGATGCCCCTGCTTACTGCAGAGGGGGTTGGCCTAGACTATTTTTGGAGGTCCCTTCCAACCCAAACCATTCTTTGATTCTAAGTGACATTATGTTTATTTTTTTCCTAGCGAGATTATGGTGGTCCCTTGGTTTGTGAACAAAACAGACTGAAGATAGTGGTTGGTGTCATTGTTCCTGGCCGCGGATGTGCCATTCGAAATCGTCCTGGGATTTTTGTCCGAGTCTCATATTATTCCCGGTGGATACATAAGATTATGATGACCTATAGAAAGCCCTGAAAAACTCAACAACTTCTATTCAAAGAAAGACTTGGGACAGCATGAAATTAATGTGTAATGTAAAGATCAACAATTTTTTTTTAAAACTACTTGATAGTCAAGTTTGTTGAGCTTCTTTTAATATTTATGGGTGTTTTTGGTGTTTTTGTCTCTCAGTGTTGTTTTATAAATATTGGAGTGACCTACAGCAACTATGATGACATATCTCCTGAAGATACTTGAATGGGTAAACAATTTTGCAAAGAAATTATTACTGGATGATATATGGTTTTGTAGGAATAGATCAAATGACCTCTTTTTTGCTGCTCTGCAGATTATCTTGGAAGGAGAAACAAATTATAGTTTTATTTAACACATCCGATTCTTTCTATGAGCCATATACTTCTCTTCATCTATGACAAAAGACCTACTGAGAGATACATACATCTGTCAATGACAGCATAAGAGATCGTATTTCAATATATCAGTAAAAATCATCTCTTTAGAAATGAATCTTTTTTAATTTTGATGGACTCTGCCATTGGCAGAGTTCACATAGAAGCCTCTATTATTTCCTTTTAGACAGCGCTTATGGACTCTAGTGCTGCACTTGATTCCTTCAGTATGCAAGTAGTCCCTTAAGATATATTAAAACTCCTCTTGGGTGATGATAGACACAGCAGTGGGTTTTTTAGCAATTTGTTTAAAGTTACTCACAGCAATAACTGTGAATTTACAACACGAAAGAGAGGCTTTCATACAGTTTGAAAAATTAATCCTAAATAGCTACTGGCAGACTTGGGCCATTGAAAGAAATTTCAAACAAGTATGCCCAAATCTTTCTCAAAAGACAAGTGTTAAAAATTCAGTTGATTCTAGTTATTTCATGAAAGTTACTCCATACTTACAGCAGGAAAAATTATAATTGATTCTGGCACCTGGCTGAGAGATTTAATACTGGGAAAAAAGATACATACGTCAATAGTCTGTCAGAAACTTAAGAGCTTTAATAAAACATAACCTAGATTTGGACAAAATGATACCCTTTGTATTATTCCTTTCAGGGTGATAAAATGATAGCAGTGATTGACATGATTTTGTATGCAAAACATCACCAATAGTATTATAACTTTTTTTCCTGCCTGTATGTAGAGTCATCATTTTCCATTGTGTTGACATGGAAAAGGAACAGATAATCGGCATCTGTGAAAAATCACTCTTCTCTTGTAGGCATCTAGTTATATGGCTGAAAGTATTATACAAATAGGTCATTATAGGTGGCACCTATTACCCTGTAATATCTGGAAAAATGATACGTCTTATATCCAATTATTAGTTTTACTGCTGTACATGTAATTGCACAAGTAACTGCACTGTTACTTGACTTGTGACTATGTAATTGTAAATGTTTCCAGTAGCCAATTGTGTGGCCTGTGTATCATTTCCAACTCTATAGCCACTAAGCTGACACTGTGGTGTAGGTTCGGGAGACACAGGGTTGAATTCTGCCTGCCTGGCAGAAAGTAACCACTTCAGGGGAGCTGTCTTGGGAGGCAGCCCTCATGTTGACTCACCAAATTATTTTCTCCAGCAGTGCACTTTGACTTCAGTGAGGACTCAAATATGCTTACCTCTTCTGGTGAACTGGGATGAATTTCGTCCCGTGCTTAAGTGGCTTGGCTTGCTGAGATTTGTGTCAAGCATCCAGCAGATTCTACTGGCACATAGGAAGAAGCCTTTCAGCAAGCTGAGCTTCTGAAATTCCTCCTGATATAAATAGGTTCTTTGGACAAAATGTGACTTCTCTGTACAGTGTATCCAAGGTTGTGGATGCTATACAAATAGTCTGTCTCAATCTGTTCTGGCTGCCTCTGAAGGCTTTATGCTCCTTTTGGACTCTCTTACTTACCAGGCCAAAAGAAGGCCTGTTGTATTTACGGTTAATTATTGCCATGTATGTGAAGGTTGTATTCTTACCAAGTATATACTGACCATATCTTATTGAAAGGATTAACTTTTGAAGAGACACTTTTGAAAAATTCCAGTGAGGTTATTTTTTTTTCACTCACAAGCAGAATGTGGATAAAATATATAATTCCATGTTCACACTTTGTATTTTAAGAATTGCTATGTGCTCACTGTACTATATTTGCAGGCATTTTGTTACGTCTATCTAAAACAATCAAATCCTAAAACATTTTAGTTATAAGCTTCTGCTGTGCAGAAGACTGTGATTTTTTTATACACACACACAAACACACACACATGCGTATATATATATATATATAAAATGATAAAAATACTGGGTTTTGTTAGACAGCGTATAAGGATTTTTACCTGTTTGTTCTGGACAGTGCCTCAGTAAAATAAATTGTGCAGAGTTGATGCTCCAGAACTTAACATATTCATATGCGCTTGCTTATTAGGTGCTCTTGCTCTCTCTATCTCAGTATGGAGAGCACGTGAGACTGATGAGCAAGAGAAGAGAAGAATAATGATATGAGGTAATGAACTTGTACTTCATTTATTCCTGTGAATATTTCTTGTTGGTACCAATGGTACCGTACCAGGCAACTGTTATAACTACAGGATTCTCTTAAGAAAGGATACTCTTACAGGTATTTTTTCCACTGTTCTAATATTCCTGTCTCTGTAATAATGAGAGAACTTGATATAGTGCCCATCTAAATTGCTGGAGAGCCTCTTACTAACTTCAGTGGAGTCTGTACTTTATTCCTATTACAATTAAAGAGTACAGAACTTATCTGAAGGCATTCTTAAACTCCATTGAATTTCATCTTCATTTTCCTTGCTGTGACCCATCCTTGGTCTCTAAAAACTGTAACAACTGGATACAAATTTTGGAATTAAAACCTAAGAGCAGATTTTGTGCCACTGAAGTTAGTTTGATTTAATTACTGCTTTTCTTTGGGTGTTAGAACTGGCTGATGCTTCTTTCTTTTTTCCTTAACAAAGCCTTTTCCCTATCTCTTTTCCTCTCATAAATCTCATGACCCTCAGAGAGACCGTAGCTGTCATTGAGAATGTACTGGTATAGATTTTTGCTGCTATTGCTGAAATCTTCTTTTCTAGTTTAAAACTCTCCAAGGCACTCTGCAAACTCTTGCTGCAAGTAATGCCAATGTACTTGACAGAGCTACTCACTTGAGTTAGTGCATTTCAGACAAGGGTCCAAATACATCTCTGAGGGTCAAAGTCTACTCAGGCAAAATGTCCCTTGAAATCAGTGAATGTGATTGTCAAAAGAGTGGGGGCTGAAAGTTGCTCAGTGCTTTTCCTATGACCATGCACTGAACTGCATGCATCCTTGTACACTGAAAAGCACACAGATGCTCAACTCTGCAGCAACTTCAATAGGAGGTGAGACTGTATCACCACTCTTCTGGAAGGCTGGCTGAAAACCAGCTGACCCCCAAACCTGTATGAAATCTGTTGGATTGGTTGTTTAGCCTTGTTTCCTTCTCAATTATTTTCTTCCTCCCGCACATGCACTGGTGTATTAATGTTTTATGAATGTTGGGGCTGCTGGCAGGAACTAACATGGCTTTTCACCCTAAAATTTTACAGTGTTCCTTTATAAACATACTCTTGGGCATTTATGTGTGGTCTTTCCTTACATAGGTTCTAACTTCAGGGAGCTGCCTGTAGAATTCAGTGTATGATAAGAGTATTTTTTCATATTTAAGTGGGAAAAATAATGCTCCCATGGAATACAGCTAGCTGAATGCCTAATGAAAAGGGAACACTGTGGTTATGACTTGTATTACAAATTTTCTGTAATTAATGGCATTGCTAGTTAATAAAGTTGGTATTTTTGTAACCTTGTTTACTCTTATTATTCTTAATAAAGTATTTTATAAAAAACTGCAACTTCATTAGCATTATATTTCTTATTTAAAGAAGAATGTTTGGAAACCCACTGCTAGGCTTCCAGTTCCAATGTCAGTGAGCGATTTTAGTATAAAGAGTAAGGAGAACTTTAAAGAGCTTCATGTGTTCAATAGCAGAATTACACATAAACAGAGAGAAACAGCTGAATCTGTGCTGTGATCCCACTGAGTCTCCTGAGAGATTCTTGCTGGAATTCTGCACTAAGAAAAGCCTAAGCATGTTATGGAGAGATTATATTTGCAGTAGAAAGGATGTGCTTAACCTAAACATGAGTATTGAACAGTGCTTTCTAGTTCTTTACAATTTCTGAATGAGAGGTTTGGAATTTTAAGTAATTTTTTTAATATACATTACACTTCAGGAAAGGGCTCCCATCACTGTATCTGCTACTCCTGATGGTACAAAAAAAATATAAATAAATGCAGAGGTGATGAATATCTTGCACAAACCTTGGTACAGTTGCTGCACTTAATGTCAAAACCAGCCAGCAGCAATAGCTACCATAAAGGAAAGAAGCAACATGCTTACTAGCCCCACCCAGTTAATTTCTCTGTCCAGATGACTGTTGTTAGCCTCCTACAGCACCATAGCATCCCGGTTCTGTGAGCTTAAGTAAGGCTCAGTAAGTTCATTACTTCTTTTTCATTATCCATTCAAAATGTCAAAGTTCTAAGCATTTCTTTGTGACACTGGTTGACTTAAACATGTATTTGCCAGCAACTCCAGCTAGATAACAGAGCATTTGAACCCCGGTTCTGTATTTTCCATGGTAAACATTACTTTTGTTTTGCTTGCAGTTCAAAAAGGAGACTTTCTAATTGATTTGTACAATCAGGAGATTTTATCAGGAATTCCTGAAATCAGTGGGAAGCTTGCCACTAACTTCAACCATACAGGAATAATTTCAAAGCTATAAAAATCTAGAAATAGTCCATATGTCAAAACCATAGCTTGCTATAGTTTTACAACCAAAGTGATAAAGATGTTCCGGTGACCTGCTACCTCCTGGGAGCCATGAGATGTAACTATTTGTACAGCAATTTGTGCACAAACACACACACAAAAAGATCTGTGAAGGAATATTGTGTTATTATTATTATATTCTGTCATGGTTTTATCTTTTATCATTGCCAGACTATAACCTGCAGATGATAAATGATAAAAACCCACGTCCATGCTCAGTACTTGCTTTCTGCTCTTTCCTATTTATTAAAATTCATGTAAACAGAATAGGTGTTTATTAGAGCTCAGTTGTGTATTTGCCTTCAAAAGCCTTCTGGACAGCTATGTTCTGGTAAAGCCCACATGCAATAAATAGGAAAGAAAACAGCTGCAAGGAAAAGAAGGCAAACCATAAAATGGTTAATACCAATGTAAGCCCTCAAATGAATTTGTAATTCTTTTTTCTTGTCTCAGTTTTTACAGCATAGAATATATGGTCTGAAAAGCTGCAACAGAATAGCTCAATAACTTTAACTTTACTGAAGCACTTTCACCTTGGTTCAGAACACATAAGAAGATGCAATGGCTTCTCCATACGATCACCGAAGATGTAGTGCAAATCCTGCTTCTCTGAGGACCTGAGAGCCTGCTTGCATTGAACTTATTGTCCAAACTCTGTGTAGTGCTAATAGGTAGGTCCTAAATCCTCCTTTTGAACCCTATGGATCTTGCAATGAGACCATCTGAGATCCTTAGTCAAGCACTTAGGATATGCATCTCCACTTGGGACTGCTACTAAGTTGCAGAGAAAATGGTATGTTTCACTCCACACCTCACCTACTTTTCCTCACCTTCAAACTATACCCCTTGTCTTATCTCTAGACACCCTTACAAAAAGTCCCTGTGCAGCTTTCATGTAGGATCCCTTCAGGTATTGGAAGGCAGCTCTAAGGTCCCCTCAGAGTCTTCACTTCTCTAAGCTGAACAACCCCAGCTCCCTTAGCTTATCCTTATAGCAGATGTATCCCAGCCCTTGGATTATCTTTGTGGCTCTCCTCTGGGCTCACTGCAACAGTTCTGTGTCCTTCTTATGCTGGGGATACCAGAACTGGATGCGGTATTTGAGGTGGGATCTCAGAAGAGCAGAGTAGCCCTGCTGGCTACACTCCTCTTCACGCAGTCCCGGACATGATTTGCTTTTTGGGCTGCATGAGCACAGGGCTAACTCAGGGTGAGTTAATAATAATAATAATAATAATAATAATAATAATAATAATAATAATAATAATAAAAAAACAACTACCAGGTTGGAAGAGACCTTCAAGATCATCGTGTCCAACCCCTCAACCAATCCAACCCACCTAAACAACTAAACAATCACTCTCTCTGTATAGAACTTCTTCCTAACATCCAACCTAAACCTCCCCTGGTGCAGCCTGAGACTGTGTCTTCTTGTTCTGGTACAAGTCTCTTTCTTCAGAGCTACTCTCAAACCACTCTGTAGGCAGCCTGTATTTGTCCTCAGTTAGAGTTGAATTGATTATAAGGATTGGTTGATTTGCTTACTATTAAAATATTTTTAAATAAAAGAATAATTTCAAAACCAAGCAGTTGTTATTAATGGATTTTTTTATGCACATAATAATATACTCCTTAGTGCAGAACTCTTCACCAGAGCAAAACCCCATTCCACTTCAGAGATCATGAAATATTGACATTTGCTTGACATATCTCAAGTTGTGTCCATTTAACCTAGTGGTATTCTGAACTTCTACTAGGAAAAAGAAAAAATAAATTTAACCCCCTCCCTCTATATATATATATACACACATACATATACATGAGAGTGCAATTTATAGCAATTGATTAAAATAGAGCAGGAAATATAGCTTTAGAGGCACATATTGGATTAGGTGAGGCTAGTGTAAAACAAACAAAGCTATAGTTCTTTTCTTCACTTGAGAGAAGTTTTATCTTGAGTAATATGAGTTTATAGTATTTATTTTAGTTCAGATTATACTAACTGAATATTTTCCAGTTAGCTTTCTTTCATTGAGGATTAGTGTCAGCATGATTCACAGACTGAGCAAAATATACATTGACATCAACCATGTCAACAATTGTCTCCTGTCTTGGTTGTAAATATGCCATCTGCTGTTCAGCTTTGTGTTTAACAGTTCTGTAACTTCAAATAGCTGTTACAAAACTGCCATCACATTGTTTCTTCTCTTGTTTTGTGTTTGGGTTTTGCTTTTGTTTTAATTATTTTTAATTAAATGAAAGCTTGAAGAATTTGCTATTCACAGCAGTGTAAATTGTGGAAGCTTCACATTAAGACTCTGTTTCTCATGGCTGTGTATCCTCAAGAGGCAGTTGAGTCCCAGCTATTGCCTGATCCTATAATTCTTTGAAATCTAGGTTTTTGTTGGCGAAATTCCTACATAAACTTTTTTTTTCCCCTGTGGAAAGTATTAAGATTATGTCTTTAAGAATATCAGTAGGAGGTGAAAAATCCATTATAGTACTGAAATGTTCAGATACCAGCCTTCAACTATCCACACTGATATCCATACTTTGCCATCAAGTACATTACCACAGGGAAAGGCATAGACTAGTGGACTAACTGGCTTCTACACATCCCACATCAGCAAGGCTTGGCTGTCCCTGGGGAAGCTCTCCACAGCCCTCTATACAAAGCCTCTATACAGAGCCAGAGGCTCAATGTGACTGAGCACTAAAGCACAAAATTACAGTTGGACACACAAACAAATGCACATTACTCCCACATAAACTCACACAGATGCCTTCACAATGGTATCCAGATGAATAATTCACAATATCTTGGTCTATATAGATGCTTCAGGAGGGAAAAAAAAAAAAAAAAGACCTGGATTTTCCCTGTCTCTCAGAGGTGTCCTAACTGAAGTGCCTTACTATAGGAACAGGACAGCCCAAGAAGAGAGGTCTTCCTACAAGGAGCACTTGTCTCATTTTGACTAATAATGAAGAATAATGAGGGGAAACTTAGTGATGATGGCCAGGAGCAGGAATTCTTCATGCCCTGAATCTGCACATTTGTGATGGCAAACTTTTGTAGTGTAAGCCTGAACTGTAGGAAAATGTTTTACATGCCTCAGCTCCTTTGTCCACACAAACCAATTCAATCCGCTCTGCTGTAATACCATGCTGACATATGTCTGCATCTGTGTGTGTATGTGTGTTCATGTGTGCATATATACATGGATTTGTTCTGCCTGGACCAGCGTAGAAGCTCCGGCGTTGGTGTTTATTGTCCTGGAAGCAAACAAGTAGATCGGCCAGCTGTATACTACTTTGGACCCTTCAGTAGAACTGTAGTCTACATGTGAAGGCCTCAAAAGTTTAGAATTAAAAAAGCTCAGGCTTAGCTCTTAAGATGTTCAAAAGGGAATCAGTATCAGCCATTTGCATCTGTACTGCTAATTGAAATGGTGCGTAGGCATTTGGAGACACTTCTGGAAGTTGGTGGGGTTTGGGGTTTGTTTTGTTTGTTTGTTTTTCCCTCTTATTCCACTTTAATGTTAAGGCTGGCCTTAATGTGAAAGCTGTCTTAAAAGCAGTGTTTTTCCTGTGGAAACCTGCTTCCTTACTGGCGCTCTTTCTGGGCTTAATTTTCACAGGAGTTTCTTCTAAAGGTCTAGATGGGCTTTCTAGGCTGACTTCTTGTTTTATCTTAGCAGAGCCACTAAACTGTTTTTGTATGCATGGTGTTCTTTAATCCCATCTGATGCCACTTAGTGTTAACAAGTTTTTAGTTAATGTAAGTCCCTAGCACTAATACCTAAGCGTGAATTGCCTTAACTTTCTACTGAAGTGTTTTATTTGGCCTTACCTTCCTGTCTGATTTATACACATGCCAGGGGGGGAAAGAAAGGAAAAAAAAGGTTTTCCGTTTTCTTTAGTTGGCCTTTGCGTTATCACTACTAAATTCTCTTATCAGTACTTTTTCCCATCATGACATCAGATCTTACCAACTAAGTCTGCAGGAACATGTCAGTTTTATTGGTATGTTTGACAGAGACCAGGCTTGTTTCCAGATGAAATTTGTTTGTTTTCCCTCCAGCATGCTTGCTTACCCCCCTAGGCTCCCACTCTCAGTGGTTTCCTCCAAAGAGGTATTTCCCTGCCTATTTGGGTATGAATTTCAAAATTGTCAGCAGAGTTTCCAGTCCAAGTGGGGGAGGATGGACTTTTACTCCTATCTCCCTGAAAAATTCTTCAGGAGTACAAAATACTCCTTACTATTAAGAAACATCTAACTAAATGCAGAAAGGAATCTGTGAAGCTGATGTGAGCTTGGGCAGATGAACCTCAGAAGAAGACATCTCACTTCTTTTGAGTGTACTTCCCTTTTAATTTTTTTTTAATATAGTCTTGCATTTCCCATATTCCTCTGAGTAGTTATTTCAGACACTTAAGAAGAGTTTGTGAATTTCTTTCTTGGATAAGACATGGTGAGGCAGCGGTGTCTGCACAAGCTTCAACACAGTGTGGTCCAAGAAACTCCTCAACACCGCTGACAGACAAGGACTCAAATTCTTTTCTTGTCTACTGGATTCTCTTGCTTATTTTCTTGTTTGTTTATTTAGTACATTATTATTCTACTTTAATGCTGACAGGAAGAAAATAAACAAGGAAGAGTAGGGCTGGTGCAAGTGATGCCTTTGAACTGTCTGCTGGGTAAGATTTATGGTCTGCTAAGGACAGCTTTTTGGAATGTTCTTCTCTTCACTCTTCTTGGCAGTATTCTTGGTCTTCTTGGCTGCCTGAAGACACTTCAGTTTCTCTGTTTGGGAAGTGCTTTTCTCATTACCTTTTCTGAAAGGGTGGAAGTGATGAAGTCACTTTGTCTCTCTTTCCTCCTTCAACTCCCTCACACTTCTATCTATGTCCCTCAGTGCAGATTCAGCAACAACACTGAGCACTTCACTGCAGGACATTTTCTTTTTGCAGAGTACAAAGCAAAGGGCTACTTGGGCATACATGTGTTGAAGAAGAAAATTTAGCCAAGGCCCTCAGTGAAGTGGTATTTCTACAATATTTGCCTTACTTTCTTCAGAGACCATGCCTGTAAGGACATAGTTCCGTGATGCGTGAAAGCAGAAAAAGAAAACTCACTCTGGAAAAGAGAAAAACTTGCAGAAAAGACTTTTGCTCATACAGTAAGTTTTGATTGCTCTGCAAGATGAGCTACTGCTTTCACATGAGTGGCGAATGGATGTCTGGCTTGAAATAGAGAAGTCCTGTAGAGACCAATGAAAATGTTAGGGGGTACCCACAGGGAATTTCAGGTGTGAAAGAGCACGGCAATAATTTTAGGTCCAGCTCATATGAGTGGCTACTGAGGAGATTAGGAGCCACACAGCTTCTGATCACAGCTCAGGACCCCTGTTGTTAGGTCTCTTTCCTTGGAAGATTGACCTATGAGAAGATCTTCAAGGGAGAAATTTCAACAAGCTCTGCTGGAAACAATCATCAGCATGCTACTGACATCCCTGAGCTCAGCCCATTGCACATTGAGCTGGTTTGTTTGGCTTGTTTTTTCCTGTCTGCTATGGGCAGATTGAAAAAAAAACATGACCTGAATGAGTTTGTGTCTGCATCTGAATTTAATCAGTCCTTTGACTCCAGGTTAGAAGGTGAAGGGAAAATAATATTAAAAAAAAAAAAAGTTATCTTTCAGGCTAATCCTTCATATCACTTTACCAATTTCACACATTAATTAAAAGGGGAAATGAACTACATACAGCAAGCAAACAAAGCCATCCAAGTGAGAACACAGAGCAATTTTATTCAGTAACACTCCTTTTAAGGCACGGAGTCTATAAAAACCACACCAAGAGAATACTGTGCTCTGTGGTCATTTGTTAACAAAGCTGACAGGAAATCAAAACTGAAAGGATTCTTCTGTAACTGCCAACTTGCTGTAATGGAAGCCAGGGGAAATATATTTATCTGTTTACTTGACTAAGAAGAAAGAAACCAAAACATATTTTCCTCCAATACTAGAGGGAGATTAGACTGTTACTAGTCAGTTGTGTGCTATATTTTGCTCCAGGCCTTTCCTAATGTTTTGTCTTACATTCAAAACAAATAAAATATCAGCTCTTAGGAAAAGAAAATAATTTGTAGAGTATAGAAACTAAAGAGATCTTTAACATTTCACCTTTACAGCACTAAAGGATATTGTCCTACACTTCACGTAACTCAGAACTATCTCTTCATGAATTATGTTTTGCATAACAGAGATTGCATGTCCTGTAATCTAGCACAGAACTGCAGCTGCAAAAGTGGACAGTCCATTTAGAGATGTAACTCACTGGGCTTGATTTGCCCTCCAAAATTATTTTTTATTGCATTGAGAGAAATAACATGAACTAGAATGGATCTAATTACAGGACATGCTGTCACCTTACTTAGGATTTATTGTAAGAGATGGAAACTACTACTCATGATACTAAATGTGACCTCTATAGTTAGGGTCTTTACAGGAAACAGTTACCTGATGATGTGAGGAATTAAAATAATGGGAAATATTCCAAGGTCAGGCTCAGCAGTGGATTTTACCTTTGCTGCATTGATCTGATCATACAGAGCTGCCATAGATTTCCTCAACTGCTATATTTAGACAAGTTTTGTACTGCCATGTAGTTGTCAAATATTGTCAAAGGTATTTAATTTGATTAATTCTTCTGTCTGTGCAGATGCAGTGTTGTTTGTCAAACCATAAAAATATAATACAAAATTTTTAAAAGGGATGCATTTCTTAGAGACTTCTAGATAGATAACGTTTTCATAACTGGAAGAGGGCAAGAGTCAAAAGTGGATGCTTTTGCTAAGTTTATCTTTGATGGGAATCTTAACATAACTGTGTTTAGAGATGTTGCATGGGAGAAAGCAGTCCGTTTATAGTTTGCAAGATAGCTGAACCAGATAAGTTTTGTCCAACTGAAAAATTCTGCATCAGGAACCATCACTTGTAGCAAGAGATAAATTTCTATTTGCTGTCATCATGCTGTGGGGTTCTATGCTTTTTAAGTTCTGTCATAATGTTCAAAGTGCTGAGACATAAACTCGTACATAGACTTTATGACATTGCTCTTATGTATTTAATGTACCTATAGGAATTCAGCCAGAGCAGATAGACTGCCACTTCTGACATACTTAGCAACATAATATAAACATGAATAGATTATGCTGTAAGAAACCACTTAGGTCCTCATTTGGAACCATAATTAAACATATGTTTAACTTCAAGCGTAAACTTAAGTCCCATTGACAAGTGCCTTCCTTTGAAGACAGAAATAATCCAGTGAATTTATAAAGCATTGTGACTTCAGCTGAATGTGTGTAAGGATTCCAGTTGGGGATGGGAGTTGTTTATACAGTACCTAAGCCAGGAACACCATAAACATAAAAAAGACTTCCAAAACTGATATTAAAAATGTTAATGGCTCCCTTTCATTCTCTTTTTAAAACATCTTAAAATGACATTCAAAGGTTCAACAACTGCAACTATGTATGTTCAAAATTATTTCTGCTTTGACCACAGTTTGTGTAACCCCCGTGAAAATAAGATGTGGTGCAGTGGTTTAGTCTTCAGAGTCTTATTAGATGCCTTATTTTATGTCTTGGTGTAGCTGAAAGGTAATGCATGGAACATTTTAATACAGCTGTATTTTAATGGCATTCAGAGTCTATGGGGAGCACCTATAAATGGCCTGTGCGCTGGAGCTGAATTTAGAATGTATATCTTTGCAGCATCTCTATTACTTGTCTAGACACTTCTCTTAGGATTCAGAATTACAAATGACAGATTGTATACCAGGCCTGACAGTTATTTGATAGAGTACAGAGATATACTTACAACGATAATAACTTGTTTCTGATATGTGCTTCATCTAAGATCAAAATGAAGCCCAAAACATTCATGTGGCAGGGTCAACCCCCCTTTATGATTACATTATAGAATAAAAGTATGCATGTATATGTACGAAAGCACCAAGTCTTTGCTTTACAAGCTTTTTTCCTATAAATTAAACTCTGATCCATCCTCAGAAGGAGTCCTGGAGATCAAAAAAGACTTGAATGGTACACTTTAAAAAATATTATAAATACCTAAGTTAGATGAATTATTTGATTGAACCAATTGAATTATATTCAAGAAATAATGCTATGTCATTTAGCAAAGCTCAATTCCACAGCTCTACAACTGCTTTGAGATGAGCATGAAGATTTGTGGATTAACGTTGATGCCAAGAGGGGATTCACATGGAAGACCATGAAGATGCGCTTCTCCCTAGAGGAAGAAGTTCTTAATTAGTCTGCTAAAATCAATGTTTGTAGCAGTTCTTTATTACCATTGTTCTTGTCTCTGCCTCTGGCTTGCCGAGAGTCACTTTGTCTTTGTCTGTCCAGACCCTGAGTGCATTCAGGGGCCCTAACATCTTTGCCCATCTCAAGGGCTCCCCCTGCCCTGCTCACAGCCCAGAACACCATTCCAGCCCCCAGTCCATCAATCACGCCCAGTGAGGCCGTAGGACACCATCTCCACCTGCCCTGAGTCTATCCCAGGATCATCCTGTTCTTATTGCAAAGTGTTTTCACAATGAGGACAGTCAGACATTGGAATCATCTCCCAAGAGAAGTAGTGGATTCCCCTACACTGGACAGATTTAACACTCAGCTGTGCCATCTCTTTTTCACTACACTATCAAACTAGCACGCAGTCACAAACACTTACTGTTACTGATGCCACTGCCTAGTTCACACCTTCTTTTCCCCTAGCTCAGTGATTAGCAGGCATGAAGACAATGATTTTAAGCATCTTCAAGTGAACAAGAAATGTATAATCACTGCTTTTTATTTATTTTTAATTTGCTGTCTTTGAAATTAACTATGACACCTATTCAACATTTTCAAATGATGATAGATAGTGAGGATCCTGCAGAATTTTCATTTCACATCAGGCTATTTTTACACAACGATTTTCAGAATAATTTCCATATTGTTAAATTAACTAAACATTATAGTTGCTGCATCCACCCCAAGAAGAAATTTACATGGTTTGTACAGCAGCTGTGTACAAAAGTTTAGTACATGGTTAATATATCCAAGCTGAATGGAAAGTGCAAGGGAAATTCTAAAGAGGTAGAGTGCAACTAACACTGAAAGTTGGCAAAGAAGAGACACAGTTTAACACAAGCTGTTCCTCTCCAATATCATAGTGACAGTTTCATATAAATGACATTTCGTGAGCAATAAAATGACAAATACAGCATTAAAATTGGAGACAGATTGCTAAATGGATTAAACTGCAAGTATCTTTCTTCTTCCACATGCATATTTTATCTTGCTGAAAATTATATGCCAATGTTGTTCATATTGCCAGATCTTAAATTGAGCTTTAAAATTCATTCAGTTCCACCATGCAATAGCTTTTTGAGAAGAGGAGATTCAGAACTGACATTTTTTAGTTTCCTTGAACATCCCAGACTGTTCTGCAAACACTTCCATGTATGAAGTGGCAGCCACATGTAGGGCCTTGTACATGTATAAAGTAACTGAAGAACAATAAAAAGGTCTCTCTTTTTAGATGATCTTTCAAAACCAATGATTTCTTTAAGGCTCAGGTTTGAGCATCAAAGATTGTTATAAAGCTTGGTCTCAGTATGTCAATAAACTACATATTTAGAGGTTAGAAAATAAACCAGTCAAGGCACAAAACACTGTTCAAGATACAAGTAAGAAAACCAAATAAAACAGATTCCTGTCTATGAAGCTGGCAAAACATATTTAAAGACAAAGTTAATCAGATAGCTCTCTAGGAGGACTTCTAAAGTAATACATAAAGAGAAGTACACAGCAAGTTCTATGAAAGGCTGTCAGATTTCTACAGCATACAAATGAAGTTTTATTTTGGGTTCAGTAAGATGATTTAGTGTAAGGATTAATATTCATTACAGAGTATTTTAAGAATAGTTTCCTTATTATGTCATTTAAACTCCCCAGCAGTCTGCTGATTTTAAGGTATATTTTCATACATGATTTGATTGCAGACTTGAGCAACTTGTCAAGTGTGGCCCATAGCTTGTGCAATTACAATGAACAAGATGTTGCTTTGTTAACAAGAAATAAGGAAGTTTGATTTCCTGTGACTGTATCTCCCTTAAATATCTTCCAATGTGGTAACACAAAATCTGCCTCACCAAACCACAAGGAGCAGTATTGTGAGATGTCCAGGGTTCTGTGTGTGCCAAAATGTAATTGTTTTGTGGATTTCTACCCTTCTTTGAAAGTGAAGTTGTTCAGAAGATTCAAAAGTAGTTGGAGAAGGATGGGCCAAGGGGCACCTGGACAGCAGGGATCTGACCATGAACCAGCAATGCAACATCACAGCAAAGCTGTCTAATAGCCATCTGTGCTGCAGGGTCACAAACATTTTTAAGGTCTTGGAATGTCTGGGGAAGGTGGGACTCTTCAGCCTTGTGAAGGGGTGTCTTACTGGGGGGGGTGGGGTGTGTCTTGGACTACATGACCTCTAGAGGTCCCTTTCACCCCAGTTCATTCTATGATCCTCTAATTATCAACACCTCATGGGAGAGTGTAAAGAGGATGGGAGCAGGCTCTTTTCAGTTGTATCCAGCCAGTGGCAGGACAAGACACAATAGGCATAAACTAAATTACAGGAAATGACAATTTGAATACAATTTAAAAAATATTATTGGACCACTAGATGGATAAAGAACTGGCTTGATGGCCGCACCCAAAGAGTGGCTGTCAATGGGTCCATGTCCCAGTGGAGGCCAGTGACAAGCAGAGTCCCTCAGGGATCAGTCCTGGGACCAGTCTTGTTCAACATCTTTGTCAGTGACATGGACAGTGGCATTGAGTGCACCCTCATCAGGTTTGTTGATGACACCGAGCTGTGTGGTGCAGCAGACACGCTGGAGGGAAGGGATGCCATCCAGAGGGACCTTGACAGGCTGGAGAGGTGGGCCCATGACAACCTCATGAGGTTCAACAAGACCAAGGGCAGGGTCCTGCATCTGGGTAGAGGCAATCCCAGGCACAAATACAGGCTGGGCAGCGACTGGCTAGAAAGCAGCCCTGAGGAGAGAGATTTGGGGGTGCTGGTGGAGGAGAAGCTCAACATGAGCTCTCAATGTGCACTTGCAGCCTGGAAAGCCAATCAGATCGTGGGCTGCATCAAGAGAAGTGTGGCCAGCAGGTCAAGGGAGGTGATTCTCCCCCTCTACTCAGCTCTGGTGAGACCCCACCTGGAGTACTGCATCCAGTTCTGGAGCCCCTATTACAAGAGGGATACGGAGGTGCTGGAAGGTGTCCAGAGAAGGGCCACGAGGATGATCAGAGGGCTAGAGCACCTCTCCTATGAGGACAGACTAAAGGAGTCGGGGCTGTTCAGTCTGGAGAAGAGAAGGCTCTGAGGTGACCTAATTGTGGCCTTCCCGTATCTGAAGGGGGCCTACAAGAAGGCTGGGGAGGGACTTCTCAGGATATCAGGTAGTGATAGGACTAGGGGGAATGGAATGAAGCTGGAGGTGGGGAGAGTCAGGCTGGATGTGAGGAGGAAGTTCTTCCCCATGAGAGTGGTGAAGCCCTGGAATGGGTTGTCCAGGGAGGTGGTTGGGGTGCTGTCCCTGGAGGTGTTTAAGACCAGGTTGGATGAGGCTCTGGCCAGCCTGATCTAGTGTGGGGTGTCCCTGCCCATGGCAGGGGGGTTGGAACTAGATGATCCTTGTGGTCCCTTCCAACCCTGCCTGATACTATGATACTAAGAAATTCTTTAGAGAGAAAGTGATCAGTCATTGGAATGGGCTGCCCAGGGAGGTGGTAGAGTCACTGTCCCTGGAAATGTTTAAAATAAGACTGGATGAGGCACTTAGTGCCATGGTTTAGTTGCTTAGATGGTGTTGGGTGATTAGTTGGACTCTATTTCAAAGGTTTTTTTCCAACCTGGTTAATTCTGAATGAAGAATGGGTATTCTCTTGTCACAACGTTCTTTTCTCACTGATTCTTTCTGTAGAGAAGTGTGACTGACTTCCAAGCCAGCTTGAACTTTTTCCTCTGCATTTACCACCATGAAATATAACCACAATAGAGAAGATGCAGTCTTTGTCTGTCCTTTTTGAAATTTGTCTTGTGATTCATGAGAAGTGATTCTCACTTTCCAACCTGCCCCTCTTCCTGAAGGCTTCCTGTTCAGAACTGATTGATAAGTGAATGCATTTTCCAGATATGCTTTATTGCCTTTTCCCCCTCCTTTCCTTCATTATTTCTGAAAAGGAGCAGTGAGGGGGAAGAGATGGCCTGTAAATGAGGCACAAAAGCAGAGATTTATTGAATGATAAGAGCAGATTCAAGGGGCCTCCAGGTAAAAATAGTATAATTAGCATAATATCATCTGACTAAACAGCTCCTGCTCCACCACCACCAATTTGCACTCATCCCAGAGCTGGGGGGAAGACCCTCACCAGCCAAGGTACCACACAGAGGAGCTCAGCCCCAGGAAGGAAGCCCAGCCAGCACCCGTGGATAATATTGGAATGGTCATCAAGTTTTTTCCTACCTAACCGGGGGGCCACCAGGCCCCCCGGCCTTTGTTGTCACCACCACCATCACCCAGTGTGCACCATGGGCACTCACCAGTGATGAGAGGAGGATCCCTCAAGCCCAAATGGGCTCAGCTCGGGGCTTCTGCCTTTCCTGGAGCGGAATAAAAAGGGGAGTGGGTGGGGAGGGCCAAGTGGCCACACCTGGGGTAGGAGGAGACTCCAAGAGAGCCCAGGTGCTCTGGGGTTTGAGGGGAATAAGGGGGAATATAAAGCAGGTGAGGGAGTTTTAGGGTAGCAGGTTATGATAGGATGAGGAGGAGTGGGAAAAAAAAGAAATAGAAATGGGTAGATTCAGATGAGATGTTAGGAAGAAGTTCTTCACCATGAGGTTGCTGAGACTCTGGAACGAGTTGCCCAGGGAGGTGGTGGAAGCCCCATCTCTGGGAGTTTTTAAGGCCAGGCTGGATGTGGCTCTGAGCAACCTGATGCAGTGTGAGGTGTCCCTGCCCATGGCAGGGGGATTGGAATTGGATGATCCCTGAAGTCCTTTCCAACCCCAACAATTCTATGATTCTAAAATTTTTGCAGTTTAGGCTGGATGTCAGGAAGAAATCCTTCACAGAAAGAGCGATTGGCCATTGGAATGGGCTGCCCACGGAGGTGGTGGAGTCAGTGTCCCCGGAAGTGTTTAAAGTAAGACTGGATGAGGTATTTAGTACAATGGTTTAGTTGATTAGATGGTGTTGGGTGATAGGTTGGACTTGATGATCTTGAAGGTCATTTCCAACCTGGTTAATTCTGTGATTCTGTGATACTGTGAGGGTGCTTGAACGCTGGAGCAGGCTGGTAGTTGTACAAAGGTGTCATGGAGTCTTTATCCTTGCAGATATTTAAAAGTTGCCTGGAAATAGTCCTGAGCAATCAGCTGTTGGTGATTCTACTTTGAGAGAGGGGGGTGGTCAAGATGACCTCCAAGGGTCCCTTCCAACTTCAACCATTCTGTGATCCTGTTTCCTTAGGAAGCCCATCTAAACATATGTATATAAAATCTTCAAAATACCTCTGAATATGGTTCTTCTTCATTCATTCTTGTAGAACAAGTGATTTGCTTATGGGAGTCTACTCATACACTCTGCAAGCCCCATCATTTGTAGGATATGCAGAGACAACATTTGAATGGAAAAAACCCAACTTATCAGAAACCTCTAGATTTGTGAAAAGTGCTGTACATCTTACTGTCACTGATTTGTTAACCAAAATCCTCTTTTCTGCTAATACTAAAACACTAGGAAAACTGATGAGCATCTCATCATGCAACCTTGTCTACAATATTCCATTAGAAACAACCAGCAAGTCACTTTAGAATTATTGAGCATAGGAGAAAGGAACCCAATTTTTGTTTTGTTTTTATTTTATTCCTTCTCTGTCAAAATCTTGCTTTAGAGAGTAGAATCTAATTTTTTATATATTCTGATGATAATGGTAGCCTTGAAGAATTTGCAAGTTATCAAAAAGGAAGCGAAGATTCCATCAAACTGGCCATAAAGAAATACGTTCATCTTGTACAAACCATGGTTGCTAGGTAGATTCCACTTCCTATTAATGGACTATGGAAATGAAATGCTGTCAGATTGCTTAGGTCTTGGATATAGCTGCACAAAACTGCCTTTATGCCAAGGCACAAGTGAGAGAAACTGCACTGAAAAAGTTACAGGGCCTTAACATGGAATATATTGAATGCCTGGTGAAGGGCTAAGGGCCCTTGGCTTCACTAAAGCAAAGAACTGTGCAGAATGAGGACCTCATTCTGTAAAATAATCTTCTGATTAAGCATGTGGTATTTTTTTCCTTTTCTGAAATGAGTGTGTGCACATTAACATCTGTAAATGTCAGACAAGTGATCTGCTCTATTGAGCATTCTCAGTTTAAATCTGTCTAATGCATGCCTTGTCTTAGTAAAGATACAGATGCTTTCTGTGGTCCTATAAAAATGTGCATTTTAATGATGAATGGGAGAGTTTATAGACCCAATTACTCTGGTCTCCTTTGAAGCAGGAAAACTGGCGATTCCTTATCTAGACTTTAGCAGGTTGAGATAAACCTTGATAGCAAAAACTATCTGGATTGTCAGAGCTTTTAGCTACAGTAAACTAAAACTAAAAGCAGCTGTTAGTCAAAAAGGAACAATACCCATTCATTTGCAAGATGTTCTGTAGTGGCTGGGATAGTGTTTAATGAGTTTTTTTCTTAGGATGAGACTATTGTAAAAAATGTAAGTTATACACGTGGACACTCACACGCACAAATCACCGAGTGATGTAAAACATGAAGCATTTAAAGAAATCTTGTTTGGCTAACACACAGTAGTCATTTGGAAGAAATGATCCATGGTGATCACTGTGTTCACAAAACTGTAGCTCAGTTCCAACAACACAGGAGTGAGCTTGCACTCACTGTTACGAAATGTTGTTGTCTACAGATCTGTTATTCCCATGTGATTTCTGAAATAGTAAAATTACCCTGACTGAGAAGTACTATTCTGTCTGCTTCTTGGTTTTGTTTTGCTTTTTTGCTCTTAAATATATTGAAATTACATAGACAGTGCAGACTTGTGTCTGAATCATTACCAGTCTATTTTATTGTATTACATAAGACAATGATTCTGACTCCCTCTGGGTTCTGTACTATGTTTCTGCCAAGTTTCTATGAAGTTTTCTGGTATGAATTTAAGTCTGTGTTTTAGTTAATATGACAAACAGGGAAAGATACTAATTCAATTTGTAGTAAGACTTCAGCGTGTTCACTTTGTTTATAAAACACTGTTCAGCAGGTTAAAAAGCTGTGTGAACAGTCAAAAATTAAGCCTCCTGTACTTATGAATTATTTCCCTGATGTCTCTGAAAATGTCTATATCATACATACTGTATCTCTACTTTCCCAAACCATTCTGGAAATACAAATAACCAAACCTACAAGACCAAAGTTTTGCTTGACAAATAGGGGCAACAATCCACCTGATTTTTGAGGGGCAAAAAATTTACATCAGTTAAAAACCTCCCTTCTGACTGCAAGAGTCTAATTTCTGCTTGATTTTCCTGTGTTTTCTGTGCAAACCCAACTTCTGCATGCAAACCTCAATCAACTTTGCTTGGATTACAGCAGATGTTCCCTTGAAAATCAGTTTGGACACTTACAAAATTCAGCCTACCCTAATACTTTGCAATGGCAATGTAATTTCAATTCTGTTCTGGGATTTATATGTTCACTATTGTCCACAAGACAGTGCTGAGGATCTGCTGTGGAATATTAGGCTGGCAAAGGAGAGGAGTTTTGTTATTATAAAGTAATCTTCCCACAGTTTATCTGCACACACCTACTAAACGTTTACCGTAACTATTCAAGAGTGAAGAAGCACAATTTTACTTCTGATTTATTTCTGTGACGGCATCAATGCTCAGATGAAGCTTGAGTCTTCATCAAACTCCCAAACTGAATTCTACAGAGGTTATTTCTTCTAATGGAGAAAGACGAATTCATAGCCTGTGGAAAGCTGAGGGCTACTTTTACCCTTTTCTTTCTATTTTATCATAATCAGACTTGCATTGTTGTTTTCTAGGCAGATTTTCCCATCTTCATATGAATATTCTGGCCATGGCTTATGCTGGAACTTGGCAGATTGATCCACAGTTACAAATTTTCCTTCCAAGGACCTTGAGCTTGTCATGTGAACCAAAGACTTAGGAACCTTTTTTCCAGGATTTCCTGTTTAATACTGTAATATGATGGTGCTTGGTATATTCAGTTTCATCACTGGTTCATTTCCAGTTTAAAGTGCCTGGAACCAGAATGGGAAAGAATGGGTATCTGAGCTTCTCTAACGTAGCTTTTCTAATCCCTTGAACAGTTTTGAAAAGAAGTTAGTGTTTCTGAGATTTGCAGATAGATTTCCAGGCTGTTGAATTCAATTGCCTGCTCTGTGGCCTGTATATGTACAGCTGAGTCTCCTTTTCCACTGAGAACAAGTGAAATAACAGGAAATGTTCATCTCCTTCATTCACTTGGGATGCACCCTACTAATTTTCACTCTGCAGAAGTGGAAACCTCCAAATCTGCACATTAAAGATGATTTCAAAGCTGCAGGATGTTACGCTCATTTTAGGATATAATCCAATATCCCTATAGGGTTTTTCTCTCCCTGAAGCCATGGTCTGCTGGCCTCAATCATGATACAGGCATTGATGCCAATTCAAAAGAGACAGGGATCTGCTGGAGAGACTCCAATGGAGAGCCTCAAGGATTATTGGGGAACTTGAACATCTCTGCTGTGAAGAGAGAGACCTGGGTCTGTTTAGTCCAGAGAAGAGAAGGCTGAGAGGGAAACATATCAATGTCTATAAATACCTGAGGGGTGGGTGTCAATATGAAGGTGCCAGGCACTTTTTGGTGGTGCCCAGTGATGGGACAAGAAGCAACAGGCACAAGTTAGAACACAGGAGGTTCCGCATCAACATGAGGAGACCTTCATGGTGAGGGTGCTGGAGCACTGCAACAGGCTGCCCAGAGGGGTTATGGAGTCTCCTTCTCTAGAAACTTTCCAAACCCTCCTGGATGCATTCCTGTGTGACCTGCCTGAGGTGATCCTGTTTTGGCAAGGTGGTTGAACTTGATCTCTGGAGGTGCCTTCCAACCCCTAACAGTCTGTGATTCTATGACCTGGACCAGTCAATGATCTTGTGAAAATTACCAAATCTACACAGAGGTATTTGTGCTCTATTACAACGGGTTTCATTTATGACAACATAAACCTTTCAGGTTTTGTCCAGGACATTTGGACAGATTTCTGGTGTGGTTGCCCATAAAATTGGATTGCAGTAGAGCTTTGGCCAGTATCTAAAAGTCTATCCATCATCTCATCAGAAGAAGTACTTGTGATGAGCATGAGGGGTGAGCTTTAAGGCAATGAAAAGAGGCAGTCTACAAACGTAGAATTAGGTTGTCCTGGAAAACAGAGCTGCTGTTTTGGAGGTGATACATTCTAGAGATCTAAGTACCAACTGATATGGGATTTATGACATTAGAACTTCATCTGCTTCTGTTTATTCTGTATTTCCAGCTGTAGATAGTATTCTGATGCTTATGTGGGAGAGAGAGAAGAACTACTTCTTTTGTCTCTCCTCATTAGAAACTTGATGTTGGTTGATAACAACTCCTGTTACTTAGGTGTAAATAATGAATGCAGGTGCACCAACTCATACTATTGAGTAAAACTGAACTTTCTGGATTTTATACTTCCTGTAACTCAACCAAATTATTTGTTTGGTTCTCTATTTGCAAGCAAGACATTTTCACATATGGAGATTGCTGAGAGACAAATCCAGTTTTAGAAAATATAAGTGAAAGTATGAGTGGTAGAAAAGAGAGAAAAGGTAGGCAAACCTGTTACTTCTAACATAAATATGAATTAAAATGCTGTATTAAAAAAAAAAAGATTAATTTTTATTTTTTTTTTTTTATAACTTACAATTCCAGACATTCTGATCCTGACAGAGCCAATCTGATTTCATGAGAACATTAACCTGATTTGGAGCCAGGAAATAGGTGTAAACATCAGATCTCATTAGATTTTCCTGAACTGTATAGAAAATGAGGTTTATTTCATGTCATGTATAATTAGACACTTACTGTAATTATTCCAATTTATTTCACATCAAGACTCTTGCACTGAATCCTTTTAAGACAAGAATTGAAATCTCCTGTGCCCCAAGGCAGATCAAAGCAAAATTTGTCATGTCTTATCAGTCTAGAGCACAATCAACATTCTTATCTGTCCCCCAGTAACAGCCAACTCCTGAGGCCTCAACGAATGACAAAACTTCAGAACAGCAGAGAATGCTTGCAGATGACATCTGTACATAAGAAAAGAAGAATGTGCATTTTCTAAAGGATTATTTAGAATAACAACAATTCATTTATTCTAAACTACTTTTTAGACCGAGTCTGTCCAGAGGTGTTTTTCAGCTATGTCCTTATGAAAAATTATTCCCATTATTCATGACAAATTATCTCAATACAGTTGAAAGCTTCTTCTATCTGCCTTCTCTGCATGGACAGCCCATTTTCTAGAAGGATTTTTGACAGGTTTAAGCTGTTTGGGTTTGTGTATTTAATTTAGTTGTACACAGGCATTAAGGTGCAGCATCTAACGGACAGCATCAGAATTCTCAAGGCCAGTGGATCAAAAAAGAGTAATAAAACCACTGATTTCCTAGCAAAATAAGGCAAACTGAATGAAGGCCCATATGTTGAGAAAGTAGATATTATTTTCTAATTTATGTTGTTTTCCACCTAAAATCTTGTGTTTGATGTTCATCTGGCCTTCTTCAGGTAATTCTAGACCAAAATCTGCTTCTTCCCAGGTTTTGACTGTTGTGGTCTACTTGCATCAGCCTTGAAGTTAATTAGACTTGCATTATGTTTTAGATATATTTTCACAGTTGCTCCACAGCCTTCAGGATGAAAGAGTCTCACCCTCTTCTTAGCTTAGCCTTAATGTTGTGAAAATTAGACCAACTTCAGTAAAAAAATGAAAAAGAGAGAAAATCTGAGAGAAAAAATGTAGAGAATTTCTTCTCTACATCTCCAAAGATGTTACCACTTATCATATTTACTACTTGTTAGTCCTAATGTAATGCAAAAGAAGTTCATTCAAGCAGTACCATCTGACAGTGGAATAAGAGGCTGAGTACTCCATCATCTGAGAAATCAAATTGAGAAGAGTTTGCAGACAGGAAGGGCAACACTTTGTCCTCCTTTACCTCTGTGAGGTTTTGCATGTACTCAGAACTTACTGGTCAACAGATGTCAAAGGCTGGAAAACTGTTTTGTGAGTCCAAAAGGAGTAAATATGAGATAACTCCTGAGGTAATTGATATTTTACTTAAAATGAGCACATGCCTTAGAGCAGAGTTCTAAGGACTTCATGAGGAAAATTCACAGACTGAAACCTTTCTACTTAGGAGTTTATGTGGGGATTTTGGAAAATTACTAATTTGGATTAGACCTCTATATTTAAGCTAGTTAAAGATAAGTGAGATCATTCCAAACCACTAACAATTATAAGTAGGAGTTGAATTTACATGCTAGTTTATTTTGTGAGTGAGGCCAAAGTGCCTGTTATGACTAAGGAAGTTATTTGAGACTTTTTAGGGGCTGCTCAAATGGCTGAATCCTCACATTCTTGTCTAGCTGATGTCAAAGGCACTTCTGAGAAAGGTCAGAAACTTCAATGACTCTTTTCAGCTTATCAGCTCCACAATACTTTCATATTACCATAGTAGTACCAGAGTGTAGGAGAAGGGCTGCTTTTGGATAGCTTTGGAACAGCTATGTTTTGCCCTTGAGTTAGGAATGCACACCTTATCAGTAATTGAGGGAAAGAAAGAGGGAAATGTAGGGGAAGATTTGTCCATGCTTGAGTTAGAGAAGGCTGTGTTTAATCTTTGACTTAGAAAAGAATGTAAGCATCTTGAATACACTAGACTAGACTAGACTAGACTAGAATAAACCAGGCTGGAAAAGACCTTTGAGATCATCAAGTCCAACCTATCACCCAACACCATCTTATCAACTAAACCATGGCACCAATCACCCAATCCAGTCTCTTCTTAAACACCTTCAGTGATGGTGACTCCACCACCTCCCTGGGCAGCCCATTCCAATGGGAAATCACTCTTTCTGTGAAGAATTTCTTCCTAACATCCAGCCTAAATCTCCCCTGGTGCAGCTTGAGACTGTGTCCTCTTGTTCTGGTGCTGGTTTTCTGGGAGAAGAGATCAACCCCCATCTGGCTGCAACCTCCCTTCAAGTAGTTGTAGAGAGCAATAAGGTCTCCTCTGAGCCTCCTCTTCTCCAGGCTTCTTGTAACTGAGGAGAAAGACTTGGCAGAATTTGGTTGGATGTGTTGAAATATTGTTTTGCTATTTTAGCCTATTGTATGGCTTAATTACACACATGCCAATAGAAAATAACTAATTAAGATGTGACACCTATGCTTTCTAAAAGAGTATATAACTTTGTTGTGTAACGTAATAAATGTCTTTGCCTGGTAACATCTTGGCCTGGAAGCTGTGCTTGTAGTGCCTTTGGGGTGATCAAACACCTACCCCCATATTACTACACCAGAGGAGGATTCCTCATCAGTTAAATGGGCTGTCTTGGATAAAGGTCAGTTGTGGAAGGAAGGTCCATCATCAGCTAATTTGTTTTGTGCCTGGCAGGCTATTATTTTGCTGTGGAAAAACCTTAAGCCCACAGTATAATGGCATTACTGTCTGGTATTCGTAATTCTAGCCACACAGTCGTCTTTCTTCAAAATTCATCTGCTCATTATTTGCTGAAGTCAACTTAACTTTTCTTTTTTTTTTTTTTTTTTCTTTTTAACAAGATGCAAAATTAAGTAAACAACATATGTTGTTAATTCAAAGGATTAACAAAAGAGTGGAGTTTTTTCATGCTCTAAAATCCTGTCTGTTGAATATGTGCAATATATTTTCTGCTTTTGCTAATTTCTCCTGCTTCTAAGTGTTTGCATTCAGGAGCTGAAAAGGACTTATATGTGAATTACACATGTATTTTGAGTCATGAATTTATCCTTCTGAATAGATAATTTATATACTCACGCAAATTCCTTTTTCTTTTCTTTTTTTTTTCCTTCTTAATTTATCAGTCATTGTACAAACATTATGAGCACAAACATTTATCTTGGTCTTTAGGAAACTATTGCATATGACTGAGGAAGTTGAAGTTCCTATTTTCTGCACTGGAGCATGATTTCATCCCTGGATTAGTGACACTATGTCACTATGTTTAGTATACATGACTTATACGTGCTTTCATAACAACCAGCAGTTTAACCCTGCTGTTGCTAACATTTTTTTTTTCAGTGGTACAGAACTGTGCACAATGACTGACTGGACAGATGGTCAGAGTCCAACAGGATGACATTCAACAAATCCTAGTGCTGGGCGCTGCACTTTGGCCACGGCAACCCCATGTGGAGCTACAGGCTGGGGTTGGAGTGGCTGGACAGCTGCCAAACAGAAAGGGACCTGGGGGTGCTGATTCACAGCCGCCTGAACATGAGCCAGCAGTGTGCCCAGGTGGCCAAGAAGGCCAATGGCATCCTGGCCTGCATTAAGAATAGTGTGGCCAGCAGGAGCAGGGAAGTCATTGTGCCCCTGTACTCAGCATTGGTTAGTCCGCACCTTGATTCCTGTGTCCAGTTCTGGGCCCCTCAGTTTAAGAAGGACATTGAGACACTTGAATGTGTCCAGAGAAGGGTAACGAGGCTGGTGAGAGGCCTTCAACACAAGCCCTATGAGGAGAGGCTGAGGGAGCTAGGATTGTTTAGCCTGGAGAAGAGGAGACTCAGGGGAGACCTTATTGCTGTCTACAGCTACCTGAAGGGAGGTTATAGCCAGGTGGGGTTGGTTTCTTCTCCCAGGCAACCAGCACCAGAACAAGAGGATGCAGTCTCAAGCTGCACCAGGGGAAGTTTAGGTGCGAGGTGAGGAGAAAGTTCTTCACTGAGCGAGTCATTAGCAATTGGAATGGGCTGCCCAGGGAGAGGGTGGAGTCACCATCCCTGGAGGTGCTCAAGAGGGGATTGGATGTGGCACTTGGTGTCATGGTTTAGACATGACGTCTGTGGACAGGTTGCATTTGATGATCTTTGAGGTGTCTTCCAACCTTGGTGATTCTATGATTCTATGATATTTACCTGAATATTATAAATGTGATAATGGAAATGAGCTTTTGTGCCAAGCCCAAACTCATATTGAAAATCTTGCCATTAAAACCAATAAAGATTTATCTAAAAGGCATTGGTGGAAAAAAATCTGCCTGATTTATTTTTAATGTCCCTTTTCACAGAATCACAGAAGCATTCAGATTGGAAAAGACCCTTGAGATCATCAAGTCCAACCACTGACCCTACTTTACAAAGTTAGCCCCTGAACCATATCTCCAAACACCACATCTAAATGACCTTTAAACACATCCAGGGATGGTGAATCAATCACCTCCCTGCACAGCACATTCCAATGACTGGCCACTCTTTTTGCAAAAAAACTTTTCCTAACGTTAAGCCTAAACCTACGCAGTCACAGCTTGAGGCCATTCCCTCTTGTTCTGTCACTAACTACCTGTAAGAACAGACCAGCACCAACCTCTCTACAACATCAAGCAAGGAAAAGTAAAGGGGTAACTTTATTCTACACTCAATCCTTTCCTACCCTTCTAGTTTCCAGGAAAGTCTCTGACTCACATTTTTACTGATATTCTCCAACTCATAACTTTGTCTAAATTGTTCATTGGCTTAGAATAACGTTTATGTCAATGTAGTGTTTGTATATGTGTTCCTTTAAATATCAACTCACAGGAGTATTAATGTACAGAATTATGATTAAATACCAGCAAATATTATTTGTATGTTAAATGGTCATCCAGGCAGGAGATTGAGCCATGTGAGGCTTAGCTGGCCAATCAAAAAATGTGAGTAAAATGTAATGAATAAAGCTGAAAAGCTGGCAAACAACTGGAGTCTGAAAATCACCTAATCAAAAGTCAAAAAGAATGAAAGAACAATTAAAATGTCTCATTTAGTAAAATTTACCTATATCCTGTCTTTTCACAAGCAATTTGGTAAAATCTCTGGGTTATCTGAATGTCAAACTCCTTTTCTCAATGCTCATTGCTTCTCTTATTATCAATTCAATATTATCTTTAGTTAATAGAGTGAGCATTACTGCATTCTACTTGCTCTAGGAACCCTTCTATGGCAAAACATATCCATCCAGACACAGTTTAGAATATTCTCTATGTTCTGAATAAATTCAAACCTGTGTCATGCAACATAAAATTAATGATATTTAGTTCTCTTTGCCTATGAATAAGGCAGTAGTAGGATCAGTTGTTATATGTTTAGTATTTCTTTGCAGTACCGATATAACCTAGATCTATATTCAATACCTTTAAATTATGAAAATAAATTGTGAACATTATAAGAATTGAAAAATGTTATTCTCTCCCATTGCTTATCTCCTAAATTCTTTATTATGCACTGAAACCCATTCAATGTATGACCTATAAAATTAAAAGACAGACCAGGAAGTATAGAAAGGTTTCATGAAACTGCAACAAAATCTTCAGAAGAAAACAAAGACACTGAGATGTTAAATGCCGTGACAAATTTATTATGCAGTTATTCTATGATTTAAACTGATATTCACTGTTAGGAACATTTTGAAATGCAAATGTACAGTTTGGAATTGGTTTAGGGTGAATATAAAACCACATAATCCTCAAAAGTGTATTTTTAGTCTATAAATTAATAGCAAATGCTTGATTCTAACCCACAGAAAATCAGAGAATGGGAATATTATCTTATATGTCTGATTTAATCAACTATTCCACATTTTCACTATTCATTTACACATGATGTGCATGCTAAATATTATTTATTTAAGTTACATAATCATCAGGAAGAAAGTAATTTAGCTTTTGTTTCACATATTCTGTATAAGCTTTATTAAAGATCTGCATACTTGTACAGAATTCTGTCAGTTGTTTGTATTATAATGCAGTCTGCATTTCATTGTCTTCATCTACTCAATTATTTGTAATCTTTTTTGACATCCTGTCCATGAAGACCTGTCTGAAATCAGGCATCTGCTTCTGATTAGGATCAGTTGTGATTTACACATATCAACTTCTAATCTTGCTTTAGTCACTGGACCTTCGTGTGGTCACTAGTCCCTACTGGCTGAATGATTTCTAATTTGATTATCCTGCATTAGTCACCATCTACCAGATGTAGACATGAAAAAATTTCCCAGTAGGTTTATAAAGTCATTTATGACAGGAAGCAATTTTTCAGTGCATTCATCACTTCTGTCTCCATCACGCCATTTCTTTCAACAAAGAGTTTTTGAAATATAATACCAAAAAAAGGTGAAATCATACAGCTCCATATATAATTGTAATGATGATGCCTCCGAGGTTTTGATATAGCCTAAGCTCAGCTGAATTGTTCAGTGAAAAGGCAGTATTTTATATTTTAAATTATTCATGTTAACTTCTATATACTTCTGGTTTTACTTGCAATTATCAGTGCTCATTATATTTACAAATACATTAAATTTCAGTGCTTCTTCACAAAGTCATGAATTATTTATTCTTAGTGGTATGTGATTAATTTCCAGTCATACTGTGCAAACCATGTTACATTAGCACTATACTAGTTGCTAGCCACATTTCGTCTCTTTGTTGATTAAGCTAAAAGTACTAATAGAAACAATATATACTAATACATAACTAATACTAATACATAACAAAATCCAGATGTTTGTATTAGTATTTTTTAGTTGCAAAAAAATAGAAAATAGTAAAACTGTTACTAAATGGATTTTTCAAGGAATTGTGAAGTCAAGAACATGACAGAAATGGCCAGTTATGGCTTTGCAGCTAGGTCAGTGAGTATTGAAGTATATCCCTTAAATATCCAGTAGTCATTTTACTTTCTCTGATTTTTCTTTAAGGTCAATTTCATCAGAGTTATTTTATCTATTTAATTTTAGAGTGAAATAAAAATATGTATGGAATGGATTTTTTTGGTTGGTTGGTTTTGCATTTTTGCAAAAGAAGACCACGAGTAAGAGAATTGCTGTTACTTCCATTATGGATTAAAATCTCTCCAGCAACCCATTGCTATTTCTTTGCAATGAATCTTGTGGATCTGATTGTTCCATTTATAGAACTCCCTAGAAGCTGTTCAACTGCTTCATCTGAGAAAAGAACATTTGATGACCTCCTAAGGCCATTTACTCATGACAGGACCCTGAACTGAATGAAATTAGTATTTTAGAAAAATATTAATCAACTTTTTATCCAAGAAGCAGAAGATGCACCTTACAGCCAGAACATTTCAAATATCAGTCCTGAAACCCTTTCAGCCATTCAAGACTTCAGTTTCTCACATCAGGAAAGTTAGTTCACCTGTTTTTTCTGGAACACTTTATTCTCCGGAGTGTATCTAAGGAATTATACTAAAGCAGGATGACCTGAATGTAATCATTGTGTAGATTTTGTTGAATCAAGACAGAATTGTTGAGTCAAGACAGAATTAGGTTTTATGAAATTGAGAATGGAGTATGATTAAGGGGCAGTGAAAGAAAGATAGGGGAGTTAGAAACAGTAATAGTCTTTCTATTCAGATTTTTTTCTTCCTGGTAGACATGAAATTTTACCCAAAGAAAACTTGTTAATGTACACAATTCTGAATTTATTTTATTTTAATAATATAATACTCAGGGGGGAAAAAAAAATCAGAAAGATCCTAAGCACTTCAGCATTGCTTTTTGCGGGAATGAAGTCAATTTGAGTGGACTAAACTAAATGCTAAGCATGTTGTTTATGTCCCTGGTCTGCCTAATTAAAGGATGAAGAAAGCTAATCACTTGTAACAGGGGAATTTTCTATTATTTTCTTTTCTCTATTTCCAGAATTCCTTTATTTCCCACATTTAAAGTATTTTTTAAAAATTATTTTTAATTGACTACATAGAGATTCTGAGAAATCTGTTTAGCAACAGCAACATAAATTAATTGTATTTTGCTGAACCTCGTGGTAAGCTTCAGCTCTTCATAGGTTTTATAGCCAACAACACAGAATATCCTGAACATTCACTGATTATGTTTGGCCTTCTATTGCACAGCTTATTGTTATAGAATGTAATTAAGCACTGCCTAAGGCAAAGAGTTGTGTGCATCTTTCTCTTTCAGGGGTACACTGGTCAAAGTATGAGATGGTATTTCCGTTTTTTCTCATTGTGCTAGCTCATATTTCTGTTTGTTTCTCTATGGGCCACTTTGAGCAAAGCAGATATGAATTTACTCCATGATCTACAGCTAAGGCATATTTCCTTAGTGGAGAGCTGGCTGAATCTGAGCTGAAATCTGACATGTGGTTTATTTTAATGGGAAATTTCTTTTGTTTCATCATGGCATTTGTCATCTCAAAGTAACTGCAAGTTGTACTCATATATATCTTCTCCCTTGAGTGGGATTTCCCTTGTGATGGGAAAAACCCAGCAGTCTGATGAAATCTGAGTACTGAAAAGGAACACCTTTTCTCAGTCTCCAAGTCTCTGAAACACAAAGTAATAGCATCCCTGCAGTAAGATAGGCATACTACTATCGAAGTATATATCTTTTTTTATACTTGGGTTTAGTAGAAGCAGAATGTCTCATGCTCTCCTGCAGGAAAAAAAAAAAAAAAAACCAAAAAGAGCACAACAAAACAACCAAAATGAAAAAAAAAAAAACAAAACCAACCAAACCAACAAACAAAAAAAGTCCCCAAACTATACTAACATTTTCAAAAATAGGTAATTTTAATCTGTTTTGAAGTATCTAAAGAATTTTGCCTGCTTCAGCCTTTTAATTTTTTCCCTAGAAAACCCTATGAAAATCAATATGTTTTCCTGTAAATAAACTTTTTTTAACCAAAGTTTGAAACTATAGCCAGACAGTAAGTAATTTGAGATACTGCCTGGCTTATGGGTGACAAATTTAGGAACTGGCTTCAGGGACTTAAAAGAGATTTGTAAGGCCTGGAACTTAAACTTCTCTAAATTGTTAAATTGATGTGAATATTCGAAGTCTATGAGTGAGTTAATGTCTTATTGAGTTAATTCAAATGAGGCTAGACTTGACTATGAAGCAGGTATGGAAGCACATTCTTCAAAAGCTGATGCTTCTCGTGTTTCTGTACAGCAATATCATGATATAAATATAAGTCTCTTAGTGAAGAAAATTAACATTTTCTAAAACATGAATCAGTTGTTCACCATTTCTCCAATGAATTTGAGTTAGAATTAGGAGAGTCCTCTTCAGATTGCTACCAATGAGCTAGAAGCTATTACAATGCAGAGGGAATCTCTGACTGAATGCACCCCCAGTAAGTTAGCAGATGAGACCCAGCTGGGAGGGACTGCTGATCTGATTGAGGAAAGGAAGAGCTGAATCACCATCCCCGGAGATGTTCAAAAGATGCATAGATGTGGTGCTGAGGGACATGGTGTAACACTAGGCTTAGTAAAGTTAGATAATGGCTGGACTCTATGACCTTATAGGTCTTTTACAACTGAAATGATTCTGTGATTCCGTAATTCTAGGATTATAGTCATATGTGTTTACTATTACTATTTAGTAATTTCTGTTTCTCAGCTGGTCACATCAAATAACTTTTGTGAAATGATCTGTGTTCAGACATGACAAGGAAAGGGATAAACAAATAATTTTCAATGTTTTATTCATATTATTGAAATAGAGCAAGCTGAATTATCCAAAATTATTTCAACTGTCTAATTTAAGAACATAGGTGGTCAAGGACAAGATACATAATTCCAGAGAAAGAAGTATCATCCTGGTTGGGCTGATTTGACCTAAAAAGAATGTTGTTTTCTTTTCATGGGTATAATGCAAGGGTGAAAGATGCAGGAGAATGTGAATGTACAACATATAGGTCCAAATAAGGTCATATTAAGATAGTCACTAAAGACTGAGCACACGGGTAATGTACCTCAGGAACTGGGCTCAGGGTAATAGGAAGTCACTGGAAACTGTGACAAAAGTTAAGAATATAAAAACATCTGTTTTTAATCAGATTGGAAACTCATCTGTACTGATATCATATCACGGATAGTGGTCAGCAAAATCTCTGGTAACTGCACAGACATGCAGCTTCCAGCCATTTCTTGGTGCAGCTTTCTCAAACTGAAGATTGCACCACATTACCAGGTTTATTAATTTTGATGAATCTTCCAGTTCTGAATTTATTTAATGTGCTTCTGAACCCGTTTACTCTTCTGGCAATGGAAGTGATCTGTATCAGTGAGTTCCACAATATAATGAGGTGTTGTGTGGAAAAATGCTCCTTTTATTTCCTTTAAATCTACAGCCTGATAATTCTACTTGGTACTTCTCACCCTTGTGTTATAACGTATAGAGAATGATTATTCCCTAGTCACCTTCTCCAGCCTATTCATGATTTTACAACCTATCAAACCACTCTCAGTTCCTTCTTTTTTTCTGAGAAAAGTTCTAGTCTATTTAAAAACTGCTCATATGGAAAGCATTCCTTATCTCTCATCATCCTTGTCACAGCTCTCCATACCTTTACAAGTTTTATTATATGCGCTTCAAGAGGGGCACAGTGAGGAGTACATTACATAGGATAGACAGCCTGTGTTTGCCACAGGTTTCTACAGTGGTGCAAGCTTTCATATGCTTTACTAGCATTCTAGTTTCCTCCAATTATTGATGTCATTGAACTGGCAATTCTAGAAAAGTGACTGATCCAAAGATGCCTTTCCTCATTGAAAGAAGTTTATTTAAAATCCCTCATGACATATGAGTAACTAGACTTTCTTTTAACTATTTTGCATTTATCAATACTTACTTTTTATCTGACCTTTTAATATCTAATCATCCTGTATCAGAGTATATCTTCAGTTCTCTGAAGTCAATTTCTGGCATGACTGCCTTGAAAATATGTGTATCAAACAAGTTTTTTCTGTTCCTCTTCATCCCAGGACATGTATGTTTAACCACATGCATTAAAATGCAGATCTCCATAGGTTACCAATAGTAACACTTCACATTATTTGTCCTCATTATTTGTTTCCCAGCTTTTAATTGACCATTGATCTGTGCAGTGTCCTTTCCTCTTAGGCTAAGGACTTTGATAAGAAACTTTTTGAAAGTTCTTTCAAAATCCAGATAAAATGTGTTAGGTAGCTCACCTGTAATTCTTGTTTCTCTCAGCCAGTCTGTGGTGAAGCAGGATTTCTCCCAGCAAAACTTGTGCTGAATATTGCTCGTTATATTATTTTATTTTATTTTCATGTGGTTCATTATGCAGCTCAATTACCTGCTTCAAGACAAAGAGAATTAACCATTATGTAATTTTCTGGGTATCTTCTCACAGATTCTTAGAAAACACATCTTCAGTCTTTCAGCATTCAAGCTGATTTGAGCAATTCTGACAACCTCAAATATAATCTTACTTTGAATTTTCAAGGGAAAATTATTTTTCTTTCTTCATGTTATCAATGATAGAAAAATCATCAGAACTCTAAACCTGTTCTAAAGCACATTTCAGTTATTTCCTTGGATTTGTCTGCCATAAGGAAAAGCTCAGTGTCAGAGCTTGCCTACTTTCCTCTATAGTGCACACCAATGCAAATATTTCACTTCTTATTTCTACTATGACTACATATTATTGAAGAAATAATTTTTTACCTTATATAGCATCTATCAACCTTAAAGACAGACTGGCATGCTTTCTGTTATTGATATGTTTAAAAAAGTTTGATTTATAGTTTTTATTCCTTTATTCCTTATTTAACAATGTAATTTTTGGACTATCATTATTCTAGACTTGCCAGAGTTTACGCTTAATCCCACTTCTTATTCTTGAATGTACTTTCCCCTTCTTGAGGAACACCATTCTGTTTCTAATACCCAGTGTTACTCTTCTGTGATGAATTTCTGGGCACCTTTTAAGGTCTTAAAGCTTACTCCACGTCTTTGCTACAGTGTTTTTAAACAAATTTCCTTGCCACCTGTAAGCAGTTTGCAGAATGTGCAGGAGGCGGACATCTGTTAATTGCCTATTTGAGGAAAATGAAGATTTTTTTATTACAAATGCTCATATGTTTCACTGTATTTGAGATTAGGATTCACCTTTGAAAATTCCTTGAATTGTTCTTTTCAAAACAGATCAAGACAAATATTAATGACTGCAACTGATGATCTTAAGGGTCTTTTCCAACCTAAATGATTCCAAAATTAAGAGAGTGGTTAACAAAGCAACAGCTGAAACATTGTTTCAGGACATAGGTAATGTTAGTTGAGTGTTTTTCCTGCTACTGAGAGCATCGACACCTTCTATTTTTCATGGAAGATTTCAATACGTTATTGAATATGAAGAAAGGAACAAGATTTCCCACATCAGCCAAGGACTGCAAATCTTAGTTCCTTCTCCAGGGCTGTTTATCCTTGTTTTACAAGGCAGAATCATGTTAAAAAACATCAGTGGGAATGAAAGCTTTTCTCAGGTGAACAGTGTGCTCACACATCAGGAAAAATATGTTTCTTTGCTCCAATTTCAGGCAGAATCTATTTCAAAAGCTCTACTAGGAAGAATAGAGGACACCTTAAGAGTTTGGTAGCTGGAGCCCTCTCCTTGAATGAGGAAAATATCTAGCAGAGTTCATTTTTAAGGAACTTTGAATCCAGTTTTCTAGCCTATGATCTGGCACCAAGACAGACATCAAGAAAAGAGCGTAACTTCTTTGCAGCTGTCCTTCTGAATGGATGCCCATGGCATTTTCAGGAGAAGTCAGCACTCTCAGTAGACTTACACCTTTTTTGAGCCCAAGAAACAGCATTCTCAGGATACAAGCTTTTACAACAGTTACAAGAAATGTGCGACATAATGTCTTGTATATCCATTGGCACATAACAGTGTCAAAAGCATGCAATGAAATCTTGGCATAGGCAGCAGCGGGGCGGGGAGGGAGTTCTTCAGTTTGTAGGGATATTCCCAGTATAACAGGGAATATAATTCAGTTCTGAATAGCTCATATACCTTTTATTAAATAAAATTAAATTTATACTTTTATTATGAAGATAACTGCTATAAACCACTTGTCCTATCCTGTGACTTTAGACTAACACTTCTCAGCACATTATTCATTTTCTCTAAATATCTTCTTCAGGATGAACCTTAATGAGGTCAAATCCTGTTTTATGCAAAAGCTGCTTTTGACTCAGTGGTATTGTTTGAACTAGGAATGTGAATAATATTAGACACATGGTAGACAGGAAATATCACAGAATCATATAATCATTTAGGCTGGAAAAGACTTTTTTTGTCAAGAAATGACAAAAGTCTTTTATATAGTAGACAATCCTTTACGTTTTATTAGGGGAAAAACATTAAACATGAAAAAACAGAGTAAGGGGAAGTCGCTTTGTAATTAAAACAGGATGATTCCAGCTTCTTAATTATTATAAGAAAAAAACCTAAACATTTTCCATCTTTCATTTTGCATGGCACATCAGGATTTCAGTACGAACTGGCTTCAAAAGTCTGAAGCAGTAAAGTCCTAAAATTAGTATAGCTAGATGGAAGGAACAAATATTAACTTTAATGATCTCATGTTCCCTGTGTGGGCCTATGCCTTTGGGAAGAACAATGAGTTCCATAAATTTAATCTTTTAAGTTTATTATTTACTTTTATTTTGGAGATCTGGGCAACAAAGTTGGTGAAGGGCCTGGAGAATAAATCTTATGAATAGCGACTGAAGGAGGTGGGGCTGTTTAGTTGGAAAAAGAGGAGCCTGAGCGGAGACCTCATGACTCTCTGCAACTACCTGAAAGGATGTTGGAGAGAGGCTGGTGCTGGTCTCTTCTCCCAGGTAATTAATGATAGAACCAGAGGGAATGGCCTCAAGCTGCTACAGGGTAGGTTTCGACTGGACCTTGGAAAAAAATTTTCACAGAAAGAGTGATCAGGCATAGAAATATGCTGCCCAGGGAGGTGGTTGAGTCATCAACCCTGGATGTGTTTAAAGTCATTTGGATGTGCTGCTTCGGGATATGGTTTAGGGGTGAACCATTTAGAATAGGGTTATTGATTTGACTTAGTGATCCTGAGGGTCTTTTCCAACAAATGTTTCTGTGATTCTGTGATCTTTTCCACTTCATTGCTTTGCAAGTAAGAATCTACCTCTTCCTGTAAAAAAGTATTAAAGCAGAAAATTAACACACGGTTTTTTATTCTGGATCTTTCACAAGGTTCCACAATTGTTTTTCTGAGACATCTGACTCCATCCATTGGCCATTTTTAGGAAGTCCAGGTCAGCCTGATGATTGAGCAATGCAAACTGAAGCTCCTGATACTACTCTACTGTCTCATATGGATTGTTGTTGAAGTACAGCCCCTGACCCAGAGCACCTCTGAACAAGTCTTTCTGGAGTGGAAGGGTAAAAAAAGGAGTGAAGAAAGAACATATTTTGCAGTTACTGGGGATTCTGACATCCAACAATTTCACATCAGGAGGTGTCTCTGCAGATATCTTGGATAAAAAAAAATGAATCTATGTGCAGGACTCAGTTGTCTTCATTGTCTAGTGTACTTTCAAGTTCTATGGAGATCCTGCTGGGTCCATAGCTTCTGTTCCAGAGGAATGTCAGTCCCATAGGTCCTGTGTCATTGCATTTTCTATGGCAGTATAAGGCACTGACAATGAATTTCATTGTTGATTATTTACTCCTTTTAAATAATCCCACACAACATATCTGAAAGCGAAATCTGTTCCACATTTGAAAGATATAGCTATTTTACTAAGAAATTGTCATCATGTTCAGAACCCTGAGTTTTTATTCCCCTAATTGTAAATGAAAGGCAGCTTTCAACCCCTTTGGTTTTTCTGCCTCATGTTCAAAGCAGCACAAATCTGTAGAAGGTAATTTAGGTTATGAATCAGCAAAAAGCTTTTACTGATGTTATGATGCGTAGAAGCTGTTCACAAACTAAACTGGATTCACACTTTGAGCAGTAGCCACTCATATTTTTCCATTTGCTCTCCTGTCACCTGCACACTCAGGCAGGCAGGACTGCCAGCATTCAGAATACAGAATAGTGTATAGGGGGTAAATGTTTGTCTTGTACCAAGTAGTTAATACATTAAGCTGACTTGCGTTTTGAAGGTTTTATGTTTACATTTCAATATATGTTTTAAGAAATTGTGCTCCTTTTCTTGCTTGTGCTTTTAATCTTCTGTTCTTTGAACCTGTTACATAATAGTAGATTTAATTTGCCAGTTGTACTGCCTTGTTTTAAAGCTTTATCAACAAAGAAAAAGAACATTAGGAGGAGTCAGAGTACTGAGATACAAGTCTTTCTGAAATCTCCTGTACATAAAACATAATTAGTTTCACAGCTGTGGATCAGACATGGCCTTACTTAGTGTACACAGTCTATAAACAATGAATATGCATATTTATACTTGGTTAAGAACAAGTATTGCATCAGTCTAATATGTGAAAATCCTCAGAGACAGGATGAGTCTCACAGCTTCACAAAATGATGCTCTAATAGGTTTTTATGCTGATGTTATAATACTAGGCAGATGTCTAATTCACATGTAGCTTATAGCACTGAAAACATGTATCTTTGCAATATAAAATATCAGCAGGATGCAACAGATACTTTGGCTTTTAATCAGGCAGCTTTGGGTTCAAAGAGTGTGCTATTTTGCAAAATGACTTACAGAATGAGAATACAAGGGGATTTTTAAAATCATCTTAAATCATAGAATAGCTTAGATTGAAAGGATACTCAGAGATCATCTATTCCAACCTCCCTGCCATGGGCAGAGATGTCTTCCCAAGGCCTCATCCAACCTGGCCTTGAACACCCCCCAGGGAGGAGGCATCCACAATGTCGCTGAGCAACCTGTTCCAGAGTCTCACCCCTCTTGTACTCAAGAGCTTCTTCCTAAATTCTGGTCTAAATCTACTCTCCCTCAGTTTAATACCATTCCCCCAGTTGGAGTCCACATAGGATGCCTAAATGTATTTCAAATGGCACTAAACACTACAACATAAGGGTAACTGAATGGAGAGTGAAGTTCTTATACAATGTAGTCAGTGACGGCTATTCAATTAATTCTGAAAGAAATATCTTCAAAGTATATAGCTATTTGGGGCAAGGTTCTATTGACTAAACATGGACACCTAATGCTGTAACTCATTTAGATGCACAGAGCTGGCAGATGTGACTGGGACATACCCATCCTCCTGTCAGCTGGAGGCAAGGTGGGCCCAGAATATATCCCCAGGCACTGCTTCCCTGTGAAATGCATGGATCTCATCTCACATAGATATCCAGATTCCAATGAGTAAGTCAGTTTTTGTCTCACCCTCATGTTAACATTTAAATCTAGGTGTGTTTCTGAAGTGAATTTCAGCCTCTTGTTTCCTCTGCCTGTCTGCACTAGTGACTGTCATGTATCACATATGCTAATACATTAAATCAACATTCTTTATATCTGCAGCTCTCAATATTTTAAAGTATTGAGCAAAACATAGCACATATAATATTTCTCTTCCATCAGTCCTTAAGTGGATCAAAAGGACATCAATAAACTATCAGAAATAGATGTGGCTAGTCAATATTAATCCAGTGGGTCAGTGACAGTCACTACCTGCTAAATCTCTAGAATCTTCAGTAAGTCCTAATGGGTGTACCAAGTCACCTTGTAAGGGATTTAGTCACTTTCAGTGTCTTCAGTTACCTAAGGTAAGTCTAGAAACTGCATTTATGTTGTCCAGATTGAGATTTCTTTTTTGTGTTTGTAAAGACCACTGAATTTCTTTCCTTTTTCTTGCTCTGGGTGAATTTATGTACTATCTTGATAGATTACTATCTGGTTAACAGAAATGTGTGGGTTGAATGAATCTCATAACTATTACATGTTTTGATTATCACAGGGGGAAAAAATAAAGAAACTGTAAGTCCTTGTTTGTCTCCTTGGGATACTTTAGTTGTCTGTTCAGATCTTCAGTTGTTCATGATATGTCTGAACTTTTGTTCACAGGGAAAAAAATAAGAGATTCACTGATTCCATCAGAACTCCCTTTCCTTTTTCTTCTTCTCTCCCCTCTTGTGATTCTCCTCCTCTCCTCTCATGCACCTGCGACTTTCTTAAATTACTTCTTTTCTTTTGAAAGTTGAAATTAAATGATTGATAGCAGCGAGCTACTTGGCTGCTGTTTCACAGTTGTCTTCCCTTGGTAACTGAATTGTTCCTGTTTTCAGTTGCTCCAAGGAAGTCTGAGACACGCATGTGTTGGTGAGTGCTGTCTGGACCAGTCACTCTGCATCTGTAAATTATAGTCCTGGAAAAGCACAGCCAGCCTGGGGCTAGACTGTTTGGAGCTGGAGAATAAAGGACAATTCCACTTTTGCCACCCACTAGGCATGTACTACCTGACTTTGCAACTTCACATAATTTTAATACAAGTGAGTTTTCAAATGACAATGTTGCACATAAAAACACATTGAAATCTGCTGGCCTCATTTGAGGGTGTGCCTGACAGCTTTTCAACAAGGCCTGAAGTCAAAACTCCCACCTTTAGGCAAGTATTTCAAACTTTATTCACATTGGATTGCACCCTGCTCTTTGAATGGCTTCAGGGATTTTATACTTTTCTAACATGAACAAAGGAGAGAGAATCTGATCCTAAACAAATATGTGCATGTGCAAGACAGACAGAGAGAGGCTGGAATATTTTCTTCTGAAACTAGACCCTTAGATGATTATGTTTCTAGCATTCCTATCTACAGTGGAAATCCTTTCCCCACAGTCAATCCAAAGGCTATTCAAGTCAATGGGTTTTGGATCTCTGTCATCTGCAGCTATGGAAGGCAAACAAAACAAACTGCTATCAGCTGTAACATGACCTAAGTGTTTGCAGCCCCTTTGCAAAAAAGGGAAAAAAAAAAAAAAGTGTTTGGCTTTGGGTCATTTCATGGAGTTTACTGAAGTATTTGTCTCAACTGTGTTCTGTTTCTAAGCAATTTCACACAAAGGAAGCAGCAGAACATGTAAATTCACATTTGGTTGTTCTGAGTGTCTCATACTGGAGCAGGTTTGTAACACCTGTTTTTTGTTGTGTGTTTTTTGTTGTTGTTTTTTTTTCCCCTGCTCTTCTGTTATTAGTAGGCTGGTTTAGCTTCACTTTGAATGTAGAAAATCTATACATGTTTAAATAAAAAAAATCTAAATTATGCTTAAAAACTTCCAAAGGAAATATTACATCTTGAGCCAGCATAAACTGCTGAAACATTGGTTAGGACCTGGCTCAATGGGTTTCATTTTGTCCAAGTGTTTTAGATCTAGGGCTCTGACTATACCATTAACATTGTTTCTGAAAGTGTAGATATCCTGAGAATGAAAAAAAACTTAATACTTGGAGACAACAGCTTGCCAGCCTCGGGTTTTTCTTTCTTTTTTCCTCCTTTGCCTGTCTCCTCTGCAAATTCCTGGTGTATCTCTTCACTATTGAGATTGGTTAAGCAGTCATTCACTTTTGGAAGTCAACATCTTGGTAGCCGAATGAGAGTCAAAAATAGAAGATATGAGCATCATGAATTTGTCCCTGCTTGTCAAAAAGTGCCTAATGAATTTGCCAGGATATACAGACTAAGTGAGTCTTCATGAATTTTGTGATTGTTGCATCAGAATTAACAGCTCTGCATAAATTATATTGGAAATTTCCTGTCTCATGAGTTGTGCTGTCAGAATCTTTCTGGTGAAAATTGTAATCAAGACTGACATCTTATGTACCAAGAGAAACAGGACAGAAAAATGGAATGTTAAAAAAAAAAAATGGGTTAACAATAAGACTCACTAAAAAGAACAGGACTAAAATGGTGATCTAGCTGTGTTGGTTGAAGATAGTTTTTACCTTACCACTTTACTGGACAACCTGAAAATAGGTCACAGAATAAATGTGTTTGCACCTCTGAAGATAGAAGAGGTGAAGTTGCTCTAGCTAATCTGTAATGAGGCACAAATAGTTTCTTCAATTATTCCAGTCCCATTGCATAATTTCTGGAAGGAAAACAAAGCAGAAAGATGAAGGGTTTATGCCTTAAACTGATGCAGCTGTTTGGTCTGTTGAATAGGAGTCAGTGCCTAAGTAAGATATTCAGCTAAGAGACTCAGTGCTAGATGGAAGGACTTAAAACAGTGAAGAAGAATTCAGTTGTTATGCTACAAGGGGATCGTTATCTTCCTCTGCCTTTAAAAGGGTTCTCACTTGATCCAGTCTCTTTTTTTCATCTGGGGTTCTAAGATTACAGCTGATCTCGTATGTGTCACTGACTCTCTGAATCTCATCAAGACCAAACCTGTTGTTACAGAACTACTGAACTTGTGCTCCTGTTGCTATTGTCAAGAAAATTCTTACATTAGCATCTTCACTGGATAGAGTCAGATTTGGAATCTCTGTTCATTCCATGGCTGTAGCTTCCAAAATATTTCCTTTTCACAAAAGACATTCCACAGGCATGATAAAGTAGAGCATGCTCCTATTCCAATACAATGTAGTTCAATAAAAGAAAGTTTCTAGAAGTTTGTACAGAATTGACAATAAAAGTAGACAAAAGTTCTTTCAATGAGCCATAGTTCTACAAGTCCCAACATACTTCCTGAACTTTTACTTTCTTAAAATGTGAAGTTCCAGGATAGACTTAAAGTGGCATTTTATAATTAAAAATTTATCTGAAATAATTAAGATAGACTGCTGTTCATGTTCAGTTCCAAAAACAAAGACATAAATCTTTCAGTGAGATAAAAGGGAAAGTTTACCTCCCATTTGTGCCCCAAAATTATTCTGGTGCTTAATGCAGTAGAATTCTGCCTTATTTTGTTTAATTTTGTTTTATAAACATGAACCTCCAAGGTATCTGGCATGCATGTGAAAACATGTTTCAGAGCTCAAAGAAAGCAGGCAAATTATCTAAGTGTGTTTATCTTATTTTTTTTTTATTTTCAGGTGCTAGTGCCTTTATCAGCTTTGCAGAGGAGTTGGACTCAATCTCTGGAGCTCCCTTCCAACCTCTAGCATTTTATGATTCTATGATTATAAATAAGAGATTCAGTTGTGAAACTGATGCCTACCTGGGGCATGGTTTAGGGACATTTCTAAGAGACTCCCCAGTCTGGTGCGGTTATCAGACCCACTGTTGGTTATGCAGATTGAGAATGATGAGGCAATACAATGGCATCCTGGACTGTGTTAGAAATGCTGTGTTCATCAGGAGTAGGGAGGTGAAGGTACCCTTGTACTCAGCTCTGGTGAGGCCACACCTCACCAGTTTTGGGCATCTCAATATAAGAGAGATGTGGATGTACTGGAGCGAGTGCAGAGGAGGGCAACAAAGTTGGTGAAGGGCCTGGAGAATAACTCTTATGAAGAGCGACTGAAGGAGCTGGGGCTGTTTAGTTTGGAAAAGAGGTGGCTAAGGGGAGACCTCATCGCTCTCTACAACTACCTGAAAGGATGTTGTGGAGAGGCTGGTGCTGGTCTCTGCTCCCAGGTAATTAGTGACAGAACCAGAGGGAATGGCCTCAAGCTACAACAGGATAGGTTTAGACTGAACATTAGGAAAAAAAAATTTCACAAAAAGAGTGATCAGGCATTGGAATGTGCTGCCCAGGGAGGTGGTTGGGTCACCAGCCCTGGATGTGTTTAAGGGTCATTTGCATGTGGTTCTTGGGGATATGGTTTAGGGGATGAACTTTGTAGAGTAGGGTTATTGGTTGGACTTAGTGATCCTGAGGGTCTTTTCCAACCTGAATGTTTCCTTGATTCTGTAAAAAGTTATGAACTGAGAATTCAAAAGAAAAGGTGTTTTCTCCATGGGAAAAGAAAGCATTTCACAATACATATTTTCTGGTTTACTGAAAATCCTCCATGTAACTGATCCTAAATTTACTGAAGGATCATGTGAATTTTGATGTATTTTTTTCCCTTAAAACCCTTTTCTCTGTAACTGGTGAAATATGAATGACAAGAGCTTTCTGAGAGAAAAAAAAATTCTGCCTGCCTGATGTCAGAGACATACATCGTGGTCTTTCAAGAAATGACTCGGGGACTCTCCTAGGACAGGACCCTGGGAATGTTCTTAGCCAAGCATCCCACCTGGCATGCTTTAAGTCAGTCACAGGACAATATCATATTAACATTTAGGAGCTAGTATACTTAGCTTTCCCCTGGAGTACAAATATTGGGCAAGAGAGTGCTGCTGAAGATAAGTCAGACATAGAAGTGAAAATCTGATTGTAAGTTTTGGTACAGGGGCAATTCTGCAATGTCTCTAGCCTTAATGAAGCAGTAATGCACCACTGAAGTCTTAAAATATCTCACTCATTTTTTGTTAATGCATCTCAATCTTAATCGAGGGAGACCTATTCCCCATACAGGAGAAAAATCAGTCTTTATGAGCAACCAGATTTTGTCTTGCCTTGGAGAATGCTCAGAAGAGGCTGTCAATTTACTGGCACATGTTATAGTGAAATATACATTCATGCACTGACAACAGAATTGGAACAGATCTCTTAGAAATTGAGATGGATTCATTATTTTTCTGACATACTGATTTAATTTAAGGCAGTTTTGAATTGTTCATATTAGTGTATAGACTGAATTAATCCATATAATATTCCATGTGTAAATGGAAAATCTGTATAATTTATTATTATTATTGTTGTTGTTGTTGTTTTGTCATCACCATCATTATTATCATTATAAGTATTATAATTTTTTATTAAAACTGTTTGGGACAGAATCTGATCAATGAACATCAATTAAAGCTAAACTGAATGGAAGTTAAGACTTCTGTCCATTTACAATGAGGGAAAATCTGGATTGCCTTAAATATTAATTTAATTTCAAATAAACATATATTGAGATTGAGTAATATTAATCAAAATTCATCAGATACTAAAGCAATAATTAAAATTGTCATTTTGAAAACATAGGAAAATCTTAGAGTTTGGCCTCGATCAGTTTTCCAAATATATTCAGATTAATTTTCATTGCAGAAGTTTATAATAAACACTACAATTTTTAAAAATACTTTGCTTTTGGACTGAACTTCTGCACCATTTTTTGAAACAAAGCTTTAGAGGAACTTGAAGCTAGAGACAGACACAGCTGTGTCAGTGTATTTTACTGCAGTATATATGAAAAATATTTGAAAAACAAACCAAATCAAATCAGGTTTCAGTTTAGATGTTAATGAGAATTGTTCAGTTTTTCACTCAGTCTAAAGAGTTTTCACTACAGAAGATGATACAGAAGATCATGACAGATAAATGATATTAGGGAGTAATTTTTCTTTCCACCTCGTGTTATGGTTGAAAAAGAATTGCTCTGTGGAAAGTATTAGTTACCCACTCTTTTTGAAGCGTTATAGAAATAGAGGGCAAATCGGAGTTTTGCAGATTCACAGTCACAGATTGCATTAGGTTGGAAGAAACTCTCAAAGGTCATCCTGTCCAACCCCCCTGCAGTCAGCAGGGACACCTCCACCTAGATCAGAGAGACACAAGGCCACATCAAGCCTGATCTAGAATGTCCCCAGGCATGGGGTCTCAACCACATCCCTGGACAACTTGTTCCAGTATTTCACCACTCTCATTGTAAAGAACTTCTTCCTTGCATCCAAACTAAATCTATTCTGCTCCAGTTTCAAACCATGGCTTCTCATCCTATCATGACAAGCCCTTCTAAACAGTCCTTCCCCAGCCTTCCTGCAGTACCCCTTCAGATATTGTATTGCAGCATGAGCATGTGGTATACTCCGAATCAGTTGTTGAAAATTATGACTAGGAAATTGAAAGTATGCAGAATAGGGAATTATTTAATATTCAATCCCACCTCATCTTACAGATGGTCGGAGTAATCTATTTCTTTAGAACAAATAAAATTTTGTTAGATCCCATAAAATTGTTAAGGATGGAAGTGACCTCCAAGATCATCGAGTCCAACCCATAACCCAATACCACCATGCCCACTACACTGTGTCTTGAAATGCCATGTCTACGAGGTTTTATTTAACACTTCCTGGGATGGTGTTATGACTGTATAGTGGTTATTAATATTAAAAAGGTGGCATGATTAATAACAATATCAATAACATTATTATTTTTTTAAATCCCATATAAAATATTAATAAAACCTATTTACTGGTTCAAAATATTTGGTTGTGGAACCTCACCAGCAGGAAAATGTAACAACTTAAACAATATGAATGCAAATCCAGAAGCAACAAACAGTAATTTAAACTGTAAAGAGAAAAAGAGAAGAACATTGGCAACATGCCGGCTTTGCCCACAATGGGGGGGGGGGGGGGGGGGGGCGCGCACACACAACGCTAGAATTCTCTAGGGCAACAGCCCTTTTAACAGATGCTTATAAAAATCAATTTTCATAGGTTACTCACTGCAAATCATTTTAGTCCAGTATGTTCACTTGCAATGTTTATAATCCACAGATCGTGGTACCATGCGGCACGCATGGGGATTGAAACAGAACCAAAATGGCGTTGACCATGTGAAAGCTGCAGGAGCACAGTTTCGCTTTCTGTTGGCTTCTGCAGCTTGTTGCTGTAGCACATGCAGGGTTTATCTCCAAAAGCTTTATAGCTGAAAGCTTTGTAGAAAGAGGTTGCCGCTGAGGCTTGCAGGGCCTGTCAGCTTTATAGCTTTGCCTGCTTTGGAGAGGTTCTTCAGCTGCAATCTTCACAGTGGTTCTTGTTGCTTCTTGTAATAAAACAAAACTGTCCTGGGGTCTCAACTCCTCCTGGGGTTTGTCTCTTGGCCTGGCAGGACACATCTGTCTGCTTCTGTGCTTTACAATGCTCACAGCGAGGGGTCTTGCAGTCTTTCTGGGTAAACTCACATTCCAAACTGCAAGGCAAGCAACACCTGGCTTCTCTCAGACCTTGGAGGCAAGGCAAGGTACTCACTCTTTGGGCTAGTATTTATAGACTTCACAGGACAATGACTGCCAATTCCAATAAAGATTGCGAGATAAAAACCTGATACTTTAAGCTATAGAATCAGATTTCTCCAAACATGGTCAAAGGCGCACACACACCTGGCCCACCTGGACCCCAGGGAATGTTCAGACAAGCCTGGGCAAGGTGGGCAATCTCCTGAAAAACCAGACTTCCCAGCTCCTGCCCCAGTGTCTGATTCAGAGCATTTTTCAGGCTTTTGTCCCTTCAGGAGAGATGGTGACTCCAACACCTCTCTGGGCAGCTTGTTCCAATGCCTGATCATTCTTTCAGGAAAGAAATATTTCCAGCATCCAATCTAATCCACCCCTGGTGAAATTTGAGGTCATTTACTCACATCCTAATGCTAGTTACTTGGAAGAAGGCACTGACCCCCACCTCATCACAATCTCCTTTCAGGTAGTTGTAGAGAGCAATTAGTTCTCCCCTCTGCCTCCTCTTTCCAAACCAAACCACCACAGGTCCCTCAGTCTCTCCTTATAAGACTTGTTTCTGGGATACTGCTCCTTTGCACTCTGTGAATGCAAGTGAAAAGTAATCTGCTGCAATGAATCTATCACAATTAAAAGGAAAAGAGAGGGATGCAAGTAGTGTTATCACCTGTTCATTTTCTGTTCCACAGAGAATGTTTTACTTGGATACTAACAAGTCCAATATTTTCCATTTCTATATATAAATGATCAAATTTTTGTTTCTACAGTAGAATTTTTAGATTAATAAGGTTAAAGTTCAGTTCGAATTTAAGAGACAAATGAGGTCAGCATTAGTACTGCAAACGTTTTTCATTATAAAAATTTAGTCACAGGCTGGTTCAGAAGTTGAAAATACCATGAGAAGAACCCAAGACACTAATCTCCTCTGTGACAGTGACAATTCCCAGAGCTCTTTAATACCAGTAAATGCTCTCATGCATTTGAAAAAGAGCAGTATTTCATATGGCCAGAATCCAAAATACCATGGTTCTTGAAAATTTAAAAGCATCTTTTGTGTGTTTTGTTCTTCTAACTCTGTTGATAGACTTCTATTTTGTGTCCAAAATAGATTCCAGTTTGATTTTGGCAGGTGTTTATTGTGGTTGAAAATCAGCAAAACTAAGACAATATGAGGAGGAGCTACAGCTGAGGAACCACCCTAGAAACTTGTTGAAATGTCATCACTTTTGAACAGATTTGAAATTTGTCTGCTTTCTTCAGCATGATTCTTTGAAGCCCAGGCATCTTTTCCTGTTTCTAAAGCATTGTTATAAGATTCTCTTTATTCTATATTTTTTTAGTCCAGCTACTCAGGCTTCTTACATCATCTCTCACATATTCACTTTGTTCTGAAAACTGCCAGCTAAGATGTTATTTTACTTCAGTGTCTTTCTATTTTCAAAATAAATGATGCTTGTTTTTTTCCAGCTTCTCTAATATTTCAGTTTTTAGATGCTTTGAGTAAATATTTTCTTGATATTGGTTAAAGGATAAAATTACTATTTTATCAGCACATTCTGAACTTTAAATGTGGGATTTCTTTAATTCTAAGAATTCTTCAATGCTTTGATACAGTAAATTTCAGCTTAGGATATCAGTACCAAAATAATTTGGATATCAAAGCAAGAATAATAATACTGGTTTTAACTCCTCACCTGGTTTAGTACTTTACTGCTACTGCTAACAACGATTTAACTAAAAAGAACATTGGCAGTAATAATGTGAAGATGTTTGTACTTCATGCTCACAAATATTTCCAGAAATATGTTAATGGAAGATATCCTCTGGCTATTCCCACCACAAAACACTCCCTAACTAGAACCTTCGAAGAATATTCATCTTTGAGCCTGGAAATTATATAAGCCAGCTATGTGGACTCTAGACTACCTGGAAATTCCTCCACTGTGAAGTAACATTAATTGTCACACTGGGCTGCGCAACACAAGGACCTGCTATCTTCATTACCAAGGCTTCAACTGTCTCTTTCCATATAAGCATTATTGATACATTTATTTTTAGTCTCAGGAGTTCTGGTGGATTAAAACTAGACTATTGCTCCTAGTTCTTTGATTTCTACATTTCACATGTTCTTTTCACAAACCATATTCTGAAACTAATTTTTCCTTAAGCCAAACTAAACAAATTTTTTTTTAATAAATATATATATAATAGATTGTCATTCTCACACATCTCAAAAGGTTAAAACTGCTGCCATCATAGTAGCATCAATTGCGTATTTCAATGACATCACATTCATGTTCTTTTCTTGAAAAAGTGAGCAAAACAAGCAAGAAAACAGAGAAACTAATCCACACCCCAAAACACCCGTACAAGTAAGATCACATTTCTTCAGCCTGTTTGACAGTCCTGAGAAGCCCTGACACTATCCCATGCCTCCAGAATTAAGAGACATTGGAAATTTCTCTATTACCTTCTACCCACTAATCATATTTCTCAACAATGTGAATGTAAACCAGTTTTTTTCTATGCAAGCAGACAAGGCAACACTGAACTTCAAAGTTTATTTGGTAGAAGAATGGTATGACACAACTACAAGTGTGTTTGAGGAAGACAAAAGTTATAAAACATTGCCTATCATAAATCTTGCATTGCAGACAGTAAAGTTGAAATGACAGAGCCAGTATAAGACTGTGTATTAGTATGGCAAGCAGAAAGCAGACCCTGGAGCATTCTACAAGACAGGTAATATTACTATGACTACTCCTGTGTTTCATCATGAGTGTTCAGCTAGCTTCCTGAGAAAACTTAGGTCTAGACACATAATTTTCAAGTAGCTTGAATCTATTTAGGTGGAGTTTAAAAGAACTGGGGATCTGGAAATCACTCCTGCCAAAATGAGAGTCAGAATACATGCCTTTTGCATAACTCCTCACTTCACAGATGCTTTTCAAAACATGGCCTGGTTGTATCTCCTTTGTGCTAGATATGCTAAGAGCCAGGGATACTGGATCTGTTTGAACAAGTGCCTTGGCCTCTCTTTTTAGGTATTAAGCCAACCTTCTGTAGCAGCCAATTTAGATTTGGCTTGGAGAATCTTTCTAGGGTGCAAAAAAAAAACCTATGCTATGCAAACCCTTACAATAGCCTCTTTCTGTTTCTGTTGCACAATAAAAAAGGTCTTTGGTAAATATAACACTTATGTACACCTTCAGCTAAGTTTTGCACTACTGTGAATATAGACTATTTATCTAGGAGGTCAAAAAGTTTGTTTACTAGAACTAAAAGAATAAATGCCTTACATTAAGTAGTATCTGATCTAGTAGCCCAAAAACATAGCCCGGCAAGTATCTAGGCACAGAGTAACCTCTGAGCTACAGAATGTAGTCTAGGACAACAAAAAAGGTTACTGAGACACGGTAACTCACAGAGAAACTCTAGAGCAAAGTGGTAGGCAACATGGCATCATGGTAGGCAACAGGAAAATTTTCCATATCAATTTTTAGCTAATGGAGAAGTATGATTAATATTAGGAATGGAATGAGTCTTGAATAGTTGTTCAGAGTGAATGCACTTTAATCTACCCCAAAGAGGGTAAGCAAAGAACCATTTCTAAATTTACAACAGGCATCTGGGAGATCCATATTAGCTCTTGACTTGTCTTCTGTTCTTGATTTTGTGTTCTGAGAGGCATAAAGGCAAAATTACTTCAATGAAAGGCTTTATTTCAAGAGCAAATACAAATCAGTACAACAACAACTTTTAACTGCCACTTTCAAATCACATGTAGCCTTTGTTAGACAATGATATTTAACTAGGATTTTGTGTTTAATTTTGTTAATTTTTCTCAGAGTTAATTCAGTTCAGTGTGTTTTTTTCTTTAATTAATGTCATTGAAATCAACTAGTGTGTTAACTTTTGCCTGAGAACTATAGATAGCCGGGGCTGACAACTTTAATGCAATGCATATTTATGCATAAATAAAATTAGACCTTTTACAAAATTAGGCAAAATTTGTTCAGCCACGATAATTTTTTATTTTATGGCCTAAACATGTCACTATTGATTTCTGAAATGTATGCTATTTCAGTAGTTGTCTATACAGTTTTTGCAAGAGATCCATATCCTGAAGAAGCTGTTGAAATAGATTATAAAACATGCTGAAGAAAGAATATTGTCCTATGTAATCAACAGAGATGTATATTTTGTCCTGATTTCTCATTGAGAATAATTAGATGGAGACTCCTATCTAAAAATTGCTAACCAGATGTGATATGAGCATTCTCCAGAAAAGACTTCTGGATGTCAAGACTTCTGTGTAGTGCACATTATGCAGTCTAAACATGCCCTTTTTCAGCCTTTTCCCTGAGAAAAGCCAAAGATAAACAGAAGTCCTTCTAAATCCTTGTGGAATACAGAGAAGGGATGTAGCTGGTTAGGTCTGTCAAACTGAACTTGAGAGCCATTTGAACAGATGGATTATTGAGTAGACACTTCATTTAGATGTAAGTACTAGGGTATTCACTCAGCATGGAACACAATGACGCACATATGTTGCTGGAGCTAAAGTGAGAATGGATTTTTGGCTAATTATGTATGTGGATGACTGAAAAAATGTCAATTATTTTAATTAGTCTTTTCTGCTAAGATACTGTAATTGGAATTTATTGGTAATTGGACTGATTGAAGGCAAGCCTCATTTCATTAGGGCTTCTCTAGGTATGTGAGACTTTGTACAAAAGTCATTGTAGAATTCAGACCTTGGAAATCCTGCTAGCATTCCTAGCTGGTATTAGGCCTCTTAAACCTTAAAGTGAGGAAAATGCTGCTGATACAGGAGATTTTTCTTTTTTGGTGCAATATGTTCCTAATGTTTCCCCTCCTAACCTAGGCAATCCAGGGCTGAGTTGTGAAGCTCACAGTGCTCTTGTGAAATTGCCTTGGCTCATTGCAGCAAAATAGTTGAGATGCTGTGGTAAGAGCTCACCTGGAGTACTGCATCCAGCTCTGGAGCCCTCAACACAAGAATATGGACCTGACAGCATGGGTCCAGAGGAAGGCCACAAAAATTATCAGGGGGCTGGAACACCTCTGTTATGAGGACAGGCTGAGGGACCTGGGGTTGTTCAGCCTGAAGAAGAGAAGGCTCTAGGGAGACCTAATGTGGCTTTCCAGTACCTGAAGTACAAGAAGGCTGCAGAGGGATTGTTTACAAAGGCCTGCAGTGATTGGATGAGAGACAACGGTTTGAAACTAGAGATGATTTCAATTGGATGTTAGGAGCAAGTTCTTTTCCATGAGGGTGATGGAACACTGCAACAGGTTGCCCAGACAGGTAGTTGAGGCCCCATGTCTAGAGGCATTCAACATCAGGCTTGCCAAGGCTCTGAGCAACCTGATCTAGTGGAGGATGTCTCTGCTGACTGCAAGGCAGTTGGACTAGATGACCATTGGAGGTCCCTTCCAACCCAAACCATTCTATGATTTGATGTCTATGTCTACAACTGTCTACAACTACCTGAAGGGTGGTTGTAGCCAGGAGGGGGTTGGTCACTTCTCCCAGGCAACCAGCACCAGAACAAGAAGACACAGTCTCAAGCTGTGCCAGGGAAAGTTTAGGGTCGAGGTGAGGAGAAAGTTCTTCCCAGAAAGAGTTGTTAGCCATTGGAATGGGCTGCCCAGGGAGGTGGTGGAGTCACTGTCCCTGAAGGTGTTCAAGAGGGGATTGGATGTGACACTTGGTGACATGGTGTAGTAGTCATGAGGTCTTGGGTGACAGGTTGGACTTGATGATCTTTGAGGTCTTTTCCAACCTTTTTGATTCTATGATTCTAAAAGCATACTTTTAAAACGTTATTGAAAGTAATCTCAAGAAAGCACATCTGATTTTTTTCGATTAATTCCCATAGAAAAAGAGACTGCAAAATAAATCAACACATTTTCTTGCACATGTCATTGCCTTCAGAGACTATTTTTGTTTTTCAGAGTATTATCTTAAACAGTTACCTGTTAGACTTTTGATATTGTTTGGCATCCTTCTTTTTCACAAATGTAAATTTTCCCCATGTGAAAGATCATATATTTATAAATAAGTACAGTGATTGTAGAAGTATATTGATTATCAACAGCACTACAGAATTCTATTTCTGTCAGTCTGTATAAATTGCACACATTTTCTTCCTTTTTTTTTCTCTTTTTTCTCTAAGTGTATTAGGAATAAAATAATTTTTAAAAATATTATTTAAGCTTATTTTTTGTGTACTGATGCAGAAAAGCCATGTCTATTTAGTATGTGTGTCTCTGCTGTGTTTAAAGAGCAACAGGTTCCTTCACATTGAGCTACAAGAAGTTGAGAATTTTTTCTATTAATAATATTTTTCTATTACTTCTACTAAAGATGAGAAATCTTTGACAAATGCAGAGTAGTTTCTATTGGAAAACAGTAACTTAGGTGCATAATAGAATTTTGATCTGAGTCAAAGAAAGGAATTTACACCCTAAGGCAAATAGTACCCAGACCGAGAACTCACTGGGAATAAAGGTGGTATAAATTTATGTTAAATTGGGAGCACTTGATCCTCACAACCTTTAAGTCTTACAGTGAATTACGGTCACAAACCAGAAACAGAAAGTATATGGCCCATATATATTGTAATAGAATTCCTGTTCTTGTGAGCCAAGAACTTTATTTATTGTTACATTGCAAGTAACATAACACACCAGATCTGCTCAATGAGGCTGACTGGTCATACCTAAGCAAGGACACTTTCATATATTTTTCTCCATCACATTTGTATAATGAAAGATTTTCTTCCTCTAGCATCTAATTCCAAACAGTAGAGCATACAAATAGGAAACAGATTTTCTTCTGTATTCATAAATCCTAAGACTCAAGGGTTGTAAAGTAAAATGATTTATAGTTCTGAGCATTACCAAAAATAAATGTTACATTATAAAAATGATTTGGGAGCATAAAAATGAAAATTTAATGGGATTCTCTGTCCTCCTTAAGTTTGGAACTAGATCACTAGATAGGCTTTGTTTACGTGATCTGTCCTCATATGATCAGCATTAGCTCACAGTATGTTATTTTCAAGAGAAGTTGTTAAAAAGGCATAAGGAAAAAAAATCATGTTGCCTGTTTTATTATTTTGTTTTTCATTTTTCTCTGTTGCATTCTTTAGCTAAAACAACTGTGTTCTTTTTAGCGGATCCAGATAGTGAATGATTTATAAAACTCTGAACCAGTTCTGGATTATGAAACTGACCATAAAGACAACAAAATTATCTGTAAACAATGTTTATTCCAAAAAGATGCTTTCTTTGTTAACCTCTTCATACTTCTTACTATTGATTTTAAAGATGAATTTTGGTTTAAGATATATTGTGCAATAAAAGTCCTTTGGAGAAGGGAAGAGAATTCAACAATAGCAGTGGTAAGTCTTCAGAAAGATTTTCCTCTAATAATTTCCACAGCCCATTTTCATGTATGAAATTTACCTTGCAGCTAAACTGTTAACATGTAATTGAACTTGATATATATAAAGGCACATTCTCAGTCCAAAACTGTACACTATCATGCATTGTCATTACAAATTCCTTAAAACTGAAATTGAGGAGAGATTCTTTGGAAAATTGCAGCCTAGGGGAAAAAAAAAATTAAATACAGTTCTCATGCGCAAACTTAGGAGACTTTCACTTGATTTCACTGAGGTTTAGGGTCATGAGACATTTAATCCTACCTTTGAATGGATTCTGTCAAAAACTGAAGTACCATGGGGTGATTATTTATTGTATATCAGAAGCTCCTCACTGTTGCAAATATAAAATTATCCAAAATATTATGTGGAATGCAGTACTCTTAGATCCTGCAAAAAGATAGACACGGAGAAGAAAATGCAAGGATACATTCAATTGTATTTTAAATTATTAGGTGTTTAGTTTTGAGCTAAATAAGCCTTATTTATACTCAACAAAGTGAAATAGGCAACTCTGAGGTGTATAACATTTTTGGGTTATTCTATTCAATAATTTCCTTACCTTGATTCTTCTCATTAACCATTAAGGGAGCTTTTGCTGACTAGCTAATTGATATTCATCTTCCTGGAGGTATGAGCATCACCTGAGTATGTCTTGCCATGTGTCGCCTGAGGCACAGCTGAATATGCCTTCCCCGAGTGCTTTACGTAAGCTGCTTAGAGGACAGGGGGAAACTGTAAATATTTACAGAAAAGATATATAATTTATCATATGACTTTGTTATTCTAGTTTGTGTGGGTTCCTCTAACATATCAGTTGCACTGGTAACCACATATTTCAATACTATTTTAACTAGCACAACTTAAGTGTTCAGCTGTTTTTTCCTTTAGTGATCTACCTGGGGAAAACAGCTATACAGGGCATTGTCTTAGCTTGTTAATAACACACACCTCACCTGAGACTGTGTGAAGGAAGATGGTCATCTGACAGGTGCTAAGGCGCTTTTTTTTCTGACTGAGATCTGGTATATTTGGGTCATCAGTTTATTCTCTTTAAAACAATTGGTAACTTTCAAGTTATCATAGCAGCACCAGCTAATGGGCAATTTTAATCCCAGCATGTATGCATAGAAAACTCTGTCATAACACACTTTGATAACCAAGATCAGGAACATTTGTTGTAGAGCCAATACCCTGCAAAATTCAGACTCAACCTTCTCTCTTGGCTATGAATCATAGTGTGGGGAGGGGCAAAAAAACCTCTCAAAATTAATTCCTGCAAATCTCCAGTTAAAGGTGTTCTCTGTTCTGTCTGATGATTTCTGGGAACTCTGCAAATGCATCTGTCAGTCAGCAAAGCATCATTTAGACAGTCTGTGCCCTTTCATCCTCCAAAAATCCACTAGTATAAACTTTCTCCTCCACTTCTCTTGCCACTTCTGTAACGTCTCCAGCCCTTGCTTTTCATACTCTCAGTTCAGTCAGTGTATTTTTGGGGTTTTCCTGTGGAAATTACAATGGATATGTATCAATTACTTACTTTGATTCCAGTTTCTGTCTCCTCTGTCACTGACTTTTGTACCTGCATGTCAACCAGGAAGGAAGTAATTGATCAGAGATAGAGGAGACTAACCATTACTTAATGCTTTGTAAAGGCAGCAGAGAAAGCCTGTTCTGGGTACAGCTTCAAAAAATTTGCTGGCAAGAAGGATGAAAACACTTGGAAACTGTCAGCAAAAGAAGGACTGAGTATCTTGAGATGAGACCCAAATCAATAAACGAGGAAACTTCTCCCTTTAGGCAACAAGTTTCTGGACTCATGCATCATATTTTGTAACCAAGCTTTTATCAAGTCTGTTGTCATTCTCGGTTGTACAACATTGATAAGAAAGTCATATTCCTAGAAAAGCTGAATAGCCTAAGACAGAAACTTCCTTTGGTAGTACCATATTTTAATTTTTCTTAAATCAGAGTTCTTTAAAATTCCCAGTTTGCTCAGAAAAATGAAGCAAAGTATCTCAGTCTGAATTTCCTGTAAAGAGGCCTATGCTTTAATCAATTGACACAGTCATTAATGCACAGAAGTGTTCACAGAATTAAATAATTGAGTCTCATGGTGATGACTAATTAAAAAAATTAAAACCAAATGACAGTTGAGAAGAGCAGCTTGCATACAAAAGCATAGCTCAAACAGAAGAAAGTTTGAAGAGGGGCTTATTGTTTCTGCATATAAATCCTGTATCTTTTAGGCACTTTTAGCATTTCCAGATGGGAAGTTGCTGTTACAGACAAAACAATAACCAAAAAGATCCCCTTTATAAACTTTTTAAATCATGCTCTCTGGCACAATCACAACACAAATCAAACCTGTAAATAATGATTTTTATTTTTTTCCCCTGGGGTAGGTGAGTACTTCCTGCATTATTCTTTTGGGATTACTGCATTGAAGTTTGTTTAACCACATAGTAAATGGCCAATAGAATAATGTCAGTAGCCATGACTGCACTAGAGAATTTTTTTTTTCTTTTTTATTTTCATTAGTGTTCAAATAACCCCCAAACTTCAGTCCTTTCTTTTTGGTTTGTTTTTTTCCCCAAATAACAAAAAAACACAGTTTCATTAAGTCATATACAAATCAACCTAATAATTTAATCAATATTCTTTTTGGAATGGGCCAGAGTATGAAAAGCTGCTGTACAGATTTTTTGCAGTCTGCATTGTGCATAGCAACATCATTTTAGAAAAATCCAATTGATATTAAGCCTTAACTTGGTTTATCCTTTTCTTTCACACAGAGACTTCAAAGGAAGATATGCAGAACTTGGCAAAAAAAAAAAAAAGGGGGAAAAAATCTGAGATGACAAAACAGAGGAGAAATATGGGAAGATGATTAAAAAGCAGGAAATAACGAAGATGTAGCATGGAGAAATGGAAGAGAGACGTGCAGATAGACAAGAAAGTTGGTTATGAGAATAGGATGGAAGCATACATTGAAAGTTTTTAATAGTGTATTTTCAGAATAATGTCATGTATTTCTTGGAATCTATCTTGATGTTTTTGTTATGAAACAATATTTCACACTAATTCCATGGTGGCTGAACTTCCATGCTTATGCTTCACTCATATGACTTTTGGATCTCCATTTGTATATTAGTCTCCAGGAAGTCATTATATATATATATATATATATATATATATATACATACAGCTTCTATTTAGAATCAGTCAGACTTAAAATTGTATTATTATCTTATAATACAATTTTATTTTATAGGAAACAAAAAATCTTGCATAAATTCTGGCTAGGACAAACGGATGTAGGAACAGTCCCAAAGCATATGGGTTGAATTATCGCCTGGTGAGTTCCAGTGCCAACATTTGTCTCATTTAATGACATGATTTTATATAATTGGAGGGGGGTCTTGAGCTTCCTTCATGTGATTTTCTGATGGATTAATTTTAAACAGAGGCCCAGGGAACATTTGGGACCCCTAGCGTAAATGTGTTTCAGTTGGTTAACAGTGAATAACTGGCCTAATTTCTTGTTCCACTTCTTCTTCAGGAAAACATAATTAATTCAAATGTGCTGGCCAGTGATATACGTAGCACTGCTGCAAACCGTAATTTGACTAACCTCTGGAGTAAATAAAACAGGTCAGATGGGCAGTCATGGGACAGGCAACAAGATCGAATCGACAGGAAACAATTCGATCAAGTTCAATCTATCACTTCTTCATAGGCCAGAAATATTGAATACTTATTCACAATTAATCACTAATAACAAAGTAAAAGAATATTAAAGGTGACATTTTAGATCTTAATCATGCTTGTGGTGTTTAAGACTGGAAATAAAATGAGAAAGCCTGGTTTCCTAGTGACTAACAGAAAAATCATCTTAATGTTATTTTTATTGATCACTTTAAATCCACTCTTTTCAACATAATATTTTGCCCTCAACAAGCATCTCCTTTGTTTCATGATGTAACATTGTATCTGATTTTAAAGCCGTGTGTTTCAAACTACTAAAACTAATAAAATACTGCAGTGATACTGTGTGTTAGATGAAAGCAGGGATTAACAGAACCAAGAAATCAGGCAGTGGCAGAGGACTGCATGGTTACTGATTTTACCATTTAGCCCATGAGCTGGGAAGAGTTTTGAACCCTAAGCAGAACAGTTGAAATGTATAAATTCTACTTTTCAGAAAGTTTACATTTCCTGAAAAAAGATTAGATTTCCTCGCTGGAAACTTCTTCGGTAAAGAATCCAAAGGGTTTGCTTTTGGATGCATCTACAAATTGTGAGAAATTTCTCATGTTTACACTCTTTAAAAATTATTGTCCCTGTACTCGTGTCTGACTAGTCAAATGAGCTAATATAAGAAATGGAAAAAAGAGTACTAAATTTCCCATTTTCCAAGTGAAATCGCTTTATTTGTTTTTCAGAAGAAAACCTCCACAGAAAATTTCATGACAATTAAAAGTTTTCAGCACAAATGAAACAATCTTCCTTAACTCAAAGGTCTTTTGGCAAAACAATTCTGACCAGTTGTTCTTGATAATAACAGCCTCAGTATGACCTCTTGCATCAATATCATTTACAGGAACCCAGAGAATGTCAATCAGCAAATTAAGGCCAAAAGTTGTTTGTATTTATGCTTGCATACACCTTGAAAAAATAATAAGCTGAGTCCTTGTGTTTGTTTTGTGTTGTTGTTTTGTTTTGTTTTGTTTTTTAAAAAAAAACACACAACAAACATAATTTTTAAAAAATCTATAGGCTTTAAAGTCAGATTTCTTCACTCAGCTGGTCTGGGTTTTTTCCTTTAACACAGGCCAGACTGGGAAGGTAGGGAACTGATAGCAGTCCAGACTCTGACCTCAGCTGTCTGACCTGATTTTTTAGGAGAGCTGAAGACTCAGAGTTTAAGCTGAAGTCAGCAGAGCTTGCAGCTGTGAGGTTTGCTTGCCAATCAGCCCATTGGCCTGAAAATAAGAAAACAGCATTACACTGGATAAGGACTGGAAAAGATGCTCATTGATTATTAACAGTTATAAAGGGATATTACTTTAAAAATAGTTTGATGTATTTATTTAAAGAAAGAATATGCACTACAGATAATTTATTTTGGAATACAGCATTCTGAAACTTAAGCTGAAGTTTCATTTTATTTAAGACAGTAGTATTCATACTACCATACCTAGGATAGTTTTATAGAGACTTAAAAGGAAAACACTGTCCAGTCTCTGTGTCACAGGGGAATTGTGAGTCAAAACATGCCTTGTCATTTTACTGAGATCTTTAATATGTTGCATCTTTCCAGGAACATGAAAGTTTATTATCTCTAAGCTGCATTATAAAATTAATTATTGAAGTACTGTTTAACATTCTTAGAACAGCAGAATTGGTAAAGTAATAAAAGGTAAGATTCAGAACAACCTTTCTGAGATTCACAACAACTTTTGTAAGAATCAAAATAGTATTTTAATGTGTCTACTGCTTTTCTGGTACAGTTGCAGTAGACATATGGCACCCTAAGTTACCTTCAATATTTCCTAAAAGCCCATCATGAAACCAGTAGATTCATAATAAACTCAGTGATTATATATATATGATTCATTAGTCAGTAAGCTTTACTTTATTGACCTCAATATAAGCTGGCTGGGATTTTATAGAATCATAGAATCAATAAAATTGGAAAAGACCTCAGAGATCATCAAGTCCAACGTATTACCTAACACCTCATGACTAACTAAACCATGGCTCCAAGTGCCACATCCAATCCTTTTTTGAACACCTCCAGGGATGGTGACTCCACCACCTCCCTGGGCAGCACATTCCAATTACTCTCTCTGTGAAGAACTTTCTCCTCATCTCAAGCCTAAACTTCCCCTGGTGCAGCTTGAGACTGTGTCCTCTTGTTCTGTTTCTGGTTGCCTGGGAGTAGAGACCAAACCCCACCTGCCTACAGCATCCTTTCAGGTAGTTGTAGAGAGCAAGGTCTCCCCTGAGCATCCTTTTCTCTTATGCTACAACCCTCAACACTTTTATTGTCCAAAGAGTGGAGTCAAAAACATCAAGAGCAATTTGTGAGGATAATTTCCCTTCTGAGCGCTGATGTTTGCTTCTCCAGGCCATCAAGCTGAAAGATCCAGCTTGCCATGATCTGTCTGAAAGGCAAACCTACCTTGCTGTCAGTCTGGCTCTTATTGATCTGTTCTCAGTTTTCATACCCACAATATGCCTTAAGTGTAAAAAATCTATGGAAAGGACTCTGTTTCAAGTCATCCTTAGTCATGTGTTTTCTTTGTTTGCATTTTTGCTTGTTTGTTTGTGGGTATTTTTATTATGTTGCTCCCAATTTTATAAGCAAGTGTCTTTTTATCTTTTTTTTTTTTTTTTTTTTTTCCCCAGAAGGAGCATGGCCCAATCATTTTCCTTATTTTTTTTCAGGTAACAACAATGATACTTCTGTGACTGAGCTTCTCCTTTCTACAGCCACTGAATTTATTTACAGATATTCATTCCGGATGGGACCGGATGGGACCGGATGGGATCCATCCTAGGGTGCTGAGAGGGCTGGCAGATGAGCTGGCCAAGCCACTCTCCATTATTTTTCATCAGTCCTGGCTCACTGGAGAGATCCCAGCTGACTGGAAGCTGGCCAACGTGGTACCCATCCACAAGAAGGGCCGGTTGGATGAGCCAGGGAATTACAGGCCTGTCAGCCTGACCTCAGTGCCAGGAAAGATTATGGAGCAGGTCATCCTGAGTGCAATCACACAACACTTAGAGGATGGCCAAGGGATCAGGCCCAGCCAGCATGGGTTTAGGAAGGGCAGGTCCTGCCTGACCAACCTGATCTCCTTCTATGATCAGGTGACCCGCCTGGTGGATGTGGGGAGGCCTGTGGATGTAGTCTACCTGGACCTCAGCAAGGCCTTTGACACCGTTCCCCATAGCAAGCTCCTGGCCAAGCTGTCAGCCCATGGCTTGGATGGGACCACACTGCGATGGGTTAGGAACTGGCTGGAGGGCCGAGCCCAGAGAGTGGTAGTGAATGGTGCCACATCCAGCTGGCAGCCAGTCACCAGTGGTGTGCCCCAGGGATCAGTGCTGGGCCCCATGCTCTTTAACATCTTTATTGATGATCTGGACGAGGGCATCGAGTCCATCATCAGTAAATTTGCTGACGACACCAAGCTGGGCGCAGGAGTTGATCTGCTGGAGGGTAGAGAGGCTCTGCAGAGGGACCTCGACAGGCTGGGCAGTTGGGCAGAGTCCAACGGCATGAGATTTAACACATCCAAGTGCCGGGTTCTGCACATTGGCCACAGCAACCCCATGCAGAGCTACAGGCTGGGGTCAGAGTGGCTGGAGAGCAGTCAGGCTGAGAGGGACCTGGGGGTGCTGGTCGACGGTAGACTGAACATGAGCCTGCAGTGTGCCCAGGCAGCTAAGAGGGCCAATGGCATCCTGGCCTGCATCAGGAACAGTGTGGCCAGCAGGAGCAGGGAGGTCATTCTGCCCCTGTACACTGCACTGGTTAGGCCGCACCTCGAGTACTGTGTCCAGTTCTGGGCCCCTCAGTTTAGGAAGGATGTTGACTTGCTGGAACGAGTCCAGAGAAGAGCAACAAAGTTGGTGAGGGGTTTGGAACATAAGCCCTACGAGGAGAGGCTGAGGGAGCTGGGGTTGCTTAGCCTGGAGAAGAGGAGACTCAGGGGTGACCTTATTGCTCTCTACAACTATCTGAAGGGAGGTTGTAGACAGACAGATGTTGGTCTCTTCTCCCAGGCAAGCAGTACCAGAACAAGAGGACACAGTCTCAGGCTGCGCCAGGGGAGGTTCAGGCTGGATGTTAGAAAAAAGTTCTATACAGAAAGAGTGATTGCACATTGGAATGGGCTGCCTGGGGAGGTGGTGGAGTCGCCATCACTGGAGGTTTTTAGGAGAAGACTTGACAGGGTGCTTGGTGCTCTGGGTTAGTTGCTTGGGCGGTGTTGGATTGGTGATGGGTTGGACGCGATGATCTTGAAGGTCTCTTCCAACCTGGTTTATTCTATGTATTCTATGTATGTATTCTCAGTGCAGGCAGATAATATTCTTCAGTCTTAGGTAAACTGGCTGTGAGATATTATTTTTAATTATTAATTTCCAAGTAGAGTCTCCAGAAATTGTATCACACTGCTGCTGAAATGATTGTAAGTCAGACCAATCTCCTGCTATTAATAGCTTTCTGGATGCCTTTTTAAACATACGGTGTTGACATTCCCAGACCAGCTCATCTTAAAGAACTCCTAGTTACCTTCTTATGCAGGGTAAAGTTGGATCAGGCTACAGTATTCTTCTCACCAGAGATGTAATTCTTTGTGAGCTTTATAATTAAAAAATTACTCTGAGTGCTAAGGAAATCAAAGTGTTTCAGTCATATATCCTAATTTATGATGACACTTGCTCATATATAAATGAAGTCTGTACTGCTTATCTTTCATTTGTGAAGAACAACTTGTGACTCCACTTGGGATGCTGTTCAAGGTGATGAGAGAAGTGCTGGAAATACTCCATATCCTGGAAAAGATTTGTCTGAAAGGTTGAGGGACATGCTGAGCTCCTTTAACCTCTTCAGCAATCTCATGATTTCTCTTGGGAATGAACAACCACTTTCCTTTCAAGGAATTCCTTGGCAGTGACTGCGCATACATTCATCTTGCCTCCGACCTCGAAAGCTCAAAACAGTCAATTAAGCAGCATATCTGTGAACTGTCCTTCTTTAAATAATTCTGTCATAATGTCATCCTTTGATTTTCTTGAAGCTCTGCCTAAATAATAATGAATTTTTGATAAATACTGGTATTAATAGCTGAGAATTTTATTCTGCTATTTGAACTCCTCATGGATATTCTTTTTTAAATACAGAATTAAGTTTAAACAAAATTGGTATCTTAAAATGGTCTTAGACCACTGTGTACCAGTTAATATGATGAGCACAATTCTGGATTGGGAACATCTTAGAACAGTCTGTGCCTGCAAAGTATTCTAAGCCTTGATCTATCCTGACAAATAAAACAGATTCATCTACTTTCCATCTATTTAAAAAAACAAACAAACAAATTAATTGTGATTCTCCTATGGTCCTAAGGCCAAAGCTCTTGCTGTATTTTACATCTGAGCTGTGACAAAACTCTTTCCTTCACATCTCCAAAACTGCGCAACTACATGCTCTTAGCTCATGGTAATCCCCAAAGGGCCTCTGAATATTGGGAAAGCTCTGGTTCAGGTGGACAAAAAACATATAAGGGATGTGTATTAAGCCATGCACACCTGTAGGCTGGTGATCTAGCCTGTGCCCTGCATCTGTTTTGTTTTCTTATACCCTGACGGAGCTTAATTATCTGCAAGGTACTAAATTAAAGTACAAAAATATTTTGTTTGTGTGGGAAGAACATAAAAACTAGACAATGCTCTTTAACTCATTTCTCATGGATGGGAAACGGGAAAATAATATGATTATAATTACATTCATAAGAAACAAAAATTCATTCCCAGGAAGGAAACTCACAGCCCATTTCCAGCTTTAAGCAAAATGCCATAGTAACTAATAAACTGCTTTAAAATGTCTTTATGTAATGAAAGTGCTGACAGACCCTTAATTATATCCGTGAGAGTGACGATAGAGCAGAATAATTTTGAATTCCTCTTTGATTCTTGAGGTCTAAAGTAATTTTAATTCACTGTGAAGTGACATCTACCAGACTACCAGTGTGAGGCACTTTATTTTAATATTAAACATATGGAATTACAAAGTGATCACTTCCTAAATGTCCGTAACTTCTGCACTGACTCCAAATTATGCATTAAATGAAATGTATTAGCATTAATACCAAATGTATTTCTGCAACTGTGGTAGAGAGGGAATAAAATACTACTAATCTTGCTGATTTTTTTATTAACTTGTTCTATAGAATAATAATTATTATGGATATCAATATAGAGTCATAGAGTCATAAAATGGATTTGGATGTGCTTCTTTAAGAGCTTTGTAAAGTACCAAGAACAGCTGATTTAAAATTATTCCATGAGGAACTTTCAACCATTTTTGTCTTTTTTTTTCTGTTGTGGTTTTTTTCCTGTGTTCATAAAGAAACACATCTAGAAGGTGCAAAGCATGTAAAACAAAAATAAGTGCAAGACAGTGTAAATAACCAGGTTTCAGTTGTTTTGCTTCCTTGTTTTCATCACACTAGTGTTTGGCTGGGTATTTACTGGTTAGCTCTGGTCTGCAAATCTGAGTGAACAAGGGCATGTTCTTCACTGCAAATCTGAAATCATAAAATGGTTTGGGTTGGAAGGGACCTCCAATGGTCATCTAGTCCAACTACCTTGCAGTCAGCAGGGATATTCTCCACTAGATCAGGTTGCCCAGAGCCTTGGTGAGCCTGACCTTGACCAGGGATGGGGCCTCACTGGGCAATCTGTTCCAGTGTTCAAGCACCCTCCTGCCAAAGCACTTGTTCCTAACACCCAATCTAAATCTCTTCTTCTCTGTTTTCAAACCCTTGCCCCTCACCCTATCACTGCAGGCCTTTGGAAGCAGTACCTCTGAAGCCTTTTTATAGGCCCTCTTTAGATACTCTCCAGCCTCTGATAGGTCTCCAAGCCTTCTCTTCTCCAGACTGAACACACATATAAAAATATGTTTGAATAAACATTTTCAGTAAAGATAGAGTCTAAATATTTAAATTATAATCCTGACATTTTTATAAAGACAAGTTTTATTACAGACTGATGACTGATATAATTTATGGAAGGTCTCTATCACAGAGGCATCATTGATAAACACTGGAAATAATTAGAAGACATAAACTGTGCTACCTTATAGATGAGTAATATACATGCTCAAAACGATTAGCAAAATAGTTCAGGTTTCTTACTGCAGAAAATAACACTTTGTACAAAAACTAAACAAAATCCCAGACCTCCTCAAAAAATAAAAATAATTCAAACCCTTTGATATTTTATGTCAGATCCTTTTGGTTAACTTGACCAAACATTTTTTTCTTGAAGCCTGTTAGTAAAGTAGAAAATTCATTTCCTCCTATATAGGTACGTGCCATCTATTCACAGAGGACCTGTACCTGCTGATAGCAAGGAAAAGGTTTTAGTTAGCATAAATATTTTTAACTCAGTTAATTTAAGGGGGAAAACTGATTGTGCAGCTTGGCTGAAACTGCAAATACTGCTGAAGCCAAGTGGAGTGATTCCAATTATATTAGTGGACTAGATTCACTTATTATACAAAATTCAGCAGTGACAGTAGTTGACTTAGAGCTCCAGAAATCCCAAAGTCTTTGTGTTGGTGGGAAAGCAGGATGATAGGATAGCTCAATAATTAATATTCTTGTATACAATCTAAAACAATGTTAAATTTGTGCAATCTCCTTCTTTGACTCAGTAGTCTTCGGATCAAGTCACTAATTCATGTTCTTTTAGACTTTTCCGTAGGCATATGTCCAGGAATAGTACACTGTGAGCCCATCTAGTTCACAAAAATATCTTAGGTATAAAAGGATTATTTGCATATACACACTCCCCTAAGCTCTAAAAGAAGACAGTTCTCAAGAATTGAGGCAACCACTGTAAATAGTAATATAAAAGCCAAACACTTGAAATAATAATATAAAAGCTAAACATCAAGACTCAATAAAATTATTTATGTATTTTTGCAGTATCCCAACACTAATTGCCTGCTAGTGCACATGTAAATTGCTGATATATTTACAGATTATTAATGCTGGGCATACACTTGTATATATAATTGCAAGCAAATAATCCATTAGTGTAATGTATAATATTTCCATGTGGGGATTGCTTTGATTCAAACCAGCTAAATGGATCAGGACACCATGCAATTATTGGAGAATATAGGGCACTTTGGGGTCCTTTTTGATGAGGAATGCAGACTGAGAGGTTAAAGTGTTACGGTTGAACTGCCAAATCTCTAGGAACATTAGTCTTCTTCAAATAGCATGTCAGAGAAAGCACTGCTGCTCTTAGCACTGGGCTGAGGTTGAACAGGCTCCCCAGCCGTCATGCAGGACTTCTCCCTGGGGAGTGCCACAGGTTCACGCTGCACAGGGTAGTTCTCTTTGCCACTGTCAGTGCAGGAGATGCGTTATGTGCAGAGAAATATGTAAAGGTATACCTGAGAGCAAACCAGGCAGGAGATAGATAACTGCTCTCTTTTCATGACCGCTGAGAAGTTGTAAAGGCTTATTTAGATTTTTAATCACCCAGATATCTATTTTTGTCTGGCTTCTTTGGGTTTTGGATTGTGTTGTCTCCCAATACGTATAAGCATGATGATAATAACAAATTGACTTGTTTTTCCACTGGTACAGTAAGTGTGAAAGAGATCTGTACTAATGAACAGACTACCAGTGCTGTGGCACTTTGGGCTGGGTGTCTGTTGCTGCTGCCACATGGGGTGCACCTTTGGTGCCCCAAGTGTCCAGCCTGGTGGGTGGACACAAGAAGCTGCGTATTTTATTCTTGTAATGTCCTGCTCCCTATAAATCTATCAGCAAGGTCTCACACTTCCTCTTTCTTCCCTTGCTGCTCCTGTGGGAGATGCTCCCTATCTGGTAATGGAAGGGCAGTTACCTCAAGGCCTCTTGGGCCTGGCTAGGCCTAATGCCAGGAGAAGAAGGGGGAAGGGCAATCTCAGATCTGGCCAGCTGAGATTAGCCTAACAGTGGATGGGGGGAAGAAAGAGCCCTGCAGGTTTTGGATGTACCATCAGGTAGGCAGAAGGGAAGTGATGGGAGGTTTTCTGGGTATGCTATAAGGGACTCTGTATACTTTGGGATCTCTTTTGTCACTGTGCTTCTAGCTCTCCGTAAAACACTCACTGCTTTTCCATTTAAACTTTCCATCACTTCTGCAATCCATTTGTCTGAGTCTCATTTTTCTGCCCCGGTGGGATGCAAGGGAGGATCTGCCTCAACCTGAGACACAGTGCTTATACAGACATCTTTTTTGATGATAGCTGCAAAGATTCCCTGTTTTGGAGGGTGACATTTGGACATCAGCACTGGTCAGGTCAGTAAGCTGAAGTGTGCTACTTCTGGGGGCTGTTTAGGAAACAACCTTGAATTTTATACAAAAGCCAGATACAGACTGTATCCATCCTTAAAAATCTGCACAGTTTAACTTGATAGGGTGAACCAAAATAAAAAATAAATAGAAAAAAAATTGTTTCTTTCCATCATGTATCTAATTATAATAATAAATTATGGTTTAAAGATCTGTGAAACTAAGTTATTTAAAGTTACATTTTGAAGTTATGTTAAGTTAGAGGGTTTTTATACTGCTCTGTAATTTATTTACAAGCTGGCTCAGTAAAAAATATGCAGTTGGTTATTTTATAAGTTTTATGAAGATTTCAATTGCACTGAACAACGAAACTAAACCTCAGTATTGTCTTACAGCTAGAGAAGCAGATCTGAGTATTGATATTAAACCTGATCCCATCAGACAGAAGGCTGCTTTTGCTGTCATCACAATCAACATTCTGGAGTAAATTATTAGGTGGAAAATAATACTAAAACTACAGAAGCAAAATTAGTGTCATGTAAAATTGCAGTTAGACCTGATAAGTATAAATATGATCCCTTCAGGTTCTATATTTCCATATTTGTACAAGGAACAACCCCAAATTTGTATCTGCAGAGAGAGCAACATAACAGGGAAAACCAATGGAATTTTTTCTCACATATGAAGGTGGATCACACATTATCTGATTCTTACATTTATAACTGAAAATTTCTGCAAGCCATTATTATTTTGTTAAAATGAAGGACTGCATGTGAAAACCAGGGCTGCAGTGATATGAAATTATACTGTAGACCAAAACATTTATTGTGCAGAACATGTCAGGTCATTGCCAGACCACTCTGCACCATCTTTGGTAAGTCATGATGGACAGGAGAGGTTCCTGGGGACTGGAAGAAGGCAAACATCACTCCAGTCTTCAGAAAGGGTAAGAAGGAGGAACCAGGTAACTACAGACTTGTCAGCCTCACCTCCACCCCCAGAAAGGCAATGGAACAACTTGTCCTCGGTGCTGTCTTTAGGCATATCATGGACAAGAGGGTCATTAGGAGTAGTCAGCATGGTTTTACCAAGGGTAAGTCATATTTGACCAACCTGGTAGCCTTTTATGAGGACATAACAGGGTGGATAGATGATGACAGAGTGGTGGGTATGATTTATCTTGATTTCAGTAAAGCATTTGACAGTAAGGCAGTTTAATCTGGATGATTGCATAGTGAGGTGGATGGGAACTGGTCGAAGAAAGTCAGAGAGTTGTGATCAATAGGATGGAGTCTGGTTCGAGGCTTGTATCTAGTGGAGTCTCTCAGGGGTCAATGCCATCTTAGCTGAGGAAATACAAAAAGAATATGCAGACAGGACAGAAACAGCAAGGATCTGCCTAGAAGGAATGTAGAAGAATCACACAGGCACACAGGAGTGGGTTTGGGAAGACCAAACCTTGCTATTGCTTGATTTTGAACTGGTGAAGGATATTAGAGCCAATAGAATATCTTAGTATCAGCTGCAAGGAGAGGACCATATGGGCTCATAGCTCAATGACGTAGATGACTTGATTTCAAAAATTACAGTCTCAGAAAAAGAAAATGCAATGTTTAGGGTCAGAAGAACAAGCAAGGGAGTGCAGGAAATTATTGGCTGCTGACTACTTAATCCCAACCAAAACAAAAAAACAAAAAAACAACCAACCAACAACCAAAAAATCCCAACCCAACCCAAACCAAACCAACCAAACTACACAGCTATGACAGGTTGTACAATTCAGAAATTAGTCCTACTCTGAACAGCGAGGTGTGGCCTGGACTAAATACAAAACAGGCATCCCTTCCAGCCCTATTTTTTTTTTTTTTCTGATTTTATACGATTCAGTATTGGTCATGTAAAATTGTTCTGGGTTTTGTTGTTGTTGTTTGGTTGGTTGGTTGGTTTGTTGTTGTTTTAATACAAATAATTGTAACTATGGCTTATAAATTAAAACATGACTCCATAGGATCAGATGAAAAAGCCAATTTATTTTATGTGCAATAAATTAAACAATACATTGTGCTTAAATTGTCAAGACTTTTTACTTTTTCTTTTTGGTTTAATTCCATAAAAGAAAACCTTTTTGGCCATATACAGAGTTTTGAAGTGAATTTTTTCTGCTGCACCTTTGTATAATGTTTATATTTTATATAAATAGAGAATACTTTTTTATATAAAACGTCCAAGCACATTCTGGTGTTTGGTTTTTTTTTTGTTTTTTTTTTTCTTTTTAATATTTTAAAGCAAACAGTTTTGTTCAGCATTTGTGTTTGGGTGCTTGTCTGTCTTGTATCTAGGTTAGTTCCAACAAAACCAGTATATAAAATGCATTGGTAATTACTGGCTCCATGTGGAAGCTCTCATACTTCTATCCTGTAAGTGCTGAGGTGCTTTAATAACTTAGGCCAGAAAGCAACTCTTAGCTCATATAAACATTTAATCTGTCAGTACATCTCCTTCCTTTTCTGTCCTATTTCCCATTTGCCTAAAGTGAGCAATGATACAATAAGAATGAAATCTTTTAATAATTCTGCTGCCAGAAAAAGAAGCTCATGGCTATTCCTAGCTCCTCTGTTCTCTGTCTCCTCTCCAGATCCATATTTAATAAATCATAAAGCTATGGACTTAAACCACCCATCTTAACACTCTGAGAATGCTTTGAACCTGCTGTCAACCTAAACTTCAAAGGAGAGAGAGTTCACAGATTGATAGAGACAAATTTCTTCAGAGATCTATACTGAGAGGCTTAAGTTACGTAAAACCCCTGCCCCTGGAATGAAAAACTACCAAGAACAACACATTTCTGAGGTTGTCCAAAACCAAGTGAAGTTCTGAACGTGAAGCTGCCTAGAAGCAGGAAACAAGTTGGACACAGGAGTTAAGTTACTTAGAAAGAAGATAAGCCATCTTGGTGTGACCTCCCTGCCAAATCTGAGAACAGAAAGTAAAAGGACATGCTAAATGCCAAGTATTAAAATGTTTTCTATAGCTTTTATGCTCAGAGCGTGGGTTCTATAGAATCACAGAACTGTTTCAGTTGTGAAAGGCCTCCAAGTTCATCAAGTCCAACTGTTGGCCTGACACCACCAAAGCCATTATAAACAAAGGCATGCTGACTACCCAAAGAATTCCTGTCAATGACAATCTGTTAATTGATTCCCCTCCCCTCCTCTCCGAACCTCTCTGAACCTCTCCTGTCCAAACCTCTCCTCTCTCTTGTCACATTAAAAAAAATTAAAAATATTAATAACAATAACCTTATGGTTGCACAATGATATTTGCAGCTTGCCGGTAAAAAAAGAAAACAAACCCAAAAAAGGTGCAATGGACCAAAACATGTGGCTGCCTATGTGACTGTATAGCAGTGCCCATGTGTATTTATAGAAATCATCAAGAATGATTTAAGTGTCTGCCAGTGGAGTTGCTAATGGGACTAGTAAGGTCCTCTATATCAAGATATTTATGTATTCCTAACTTGCATCTCTTGCTAGAAGTCTCTGATCTGCCTAGTCCAAGCAAAAGTATACTCTTTAAAAATAGCAGAGAGGGCAGAATGAAGACTAGAATTTATTTCATACTCTTCTTTATTTGCTGAGTTATGGTTCACTATTATAAATGTTTACTTTAATTTGGGGAATTCCAGATGTTTACTTCCCTCTAGTGTGCACAGCAAAATGAAGATTTGTGAAATGAAGATTCTGTGATCTGTGAGTAGGGTTGGCCACCTGTTGTTTAATGACTATTGTTACTTGGTCACTGTTTATAAGAAAACTGAATTCATAAACAACTAATAAAATTTAAACCAAATTCTGTCAAGTCCTAGATGTCAGTAAAACAATCTGTTGCACTTCCTTACTGCTGGGCTTCTGGTTGTCTACAAGACATAACAGCTATGTTTGCAATCTCTGCATTGGGTGGTCAGCTCTTTACTCTTCAGCAAAAACTATACAGCAGCAGTTTAATATGATTTTAAATTTCAACTTGAAGTTTCATAGCAGAGCACCATTTCAATGCATACACTGAACTTTTGTAAACAATATTTAACCGAGGCATGTGGAATCATAATTTATTTTGTCCCCTCTTTCTGCTTAAGGCCTCAGAATTTTATATCATCTTTTAGTCAATAACTACCTTTCAAACAAGGTTTGCATTTTCATTTTCCAATAGTGTCATTACATTTTTGAGTAGCTACACAGATTCCATTAGACTTTTCATGCTTAGGAGACATGCATGTTTTTAATGAAGTATTCATTTCTCAGTTTCTGATTTGATTTAATTTAGCGGACTTGATTTAAGAATTTGAGATAGATATTTGTTAACACTAAAGCCATTTTATATACTTCTATAGTATAGCAGTGTCATTACCAGGCTTGAAGTAGGTAAAGTACTATAAATGTACGTGCAAATAAAGCTCAGTGGCTGAAAATTAACCAAGTACAGGTCAGTACTAGAAATAAATATGGCTTTTTTTTTTTTTTCTTTTTCCATTTTAGCCTTATTTTCAGTCAAGTGTATCTCAAAAATGATGGATTGCTTTAACAAACTAAGCCTACATTTTAATGTGTTTGAGTAAATATCACTGTTTGGCTGCATAGGTCTATCCATGACTATCTGTAGCGGTGCAATAAAAATGCAACTGAACCCCATTTCTCTATAGCATTATTAAGAGTTTCCATGTTGGTTATCAAGCTTGTAGACAACTTATGAACTTACAGTAGGGAAAGCCTTCTTACAAGTGTAGTTCGCTTCTATGATTTATTTAATCAACTTGCCACACAGAAGAGTCAAAACTCAACAGATAGCTTGATGACGGAAGCATTTTTTTAATGCAGACTAAGATATGAAAACATAATTGCTGTAAAAGAGAACTATACAATATACCCACCCATTACTGAGAGATTCTTTAGTCTGTAATTATTTAAAGTCTCATCCCAATCATGCACATGAAATCACGTTAAACACAAAAATGGCACTGAAGCAGTCTGCCAGGAGTCCATTGAGACAAGTGAAATGTTGTAGCCTTCCAAGAAGGAATGTGCATTTTTTATTTTAAAATAGGGAAAGCCAAAAAAAAAACTTTCCACTTACCAATGAAATGCTCTCTGGAATGTTGATCCTGAGCAAAACAGAAGAGGTGAGCATGTGGGTGTCTGTACAGATTATCCCACAACCTGTTGGAAGTACTGGTCATTTAACAGAAGGGAAGACAAACATAAGTAAGGTTCCAGCCAATGCAACATGCTGACTCCAGTTTAACCTAAAGTGGAAAATTGTTTATGCTTCACATGACTGATGATCATTGATAGAAGAGTACTTAAATTGTGTAAAGATAGCCAATTTTTTAAAAACCTCCCAATGAAGCAAGGAACTGAGCTGCAGGAATTTATAAATAACATACCCAGGAACAGAAGTATAAAGGAGAACTTTGGTGATAAATATCAAAACACAAATTTAGTTATAGCTACTTCTGTAGTGAGTCCCAAGCAGTGATACTGAAGGTCTCATAGCCACTTTCCCAAAATAAAGTTTGAAAAGATTTAATCTTTATTTTAGTTCAGTTACTTGTCTGTGAAACTGTACATGAAATAAGGATAGAGAGGGCATAAAAGCAAAGAAGTTGTGAGATGAATTTTAAGAAAGCACAACTAAAGAGAAGACCTCTGTCATGCTTCTCATAGGTACCATGAGAATGATGGAGCATGTTGCATTTGAGTTTTCCCAACCCAAATAGAGAACATGACTAGCAAAGTGTTATTCATGCAATCATGTATAGAATCATAGAATTGTTTGGGTAGAAAGGGACCTCCAAAGGTCATCTACTCCAATGCCCAAGCACTGAGCAGGGACATCCTCCACTAGATGAGGTAGCTCAGAGCTTTGTCCAGCCTCACCTTGAAGATCAACAAGGATGGGACCTCAATCACCTCCCTGGGCAAGCTGCACCAGTGTTCCACCACCCTCACGGTAAAGAACTTGTTCCTAATATCCAATCTAAATCTCCTCTTCTCCAGTTTCAAACCATTGCCCCTCATATTATAAAAACCTCTCAGTTTATCAATATCTATTCATGGACGCTACTCAACAAGTTTTCTGATATCAGAAGTCCATCTTCGGACAGATGCTTTTGTTCATACTGACCTCCTTTTTTGTGTGTGTGTGTGAAATCATTGAGATTAGAAAGCTATCGTTACATGTGTGAAAGTCTATCTAACCTGATCCATATGTACCTGCTTACTTTTGTGAGTTGAATTCTAACTATATAGTAACAATAGATAATTATTCACTTGTCATGTCAAATGATAATAGACTGATAATGACTTGTGCAATCATGCATGTTTGTGAGTTTTGTAGGTATGTGCTTATCCAAGGAATTAAGTGGATATTGGAAAGGTGGAGGAAGAAAATCCAGTTGAGCTTGTACTTGAGCTTTGTTGGTGTGGGTCTTTTTGTTTGTTTGTTTTGTTTTTAATAAGATGTGAGTTATGAGCCTCCTGTTTGTAGTCTGACATACAAAATAATACATGTTGCATAAGTTAGAGCTATTTTCTTCATTTGCAATGTTTGGATAGAGGTTTTCATAATCACTTTACTTATTCTGTTATGAGAAAAAATAGCAACACATTCATTACTGATAAGGTAGGTCTCTATTACTCTGGAAAATTTTTAAGAGAAAACCAAAATTTGAATGTTAAGATACTATGTGTGCAGTAAATCCCATAAGCTTAGACATTAAGCATGATTAAACTGAAAAACTTGGCATTTAATCTTCTGGGGTTTACCCCTTAGTCTACAACCTCATTGTTTCCAGACAACACAAATAACTGTTTCACACTCCTTGTCTGGCAACAAACCAGGCTTTCTAGCAGGATGCATTTTGAAGAAAGCATGTGTCTCAAAATGAAGATGAGGAAGGAGATGTGGTCTTTTTGAACATTCCCATAAGTGAAACTAAGACACAAATGAGGTCCTATATCAAGATGAGACTATTTATTACAAAAAGAGAGGATGGAGCAAACCAAGCAGAGAAAGAGAATGGAGAAAGAGCAGGAAAGATAGTTACCACCCCATGGTCCTTCTTTGGTGGTGGTCCTGTGCTGCTGCCTCCAGTCTAGTGATGTCATCCCTGTCCCATCCCCATAAGCTGGTATAGCTCAGGACTTTTATACTGTTCCTGGTTCATTCATTGTAGTTCCACCTGGCCCACACCCTAGTCATATTACAACGCATATGTGACTGCCAGGTGTGCTGTCTCAGGGCAGAGCTGACATATCTGGGGCATCATTCACAATGATCTTATCTTTGCTGAGACAATTCTCAGTTCTTAATAAAATCATTGCCTCATAAGGTGATTTACATGTTCAAGAGAGGATTCTCTCAGCATTATATTACACATATAGACACTGATTGAAGTGACTGCTGAATTAGGTGGAAACAAAACTATTGTGCAAGGAAAACATTAGTATTAGTACATTTGATTCCAAGAACTATTGCATTTGATTCCAAGAAGCCTGCTATTATCACCAACATCCCTGTTGCTGCTCTAGGTGCTACATTCAGTGCATGATTTTCCTCTGAAATGTATTCAGACTTCTCCCATACTGTTCAGTGACTATATGAAAATGGATTGAAAATAAGGTGTGCTTAGTACCTCTTTTGTGAGTGCCCAACCCATTCTGTTCAAGATTTGAGAACAGATCAGAAAGAGAAATATGTTAATTTGGATTTAATCTTGTGAACGCATATTGCACATCATAGTCTGTTTCTGACCTCATAATAGTTTGACTATGCTTTCTTAAGTCATAGAATCATTAAGGTTGGAAAAGACCTTTAAGATTATCAAGGCCAACCTTCTACCCAGTATCTCCATGATCACTAGACGACGTCCTTAAGTGTCACATCTACACATTTTTTTAACATCTTTTGTTTTTCAAATATTCTAATAAGAAAGAAGATTAATATTCTGATGCTTGGGGAGTTTTGAAGGACTGCTAGTATCTTAGGAAATTATGGAAAAAATTAGGGAATTCTGTCCCCTTCATTTTCACCTGCTCTGACCTGCGCACTTGAGGACTCTTGATGATAATTTTTCCAGCTTGTCCATTAACAGTTCATCCCAAAGCAATCCCCATAAAAGGAGATACTGGTGCCTAGAAAATCTGGAAATCAGCTGGTGCAAAATTTGGGCACCATCAAGGTTTAGTGATTAATAGCTGCATGTACATGATTTCTTTCAAGTCTACCTGAGTGATTTTTTTGTACAGTGGCATTTCCAGCAGAACTGGATCAGGCCAAATCCCTTATAAACAGGATTCTAAAGTTTGTCCTTTATTGCATAGTGTCTATGTCTGGTTATTCCCAAGGTGCATTCCACTTTGTTATGACCTGTCCAAATTTCTAAAAATAATATAACCCCAAGTGTGATAGCCAGTTAAGTAATTAAGACACTAAGCCAGGAAATCAAATTAAGAAGCCACAGCCATAAGGAACTTGGAGTGTCAGGACACTTGCAGACAAGACGCAATAGACAACAACTATCTAAATCTTTTAGTTTCGTTGTTCAGAGACACAATATTGAAATAAATCTCTTTCTCACACAGAGTTACAGACATTCCCAGTACATGTTTAAGACATTGCTAATTCATTCCTTCATTCATATCTAATCCACTGATACATTGCTAATTTCTGATTAAATTAAGAAAGAGAGAGAGAGAGAAAGAGAAAGAGAGAGAGAGAGAGAAAGAGAAAGAGAAAGAGAAAGAGAAAGAGAAAGAGAAAGAGAGAGAGAAAGAGAGAGAGAAAGAGAAAGAGAAAGAGAAAGAGAAAGAGAAAGAGAAAGAGAAAGAGAAAGAGAAAGAGAAAGAGAAAGAGAAAGAGAAAGAGAAAGAGAAAGAGAAAGAGAAAGAGAAAGAGAAAGAGAAAGAGAAAGAGAAAGAGAAAGGCACTGGAATGGACTGCCATGGGAGGTGGTGGAGTCACCATCACAGGAGGTCTTTAAGAAAAGATTGGATGTGGCACTTGGTGCCATGGTTTACCTAATGTCATGGTGTTATGTCATAGGCTGGACTTGTGATTCTCTGATTCTGTGAAAAAAAGGAAGGGAGAAAGAGAGAGGAAGGGAGGAAGGGAAGAAAGAAAGAAAGAAAGAAAGAAAGAAAGAAAGAAAGAAAGAAAGAAAGAAAGAAAGAAAGAAAGAAAGAAAGAAAGAAAGAAAGAAAGAAAGAAAGAAAGAAAGAAAGAAAGAAAGAAAGAAAGAAAGAAAGAAAGAAAGAAAGAAAGAAAGAAAGAAAGAAAGAAAGAAAGAGAAAGAAAGAAAGAAAGAAAGAAAGAAAGAGAAAGAAAGAAAGAAAGAAAGAAAGAAAGAAAGAAAGAAAGAAAGAAAAAGAAAGAAAGAAAGAAGAAAAGAAAAAAGAAAAGAAAGATAGATCAGGTACATATCAAATGAAAAAAATGTCCATTAGAATGTGCTGCCCAGGGAGGTGGTGGAGTCAAAAAAGGATTGGATATGACACTTGGAGCCATGGTTTAGTTGTCAGGTGGTGTTAGGTGTTAGCTAATAGATTGGAATTGATGATTTCTGAGATCTTTTCCAACCTGGTTGATTCTGTGATTATGCGATTCTATGATTTCATGATTCTGACTCAAGTGGCTCAGTAGGCCAAGGTCTGTGGATCAGTATTTTAAGGACCCTTTTCCAGGACTGGATATTTTTCTTTTGTTTTTGGAGACTAAGATTTAAGACGATTATAACCCTTGCAACTGTTTGATGTGTGTATTTATGGCATTGTTGTCAAAACATTTGCAGAAGGATTGCATCAAAGCAGACAAAATGATTTATGAACTATTTGTCAGAGACCAGAGAGAAGTTGTCAAAGTGCTGCCACCTACAGAAACATACATTTCTAATGGAGTTTCAGATGGAAAGACAGTTGGACAACTATTCCACACTCTCACTAATTTTCTGAAACTGTATGCAATTAATAAAAGTTCACAGATGACATGAAATTGGCAGAATGGTGGGAAACAGAAGATGGAATAGCTGTATCCAGGGATGCAGCTTTCTTGGCAACATCCATTCAACAAAATGCCTTGCAAACTGCTAGATACAAAGCTCCACACCTAAAAATAAAGTGTCTGATACCAACTGTTACTGTATCCTTGTCTCTTTAAGGAAGTACCATGGAGGAAAGAACAAAATCATTGCAACGCAGATGACTGCTACGTAAAAGATGATCCATTTCTGAATTTATTTAAGGAGGAATAATCAACAGGAGTGAAGACAGGAGTGTTATTTCTGTACACATTGCAGGAGTGCAACTTCCATGTTTTCATGTTCATCTTTTTTAAAGGCTTATAGAACATAAACAAAAATATAGAAAAATAAAGGAAATTATTCCTGTGGCAGAGAAAATAACTGGAGAGATGTGAATTTTCCAGAAAGAGATTACTTAATGTGACCATTACAGAAAGCAGACTTAATTACAGTGCTTGCACATCTTCAAGGAAAAAAATAATGAGCATCATTTGACTCTTTTCATAATCTAAAAAGTTAAGACAAACCCATACATTTAGAAATTGAAAACAGAACACCTTGGTTTTGATTTATAGCCTAGACAGTTCAACTATGAGTGATGAGCTATGGGTGAAAACTACGGAGGAATCAAAAAAACCCCTCCATTTCTCTGTCACACTACATGATATTCTAGTTGACATATTTTAATTAAATTTGACTCACTTGATTCAGTAAATGGATAGTTCAATCAAATTTACAGATACTGAAAGAGTGCTATTTGGAATTAATATCAGAAGCTATTGTGGTAGGATTTTTGTGGGGGGGTTTTTTAGTACTTTTTCCAAAACAAGTCTAAATTCCTCTGGGCAAGAAATGGGATAAAATTTACAATGAAGATACTTTAGAACTTAAGTCCAGTAAATCAATCAAATATTTCTTTATGAAGAATATTATATCTTCTGACACTGACATTATTGCCTGCCCTAGGTGATTGTGCTTTGGCAGGAGGGCTAGCCTCAATCTCCAGAGGTGCCTTCCAACCTATTCTATGATTCTCTGATTATATGGCCACAGATTTAATTCTGTATTCATAATAAATTTGACATGACAACATTGATTTTATATCCTATTTGTTTATTTAAGTAGGAATTGCTGGCTTTTTCTCTGCTTTACACTATACTAATGCTTTTCAGAATAGGACTAGTATTCATGTGGCAGGTTCTGAAACCCATAGACCTCTCACGTTTTCTTTCTGCACAACAAAGGATTACATACTTACATACTTACTCAAATGTAATCTTGAGAACATAAAAACAATCTTCAGAATCAAAAGCATATTCTACTACCTTTTACAAAATAATGAAAGGGCTGGAACACCCCTGATATGAGGATAGGCTGAGGCAGCTGAGGTTGTTCATCCTAGAGAAGTGTCTGGGGGGAGCCTTACATCTGCCTTCTAATACTTGAAGGGATCCCACAGGAAGGCTCCAGAGGCAGTTTTCATAAAGGCGTCTAGCAGTGGGAAAAGGGGGAACAGTTTCAAGCTCAGCGAGAGTAGGCTTAGACTCAATTTTAGGAAGGAGTTCTTCAGTTCAAGTATGGTGAGACTCTGGAACAAGTTGCCCAGGGAGGCTGTGGATGCCTCCTCCCTTGGGGTGTTCAAGGCCAGGTTGGAGGAGGCCTTGAGCAGCTAAGTCTAGTTGAGAGGCATCCCTGCCCATGGTGGGGAGGTTGGAGTAGATGATCTCTGAGGGCCTTTCCAAACTGAGCCATTCTATGATTTTAGTTACCCATGAAATATTAAATATTATTAAATATTTTAGTAATCCACCAATTCAATAATATTTTCATGTTAATGAATATAACATCTATATTGAAACATTAAAAGAGTGGACTAAAATGACCCCCCCTACATTTTAAACATTGAAAGTTCAACTTTTTCAATTGTTTTCTTCTCAATATCTTTCTAGTTTTAGCACTTGCACACTGGAATACTGGATAGGTTCTGAAAGAGTCTTTAACAGCATGCTACACTACCATCTTCTGGAAAGAGAAGGAAATAGAGTTTGAAGTATTTAAGATCCAAACAATTTTTTTCCTACATTTCTTCACCATTTATAGACTATATGCTCCTACTTTCAAAGCCCATTAGAGTTGTTTGGTTTTTTTTTCCTGAACAGCAAAACACCAAAATATTAAGATTTAAGCTTTTATGTTGGAAAAAATCTCTCCTTCAGAAGGCAGTTTTTCTTTACACCCTTTAAACTGTGCTTCAGATTACAATTTACATTTTAAGGCTCATTTATAATTTACTTGTGTAGCACAAAATCTTTCCAGGTTAAGACAGCTGTGCTGTAAAGGACCCTCATTTCAGCAGCTGAAACACATTTTGGATCAAATAGAAAGAATACCATTTATTTAATTCAAGCAAAATGGAGAATTTGAAGCAGGTTGAATATTTTCAGCAGATGAGCTGCACAGTTTCCTAAGAAAGGCCAGTTCAGTCAAATTTTTTTAAATCTCTTTTCAAATGCTTGAATTGTCATTTCACTGAGGTTTGTTCATTTAGTTTTTTATTTTGCAGTGCATAATTTCTACTGTTGTTATTTTGTGTGGTTTAACTCTCTAAATCATGCAGCATTCTATCTTTTCAGCAAGACAGAATTTGTCCTGGAACATATAAGGAGAACATATGTTCTAGAACAGAAATTCCATAAATTTTGTTCATTATAAACTTAAGATGATTTCTAAGATGCCGAATCTAATTAAGAAGAAGCTCTACTACTTGACATTTGGATTAATTGAACATGCAATATTTATGAACATAATCAAATGAAAATTCATTCTTGGAATCACTTGTGTAGCAGCAGCAGAAGTATTCTCTTATTACAGCCCCAGATGTGGCATTTGTCCAGGACACTTAGCTTAACAAAACTAGTTTTTCAAAAATGTCAAAAAGGGATTTTCCATGATCATATTATGAGAACTGCTGCGTGATCTAAGGTAAGATGATTGTCTAGAGCATGCTTATATGAATGTACCTTCATTCTTACAATTGTCACACCAGTTATGAAAACAAAACCCTTATTAGGAGATTGACTTGGGGATGTCAGTCAATGAAAAACTCAGCATGAGCTGGCAATGTGCACTTGCAGCCCAAAGAATCAGCACTCTGAATGTTGGCTCAGTAAAATTCGTTAACTGTGATATCAATGTCCTTTATGGATTCATCTAAGTGTTCTAATGACAATTAAGTGATCCCTTTTGATGTCCTTATTTCAATTATAATTGAAAATGAAATATTTTAAAATACTAATGCTTATGAAAAATCCTAAGATTTTGTCTTCTCATCTTGTCTGGGACAAAATAAACTTCAGAACTTCTAGGGTTTCACAGTTAGTATGTTTGATGAAGGTATTACACATCTCTTCTTTTAAAGAAGCATTAAACAATAAAGGCTTACAATTTGTTAAATCATGTTCCAGATGCATTTTGAGTCTTTACAGTGCAGATATTTATTAGCACATCATTTAACTGACAAAAGGGAAAAGATTTACAAGCACATATTAATGGCACTGGTATTCCCTGAAGGATGGAATGCAATTCTTAGAAGGTTATAAAAGTCTGGTTATTATCCACCAAACACAATATGTGTGGGGAAAATAGCAGTGGGTGTCCACTCTGGGAGTTACTTTTCTCTGTGTGGAAAAAAAAAAAGGAATAGCTGTCATTTTTTTTACAGCATTCAATAATTTATGATGAATATGATGTACTTTATGAATTTTACCATCTTCATCAGTGTCACTGAAATTCAGAAATTCAAGATATGATCCGTTATGCTAAACACATTTGAGTAACCCACTGAACATCTCTAACTCTTTATACAGTTTATGAGCCTAGACAGCCTCCCAGGCTGCTGGCTCTACTTTTCTTTGTATCTTGCATTTCCATGAATAAGAATGACCCATTACTCTTGGCTCTCTCAAGAATAGAGTGAAAGAGGAACTTGACTTTTATCCTTCAGTGCCTCCACCTCCTCCAGTAAGAGCAGATATCAGAGGCATGTTCTAGCTTTCAGCTATCTCTTTTATACCTTAATCATGTTCATTTCTGAACTTACCCATTCACACGAGACAACAAAGAACAGTCAAGCAGTAGGAGCAATTATGGGGAAAAAATAAACAGTGAAGATGTCAGAAGTTATATCTAGACCATATTTGAAATCTGTAGCTTAAATCTCAGTTGTTCTCCCAGAATCACAGTCCAGTGGTTTTAGTTCTCTTGCATCATCCTTAAGTGAAGCTCAGAGACAAGCGAAGGATGTGTCTTGATTGTGGGATGAGTCCCACAGACCTCAAAACAAGTCTCCCCCTTACCCATGGGAGCTCACAAATTGCAGCAAGTGAATCCCAGACTCCTCTAGACTTCTGTGCTTTTTTGGGGGAAACTGAAGAGGTGAGTAATCAGCACGAACGGAGAGAAAGAACAGAAAGAGCAGGGCAAAACAAGCTGTGAATTGCTCAGGCCATGTAAGCCAGCAGGCCTCTGTCAGCCAGCTCAAGGTGCACAAAAAAAAAAAATCAGGAAAAAGCTGGTTTTCCATGTGGCCACCAGATGACACCAGTGAACTAGGAATCAATTAATCTCTCTTCTTTTTTTTTATTTCAAGAAGATACAGGAAGAAACTGCACAAGTGATGCAGTTTTTTTACATAGCCTAGAGGTTAATTTTGTGAAGGGGACAAATAAATTCAGTTTCAGACACTTGAAATTCAAAAACGCAGATGTAAAAATATCAGCACCACCACTGTGTGTGCATATTATGGGCATATGTGTCTCACAGAATGCCTTAGATTGGAAGAGACCTAGTCTGCTCCCCACTATGGGCAGGGATACCCCTCAACTAGACTCAGATACTCAAGGCCTCTTTCAACTTGGCTTTCACCACCTCCAGGGAAGCAGCATCCACAGCATCACTGAGCAGCCTATTCCAGATCTCACCACCCTCATACTGAAGAACTTCTTCCTAAGATCCAGTCTAAACCTACTCTCCCTCAGCTTCAAACTATTCCCCCTTCACAGTATCACAGTATCACAGTGTCACCAAGGTTGGAAGAGACCTCAAAGATCATCAGGTCCAACCTGCCAACACAGACCTCATGACTAGACCATGGTACCAAGTGCCATGTCCAATCTCCTCTGGAACACCTCCAAGGATGGTGACTCCACCACCTCCCTGGGCAGCACATTCCAATGATGAACGACTCTCTCCATGAAGAATTTTCTCCTCACCTCAAGCTTAAACTTCCCCTGGTGCAGCTTGAGACTGTGTCCCCTTGTTCTGGTGCTGGTTGCTAGAGAGAAGAGACCAACCCCTTCCTGGCCACAACCACCTTTCAGGTAGTTGTAGAGAGCAATGAGGTCACCCCTGAGCCTCCTCTTCTCCAGGCTAAACAGTCCCAGCTCCCTCAGCCTCTCCTCATAGGGCTTGTGCTCAAGGCCTCTCACCAGCCTCGTTGCCCTTCTCTGGACACGTTCAAGTGTCTCGATGTCCTTCCTAAACTGACGGGCCCAGAACTGGACACAGCACTCAAGGTGTGGCCTAACCAATGCAGAGTACAGGGGCACAATGACTTCCCTGCTCCTGCTGGCCACACTATTCCTAATGCAGGCCAGGATGCCATTGGCCTTCTTGGCCACCTGGGCACACTGCTGGCTCATGTTCAGGCAGCTGTCAATCAACAACCCCAGGTCCCTTTCTGTTTGGGAGCTCTCCAGTCACTCTGACCCCAGCCTGTAGCTCTGCATGGGGTTGCCTTTGTCCTATTGCTTGACACTCTTATGAAAAGTCTTTCTCTAGCCTTCTTGTGGAATCCTTTCAGGCATTGAAAGGCATCTCTAAGGTCCCCGCCCCGAGTCTTCTCTTCTCTAGACTGAACAACCCCCAGCCTATCCTCATAGCAGAGGTGTTCCAGCCCTTGGATCATCTTTGTGGCCCTCTCCTCTGGAATCACTCCAGTGGCTCTGTTTCCTATGGCAGGCAGACTAGATGATCTTAAAGGTCCCTTCTAGCACAAACCATTCTATGAATACATGAGTTTTCAAAGTTACAAATGTTTCAGCCATTCTATTACTATTTAGTTTCTATTTTAAAATAGCACACCCCTAATGATAAAACTATTGGGATACAGATGGTGTATTATCCAACATATTGATCACTAAGGAATATTCAGTATTGAATAAATCCAACACCAAAAGTATCTCACTTTTCACATCTCTATATCTTAAAATTAAACTTTATCACAAAACCCTAAAAAGAGTATCATGGAATCATAGAATCAAAGACCTTTAGGATCATTGAGTCCAAATGTTGATCTAACACCACTGTGGCCATTAAACTGTGTCCTGAAGTGCCATGTCTACAGGGTTTTTGAAGATCTCCAGGGACAGTGACTCCATCACCTCCCTGGGCAGCCTCTCCAATGACTGATCACTTTTTCAGTAAAAGCATTTTTCCTAATACCCACCCTAAAACTCCCATGGAGAAGCTTGAGGCCATTTCTTCTCATTCTATCACGATACCAGAGAGAAGAGACCAACATCCACATCACTACAACCTCCTTTCAGGTAGTTGTAGCAAGCAAGGTCTCCCCTTCACTTACATTGAACAACTGCAGGTTGTGGCTCTCTAAAAGTGGATTATGTTTGAAGGGAAACAACTAGCCTTGGAATAAAACTGCACAAGGTTCTTGTTGGTTATTTTCCAGTACAGCTATTTTCCAACAGGATATTGGCTTTTCTTTATGACTTTTTTTTTCTGAAAGTGCCTGCTTTTATTTTTGTTGGAAAGACAGAACACCTGACAGTTGAAAAGCCTTTGCCTGAAAACAAGACAAACCAAAAAGATCTGTAAATGCCCTCCAGTGCCTTACATCATGTGTCTGAGTCAGGCTGTTCCCCATATTGCGCCACAAAGCAGTCATTCCTTTGTACACCACAACAGTCAGGATGACAGAGCTGTTCAGGGTGGAGAGGCACTGGGCTTGCAAAGGCAGGAAAAAGAGAAAGCATCAGCTTTTATAAACTTGTTTTCAAACATTTTCTGCTGTTGTTGTTTGGAAAATTGTGTATTTTATGACCATTCCCTGTTACTTAGTTTATAGCACCCTATTTCCACAAAACAAGTTACAAAGACAGGGTTGAGATATCACACTGCAGGTGAGGCTGCACTGGTGAGGCCACAACTTGAATATTGTGTTCAGGTTTGGGCCCCTCATGACAGGAAAAACATTGAGGTACTGGAGCGTGCCCAAAGTAGAGCAGCAAAGCTGGTGATGGGTCTAGAGAACAGGTCTTATCAGGCACAGCCAAGGGAACAGGGACTGTTTAGTTTAAAGAAAAGGAGCCTCCGGTGAGATCTTATTGATCTCTATAGCTACCCAAAAAGAGACTGTAGCAAGGTGGGTGTTGGTCTCCTCTCCCAGGTAACAAGTGAGAGCACAAGAGGAATTTGCCTTATATCAGGGGAGGTTAAACTAAATCTGAGGAAAATTTGTTCACCCAAAGGGTTCTTAAGCATTGGAGGAGATTTCCCAGGGAAATGATTATTTCACCATCCCTGGAGATACTTACGAGAGGTGTAGATGCTGTGCTTTGTGGCATAGTTTAGTGGTGGACATGGCTGGGCTAGTTTAACAGTTGAACTCAATAATCTTAAAATGATTCTATGATAAGGCTCATTGGGACAACTGGGGTGTTTGGGACTACCAGAAAAGAAAAAGGAATACAACAAAGTATACACATTTAAGAAAAGAAATCATTGTTCATAATTCTGTTACTTGTACATGCTGTAAAAGTGTTCTGAATTTCTTAATCTTTTTTGCAGTATGATGAATGGTTAATCACAGAATCATAAAATGGCTTAAGTTGGAAGTGACATTAATGACAATCTACTCCAGGTACCAGGTGTCCACGTCATGGGTCTACAGCTAGCTATAGTACAAATGTTTGATCTAGCTCAGTGTTGCTCTGCCTGTAGTTGCAATTGCCTTCTAACCCACTCTCCCAGTACTGTTGAGCTAGGCTGAAATGGGAAGCTGCACTGTCCTCTGATCTTGGGGTAGCAAAAGAAAACTTAGGTGCTGTGTTGAGGTAGGCTACCTGACCCTGCTGCAGGATGGTACTAAGTTAAAATCCCCAAGGAAACAGAAAAAATAGTAAAAATCCTTTTGTGTAGATTTTTTCCCCCACATATCAATGATTTTATCTCCCTTTATTTTTATTCAAGAAATTTCTCAGGAATGAAAAGTATCTGCACTAAGTGTTGTCTGGAAAAGAGCAATTGATACAATTCTGCATAAGATATACAGTTCACAAGGTTAAAAGGATATCATAATAAACATTTCACAAACTTGCACTTGCTGAACTGCTTAGATTCAGATCTGTAGAAGAAACAAAATCTGATTAATGGAGCTACTCTAGTAGTTTTCATATTAATTGATCAAATCCCCTTTACTAGACATGAATGTCATAACATAACTTCAATGTATATTTTACGAAGTTGTCCTGATTTTTATAGTAGAATCAGGGGCACTAAAGAGCTTCAATTCATGGATTCATAGGATGGTTTGCGTTGGAAGGAACCTTCAAGATCATCTAGTTCCAGCCTCCCTGACATAGGACACAGAGTTGCTGGAGTGATTCCAGAGGAGAGGGCCACAAAGGTAAGCCAAAGTCTGATTTTCCATATATTCAGATGAATACACATGCTTTATGTTAAATGAGGGATTTCAGGAATGTGAAAAATTAACCAGCTTTTAGAATTTTAATTTCTCAGAGGAGAAATTGGGAGTTAGAAGTCTAGCCACATCTGCTGATTTTGTTGCAATATACATAGTGTAACTAATGAAATGAGATGATGATTCAATGCAGTTGATTAAAAGTATGAAAATAATGGGATTCTCAGTGTTATGTCTAAAACATACTTTTTTGAACATGGGGCTTACAAAAGACCTGCAGATCACTATAAAAAAAAAACCTACAAACAAACAATCATTTGAAAAATTATTTGAATATGAAATGGAGTGGGAGTTTCTAGGAATGAGAGCCTTAAGGGTTATTTCCTACTAAATTAGGTTTTATTTGACTCATTTCTCAGAGTGGGATGAAAAGTAGGAGAAAATGAATGAGATTTCCACAGCTTTGTAAAATAATAGAATCATAGAGTGGTTTGGGTTGGAAGGAACCTCCAAAGGTCATCTAGTCCAACCCTGCTGCGTTCAGCAGGGACATCCTCCATGAGATCAGATTGCTCAGAGCCTTATTAAGCCTCACCTTGAATATCTCCATGGATGAGACCTCAACTACCTCTCTGGGTAACCTTTAGGTACTGGAAAGCCTCTATTAAGTCTCCCTAGAGCCTTCTCTTCTCTTCTCCAGGCTGAATAAACCCACATTTCTATTCTAGTACAATGTCAATATAAAACTATAATTAAAAATTATAAATCTCTGAATGGAGAAAGGGCACATTTTAAAACAGTAGGTACCATTCATGACTTTGCAAGTTCATAACTGAGTAAATGCATTTCAGACATCAGTTTCCAAATTTCCTGTACTAATAGGAAGAATGTGAAGTAGAGTGTTTTGTATTTAAGCCTATGCCTAGGAAAATATGCTTGTTTATATCAGTCTGTAATATGTTCAGACACCCACTGCAGGCAATAAAACAAAATGCAAGAACTATCATGGAACAAGTGATTAAGGAGTCAGTATCTCAAAGCTCATACAGATAGGTAAGACAGGCAATTAAAGCCCATGATCTCAGCTAATAGATGCTTTGTAAGCTATGAAGTTGAAGAATAAAGGAGAGAGAAAAGGCAAAATGACATTTAGAATGTTTTAACAGAACTATTTTAAAATCAAGTTATGAAACTGTTGATACCAAGACAATGCATTTGCTCAGCATGAACAGGATGCTGCAGAGCTTAGGCATCTCTAAAACTCTTTCAAGTGAACTAGCAAGATTGTGCTGTTCCTGTTGTTGTTTTATACTAGCTGTAAGAGCTGTAACCAAAAAAGGGTGAATTTTATCACCACACTGAAGAATTTAACAGAATGTGGAAGATGGTTAAACATAACTTGTGCAAATGGTGATTTATCATCTAGAGCATGATTATACATCCAGCAGTTCCTCATGCACTCTGGCTAAGTGCAGAGTACGTAGTGTTGGCTCAGTGCTGCGCATCTAAGATTTTTAAAGTCTGATAATTCAGGATTCTTTCTGGGTGCTATGCAGTAATTCTTTGTAAGGTATTAATTACTGAAGTGGAATAGTCTCCAAAACACTCTAATGACTTTCTTCATATCTTCACTGCTCAGGTGAGGTGCTTTAACCACATAACGAATTCTTTCTTTAAGAATATACTACTATATTTGGGATTTACAAATTTATTTTCTTTCTAATATCTCAAAGAGGTATTGACTGCAATCTCTTGAGATGGGTCAGTGTTATGGAACAGCTGTGTGTACACTTATGAGTGAATCTTTGACGGACTGAAAAAACATGGTTGCCGTTGATCAATGAAACACATCCTGATAAAAACTTGTATCATGAATATCAAGTAAGACTTGAAACCATGTGTTGAACAACTAAATACTTACTGAATAAAGGCAGAAATTGTTTAGAAAACAGAGTATGTGATCATGAAATGTCTTACCTATGAATAATGACAAGTATTCTCCCAAAGAGAACCTTTTGGTATAAAAAAAGTTGTAGCCCATAAAAATGGAGAAAAATGCAATGCTAGAGATTCTGTTTTGGGGCTTAAATCTAAATTCTTGCTAAATGATGTAATTTAGACAGCATAAAAAAATAATTTTGAAGACATTTTGTATCTCTGAAGACTCCTTGAAGTTTCAGCTGACACCTTTCACCTCCTTTCCCATCTGCATTCTTCAGAGGAATTTAAAGGTGATTAGATATCAAGGGCACATATAGGAAGAAATTTGAATTAAATAAATAATAACTTAGCTACTAGGCTTCATCTTTTGTCAATGCATATTTATCATTTTGCAAAGAAGTAGAAAGTTATTATTCATCAATTTTAGTGGGGTCATAAAAGCCTTGATCAGAGAAATTCTTTGTCCCTGGCAGTCTAGCAGCAGAAATATAATCCAGAACTCCTACCTATTCATGCCAACAACATCCACTCACATGTCTTTTCTGCCAGTTGTAAAAGTCTTCTGGCAGAAGATGAAAGGTGTTATACAAATATTAAAATATACAACCAAAAATAGATTATTATTTTTTCTGGATTATACAAAATCCTCATGGATAGAGGTTCTTGCCTTACACATGCTCCATGCATAAGGAAGCCATCTTGAATGCTGGCTTGATTATTTTCCAAAATAAATAGATTAGCACATTCCTTTATCCCACTTGTACTGCAATAAATTATATTTTGATATATTTTTGTTTTTTAGGAGACATTCATATTTCTTGCATGCCACTGTCACATCAGTTTAAGGACATTTGCTAGATTACTATGTCCTTAAACTCTTGTAATTCAAAATCGCAAGTACTGTACTGCTCATGTCCAGAAAAATCATGAGAAATTAGTTGTATGAAAATTCTGAACTAGCAGATAACGGATGAGCTCTGGTATATTCATTTAAACATTGTGTAGCGCTCCAGGTACACAGTGTAAACACACAGGAAAAGGGAGACATTTTTTAAGAGAACAAACTTTTGCAAAATGTGCATTATATTAGGTTGGGTCCTATGTGACCTGCCCCAGGTCATCCTGATTTTGCAGGGGTTTTGGACTCGCTCTCCAGATGTCCCTTTCAACCCCTACCATTCTGTGCTTCTGTGATTTGAATGTGATCTAGGTTCACTTCTGCAGATAGTCTGTGGGTAAGGAGTTTTCATTCAGACCTGTGTGTGCAAATACATAGGCCTTGCATAGGGTTTTTTTTGAACTGAGGCATCATCTTTTGAACTGAGGCATAATTTTTGCAAGAGAGCTCCCGTGGGACTGGCACTCGGGACTGGCATGCTTGGGCCAAAAGGCACTCCATTTTTGTTTCTTTTTCGGGCTTTTTGGGGCAGGAGGACCTCGGCAGACAGCAAGGACTGGGAGGGTGATCTCTCGCGTGCCTGCTCGAGATCGTGATGTCAGCCACGGGGAATTTAAAACACGGCAGAGTTGCGCGATGGCCATTTGGCTAGAGGGCTGCTGGCTTCCCGCTCGAGTGCAGCCAGCGGCACGTGCCATGGTGCTTTTCTTTTTTTCCATTAGATCAGTGGGCAGGCATAGGGATGGTTGTAACTCGCAGCAAAGCTGTTTTGAAAAGATCAGTGTCGACCCAGACTGAGATCGAACTTAAGCAGGCGGGTGTCCAAACAACTGGCTGCAGAGAGTGCTGGAGCCTGGCACTTGAAATGCAGGGCAGTGAAAACAACACCTGCATTAGGTGTGAGCAGATTGACTATCTGCTTAACCAAGTGGCTGAACTGAAGGAGGAAGTTGTTAGACTTAGGACTGTAAGGGAATGTGAAAAAGAGTTGAGCTTGAGTAACCAGGCTCTGCATTCTCCCCTAGTAGAGGGAGGTGACTCAAAAAGCAGTGGGAAATGGATACAGGTCCCTGTTAGGAGATGCGAAGTAAAACCCTCATGTATGTATGGGGCACTGGAAGTTGAGGGTGAGGTGGTTCTGATGGCAGAAGAGACACCATATGTGTTGCTGCCTAAGGCAAAACAGCCTGCCCCCTGAATCAGGACTTGCTCCCTCAAAAAAAAGAGGAGGGGAATTGTTATTGGTCATTCCCTCCTGAGGGGAACAGAGGGCCCCATATGTTGGCCTCCCTGGGGGCCTGGTTAAAGATGTTACCAGAAGGCTGCTGAGTCTGGTACAGTCCTCTAATTACTATCCCTTGATAGTTATGAAGTTAGGGAGCAATGATGTTGAAACCAGAGGTCCCAAGGCAATCAAAATGGACTGGAAGTTCTAGGTGTGATAGATGGAGTTTATTAAAGTAAAGTTACTATGAGTATTTTTATGAACCAGCACCAGAACAAGAGGACATAGTCTCAAGCTGCACCATGGGAGGTTTAGGCTGGATGTTAGAAGTAGTTCTTCATAGAAAGAGTGATTGGCCATTGGAATGGGCTCCCCAGGGAGGTGGTGGAGTCACCATCACTGGAGGTGAAGAGAAGAGACTGGATGGGGTGCTTGGTGCCATGGTTTAGTTGATTAGATGGTGTTGGGTGTCAGGTTGGAATTGATGATGTCAAAGGTCTTTTTCAACCTATTCTATTCTATTCTATTCTATTCTATTCTATTCTATTCTATTCTATTCTATAATTTGAGAAAGTATCTCATGTGCATGCTCCTGTGATACCAGTACAGCTCCATCCTCTCCAACATCTCCCCTGCTGAATAAAATCCTGATGTTCATTTTTTGTTAATCTTATCAAAATTATTTATCCTTTTGATAACCATGTTTATCCATGGTCTACTAGGGTGTAGCATCACATACATTGTGTCTGTACAAATAACCATTGTGTCACAGACTTTGTTCCTTGTCTGCTCATCTCTGGTTGTGATTCTTGGACCCCCTCAGTGACACCAATATAATGAAATAAACATGGACTCCAGCTAAAAGCATGCAACACACTATAAACAAAAATACTTCCTCATGACACTTTACTCAAAAGGCACAGGAAACTGTAGCCCAATATGTCAGCAAGTTGTTGAGAACAGGCTGCTACAATGAAAATTATTTGTAACAGGGAGACAAAATGTATGGAGACCTGTGCCTTTGAGAGGAAAAATGGGATTGAAGTACCTGGCTGAGAAAATTTTGATGTGAGACAGGAATCCAGAGAAATGTGCTAATTCACTATTTCAGCATTTTGGTCCATAGCATAAATTTCTAATGAAAATTTATATAGCAACTTTCTTTTTTTTTCTCAGTAGATTGGTCTGAAAGATTTCCTTAGAGAAAGAAAAGAAAATAGCAGAACTCACTCAAGTCTTGATTTATCAGGAAGGGTTCAACAAAACAGAAAATACACCAAAAGAATCCTAAAATGAGCAGTTCTGAAGTTGCGTTCATGTATAGCCCAGCTGCCGCATTACCAGAGGTCAATCTTGGTTTGTTTTCAGTATGTTTCCTTGCACAGATATTAGTCTTTGTCTATAATTTTGGCTATGAGTCTATTTTCTTAGCTCAGGTTAATCTAACACATCATCTCTCTTATTTTTTTCTTTAAATAACCCCAACAACTGAGATTTGCAAGTCATGGTATTTGAAATTCTTTTCTTTGGTAAGTTTGTTAAGTTGCTTCAGATTAAATAAACAAAGTCACATCCTATTATGTAAATTTGTTTATATAAAGTTATCTCTTATTTTGGTGTTAAAACAGCAAACCATACCTTTAACCTCTATAAAACATAAGAGATCCACAGAAGGCACACCAGTTTCTGCTCTCTGAGAGTCTGACATGGAAGCATGATACATGGTCCAAATACATTTTACCCAGGAACTGGGTTTAGATAAGCAGAGTGGGAGATGGGATGTTTTTATGAATGAAGGAACACCTGCCCTTTATTTGACTCAATGTGGCTTTCTGCTTTCTGAAGATTTGTTTTAGCCCTTCAAGTGTTTAAGGTCAGGCTTAAGGCCACACACATTCAAAAAGAACTGTGGATTTGAGGCATTGCATATAGAGCTTATCTGTTGTAGAGATGCCAGCAGCACAGAGATTTACATCTCAATCAGTCATCCTGAGCTTCCTTGGAAAACAAACACACAAACAACCCACCCTGAATCCAGGTGTACAGGGAGCTGAGTGCTACAGGCACATCTGTTTGCTTGAGAAAACAGGACAATCCAAACAGAACTAAAAGGACTGGAAGAAGGGAGAGGAACAGAGACAGATGGACATGCAAAGGTTGTAAGAGGTAACTGATTCTACTTAAAAAGGAAAAAGAAGATGAAAAATTAGATGGGATACAGGGCACAAGGTGTTACTCAAATTTTGGCTTGAATTCATAATCTATTTTACTCTGCAATCACAAAAGAAAATTACTGATCCTACTTATATTTCACTTGTACCATCCTACTAAATCAAAAGTATAACACACTCAGGCTTGAAACCTAGGAATCTGAGTATCCTTTAACTCTAAGGTTACTTGAAGGGCTTTTAGTACAGAGCTTTGAACTTACAGCAGTATATGTTTTCATTACTAAGTAAAATATAGGCTGATAATAACTGTAATACAGAAAGGTATGAAAGTATATTCCATTATTTCTGTCAAATATAGTGTGCTAAGAAAATTACTTATTCTGTTACTGTTAATTCCATAACGTTCTGCTCCTGTGCCTGTCCTTCCCTTGTACTTGGATTTACAGTGCTGAAAGATCAGTCAGGAGTGTAAGGAAGATTTTCAGTCACCATTTATTTTTAAGTAAATGTTCAGTAAAGGTCACTTTCTGGTCAGCATTGATCTTTTTCAACAACTATCCAGATATTCAGAAAGTTGCATTACTTTCAAGAGAAATTCCTACTGATATCAAATTTTAAGATGCAGTTTGGTTCAACAGTTCAGACAAGGTTTTCAGATCACAGAATCATGGAACCACAGAATCACAGAATGTTAGGGGTTGGAAGGGACCTCCAGAGATCATCCAGTCTAACTCCCCTGCCAAAAGCAGGATCACCTAGGGGAGGTCACACAGGGATGTATCCAGGAAGAAGTTCTTCAGTACAAGGGTGGTGGGATGCTGGAATAGATTGCCCAGGGAGGCTGAGGAAGTCTCCTCCACAGGGGTGTTCAAGACCAAGTTGACTGGATGTTAGGAAGAAATTCTTCATAGAGAGAGTGATTGCCCTTTGGAATGGGCTACCCAGGGAGGTGGTGGAGTCACCATCATTGGAGGTGTTTAGGAGGAGACTTGATAGGGTGCTTGGTTGCATGGTTTAGTTGATTAGGTGGTGTTGGATGATAGGTTGGATGCAATGATCTTCAAGGTCTCTTCCAACCTGGTCTATTCTAGTCTAAGTTGGATGAGACCTTGAGCAGCCTAGTCTAGTTGAGAGTTGTCCCTGCCCCCTGTGAGGAGGCTGGAGAAGATGATCTTTTAGGTGCCTTCCAACCTGAGCCATTCTATGATTCTATGATAATTAACACATTCCCCCACTTCCCAAACAGGATCTATCATTTCTATTACAGAAGTAGAGGGAGATAAAACCCCAACATATAGGATTTTATGTCTGGTTTTGCTTTTAATATAGGTTCATACAAGGTGAAACAAGAGACTGCCTCACAAGAGGCTAGCACTTGCCCTCCTGCTCTGAATTCTTGCTAGGTGTGTGGCTGCACATGATGTGCCCTAAAATTGTCAAATCAGGTGGGCTGCTGAGATTAGAACAGGCACAATTGTATATTTACTTCCCAAGACAGGAAATATATCTGTGTTTAACAGAGAGCAGAAGATGTCTGTGACTGACACTCTGCTAACACAGTTGCATTTAAACTTTTCTTAATTACAGAAAACAAGAAAGCTTCTATGCTTCATATACTGGGGTGTAGGGGTCTGCAGGGATTTCAACAGATTTTTACATGAAAATGGAAGTTTGTAGAAAATCATAAAGTTAGAATTTAGAAAATTTTTTTTAATAATATCTTTAAAATATCTTTCAGGATAAGTTGTACAGGAAAACATAAAAGAGATAATGAAAAAGGTGGAGCTAGCTTTGCTGAGTGTGGCCTCTGGCATGCAGGGGGATTTGAACCCTTTTGCACAGCCCTGACTGATATATCCATGGAATTTTTCTCCTGTTCTTCTAAATCAACAAATGAACAATTATTCTTATTGATGTATACTGTTAACTTGGTCCAGGGTAGTTTCAACGTTTGGTAAGAACACATGTTGAACATTCTATCTTATACACAGAGCTCTTTGTCACTTTCTCTGGTTCATTTTCAGTGGCTGCATACCCTCTGCAGGGACCTGACTTTGGGTATTCTGGGTTTTCTGCATTCTGAGCTAATGCAAAGACAACATACACCTGTGATCCTATACAGAGAGAACAAAAGAAAGAAGTAATATTTGTTTTGAAACAAAAGAAAGGAAACATTTACAAGCCTGAAAATTCATGAACAGGAAACAAAAAAATCTGTTTAGTTTGGAAAATTAGCTGTGCAATGAATTACATAAACAGCATTTGATTTATTAATATATTTTATAATACATTAGTACTTGAATGACACATAGTATTCTAATAATAGTCTTTTTAATTATATACATGGTAAAGGTAACATTCTCTTATTGTACTTAGTACTTCCTTGTTGAATTCATCAGAAGTTACCAATTGCTCTATAATTTCACGTAACAGTCATTTCACCACAGTCAAGATTTATTTTCTAGCAATGATTCCCCTACAGCAAGTCCTCCTCCAGGCTCTTAGATTCTCAGTGCAGCCTGTAGAAGATGCAAGGCATTTAGATGAGCCCAGCTGTCATGAGTTTCCTCCTTTTCTGGGCAGTTTAGCTTCTTTTATCATATTCATAAGATTTACAGGGAAAGTTTAGGGTAAGAACATGGCATATTTTGCTATAGGCATATATGATACTTAAGATTTACATTGTTCATAAGTTTTTTTTCCAAATAAGAACAGTTTCATGGACTCAAATCTTCTACAGAAGAACTACTGCAGGTGTTTTCCTTCACCAAACTCTTAAGTAATTCCAACCACTGTCATAATGTGACCTCTAAGCCAGGATAACTCAAGAATCTTTCTTAAAAACTGTGCTTAATAATGTAGGGTTTGGACACGCATGGTGATATTTCTCCAGGCACTTTCCACAAATGGACTGTTAAGATTGTCAGTTACCCTGATGCCTGCACTAGTGATCATATCCAGCAGGTGATTAAGCATACTTTTCTTCCATGTCACTGTTATGCTGTAAAAACTAACCATTCCAAATCCTTCAGAGGTGGAGGAATCTCTATGCTTCTCAGAGCATGTGTGCTCCCTGCAACAGGCACTGGATTGACTGTCATCCAGGACTTCCCTTGAACAGGGAAAAACCCAGATTAGCCCTATCACTATAGCTAAAATGTCCCACCTTCATGACTGGAAGTGCTCACTAGTGTGGGTGTTACACCACACTTCCACAGCCACATTGTTGTTGAAAACTAGTTCCGTGACTCTGAACACATCTTCAGTTTTAAACTTTCAGTATACATCAACAACCTGCTTTAATATTCATGTCTGTGTAAACACATCTATTGAACAGCCATCCTTATAAAGATGGAGAAGAAATTGCACCAAATGTACTGGTTCTTTTTCTCTGGTGTATTTCAAGATTTCAGCTACATAATCTTTTTGAAGGGTAAGTATAGTTGTATCTGTGCCTGTGAAAAGCCGTATTTGTCTCAAATGTGTAAATTTGAAGTCAGAAACAGAAGAGTGCATCTAGTCTGAATGCCTGAATAGCATGAGTCATACAATTTCATCTTGCAATTTTCAGTGGTTTTATGCAATATGCTTTTAGGTGAACAACAGGAGCTTCCTGCTCTTAAGACTTTCAGGAAACTTAGCTAGTTATGAACTCCCAGAATTGCCAAGATGTGTATATATTAACTCCTCCTTATTTTAGTATCAAATAGTTTTCTTAAGAATAAAATATACAAGGTATAATTAGAGCCTGCTGAATTTCCTCTGCAGCCCTAGTCCTCAACAGAATAAAATCTGTAATAAAATCTGTTGCACATTCAAAAAGGATTCAGTTTATCCTGAGAAAAAAAAAAAAAAAATCTGGTTAGTTTGCTCCATGAAGCTAAAGATAGAAAAAAGACTACTGCCCCAGAGCAGTAAACCCCCTTAATAGGCAGTCTTTCATCAGTATAAACTCTCTGTAAAACCATTGTTACTATTTTTATTTTATTATATGAGAGGGATTACATGGAAAAGTTAAAAACACATTGGACAGAAAAGCCTGAGTCTTCAAAAAGTTTGATGACCTGGTTTGCTATGCTTCTTTTGCAATATCTTTGATGACCTGGTTTGCTATGCTTCTTTTGCAGTATCTTTGATGACCTGGTTTGCTATGCTTCTTTTGCAGTATCTTTAAAATAAAGAAATACATAAGAATAGGTAGTTGTCTTATCTCTGTGTTCTGAAGTTTATTTCTTTTTCCATACCAATAAAGTTGAACTCCCTACACTACATATGACACTGCATGTCCTTGTGTCATGGTTTAACTCCAACCAGCAACTAAGCACTACACAGCTACTTCCTGTGTGGTGGAACTGAATGAATACTATTTGACTGACTGAAAGTGAGCCATATTCAAACCCAGAAGTATTAATCATATACAATGAATCACAGAATCACAGAATGTTAAGGGTTGGAACAATATAAATCATAATTGTATATAAAGATTTGTATCACTGAAGCATTCAGCTGAAACTAATGGGATAAACTTGAGGCTTTATTTTGAAGAAGATTAGTTTCAAACTGTTAAGGTAGCAGCCAAATAGTTTTTAAAGACAGGGCTTAAATCTTTAGTGCACACATGATCACTAGTAACTAAAATAAAGGTAAGGTGAGAAATAAAATCAATCCTATTTAGGATGTTTTCAAAATCACTTTGGCCATTTATTGACAAGCAGTGTGAAGAATATTATTCAAAGACTAAGATTAAAGAAAACAAATGAAACAAACAAAAAACCTACACATGAATAAAAGAAATCTTCTAAACTTTCTTTGCATGAATCTCAGTTAACTGTTCTTATATAAATGTATTCTGGCATCCCAAATAATTCTACCAAATTGATATATTTGGCATATTACTATGGGTAAAGAAAAATCTAGGCACACAACAATTAAATTATGGAACAAGGCTTTGGGAATCTTTTACTTTGATTCATTTTTTAAAAAGCTTACAAAAAATAGGATTTTTCCTTTTAATTTTCTTTCCAAAGAGAGATAAAAGCTGTAAAATTGTGTTCAGCTCTATACTAAATGAAATATTTCATTAAGAAAGAAGGGCTGTTTTTCCAGTTCCCTCTTCCACCTCCCAATGCTCAGCAAAGACTTGTCTATAGCACAGAGGTTTTATCGTGTGCCTCTGTTTGCTAATGAAGGGTTCAGGGAAGGACAAAGGCTAGCAAAGAAGGAGACATAAAATATTTTACCTAATTCTCAAATGTTACAGGCCTGTGGCATCGCCTTCTCTGTAGTTTAGCTTATAAATTGTGACCATTTGCTTAAATCCCACTGAAGGAAAAACTGGAGCCTATACAATACAATTCTGGGATCAGCTGGGTATCTGCTGCAGGATGATAAGCCAGTAGGGTTTCCCCTCAGACTGTCTGTCTCCTGTCATTCTTCTAACATCCACAAGGTCTGAAGGTTGAAAGCTGAGCATCCCTTACAAAGGGCAACCTCAGCTAGCTCCTCTTGGCAGCATTTTGATGCAGAACAGCAACAGCAAGCCAAGCTGGGGAGATCCTATACATCTGTTTTGAGCATTTAATCCCCTAGAGGTAACTTCACTCACATGCAACTAATTTTGCAGTGTTTTAGCTAGAATGTGATTGAGTGAACAGACTGGAAATTGAAGAAACTTGGTATTTACTTTGTGAAAACAAATGAAGAGGCCATTAACCTTCCCATAGAAATGATTACTGTATATATTTTAAAACATCAGTCCTTTCTCTTCCCAGGCTTGAGAACTGTGCAACAGCTTTGGTGACAGTCAAGATGATGCTACTTGTCAACACTAAAGCAAGACCAATTACTGTGGTGAGAGAATCACAACTCTTCAAACATAAACATGAAACCCAACCCCATAAACTCTTGCAGCCTTTCTTGGTATCAATCAGCTATAGGTTAGATTCTCTTTCTCACAGAAGAAAGTAATCAAGGTCTATTTCAGTGTGCATTAATTTCCTACACCTTACTCAGGTAAATGGAACTTTCTTTTAGATGCTAGTGTCTATAGGGACTTGAATAAAGATTGTCAAAGTCCTTGTATTCCTAGACTATCAAAGATCATTTAAAAAAAATAAAAATCTGCTGTTTTCAGGTTTACTTAAGTTCATGGCCTGGTTTTGGCTGAGATAGAGATAATTTTCCCTCTGGTAGCTGGTACATTATTGTGTTTTGGATTTAGAGTGAGAATAATGTTGGTAAGCACTGTTGTTTTAGTTGGTGCTAAGTAGTGTTTTTCCTAAGTTAGGGATTTCTTAGTTTGCCATGCTCTACCAGCAAGCAGGTGCACAAGAAGCTGGGAGGGAGCATGGCCACTACAGCTGACCTGAACTGACAAAAGAGATATTCCACACCATAAAGTTAGTTTGGTCACCTGCAATTTCTGAGGATAAACTGTTTTGGAAACATTCATTTCTTCTGGATTAGAAAGTCAAACAGAAATTCAGTCACATTCTGCTGTGTCTCCCCTGTACCAAGCAGAACTTCAGGATGGACTTTCACTTATTTGGAGAAGCTTTGTAGCACTGGCTGCGAACAAACCTACTACAGACAGATGCTTTGTAAACTTTAACACATTACCTAGCAAATATACACCTTTCTCCTCCCTCTTCTTTTCCTTTGGAATGAAAAATAATTTTTATGTTTTAATGAGTTTCCTAGACAAACGTAGAATTCATCAGCCAAGCCTATGTTTATCCAAGATGAATTAAACTTGGTGCTTCTAAATGGTAGGTTAATGTAAAGAAAATGTTTAGTTAAGTTACAGCTTAAAACTAAAACTATATTTTGATAACTGAGTATCTATCAGTGTTTCTCCAACAATCCTGAAGGTATTTTGTCTGGGATGTAGCATATAAATAATTAATGCTGATTCTAACTTTTTTACATGCAATAGATTGAGATGTGCCTTATTTTTATCTAGTTCAAATACCAGAGGATTTTCAAGTCACTGAATTTCAGAAATAACAGAATCTTTTGTTCTAAGAGGACCTGTGTCTTGAGCCCTCTTTCCCCATGAAGATCTTTTATGGCCAAATTTGATGACTAATTACTTCCACAGTTATCTTCAAGAGATCTGTTTTGTTTCTCTTCACCCTGAAATACAGGAAGATTTTACTCCTCCTTCACCTCTTCAAGCCTCTTACTGATTGTTGAAGTAGAAATATGATTTATTTCTTCAAAGCAGGGATAAATTTATGTTATTGACAGAATTAAGCAATCTTATTTCTAAAGAGCTTTTGCAGTTGCTTGAGGGATATCTTAGCCCTTGTTCTGCTAGTAGTTCATGTTCTCCACATGTCCAGAAAGGCAGCAAACATTTAGACAATGTTATACTCATCAGTGGCTTAACTGATCTGACTAATGGTTTAGAAGAACAGTTTCAAATATTGCTGCAAACTGATGATCCTTCCCCCCTATATCTGAAAGAAAATGAAGAAGTTCTGTGCTTAAGTTTGTCTGAGTAAATCTGCTCTCAGATGGGTCTTGGACAGGGCTGAATCACCTAGCTTGAAGCAAGCACAGTTAAGGTGATTTATACAGGATATTTAGCCATACAAAATAAGTCACTACAAAAAATTACTTTCCTCTTACAGAACATCATTGCTGGAAGGGGACTCCATGTATCAATGGACTGTAAGTTCTCATAAAAATTAAAGCATGCAGAGATTCTAAAAAATAAAAGATAATGGAAATTTAAAAAGTGGGGGAGGGGAAGTGGATAAAATCCAGCTTGCAGATTTGTTCAATTTTTAATGTGAAAAAAAAATGAATGTATTTTATGGTCCCTCTGGGTAGAACAGTTCTTAAACCTTGTGAATTTGAATATATGAAACTATAGAGGTCTGAATAAGATTTATTAACAATGCACACTTTAAATTATTGACTACACATAGCAAAAAACCCAACCAAACAAACAAAAAAACCCCAAAATCTTAATTTCATCACCAGTTTCCTTGTATCCTTAACTTTTCCTTTAAATCTTATAAACCTGATAAAAGAAACTGGGTAGATGTCACACCTTTAAACTTTTTCTATCATTGGGTCAACAAGATTTTAAGCATTTTCAGCATTTATGATTTACAGTTCTCACATTCCAGTCTGGTTCTGACTATAACAAGGTCACAGCGACTGTCATATCCATGAGTCACATTATTAATCCACTGCCAGACTCTGAACTGCTAAACTTGTAGAGGAGCCAGCATGAAGCTCTTGGATTTTTTTTGTAGACTGTCTGCTAGATCCTTAGTAAGTGTAAACTGAAGAAGTTTCATAGACTTCAATACAATTCTAAGCCATGTACAGCCACTGACAGTCTCTTGGTGCTTATCTCATCTCCACTTGACTTATTAGGTGTCTAACTATCAGTAGTATGTAAATATCAGAGTCACAGACCATGTATTTTACAGACACACCAGGAAAATGCATTAAGATGACAGTGACAACACAATGCTCATAGTGCAGTAATTCACAGAGATAAATCTTACAGAGCTTACTACAATAAATTCTAACAATCAGTTTTTCTACTGTTGTCTTATTACTTTCTGTGCAATTGAGCCAATGGTGCTAATAACTATTTTACCCAAAAGTGCATGGATCTAGAAGTACATAATCCAGCTACATTCCTCATGTGCCAAAGTCTTTACCAGCATCACACAGGCTCAGCTATTAGATCAATAAACAAGATAAGGAGGACAGTAAAGCATGTGACCAGCACAACTATATTAGAAATACAGTTATAGGGCCACAAAGATGATCCAAGGGCTGGAACACCTCTGCTATGAGGATAGGCTGAGGGAGCTGGTTTTGTTCAGCCTAGAGAAGAAGAAAGTGCAGGGGGACCTGAAGGGATCCTACATGAAGACTGCAGAGGGACTATTCCTAAGGGTCTCTAGCAACAGGACAAGGGGGGATGGTTTGAAGCTGAGGGAGAGTAGGTTTAGACTGGATCTTGATAAGAAGTTCTTCTGTACAAGGGTGTTAAGACTCTGAAACAGGTTTCCCAGGGAGGTTGTGGGTGCCTTCTTCCAGAGGATTCTCAAGGCCAAGTTGGGTCCTGCACTTTGGTCACAACAACCATATGCAGCGCTACAGGCTGGGGACAGAGTGGATGGAGAGCAGCCAGACAGAAAGGGACCTGGGGGTACTGGTTGACAGCCAGCTTAACATGAGCCAGCAGTGTGCCCAGGTGGACAAAAAGGCCAATGGCCTGGCCTGGTCTGCATCAGAAATAGTGTGCCCATCGGGAGCAGGGAAGTCATTGTGCTCCTGTACTCAGCACTGGTTAGGCCACACCTTGAGTACTGTGTCCAGTTCTGGGCCCCTCAGTTTAAGAAGGACATTGAGACTCTTGAATGTGTCCAGAGAAGGGGAACGAGGCTGATGAGGAGGCCTGGAGCACAAGCCCTATGAGGAGAGGCTGAGGGAGCTGGGGTTGTTTAGCCTGGAAAAGAGGAGACTCAGGGGAGACCTTACTGCTCTCTACAAACAACTACCTGAAGGGAGATTGTAGACAGGTGGAGGTTGGTCACTTCTCCCAGGCAAGCAGCACCATAACAAGAGGACACAGTCTCAACCTGAGTTTAGGCTCGAGGTGAGGAGAAAGTTCTTCACAGAGAGTTGTTAGCCATTGGAATGTGCTGCCCAGGGAGGTGGTGGAGTCACCATGCCTGGAGGTGTTCAAAAAGGGATGGACATGGCACTTGAAAACATGGTTTAGTTAATCATGAGGTGTTTCATGATAGGTTGGACTTGATGATCTCTGAGGTCTTTTCCAACCTTATTGATTCTATGATTCTATGAAATGAGTCCTTGAACAGCTGAGTCTGGCTGAAAGGTCACCCTCCCCCTGGCAGGGAAATTGGGAGCTGATGAATTCTAAGGTCTCTTCCAACCTAAGTCATTCTATGGTTCTATGAAAGTTATTTTAATTTGTGAACTGTTTTTATTAATAGGCTACTGAATACTGACTCATGGACCAAGCCTTTTTGCATGACATGGCACTAAGAAACAGCAACAAAGTTGTTGTTCTTTATCAGCAGATTTCATAACGAATCCAGTACTGGAGTGTGGTGGTTCAGGCTGGATGCCCCCCTGATGCTGCCACATAAGCCACACCTGCGGTGTCCCAAGGGTTCAGCCCAGTGGGTGGACACGGGAAGCTATGTATTTCATCCCATAATGTCCTGCTCCCTTATAAAACCATCAGCAGGGTCCTGCACTTCCCTTTCTTCCCTCACCACTCCTATGGCGATTGATCCCTATCTGGTAACGGGTGGGGGGACTCACCTTGCGACCTCTTGGGCCTGGCTAGGCCCAAGGCCAGGGGGAAGGGCAATCTCAGATCTGGCCAGCTGAGATTAGCCTAACAGTGGAAGAGAGGAGGGAAGAAAGAGCCCTGGGGGGTTTTGGGTGTACCCTCAGGTGGGGAGAGTGGAGTGTTGGGATGGGTTTTTTGGGTATGCTTTGGGATCTCTTTTGTCACTGTGTTTGTGGTTCTCTGTAAAACATTAACTGCTTTTCCATTTAAACTTTCCACCACTTCTGAAATCTGTTTGTCTGAGTGTCATTTTTATGCCCGTTCTGGGAGGGAAGGAAGCATCGGCCCTTCAACCCACTACATGGAGCAACAATTGCAGTCAGACAAATCAGGCACTGTGAGAAAGTCATGAGACAAAATTAATCATAGAATATCACCAGTTCAGCAACTGCTAGTTTCCTTCTGTGTTGTGGAAATAATGTTTAAAGAGGGATTTTGAGGAAAAGATTGCAACAGTTATGTGACTGTTAAATAAAATGCAAGGAGCATGATGAGGAGAAGTATTGAAGTCACTTGCATTAGAATTGAAAAATGGATAGTGAAAAGTGGTAATAAGATTAGAGTTTCAATATTGGATCAGAGATACTTATAAGATGTTTAAAATGAAGGCAAGCTGATGTGGTAGCATATACTTCAGAAGTGAACACCTTCTTGGTCCAAAATGCTCTCAAATCACTTGAGAGTTATTATGAAACATCTGAACAAGTCATGTAGACTGAAGCCATATGAATCCACTGGCAATACCAATTGTACCTTTTTACTGTTAAGATTCTGCAGTCCCAGATATATTTAAAGCAACAATGACTGGAGTCCTGGAGACTCTTTTTGGCTCTAGTGGTTACTTCTGCATTTGATCATGCCCAGATACTACGTTGTGAAATCACAGGGAATGAGGGAAATGTTTGTCACCATTACAGATGACTATAAACAGAAGTCTTTTACTATTAGTAAGTAATCTACTTTATTTTAGCTTAGGTATTTCTTTCTATTACTAAGTGTCAGAGTTCTAATTCTGTTACTTTTCACAGGTAAATACATACCTATTTACAATTTGTATAATTTCATAGACATATACATACTATTTATATTAATGCTACTTCTGATAGCAGAACCAAAAACTCCCTTGATCGTAGAATCATAGAATGGTTTGGGTTGGAAGGAACCTCCAAAGGTCATCTAGTCCAACCACCCTGCAGTCAGCAGGGACATCCTCCACTAGAGCAGGCTGCTCAGAGCCTTGTCAAGCCTCACCTTGAATATCACCAGGGATGGGGCCTCAACCACCTCCCTGGGCAAACTGTTCCAGTGTTCCACCACCCGCATGGTAAAGAACCTGTTCCGAACACCCAATCTGAATCTCCTCTCCTCTAATTTCAAATTATCACTCCTCATCTTATCACTGTATGCCTTTGGAAGCAGTCGCTCTGCAGCTGTCTTGTAGGCCCCCTTCAGGTACTGGAAGGCTGCTATTAGGTCTCCCTAGAGCCTTCCCTTCTGCAGTCTGAACAACCCCAGCACCCTCAGACTGTTCTATTAGCAGAGGTGTTCCAGCCCCTTGATCATTTTTGTGGCCCTCCTCTGGACCCGCTCTGTCCTTCCTGTGTTGAGGACTCCAGAGCTGGACATGCTATTCCAGGTGAATTCTTACCAGAGCAGAGCATGTGCCCTCTAACATCTGTTTGCCTTTTCTTCCATACAGTTTTGGGACAAAGTTCTTTGAAGTCACTCACCTCTCTAACTACTTAGCCCAGAGAGTATATGAAAAGGTAATTTAATGCAAGAGGCCTTGGCTGGGGCTGTTTTCAAGTAAACATGAATTATGACAGTTATAAAAATAGCAATATAATCCACCCTCTCTCTTGGGTGTGAATATTTGTCATTATTCCCTCTGTATGGGTCCAAACACACTTTTAAAAATTAAGTTTAAGAAAGTACAGATATGGATGGTCCTAATCAATCTGTGTTTATGCTGCACCAAGTACAGCAGGGAAGGATGGTTCAGCTTGGCTATTAGTTTGGGAACAACACGGCTGCTCAATTTATTTTCCTTTATTCAGACTGGTGTGGCTCTAAAAATTTTTTAGCTGGTGACCTGGAAGAAACCTGAAACTATTGCAGCAACTTTCAATTGCCAGACTTGCAGGCATCACTGACTCTGCCCTGCAGTATGGTCTGAAGCTATTTGCATTGGCTTTTTTGCTGCTAGGCAAGCTGTCGTCTGGCCATTTCCACCAGTTCTCCTTCAGAAGCAGTCTAACTCTCAGCTTTCAGAGTTTACAAAGCACTATTGTTTTCTATTTAGGGGTGAGGGAAAGAGCTGAAAGCTTAGATTGGTGTTTTTCATCCTAACACTATGTAGAAATAGTTGACCTAATTAGTTCAGTATCTGCCAACATGCTGGCATAGTGCACAGGAGTGCTTCTTACTTCCAAAAATAACAAAGTAAAAGCAAGGAAAAAAACGTATATTTAACACAAACTAAAAGAAGTTTTAGAGTCTGACATACTCCAATCTGATCCCACAAACCTATGAAGAATTTTCTTATCTCTCTCAAAGGAAAAAAAAAAAAGAAAAAAAAAAAGAGGTAGAAGTTATAGAAATACACTCTACAGGAAACCTCAAAAAGGACCATTGCTCTATTCTTAGTGGTTAGTCACAAAGCAATGCTCTGACACAAACCCCAGATCTTTATGGCAGATACATGTCTTTATATCCACCATAGAAGTAGGGAATTGCTTTGTACAGCCATGCTATCAAACTCAAGACTAATAGTGAAAGACCAAAGGCTACAATTGTGTTGGTATGCACCAGTGATAGTTTGATTTATCAGAAAAACAAAAGTACTCTTTACCCACATATTTTATCTTCTCCTAATACTATTCTTATGATTGCTTTTCACCATACTTGCTCTCAAGGTTGGGTATGCCTTCTCTCTGTGAGTGGTAATGGCCAGGTTGGATGAGGCCTTGAGCAGCCAAGTCTAGTTGAGAGGTGTCCCTGTCCACAGTGGAGAGGTTGGAGAAGGTGATCTCTAAAGTCCCTCCCAACCTAGGCCATTCTATGATTCTATGGTTCTGTGATACCAGCACTATGGTTGCCAGAGAAACAACAAACCAGAAATATTCCACATTGAGGGCCACATGGCTAAAACTTAAACAGTCTTTCCAAAACAGCTTTACCTATGATATCTTATCACACAGTTCTGGCCCCAAAAGAAGCTTTCTTCCTTACTTTTTCTGCTATGTACTTGCCCACATTAATTGTGGACGAATTTTCTCGCTTCAGGCTTCAGCTGAACAGTCTTAAATAACCTGTTTGTCAAAATTTACTGAGTAGAGCATCAATATGAAACTTAATGAGAAAGAAAAATGGAAGATAACTTCAAAGCTACAACAAACCAAAAACTCCACAAGAACCCTCTCAGAAAAAAAGCACATATAAAACGTTCAAGCAGCTGTTTGAGCTTCCATTCCATGGGAATGTACACCTAGGTGTCATGTCTCTGAACTTGTACCTAACCTGGTACGGAAGAAGCATCTTTTGTGGAAACTGGCAGTTAAAACCAGGAGACTTAATGAATAATATCTTATGATACCACTATCTAGGTACTGGCACAATATCTTCAGAAATACAGGTCAGTGGTGTGGCATGAAGAAAGCTAGTTTGACATTTAGATAAGGAAGGCTATTAGAACATCCTTTTATGCTTTAGGAGAGTAACAAATGTGCAGCATGACAGAGAACAGTTCTGGCTCTTGCCAGATGTCTGAAGCATGTGCTCTGTATGTGCTCTGTATGGAAAGAGGGAATGCTCAGTGGAGCTCTGAATCCTCTCAGCCAGAGCCCAGACATTCTGAAATAAAAACCCAGACATTGGTCTAGCTGAAAAAATGGAACTAAGCTGAAAACACATGTGATTACTTGGGTAGGTGACAAGAGAAACTGAAATATAAAGTACTCTAGACAGTCAATAAACCTGTCTTACAAACTTCCCTTTGGCCTCAAGTGCAGCTAAAAATCAAACACTTTAGAGTTAGGCTTTCTTTATGGAGAAAAAAAAAAAAAAAAAAGACTATGTATGCAAAATATCCAGGGAGTAGTCCCAACTTTGCACCCTTACTGTGTTTCCTGTCTGATCCTGCAGAGGTTAACACATTAAACACATTTCGGTGCATCAATAATGTGCTGCAGAATTGGAGTGAGCAGTGACAGCTGTGAAATCTAACTTTTCTCTCTCATAGAACAGTATGCTTCTCTACATGATCTTGGAAGACTCAAACACTAGGATAATTCTTTATCAGGAGAGCTGAGCAAAGGCAAACATCATTAGGTTCAACAAGGACAAGTGCAAAGTCCTTCATGTGGGGAGGAACAGCATCAGGCACCAGTACAAACTAGGGGTCACCCTGCTGGAAAGAAGTTCCATGGAGAAACACTTTGGAGTCTAGTGGACAGCAAGTTCTCCATGGGACCACAATGTGTCCTTGTGTATAAAAGGGTCAATGGAAGATGGCAGAGTAGGGTTAATGGTTGGACCTGATGATCTCTATGGTCTTTTCCAACCTGAATGATTCTATGACTCTCCCAAAACGCAGGCTCTTGGATCCATCTAAGCTACTGATTTCCATACTACATCCACATCTATCACTCTGAGGTGTTCACTGTAACATCACTGTAACAGAACGCATTCAGCCTGAGGAATAAACAAGGAGAGAAACTTCAGAAAGAGTAAGTCTGAGGAAATAAGGATAAACATATAAAATGTGATTCTGAGCATAAACAACTTGCTGCAGGCCAAAACCTGATTCAAGTATCCTTTCTGATAACTGCATTGTTAAGCAGGAGAGTAACAGAGCCTGTATTCAAAGGAAGGGAAACAGTTGCAAGTGAAAGGATCTATTAGTGACATCTGGATGTAGACCCAGGGGTATCTGGGATAAAGATATCTTGTAGTTTGTATGAATGGGAAAGACACAAAAAGCATCTGTGGTCTGTGATGTTTGAATAGTCAGGAGCACATAGATTTTCTATGAAAAAAGGTGCACTCACCAAGCACTGTTGAATGAGAGTTTATGAGACATTTCACCTTTCTTCTTTCCCCTTATCAGTTTATTAACAAGAATTAGGCAAAAGCAACAGTTCTTCTGTGTGTCCATATATCTATATATGACAGAAAAACCCTCATGACAAACACTACCTACTTCTAGTGCACTTCCAAGCACTGGGTCTTTCAGTTACTGAGGCATTCTTATGCATCTCATTATGTCTGCTTTTAAGATCACTTCAGAACTAAGTACTGAAAACAGGCTGAAAAATAGTTTCAAACTTAAGCAAAGCATCTAACTATAATTTTTCTAGGACAGCACTGAATTAAGAGATTAAAAGCAACAACACCTCCTTGAATTTCCTTAATTCTCCTGCTAAAGCTGTGTTGCTCATTTGTTTTTCTCCCCAAGAACAGGCTGATGTGCACCTAACCACTGTCCTCTTCACATTCAAGGAATCCCGAATCACTACAAGTCCACTGTTGCTGTATTTTCAGAAGAGGTACTTCTCATCATATTTGTGAAGTCCTCTGCAATTGCAGAATGCATGGATGCTTATTTTTACACCAAATATAAGTTCTTCCATATATTTATTATTTGTTGGCTTTAAACTGCACTTTAGATTATGTAAAATCAAACAGATAAAGTAAAAATTATGAGATCTATGAATACAGTTGAGTTTTCAGGTAAAAATTAATCCAGCAGTTAAGGAACTCTATATGTTTACAAAGCTTTGGGTAAGCTGTTACATACATTTCTCAGAGATTCAAAGTAATTGCCAGTACTAATGCTAAAATATTCTGGCAGTCAGAGAGCTAGTACTAAGGCATATCAAGTGCTACTAAAAGTGACAAAAGTTATAGGAATTGCTTCAAGAATGGGGTCTTATCTTCATTTTGATTGCATCTGCAGTCTTGCAGATACTATGCCAGTTTTTCTGCTCATTTCTGAAACACGGAGGAGATTCAGAAAGGAACTGATTTCCCTAGCTAAATTCGTACTTGAGATTTCTAATTGACCTCAAACTTTATGCTGATATAATGCAGCTTGAAGTTAACTTTTAAATTCATTAGAGACTTATATATACATTTAAGATGTGTTTTATGGCATAAGTGGCTAAATATATAGATTTTTATAGGAGTACATGTGTGTGTATAGCCTGATTAGTCTATTATTGAATATACTGAACAAAAAATTTATGTTCACATATTGGTTTAAAAATGCATTCAGGTTTCACTTCAATCATTATGTCCTCCAGATGCTATTTTATGTGACATTTTTAAATCAATGCATTTTTCTCAATGAAGAAATTTTAAATAATTTCTGTTTGAATGATCTCTGACTTCTGGATGAAGGCATAAATTTTGAAAATTTTATCTGGTATAAGCCTTCTTGTAACCTAGCATGATCAAAGTGAGTTCCTAAAATATTTTATTGTGATGTATTTAGAAAGAATCACTATCTTTCTCCCTCATTTCTCCACATTTTCACTCAACAAATGATTTTTCTAGGGATCTAAAATAACTGTAAAATCTTATCCTCTCTTAGCACCCTATTTGGTGTCATTGTCCATTGGAATGTGCTGCCTGGGGATGTGGTGGAGTCACCATCATTGGAGGTGTTTAGGAGGAGACTTGATAGGGTGCTTGGTTGCATGGTTTAGTTGATTAGGTGGTGTTGGATGATGGGTTGGACACAAAGATCTTGAAGGTCTCTTCCAACCTGGTTTACTCCTATTCTATTCTATTCTATTCTATTCTATGTAAGTCTGTATCTTTCCGTTTAGAGCTTTATATGTTTTTATTCCAAACATAGTTTTAGAGACTTTATGGTCTCAAAGTGGCTGATAGATAAGAATAAAGAATACTCAAATCAGTAATACCATCCTCACCATGCTATGAATACTAGACCAGCATTTTTATTATTACTTTTAAAAAATTTAATCTGCAGACACAATGCATATGTTAATGTTAGAACAGATAAAGTGAATCCAGGCACCAAAAAGAATTTCATTGCTTTGTTGGCTGCACATTTGCAGTGTTGGCACTAGCAGGCAGGAGCTCAAAGAGACCCAGTATCCTGGAGGAAATACATCAATAGTCAGAAGAGAAGGCTCCAGAGAGATCTAATAGCAGTCTTCCAGTACCTGAAGGGGGGTCTATGAGAAGGCTGCAGAGGGACTGTTTACAAAAGCCTGCAGTGATAGGACGATGGACAATGGTTTGAAATTAGAGGAGATTTAGATTGGGTGTTAGGAGTAAGCTGGGCACCATGAGAGTGGTGGAACTCTGGTACAGGTTGCCCAAGGAGGTAGTTGAGGCCCCATCCCTGAAGATTCAAGGTCAGTCTCAACAAGGCTCTGAGTAACCTGATCTAGTGGGGAAGATCCCTGCTGATTGTAGGGGGGTGAACTAGATGTCCTGTAGAGCTCGCTTCCAAACAAAACCATTCTATGATTCTATTGTCAATTTAGAAATAAGCCTCTGCTTATCAGGCCTCCTGTAGGGGGGACATTATTGTCTCTGACTGTTTTGTGAGGAGGGAAAAACTCTCAGGCTTCCCAGGCACTAGGTGCTTTTCTTTCCCCTTCTATCAGTGATATATGCAGAGAGGAATCTGGGTAGCAAATGTAAGACTGGAATGGTTAGAAGTAAACCAAAACTAAACATTTAGGGAAAGACTGAGAACAGTCAGAAAACAAGAAACAGAAGAAGATTTAATTACAGTTAATTACTGCCTGTCCTGTGCTATATTTACTTAGATTAAAGAAATAAAAAATTTTTAAAATCCTAATTGTTGTGATCCATAACTATGTGAAAGTCAGTATAACTGTGCTCCAGGAAGTGAAAGAAAGCGAGATTTCTTTTCACAAGGTAAATTATGAGACTGGCAAACTCATGCAATTCCTCAAATGGGTTGTTTCATGCACTTCTGTAAATCTGACTATTGATTTGAGAGTGAAAGTTTTAACAATTTTCTCAGAATGCTTTCTGAGGTGTATAAAGGATTTTGTTGGCTTGAAGTGGTGCTGCAGGGTATCCATGTGACACAAAAATAGAAGGATTAACATTAATTATATAGTAAATAAAAAAAATTCACAAAGATCTTTACAATCTTTGGATCTCCTGAAATGATTTTTTCTTTCTTTTTTTTTGTTTTTAATAAAATAAAATAAAGTTTTATTGGTTGTTTTGGTTTGGTTTGGTTTGTTTGTGTGTTTGTTTGGCTTGTGGCTCATTTATCATTCAAGTACCAAAATTGCAGAGAAGGATGGAAAACTTCGCAAGTTAAAAGAAAGACTTTGTAGAGAGACACAGTTTTATACAGAGTCGTTGATACAGTGATAAATGTCCTTAACATAGGAAGCAGGCTTTGATTATTACAAGAGACAAACAATGAGAGACTATGTTATTTTCTCAGAAGCTTTATATCTTTGGTCTGAGACTGAGACCTGAAACTACTGGAAGGGAAAAAAACAACTCTTTCCCTGCAGCTGTTCCTCACCCCACCCCAGTTATGTCCTGTATATTTCTTTCACCATCTTCCCAGTAAATTGTATCTTCACTATGGTACACTGCATCATGGAAAATATTTTCCTTCCTGTTCTTTCAAGTACAGTATGTATCAGTATGGGCTTGCTTGGTAGCTAAAATCAAAAGAAGAATCTGGAAAAAGAGTTGAAGTAACATTGTAAACAACTCGATTTATACCATAGAACAAATTCTTCTCACAGTTACAGAGTACAACACAGAGCAGAACTTAGCCTTGTATGGATAAGATAGAAGCCATCAGGTACCAAGTGTTCAGTAACTATATATCTAAACAGTTGGGAAACATGGGAATCATGAAAATGCCTTTTGGGTTAAAAAACTGCTTAGGAGGGGAAATAAATTTGCTTTGGTCTCTCTTGAGCCTCAGAAGAGCCATCATTCATTCGTATCTGTGTATCTGTTTAAAATTTAGCTATTACTACCTCCTGAGTTTTCAGGATCTTCCCTTTAACAAGATGATTTAGAGAACTCCACGTGCACCAGGCTATTAACCGATTGTAAGTTTCTTGCTTGATTTCAATAGTCCATTTATTCAAATCAGTCTTTTTGGATCTAAGGTAGGAGAACTCGTGAGAAACAAAGTTCAAGATCTAATGAAATTAGGTGTATACAGATATGACCCCTTCCTATTCGCTTCCTAACGCTATTAAAGACAAATAGATTCAAAGCTTATTTTGCTGTTTTCAACCAGTGTTAGTAAGGACTCAGGTCAAATATATATATATATATACAGTAATATTTTTTCATAACACTTACAGGGTTTACATCTATTTCCAAAGAAGTTAAAAATCCCAATTAAATACTCAAAGAAAACAAGACCAAACCCCTTTCCTTTTCCACAAGGGTCTTACTCAGACTTTTGAAAAGTACCCATAAATTCACACACCCCACACACACTTTTTTTTTTTTTTTTAAAACACAGTATGAAATAAAAATAGTTTATTTGAAGCATTATCTTGAGCCATGATTGCAGGTTTCTTAGATTACTTAGAAACCTGTAATGGTCAATTTATCTTCATTCCTTGGAAAGGAAAATAAAGCCAAAAGGCTTTTGGGAGATAGAAAGATGAAGTGTCACCACATGGTAAGTGGCAAGATGAAAGCATATCTTTGGTTTATTTTGATATGTATTCCTGACCTACAATGTAGTACTTCAACATTTTTAAAACTTTATTTTGAATTATCACCTCAGGTGTGTCTGTTGCTGATCTCTCTGAAGCATTCTGATTACTGGTGGTTGTGCTGATTAATGAACACATCTCAAAGTTAAAGTCTTAGAGGCTGTTTTCAGGTCTGCTGAAACCAGGAATTGTGGGGAATGTACTAAGAAGGTTTAAGATTACCAGACACACATTTGCCTAAGAATATGAATGGAAATACTTGAAACTGGATTGGTGCCACCAGTCTATTCATGTTCAGGGTTACAGAATTTGCCAGCTTAAGTCAAGCTTAGTTTATGAGACAAAGTCACATTGTGCATAGTTCAGCCCAAACCACATGGCAAGTATAGGATGGATAGGGTTAGATGTTATATTTCTTTTTTCTTTTTTTTTTTTCCCCTCCTATAATCTGTCCTTAGTCTGCTTTCACTTTGTATGTGGCCTCATCACTTACAACAATCAATAAATACACAAACACTTTTAGTTGTTTAATGCAGAGTGATTATAGTGTCAAATTATACTCCTGATGATTAAAAGAGTTATTGAGTATCACTGAAAAATGTTACTCTACCACAAAGAAAAGTAGTGAAGAGCTAGCATAATTTCATTACAGAAAACCAAATAAAGAGGGTAATCATTTACATTTTTGATAATTATTTCCTGTCTTGAATAACTTTAGAAGTGATATAATAAAGTTATTTTCATTTTCAAATAATTTTTTGCAAGAAGAAGAAATATTATTCAAGTTTAATTGACCTTGTTCCCTTGCTGCATCTAATATTCTTAGAAGGTAAAACCGATCTGATAGGAAGGTAGAACACAGAAATTTAAGAATATTTTCCCACAATAAAATGCTTATGAATCATGAGTTGCCTCATCAAGAACTGTTCTGCTTTTGTGTCCAATTCAATTTCAAGATGTGACCAGCTCAGAAGCCATGAAAACCACAATGTTCTCTCCAGAAGCTGTACTGTATATTTGACTGAACTGGACCTTTCAAAGATTCATTTGTTTCTTCTTGTTACTTCAATCATGAGACTGTTTTCAGATCTCAGGCTGAATGAATTACTGAAGCCAGATTATTTTGTTTTCTTTTGAGTGCTCCCTAGCTTGTTCAGTGGCCAAATAAATACAGGAAAGCTAGTAAATTAACTAACCACAGTGAGAAGCTTACCTTAACTTCCTTTACATTCAAAACCTGTATTCACATTCTCTTTCAAGCTTTGACATCAAACTCTAAAACTGAAAAAAAAAATAAAAATCCTTATTTATTATTTGTCGTTGAGTTAAAGGTGATCTTTATCGATACAGTGGCACCTTCAGAGAGATATACACTTGTTTAAGCCACAAGATGGATCTGAGTTAAAAACAAACAAACAAACAAACCATGAGTTTAGTAAGGAAAACTTTGCACAGGGATCAGACATCATGTTATGGGTCTGAAAGCCTCTTTACTAGGATGGGAAATATATAGGAAAAAAGGAGCAGGTATAAATAATAAACCTTGTCCTCAGACTGAAATTTGAACATTGATCATTGCAATTGAAGCGTATTTCTACAAGCTTCCTGGATTTTAAAGTCCATAATGCTCTGTATAGATCACTGTTTTGAACGTAAGGCTGCTATTCAACTTGATTCACTCACATTTTTACATGTTACAACTGATAATTTTCAGAAGGAGAACAGTGAAGAGAGGGAAGTGTGGATTGAAAAATCTGTAGTCAAAAGAGGAAAGCTCTCGGACCGAATAACTTAAAAAATCAGAGAAAGACATGGCTAAGACATAAAAAAGCTACAAAACACTATTAAATTTAAAAAAAAAAACAGATTTGTTTGAACAATTAAATTTTTGGTGGATGAGGTTAATAAGCCTAAATATCCAAAGCAAAACCTACCTACGAATTGTGCCAGAGTCTACAAATTTCCAGCTCAGCTGTGAAGAGAGTATATCTTCCTTCATTCCCAGATTCTTTGTGACTGTCAGGGCAAGGCAATGCTTGTTACACAGTAGCTATATGCAGGAAAAAAGAAATGTTTAGTTCTTTAAACTCCCTTGAAAATGTAAGCAAAGGACAAACTTGGAAAGTAACTCTACAAATAAGTAATGTGAGATTATTTCTGATTTTTTTTGTTTGTTTTGTTGTTGTCTTAATTGAATGTTCTTATTTTGATGATTTAAAAGGGTGTCATTTGTAGTTTATATTGGCTTGGTTTCTTTCTTCTTTTTTTTTTTTTTAACTCACTTTGCTCGCTTTGGAGCTTGCTGTTCATGAACCATAGAGATTTTGTAAGATACCTGAACCAGCTGACTCTCTTTTAAGCATTAAGTGTAGTCCATAAATTCTGTTTCAAAGTTTAAAATGACAATGCACTCCATTCATAAAACTGTCATGGTAGGTTTTCCAAGAGCATTTCAAGTGGCCGTGCAGAATGCTTCAAGCTGAGTAAGAGTTGAGTGGTTGATACATATCAAAGCTTTCTCTTTTATAGACAGATGGTCAACTTGCCATTGAATTCTCAGAGAAGACAGTGGGGAGAGGTATAAGCTCAGAAGTGCCAGACTACAATGGAAACTGTTCATAAAGAACTGACCATACTCTTCATTGTTTGTTCAGACCCCATTTTAAAAATGTGACCTAACTCCCATTGAATCCAACAGGCTCCAGTAGGAACTGGATCTTGCCATATGTCAGAAAAAGAACACTTCTCTGTCATGAAGCAACACTGGCCATGAGGGTTAAGAGTGCCTGGCAGAAGGAAAGAAATTCTGTCCTATTAAATTTCCTCTTTGCTATCACATTGAAAAACATAACTCATTTAGTACCCTGAAAAAAATGTTCATATTGAACTAATTCTTATTGGACAGAAATTGCCGCAACTGTGACTTCAGTATATCTAGAATTAACCCCAATTTAAAGGTACCATGATTTTTTACACTAGGTAGAGCTGAAGATGTGTAGTGTATAGATGGATAAATGAATCACATAATGGCAGCTTTCCAGATCTACTGCACTGAATTTCTAGAGTTTTGTTGGTTTTCTATGAATTTCCAGTCAATTTCCTGCAACTGTTTAATGCTCCTTTGGTCTTATTGCAGAGGAGGTGCAAATTTTGAAGAAGAAAAAAAAAAAAAGGTTAGAAACAGATGATACAAGACAATAATTTCAAAAACTGAAACTGAATAAGGCATGCAAGTGTATCCATTTGAACCCAGATTTCTACTCATGCAATCACAATGGTAATACAAAACTTGTATTATGTGTTTCACGAAATACTACCAACATAACTTCAGAAATTCTAGATTTAGATTGTTATTTTTCATTTTCTGCTGTACAAGTAAGAAGAAAGTGCCTCCTCTGAATAGACTACCCATATGGTTGGTCAAACTGCAGCTGTGGAAAAGCCTGACTTAAATCAGCCTAAATATACTATGATAAAACCCAGAAGCTTTATAGATTTTGCATAGGCTTTCTCTTAATTCCAAACTGTAAACACTGTCATTATAGTTTTAAGAACTTTTGATAAGTATGAGAAATTTTATAAGCTGTAGCTTATCTAAATTATCCCAAAATGACAACTTCACAAGAATACACTTCTGGGAATTAATTGTAGGAGTCTGCAGGGTACTGTTTTCTTGCCACCAGTATCAATAAACTGATGTTAGTGTCTTCAATTTCTAATGGGAATGAATATTCATGATGGGGGGGTTGGGGGTGGGTGTTTGTGTTTGGTGTTGGTTTTTTTTTGTTTTGGCTGGTTGGGTTTTTTTTTTTAAAGCCTGTATCACAGTATCACAGTATCACTAAGGTTGGAGGAGACCTCAAAGGATCATCAAGTCCAACCTGTCACCACAGACCTCATGACTAGACCATGGCACCAAGTGTCACATCCAATCCCCTCTTGAACATCTACAGGGACGGTGACTCCACCACCTCCCTGGGCAGCCCATTCCAATGACGAACAACTCTCTTGGTGAAGAACTTTCTCCTCACCTCGAGCCTAAACCTCCCCTGGTGCAGCTTGAGACTGTGTCCCCTTGCTCTGGTGCTGGTTGCTAGAGAGAAGAGACCAACCCCTTCCTGTCTACAACCACCTTTCAGGTAGTTGTAGAGGGCAATGCGGTCACCCCTGAGCCTCCTCTTCTCCAGGCTGTAATAAAATCTGCTTAATTTTGGCATATAATATACTCCTGTCTCCAATGTCAAGTGAGGGTAGATGGGTAGTGCTCCTACTAGCATTGTCATCACTCAGGTTTTACTGTTTTTCTCCCCTTAGAAAAGACTTTCTAGGTTGTCCTTTCTAAAAATTCTGACAGAAAAGTTTTAATCCTCACTCAGTTAAACAGTGATACTGAGTTTTAACTTATGTATGAGGAAAAGCAGTTTTCTGTTCTTCTCTAACCTATTCTGTTCTACTCTTTTAAAGAATTCATAACCTTTTCTTAATGCTGTTGAGTTCAGGAAGAAAATTAACTTAATAGGTAAAGAGAAGTATCTTGGTGGTGTTCTGTCTAACAAGGAAACTAGAGGAAAGATGCAAAATGACAGGAAGAAATGCATAGGCAGGAAGAAGTTTTGAGCACTCTACTTTGTTCTGAGTTCTGATTTTCATTCATTACTGTCAAAAGCAGATCATATGAAGGCGTCTTTTCTCACTGGCCTTCTTCATCCATAAAAAACTGCAGAAAGTGTAGAAGCAAATTATGATTTTTCTAGGTAGAATGACTCCAGCTCCTTCAGCCTATTCTCATAGGAGAGCTGCATGCACTTCTCTGAACCTCACATCTGTACACAGACTCACTAGTAGACAAGGGTTATACCCAAGCAGTTTAGCATTTCATTTTTGAGCTGGTAGGGGAAAAAAAAAAAAAAAAAAAAAAAAAAAAAAAAAAAAAAAAAAAAAAAAAGTCCTGGTTGGGAACATAAGGGTAAAGTTCAAAGATCAAGCAGCAGACAAAATTTCGAGTTCACAAGGTTGCATTCAATCTGCATTTACAGTAACTCTCAAGTGCTACAGAAGTGGAATATAGTTCAGTAGGCAGCACTATTCCCTCAAAAGCAATGTCAAGCTTTTGGATGGGTGTTTTGGGTGTGGAGTTGGTAAAGGTTCTCTGTTGGTTTGCATTCAGCCACTCTGGACAGAGCTTTTAGGGAAAACCAGGTAATTTTACCTTGCCAAGTAGATAGCAAAGCAGGGAAAGAGCAGTATAGTTCCTTTTCTATACAGAGTATTCTTTTTCATTTATTGTCCCTAATTTTTATGCATTCCTACATCTCAGTGGGTTGCTTTGCTCAAAGAGGTGCATTTAGTGCAACATGCCAAATTTATTTTTTCACTAAAGTTTGCTGTTCCATTCATTGTTTAATAATAATAAAATGCATAAAATAAAGGCCCTTTTGAGGTAAAACAACAATCACTTAGAAGTCAATACAAAGTAGAATAATCTGTTTCATCTATGAAAATATAATGTTCCAAAACTTAAAATTCACAAAGGAGTTATCAAAATGAAATCTCTTAGAAAACAGGGTGAAGTGTTAATAACTGATGAAAATATATTCTTGAATACATCACTGATAGATTTCTGTTGTTCCACTGCTGCAGGCTTTTATTGTCATAGAATTGTAGAATGGCTTAGGTTAGAAGGGGCCTTAGAGATCATCTACTCCACCCCCCCTGGCATGGGCTGGGAAGCCTCTCAACTAGACTTGCCTACTCAAGGCCTTATCCAAATTGGCCTTGAACACCCCCAGGGAGAAGGCATCTACAGCCTTCCTGGGCAACCTATTCCAGAGTCTCACCATTTAAGTTGTCATCTGGTATCTGCATTCAGAATTAGATTTACAAACCAAACATTAGGAAGCACCTTTTGTAGACTTCTTTACAATACCACTACACAATATTGTTTCATGGTATAATCAATACACATTTTTAGTGTTGAAAATAGCATCTCTAACAAGATGCTATTCTAAAATTCACAATCATTGCACAATAAAGTATAAACTTAGGAGGAATGCTATCTCTACAGTCCCTAATTTCATAGGTGCTTTCAAAACCTACAAAAACTTTATAAATGGACCTATTTTAGCCTGTAACAGCTCCCAGGCTAATACTGCATGCACACAATACATATTCAGATTAAGAGACCTATGAAAGCCTTTTTATTTCCTTTTGAAAATGAAATAATTAAACTAGACAGTTGATTTAAACAGTTACACTTCTATTTAAAGCTTACAAAAGACTCAGGAAAGTTTTCCCAGAAAACACTTTCTGTAGTCAACATCTTAATGCCATTTTTTTGGACTTGAATATCCGCATTTCATCAATCATCTCGGAACAGATTAAAGTTCTTCATTTGGCAGGATATTTGTCTGAAGTGCTTTTAGTAAAATAAAGTCACATGATATAATAGGAGCAATATTGGAATGCTTGATCTCTTAATTGCAGTTGTTTATTTTTCCATGCTGTAATCCAAGCATTCAGGCACTTCACAGCTCACATGCAGATTTTGCTTGTAAAATAAACCATCACATGTGTAACCTATCACACTGAAAGTGAATGAAGCTTTATAGTAACTTTGAGGGTCTATTATGACACAGAGAAAAATCCACAACTACTCTGGTGTTATAGATTGTTAACAGTTGCCATTTGAATTCTTCTTAATGGATAGCACCCAATAATTGCTTTGCTTTCCACTGTGCCTGCAATCTGATATCTGTAAGAAATCTTAAATCTAAGAGTCAGCTTAAAATCTTTAATAAAATATTAAAGAAGAGAATTAACAATAAAGTATCTAGTTTTTCTAAAAGCCACATGCCCTTATTTTTAATGTCTTAAAGTTCTATCTATCCCCAGTTTACAGTAACATTAACTGCTTGATCTGAACTCTGGCTTAACTGTACAAGGAAATTAAAAGAATGGAGTATCCACACACTACCAGTGGTGATGGTGATTGTTTCAGTGTTTTCAGCTTCCAGTCTTAGGAAGCTCTAGCATGTTTCTGCATTCATCAAGTCCATTACATTCATGGATTTTATTTATTTTTTTGTGACAAAACAGCAAAATTGGACTTTTTCAGCAAACAAAATTTAATATTTGTAACTCATTCTTAGTTCTCATCCTAGTTTTCTGAACCTCAGGAAACTTTGTGAAAAAAATGAATTATTTCACAGTTGAGAGGGGGAATTTCCCATCAGTCATCATCTTACAAACCTAGCAGAAGCCACTCTTCCCAGAGCACTTAGAAGTACAGGGCATAAAGCAGTGTCCTTAGCAATGCATGTGTGCTCTTTAAAATATGTAAGGTTGGCCTAGTTTGAAATGCCTGGGAAATCTTTGTTAAATTAAGTAACATATGAAAGCAGTATATGTTTGAGGATGTCAACCTTTTCATTCTTATAATGTATGATGGAGATGTTATTAATTATGACTTATGAACATTATTTTAAAATTAATTATTAAAATATTAATAACCAAGCATGACCATTAATATCTCCAGGGATGGATCCTTCGCTACCTCCCTCGGCAACCTGTTCCAGTGTTCACTACCCTCATGTTAAATGACTTGTTCTTAACATCTAACCTAAATCTCCTCTTCTCTAATTTCAAACCATTACCCCTCATCTTATTGCTGCAGGTCTTTGGAAACAGTCCTTCTGCAGCCTTCTTGTAGGCTGCCTTCAAGTACTGGAAGACCTCTATTAGATCTCCTCAGAGTGCCCTTTCTCCAAACCAAACAGCCCTAGATTCCTCACCCTGTCCTTGTAGCAGAAGTGTTCCAACCCCCTGATCATTTTTGTGGCCCTCCTTGGGACCTGCCCCAACAAGTCCGTGTCCTTTTATTTATATGTACTGATTATAACTTTCTCTTAAAAACAGAATAACCAGAAATTTTACATATTTTATACAGTGTTGTTCTCTATAAAACATAGTACCATTCATACCTGACTTAAAGTACTTATGTGGTTTACTTTGTATACTATGAATGCTATCTCACCTTAAAAGGATTATTTCTCAATGTCTTCTATTAAAAATCTTATTTCTTGATTTAAGTGAAACATAAATCTTCCCATCTGATGAATTAACTGATCCACCTCTGATTCTAATCTTTCATTCTCATGTAGTTTCCATTAATTTTGAAAACTAAGCCTTTTTTACTCCCAGGAGTTAAAACTCATAAGCACCACTTTTCTGTGGTTGGTTGTTCAGGTTTTTGTTTGTTTGTGGGTTTTGTTTGTTTGGTTTTTGTTTTCTTTTACACTTTTTGGTGTGTCTGCTAGACACCTACAGTAGCTGATTTGCAACACTAAATAGAAGGGTGCTTAATTTTTACAATTTTTGGACATGAATACTATAAAAATCTCTTGGACTGCAAGACAGCTGTACAACAAACCTCAGAGAATATCTTGCAACATTGTTTATATGGAGAAAACTGCTCCAGTTGAAAATATCATCTTGTTGAAAACACAGATTTCATTTTATGACTGAGGATAAAGGTCTTTTCTAAAGTGTGTATAATTTATGCTCTGATTGTTACAAATCACACGTGTAATTCCATATGCTGTGCTTCATAAAGCTTACTCAAACTACCCCACTCTAGCAGACAGTGGAAACTCTGTTAGAATGAAGCGCACCATGAATGGAGTCCACTGTTGAAAGGCAGCTCAAAAAATCTTTACCTAAGCAAACTGGAATGGGTGATTTCCTTGAAGTTTTACAGTAATTATTAGGAATATGCCAGGCTGCTCAGGAAACCTCGTAGTACTTTTGAAATGAGGTAACTAAAATATCAGTCTCCTCTACTTGGGAAAATTTAGTAGTATGAAAACATTTTTTTTTCATGCCACACCTTTTTCTAAAACCACTTTGCACATAATTACTCTTTTTCAAAAGGCAGAGACTTTGACTATTTCAAAGTTTAAACACTCTATCTGGCCTTCTAATAATAATAATTTCTTTTAAAAAAGAGTTTATCAACTGCCCATCATAAAACATCTTAATAAATCATAGGTAGTTGTGTTCTTCAAAGCTTTAACTCCAAGTACAAGAAGGACTCCAAGTACTGCAGGAATTGGATAAAGAGAAGAAAAAGTAAGAAATGCTTTTCTCAGTTAAGCTATTATGAGCCATAACTGAATTTATATCTGGGTTCTATTTAACCCTTTTCTGTAATAATCCATTTTCAAGTGTACCATAAGAAATAGCAAATTCCCAAAACAACCTTGTAAGGTTAAAAAAAAAAATATAAAAAAAATCAATACTAATATTTTTATTTCTCCACTGCAGTTATGGAAGAATGGAGGTGATTTATTGAGTTCCATGCAAGGGACAATATCAAAGTATTTAGAAGCACTGAATTTAATTCTACACTCCATCAGCATGTTGAATTCCCTAGAACTAAGGGGCTTGTATTTTCCTCCTAGCAGTTTGTAGGATCCATTAGGCACACTACCACTTTTGGAGTGCCTGTATACCTCTGCTAGAAACAAACTGCACCAATTTCAAAAGCAGTTTTGCATGATAAAAGAAGATGATAAAAGAAGAATAATTATATCAGAGATGTTTGTTTAATGTCTGCAAGAATCACTACTAACCAAGAGGCAAGAAAAAAAAAACCTCCATAGAATCACAGAATCATTTTGAGCAGAAAAGTAGAAAAATTCTTTGGGTAAATATCTACAATAAGAGGAGCTGTACCATAACTGTCTGGATGCCCAAGCCCAAAGAGTGATGAATGGAGTTAAGTCCAGCTGGTGCCCAGTTACTAGTTATGTCCTGCAGGGTTTATTACTGGGTCCTGTTCTCTTTAATATCTTTATCAATGATCTGCATGAAGGATTGAGTGCACTCTCAGTAAACTTGCAGATGACACCAAGCTGGATGACTGTGTCAATCTACTAGAAGGAAGGGAGGCTTTTCAGCAGGACCTGGAAAGATTAGACCTATGGGTCAAAGCTAACTGTACGAAGCTTAACAAGGTCAAGTGCCAGGTTCTCCACCTGGATCACAACAACCCCATGGTACGCAACAGACTTGGGGATGTGTGGTTGGAAAGCTGCAACTTGAAGAGGGACCTGGGGGTATTGGTTGACAGTCATTTAAATATGAGTCAGCAGTGTGCTCCAGTGACCAAGGAAGCCAATGGCATCCTGGCTTGTATTAGAAACACAGTGGCCAGCAGGAACAGGGAGGTGATCATCCCTCTGTACTTGACACTGGTGAGGCCACACCTTGAGTACTGTGTTCAGTTCTGGTCTCTCACTACAGGAAGGACATTGAGGCTCTGGAGCATGTCCAGAGAAGGGCAACAAGGCTTGTGAAGGGCCTGGAGCACATGACATACACGGAGTGTCTGAGAGAGATGGGGTTGTTCAGCCTGGAGAAGGGGAGGCTGGAGAGACACCTCATCACTCTCTACAACTACCTGAAGATTAGCTGTAGAGAGTGAGGAGGGGGCAGCCTCTTCTCTTTGGTGTCAAGCAACAGGACTAGAGGATATATTTTTAAGCTGCATCAGGGGAGGTTCAGTCTGGATGCTAGGAAATATTTCCTCACAGAGAGGATTATCAAACACTGGAATGGTCTGCTCAGGGCAGTGATGGAGACACCATCCCTGGAGGTGTTTAAGCAGTGTGTGGACCTGGGACTTATGAACATGGTTTAGGATTGGCCTTAAACTGGGTTGAAGGCTGGACTGGATGATCTTTGAGGTCTCTTCCAACTTGATGTTTTCTGTGATTCTGTGATTGTAAAGATAAGATTCCTCACAACCAGAACATTTCAGACTGTGTGGAGCATGTTTGCTAACTAGAAAGAACTGCAATGGAAAGTCTAATTCTACAATAAAAACTACCTCAGGTAGGTCAAATTCCTCATTTCTCATTCAATGACTTCATCACTTTTGTAAGACAAAAACCTTACAAACTTGGCAGTCTGTATTATAAACATCCCTGAGATCTATGAAACTGATAAGTGGTTGTTGATAATGTCAGCAGATTGGTTATCAGTAAATCACTAAAGGATTCACTTACAGTGATTTGAAATCTTCTCACATGGAAACAACTGGATTTGCTTCAACCTAGCTCTTTTTTCAGTCTGTTTTTACAGCAGGTTGAGATGCAGTTTTCCCCTTTGCACTGCTCTGGTGAGACCCTGCCTCAAATACTGCATCCAGTTCTGGTGGCCCTATCATAAGGGCACAGAGCTGTTGGAGTGATTCCAGAGGAAGGCCACAAAGATGAACCAAGGGCTGGAACACCTCTGCTATAAGGATAGACCAAAGGAGATGGGGCGGTTCAGCCTGGAGAAGATAAGGCTCTGGGTGGGCCCTAGAACTGCCTTCTAATACCTGAAAATATACTACAGAAAGGCTGGAGAGGGATTTTTCATAAGGGTATCTAGCAATAGCACAAGGAGGAATGGCTTGAAGCTGAGGGAGATTAGGTTTATACTGGATATAAGGAAGAAGTTCTTCTGTATGAGGATAGTGAGACTCTGGAATAGGTTGCCCAGGGAGTTTCTGGATGCCTCCTCCCTAGGTGTGTTCAAGGCCAGGTTGGATGAAGCCTTGAGCAGCTGAATCTAGTTGACAGGTGTCCCTGCTCATGGTAGGGAGGTTAGAATAGATGATATCTAAGGTCCTTTTCAAACTAAGCCATCCTATGGTTCTATGATTCTATACTATCACCGGAAAAGTTAGCATTGCCTTCATCAATGGCTTGGTCTCTAACTATTTCAACACTACTCTGAAGTTATTTTGGATAGTACTCCTGGGCTAAGTAGTTTGACATTCTAAACAAAAATTTAATCAGAACCCATAGACTTGAGTTTTCAGAAAGTATTTTGGGATCTCAAAAGAAAAGAAAAAAAATTGTGACCAATTGTTTCTATCTTTCATCCAAAAACATTGCAAATTGAGATCCCCAGCTAATGCACATCAGCAGAACCCTGCCGAATTCATTAGAGTTCTTCTGATTCACATCTGCAGACAATCTGTATAATCATATTGTCACACATAATAGTTATATTACGTTCTCTTGATTCATCCTTAGCTGGATAGAAATAGCTTTCCTGTCCCACATGAAAAAAAGTTAATGCATTTAGAAACGCCCTGTTTCATGTAAGGGCAAGCCTAAGACTAGGCTTTTATGTACAATAGGCTCAAGCTGTTTGCTTCGGATAAAAGTGGTAAATTAAACTAATTTTTAGTGGCATTTTCAGTCAACCTTCCTTTTTATATTTTTTTCCTGTTGAAAAAGAACAAACATTGTTCTGTTTATTTATAAGCCACTTTAGATAAAAGCAAATGAACTAGGTCTGAAGGGGGTGGGTAAGGAAACCAGTCTCTCTGGAGAGGAGAGAGAGGAGCATAAATTAGGGTTAAATAAGAAATCAGCAGTCCAGCTGAAGTGCATGTACACCAATGCACGCAGTATGGGTAACAAACAAGAGGAATTGCAAATCTTGGTCCACCAGGAACACTATGATATAATTGCCATTACAGACACATGGTAGGACGATTCATGCAATTGGAGTACTGCACTGGGGGGTTACAAGTTCTTTAGGAGAGACAGGCAAGGGAGAAGAGGAGGAGGGGTGGCCCTGTATATTAGGGAATCTCTTGATATCACAGAACCTGAGGTCACAGATGAAAGGATTGAGTGGCTGTGGGTTAAAATCAGAGGGAGGCCTAACAAATCTGACATCCTGTTTGGAGTCTGTTATAGACCACCCAACCAGGATGAGGGGGAAGATGAAATATTCTATAAGCAACTGGAGGCTGTCTCAAGATCATCAGACCTTGTCCTTGTGCATGACTTTAACCTGCCAGACAACTGATGGGAACCTAACTCAGCAGAGAGAAGGCAGTCCAGAAGGTTCTTAGAATGTATGGAGGACAGCTTCCTGACGCAGCTGTTAAGTGAGCCTACCAGGGGTCAGGCCCTGCTTGACCTACTGTTCTCAAATAGAGAAGGGCTGGTGGGAGATGTGGTGGTAGGAGGCTGTCTAGGGTGCAGCAACCATGAGATAGTGAAGCTTTCAATATGCAGGGAAATAAGGAGGAGCAATAACAGAACCCTTACTTTGCACTTCCACAGGGCAGACTTCAGCTTGTTTAAGCAACTTATTTTGAAACTACCCTGGGTAGCCGCCCTTAAGAACAAAGGGTCCAGGATGGTTGGACCTACTTCAAACAGGAGCTCTTGAAGACACAGGAACAGTCTGTGTCCCTGTGCTGAAAGATGAGCCGGCAGGGAAGGCAACCAGCCTGGATGGGCAAGCAGCTCTTGAACAAATTAAGGGGAAAAAGAGGATGTATTGCCTTTGGAAAGAGGGGGAGGCAACTAGTGATATGCTTAAGGATGTTGTTAGATCATGTAGGAGAAAAATTAGAGAGGCAAAAGCCCAGTTAGAACTCAAGCTGACCATCTCTGTGAAAGACAATCAAAAGCATTTTTATAAATATATTAATGCTAAAAAGAGAGGCAAGGAGAACCTCCACTCTTCATCGGACCTGGAGGGGAATATTGTAACTAAAGATGAGGAAAAGGCTGAGGTTCTAAATACCTTCTTTGCTTCCATTTTCAACAGTAAGGCAGGAGCACTTCAGGATAACTGGCCTCCTGAACTGGTAGATGGGGTCAGGGAGCAGTGTAGTACCCCTGAAATCCATGAGGAAGCAGTCAGGGACTTGCTGAGCCACTTGGATGTTTACAAGTCCATGGGACCAGATGGGATCCATCCTAGGGTGCTGAGAGAGCTGGCAGATGAGCTGGCCAAGCCACTCTACATCATTTTGCAACAGTCCTGGCTCACTGGAGAGGTCCCAGAGGACTGGCAGCTGGCCGATGTGATGCCTATCCACAACAAGGGCCGGATGGACGAACCTGCAAACCACAGGCCTGTCAGCCTGACTTCAGTGCCAGGCAAGATTATGGAGCAGATCATCTTGGGGGCAATCACTGTGCACCTGCAGAATGGCCAAGGGATCAGGTCCAGCCAGCATGGATTTAGGAAGGGCAGGTCCTGCCTCACCAACCTGATCTCCTTCAATGATCAGGTGACCACTTGGTGGATGTGGGGCAGGCTGTGGATGTAGTCTACCTGGACTTTAGCAAGGCCTTTGACACTGTCCCCCACAGCAAACTCCAGGCCAAGCTGGCAACCCGTGGCTTGGACAGCAGCAATCTGTGTTGGGTTAGGAACTGGCTGGAAGGCCAAACCCAGAGAGTGGTGGTGAATGGTGCCACATCCAGCTGGCGGCCAGTCACTAGGGATCAGTGCTGGGCCCCTTCCTGTTCAATATCTTTATTGATGATCTGGATGAGGGGATTGAGTCCAACATCAGTAAATTTGCAGATGACACCAAGCTGGGGGCAGGTGTTGATCTGTTAGAGGGTTGAAGGGCTCTGCAGAGGGACCTTGACAGGCTGGACAGATGAGCAGAGTCCAACATATAGAATACATAGAATACATAGAATAAACCAGGTTGGAAGAGACCTTCAAGATCATTGCGTCCAACCCATCAACCAATCCAACACCACCCAACTAACCCACAACACCAAGCACCCCATCAAGTCTTCTCCTGAAAACCTCCAGTGATGGCGACTCCACCACCTCCCCAGGCAACCCATTCCAATGGGCAATCACTCTCTCTGTATAGAACTTTTTCCTAACATCCAGCCTGAACCTCCCCTGGCGCAGCCTGAGACTGTGTCCTCTTGTTCTGGTACTGGCCGCCTGGGAGAAGAGACCAACATCTGTCTGTCTACAACCTCCCTTCAGGTAGTTGTAGAGAGTAATAAGGTCACCCCTGCGTCTCCTCTTCTCCAGGCTAAGCTACCCCAGCTCCCTCAGCCTCTCCTCGCAAGCGCCAGGTGCTGCACTTTGGCCACAACAAGCCCATGCAGTGCTACAGGCTGGGGTCAGAGTGGCTGGAGAGCAGCCAGGCAGAGAGGAACCTAGGGGTACTGATAGACAGCTAGCTGAACATGACCCAACAGTGTGCCCAGGTAGACAAAAAGGCTAACGGCATCCTGGCTTGTATCAGAAACCGTGTGGCCAGCAAGATTAGGGAAGTCATTCTGCCCCTGTACTCAGCACTGATCAGGCCACAGCTTGAGTACTGTGTCCAGTTCTGGGCCCCTCAGTTTAAGAAGGACGCTGAGACTTTTGAATGTGTCCAGAGAAGGGCAACAAGGCTGGTGAGAGGTCTTGAGCACAAGCCCTATGAGGAGAGGCTGAGGGAGCTGGGACTGTTTAGCCTGGAGAAGAGGAGGCTCAGGGGAGACCTTATTGCTCTCTACAGCTACCTGAGGGGAGGTTGTAGACAAGAGGGAGTTGGTCTCTTCTCCCAGGCAACCAGCACCAGAACAAGAGGACACAGTCTCAAGCTGTGCCAGGGGAAGTTTAGGCTCAAGGTGAGGAGAAAGTTCTTCACGGAGAGAGTTGTTAGCCATTGGAATGTGCTGCCTGGGGAGGTGGTGGAGTCATCGTCACTGGAGGTGATTGGATGTGGCACTTGAAGCCATGGTTTAGTAGTCATGAGGCGTTGGGTGATAGGTTGGACTTGATGATCTTTGAGGTCTTTTCCAACCTTATTGATTCTATGATTCTAAACTGGGTGTTTTAGAGGACTATATGCCACGTCCAACTCTGGCAGAAAAAAAGGGGAGAAAGACTCACATGTGCTGCCTTCCACAGAGAAATCCAAACAATTTTCTATGACAGGTGATATCCAAATTAATAAATAATTTTATATAATATTAAATGGCTCCAGACTTTCATTGCTTTTCTCCTTTACTCCTCAAACATTTCCAAACAAAAAGCAGAAAGCCTGAATTTTATCCCATACTCCAAGTTGGACTGAGATAGTATTCGATCATTGAGTTGCACTCCCTAAACACTAGACAACTTAGAATCATGTAATGGTTTGGGTTAGAAAAGACCACCAAAGGTCATCTAGTCGAAACCCCTTGCAGTCATGCAGGACATCCTCCACTAGAGCAGATTGCTCAGAGCTTCGTTGTGCCTCACCTTGAATAGCTTCAGGCTATATCCCTCAACTACCTCCCTGGGCAACCTGTTTCAGTATTCCACCACCCTCATGGTAAAGAACTTTTTCCTAGCATTGAATCTAGATATCCTCTTCTCTGATTTCAAACCATTGCCCCCCATCCTATAAGTACAGGCCTTTGGAAACAGTCCTCTGTTTAAAACATACTGCATGCACCTGCAAATTTTATAGCAGAAAATAAGAGATAAACACAGAAATAAATGTAAAGAATACACAGCTGAATATATATGGTTAACTAACCAAATAAGATGTTGGAGAAAAAAAAAAAAACAAAGTTGAGGATGCCCCATTCTTTTTTTTCCCCCAATTGCTATTCTGCTATCCCTTAATTCACTACAAAATATCCCCAAAGGTCAAAGCTGAGTGCACAGCAGGTTAAGACATGTTGCTGTAACTCCTGTCCCTCTGGATGTCATCCCACCCCTCAGGCATGAACACCACACCAATTAGTTTGGTATCACAGTATCACAGTATCACCAAGGTTGGAAGAGACCTCAAAGATCATCAAGTCCAAACTGTCACCACAGACCTCATGACTAGACTGTGGCACCAAGTGCCATGTCCAATCCTGTCTTGAACACCTCCAGGGACGGCAACTCCACCACCTCCCTGGGCAGCCCATTCCAATGGCGAACAACTCTTTCTGTGAAGAACTTTCTCCTCACCTCGAGCCTAAACTTCCTCTGACGCAGCTTGAGACTGTGTCCTCTTGTTCTGGTGAGACCAACCCCACCTGGCTACAACCTCCCTTCGGGTAGTTGTAGATGGCAATAAGGTCTCCCCTGAGCCTCCTCTTCTCCAGGCTAAGCAACCCCAGCTCCGTCAGCCGTTCCTCATAGGGCTTGTGCTCCAAACTCCTCACCAGTTTTGTTGCCCTTCTCTGGACACGTTCCAGCAAGTTAACATCTTTCATAAACTGAGGGGCCCAGAACTGGACACAGGACTCAAGGTGTGGCCTAACCAGTGCTGTATCAGGAAACATGATTCTGTTTAATTTAAATTATTTCAAAGCCATATCCCATGAAGAGTTTTCTCTGTTGAATATATCCATCTAGATTTCAGCTCTTTATGACCTCCATGGCAGAATGGGGTTTTGAGGGTGGATATTTTGTCAAGGATGGAACCCAAGCATGGGTTTCTATTTCACAGAAATAATAGGAATATGCACAACAGAAATGGAAGCCAATACTTCTATGACATTTATTTGGAATTTAACACACCATAATAATTTCTTTGCCATTCGTAAATAATTCCCCTCAAAAATAGGAGATTTGCCCTTACCTAGGCATAGTCCCTACAGAAGTTTATGATCCATGTTTAAAATTGTAAATCAGTGATTATTCAGCCTTATTATCCTCTATAGCTGTAAATTCATTCTTTATAAAAGGCTCTTAGTGGGGGAGGAATGCTGGGATTTTCTACTTAAGTGCTTTTAAAGCAAATATGCCTTGAGCTATTATGGATGAAAGGTGTTTGTTAAATTACTTGATGTTACAAATATCTGCAATAGAGTGGGAGATTGATTTAATTGCAGCTGTCAGACGGGTTTTAAAAGCATATTTTTCTCTTTGTTCTGTTTTTCAGATCTGCAGAACAGTTGGATTCTGAATATAATAAAAGAAAGGGTCTGAATATACTAATCACAAAATGTAGCTTCTGGCTAAGCCAAGGCACATTGTCAAGATGAAGTGGTGCATAATTTTCAAACAACTCAGTCTGGCCAATATATTTCGTTTCTGAATAGCAGCACCTCTGTTGTCCCAGACCCTGCTATTTTCTGAACAGGAACATCCAATAATTGTGGTATGGTGTTGCTTTCACATACACACAAGGCTAATATAAAGAGGAAATATAGCAAACAACTTGGTACTATAAGTTTCAGTTCAGCATCCTTTCCGAGCTGCAAAATCCTACTAGCAACAGCTTCACTGTTACATTGGACATTGGAGCATGCTATTTTAGAAGAAAAGCACTTAGACCAATGATTAGATTGTAATTTGTTTAAAATTGATTTGGCATCGAAGTGCACAGATCAACACTATTACCAATTACAGAATCACAGAATGTTAGGGGCTTGAAAGATCATCAAGTCCAAGCCCCTTGCCAGAGCAGGATGACCTAGAGTAGGTCACACAGGAACACATCCAGGAAGGTTTTGAAGGTCTCCAGAGAAGATGACTACATTGCCCCTCTGAGAAGCCTGTTTCAGGTTTCTGTCATCCTCACAGTGAAAAAGTTTTACCTTATGTTCAGGTGGAACCTTCTATGCTCTGCTCTAGCTTTCACCTGTTGCCTCTGTTGCTGTTTGTATATAATGCAAGGCTTCCACAGATCCTGTGGGACTTTTTTGTGCTCTGATTTGTCCATATCTTGCTTTCTCTGATTAGCGCACATCGATTTCAAACTCTTTCTACTGAATTTAAGCTGTAACTGCAAAAACCTTTCTTAGCATCTCTGTGAGCATGCCCATTCCCTGCCTTTTTATCAGCCAAAATCATCACAAAGGAGGAATCACAGGAATCCCACTCTGAGCTCTGCTAGCCATTAAAGTGACTCCTGTGACCTGTGACTCCATGGCATTCCTCACATCTCCTGTAGAATAGAATAGAATAGAATAGAATAGAATAGAATAGAATAGAATAGAATAGACCAGGCTAAAAAGATCTTCGCGATCAAGTCCAACCCATCATCCAACATCATCTAATCAACTAAACCATGGCATCAAGCACCCCATCCAGTCTCTTCATAAACACCTCCAGTGATGGTGACTCCACCACCTCCCTGGGCAGCCCATTCAAACGGCCAATCACTCTTTCTGTGAAGAACTTGTTCCTAACATCCAGCCTAAACCTCCCCTGGCACAGCTTGAGACTGCATCCTCTTGTTCTGGTTGCCTGGGAGAAGAAACCAACCCCACCTGGCTACAACCTCACTTCAGGTAGTTGTAGATGGCAAGAAGGTCTCCCCAGAGCCACGTTCCAGCAAGTCAACATCTTTCCTAAACTGAGGGGCCCAGAACTGGACACAGTACTCAAGCTGTGGCCTAACCAGTGCTGAGTACAGGGGCAGAATGACTTCCCTAATCCTGCTGGCCACACTGTTCCTGATACAGACCAGGATACCATTGGCCTTCTTGGAACCTGGGCACACTGCTGGCTCCTGTTTAGCCTACCATTGACCAATGCCCCCAGGTCCCTTCCTGCCTGGCTGCTCTCCAGCCACTCTGACCCCAGCCTGTAGCATTGCATTGTGGCCAATGTGCACTTAGATGTGTTAAATCTCATGCCATTGGACTCTTCCCATCTGTCCAGCCATTCAAGGTCCCTCTGCAGAGCCCTTCAACCCTCTAACAGATCAACACCTGCCCTCAGCTTGGTGTCATCTGCGAATTTACTGATGATGGACTCAATCCACTCATCCAGATCATCAGTAAAGATATTGAATAGGATGGGGCCCAGCACTGATCCCTGGGGTACACCACTAGTGACTGGCAGCCAGCTGGATGTGGCACCATTCACCACCACTCACTGGACATCACTGAACAGAGCCTGGCTCCATCCTCCTGACACTGCTATTCACATCTTTATAAACATGAATAAGGTCACCCCTTAGTCTGTTCTCCAAGCCAAAGAGACTCAGCTCTCTCAGCCTTTCCTCATAAAGGAGATGTTCCATTCCCTTAAACATCTCTGCAGCTCTGTGCTGGACTCTTTCACCAGTTCTCTGTCCTTCTTGAACTGAATCATTTCTGTTGCAATCCTGCAAAACCCAGTGGTTTAAACCTCAAGCATTCAGGGTTAGCTTCACAAGAAGGACTTTAATTAGGTAAAACTAATGCTCACAATGCTACTTTGATAAGCTTTTATATAGAAGTCAGGCTGATAGAGATTTCTGATAGCAAAAGACGTCAGATACCAAAACTTTATGCTCAGAAATATCCAGATTATATCCAGGCTCTTGTTTCATTGTTTGATCTTCTTGTTGAAGCTGTCAGTTCTGTCTTATGCTCAACCACCACAGGTTTAATGGGCTAGACAAAGCTTCAGTCAATTTAGCATAAATTCTCTTTGGTTTCTCTTTCCAGTGAACATTGCAACATTTCAAAGTACAGCAGCTGTAATGGGAGAAACTGTGAAAAAAGCCTGTCCTGGTAGCACAGAATACAATTCAGCTTTAATTTCAGTCTCTCGGAATGTAGAGTAGGTGAGGTGAAACCCTAGATGAAGTGTTGGTGATAAATGATTTTTCACAAGCCATTGAGTGATGATGGCTAAAAAAAGAATTAAAGCAGTATTTTCTTGTGAATTAATAATAAATTAAGACTCTGCATGATATCAGCTACTGTGATTCTGATGATGACTGTTAATTCACAGAGTAGTTACTTAGTTGTTTTATTTTTTCAATCCTTGCCTTAAATTTCTTCTCTGATACCTTTGAAAATACCTTTTCTCACAAATCTACTAAAATCTGCTTTGAAACACTTACTAATATGAAAGTTCCCCACTGATTTTAATGGACTTTGGATGAGCCCCATGAATAATAGGGCAAAGCTGTAATTTCTTTCATATGGTTTATCTCTGGGAAGCAAAGACAATTATATTCATGCACAGTGTGCTTGTATTGTTTGGTCTTTAGCCCTCAGTTAGATGATATTATTGCCTGGCATCAAAGCAGAGTTCAGATGAAGAAAAAACAAAATGAAAAAGATCATTGGAAAACATATATAGAAGCACAGGATAATCTTACGTTCACTTTTGTTTCACCACACAGACCTGTATGTGCAGGAATGTGTGTATTAGTGAAGCCCTGAATTGACAGATCTTTCTAAGTTTCGCATACAATGGGTAGAGAGGTGCCAGCAAGCATCCAGCATCTCCACAGTTTTAGGTATCATTAAGTTGCATTATCTAAAATGTGTATGGCTCAGAACAGGTTTTGGATTAGCTCTCCCAGAAGGTGAAACAGTTTACCTGCACCAGAACTTATTGAAGTACCCTTTCTGCCTTCAGCGAGATCTGGGTTAAGCCTGTGGGAAACATTTTGAACTACGTAAGAACAGAAGGAACACATTCAGAAGAAATACTGGAAATATTCTTAGGGTTGTGTGCTGCTGTCACTCCTCAAGCACAGGAACAGAATCATAGAATTGTTTTGGCTGGAAAAGAGGTCTATGATCATTGAGTCTATCAATCCAACACCACACGGCCATTAAACCATGTCTCCAAGTGCCACATCCACACATTTCTTGAACACCTCCAGGGGTGGTGACTCCACCACTTTCCTGGGCAACCTGTTGGAATGCTAGAACACTCTATCAGTAAAGACATTTTTCCTAATTTCCAACCTAAACCTCCCCCAGCACAAATTCAGGACATTGTCTTTCCTTCTATCACCTGATACTAGGGAGAAGAGACCAACCCCTGCATCACTCCAACCTCCACCTCACTCCAACCTCCACCTCACTCCAACCTCCACCTCACTCCAACCTCCTTTCAGGGAACTATAGAGAGCAATAATGTCTCCCCTCAGCCTTCTCCTCTCCAAAGTAAACAACCCCAGTTCTTTCATCCACTCCTCATAAGACCTATTCTCTAGACCCCTCACCAGCTTTGTGCCCTTCTCTGGACCTGTTCCAGCACATGTATGTCTTTCTTGTACTGAAGGGTCTAAAACCTGACCAGTTATAACACAACATACATTGAATTTTATCTTCAATATTAGATTAAAGATATATGAAGACATCAAACCAGCTATGGTGATCTACTACTGTAATTGCTGAGTCTGTCATTTAAAATATGAAAAAATATCTTAATTACTAAGAAAAAGATGGCAAATGCATGCAAAAATGCAATAAATTATAAAATTCCTAGAGAAGTTATAATAAAATAAAGAGTAAAAAATACATATTTGAGTCAAGTGCATGAGGTAGAAGTTCAGGCAGCAATTTATTTATAGTTTCCTTATTTCTGTTTAAAACTTTCCAATTTAACACAAATTAAAAGCAGGTGGTAGTATTGCATCACAGAGTTCTATACTGTGTTTCTGATGTCAGAGGCTATTCCTCACTCCTATCTGGACCTTTTCTAAGGTTTTAATAAAGTACCTGAATAGAAAATTTACATTTAAACTTTTTTTTTTTTTTCATCAATACATTCCAATCAGTTAATTTCTCTACAGTTCTAATAACTATTAATTTATAACAGAATAAACATATGTTAGGGGGGAAAAGCTAAAGACTGCTGAGCTCATCTGGTGGCAGTGATGCTGATTCCCCTCTTTATGCCACACAGATGGGGAGACAGGACACTGAACTTGAAAGCCAGATTGTTTTGTGTAACATGCCCATTGCTAAAGATATGCAATCTAATAACTGGTCTCATGTGCTGTTTGCTTAGGGGTAAACAGCGCCTTGCCTTCAAAGTTACCTGAGTGAGTAAATCTGCAAAGCAAGTTTACAAGCAGCAAGAAAGAAATCTGTCTGCAGTGCAATTGCCAAATTGTTGGGGACTGGTAACACTGTGCTTGGGGATGGAGCAAGTTGAAAACTTGCACATGTGCTAGCTCCTAGTCCTGCCTGGAAGCACAGATGACATTGCTCACATCACACTGATAGAGGATTCCCAGGATAAAACTGATGGTGGATGGTCCTGAGCCTCATACAACTAGTGAGGTAGCCCATGGCCTAGGTAAACCTGGTGTTGTGTGCTCTGAGGAGAAACTTTCAATCTTCATAAACTCATGATTTTACTTTTTTTCTTACTCTTGCATTATTAGCTTTAAACTGTACATGTAGTTGATGGTATGTTACTCTCAAAAGATTAGTTATGCTTTCCATCGGAATCTTTCCACAGCACACGAACTTGAGTCCAAAAGAGCAGATGCAGGTGCCGGCTTTCTGGGGCTAAGTAGCAATCACATCTTTAGCTTCTCTGGGCCTTTTTAGACTCAGTAAAAATGTGGTTATCTAGTTTTAGACCTCCAGACCCTTGCAAGCAGTGCTGAGCTGCCAAACCCTGAGAGAGAGCACAGGCTTTCTTACTTCTCTGACCTCATGAAGTTTTTGGATTTGCACATAATCTTTAAAAAGGAGGTAGGTAAAATGATGTAGGTACAAAGCCAGTAGAGTTATCTAAATAAATAGGAGCAAAGAACATGCAGGTGACCTAGACTGGGAAAATTTAGTCTCATATTATCTGCTAGTATTGATGTAGCCACAAGTATATTACCTTTTCTTCAGCTTTCTCGCTTGATTACTGTTCATCCTTCTCAATGAGTTGAGGTCTATGTTTTAAAGCTAGGAATTATGTTAAAAGGTTAAATTAAATAAAACCACCATCACCCCAAACAAGCAAATAACATGATAAAAGCCCAGAAAACAAACAAAAGCCCCAGAACACTAGGCTCTAAGTTCCAGAGAAGATTAAAACCAGAGATGCACTACAGAAGAATCCAGTCCCTAGCAGCTCAGTTGGTGCATCAAGTGATGTTTCATCCACACAAAATTTATAGATAAATGTTGCTTGTAACAAATATAGTTAATAACTTTTAATCCTGAAATTTACATTCAAGTTATTTCAAAAATTATTTTTTACTTCTCTATGTGCACCACTATCCTAATAGTTATTTGCAACTGAAGATAACTAAGTCAGGGTCCAAGGCTGCCTGTGTAATCAGTGGAGAGACACAAATGCCTCTAAGGGCCAATCTAGACAACCTGGATTAGGAGCCATACAATTACCAACAGTAGCTATAATAATCAATTTCTACAGAGATTTGTAAAATTCGCTACAAATTACAAATTTTTCTCCTTTTTTTTAAAATCATGTATGATATGACTATCTCATGATAAATTTACTTGATGAATAAGATTTAAACTTTTGCTCCAGATCTCAGTTTTGTTTCACAGAATCAGAGAACATTAGGGGTTGGAAGGGACCTCCAGAGAACATCTAATCCACCCGCCCTGCCAGAGCAGGATCACCTAGGGCAGGCTACACAGGAACATGTCCAGGTGGGTTTTGAAAGTCTTCAGAGAAGGAGACTCCACAACTTCTCTGGGCATTCTGTTCCAGTGCTCCATCACTCTCACCATATAGTGTCTGCTTGCGTTGAGGTGGAACCTTCTGTGTTTTAGCTTGTACCTGTTGTTCCTTGTCTTTTGGATGGGCACCACCAAAAAGAGCCTGGCACCTTCATCTTGACACCCACCCCTCAAATAGTTACAGATATTGATAAGATTGCCTCTCACCCTTCTCAAGAGTAAACAGCCTCAGGTCTCTCAGCCTTTCTTAATTTCCTTTTATCTGTATGCTGAATGATGTTCAAGAAGTGAAATTTTTGTGTAGTTTTTATGGAATTATCTCTACACAAATCAGGGCAGTACAGTTTCAGGTGAGGAAAGGAACCTGAGAAAGAGACAATGAATAATATTTAGAGTGAGATATTCAAGAAGTATTGCAGACAAAGGAACAAACAAAAAGATTCCCTCTCAACCCCTCTGATTATACTATCAGGATCTTATAATCAATAGTGTATATTCCTAAATGACAAAGACATGGGTGTGCGGTTAAAAGTTAAAAGCTTGATAGACTAAAAAGTTCATGGTTAGACTATAATATAATCTCTTTGTGTATCAATTTTCTCATGAATGATATTGGAATGCCTTATGCAATGGAAACAGAATATCAACAGAGAATTTTCCTTCAAAGAATATTATAAGATTTCCTATTTTTCCCTCTGGTTTTCTTTTGAGTGAGGCTTTATAATTCTATCCATATATAAAAACAAAGATAAAATATCTGGCTTCTTTTTTGGACAAGAGACAGAGATATGAGTCATGCAAAGCAAGATTTATTGGTCTACCAGAAACTTTTAGTTTAAATTTTCCCCTGTCAAATTCTTTCAAAGAAAAGAAATCTGCATGTAACTGCACATAACCATGAAAAGTGCAGCTTACTCTTTGACCAATTTAATTCACTGCTTTTCTGCTGAGGTTCTGGCCTGTGACTTTACTCTAATAGACACAAATCTTTTGTTGACTTAAGCAAGTCTCTCCTGTTTGATTTATTATTTTAATGTATCAGTGATTAATAGCTAAAGTATACTCCTTGAAGGACTTGAATATACTGTACAATTATGGTCATATTGCCCAGAAGTGCAAGTTGACACATAGCCTCTTCCAAAAGGTGTTCATTGAACCAGATATTTGAACAGTAACTATTTGAGAAACTCACAAAAATAAGAATTAAATAGTGAAATGAGTGGCTGCTCTGTGAAATTGTCCTTTGGCTCACTGGAGCTTGAAATGTCAAGTCTCACAGAGTAGCAAAAATTTCTGAGATCTGGCTCCTCCCAAGGGGACAACCCAACTATGTACACTGGAACTCTGGCTTCTCCAGAGTTTGAAAGCTCTGACATCAACAGGTCAGTTAGGTGTGGCTTGTTTGTAATGGGGGAGTTCATCAGCAGGATCAGGAGATAAACCTCATGTGCAGTGTGGCTCACCTTGTTCCAAGGAAAAATACTGAAAACTAGTGAGCTCTGGAACTGTAGACCTCATAATACCTGGTCCCTGCTGCAGCTAGATTGATTATTTTGGCTGTAGACTGTTCCCATTTTCCAGACACATTTGCCAAATAGACTAAGCACTTCAGTGCTATGGTTTTATGGGAGATTTGCCTGATGAATGAGGCTTTATCTTCATTGAAAAGGATCTAGCAATATGATGCCTTTTATGGAATTATTCAACCTTCCAGAGAAGCACAGAAACTGAGTGGATTTAGACACTAATATATGAGAAGGCAGTTTAGGGAAAATTTGTCTAATCTCTTTGACTGATCAGTAAGTCCATAGATTTCAGAAGGGATTCCTCAGCAACTTACAGCAGTGTTTATGATATCTTCAATAGTATCTTCAACGACCTAAGTGCCATATCCCTAACAGAACCCTTGACAGGAGCACAGTATTGCTAGGCATATTAGAAGCATAACTCATTGACTCTGCTGCATGTTTGCAGTGATGGCATTTTTGTGGCTAGAACACTTCCTCAGAATTAAAAGACCTGAGTTTAAGTCTATCTTAAACTTCTAAAGTTTTCAGTACTATTTGTTCATATAGAAAAAATGTTATAATCACCGTATTACCAAGTACAAGCATTGAAAAGGATATCGCAGCCTTGCGCCAACACCAAATCACATATACAAAACAAGAGAATGATTAAAAGCATAGAATCATAGAATGGTTTGGGTTGGAAGGGACCGCCAAAGGTCACTGAGTCCAACCCCTCTGCAGTCAGCAGGGGCATCCTCCACTAGATCAGGATGCTCAGAGCCTTGTTGAGCTTCACCTTGGATATCTCCGGGGATAGGGCCTCAGCTACCTCCCTGGACAACCTGTTCCAGTGTTCCAGCACCCTCATGGTAAAGCACATGTTCCTAACATCCAATCTAAATCTCTTCTCTAATTGCAAACCATTGCCCCTCATCCTATCACTTCAGGCCTTTGGAAACAGTTCCTCTATAGCCTTCTTGTAGGCTCTCTTCAGGTACTGGAAGATATCTGAATTTAGGCAGGTGAGCTGGCCAAGCCACTCTCCATCATTTTTCAACAGTCCTGGCTCACTGGAGAGGTCCCAGATGACTGGAAGCTGGCCAACTTGATGTCCATCCACAGGAAGGGTTGGATGAGCCAGGGAATTACAGGCCTGTCAGCCTGACCTCAGTGCCAGGCAAGATTATGGAATAGGTCATCTTGAGTGCAATCACACAGCACTTACAGGATGGCCAAGAGATCAGGCCCAGCCAACATCGATTTAGGAAGGGCAGGTCCTGCCTGACCAACCTGATCTCCTTCTGTGATCAGGTGACTGCCAGGCAGATGTGAGGAAGGCTGTGGGTGTAGTCTACCTAGATTTCAACAAGGCCTTTGACACCATCTCCCACAGCAAATTCCTGGCCAAGATGTCACCCTGTGGCTTGGACAGCAGCACTCTGCTGGGTTAGGAACTGGCTGGAGGGCCGAGCCCAGAGAGTGGTGGTGAATGGTGCCACATCCAGCTGGCAGCCAGTCATGAGCAGTGTCCCCCAGGAATCAGTGCTGGGCCCCAACCTTTTCATTATCTTTATTGATGATCTGGATGAGGGTATTGAGTCCAACATCAGTAAGTTTGCAGATGACAACAAGATGGGGGCAGGTGTTGATCTGTTAGAGGGTAGGAGACCTCTGCAGAGGGACCTTGAATAGCTGGACAGATGGGCAGAGTCCAACAGCATGAGATTTAACACATCCAAGTGCTGAGTTCTACACATTGGCCACAGCAACCCCATGCAGTGCTACAGGCTGGGGTCAGAGTAGCTGGAGAGCAGCCAGGCAGAAAGAGACTTGGGGGTACTGGTTGACAGTAGGCTGAACATGAGCCAGCAGTGTGCCCAGGTTCCAAGAAGGCCAATGGCATCCTGGCCTGCATCAGGAACAGTGTGGCAAGCAGGAGCAGGGAAGGCATTCTGCCCCTGTACTCAATACTGGTTAGGCCACACCTTGAGTACTGTGTCCAGTTCTGGGCCTCTCTGTTTAGGAAAGATGTTGAGCTGCTGGAACGTGTCCAGAGAAGGGCAACAAAGCTGGTGAGGGGTTTGGAGCACAAGCCCTGTGAGGAGAGGCTGATGGAGCTGGGGTTGTTTAGCCTGGAGAAGGGGACGCTTAGAGGAGACCTTATTGCTCTCTGCAACCAGCACCAGAACAAGAGGACACAGTGTCAAGCTGTGCCAGGGGAGCTTTACACAGGACGTTAGGAAGAAATTCTTCATAGAGAGAGTGATTGGCCATTGAAATGGGCTGCCTGGGGAGGTGGTGGAGTCACCATCACTGGAGGTGTTTAGGAGGAGACTTGATGGGGTGCTGGATTGCACGGTTTAGTTGGATTAGATGGTGTTGGATGATGGGTTGGACACAATAATCTCAAAGGTCTCTTCTAACCTAGTTTATTCTATTCTTATTCTAGTCTAGTCTAGTCTAGTCTATTAGGACAGCTGGCTGGGAGTGAAGCAGCAGAGCATTCTGCTGTCAAGATTAATTATGGATTTTATCCTAGAATTGTCTAAAATGTAAAAATGTAAACCAGAATTTCTGGACTCAGTATAGAGAAAATATTACCTGAAGCCCTGTGATAGTGAGTTCCTTCATGGTCCTGTTTTACCAAATAAATAAATTCTTCTGTTGATTGAGTCAATTTGAGTCAATTTGAGTCAATAATGTTTTAAAAGACCTTTTCTGTTAGCAGAATGACAAGTTGTGGTTTTGATGAAGGAATTGAAATAATAAAAATTGGGATTAGAGTTCTTCCCAGTATAGCAACATTATAAGGAAACATTGGGTTGGGGTATCTCCACAGCTTTTGTGACTTTACACTTCTTTGGATTTTTGTTATTAAAGACTTTTTTTATTTAAGGTTCTCTCTCAATTGTACCCTTAGCTCCAGAAAGACTTGCAAAAAATCTGTCCAAATATTCACACACATACCTGTTTGCATGAGTGTCTGCTACATTTTCACACACTAGAAATAGTCTTGTGAACAAATACTTGCAAAGCAGCAGCCCTCAAAAGGTGAATAAAAGAATTTCTGAACATTATCAGGGCAAATACATGTGGCGCCTGGTACGTGACCTTTACTGATCACATTTCTGCAGAACAGAGCCAACGCTAACAGAGTTTCGGCACAATGTACAAAAGTGCACTTCTGCAGGACCTACAATCTCTTGTTTGTTTGGAATGTTTGTTGAAAACAAATAACAGAAATTGAAAGTGGCTGGTCCAGTGCAAAGCCACCAAAGTAAAAAACAAGCAAACAAACAATCAAAATCAAACAAACAAAACCAACAAAACAAACAAAAAAGCCACCACAACATGTCGTGCTTCAGAGGGCTCTCAGACAGCTGCTGATGGCCTACAGATATCTGAAACACATTACTTGTAGGACTTATGGTGTAAGAACTTGGCCAGTTTTATTTTATCTCTTTTAATAAAGTTGAATTCTCCAGAGGAAATGTTCAGATTCAGATATTGAGTTTTATCCAGATTAAAGGTAAGAGTTGAGACCTTGTCCTTGTATACCACAGACCCAGCCAGTACAGTGGGAAATAAATTTAATAGATCAGGACATCGTCTATCACTGCTAAAGTTTGGAGCACTACAAAGAAACCTGCCGCTATTGATACTCTCCTTTGACAGCAGAGGGAGTGTTTCATCCAGTAACCCAGTTCTCGCGTTCTCCTAAAGACCCTGGCAATAGCTGAAAAAAACATGCATCAAACAGGTAGGCTGTGCTTGGATATCTGTAAACCAAAGTTCAGTAGCTGGAAAATCACAAAATGTAGGAAAAACAGAAGATGTTAATGGTAAGATAAGAAGCTATTCCTCTTCTCTCCTTTTTTCTTTTTCTTTTTCTTTTTTCTTAAGATACTTTCTAGAAGAGTAAGAATCTAGAAGAGGGAAAGAAAATATTTTTTCCTTGTCAGAAAAAAAGAGCTTGAGGGGTAAAGCAATTGGTAAATATATATTAAGAACAAAACAAAACAAAACAAAAATTAAAAAAGAAATCCAAAAGAAAAAGAGTAAGTAAGGAAAGTCTCCAAAGCCTAAATTTACTTTCTACATTTTATGAAGGTCTGGCTTCTTACAGCTCCTTCTGATTTTTAATTTTTCTTTCAGATATGTCTGTGCTGAAAACCCAAGTTGTTTTGTTACTCAATCCAGCTTTCAGCTGCTGGAAGAGTAGGGGAGATCTGACAATAATGTCAAACTTCAAGAATATAGGATGGGGAGAACATGACTGATTTAGTCTCAGCTTCTGTTAGGATAAGAGGTAAAAAGGATATTGTCAGAATTCAAAGTTTATTAGGTCCTATATGCTCTATTGTAAAATATTATCTATTGTAGTGGTTACTTAAGGAGATGTTTCTCACTTTTTCAACAATGTCATGCCCCTCTCCTCAGTCATATCTATTTAGAAAAATAATTACTGACTATATTAGCGCCTGTACCTTGTCTACTGCAGGCACAGCACTGGCAGTACTAGCTTTTCCATCCTCTTTCTCAACTGGAGACTTTATGGATCACCTGAGTGGTGCTTGCTTCATTTAATATTGTTTTTATTCTTTCCTTAGGCTTTACACAGGCAGATGCTGATACTTCAAAAGAAATGTTATTGAATGAAGAACATTTGCCTCCAATTGAGACTAATAATTTTAATTCAACTCTGATTAAAACCAGGTTGCTTTCCTAAGTCAGGATAAACAATGAGATTCAAAAATGAACAACTATCTTTATAAAATCTGTGGGAATTTTGTCTCTTCAAAGAGGTGATTACAAACATGAAAATAGCTGTAGCTATTAATTAACTTAGGGTTCAGGCCTGAGTCAAAGTCAGAAAAAATTTTGAGCAGAACTTGCAATATTGCCTATCTTCAAGGGATTAAAAAATGTTCATGATTACATGGAGAGCCATGGGAATAAAGGATTTGACAGGTGGTAAAATGCATTTTTATGGTTTTTAAAACTCCATGCTTGATGGCTTGAAAGCAATGTCTAAGCTGAAGCCTGCTCTTTAAAAATCCTAGAATCACAGAATGCTTTGGGTTGGAAAGGACCTTGAAGGCCATCTAGTTCCAGCCTCCCTGTCATGAGCAGGGACATTTTCTGCCAAATCAGGCTGCTCAAGACCCTGTGCAGACTGGCCTTGAACACTACCAGGGAGGGGACATCCACAAGCATGTTACAATGCTGGAAAACATGTGGGATTTCTGAAGGGATGCTTTTTTTCCTATACCATGTATATAACTGTTATCATAAACACTCATGGTTAGTTTTTGTGGTGTTTGGTTTTTTTTTTCATTAAGCTAATTTTCTGAGTAGAAATAGATATGATCCTGTCAACCATTTCAACAACCAGAACAAGAAGAATTTTTAAAAATGTCATAAAAAAACAAACCGATCGAAAGAAACCCCAACCAAACAATAAACCCCAAACCAACTAACCAACCAAAAGAAAACCCAAACACATAAAAACAGCAAAGAAGAAAGAAGAAGAAGGAGAACTAGTTTGGATATTTTTCTTAATTTAGCAGGCCATTGTAGGAAGCCTATGGCTAGCCTTTAATTCCATATTCATCAATCTCTACTTAAAATGAAGTGTGGACAGGAGCTGCTTTATTTTGAATAGGCAATATGCAGACCCTAAACTTTGTGTCAGGCACACACTGAGCTACTTTTATTAAAGAAACCCCAGAATCTATGGCATGTTATGATAAATGCTTATCCTGCAGATTGTCAGAGCTGAAATTAAAAGAAACAGGATAATAAAGGCAGCAGCTAAGATACCCATCTAGAAAAGAGACTACAGCTTTAAGCAAATGGTAGGAACAGGTCCAAGTCTTATCCTAGCTTACAGGTATTTGAGTTAGGGGGATTGCACTTGTATAAATGAGAGAACTTGGCTTGTAAACTTCAAAAGGTTCGCAATAGCAAACAGGGGGGAAAAAAGAAAAAATGAAAAAGCAAACAACACCATGTGGAATGAATCTGAGACATCCCATCCCAGTAAGAACACTCAGCACTCCATTTCATTTATTCAGATCAAATGCAGGCTGTGAGATATATAGACTATGTAAGGATAGGGTGGGAAAGTGAAAATGTTCAAATAAAAGCATTACTTTGGCACTGCTGCTGAGATTAATGTGGGTTATGAAAAGAGTGCATTTGAGACTGGCATTGAAACTCTTGATAGCTAAGCAGGTTCACAGGGATGAACTTATTATGACAACCCTAATATGGAGGGAAAGAAAATACAAAATCAGGACTTATGTTTTCTTATGGAGTAGTCACGTGTTTTACTAAAAGGGTATAATTTAGACAGAACAATGAGCTTTGAAAATGGACAACATTCTGGTTAAAAAAAAAAAAAAAAAAAGAAAAGAAAAGGAAAGGAAAGGAAAATAATAATTGAAAAAAGAAAAACACAAAAATAGGGAGGGAAAAAACTTAGTTTTCCACTAAAATTAATTTGCGTACTAAGCAAAGACCTACATCACCTATGCAGGGCAGAGAAGTCAATGCTCATGCATGTATTTCCTTTTACCTATGAAAACTGTGGTTTTCTAAGACTTCCCCAATCTAAAATGAAATTGTAGTTCAGATGTGCAGAAAATCTTTGGGCTCAGTACAATGCTGTTCTGTAATCACAGAATCACTCCCTCTTTTCTAATTGTTGAAGACCAACTTCTGCTTCTGAAAAACTCCTCAGAGGCACAGGAGTTCTCCCATTGTTTTTCATTCCATAACTTGTATAAATAACTTACTGGTATGAGCAGAAGTGTTTAGAGGAGAATGAAGATATCTAAGACAGAGTTGCAGTCAGGGACAACTTTCCTTCACTGCAGGGTACAACAGTACTACAAACATCAGCACTATATTCCAAATTAATTCAGCTTCTGGATTTCAGCTGTTTCCTGTAGTGTGTTTTGGGTTTGGTTTTTTTTGTTTGTTTGTTTTTTGTTAGTTAACAGTAAAAATGTGCCCTTCTAGAAAGCTACTCATTTCATCTGTATCCTGGAGAAGAGAAGGCTGTGGGGAGACCTTAGAGTGGCCTTCCAGTACCTGAAGGGGGCCTACAAGAAATCTGGGAAAGGACTTTTTACAAGAGTTTCTAATGATAGGATGAGGGGTAATGGCTTTCAGCTGGAAGAGGGAGATTTAGACTCGATATTAGGAAGAAATTTCAGTGAGGCTGGTGAGATGCTGGAGCAAGTTGCCCATGGGCTTAGGGGTTACCCCGGCTTAGGGGTTCAAGGTCAGGCTGGATGAGCCCTTGAGCAACCTGGTTTAATGGGATAAGTCCCTGGTCTAATGGGAGAAGTCCCTGCCCATGGCAGAGGGGGGTTGAAGTAGGTGATATTTAAGGTCCTTTCCAATCCAAACTATTATCTGAATCTATGAATGTCATTGCAGGTCAGATGATTCACCTTCTGAGGTTCGTATTTCCTGTGTGTTGATCACAGAAGCAGTGCATTATGACTAGCGCTGACACAGATACCTCAGACATTTTGAGTGGGAGGAATGTGTAGTTTTTACATCAGGTACTTCCTTTAAACATATTGAAAACTTCTCTTTCAAGAAAAGTACACAGAAGAGTAGCTGGCCTAAGTTATTTAGTAGTGTATGCAGGTATTTGGCTGTATTTGCTCATGTTTTATTAATCTGTATGCATGAAACTAATCTAGATGAAGTGGATGATTGATAACCACAGACCAACAAGGCAATGAAATTATGTCATGCAGTTTATGGCAAGTCCTGAAGAGGGAAGAGTCTCCAGAGAAATTATATAGATAATCTGCCTTATGACTCACAAGAAAGTTGCTTAATCTGAGGAAATATATATCATACAGACAACTTATTTATAATGGGATCATCCTGTAAATGTTTTAAAATTTGCTTCAGCCAACTGAACTTTAAAACCATTTGGAACTTTTCTGCCAAACTGGAGAGTCTGTTGAACAACATTCTGTTTACTTGAAGGAAAAAAATACTAATAAATGATTTTGCTATCATCCTAAATCTTGTCTGTACCATCAGAACATTATTTTGTTATTCCATCAAAATTAAAGCTTCATTTTGGTAACTTCTGTAAGCTCTATTTCATAATTGAAGAAGTAGACCTAACCTGTCTTTATTTTCAAAAGTTTGCAAATAAGAGGTGGGTATTAAAAAAAAAAAAATCACTATAAAATAAAACGGCAAGACAAGTAGATACAGAATTTTTAAGGGCTGTGGCAATGCAAGCATTTTTAAGCTGTTTAGATATGTTGTTTTGATTTGTTTTCCTTTGTATTTAAATTAAATTAAATGCTGGCAGTACAATATTGACCACTGGTATTTTTTGGACCCTAGTTTTACAAGATGAACTCTCATTTTGGCTCACAACCTTTGTTTTCTGCTAGAATTTCATAACGTCAACTTCTGTTACATTTCTTAACCCATCAGAACACTAATTCAAATAAAATCTCTTCCATCCCTTCCTTCTTGTTTTACTGGGAATATTTGAATTATCTTGAGGTTGTACAAAAGCTCCTTTTCCAATATTTTGATTTGGAAACACTTTATTCTTCATGGTTTATGAAGCATTCCTCCAAATAGTAGCAAATATCTTTTCCTTGATGCCTCTCACTCAAAAACATCTGTTTCTGTTACTATATTATTATATAACTATTAAGAACATGAGAAAAATATCATCAGTGAAATTATATATCCTCCATGCAACCATCCTAGAATAATTTAGTCTTTGGGATGCACCATCCTTCACCACAACCTGAACTTGACAAAGAATATTTGCAAAACGTCATCTTCACCAATAATACAAATAGAGATGTTCCATAATGACACTAGGCATTGTTTCAGTGAGTCCTATATTCTTCATTACTCTATCATCAGTCATGATTCTGAAGACTGGAGGCACTGCTGTGAGTTAGAGAAGGTATACAATAGAAACATAGACTAGCTTATGTCAGAAGGCATTTTTTAAATCACCTACTCCAACCTTCCCACAATGGGCAGGAATACCTCTCAATCAGATGCAGATGCTCAAGGCCTCATCCTACCTGGCCTTGAACACACTCAGGGAGGAGACAACCATAACCTACCTGGGTAACCTATTCCAGAGTCCCACCATGCTTGTACTGAAGAACTTCTGTTTTTTATTGGGGTTTTTTTGTTGTGTTTGGTGTGTTTTTTCAGGTGTACCCAATTTTTTTCTGATAGATGTTATAAGCATACAATGGCTAATTGGTACTTACATTGTGAATGTATCATTAACTTTTCATTTTCTGACTTACTAGCTTTTTACTCAATTTTACATTTATTAGCAATGTTTGTCATGTTTGTTTCTTTTCAAAGTAAAATCTAGCAAAACTTTGATGAAAATGTAGGAGAAGCAACGTAATAAAACTATACTAGCGTGTATAAAAGCACCTACTGATGATGTGGTTATAAACATTCCTGTATAAATAACTTTTAATTGTCTTTGTTCCTAAGATTAAAGTAATTTTGTAGGACTTGTAAAAGTAATTAGGATTATTAAATCTAGTGTCTCACCCTGACATCTACCTATTATTTATGGTTACAGCTTCATTAAGATTGAGAACAACTGAAATATATATCACATTGCCATCCTGGAAAGTATAAAATGCCCCTCTTGGCTTAAAAGATAAATCATGCAATGCTCATTATTTGAAGGTCCATGCTAATCATTACAAATGTAATCTCATCTACCAACACTTTGTAATCATGATTATGGTCATGATTGTTTTTACAATTTGACCATGTTAAAACAGAGTGAAGAAGCTCATGCTGATTTTAATCATTCCAAATACTAGTTCAAACACATTAGTACTCGTAGTCTTCCTGTATCTTTACTTTTAAGTCTAGTTGAAAGGTATCCCTGGCAGTAGCAGGGAGGTTGGAGTAGGTGATCTCTAAGGTCCCTTCCAACCTAAGACATTCTATGATTATATTATTGTAATTTCTGATATGACTGTTTCATTAAACACTCCTTGCTAGTGCATCTGTGATTTTATATGCCAATTGTTTTAGGTTTCTGGAATAAGTTTATTCTGGCTTCCCAGTCTGAGTGCATTATACTGCTTTAGATTTTGTTGCTGCTAAAGTGTTGTTTTCATTTTCACATTCTCATTTTTATTTCCCTTATGTTCTGTACACAAACATAATTCTCCCTGAAACCTGACAGTAACTATTCATTTCTCTTTGGGCTTGTAACTGCATTATGCTAATGTTCAAATCTGGTGCGCTGTACAGCTCTTCTTTTCTACTTCTTCAATCTTTGTATGTCAGAGAGATAGAAGTTGTTTTAGTTTACTGTAGCAATAAGGAAATTCAGTGAAGCACAGGCTAGGCTGGCTATGAATAGTGAAACATTTAGTATTAACTTTCAGTCTGTTCTTCTTTGGTAGTTCCAGTAATTCCAGTTCTCTGTTTCAGAGACATATCCAGCCTTAGAATCCATATCTTTCTCCTTCATTGTTCCTGAGTTCTGACAGATTTACTCCTTCCTGAAAGATTTTATTGATTACTATTAAAACCTAAAGGAAGGGTATTTTCTGACCCCCTCTAGATACTTTTCATGCTGTTCTGCCTTCAGCTCTACATAACTTACCAGGTATCTTTGCATATCATCTCCTTCGCTTTGACCTCTCCTTTCCACTTATTTCATTCTATCTTTTCTCTTCTTATAGTCTATTTGTAATGCTTCATTGTTATTTTAAATTTTTTTTTTCACATTTTCCTCTACAAATCCAGAGTTTCTCTTCCACATCATTTTCTTAAGTGTAGCTTGAAAGATCTCAACTATATTTTTTGTGCTTATAGTAACACTGAAACTATGATAACATGAAGCTCAATACAAGCTTGTAACCATAGAGCATGTCTGAAATCTCTGATAGGTTTATGATGTCTGCACTAGAGCCTATGCTTATGTATCTGATTTCAACCACTAGCTACATTAGAGCCTCTGTGGATAGACTTATCTAGACTAACACAAGACCAAAAGGAAGTTTTTATTTTCTCCATATGTTACATACAAAGGAAGCACACCATGTAATTTCTTTTACCAAAAAGGTTTCCTTCCACCTCTTTTTCAAGCTCTCATAAATACCATTGTCAAATCAGGGCATTAAGTCAAACAATGTGAAATATTAAAGTATGACTCCACAAGAACCAGGTGGGAAAATATGTCTGGACACAAATTTAAATGAAGAAAACCCAAATCCTTCATAATTTACAAATGAACCTATAAACTTTTACAAAGTAAAAACTAGTTCCCTTGAGTAAAAAATGGGGTAGGTGTGCCACGAGATCTGCATGGATGAACAAGGAACTTCTGAAGGAATTCTCATGGAAGAAAGATACTTACAGTTCATGGAAGAAGGGATTTGTCACATGGGAAAACTATAGAGTAGTTGCTAGGGCATGTAGGAAGGCAACAAGGAAGACCAAAGCCCTCTTGGAACTAAAACTGACAAAGGAAGTAAAAGAGAACAAGAAGGGCTTCTTCAACTATATCAGTAGGAAAAGAAAGAATAGGGAAAGTGTGGCACCACTGCTGAACAAGGAGGCAGTCCTGCTAACTGAGAATGTAGAGAAGGCAGAGTGGCTGAATGCCTTCTTTGCTTCAGTCTTTACTTCTAAGACTGAACTCCCCAATGAAGTCCAGATCCTGGATGAAGGAGAAGACTGGAGGAGGAAGGACCTTCCATTAGTCATTGAAGACAGAGTTAGGGATCAGTTACATAAACTGAATATTCAAAGTCCATGGGGCCTGATGAGATGTACCCAAGTGTGTTGAGAGAGCTGCCTGATGTTGTCACTCTGCCATTCTCCATCATTTGGGCAAAATCCTGTCAGACAGGAGAGGTGCCTGAGGACTGGAGGAAAGCCTATGTCACTCCAGACTTCAAAAAGGGCAAGAAAGAGGTTCCAGGAAACTACAGACCAGTGAACCTCACCTCCATCCCTGGAAAAATGATGGAGTGACTCATTCTGGAGGTCATCTCTAGGCACCTGAAAGAAGAGAAGATGATCAGGAGCAGTCATCATGGATTTACCAAGGGGAAATCATGCTTGACTAACCCAATAGCATTCTGTGATGTTGTAACTGAATGGGTAGATGCAGGGAGACCAGTGGATATAGTCTACCTTGACCTTAGCAAGTCTTTTGGCACTGTCTCCCATAACATCCTTGTGACTAAGCTCAGGAAGTGTGGGATAGAAAAACAGACAGTGAGATGGATTAGGAACTGATTACACAATAGAGTACAAAGAAAGATGATCAATGATGCCAAATCCAGCTGGAGAGCTGTAACTAGTGGAGTCCCCTGGTGATCAGTGCTGGGTCTGGTCCTGTTCAACATCTTCATCAATGACATTGATGAGGGAACAGAGTGTCTGCTCAGCAAGTTTGCTGATAATACCAAACTGGGAGACTTGGCTGATACACCTGAATGCTGTGCAGCCATTCAGTGAGACTTGGACAGACTGGAGAGCTGGGCAGAGAGGAGACTAATAAGGTTCAACAAAGATAAGTGCAGAGTCCTGCACCTGGGAAGGAATAATAAACTGCACCAGTACAGGCCAGGAGGTCATTTGTTGGAGAGCAGCCTTGAGGAGAAGGACCTGGGAGTCCTGGTGGGTAAGTTATCCATGGGACAGCAATGTGCCCTTGTGGCCAAGAGGGCCAATGAGATCCTGGGGTGCATTAAGAGGATTGTGTCCAGCAGATCAAGCTCTTCTCCCCCTCTACTCTACCCTGGTGAGACCTCACCTGTAATATTGTGTCCAGTTTTGGGTTCCCCATTTCAAGAGGGACAAGGATCTGCTGGAGACAGTCCAATGGAGAGCTACTGGGACGATTAAGGGACTGAAGCATGTGCCCTGTGAGGAAAGGCTGAGAGCCCTGGAGCTTTTTAGTCTGGAGAAGAGAAGATTGAGAGGGGGTTTAATAAATGTTTATAAATATCTGAGGGCTGGGTGTCAAGAGGGAGGGGACAAGCTCTTTTCAGTTGCACCCTGTGATAGGACAAGGGGTAATGAATATAAACTACAGCACAGGAGGTTTCACCTCAACATGAGGAGTAACTTCTTCACTGTGAGGGTCACAGAGCACTGGAACAGGCTCCCCAGGAAGCTTGTGGAGTCTCCTTCTCTGAAGATTTTCAAGACCCATCTGGATGTATTTCTGTGTGTAATGTGGTGGGTTGAAATTCGCACACACACCCCCAACTTTAACTTTGCCAAACTAACTCAGTTGGAAGCAAATGGAAGCTGCATTTAGTATCACAGTACAACCAAGGTTGGAAGAGACCCCAAGGATCATCAAGTCCAACCTGTCCCAACAGACCCCACAACTAGACCATGGCACCAAGTGCCACGTCCAATCTCCCCTTGAACACCTCCAGGGACGGTGACTCCACCACCTCCCTGGGCAGCCCATTCCAATGACGAATGACTCGCTCGGTGAAGAACTGTATCCTCAACTCGAGTCTAAACCTCCCCTGGCACAGCTTGAGACTGTGTCCCCTTGTTCTGGTGCTGGTTGCCTGGGAGAAGAGACCAACCACTTCCTGTCTACAACTACCTTTCAGGTAGTTGTAGAGGGCAATGAGGTCACCCCTGATCCTTCTCTTCTCCAGGCTAAACAATCCCAGCTCCCTCAGCCTCTCCTCATAGGGCTTGTGCTCAAGGCCTCTCCCCAGCCTTGTTGCCCTTCTCTGGACACGTTCAAGTGTCTCAATGTCCTTCCTAAACTGAGGGGCCCAGAACTGGACACAGTACTCAAGGTGTGGCCTAACCAATGCAGAGTACAGGTGCACAATGACTTCCCTGCTCCTGCTGGCCACACTATTCCTAATACAGGCCAGGATGCCATTGGCCCTCTTGGCCACCTGGGCACACTGCTGGCTCATGTTTAGGCGGGTGTCAATCATCACCCCCAGGTCCCTCTCTGTTTGGCAACTCTCCAGCCACTCTGACCCCAGCCTGTAGCTCTGCATGGGGTTGCCGTGGCCAAAGTGCAGCACCCGGCACTTGGACTTGTTAAATGCCATGTCATTAGACTCTGCCCATCTGTCCAGTCGGTCGAGGTCCCTCTGCAGAGCCTTTCTACCCTCTAACTGACTAACATCCGTTCCCAACTTGGTGTCATCTGCAAACTTGCTGATGACTGACTCAACCCCCTCATCCATATCGTCAATGAAGATGTTGAAGACACCCAGTCCAAAAGGAGAAAGCAGCAAAGAGAAAGCAGTGGTTAGACTTAACCAAAGTAATGCAGCCAAGCTCAGCCAGAAGTATCTTATTTTCTCCAATGAAATTGTTTAGAATTATCTTTAGTTTTCCTTTTTACACCAAATAGTGATTTATTTATATTTTTCTACTTTTCTTCTCAAAATCTGTAACAAATTTTAAAGGCATAGCCTAAAACTACCACACTGTGTAACCTGTGCTAGATTCCAGTGTCCTGCTCTGGCAGGGGGCTTGGACTCGATGATTTTTGAAGGGCCCTTCCAACCCCTACCATCCTATGAACACTAGAATAGGCAGAGGAAACAGAAACATCAGGAGTCAGTTGTTTGCATCTCCACTCTGGAGGACATATGTGAAAAACTTGAGTATGAGGCACCCATAGGTGAGCTGAATAGGCTGGCCACCAGGCAGTAGATTAGGGATCACAAAATTTTATTCCTGCACTGAGCAATGAAGAGAAAACAATTATTTTTAATAGCATTGAATCAGGATTCCCCATTCAGTCCTGAATCTCATTTTCCACAGTCCCGCTGAGTACCTCTATCACATGTCTACATCTATAAACATAGAGTAAATATTTACTTCTCATGTCTCCATCCCTCTGGGAATATGAAAGTATTTATGACAAATAAGACAGCACTCACCAACATAAACTATACTAAATTCAGCCAAGAAAAGTCCCAAATCATACGATGATTCAAGTCCTTGGTCTGCAAGATGCCAGACAAACTTCCTAAGTCCTTACTCACTGCACCAATGGATTATTGGCAATTCCTTCTCCTCAGCATCTCCCTCCTTCACTTCTTCCTTTATTATCTCACTCTGGTATTTGTTTTGACAAATTACTCTTGGCACAAGGAAGACTTTCCTGAGAAAAGATATCCTCAGCATCATTATGTCTTCTTGGGAAGGGTCAGATTTAACTCACTGGTATTTTTTGTCAATATTATTTTGGTGGAAAATCCCCAAGAAGAAACAGTGTGAATACCTAAATGAATACCTAAATGCAATTTGCTTACATGATTGACAAACTTGGGCTTCTTGGTATTTGTTGACCCCAGGAAATTGTATGAAAACTATTCATATTCATTTATAATTAATCTAGTTAATTAGTTAAGTGAATATTTTTAAAGGTTATATTTTAAAACACGAATATTAGGAAATATTACAATTAGACTTGTCATTTCATTCTGTTTGTCCTACATGCATTTATTACCATGTAGTTTTTCATTACATGATCTTGTGTTATTTAGTCCATTCTCCTCTTTGAGCAAAGAATGGGGAGTGTTCACTTACAGAGAAGTTAATAAACATTGTATACACAATGTGTAATGTTTACCGTGCTGCCCAAAATGTAGGAGTTGCAATAAACTATGACATTCAGTATGTGCTTTGTCATGGCATTCCTCACTATGGCATCTGAATTCTTTGCACTTATTTTCAGATTTTCACTACATTCTTGTTGAGGTTGGTGGCTGAGAGAAGTGGGAGAAGGTCAGAAAGCTTGAAGCTGATGAACACACTAAATTGAATTAATATATTGAGGTGTCTATGCAATCATGGAATCATAGAATGGTTTGGGTTGTGAGGGATTTCCAAAGGTCATCTAGTCCATGCCCCCTGCCATTAGCAGGGACATCGTCCACAAGAGCAGGATGCTCAGAGCCTTGTTGAGCCTCACCTTGAAGATCTCCAGAGATAAGGCCTCAACTACCACCCTGGGCAACCTGTTCCAGCGTTCCAGCACCCTCATGGTCATGAACTTGTTCCTAACAGCCAATCTAAATCTCCTTTTCTCTCATTTCAAACCATTGCCCCTCATCCTGTCACTGCAGGCCTTTGGAAGCAATCCCTCTCTGTTCAAAATACACTGTATGCACCTGAAATATTCATAGCAGAAAATGAGAGATAAACAGAAAAAATAAATGTAAAGAATACACAACCAGTGACATCTGAGACAAATGTCACTGAAGTAGGATTCTAACATTGATATCTGTGAGACAAATGCAGACACCAGATTCTTAGGCAAAGTTCAGCTAGGCTTTGCTTCCCTGCACTTAGCCTCCATCCTTCACTACTCATCTTTCACATCTGCAGGAAGTAAAGTTGGGATGCAGCACCATAACAGAGCTCTGACTGATTTTCCAAAGACATTGATTCAGTGTGATGACTAAAAATGCAACAACTTTGAGAAACCTAAATATGTGATTGCATGTAAGGCTGTGTCACATTGTGATTGAATAGGAAATATAAACACTGGGATTTCCTAATTTAGGATTTCCATACATTTGACCCCTAGTTCCCATCAGTGAGACAGGATACAAGGTCTTCACATTGGTAATGAAATAGGTAAAAGATAGAAAATTAGTGATCATTTTTCACTTAACAGTAGATAATGAATGAAAATCTTCAGAAATGTATCAAAAAGCCAGTGCTGTTCAACAGAATGATTTGGAATGGAGGATGTATGGAAAGCTGACAAAGTTTATAGATATTCAGGGCACTTAAAGTGAAAATTAACAATGAAGATTTACAGAAAAAAACTGCAAAAAACTGGGAGGGGAAAACAGAATTAAACATGCATAGGAGAAGTACAACTATGCATTCACTATCAAGATTCTCAAAGTGTGGTGGGCAACAGGGTCTTAGGTTCAATATACAGAAGAGAGATATTTAACCATATAGATGTTTATCCATCTGACATAAATGTAAATACTGGAGTTTGCTGCAGAGTTCTGTGAATGTTAGAAGATTATATAGCTTCAAGGTAAATTTGCATAAATTCATGGAAGAGGAATCCCTCGAAAGCTGCACCAGTTTGGAGTCATCACTTCTGGCACAGAAGGTCCCCAACGCGTTGTTAAAGAGTGCTGGAGGTAAGTGTCATACATTCTCTCTCTGGTTTTGTGCTCTCTCATACCTTACTGGGCTGGAGGAACAGTGCAAATGAAGTATTTATTTTATTTTGTATGGTTTTGTGTAAATTTATGTGCATATATATATATAACAGAGAACACACAAACACATCAGCAGCCTTTTTTTTTTTTTTTTTAAAGTCTTTAAATAACTAACTCTGACCTGGAAAAAAATAATATTATTATTCTAAGTGTATTGTGTAGCTGAAGTTTATCATCATTATTCACTTCCAGAAGAGAGAGTTTGGAGACCACTGCCATCACTCAAACAAGATATCCTGTACAGAGATGTACATATTGGTACAAGTTCATAATTCTTATGTGAGCTCCTCACTTTCACCTGCATTTAGCCTTTGATATAATTTTGCCTTCTCAGTTGCCTCTACCTCTTAAACTTGTGCCTTTGCTTTACCTTAACTTTGCTTATACCTTAACTTTATTCTCATGAATTATATAAAGGCATTCACAAATCTTAGAACAAGCAAAGCAGCTGGCAGTAGCTCCATCAGCATGACTCCTAAGAAGAGCAGCTCTCTTATTTTGTCACCTACATAAGAAATAAGGTTTGGACTGAATATCATAGCATATGTTTTGGCAAAAAAATTCTCTGGTCCATTATGATTATTCCAGCAGGAGCCAAAAGAAACACAAATTAAGCTTCGACTCTTGTTTTTTGTGAAAACCCCAAACAGTTAAAACACCTTTGGGACAAGAAAATCTGTAAGTGCAGTCCATAGTGCATTCAAGTCGGTGGATATATTCTGCGGTAAGATTATTTCCAGTTCTGGCAGCTGACAAACTGACCATTTCAATTTAGAGCAACAACTTCCAGTGCCATAAGAGAAGCCTAATTTAATGAGGCTCTGAGTCTGTTTTCCTGCCTCTGATTGCAGACTCCAGTGGGAAGATGAGATACTATTCTCCAGATGCTTTTAGAGGAGGCAAGAAGTAACTAGGCTAGAAGGAACTGAATCATGAACTTTGAATCTGTATCCTCACATCAGCAGGATCCTACCCAAGAGGAAGCTGTGATTTCCTCTCTTTAAGCAGAAGCCTTAAATATAGCTCTGAACCAGTACTGTGAGATGGTTATTGCATAGCCTTTAGGAAATGAGTTCTTACTTCACCTAAAGAGATATCCTCAACATGTTGCAATATTTAAGTACCTGCAGATTTTCGGTCATCTGAATACTTCCACACAGTTCAAAGTTGAAATCCTATTTAAGGAAACAATTTTTCTTTCTAGTCCTTCTTCAGGGATGAAATTCAGAAGAGTTTGTGCCACTGTAAAGGCATAAACTACAAACGTTCATGACAGCAAATAATTCTTTATAAGTGAATGTCTTATATTTAGGCCTTACGCTCAGTTTAGATGGGCATAAGCACTGCAATTTGCAAATCTTTTCCTCAGAAATTCCTTTAAAAAAAAACGAATGTAAACTCTATGTATTCCTCTTGAAAAAATAGTGTAATTTTGGTTTTCCTTTTACTTTCTAGGTTTTATTTTTCAAAAGGGAAAGGAAAAAAAGAAAATAAATGGAAACACCTCTGCTGCAATAACACAGACACTGAGCATTGTGGTTTCTGCACTGGGAAGTAAAATGCATCATGTCTGTTTTATGATGGATTAATTACTTCAAAGATCTGCACTAATAGCAAAAATAAAGTAATTCAAGAGGTTTCATATGTATCATGTGAGGAAACTGTGGTTGATAAACTCATTTTAATAGTGGTTTCTTCCATCACCTCGGTATAAATGTCAGTTTGCAAGTAATCTTGCTTGAATATTTTTATCCCTCTACTGTCTCTGGAGGTTACTTCCAACCCCTAACATTCTGTGATTCTGCAGTTCTGTGATTGCCTCTTTTTGTTAGTGAAGTATATCTGTAAATTCAATATACAAACTGGGTGACTACAGAACACTGTATGTTTAAGGTTTCTTGCAAGGGGTCCTATAAGATTGGCTGACCTCCCTGAATGCATAACATCACATATCACAACAGGCTATATTTCATCTTCAATGGAATTTTATGACTACACCCAGTATCTAGTATTTTGTCATGAATATGAAGTCTCTCCCTTGTCAATCTATGGGTCTCAGGGATGTTACTCAAGCTCCCTTTTTCAGATGGTCAGGAGTTGTGCAGACCTGGAAGTGATGTGCATTAATGCTTGGCACATAGTTATACAGTTGCTCAACGTTATGGGCCAAGACCTTTGAAATAGTGAGATAGTTTATTCGTTCACATTTAAGCGCAGATTAAGATTTGTGGTGTCTATGCCAGAAAATAATTCTTGTTTGATATAGTCAGTATATACTTTTGTCTGCTGTAATCCTGTTGACCAGCAAATTCTTAATTGCCATCAAAACAAGCCACCAGCTCCAGATAAAGCTAAGGCCTGAGGCCATCAGAAATGCTGGGTTTGGAATTGGCTTGATTTGGTCTGATTTATTTAGCTTTAAGAGCAACTGATTAAGGACTGGGTGATTGTTACTTAATTTTTCTTTGGCTTACAGTTATCTGGTGCAATGCCTATTGTTAATGATACAGATTGGAATGGCAAGGAGTTATGCTATACAAGAGTTAATTACTTCTGTAGTGTAACTAAGAAGCTTAAAGGAGAACAGATCTGGGCAGCAAAGGCCTTGTAGTTCTGGGCAGCATATGATACCATTAAGTCCGAGGGCTATTGATAACTCCTCAGTAATCAGTTATTGAAAGGTAAATTTGGGAGCTGGACAAAACTGGATTTGGGAGTGGGGTGGGGAAAGTACAAGCAACAAATATCCAGTGTATTCAAACTTACAAAAGAATGGGGTGAAAAGCATGTTAGAAAACATAGAAATGGCAGCAATATGACAGGAAGAACATGCTATGCTATGAAGATAGGCTAAAAGAGCTGGGGTTGTTTAGCCTGGAGAAGACTACAGGGGGACCTTAGAGCTGCCTTCCAATACCTGAAGGAAGCCTGTTTTTAGTAGAACGCTTATCTGAATAACAACTTTCCAAATGTATTGTTAATGAGATTTGCTTTATGTTTAGACTGTATGAGCATCACTGTATCTGGAATAATAATAATCTATATTTGTTGCATTTTGGTTGTATAGTCAAAACTTTCAATTTGTCTAACAGTACATACTTGGCTTCACGTAGAAGGTAGGGTCCCCTTTTAGCCATAACAAGATCCCGAGTGCAACATTGCTGAGACACAGGATAGTAATAGTTGGACTTCTGCAGGGAAATGGTTTTTCTAAGTACTTTCCATTAGGGAACTGTTTTTAAAGGCAATAATGACTTCAATGGGCTTTTAAAATGTTATTGCCCATGGTATTTGATAAACATCTTACAGTGGTTTCATTTGCTCTAAAGGTGTTCTCTTACTTAAACACTAAACTTTTTGGGTGACTTTAAGAGATTATTGACTGCAGTGTTTTATACACTTCAGCTTTACAATAAATGTTTTTAAGAGCTGTGTGTGCTGCCTGATAAATATATTTATGACCCTAGTCTTTCAGTGCTGGAAGTTGTCTGTTGACTCAAATGAGCTCAAACTAGTCACAAGGCTTAGGAGGAAGAATACAGTCATGGGGGATATATGTGGGTTTATTCAACTGAGTCTAAACCCAGCATTTTCCCTGTAACTTGAAGGAGGAATAAGAAAGGAAAATTATATAATTGCAGAGCAGAAGGAAAGCACCGAAAGTGGAAAGTTAATTGTGAAAATACAAGTAAGAGAATTTAAGTGGAGAAATTACTCCCTTTCTCATCAGTGTCTTGAATGGGCTCAGTAGCCTTCCCCCTAGGAAAAAGAAAAGCTGCCCAGGAGAAATTTGGCTTTCCATTACATAATAAAATTTAATGAGGTAAAAATAAAGAAAGTAAAACTCCAGACTGAATAACAAAAATAACTTGACAATAGACTTGAGGTTTACACTATGTGGAACCAAGTCAGGTTTGTATTTGCTTTTGAAAGCTTCTTAGGGGAAGGTCTGGAGAAGTCAACTATGTTAAGAAAGAGCAGATTGCAGCTGCCTTGGTCCATACCCTGATCGCATGAGGAACAAACAAAAGTCAGCAAGGTTTTCCAGACTATAAGCTGCCTCCTTACAATAAAGAAAATGGAATGGTATGTGGGTTTGAGTGTTTTCAAGTGTAGCCCCTCAATTTCCTTTTTGAGATAACTATGTCTTGAGAACTAGAGCACTAATATGACTGAGCACTACGCACAAACAAGAAGAGTATTAATAGTGCAATATTGCTATTATGTCTCCCCAGAGCCTTCTCTTCTCCAGGATAACAACCCCAGCTCCCTCAGACTGTCTACCACTTTTTTAGTACGTTTGGTTTTTTTGTTTCCATTCCCTAAAAGCAGGTCACTGGAACACAAGCCTTGGTAGAAATAATTGGAGATGAACCAAATAAGTTGCTGAAACTATTGATTTGGAAATTAGGTAAAAAATAGAGTGTTAGGTGATTATTATAATGAATATTTTATGCTTTAAAAAGGCACTCAGACCAAATAAGTCTTAGACATAAATATGTGAACTCTGAATACTGAAAGTTTGCTATACCTGGCATTAGTGGTTTATACAAGCTGTGTCTTGCGTTCTTAAAATTCTGATGCCTAATCAACCCAACTGTAATGTTGAACATACTTAAACTAGGCTTGTTCGGTTGTAATATGTTTTTATTGCAATCTGTTGTAAGAATATAAAATAAAAGAGGCATGTAAAATGATCTCTACAGTGCTACTTTGTTATATTATCCTTTGAACAAAGGGAAAGGTCACCAAGGAACACGATGGAAAAGAGGCCCTCAAAATACAGTGGATATGATTGATGGATCATGTTTACAGTGTAACCTGAAGTACAAGAGTTTTAATTTATTCCATGACACACAGCCTAAAGTTTATTTTCAGTTTGATCCAAAGCAATGAAAATAATGTTTCTCTTTGCAGCTGACATTGATTAGTGTAATCCACAACAAAATTAAAAGACACAGGTATTGGGAAGATAGCTCATTTACAGTACAGAAGTGTAGGCTAGCATATGTATGAGAAATATCTTAACTATGTTGTCTTTTCCCCCCGTACTGACAGAAAGGAGAGGTTATGAATAATAGCTTAAATACCAACAATTAGGCCTACTCACCATCCTATCTTATGTCCCTGTCTGAAATGGCATGTAGTGTTAATGTGTTAAATATGATATCTTATTATTCTTGTCACCTGTTCTTTAAGAAGTGACAGAAGTATGCATACATATATGAAGTGTAGGTATATGGTTTAGGTTGGAAGGCACCTTAAAGATTACCCTCTTCAACCTTCCTGGCTTTCTTGCAGGCCCCCTTTGGGTGCTGGAAGACTGCTCTAAGGTCTTCCCAGAGCCTTCTGTTCTCCAGACTGAACAGAACTAACTGTCTCAGACTGTCCCAGGGGAGGCTCTCCAGCCCTCTGATCATCTTCATGGCCCTCCTCTGGGCCCACACCAGCAGTTTGATGTCCTCCTTATCCTAGGGGAATCAGAACTGGACAAAGTACTCCAGAAATGGGTGAGGTTCTTTGCTTACATACTAGTAGTAGAACAAAACTATGGAACCTAGAATTTTTTCTTGCTCCTATGGCTATTTTTCATTTAAAAGATCTCCATCTGTCTACCATTATAGTAGTTTGGACTATGAAATATACTAAATCTCTTAAGGCTTTTTTCAAGTTGGAAACTATAAGAACAGAGAAGGTTCAAACAAGTTCATTTTCTGCTCTGTCCTGTGAAATGGAAGGAGGTTCTTCCATTTGGCTTTGGTAGGAGAAGACAAGGGAGTAGATATGCTTTTAAACTCCTGTTGAAACATGAAGTGTATTTAAAGGTATCATGCACACAGATCAAAACACATAATTGCTAGACTTTAGAAAGTCAAAACTACAACTGAATCCTGTTTCTGTAAGGGTAGAAATTCCATTTGTCAAACTGACACTGAGAAAGCTTGGTGAATTATTGGTTCAGCATGCAACAATGCCACAAATTTGCTAGAAAACTTTTCATTTTCCTGGTGTTTTCTTGCTTATATATTAACTGGTTACCTTCAAAAAGATATTATCTTTAATTATATGTTAACAATGGACTTAATGTTACAGAACACGGGGTAAATTTTGTTTTATTTTGGGAGGTGAGGAGTGCCATGTGATGGACAAATTGGCTTAGACTGTCCTATCATGTTCACACCAAAAATGGAAGAAGAGAATTAATATTCTGCCACAAGTAGCCTGTCTTTCCCAGAAGTGCATCAGATATAGGAGTATGGTGCATAGTCTAGGGCCTCCCTAATACAGAAGGATGTCAAGAAACTGGAGACAGTCCAATGTAGCACTACAAAGATGCTGAGAGCCAACAGCACATGACCTACTACATGAAGCTGAGGGAAATGTGCTTGTTTAGTCTGTTTAAGAAGAAACCTAGTGGCCATCTAAAAACATGTTATATGATGGAACCATTTTTTTCTCAGTAATATCACAGGCTCTCAGACTGCAACTTGGGAGATTCAGATTGGACATCTGGAACTTTGCACTGGGAACAAGTCACCCAGGGGTGCTGGGAATTATTGGAAATTTCAAAGATGTGAACATGCAAAGCCATGGCAGACCTGCAGTAGTATAGTTGGTGATAGTCCTTGAAATACAGGTAGGACCACATCTAGGACTCCTTCACTGGAGACATTCAAAACCTGCCTGAAGGTGCTCATGTGTGACCTTCTCTAGGTGATCCTGCTCTGACAGGTGGGTTGGACCAGATGATCTTTTGAGGTCCCTTCCCCTAACATTCTGTGATTCTGTGGTCTACTTTAACATTCCTGTGATTATGTGGTTTATTTTCGAAACATGCTTTGGGGTTTTTGTAGAATCCCATAAATAAAGTGATCAGTGTGCTCCAAGAATTCACCCCAAAACAGTCCTAATTGAAAGTAGAGGTACTCTATAAGGCATTGCATTGGTAATCAAAATTATCTGGATGTCAAATAGTTCTTGAGAAGCTTTTAGTTTATAGAGGCCCATTTTTACAGATATAATTCCTATCATTTTTCCTATCAAATCAAGACAAGCTGTAGGAATTCTGCCTTGCAGAATTCAGTAAAATATGTAAAGATTTAATCTGTCCTAATGCACCCTCACCTGACAAGTCTCCTAAGGCAGTTTCCTAAGAGGATGAAGTGTGATTAGCTCAGAACAAACTTCTAAGTTCAGTTTATTACAGTTTCACACATCCTGCCCCCGTGTATACATTTTTTGTGGACCAAAAAGCAAAAACAGAGGTGTGGTGATTACAAGAAAACCACTCTAATGTATTATAAGGCATAAAGTACAGCCAGAAAAGATTAATCATGCATCTGTGTTTGCATTCTCATATAATTTTATAAAATATGTTTTATGTGAAAGCAGGACACAATTATTTTAATGCAGGGGTGATTTAGCACTCAATTGAGAATATTAGAGCCAAAACATTCTCCAATTTCTGCCAAAGATCAGTGCTCTCTTTTAAAGATCACCACCAAATTAAGCATTATTTTCATGGGAATACTTGCAACAGCATTGGAACAGTTATTCCACTTTTTGACAGCTTATATATATAGAGAGAAAGAGAGTTTCCTGCAAATGCCATGCTCAGCTTCATATAGCAAAAGATTCTGAGTTGCATTTTTATTTTAAATTTTATATTTTTCAACCATGGTTTTAAAACCATTAAAAAAATTAGAATGTAAGAAGGGTTCTTTTTGCAAAAGTCACCATAAAATGTTTCACAGATGTGATTATAAACATCAGTGGGCAGTAAATGTTAAGGTGTAATGCTGTGAATTGATTGCCATGGCTGAAAGGGGTTTGACTTTAGGAATTACTAGGGGAAGATTTATGTCCAGTAAGGTCATATGAAAAGCTCATAATGGACCTGTCTTGTCTAGAATCTCTGACTGAATCAATATCATGAATGCCTTAATACTCTCCCACAAAAATCTGATAGACAGGGAAAAACATTCTGAGTCAGATGAAAATACAATTGTGAACATGCATTAAATAAATGGAGTGCAAGATTTTTGTACTTTCTATATGATAAAAATAAAAAAAAAATATAATAAATAATAACCTAACAATTATAATAGATAATTGACTTAGACATTTTAAGTGGACAGAAAGTACAGTTAGACTGGATCTTAGGAAGAAGTTCTTCAGTACAAGGGAGGTGAGACTCTGGAATAGGCTGCCCGGGAAAGTTGTGGATGCCTCCTCCCTGAGAGTGTTGAAGGCCAGGTTGGATGAGGCCTTGAGCAGCCTTGAGAGGTTCCTCTGCCCATGGCAGGGAGGTTGGAGTAGATGATCTCTGAGGTCACTTCCAACCTGAGCCTTTCTACAGTTCCATGAAGGAGCGTGACTCCATGTAGCAGAGGCACTTTGAAACATCAGCTGCAGTCATTTGCAACAAGGAGGCACAAAATGGCATTTTCACTATACCTGTAACTCTGCTTTCTGGGAATATTTTTTTATTATTATTTTACTTTAAAAAAAAAAATATATATATATTTTCCTTGTTGCAATATCCCATGTTCTCCTAAATCTTTAGTACCCTGGATTGCAGCTTTTAGTTGGGGTCAGTGACAAAGCTTCCAATTAATTGCATCCATATGGTGTGCTGAAATCATCTTTGGTGATGACAAACTAGGACATGCAAGACACATGGTCATGATTACACCAAAAGTCATTGCTCAGAACTGTGGAAAAAATGTCCTTCATTTCTCAATTTCCTATCAAACTGAAAACATTTTTTCCACTCCCAGTAAGCATTGTGCTATTAGCTGAGTTCCAGTCACCCAAAGCTGACTTCTTTTCCAAATATTTCTACACACAAAATGAATCCTTGATTGAAGGGAGATATTGACAATATATAATGTTGTTGTTATTGTTATTATGGAGTTACTTTACATAGGAGTGACACAATATAGAGTAAAACTAAAGCAATATCCAAACTAAGAGCTCTGTAAACCATCATAATAAAAGCTAAATTAGGAAAATCTTACTGTGTTTCAAGTCTCAAGACAGTTTGAGTTTGTGTTCTTCAAGGGAGCTGAAACAGAAGGATTTATATTATGACCATTCACAGAGCCAGGTGCTGTAACTCCCAAGATGTTAGTCCCATCTTTATCTCTTCAGTGACATATATATCTACTCTCACTGTTCTTTAGGCCAACCACTGTTCTTTTTACCAACTCCCATAGATATGTTTGCCTTTCCATTCTCTCTTCTTGACAGAATGGTGAACCCTTAATTTGTTTTCTCTAAAAGCCACTGTTTAATTCCTTTATTTCCTCAGCATTAGTGGATGGTCAAGTTCACTCTTTAAAATCAGCTTTTCCATGGTGTAATAATATATTTGCCTTATTATGATTAGGAAAATTCATACCACATGAAGATTTAGACTTTTTTCACATAGCACAGTGAATATTTTTCCTTCATTCCAAGCAGAATTTGGGGAATTATAACAAGGCAGTAAACTGTAGAACAGGAAATATTAATTACGTCAGACATAGATTCACAGAATCTGAAAATTACAGAATCACAGAATAGTTGAGGGTTGAAGGGACTTCTGGGGGTCATAGCTATCATTCCCTCTGTTCAAGGGGGGTCATCTATACTAGTTATCCAGGAATATGTCCAGATATCTTTTGAGTATCAGTCCCATCTGATTATAAATAGAACTGAGTTGCAGGGGACTGAAGAAAAGCACTATTTATACCAGCCAGAAAGTAGGAAAAAAATGACAAGAAAAGAAAAAAAAAAATCTAGGAAATGGTTGCACCTTGTTGGAGATTTTTAAATAAATGTGTTAACAAACTGTCTTAGGCAAGAAAGAGTTAACACTGAAGGACTCATACTCTGAGAAAAAAAATCAGAGGTGGGTGGATTGATGTTGAATTAGAGGTGTCTTCATTCAGAATTAGTTTTCAATTTACTTTTCCTGTGAGTGTGTACACAGATATGTTTGTACATACATCTACAGAGGACTCAGATTTTCCTGTTTATTTTGAGTTTGCAACAGTTGCGGGAAGTTTCACTGCAGTCAATAAACAACTCAAGTCAATGGAAAAAGTTAACATACAGTAGCTATGAGAGATGAAAACAAAATGTTTTCCATAATGTGAAGTTTTTCTATTGCTGTAAATTAATGTATTCAACAGATTAGATATCAGTTTAAAGACTGGTCCAGGCAGAAAGGGACCTCTTGAGGCAATCTAATCCAATCCCCCTTTTCAAGCAAGGTCAGATAAAGCAGCTTTTCCAGGACCATGTCCAGCTGAGTTTTCAGTATCTCCAGGGATGGAGAATCAACAAATACTTTAGGCACACTGCTTCAGTGATTGATTGCCTCTAAAAAATGAAAGTGCTTTCTCATCTTCAGATGGGATTTCACACGTTATAATATGTGTCTGTTGACTCTTGTCCTGTTGCTGGACGCTACTGAGAAAAGTTGAAACCCATCTTTCATTAATGAAAATGTTCAGTACAATTTGCTCCAGTATTAATCTCAAAAAGGACTCTGCATTTCTGGGCACAAAAGGATCATAATCCACTAGAACCAGTCATTCACCTAGTTTTTGATCCACCTCACTGTCCACTTATCTGATGATACTTTGCCAGCTTGGCTTGGCTTGATGGTGTTATGTGAGACAATGTCAATATCTTTAGTAAATGTGAGGTAAATAATAGAGTGTGCTTGCTTTGTTCTTTGACAAAGACAGAGGTGACATGTTTATGTATAGTAGTCTTCAGTTTGGAGCACATAACCAGGAAATGGGAGAACTAAGAATAATAATACTCTCAGTTTGAGGAGATTCATAGTTAAAGTTGACATTTCTCAAAGAGAAGAAGCTCTTATGAGTAGGCTATAAAAATGGTTACCATGAGGATATTCAGCAGTTCTCTTGTTGGTTAGCTCAATATCTATAATTTTGGAGGTTTTGAGAGAGGAAAGGATGGATTCTGTCCCAATTCAAAATGCTATTTCTGTATTTTATGCAATGCTAGGAACCAAGTATCTGGAGAATGCTAACAAGTTGTAGACATGAAGTGATGATCCCCTTGCCAGCCATCTTGCTGAATTAGATGTATGTGCTTCAACAGGAGGAATGATTTCTTTAGATGCCCTTAGATACTCTCTGAAGAAGTGTAAGTATAGGGTGGTCCAGAACTCAGATCTGAAACTTCTGATAACTCCTTTAGACTGGAAGTGCCCTAATTAGGATTCTCAAACAGAATATTTGGGTAGACTGCTGCTGAGCAGCAGATTTATGCAGAATTTAAATACCCAGTGCAACACAAGTTCTTTGTCTTACTGCTTTGGTGCTTGAGAGGCACTAGGAATCCAAATTTTACCATCTGAAATGTTATGACCACCTAAAATGATTTCAATAAACTGTCCATGACATGCCAAAGTTGCAGCCATGTCAAGCATATTAGAACCTTAGATAAACAACTAAGAACCTACCACCTTCAGAAAGCTATTTTGGATTAACAAAATATGTGGCCCAACACATTTCTAGACCTTCATTTCTGCATTTTTGCAGCAAGACCCTCAATTAATTCAGGGAAATTACTTTCTGTGTTTAACAAGAAGAGTTAATTTCTATGTATTTTGAGTTGCTTGGTTTTTTGGTGGTTTATTGGGTTCTTTGGGGTTTTTGGTTTGGTTGTTTTTTTTTTGTTGTTGTTGTAGGCATTTGTTTACCTGCTCTTCTTTTACTGTAGTTGTAGTTTCTTTGTTTATTGCTTTTGTTTGTTTTTATTGCCTATAAATTGTAAATTGCAAGTGTTTTCAGGACAAGGAATCAACCTAAGACAGAAAAATCCTGAAGTTTGTGTGGTAAGAGGGGGAATAATTTCAGGAAATTAAGAAAAAATCTGTCTAAAGACATGTTAGAAAAATATACATGCATTATTTTTTCCTATTTAATGTCTTGGGTGATGTATATATCCTTGTATAGCATTTTTCATTTTAACAAACCAGTAGCAGTTAATTTTTGTGCAAGAAAGAACTTAAAATAACATTTAGAATGATACTTGTTTTCTGACTTTACCTGAGATGTCAACTGAATATTAAGAATTGAACTTAGTTGTGGCTTTCTAGAGATGTTGAATAGAAACCAGAACTTTCAGGGGACAGTTGATTTACTTAATTATTGTCAACAGTAACAATAATTGTCACCCTAGAAGTGATATGGGATATCACACTTAGAAGATGCTCACCTTTGGTCAGATGATTCTTGTGATATCTGTGAAAAAGATTTCCAAAATCACAGAATCTGTAGGTCTGAGGGTCCTGGTTCATGATACAAAGTGGACTCCCATGAGGTGCAGGCTAAACCAACCCAAGATAGGATATATTTATGTATGTTTTCCCATCCACTTCCAAATGTCAAAGCTTTGATTAAAAATAATGGGCAGCAAATTGTTTCTCCCATCTTTCTGCACCAATATCCTCCTGCTCTTACTCTTAAGGATGTTCAAATTTAGCTCCATGATCATGGATGTTAATATTCTCAATCAAAATGCTGGATATGACATTTCTTCTGTCTCTCCTCCTGCTTGCCAGTCCATGACTTTCTGTACAATTCATTCTCCCACCCTGAGGTTCAGGCCATCTGCAGTTTTAATAAAGAGCAGCTCATAGCTGAGCTCTATTTGAGGTTAAAATAATCATGCTACACTAAATGCAAGTCTTCTGATTTCAGGTGCAATTTAATACATAGGAAAAATCTTTTGGGTTCATATTTTCATGACTAGCTCCAGAACTACTAACTGTTATCAGCTGTGTATTAGCTCAAGGGCTTTCATTTCTCACTCTCTGCCATCTTTGCTCTCTAATTTCAATCTGTGTCTAATGAGTTGTTCTTTCTTTGCTGTTAAGTTTTAAATCACTACAAGTGTTTGAAAGGATGTCTCTTTGTAGCTGTGTAGTTAGTAAAATTCATACTGATTTTTAAGGATGCATGGGAATATGAGTTTAAAAACAGAAAAATAAAAATCTAGGGGCTCATAAATCATAATTTTTACCACATAAAGAATGGACAGGAAGTAGTTCTGCTTGAAATTCCCCACAAGGGATATTAACATAATCTCTAATACATGTTCCTCTGAGTTTTTAATAGTTATAACAACACAATAAGATTGAAACTAAACCACAAGAAGGACATAATGTGCTGGAGTCTGTCCAAAGAAGGGCAACAGAGCCGGTGAATGGTTTGGAGAATAAGTCTTACAGGGAGTGACAGAGAGAAGTGGGATTGTTTTGTCTGGAGAAAAGAAAGTTCAGGAGACACTTTGTCACTCTTTACAACTACCTGAAAAGAGATTCTAGATAGGATAAGAGGAAATGGCCTTAAATTGTACCACTGAAGGTTTAGATTGTTTACTAGGAAAAAATTCTTCACTGAAACAGTGTTTTGGTTTAACCCCAGCACACATTTCCATTGTCTTTCCCCTCATTGGTGGGATGGAGAAGATAATGAAAAGAGAGAAATAGAAAACTCATGGGTTGAGGTAAAGACAAGGTAATAGGAAAAGCAAAAAGTGAAGCAAAACCAAAATCCTTTCCCACTGATAGGCAGGTGTTCATCTATCTCCAGGGAAGCTTATTGACTCATTCTCATCTCTGATAGAGAGAATTATTTTCTTCTTAGCATCACAAATAATGCTGTGTTTTGGATTGAGTATGAGAAGAATGCTGACAATATACTATGTTTTTCGTTGTTGCTAAGAAATCAAGGACCTTTCATCTTCCCACAACTTGCTAACATGAAGAAGCTGGAAGGGTGCATAGCCAGAGAAACTGCATTGCACATTACTTTGTGTATTTCTTTATCTTTTTTTTTTTTTTTAAATTTATATTTTTTAAAAATCTTATTCCAATGATTACATTATTTTTATCTCAGCCTACAAGGCTCCTTGTCTTTACTGCTCCAATTCCCTCCCCTGTTCACCAAGGTGGGGAAAGGTTAAGTGTGGTGTTTGTCTTCTAGCTAGGTTTAAGCCACAACACAGGGCTCCAACACAGATAATGGTTACTTGGGAAGACAAATGCAATAGCTCTGAATGTCCCCCATTTTCTTCTTCATCTGCTGAGCTTGAATCATATAATATGGAATGTTTCATCAGTTGGGGTCAGCTGTTCCAGATGTGTCTCCTCCTAGCTTCCCCAGCCTCCTTCCTGGCAGAATGTTGTGAGAAGCAGAAAAGGCTTTGACTCTGTGCAAACACCATTCATTAATAGCTAAAACAATCCTGAATTATCAGCTCTGTTTTTCATCACAAATCCAAGCATAGTCCATACGAGTTCCTGTGAAGAAAATTAACTTTGTTACAGTCAAAACCAGCACAAAGGGTTATCAAACATTGGAACAGGTTCCCCAGGGAAGCTGCTGCATCATCACGCATGGAGATTAATAAAAAGGCTTGGAACTTAGGGACATGTTTTACTGGTAGACTTAGAAGTCTAAGGTTAGTGGTTGAACTCAATGATCTTCAAAGTCTCTCCCAGACTAAATGATTCTATGATTTTCTGGAATTTAGGCTATTTTATTCTGCCTTTCTTTTCTTTCCACTAAAGAATTTGTAATAGCTACATATAACCCAATTGTCTATCAGATCATGCTCATATGAGATGGGTAGGAAGCCCAGTCAGATGTCTTTCACCTCATCAAAGTCTTAATTTTCATTTCTTTGTTACTGAGGCAATTCCACAGCACATAAATTAATCTCAAGGATATTGTGCGGACAACATAAAAAACCTTTTATTTACTATGATGTTTTCCAAGAAAGTGAATGTAACTATTTCTCTGGGCTTTTTTCCATCACTAAAAGGCATAGATTTATTTTTCAATATCTCACTGATATAAAGGAACAGTTCTATTTGTAATATGAGTTTGAGGTACACAAGAAATGCACATTTAATTTACCAATTCTAAAAGGAAATATTTAACTTTATAAATGCTTTTTCTCATTACAAAATGTTTTCAAAAGACATTCAATAGTTTATCTATTCAAGGCAGTATTTTTCGTTTGGAAATCAGTGTAATTGACAAGTAAAAATGTGAATCCTTATGTAATGCTGGAAATAATAGAGAATAGAATAGAATAGAATAGAATAGAATAGAATAGAATAGAATAGAATAGAATAGAATAGAATAGACCAAACCAGGTTGGAAGAGACCTTTGAGATCATCGCATCCAACCCATCATCCAACACCATCTAATAAACTAAACCATGGCACCAAGCACCCCATCCAGTCTCCTCCTAAATACCCACAGTGATGGCAACTCCACCACCTCCCTGGGCAGCCCATTCCAATGGGCAATCACTCTATGAAGAACTTCTTCCTAACATCCAGCCTAAACCTCCCCTGGTACAGCTTGAGACTGTGTCCTCTTGTTCTGGTGCTGGTTGCCTGGGAGAAGAGACCAACCCCCACCTGGCTACAACCTCTCTTCAGGTAGCTGTAGACAGCAATAAGGTCTACCTTGAGCCTCCTCTTCTCCAGGATAATCAACCCCAGCTCCCTCAGCCTCTTCTCCTAGGGCTTGTGCTCCAAACCCCTCACCAACTTTGTTGCCCTTCTCTGGACACATTCCAGCAAGTCAACATCTTTCCTAAACTGTGGGGCTCAGAACTGGACACAGGATTCAAGGTGTGGCCTAACCAATACGGTGTACAGGGGGAGAATGACCTCCCTGCTCCTGATGGCCACACTGTTCCTGATCCAGGCCAGGATGCCATTGGCCTTCTTGGCCACCTGGGCACACTGCTGGCTCATGTTCAGCCTACTGTCAACCAGTAGCCCCAGGTCCCTTTCTACCTGGCCGCTCTCCAGCCACTCTTGACCCCAGCCTGTAGCTCTGCATGGGGTTGTTGTGGCCAATGTGCAGAACCCGGCATTTGGATGTGCTAAATCTCATGCCGCTGGACCCTGCCCATCTATCCAGCCTGTCAAGGTCCCTCTGCAAATGCAATATTTCAGATTGAAATTAGCAGATACTTTATCTTGCAAAAAAAAAAAAAAAAGAAAAAGAAAAGACAAGCCCACTTTTATATTCAACTAAATAAAATATAGCAGAAAGGAGCAACACATGGTGCAAGAGCTACCACTGACCACACTACCCTTAGAAATCATCTTCTCATAGCTCCAGACATCTCTTTTCTGCAAATCAAATTAAGGCTTTTAATAATTCATTAACACAACCTTTAGAGACTACCAAAGAATCAAAGATTTATGCCAAATTCTGGATATGAAGATAGTTATGTTAATACATTAAAATATCATGTTCAGTAGGTATTAAAATGATGTATAATGTCCTGGAATGATGTAAAAGTCTCTGAAAGCTTTATGGACAAAATAAAGGGATGTACTCAAAATTAATAGCCTTTGAAACCATGTACTAATACCAGAAAGAACAGAAAAAACTCTGAATGAACACTGGCGTCTCTAAAATAGCCTTGATATATGTATCTTAATTTTAATTAAAACCTGTCAGCTTCCAGGAACTTCCCATCGAAATTATTTAACTCTAGACATTGTTCATCTCATACTCTCCAGTCTTTCATTGTTTCTCAGGTTCACAGCTCAAGGTTTTCTAACTCTGCAACATAAGACAACCTTCAAGTGTGAGAGAGAGACTCAGAAAATACCTTTACTGTATATTTGTATTTATGGAAGGCAAAGCATTGACTCTTAGCTTACATGAAGGAAAATATTTTATGGCCAAAAAAAAGTGAATAAAAGTGCCCCAGCACTGTTGCTTTATTTACACTTCTATCTTCCTTTTTTTAAAAGCTGCTTCTTCATACTGGTTTTAACACTGAAGCCTTCCTACTTATTCCTCCTTAAATTACGCTGTACCCATTCATATTTCTCACCATGAAACAATTCAAATCAAAAAACAATTCAGATCACTGTAGTGCTCACAGACATCAGACATTTGCTGTCAGAATTTCACACACCGTAATTCTATTTATAACAAGTTTTCCAGGAGAACAGAATTTAGCTTTTCCCTTTATTGTGGACTTGCAGAATAATGAAGGATGAAAAGGACATTGGTAGTTGAGTACTGTGCGCATTAGGGTGGATTAGTGTGAAAGACAGTCCGTAATCTGAGTTGGAAAGTGAAAAAAATGTCCCTGGCACAGATAAAAGCAGAGGCAGAAAAACAGACTGGAGAGGACTGGTGAGGCTTGAAGGAGTCCTGTGTGAGGATAATTAACTCTTTTCCAAAGACAAGGAAAGCAGTCAATGTGAGTCAAGCAAGAACATGTTCAAAGTCAACGTTTTAAAGCTGTTGCATTACGTGAGATTGCTTTCTTTTATTACTCTTTAGATAGCAATGTCCTAATAGTTTTTCCTTTCTGCTGAGTTGCACTAAGTACTTGGAGGTCTCATAGGCTGCTTTTTACAGTGAAAGAAAATTCGCAGATATGAAGTCTGGGTTTATTTTAAGTGTAAGCCATTTTTAGTTACATTCACACCTGCCACAGGGAAAGAGATGAAAAAGTGCATGCCAGGCAACACTCTTCTTTTCCACACACTCAATACCTTCTCAGGGAGTTGCTCTACTTGTGGACCAAATTTAATCAAAACTTGAACTGAAATATCTAGTGCTTAGACATCTCCCTTTATATGCTACTTTACTCAGCTCAAATACTACCTTTCCACATCCCTCTGAAGGCTGAACATTTTTGTAGAAGAATTTCTAAATAAAATAAAATCATCACAACAAAATACAACTTAAACCAAAATATCAAGTCAGCATTAACTCAAGCACTCAGAGCTCTGATTTATAAATTTAGGACTGGATTACTAGCTGGATGAATGTGTAGTTATTGAGATACAAGAAAATATACCACCTCCTTCTAATTTTTTCCCACATACCAACTATATCTATTTCTGCTTTAGCTGTACACATCAGAAATTACTATATTTGCCATGTTCATTTTCTTCTCTGTCCATTAACAAGTTAAGGAAGAACACAAGAAAACACCACAAGATAAAGAAATTGCACCCCATGGATTAAATTTTACAAACTGCTCACTGCCTGAGGTAAGGAACACTTCAGAAGGAGTAAAGAAAGGTCATGAAAATGCAAGAATTTGTGGTATTGTTCTACATTCAAAGGACAGTATATAGCCTTATATCAAGTACAGCTGATTCTCCTCTTTGAACTTCTGTGGTTTTCTGTGCTGCCATCTGCTCTCAGGGAGGGCAGCAAACAGGTTTCATCCTTCTTCGTTTGCAAGGAATGTAACACATCAATGTCGTCCTGACGTTTTCCATTTTATTGAAGTTAATGATACCTTCAATATATTACACTCATGGAAAATAGGGAACAGCCCTTAAAGGTTACTTATAAACAGTTATTTAGTTTACATTCTCAGTTCAACCTCCACTTTGAGGGTTTTCTTTTTGTTTATTTTTATCTTAATTGTCACAGAATCATAATCCCTTTCATGGATCTCTATATGTTAGGAAATGATGAATAGATCACAGTTATCTCAGGGATAAGAATGATTGTCAATAAGTGTGGAACAGTTGGACAGCTCTGCTGGAAATAAACTTGGTCTATATCTATCCCAGATGTATTCAGTATGACACAAATTTTACAGACCTTAGAAAACAGTTCTTGTGAAGGTCTGCAGGGTTCAACAGTGCTACCTCTGGGGAGTTCACTGTGTTACTGTAACTTTGTTTGACATGAGCTCTACGCTGTGCTCATAAATCAGTGCAGAAGAGCATGGTGAAAGGAGATCTGGGATTAGTTAGTTGACAGAGATAGCCTATTCCTGTCATTTCACCACCAAATTCTTCTCTTTTCTTTCATTTATAAGAACTAGATTTACCCAGAAACACATGTAAGATGCCGATATGTATGGTAACGATGATAGAACTCATCATGGATTCTGTATGAGAATCTCATTATCTTGCTTTCTATCAAAACTAAAGAATGTAGGTTTAAGAATTGGCTACCATAAGACAGTCCACAGTTAGGTAAATGATCAGGGAAAACACCCTCTTCAGTCTTCCAAGTGATGTTAAGCTTGAAGCTACACACATTGATTCATCTTTCAAGTACACATTTTGTGGTTATGCAGTTAAGCTTTGTGCCTACAAGGGAGAGCTATCTGCTCTTGACTGCCACAGTGTGATAGCTAAGAATGTGGTCTTAATTTTCTCTAGAATCATCTTATTCCTCCTCAACTTTGCATACACTACCAATATCATGATGGCTTTAAAGACTATCTATCTGTTGTCAAATGAAGAACAGCTAAGGTGGTGAAGGACCTAGAGAATGAGTCTGATGAAGAGCAGCTTGAGAGAACAGGGACTGTTTAATTTGAGGAAGAGGAGGCTGAGAGGAGACCTTATCACCTTCTACAATCACCTGAAAGGACAATAGAGGTAGATGCTGGTCTCTTCTCACAGGTAATTAGTGATACAACAAGAGGGAACAACCTCAAGCTGCATCAGTGGAGGTTTAAACTGGACATTAGTGTGGTGGTTCAGGCTGGGTGCCCCCCTGCTGCTGCCACATAAGACACACCTCTGTTGTCCCAAGGGTCCAACCCAGTGGATGGACACAGGTAGCTGCTTATTTCATCCCATAATGTCCTGCTCCCTACAAAAACCACCTGCAAAAGTTCTGCACTTCCTCTTCCTTCCCCCACCACTCCTATAGAGATAGTCCCTATCTGGTAATGGAGGGGGAGTCATCTCGAGGCCTCTTTGGCCTGGCTAGGCTAAAGGCTGGGAGGAGTAGGGGGAAGGGCAATCTCAGATCTAGCCAGCTGAGATTAGCCTAACAGTGGAGGGGGGGAAGAAAGAGCCCTGGGGGTTTTGAGTGTACCCTCAGGTGGGGAGAGGTAAGTGTTGGGATGCTTCTGGGTATGCTTTGGGATCTCTTTTGTCACTATGCTTGTGGTTCTCTGTAAAATATTCACTATTAAAACTTTCCACCACTTCTGCAATCTATTTGTCTGAGTCTCTTTTTTTTTTTTTTCCTGCCTGTGGTGGGAGGGAAGGAAGGATCAGCCCTTCGACCCACCACAATTAGAGCACAATTAGGAAAAATTTTTCACTGAAGGAGTGGTTAGGCATTGGAACAGGCTGCCCAGGGGGATGGTGGAGTCCCCATCCCTAGATGTGTTTAAAGGTCGTGGCTTAGTGGTGAACTTGGTTGGACCTGATGATCTCAAAGGTCTTTCCAACCTGAACAATTCTGTAATTGTATATAGTCATGTACTGTATCTGGTACATGACTCTGGTGTCTTCTAGGAGCTAGCATGGTGATGGAGAGAGTGTTTCACTATTTCATTTCTTTCCACATGTTGGATTTTTTAAAAGAAAAAGCAAACCAAAGCAAACCAAACGTGGTATTTCATCTTCAAAGGGCATTTGTGCTCCTACACCACATTCAGTGGAATAAATTCACAACATTTATTGTTTCTAACAGTTGTGTGACTAATCCATCATGCACACACTAACTGAAGTTTAAATCCAAATGCTTTCATGTTTTCAGGAAACCCAAATAACTTTTGAGTTTTATGGGAATGCTCTCTGCTCACTGCTGACAAGAAATAAGACATAAAAATCCCATTTATTAGAATAAATGTTTCCCAGATTCAAGGCTAACAAGGCCATGAATTTAACACTTCACCATGTCTCTTTTAATTTGTACTGCCTTTCTTACATGTAATTTATGGATTAGGAAAATACAGATTTTAGTGATAGCACCAGATATCTTTACTTATTTTTCAGAATTCTGGAGGGAGAAATTAATAGTAACAACACACATGCTCAAAAAATTCAGCAAAACTTTCTTAGTATGCTTAGGGAAGTTAAATAAAAGATAATGTGAACAATTTAAAGTCCACCTTATCTTGTAATTGAAATGTACTGCAAATATTTCATCTAATGTGCAGACATTGGCAGGTAAGGTCTCTGCTAACTAATAATTAACATGTATCTTAGAAGGAATTTCATGACTTTCCATCAAACTAGGCACCTAAACTTTATAAAAAAGGAGGTAAATACATTGTGGGGATATCTTGAATGAAGTTTAACAAAGAAATTATTGTCTGTTAGGTATCAGATATCTTTTCTCTCTTTAATTATGTTGGCATAGGAGCCGATCCAAAGCAAACTGAACTTGGAGGAAGTTTTCCATTTGTTTTCACGGACTTCTGATACTAAGAGAAATAAGTCATCTACTGATAAACTGATGGTCACATAAAAATTGAGCTCATTGCTCCTTTGCAATCTCTTGTTAAATCATTGTACAACTGGAGAAAATTTTTGTAGCCCATTTGAGCAGAAAGCTCTTTTTAGTCTTTGTTTTTTTCATGTTAGCATTTTTCCTTTTTCTTTTTGTTGCTGCTGGTTTGTTGGGGTTTTTTTATTTTGGGTGAATTTTCCCTCTTGGCAGAGTGATAGTATCTTTGAATTTATATTAAAAGAAGATGCATTTTTAACTGGATATGGAATTCATTTGACTGGAAGCCATAGTATAGTCTCAGAAAATAGTGCTGGTTCTTACAATTGATTGCAGATTTCTTAATTTACGCTCAGAAATCAAGGTCACATATGTGTGTGTTTGGGATATGGATTCTAAATGTATATGCTAAGAAAAGTGACAAACCCAAAAACAACAACAAAGCAAATTAAGAAAAGTAAAAAGAAGCAGGAATACTTCTCTATTAAGTTAGTAGACCTTTTAAATAGATGGTGAAGACAATGCTCCACAATTCATGGAAAGGAAGAAGAAAAATTCAATTATTAGATTCCTCATTTCAAGAATGTTTATGGCTTTATTATTCTCTACAGTGGATTAGCACTAAAGATGTGAAACTTGGATACAGTACAGAATTTCTGACTTTAAAGGGAGAATGTACTGATCCAGCCTTGATTTGTTGCTAATGAAAATGTTCCCAATTAGATGTCCTAGTTCTAAGTAAATTTAACTAGCTCATCATTTGAACACTGGCTTAGCTGCTCCCTTAATTCTCTTCTTAACTTTTTCATCCTATTTGTAAATCAGAGATTACATTTTTTATTTTTAAAGGATTTTTTTCTGAAAGGGAAAAACAAACACACCACTGACAACTGTCTAATGCCAGCTACAGAAAAGTTTCAAGCCCACTTTGTTTTCTAAATTTCCTAAGGCAGAATGGACTACTGAAAATCACTCATTCAGTGAGGTGGTAGCTTGGAAAAAAGGACTCAGAATCTGGATCTAGCTGTGAAAAATAATTACTGAAGACCTGGGAGCCTGCTGTTTGCATGTGTGTTTAGCCATTAAAAAGTTATTGCACTCATCCTGTTTGTCACTAGATAATACAATGTTTTCAGTGTTCTATAGTATTACATTAGCAACCCATAGGACTTCCAATATCAATAGACTGAAAAAGAGACCAGAGAGGGCAGGAAGCACTGTTGCTTTGTGGGAGAGCAGAAAAGAAGAGAGAGGGACTCAAATTACAGGCATAGAAATAAAAAGGTCTCATGTCCTCTTAGACTTTTGTAGATATCTGTTTTATGAGCTTATGCATAAGGTCATAATGCCCAAAATACACTCTGTGTAATATCTCTGTGGAGATATTACCTTAATGTGTTCAGTCCTCTTTGATTATTCTTTGTCTTATTTTTTTCTTTTTAATCTGTTTCAGCCAAATTAGATTTTAAAGAATCCTGCTTCTTTGAAAGGATAAAAACTTAATCCAACTTTGCTTGACATCAGGAATTCTGATCAAAGTTCTAATGTTTAATTGGGTTTATGAAGAATATTGTGACTACTTGTGCATATAAATAAATATATGGGTGAACAGTTACAGAGCTGGGAATAGTTTTGAGTCTATATTGTGTATTAAGAGAGGCTGCTGATAATTTTAGTAAGAAATCTTACAGTACACTAACAGAAATATATTGAAAAACGCTAGAAAGGCACAGTATTGTACCATAGCTGAATGCAGGATAAAGAACTGTCAGAGGCAAGAAACAAAAGAGGGATGAAATGAGAAGCCAAACAAAAGCAATTACTGTAAATTAACTGCTCTCTAAGGAGAATGGATTTTGCAGCTTACTTAGTACAGACACAGACCAGACAAACCCTGGGAAAAATGTCTGGGAAAAACTGCAAGATGTGTCAATAAATGGAAGTACAATACAAAAATCTATTAGGAAAGAACATAATAAATAGTTTGCTTTCTTCATCTTAGTTAAAGAAAGCTTATACTAAATTTATGATGCTCATTTATGATGTCTCATTTTTCATTTTTCTTATACTAACATCCCCATTTCCTTTCAAAGTCATAGTTCAGTATTTCTGAAATTACATGAAATAATTAATGTGCATATGTATTGTTAAAAAAAAAAAGTGTGCAGATCCTCCAAGCATTTTTTATGTGCAATTGGAATACTATTTCATATAATTTCTCAGTCTATTTCAGAGAATTCCTGAAATAAGACAGAATAAAGTACATGAATCAGACAAAATATCTGGTATTCATTTCATTCTAAACAGCTCATTCTGTTGCTAATAGCTGTTAAACAATGGGCACCACACCATTAAAGGGTATCACTCTTATATGGCGGGTAACAGATTGTGAGAATAAAATTAGAGGCATGATTTAAGAAAAGAAGTCTGGAGAAGGAATTTTCATAAGGTTTTCTAGCAATAGAACAATAGGGAATGGTTTGAAACTGAGGTAAAATAGGTTTAGACTGAATCTTAGGAAGAAGTTCTTCAGTACAAGGGTGGCAAGACTTTGGAATAGGTTGTCCAGGGGGGTTGTGGATGCCTCCTCTCTGAGGTGTTCAAGGTAAGGTTGGATGAGGTCTCCAGCAGCCCAGTCTAGTTGAGAGGCATCCCTGTCCATGGCGTAGAAGTTGGAGTAGATAATCTCTAAGGTCTCTTCCAACCTAAGTCATTTTATGATTCTACGAACAATCAAAAGCTGTACTCATGCCATTTGGCCAGAAAAGAAAGATAATATTTTTTAAAAGTAGAATTGCAGCAATTTTTGGTGACTATAATATTCTAAAATTCCAGTTGAGTGAAATATGATTAAGAATTTCCAATGCAAATAAAATTTCAGTGCTAAAAAAAGAAAGCAAAGCGGGTTTACATCTAGAGTTTCTTTTCCAGAAGTACAACTCAGAGACCAAAGTTATTCATTCCTCTCATGTTACACTTTGTGTCCAGTTCTTTGATAAATTTTTCTACCATATTTACTCACTTCCCTATCAAATCGTTAAATATTGAATTAAGGCATAGCTGAATCCTTGCCTATCAGTTGATTTCCCATGGCACAAGCTACTATGGACTTGTCTCCAGGACATGAACCCACGTGCAGGAATTACAAGGCATTCCAGAGGGTGAGTAACTAAGTGACCTGTAGCTATGCATATGTTGCTCCCACATGTTTCCGAAATACTTTGTTCAGCTGTCTCAGTGAATACATTATGCAGGGAGACAGCTGGACAGCCTTCTGAGAAGCAAGCTGAAGCACATAGCTGCTCTCTTCTGACCCCTTATACACATTGTGTGACTCTGAAAAACATACCTTGGAACTCAGCTTGTCATTAAGTGAACACCTGGGTGGATAGGCTTTTCCTTCCATGTAGAGAGGAAAAAAGAGGGACCTCTTGTGTTAAAATAGTTAGCTACATGGAAGAATGGATGGGGAAATATTTGCTCTTCAGAAAACAATGAACGCTAGTCCTGCCATGAAAGTCAGCAAAAAAATTCAGTAATTAAGGTTTGACCTGGTGATCCAATTCAATAATCTGGTCTAAAACTTAGAGATTAGAGCCCCTACATTCTGTTTTCATGTAAATTTGACAATGGACTCAGTCACAATATTTAAATTACCTTCATTTGAAACATCAAATAACCTGTGAAATAAACTAGTGTCACTCGTCTCTGTGAGATGTAAGAACTTTTTTTGCACTTCAATAAGGTAAAGGTCATTCCAGAATATTGATTCTGTTACTGTATAGAGCATGTCTTCCTCCCCCTCTACTCCACCCTGGTGAGACCTCAAGTGGAATATTGTGTCCAGTTTTGGGTTCCCCAGTTCAAGAGAGACAAAGATTTGCTGGAGAGCATCCAATGGAGAGCTACCAGGATGATTAAGGGACTGGAGCATGTGCCCTGTGAGGAAAGGCTGAGAGCCCTGGGGCTTTTTAGTCTGAAGAAGAGAAGATTGAGAGGGGATTTAATAAATGTTTATAAATATCTGAGGACTGGGTGTCAAGAGGGAGGGGACAAGCTCTTCTCCATTGCACCCTGTGATAGGACAAGGGGTAATGAATATAAACTACAGCACAGGAGGTTCCACCTCAACATGAGGAGGAACTTCTTCACTGTGAAGATCACAGAGCACTGGAACAGGCTGCCCAGAGAGGTTGTGGAGTCTCCTTCTCTGGAGACTTTCAAGACCCATCTGGATGTGTTCCTGTGAGAAGTACTTGCTCTGGCAGAGGGGTTGGACTTGGTGACCTTCAAGGGTCCCTTCCAACCCCTAACATCCTATGATCCTATGTCTTTGGGTCATAAAAGGACCTCATTCACTCCTTTTTGAGAACATGATTAGAGGATTTCCTTCAACTGCTTTTACTCAGCATTGACGCAGGTCCCTTCAGCTTTGAATTCTTCCCCTTCTCTTACAGTACCACATGCATACAGTGTCAATGCCTCTCAGACACATGATTATTCCACTTACCCCTTTCCATTTATTTAAACATAGCATTTTAAAACCATTTATTTTGTTCATTGATGGCAATATGGAATATATTTGTGTTGGCTTCATTTTGTATCTTGCCATTTTGCCATGTGAAATGGTTTGCTTAGAGTAATCTATAAACCATGCATTCTAGCCTGCATTCAAGTTTGTTCACAAATGCTCTGGAGACAATATGAAATATAATGCCAGAGATTCAAATCTCAAGAGTGATAAAGTACAGTATTCAGTCTTACTGTCCTGTAATTTACTCCAGATAAGCAGGAAGATACTGTTAGACTTTTATACATGGCTTACCTACTGACATGATACGTCTCATATATGCATCACAATATTGTAGTTGGGTAAAATAAAAAATTCTACAAATAAATAGCACCCTAATAACAAATAAGGACTCAAAATACCACTGGGTGTTCCTACGTTTTAATTTATTTATGAGGTAGTTTACCATAGTTCTCTTTCAAATAGGAAAGTGCTTGAACACAAACCAAAAAATGCTCTCTGCAAAAAAATAAATTTAAAAAAAAATATAAATTGAAGGAACAGAGAGGAAAAACTAACTCATTATGGTGAAGCATTTCAGGATTTTGCTGGGAGTGCGACATTAAGTAGCTCAGCGTATCTAAAGAGTATTTCATATTCAGCCACATGCTGTGATTTCAAGTGCATTATTAACATTCCACCCATTCATTATACTACTGGTTTGCTTTGTGAAAAGATGCACATCTGCATATTCAAGTACGGAGCTTGCAGTGAGAGTCTTCTTATTGATTTCTACTGATGCTGGATCAGGCCCATGTGTGGCTAGATCAGTTTTCAAGAGGGATTTTGTAAATGTGTAAACCAAACCTTTTCTTTGATACAAAGGGTTATCTTTACATCTTGGGGATGGTAACAGGCTACAGTGTATTTCTCATAGGAACTGAGGTATATTATCCCCTGTAGGCCATGGGTGCTGCCCATTCTGAAAAAAAATGCTAATAAATTACCCACCTGTTTCCATAATACCAAAATCCAGATGCTTGTAACATTTTAAAACTCACTTTGAGCAGTCTTCTTTTTCCTTTGAAGTTTGTTTCTAAACTTTTATGAGGTTATGTTTCCAAGTTTGGTTAGCAGGACGTGAAAATTAAACCAGATCAGAGTGAAGAAACAGAATAGCTGTGCTGATCTAATGAACATATGTTTCTAAAAGAAATCTAAGTGCAATATTCACTGCCCAGTGAATACAAATATATTGAGAGGTAATTCTGCCACATTACCCTGCTCTGGTGTAACCTCATGTTGAGTGCTGCTTCCAGCTCTGTAGCCCTCAATACAGAAAGGACATGGACCTGGTGGAGACAGAAAAATGATCAGGGGGCTGGATGAGGGATCTGGGGTTGTTCAGCTTGGAAAAAAGACTGGGCAGACCTAATAGCAGCCCTCCAGTACCTGAAGGGAGCCCATGAGAAGACTGCAGAGGGGCTGCTTTCAAAGGTCTGTAGCCTGGAGAAGAGGAGACTCAGGGGTGACCTTATTACTCTCTACAACTACCTGAAGGGAGGTTGTAGACAGACGGATGTTGGTCTCTTCTCCCAGGCGGCCAGTACCAGGACAAGAGGACACAGTCTCAGGCTGCGCCAGGGGAGGTTCAGGCTGGATGTTAGGAAAAAGTTCTATACAGAAAGAGTGATTGCCCATTGGAATGGGTTGCCTGGGGAGGTGGTGGAGTCGCCATCACTGGAGGTTTTCAGGAGAAGACTTGATGGGGTGCTTGGTGCTGTGGGTTAGTTGTTTGGGTGGTGTTGGATTGGTTGATGGGTTGGACACGATGATCTTGAAGGTCTCTTCCAACCTGGTTTATTCTATGTATGTATTCTATGTAGGTAGTGATAGGATGAGGGACAACAGTTTGAAATGAGAGATAATAAGATTTGGATTGGATGTTAGGAACAAGTTATTTAGCATGAGGGTGGTGGAACACTGGAACAGGTTGCCCAGTGAGGTAGCTGAGGCCCCATCTCTGGAGATATTCAAGGTGAGGCTCAACAAGGCTCTAAGTAACCTGATATAGTTGAGGATGTCACTGATTGCTGCAAAAGGGCTGGACTAATGACCCTCGGAGGCCTCTTCAAACCCAAACCATTCTATGATTCTATATTTAATTTTATATATTTATAAGCGTAATTATATTGTAACATCTGACCCTGTAAGCCAGAAATACCTGGTTATTCATCCAGACTCTTGTTGATAGCAGTGAAACCAATAACATTTATTGGAGCAGTATAAGATGGTAATGAATTATTTCAAAACATTTCCTTGGTCATGTCACAGATATTGTGCCATTTTCCTAATGCATACACACATTGACAGAAACTCAGTAATCATGTATATAGATAAGTAAAATTCTGAAATAAATCTAATATTCAAAATCAGAGAGGCACGCAAGGGGATAAATGTGGAGGCTTGCAACATGTTTATTTTACAGATATTATTGTATTGTGGGAGAGAGTTGTTATCAGAATGGTCACATCACAGAATAGAGAACTTTTTTACACTGTAATAACATATAGGGGTTTAAACCTTCTAACTCTGCAGAGTGTGCCTGGGTGGAGGCCAAAATGAACTGAGCAGTAGTTTCTAGCATTGTTATGGGGAAAAAACAGCGAAAACAAACAAATAAACAAAACCTAAGAACAGTACAGAATGCAGATAACTGTTTTAGAGATGTCTGCAGATAGAGAACAGCAAAGACAGCATAAAAAACCAACAGTTTCATAAGTTGAAGGTTACTGCATTAGTCCTAGAGTGTTGAACACAGTTTTGCTAAGAACTGAAGGACCAAAACCTGTTAACAAAGCTAAAATAGCTGGTCAGGGCAGGCCCTGGTGTTAGGAGCAGTGAGAAGAGTGATAAGCGTTGGTTAACAGGAGCAGAGCAGCTTAAATTTGGTCTCCTATCTGCAAAGATTTGACAGCCCCAAAGCGTGAGTGAGGTATTATCATAGGAAGGGGAAAGGATCCAGCTGTCTTAGCAGTTGCCTCATCAAAGAAGACTGCAAAATGGCATTAGATATGCATGAGAATTGGGTATTGTATGCTGCTCTGTGGGCATTAAGCTAGCAGATTTAAATGGAAAAAGCTAGCTCCCTAGGAACAGAATATATTACTTTTTTTTTTAGGTTTCTGGATATTCCAGACACCAGCTTTATATCTGAGTCCATCCTACACTGCTACTCATCAGAAAAGCTTTTCTCTACTATAGTCAACTGGAAATAAATTTTCTGGGACACACATAATTTGCTACATTTCCAAAATGTAATATTTTTGGATCTTCCAGAAGAATCTACAAGTGATGACTGTAAATTTTTAATTATTGCTCAGAAAAATGAAGCATAGGAATTACCAGTCCAGACAAAAAGCAGAATAAATCCACTCCAAAATGTTAATTTATACTTGTAATTACCATAAATGGAAAGAGTTACCTGGCTTAATTTGATACCATGTTTTATTTGTGTGGTTATAGACTAGCATAACTACTTGTCTCAGTAATTTGCTTTCATTTTCACATATTTTTGACCTAGCTTTTAAGGATTTAAAAAGATATGACTATTAAATGGCATTCCTCAAAGCAGTTTACCATATACTTGACCAGACTTGCACTATCCTCTGACTTAGTCCTTGTTGAACAATATTCTCCCCTACTTGTTCTTGTGGGTGACCCTGAATGACTTCTGTTGATATAGATCTATCATCTTATGTAGAGACAATAGACTTCTCTCTGCAGTCTTGACCTTTGTCCACCTAAAGTAACTTTACACTTTGTTTGCTTTTTAATCATCACTCACAATAAGCAGGAGTCTACAGAAATAAAATAGTATGCTTTTGAATGACAGTATGGTATGTTGTGCCATAAAGAGATATTAGAACATCAGAGTTATTAGACAAAGCAGTATAGGTATTAGGCAATCATAGAATCATTCCATTTGGAAAAGACCCTTGAGATCACCAGGTCCATCCACTAAGCCCACTCTTCCCAGTTCACCACTAAACCATATTGTTAAGTGCCACATCTAGCAGAATAATGAAATTAGGGAATTACCACACTCACAATACATCTAGTTGGAAGAGACCTCAAAGATCATTCAGTCCAACCGAGACTGAACAACCCCAGCTCCATCTTGGGTGAGGGGCCCAGAACTGAACACAATGCTGAAGGTACAGCCTCTCCAGTGCTAAGTACAGGGGGAGGATCCCCTCCCTGTTCCTTCTGGACACAGTGTTACTAATACAAGCCAGGATGCCATTTTTTGACCACCTGGGCATGCTGCTGACTCATGTTCAGTTGACTGTCAATCAATACTGTACTTTACCATGGGTTTTTTGTGATCTAGATGGAGGACCTGGAACTGTGGCCTTATGTAACATCATACAATTTGGTTTTGCCCAATGTTATAACCTGTCCAGACCCTTTTGCAAAGATTCCCTGCCTTCTAGCAGATCAGCACAGCCACCCAGCTTGGTGTCATCAGTAAACTTACTGAGGGTGCACTCAGTCCTCTCATCCAGATCATTGATAAAGATATGAAAGAGCAATGCTTTTAGCCATAGCTATTTTATAATCTCACTAGCTTTGTCAATTACACATATACTATGTACATTGTCTCATCAACAAAAATGGACTACAAAAGTTAAATCTACAGCTACATCTAAGATCAGTACTCAAACATTAGAAAGTCCCTTCTTGACAAGTGATTAAAGAATAGTTTCCTGCAGTGAAATTTAACAAAAAATTGTTTGTTTGAAATGGAAAAGTGTAATATTTCATTGGCCTGGACAGCAACACATAATATTCATAGTTTTCAAACTCAATATGGTTCTCTAATTCAATACAGATGCTTGTAACAAGTCACTCAGTGTCTGAGTGACATAATTAACATTTTGCTGGTTAGCTAAAAATCTTAATAATTGCTTCACTTATTCATCATGGGATGATGAATAGAGAAATATTTCCTGATTTAAACTTGACCTTTCCTTTCAGTCACCAGTCATTTGTGTTGCACAACCAAATGTATCACAACTAAGTCTTTCATTTGGGATATAAGTATGCAAAGTTAAGCTATAGGATTCTCATTAACAATGTATATTTCTTTAAATATGCTGTCTCGGTCCAGAGAAGGAAAGACACTCTGTTCTTTTGAATATTCCCATGTTATGAAATTAGAGGCATAAATGAGGCCAAACTATCAACAGCGAGGCTATTTATTAACAGAATAAAGTGGATGGAATATAAGGAGGGGGAGAGAGAGGGAAAAAATAGAAATGGGAAAAGAGGGAGAGAGCAGGAAAGGGATTATATTACTGTCAGTCAGAGGCGGGGAGAGAGAGAGTTTGCAGAGTCCAAGTTCTTTTGTGTTGCCACGTGATGTTTCCAGCATGTGGCATAGTCTTCTTTCTCCTCTCCTACCAGTATCGCTTGAGCCTTTTTATACAGTTTTCAGTCCTTAGGTATGTGTCCAGGTATTGTCCCCCAGGAAATCTTCCTGTGTATTCTTTGTGTTTGTACAAGGCTCAGGAGGAAGCAGGGGTCCTCTGTCTCCTCCTTCTCCATTTACCTGCCTACACGCATAATACACATCACGGGTCAGGTGGTGAATCCATTGTCTCACCATCCGCCCTTGCTGGGGTACCTGATGGGTGGAGATGATCTTATCTTATGCCTATTCCAGAGAGTATTGATAGCAGTGGTATCTGCCCATTGTTTCTAGGGCAGCTGCAGTCTGGTGAGCAATCTTTATCCTTTGTTGGGGCACATCTCAGTTCATGATACAATCACAAGGTGATTTGCATCCAGGATGTGCAGACAGGATTCCTACAGGAATCCTACATATGCATTAACTGATAAAGTGTGACATACATTACTTTTGTAGCATATGCTGTGATGACTGAGGAAAGACTTAAATCTGTCACTTCTCAGAAAATCAGAAACAGAAAGATTCAGAACCCCTAGATTCCATCTGTGTTGAGACTTACGCAGGATGGCAGTGTCACAAACTTGAAGGGCACACTTTCTACTTCTAGTAGTACCAAAGGGCTAATATTTTAACATGCTTCTGTTTACCCCTGACTGAAGGAAAACCAAGTCTTAGCTGTGGGACAAGTCTTAGGTGTGGCTCCAATTATTAATTCTTTGACTGACTGGGTTCTTGGAGCAGGAAAAAGGACTTAGAATCTCTTCCTCCCAGTGGGGTAACCCGTTTCACTGAGCCATAAAATTAGTTTTTTCTCTGCTTGTTCTTTGTCCACTACAATATGGACTTCTCAACAATGGCCTAGCATTAGCAGTATTGAAAAGAAGATGTAGGCATTTTCACACTTGAAACACAGAAATTACCTAGAGATATGGGCAGGAGCTATATCTTTCCAACTTCTCAAAATGCCAAACAATCTTTCAAATTCCAGGATGCAAATGTTGATGACTTCCTTATCAGCTGATCTGGAAAGAGATACCTCTGTTCACACTTCACAAAAGACCTCAGAGTACAGCTGAATTATGAAGGAAAGGTCAGGGTATAGAGAACTGACTCAGGTACTCAAAATTATAAAAAGGACAATCAAGAAACGTTACCATGTGGGCTGAGGTGCTGGGATATTTTTAAGCAAGTTTAAACAGATTCAGTATTCTACTGAAATCTCCTTACTGAGAACTTTAAACTCAGAAAACATTCCAAAAGAGATAAAAGCATCTTGAATGCTTACAGCCAGCAGACCGAACATAGATCCATATTGAATAATTTTTTTGCCCAGATTAACCCAGCTGAGATGAAATAATTATTCTGGACACTTGAAAAAGTTTACCTAAATCTGAGTTTTATTTTTAACTATAAACTGCCTTCAAAGCATCAAAGGACTTTCAAAGATCACCTAGTCCAACTGTGCTGCAGCCAGCAGGGACATCCTCAACTAGACAAGATTCTGCAGAGCCTTGTCAAGCTTGAGCCTTGCCACACCTTGAGTACTGTGTCCAGTTCTGAGCCACTCAGTTTAGGAAAGACATTGACTTGCTGTAACATGTCCACATCAGGTCCCCTTCAGGTACTGGAAAACTGCTGTTAATTCTCCCTGGCCCCTTGTCTTCACCAGGCTGAACAACCCCAGCTCCCTCAGCCTGTCCTCATTATAGAATTAATGTATAAGTTTCTGGACTACGTAAAGGTAGGATTTTGAATGACATCAAAGTTCTTCCTTGTAAATTGACTCCAAATATGTCTGCTTTTAATATATTGTGGGAATATGGAGGAAAATTTCTAGTTCTTACCAGCAATACTACACCTTACAGTTCAGGAGAAAAGTCAAGAAACATCTTCTTTAATGAGCCTGCATACATATAAAAAAGCAAAGAATATTATGCCTTTTGAATTACCCAAACAGATACAAATCACCCAATTAAAAACCTGTCCATAAGCCAAGTTTAACATCTCCTTGCAATCAGTACAGTGAGATTTTTTTTAATCGTAAAAGATGCTCAACTTGGTTTTAATAACTGAATCATAGTATGTCATGCCTCAACATGATTGTAGGTCACAGATGCAGGATCAGTTTATAAAGGTTTCAAGTACTAAATTGCTCATGCTACTTTCTCATCATTTAGATATTTCTAGAAACACACCAGTCTAAGAAACATTTACCTTGATGAGTATGATAAATGATGTGTTCACAATACCTATTCCATTCTATAGAGTACAGCTGGACACAGATTAGGTATGGTACAAATGTATATATACACACATATATGCATATATATCAGCAGAAGATATTTCACAGGAGCACTCTTCCATTCTTCAGCAATTCCCCCATACCCACCTCTTTCATATCAGATGCTTCTGGCTTAGTAGAAAGTTATGAGTTGCACTTCTGTGAATATTCAGGATAAGGAAGCCAAACTTACATTTAGAAAGAACCCTATCAAATATGTTATTGTTTCTGTCTGAATGGTAACCCTACATTTTTAAAGGAAACACTTGAGTGATTGGATAGGCCTACAAGTTTTGACAATATAGTTAATAATTTCCAGTGTGAGGCATCAGAAAAAGCATTCCTAATTGAATGTGAATACATATTTAGAATTTTTCAATTTGGTAAAGTGTTAACTGCTTGTGAAATTTGAGTTGTTTCCAATAAGGTCTGTCATTATGGCATCTATTACTTGTCATTATATATATATGTATAATAACGAAGGCATATTATTTGCAGTAAAGACTGCATATGAAATTACAAAAGACTGAAAATAAGATATTTTTTTTTCCTTTAGAGATTTCTGCTTCACACAGTGAAATCAAGAGGTATCTATAATGTAAATTAGAATTCTTTGATGAATTCTTCTTTTATTTTTAATCTGCAGTGTCCAGTGGAGACTTGTTACTTTCATGTCCACTTGCAATTCAACAACAGCAGTTGGCCTGGAGGCAACTGAAGTAGTATTTGTGTAGAGGGTTAGCAAGCCACAGGGGACCTGGAACATGAGCAAAGGCATAACCATCACAAGCCCATGTTTTCTTACAGCTTGCTTGCTGTTGTAAGGTCACAGGCAGTAAAGCTGTGGTTAGTGAGAGAAATTAGTCATGAAAACAGCATAACCCAGTGGGGATTTATAGTACATGAATCAAGTTCAATTTTTGTTTGTTTAAGAGAAGTTGACACATACAAAAAAAAAACCCAAAAAACTCTTAATATTATCCTTCTGGTATAGACCTGTGATTGAGAGAGCTTTGATAAATGTGTCACGTTAACTAATTGTATTTAGAGGACACAACAGTCTTAAAGTCAGAATAATATGGAAGAACTCAGTGCTTTGGACACTCTATTCAGTTAGGAAAACAACTCCACCTAGTACAAGAAACTATGTTGGTTTCCTCTGAAATCCACGAATCTTTCTGGAGGCAATTTTTGTCCTGGAGTGACATCCACTGCAAAAGACAATGCAGAATTCATCTACAATCCATCTACAGCTGCCGTAAACTGAACCAAGATTTCAAACAACTTGGGATATCCATGAAACTGCGCTGCTAATGGAATGCCATTGAGGTACCTACCCTAGGATGATTTACTGCAACTAACACCTTTATTAAATGTCTAAATTAAAAAGCTTCAACTGCTTTAAGAGGAGAAATGAGGGCATGGAAAACAAAAGTTATTATGAAAGATTAGCCTGTCACTAGTTCTGTGTCTCAGGGAGATCACCAGGGTGTAAATTCTAACAGAGAAAGTGCAGCAACAGAGCAACTATTTTCTCCATCAGTATGACAGCTAGGAAACAATAACTAGGCTGATAACATCAATTCAAAGCATGATAATCAGCCTGTTCACTTAAAGATTTTACAAGATAGCAGAGAAAATGTCTGGAGGGATAATTTGTTAGCTTTCTGAAGCGGTAGATTTGCTTCTTCATTACTCTCTGTTAATATATTGTTTTGCACGTTCAAGCAGCTTTTTGTTGCACAACTGCTAAGCTGAGCCACAGCCACAATTTTATCAAAGATACATGGCAGCCTAAAGGGTAACACTTGAGAGCAACTTTCGAAATAACTGTTTAATATAATGAAAAGATGGTTTGAAGGAGACAACAACTGGAGGTCCCTTCCTGTGAAAACTGTTCTATGATTCAATGATAAAGTAACTTAAAATTTTGTTCTGATTACTTTAAAATCAGAAGTCCAGTGGAACATTCAACATTATGCATAAATTTTTCCCAATCCTCAGAGCTTCCCATAGTGTTCTTGATCTACCTTTGCAGTAATGCTGAGAATTACCCCATTGTCACACACCTGTAAAATATTTTTCCACTCTTGCAAATGTGATTGATAGCACCAATTTCCTTTTTTTCAATTCTAGGAAGTGTTACAACTGTTAGGTAATAACATGTACTTTGTAATATTGATTCATTCTAACAGAGTCATAGAAGTTAAGAATGGTTAAATATTATTCAATTTAGTCTCTTAAAAATGAAAGCCTCCCGAGTATATCTGAGTTCATGATGAAAATTGAATAACTAAAGGGAATCGATCTTAAATGCTTCAGATAAAGTACATTAGGCTTGCAGAGATTTATTCATCAGTATTCATAATTCAGAGGAATAGATTGTTAGAGAGCTAATGAAAAGATTCTTATCTTTATACTATATGGATTTACAAAAAGCCTGAGACTGAATATGTCAAACTTCCAGCAATTTATTCAAGCAGCTTTACTATTCCTACTATGCAACACATTATAACGTGCAGCTACAGTACACTGATATCCTTAAACAGTTCAACAGAAGAGAAGTTATTAGAAATAAAACTCTACTGAAATGTAGTGGGGCAAGCAGAGCTCAAGTTTAGAAGAACTGAAGGAAGGAGAAGGCAATAGTAATCTTAGATAAGTGACAATGATGATACCATAGTCTCCAATCACATTAAAAAGTATTCTGTGGAATAAAGGAGATATTTCATTAAATCTTCAGGGATTTTTTTTAGGACTGCAATTCAGTTCCCAGGGCTGTATTTTGGGATGTCACTATTTCTACTATAAACCTTCAGTTTTGGAGGAGATATAACAAAATAAACAAAGCTGTGAAATTTTGTGCAGAACTTTGCCATATAATTGCTCATTTTTTGATTCTTTTTTTCTGGGGGGGGAGGGGAGGGTGAGGAGTACATCACATTTTTGCAATAAAACAAAAAGCATGTGTTATCTTAATAGATATTTTTGTAAGTATATGACTAATTTTGAATACAGTTTGATTTCCTGTAAGAAAATATTTCAAAAGAAACCTGATATCAGTATAAGCCTAAGCATCCATTGTTTGGAAATCAGCCCTTACAAGAATGCTGACACTGAGAATATAAAAGAAGACGAATTCTATACAGTTTGGCCATCATTTTTTATTAAAGATGGCCTATCTGCCAATATGAATGTGTGTTATATATACATTTCTTACCAGTGATGACCCCAGACAAACAGCATAGCAATAAAATGAAAAAGAATTAAGATCAGGCTCTGACTTCCTTGGTTACATTTGCATCAGCAGCCTGAATACAAGTAGTGCAATATAAAATTGCTGGTTTCATTAGATGATAGGTGACAGACAAAAGAATAATTCTATTTATTTATCATCATTTACAGAAAATAAATAATAATTGACTACAGCCAGATTAAAATGACTAGGAGAGAATGAACCAATGAGTAGAAGGTCTTAGTCTTTCCCAAGCTAGAAATTACCTGTACTCTAAGATGCCCTGCAAACAAGGCCATGGCATCTGAAGTGGAGCTGGAAGCTAGCTGTGCCCAACACAGGAGAAGTGCATTCTCATTTTACAGGTAGACATCTCCTCACCATATAACCCAGCATTGAGTGATTATTCCTTTATCACGGTTTCCAAATACTGAATATCACAGAATGTCATAGTCACAGAAACATACAGTTTGGAAAAGACCCTCTGGATCACCAAGTCCAAATGATAACCCTGCTCTACAAGGTTCACCACTAAACCATATCCCCAAGAACCAATCCTTGTTAGTCAAAAAAAAGGCAGCTAACACAAGCCAGAAAAAAATGAATTCTTATTTTACAGACACATCAGAAGAGGGACAGTGGAGCTTGGAGCATGCAGTGGGGATGTGAGAAACAGTTTCTCCTGGAAAGTTGAAAGGCAGTTGGTAAAAGACCATAAAAAAAATTTATGTCACTGGTTGGCTTGAAGCAGCCTGCCTTCTGCACAAACTTACATGAATCTTCCCTGAATTCCAACTCATTTGACTGACACAAAAGGTGGCAGTGTCCTCCAAACCCTATCTGCCTATCATTTAACCAGATATTTTCAGATGGAAATAATATTGGTGGTAAGTGGAACCCCTTTCACACCATTCACTTGAATTTTTTTACAGAATCACAGAAACATTCAGGTTGGAAGAGACCCTGAGGATCACTAAGTGCAACCAATAACCCTGCTCTACAAAGTTCACCCCCTAAACCATATCTACATCCAAATGACTTTAAACACATCCCTGGGCAGCACATTCCAATGCCTGACCACTCTTAATGTGAATCTTTTTTTTCTAATGTCCAGTCTAAACCCACCCTGTCATAGCTTGAGGCCTTTCCCTCTGGTTCTATCACTAATTACCTGAGAGAAGAGACCAGCACCAACCTCTCTCCAATGTCCTTTCAGGTAGTTCAGCCTCCTCTTTTCCAAACTAAACAGCCCCAGCTCCTTTAGTCGCCCTTCATAAGGTTTATTCTCCAGACCCTGAGTACACTCACTCCTACTTCCTGCTGAAGATTGCTTCTGTCTCTGACAAAGTTAATCTTCTCTCTTGCTTTTATCATTCTTCTACTTGTAACAAATGTTGGGATTATTGCACCAGTTTCCTTCCTTTACTATCTTCTTTAGTCGTCACTGCTCTTCCATCCCTTGGCCTAATTCAAGCTCATTGTTAAGTATGTGCCTTCAATACCATCTTTTATTGCATCTGATAAAGATTATTCATCACCTTTTTGTTTTTGTTGTATGTATGAGATCATTACATCTAGTGCAAGATAAATTAGACTGCACTTCACCTGCTGCACTAGTTACCACGTTATCCTTGCAAGACCTTCTCCAAAACGATTTCTTAAATTACCATCTAGATGGGCAGTGCTATGGGGCCAGAAAATTTGCTAAAGCAACAAGCAGAGGTGTCCTGCAGAATCCTGCAGGATGCATACCTCATCTTACTGATTATGCATAATAATCACTATGCAACTTGTTAATTAAATACCCAGAAAATTATTAAGCTATCTTAAAAGAGAATGTTTAATGACAATAGGGAAGGGAAAAACAAAATCAGTATAAAAGCTTCAAATTTAAGGGAGGAAAAAAACCCCAAATCCTCCAAACTAGACAGGATCAAAATTACCTGGAGAAAACAAGTGTGAAAATTTAGTGCTTTATTCTCAGGGTAGCAAATTCAGTCAGCATCCACAGCAGTGGAATTGCTCAGTTACAGTTCAGTGAATACTGAGGATCTTGCCACATGGCACCTTTAACAGGTAAGGATTGGTTTGCTCAAAAATATGATGATGATGGCATTGGTGAGAAAATAAACAACTTGAAACTGTTATAATGCTGCTCTGAGTGGAATCTAGAGATAGGTACCTATGGTACAATGTTCAGAATCGAGTAATCAGGTGGCCTAGCCATGACAGAAATGCAATGCAATGGAACAGTCCATTCAGCATTTCTTTTAAAATAAATGTAACTGTTTTGTTCCCAGAGGGCCACATATGATGTGAACTTGAAATGTAATTTATCAAAAGTAAACAACTAGCAATGAAGAAGATAAAGAAGATACCAAGTCAGACTTTGATATAAAATAATACTTTCTATGAAGAACTATAAATAATTATCTCCTAGCTTTCCCCAGAGATATAGGCCAGCTTTCCCATAATAATGTGGTGGAGGACAGTACTAGTTTAGCTTTGTAGCTGAGGTGATGTCAGAAGTCCATTCCAGCCCGTTCTGAACTGCTTATAGAATTGCACACAGACTGAGTGAAAGCCCAGGGTGTTCTGCCATTTCATAAAGAAATTAACAGGCATTTTATCCCCAGGGTTTTCCACATACTCTGTGGTCACACGCCTAGGCTATTCTCATGGACTGGAGTGATTCACAAGAAAGAATGGCTGATGCCTTTTTTGCCTATCTTCTTCCAGGAAGCTGAAAAAAGTCTTGATTCCTCTTTGTATTGCCCTGGTCCTAGGAAACCTGTATTTGACCTCACCTTTGGTGTAAAAGGTGAACAGCATCCCAAGACAACCTTCCAATATCCTCTGTTTGCACAGATGTAACACTTTTCTGTGATTCAGAGCACCAGTAACTTCATTTTTAACTATTATTAATCAAGTGTTTTCTGTGTTGCGTAGCCTTGTATCAGACCCTAGTGAAACCTCTGAGGAATTCAGGCTTGTGCCTCATCTGCAAATAATCCAGAGGCTTGACAGAAATTCCATACCTGCTCCTTCAGGTTAATATGTGATCAGAGGGGGAAGCTAGCTAATATTTTCAGTGGTCTCTGAGACTTTAGTTCCTATATTTTGACTGCACCTGAATTTAGGCAAAATATTAAAATATTTTGCCCTGAATGTCCTTTGAAGAAGCAAGACCTAAGTTTACAGAATTTTGCTTTTCCTTTCTTTATTTTTTTCTAATTAAAATGCTGATTTAGGACAGAAAAAAAATATACGTTCTCAGTTCTATGCATCAGGATTTTGTTTAACCAAGATCACTGACTTTTTGTATCAGTATTAAATGACACAAAGCAGATGATGTATGGTAAGATGCCTTTTTAATTTTTCTCTTGTATAATTTTGGCTTTGAGTAAATTAATCTGATACTGTAACAGAAACTCAGAATCTTCTTCTAGTTCATTGTTTTGAGTAGCTATGATGATTATTCTTCCTTTTGATAGAAATTACTTCAAATTTGTCAGTGTTATATTTCCTTTGCCACCTGCCATTATCCCATTTATGAAGCAGGTTCCTGTTTCACTCTGTCCTCCCTCCCTAAGTTCTTGAACATGAAAGCTAAATAATTAATCAAGATTAAAAGTTGTAGAGAACCAAAATACCCATAGCTTGTGCAGCACGGCAGCAATTAATTATTTTCCACACATAATAGTAGTAATTACTGGATAGATCTCTCTGTGACTTTTGTTGGGTTTGGGGTTTTGTATATGCAATATTCTTACATCTTCCTAGTTAATGCAGAGCTTTGTGAGTTGTGATTTCTATGTGAATCAGTGACAAGGTATCTGAAAGTTCAGACTAATCATCCAGCTCAGCACAACTGCTCCTACTCCCTTTCTGCAACCTACCTGAAAAATGGCTACAAATGGTTCTCACATGGGTCACACCAGGATTTATGGAGCTGGGGAAAGGCATGTGTTGCCTCCTATGTACTGGTTGGCAGCAAATGGAGAGAAATATGTACTCAGAATAAGCTTAGAGGACATAGCAAATGGAACAGAAAGACCAGAACTAGACTTCCGAGTCAAGTACCTCTGAGTTTATCCTGGCAATGTACACATTTTTGAGAATGTCACTTTGTTGAATGCATCTCTCATTATTTTAATTTTTTTTTTATTCCAATATTTTTTCTGAGTAAAGATAAGCAAACTATTCTAAATATAGTCTTTAATGACAAAACATGGAAGCCAAACTTTAATTTCTATCAGAAAAAATGTAGCTTGACACAAATAAATAAATACATAAACCCATCTTGGATTTCGAAACAATGTACCAAAACCAGCTTACAAAAGGTAAATATACAGCTTTTTTTGTTTACTTTCATGCTTATCAGCCTTCCTTCAAGTGTAATAGATTTTTTTTTTACTCTAGATGATAAAATATATTCACTATTTTTCAGATAATATATTGTATTCAATTTTCTGAGCTACATTTGCAGCTAAGATTCACCAATATATTAGGCTGACAATTCAGTTACATATCAAAGTGGTGTTGTCAGAGGACTGTAAGGCTGGTATTGACTCTTCCAGAGATACTAATAACCCCAGATTTACTTGTCCTCAAATTAAGCCAAAGTAATACAATAAATATGCTATATTTCTGGGCTTGTTAAAGGATCAACAGAAACTTTTCAGGTCACACTCTAAATGCATACTGTAATATGTGTACACATCAATTGAGTCACTGCTTCTTGTACAAAATAGGAACATTTTTGGGAGCAGGAGTTACTATGACAAAACTCTCCCGTGCTTAGTGGGTAATGGGAAATCAAAGTGTATTAGAAAATGTCCTGATGAGGCTACATACAACAAAGAAAATTGTTTTATAAATTCATTGATAGCTAAATTTTGAGGAATAGAAATGTTTTAAGGAATCAACTCTCCTATTTCATTATTGTAATAAGACATATTCTAATTCTATTATAATAATATTCTGTTTCATTATTGTAATAAGACATATGTGTAATTGTAATGGTTACATGAAAGGCTACATTCCTTTTCATTTGAACAGATAGGAAAAGACTGCTTTCTGTCCTAAAAGACTGCAGACCACACAGATTCAACTCTACCAGGCTGACTTGGGTCACACTTGGTATAAACACTCAGAATCTCTGTGGAAATCTTAATATTTGAGCTGCTGTAAGTAAAGCAATGGATCAGATGGCGCCACTTAGTATTTTATAGCAGGGCAGGTAAACAAAGGGAGATCTATGGTTTCAGTATCCTTGTTTTGTCAAGGGAAGATTACAGCTGCAAGGGCTGATAATAAATATCCATTTGTTTAATGGAAATTACTTGAAGTGTTTAGTACAGAAAGGGCCCATAAGCCTACCATTTTGCTACAGTTTGATTCATCCAAGCATGATCTCTCCTTAGGATATTGATTCTGCTTGTCTCACACTTTTCTATGATATAACACTGGTTCAATCATCTCTCTATAATGTAGTCTGATTCAGAGCTTGAGAGACGTCTCATTTAATGAGGACTCAATAAAAAAAACAAGTGTAATTGAGCAAAAATGACTTAAAGTTACTCCAGAAAAATTAAGGCTGAGTTTGAGTTGTAAGTCAAGGCTTAAAATGAATCATGGCTGATTAGAAACCTAGGGAAAGGCAAATGCACAAATTTGAAAAATCTTCCATTTCCCACTCACTTTTATGAACTCATGGAAATACTACTAGAGCAAGTCTGATCCATAGTGTGCCAACATAAAAAAATACCAAGCATGTTAGGAACAATTTCTTTAGTGTGAACATGATGGAACACTGCAATGGGCTGCCGAGGGAGGTACTTGAAGCCCCATTCCTGAAGATACTCAAAATCAGGCTGGACAAGGCTCTGAGCAACCTAATGTAGTAAAGGATGTCCCTGCTCAGTGCAGTGGAGTCAGACTAGACCTTCCAACCCATACCATTCTATGATTCTATATCCTGCTGGCTATAAAATCCCAGTATCATAATATATTACGCCTTGTCCTAATGGATGCTGTAATGTAACAATACTACTGCAAAAGGCAATGCTTCTGAAAACAATCACCATGAAAGCAGTTCATAAAAATCTAGAAGAGTGGCAATATTCTCAGGAAGATAAAGAATAGAAAATCACAAGCAGTAAGTGCATTCTTTCTGCCTCACTACTTCCTCTCCATTAAAGTTCTGGATTTATGACAAAGCCAATTTAAAAAGAAGAAATGAGAGAGGAAAACAAAACAAAACTACTATTGCCTTTCAAAATAGCAACATTACACACAGAAACTAACATTTATCAAAATGTACTGGCAATCTAATTCCTTTTTTTTTTCTTTTCTTTTTTTTTTTTTTCTTCCTTGTAAAGCATGAGATAAATCAAGCACAGAACTCATTCTTGGTATTATTTGTATAGTCATATACATCACTTACCAGACTAAGGCAATGGATCGCGATTTCCTAGATGTTTGGACAAAAGGATGGATGGTCAACTTGTCAGAGAAGTAGATTTTGGTTTGTTTTACTGCATTTATCTAACAAGAGAGAAATCATAATAAAAACATACTGGTGTTATTTGCTGATGATCTTCTTCAGAGATTAGTTTTGCATTGTTTAAGTTAATAGAAGCCCAGAAAAATATATTAGTGTGTTTAAAATCAGATTCTAGTAACCTCAACATTTTATTCTTGATTATATGTGCCTTTGGGTGGCAAAGACATATGATGAATAAAGGCTCAGCTAACATTGAAATAGAGTTAATTTTCTTTAATGGACCACAAATTGTCTCATTATCTCTGTTTTACAGATAAGGAAAAAAATAAGAAGTGCAGCAATGTAAAAGCTGAACAATAGTAGTAGAAATGCAAGATTGTTTTCCTGTGGCCAGAATATTATTTGTTTATTGATGTCCTTATGATTTAACATTATCATATCTTAGAGATTTTCTTGGTTCTATAACAAGGTATTCTATAAAATTAATTTTGGTGTGCAGCAGTCTCTGAGAAGGATTTAGAAGTCTAATTTGAACTTGGGCAGTTGGAAGGCCTTCTTTTGCTCTATAATTATGACTTTCCAGGCTGTTCTAAAGCCATAAAATCAAAACACGGCAATGCTCAATTTACTGAAATGAAGCCATTTTCTTAGCACAAGAAACTAGGAAAGTTTACTTCTTGGTACAAACAAGGTGCTACAAGAAATTATTTCTCAAGCAAGAGATCAAACACTGTAGTACCCTAAGTATACCACAGATCGTTTCTCTGGCAGTTGAAGGTTACTTTATATAAACATCTCTGCCTAAAATGATTTTTGTTGCTGTCTTACAATAGCATTTTATTTACTGCTGGAACAGCTTGTTACTGGAAAAACACATGTTTGAGGTCATATCATAAATCTAAGGAGACAGCTCTTTGGACCAAAGTTATGGGGGTGGAAATCAGAAAACGCTGTTAAAATTCTGTTGAACCCCCAATCAAGCCTATTCCTGGTCAGATTTGTTCTTTGTACACCACTAAGGCATTGTCAGAAGCATTAAGACCACACTTCCACCATCTGTGTTATGTACTTCTTACTGTACTCTTTAGTGCCTTACTTGACGGGCGAAATGGCCACACTTGGACACAGCGCTTGAACACGGGCTACAGAAGAGGAGACAAGGGAAGATACAATTACAAATTTCATATTCTCACTCAGGGTTTTTGGATAGCCTTATGCTGTAGTTATGTGACAAACCTACTGACAGGAGTCTTGAGATGAAGGACCTTATCCACCTTTCAGAAGCCTGATCAGAAAGAATTTATAATGTTAGAACTTCAACATGTGGGAAATGTAGGACAGTTCCTATGAAACAAAGGATTTCTTGTGAAAGGAGGAGGAATGAGCAGATCAGCATAGTAAGGAGCTGCAGCATTTCACCCTACTTGCTTAAATGCTTCCTGCAACTTAGGATGGCACTGGCCATTGACCTTCTGGGCTGCAAGCACACACTGTTGGCTCATGTTCAACTTCTCATCCATCAGCACCCCCAAGTCCTTTTCTGCAGAGCTGTTCTCAATTTCATCATCTCCCATCCTGGGCTGATATCTGGGATTGCCCTGACCTAGGTGAAGGATGTTACACTTTACCTTGTTGAAGCTCAGTCCACCTTTCCAGCCTGTTCAGGTCCATATGATGCTTGGGGACTTTAGAATTAGAGATTATAAAAATAACAGTGGACTATCTCTGTACACTCTCAGCTAAAAAGGAGCATCAAAAAGACTGTATTTCAAATCTTCAAGGTCTTATAAGAATTTTGTTTCTCTCTTTTGCTATGACTAAAATTGATAGCTTCTCCATCTCAATTTTTTGCAATATTTTCCTATAATCAACACTTCTGAAGAAGCATAACTAACAGGAGGAAAAAAAAAAATCCCCAGTCATGAATGTTTGAAAAATACTTATTTAAATTGTTTGGATTTACTCTGAGGATTGAGAACAAATGTGCGTTTTAACAGAGTATCAGAATAAATTTAACATCAAAGGCTGTGGAGATTAATATGCAATAATTTATTGACCACCACAGCCTTACTGTCTGTGACACATATGGAATTAAGGCATAGACACATCTGTATTAGTTTAATCATTTCTCAATTACAACAGGGAAAGAAGGAGATAACTAACTAAATTCATTTTTGCTGCTTAGGAACATCTGGATTTTCTGACCATTCTGACTGTAAATAATATCTGATCCAAAATATTTCACATGCTGCAAACTACAACAATATCCCCAAACATCTAAAGAGACGAACTAAGGGGTAATAGTAATAAAACACAGTAACATTACAAAAGAATTAACTGCTAACTAAGGGGTAATAGCAATTAAACATGGTAACATTACAAAAGAATTAACTGCTAGCAAGAAATGATATTAGGTTCCTGTCCAGTTCAACATATATGTAGAATCATAGAATGGTTTGGTCTGGAAGGGATGTCCAAAGGTCATCTAATCCAATCCCCCTGCAGTAGGCAGAGACATCCTCCACGAGATCAGGTTGCTCAGAGCCCTGTCCAGCCTGACCTTGATTATCTCCAAGGATGGGGCCACAACCACCTCCCTGAACCACCTGATCCACTGTCCCACCACCCTCATGGTCAAGAACTTCTTCCTAGCATCCAATCTAAATCTCCTTTTCTCTCATTTCAAACCATTGCCCCTCATTCTATCACTGCAGACCTTTGGAAACACTCCCTTCTTGAAGGTCCTCTTTAGGTACTGGAAGGCAGCTATTTGTTCTCCTCATGGCCTTCCCTTGTACAGCCTGAACACACCAGCTCTCTCAGCTTGTCCTCAAAGCAGGAAATGTTCCAGCCCTCTGATCATTTTCATGTCCCTCCTCTGGACCCTCTCCATCAGGTCCATGTCCTTCCTGTGTTGATGGCTCCAGAGCTGGATGCAGTACTTGAGGTGAGGTCTCACTAGAGCCAAGCAGAGTGGCAGAATCACTTTTCTCAACCTGCTGGCCACACTTCATTTGGTGGAGCCTAGGATGCCATTGGCCTTCTGGGCTGCAAGCATACACTTAGCTCATGTTCAGCTTCTCATCCACCAGCACCCTCAAGTCCTGTTCTTCAGGGCTGTTCTCAATTTCATCATCCCCCATCCTGGATGGATACCTAGGATTGCCCCAATCTATGTATGGGACCTTGCACTTCACCTCATTGAACCTCAGGAGATTCTGCTCAGCCCACCTCTCCAGTCTATAGTCAAAGGATGTACAATAACAGTGATGCTAACAAGAGCAGCTAAAAATTCTTCATTCAATAGATTTGCACTGTTTCTTGGTAGAAATACAGCTTTTTGTTAGTGAATATTTTCTATGGGATTCCCCATAATTAAGGATGATTTTTTTTTCCTTTTTTTGTTCTTCAGAGAAAAGCTGAACTCTTCTACTGAAGTAAATAGCAATTATTTGTAATAATAGTTGGAAGCGTATGAATATTTCAAAGATTAACATATTTGAACTGCCGACTAATTAGGATGATCAGTGATTTACTACTAGAATATTTTTAATTATAAAACTATCTGGGATTGCTTGCCTCCATTCCTTCTGCCATTCATCTCCCTATAAACAGGATCTTAACCAAACTCCAAACACCAGTTTGAAAAGTTCCAGTTAAAAGGAAGCTCCAGTTTAAAGCAAACTAGGGGTTTTTTTGGTTAGTTTTTTGGTTGCTGGTTTGTTGTTTCCTTGTGTTTTTTTGGTGGTGGTGGCTGGTTGTTGGCTGGGGTTTGTTGTTGTTTTGACAGAGAAAAAGTAACCTGGATATTTTTACTTCAGACAACGAAGAGAAATAGGCACAAGCTGCAGTAAGAGGAATTCTCACTTTATATTAGGAAAATGTCACAATGAGTCTGTTCAAATAGAGTAACAGGTTGTAGCTATGAAAATTTATGCAATTATAAATATAAAATAATTCAAAACTCATTTGTACAGGACCCTGAACAACCTGATCTAACTTTGAAGTTGTATATGGATCCAGCCTTAAAGCTGATACTGCTTGGAGGGGGAGAAGCGGGTTGGGACCAGATGACCTGTGGAAACGCACTCCAAGTTGGCTTTCTTTGTGATTATGATTTAGTTCAATCTATCTTTCAAGTGCCACTAATTAATTCCATTTACAACAAGTGGGTATCATTACAATCATATTTAAAAAATAAAAATGCTTTCTTAGGATTAAATTTTACATTTACTATTCTAGGTCCCACCTCCTCAACAGATAGCAGTAGTAGAGTTTGAACATGAACTTTCCATAATAAAGCATAGTTTGGGGTCATTTTCATTTTTCTTAAATGGATGACTGAATAACAGAATATAAAAAAATTCCACATTGTTCTATTTTACACATGAAGAAATTTTCCTGCTCCCATATCTGCAATGAAGTTTTATAAACAAATATGAACAAAATTCACTGTTGTGATTTCCAGGACTATGCAATCTACTTCTGGACCCAGTCATTTCACATTTTATTTCTTTGTTTCTTTTTGCTGGCACACTTCTTTTTTCTTTCTCTGTAAAAAGTTCTGAAATATTTAAGTTGTATTTCTTCTCTTTTCTGTGCTTTTAAAGTATTTTCTTAATCCCAGCCTCTGTTCAAACCATATGTTGATTTAACATGTGTTTTGCAATTACTCTACAAAGATGATCAAAATCCTTCTTTTGTATCCTTGATAGCTGCCTGGTATTTAGTACTCCCTCTAGTATTGTGTTTCAGTAAACATATTTGCAGCTGGTTTCTCTGTCTGTACCATTTGTGTGGGTGAGAAACATCAAAAGGTTTGGAGTCATGGCACCTGTTGGACTTTCTTCTGTATTTATTTGAAGATTGGCACATTTGTACTTAACATGTAACCTGATTTCTGTTTCAAAAGAGGTTATTTTCCATTGACACATTTGTTCCTGAGTAATTCCCATTTTTCTGTAGCAGAAAGCAATCTTCACAAGAGACACAGAAAGGATAAGAACAAAAAAGTATGCCAGGATGTGTACCATATTTACAACCTTCAGAGGAATTTGCAGTATTACAGGTGATAGTACTGACTATGTCTGTCTCCAATTTTGTTTAAATTTGTACTATGATGCACATGATTATCATAGCAAATTATCCATGGGTCAGCAATGTACCCTTGTGGCCAAGAAGACCAAATGATCCTGGGATGAATTAAGAGAAGTGTGTCTAGCAGATTGAGGGAGGGTCTCCTCCCCCTCTGCTCTGCCCTGGTGAGATGTGACAGGTTGGACTTGATGATCTTTGAGGTCTCTTCCAACCTTGGTGATTCTGTGAATATTGTGTCCAGTTTTGGGCTCTTCAGTTCAAGAAGGACAGGGATCTGCTAGAGAGAGTCCAATAGAGAGCTACCAAGATGATTAAGAGACTGGAGAATGTGCCGTATGAGGAGAGGCTGAGACACCTGGGGCTGGGTGTCAAGATGTAGGGGGCAGACTCTTCTCCGTTGCACCCTGTGACAGGACAAGGGGCAATGGATATAAACTACAGCACAGGAGGTCCCACCTCAACATGAGGAAGAACTTCTTCACTGTGAGGGTCACAGAGCACTGGAACAGGCTGCCCAGAGAAAGTCTCTGGAGACTTTCAAGACCCATCTAGATGTATTCCTGTGCAACCTGTGCTAGATTCTACGGTCCTGCTCTGGCAGGAAGGTTGGAGTCAATGATCTCCAGAAGTCCCTTCCAACCCCTAACATGCTATGATCCTATGATTACAATTCTCATCAGTGTTTTTATTTTTATTATAATTACTGTCAATAATCATCTAATTTCTCTATGTATCCCACTAAGGATTATATAGCCCTTCAAGTAGATTAATTTTTTTTAACCACAAAAATCTTCCATTCCTTGACACATAAAATTATTTTATATATGTTGAGTTGTAAAATAATTTGTCTATAGTTTTGGGCAGAATGAATGTCAGGGGAGAGTAGAGAATGTATTTTCTACCAGTTCCATGCTAGATGACCTTTGGAGGTCCTTTCCAACTCAGACCATTCTATTCAGTTATAAGCAGCCACATCACAGCAGCATTTCATCCATTCTAATCTGCCTCAGCTTTTCCTTACCCTTGTTCACATTACATTAAGAATTAATTTCAGATTAAATGAGCTGTTCACTCTGACAAAATCTGTGCCAAAATGATTTAATCTAAAAATACATCTGAATCTATAGTGCCTATTAATAGGATTCAAGTGTGATCTGTAATGCAAAACATTTAGATTCTCCCTAATTCAACACAGGTTTTAAACTTCATTGTCAGTACATTCTCAATGTACATGCCTCATCATGGTAAGCAAAGAGTTTTTAAAAGTCCATGGGCACTTGAACCCAATGAGGTTGCATGGAGTATAAGTCAGCACTGTACAGGCCCCAGGAGTTTTTATGAGGCGTGACTTTCTATAAAGTTGAACATTTGTATGCAATTCCACCATTTGTTGACTAAGATAAATATAAATGGATTAGCTTCAGAAGAGCCACTTCCCAGTTTTTAAGTAAAGATCTACAGTCAGAAATAAAATATTAGACTACCTTTTACGTGCTCACATACCATAATTGATTTTTTCCATATAAAATGGACTATAAAACACATTTTAGACATTATCAAAAGTAAAAGGTTCAAAGAGTTGCATGAATTTGTCATAAAATCATCCAGTTCCATAAAACAATTACCAAGACATTTTAGTTTTTGCATGAAATAACGCATTTTTGGAAAATATGGAAACACTTCCATGCTTTTTGTTTGCATGCCACATCTTTATAGAAACTGAATCCGTAATTTTTGCTTGTTTCAAATAAGCTTAGTTAGAATACTAATAAAGATGCAGAACTGAAAGAAATTTCTATTCATAGAACTCCTTAGGTTGGACGGGCCCTCAGAGATCATTTATTCCAACCTCCCTGCCAAGGGCAGGGATGCCTCTCAACTAGTCTCAGCTGCTCAAGGCCTCATCCAAACTGGCCTTGAACACCCCGAGGGAGGAGGCATCCACAGCTTCCCTGGACAACCTTTTCCAGAGTCATACCACCCTCACTTGTCTTGGTGCAGCCCAGCACACAATTTGCCTTCTGGGCTGCATGAGTGCACTGTTGACTCATGGTGAGCTTCTCATCAATCAATATGCCCAAGTCTCTTTCTTCAGAGCTACTCTCAACTCACTTTGCACCCAGCCTTGATTTGTGCCTGGGATTGGCTCGACCCAGATGCAGGACCCTGCATTTGGACTTGTTGAACCTCACGCATTTGGCGCTGGCCCAAGTGTTCAAGCTACAACAATCTTGCCTTACAAGATTTTCCACTGAAACAATTGCAGTTATTTTGATTTACAACAGCCTGGGATCTTGATGTTATAAACACTTTAAAGCATTTTCTTACTAATAGTATATATTCTCAGTGTCAAAAGGGACACTGATACACTTGACATGAAACATGTGGAAACATCTGAGATATAAAAATAGCAATCAAAAAAATCACTTTAGAATGTGATATAAATGATCAGATTCTGGAAATATCCTAAGATTTTTGCACTTAATAAATAGAGAACAGCAACTCCTCTGCTGTCACACAGGGCATTTTATTCTTTAAGTTGGAAAACAAGCAATTATTAGTCTTTCTATTGAAACAGGACAAGATCAAAGAAGGTGCCCTGGGGTGTGTCCAAAGAAGGACAATGAAGCTGGTAGAGGATCTAGAGAGTAGGCTTTAGAAGAAACTGGTGAGGGAATTTGGGTTGCTTAGTGTGGAGAAAAGGAGACTGAGGGGAGATCTTACTGCTCTCTACAGCTACTTGAAAGGAGATGGTAGCAAGGTAGTAGCCAATCTCTTCTCCACAGTAAAAAAACAATAGGACAAGAGCAAATGGCCTCAAGTTGTTCCTGGTTGGAGATTAGGAAAAAAATATTCACTGAAAGGGCTGTCAAACACTGGAACAAGCTGCCCAGGGAAGCAGTTGTGTCACCATCCCTGGAGGTATTTAAAAGACATATTGATGTGGTGCTGAGAGACATGGTTTAGTTGTGTAATTGGAAGTGTTATGTTAATAGTTGAACTCAATGATCTTTTCCAAACTAAACATTTCTATAGCGTGAAAGAAAGAATTATCACTTAAAAAATGCTGACATTGCTGGAGTTGAGCTGTGAGATTCATCTCCAATTAAACAGACAGATTAAAAAAATTACATGCCAGCCTATGTAAAGTAATTGTGGTGATACTTAAAAAGGAAACAATGATATAAGGTTATATTTGGGTAGATAGAAACTGGGAATGTGGGCTCTCAATACTGATCTTATTGATAATATCATCTAATGGTGTGTATAAAATAATATCAATCTTCAGTAACAAATTATTATCAACTGTCTCAAGAAAGTCCCTTGAATGCATTCTTCTTACATATAGACCCTGTCTTCCGCTAGCTGCCTATTTATGGTCAGGTTTTACTGACTTATGCTCTTAGTCCTTTCAAAAATAATGTCTTCACTGAACTTTTGATTTTAGAAAGTGAATAAAGTATTTCAGGTTTAGCTGATAGAATCAGCTCTCCAATTCAAGCTAGTAGCCCTTTCTGCATCAATTCCACTGTGAACTCCTTTCCTCCAGAGTTATCTTGATAGTGCTTGATGAAGTAGTCTATTTCAGATGAGAATAAGGAGACCTCTGTACAATAATTTCATAGAAGATAATAGAATGCTCTGTTCCAAAGGACATATGCAACTCCTTAAGCATATTTAGGCCTACATTGTAGTATTTAGACACAACCCATATGTGGGGTGTGGTATGGATCTGGACAAGATTGTAGCTTCTTGGCATCTAAACTCCTTGGTTTACAGTGGCCCTATACAGTTTCCAGATTTCTTGGAATTTCTCCTGGAATTCATACTGATCTAGATGAGGGAGAACATATGGAGATATTATTCCATGCACTCATATAAGCTTCATAACTGAAAATTTAGCTACGTGCCTACTTTCTCAGGGAAAAGCTGGCATATTTTGATTACTGGAAAGGCCAGAAACCTGGTTCTTGATCTTCAATCATAAACCCTGTTGCTGGCCATTTAAAAACCTGCCGTGCAAGCCCTGCTTCTCCGTGTTCCTAATGGTCAGGGGACCATTAGGGCTTACCTGTATTTAGCAGCCCAGTAAGGTCATCCTCACCACAGATATGCCTCAAATGAAAAAAGCTAAAGCAGATTATGCAGTGGGGCCTTAAAATATTTTATGTATTTATATGTACAGAATTTTATTGTAGTTCCTATTGAGGGATGTTTTTAAAGTGTGGTAAGTACATCCAGCAAAATATCTATACATGAGATGGATGTGCACTGTCTCACATTGTTTATGCTTTTTATGCTCTACTTTCAGCATCTTACTGGAAATATTTGTAAAACATGGCAGGTAGTTTGTGCCAATCTTTTACACATTCTGGACTGGCCTACAGTTGGGAATTCATGACTTACTTAACTTCAGCATTTTATATAACTCACAAAGACTTGAAAAATAGCAGTCAGTAAAATAGATTTTTCCCTCAGTTCTACTTATGGAGTGACTTTTTTAAAGTTAACTGATTGAAACCAATTACTTGAGCTGAACTCTGTGATCACTAACCGGCAGAAAACATCCAGTTGGAAGGGACCTCAAAGATCATCCAGTTCAATCTTCAGCCAAGCACTGAGGGTTATATTAAACCATATCCCTAAGTGCCAGGCCCACAAGATGCTTAAATACCTCCATGGACAGTGACTCCACCACTGCCCTGGGCAGACCATTCAAATGGTTGACCACCCTCTTTGTGAAGAAGTATTTCCTAGTATATCTGTCTGAATTTTGGTCTATGTTTCTATGCATGTGTATACCTGTCATACAATGCAACTGAATACTACCCTGTTACAGTCTATGACAGCAAAGACTATAAGTCTTACTGTAGACCCAGCAAATCAAAATATTCTTGCATTTTGAAGTGCTGCTGATTTACAGGATCTCTGATTTTGGCCTAATTGCCTAATTGATAAAAGAGAATCCCATTCTAACTGAAGGGAGACTGATGTATGTGAAGATATGTTTTCAGCCTGGAGAAGAGAAGGCTATGGGAAGACCTAATAGCAGCCTTCCAGTACCTGAAGGGGGCTTACAAGAGGGCTGCAGAGGGACTGTCTCCAAAGGCCTCTATGGATAGGATGAGGGGCAATAGTTTGAAATTTAGAGAAGAGAAGATTTGGATTGGATGTTAGGAACAAGTTCTGTACCATGAGGGTGGTGGAACACTACAACAGTTTGCCCAGGGTGGCACCTGAGGCCCCATCCTTGGAGATACTCAATGTGAGGCTTGACAAGGCTCTGAGCAACTTGGTCTCATTGAGGATGTCCCTGCCCATTGCAGAAGGATTGGACTAGATGACCTTTGGAGGTCCCTTCCAACCAAAACTATTCTATGAAAGATTTGCACCTACCTTCAAAAACTAAACACTGCAAATCACAGTGTTCTGGTTGGTGAAGGGTCATTGTTGACCATCTGAGCAATGATTGTGTCTAAATACATGTGTAATTGATCTCAGAACTTAGTGGAACAAGGTTATGTTTAAAGTAGCTGCCAGGTTTACTTATGCTCAGAGTTTTCCAGAACCAGCAATGAAGCTTCCTATTACAAGACTGTAAATGACAGAAATCATCTTTCTTTACAGGAAATGGGAGCTAACTGTCATGCCTAAGACATATTCCATCCAGCAATGATGCCTTTCCCCCTCCCACCCACCCCCTCCAGAGTTATGTATAAACTACTGTGCTGAATAGCTAAAACTTTAATTGGTTCCTACATTTTTAATTAGACAACCCTCCAGTCAGTTATGATTCCAAGTTTTAAAACAAACAAACAAACAAAAAAAACCCCACACAAAAAACACCCACACCCAAAACCCCACAATTATTGTCATTATTGTCATTCATACCCCATGGTGAAGAGTTTTAGAGAGAAAGCTTAACATATGCATCATCCAGCTATCTTTTCTGTGCATAACCGCATACACATTCTACATCCCAATATAAATACAGACATGTTTAACAGATTCATGGAGTTTGAAGGCAGTGGGTGGCTTCAGGTCAAGTCTGTAAAAAAACCTAGCTAATAATTTTGTACTTGACCTATAAGCGCAGTCTGAGCTATCTGTTAGAAAGACATCCAGTTTTAATTCTGGATCTGAAAGTGATGGAAAACTTTCAAAACCCTGGAAAACTAGCGGGAAATTGACCTCACTGTTACAAATATTTTCCTTACTTTTAGTTCAGAATAGACTTTTTGATAAAGAGGAACCCAAGAAATACCTTTTTTTTCTAATTAAAACAAACAAACAACCATAACAACAACAAAAAAGACAAAAAGACCCAAACAACCAAAAAAACTAAGAACCAGAACAAACCCCAACAACAACAAAAACAAACAAAGGAGAATAATATTTTTAATTTATTGCATAATGCAGTTTTGGATGCTAGGTTTCCATCTTCTATGACAAAATAGAAAGCACATGATAGTGTCACAGGTCTCTGAACAGGATTTAAACAAAAAAAGCTCATTCTTTAACCTATGTTTTAATGCCTGAACTCACAGTTTCTAGCCAAATTGCACCTGTGACTTTTCCTTAGTTCTTTGCATTCACCCCTCTCAAGTTTCTGGCTATTAGGTATTACTTGGCTTATTACATAACTACACAATCCTTTGCTAATGCTGGCTCATGGTACCAAAGATCATTTTCTGAACAGATCTGGCTTAGCTTCAAACCTTTCAATTTGTTCCCTTTTGCCATACAGCTTCCTTTAAGCCAAATATCACATATTTAGAAGAAAACCCATTGCTGCCTTGGCCTGCCCTGCATGCTGTGCTCAGAAAACTTATTTTAGAAAATGTGAAGAAAACAAAACCCATTTTAAAATGAAAATAAATATACAATTTCAAAAAAAGTTTTAACATATGCAAAGAGGTGAATAAGATAGTGTACATACAGGTTATACTGTAAAGGGCACAGGAGCATAAGTGGATAGAAGACCTAATTTCCAATATAAAGATATGAACTTAGTCTATAGCAGCTGTGAACAAAGGCTGTTGTGTAGGCTGGAAGGAGATGAGGATGCTTGCCCCAAATTAATCTAGTCAGAAAAAAATAGAGTCCAAATCAGGAACCAGGCTTGTCTAGAAGAATACCTTCAGAAATAACAGCAGATAATTTTTGGAGTCTGAATGTAATGGGCATGGTCATCTGAAACAGCTGAAGCTTCTTTTTTAGCTTCTGAATTATAGATTGAGCAAAAACCACTCAGATGTACTGAGATTCTCAGTCATAAGAAAACTAATGTAATTTGTCATTTTTGCCTCTCTCTCTATATATATATACATGGGATCATAATGGAACTAATGACTTCTGTTATTTGAAACATACTTGAACCTTACAAGTTTGGAATTTAGATGGTTTGTGAGCAATACTTGTTTGGACTGTCTTATTCAGACTTGCCAAAAAATATATTTACTTGCTGGCAAGTGTGTTTTACTTTCATTCAAAATAGGAGCTCTTTCCACACAGAGGTAAGAAAACACTTTCCTATGTGTTAGAAATCTCTTGAAGATTTTAAGAACCCCTGGGCCTGATTTTCCTTTTGCAAACAATAGAATAAACCAAGCAGAACTCCATGGCAACGGGTGGAGGAAAGGCAGCTCCATCTGGGGATCTGGAAGCATGGATGCATGTAATAGCAATGCAAAACTGCTGGACTTCAGGAATGTCCAAATGAAAATGCTGCCAATAACTTCTCAAAATTGATGACCATTTCTCTTCTCTCTATTTACTGTCTGCTGTCACTACTCATGGAAAGGCTTGAGAGACCACATGATGGTCAGAATAATCCTAAAGCAAATAGTACTCATGGAATGTCTCCTACCTGGGGGTGTTCAAGGCCAGGTTGGATCAGGCCTTAAACAGCCAAGTCTAGTTGAGAGGCATCCCTACCCATGGTGTGTATGTTGGAGCAGACAATCTTTAAGGTCACTTCCAGCCTAAGCCATTCTATAATTTTATGATTTTCTTAAAATTAAAGAAAGAATATGCACTTCCAGAATCATAGCTAAGTGCCATATTGCTTCAATACAACAGTATTCTTATTGAAGAAATGATAATGGTTTTTTCCCCTCTTGATTGAAAACAAACCAAACCAACCAAACAAAAAAACCCACAAGACTGTCCATCCAAATTTTTGGGATTTGAGTTTTTTGTTTGTTTGTGGGTTTTTGGTTGGTCAGTTTGGTTTGGGGTTTGTTTGTTTGTTTGCTTGTGTTTTGTTTTATTTTGTTTTCTATTTATGAATGGTTTACCTGCCTTGCTGGATTGCTGGCAAGTAAACTACTGACAAATAAAACGATCCCTGCCCTGCTATAAATGCAAACCCACAATATGCTTCTACTCAGAAAACAGCTCTGTAAAATCTACATTATGAGGTTCTGCATTTATTGTCTTTCAGGAGCTGCAGAGAAAGTTTTCTTAGTGTCAGTCCTGAAAACCATGAGAGCTGCTTTGATTTCTTTCTGACTTATACATTAGCACAAGTATTAAGGACTGTCAAACTAAGTCTGCTGGGAATACATTCGTGCTTTCAATTTCTGCCTCCAGTTTAAACTTTTTAGGCAGGGAAGTATAAAACTAAGAGCAGAATATGACCCTGAGCAGAAACAAAACATGATTCATTTTTCTATAGCCATTTAAACTAAAAGCTCATCTTTGTCACTTCCATTTTCAACTGCAAATTATTATACACAGGTATATTAAATTTTAAAAGAAACATTTTCTGATTGCTTCAATATGCAGACTCTTAGATCAAATACTGCCCTAAAGAAAAATAAATATCTGGAAACCTAGTGACACAAGAAGTAGAATATCTTCACAAATATTTTTATTAACATCTTATAGATCATAAACACATGACATTCTGAGTGACCTGTGCGTGCTATCATTCCATACTGAAAATTTCTACAAAATCCAAGCGTCCTTTAAGGCCAATTGAACAGTCACAAGTATAATCTTAATCACAGTAATGCTAAACAGAGCAGAAGCTATATCAGATCCCAGACTCAGCTCATGAGGCTGTAGAAAATAATGTGGATGCACTGAGGTCTAGAGGATATTAAGGACGCACTGAGGCACCTGCTATGGTCTAGAAAAATAAGAAAGGATCATCATAGAATAGTAGAATGGCTTAGGTTGAAAGGGACCTTAGAGATCATCCACTCCAACCTCCCTGCCACAGGCAGGGGCACCTCACAACTAGACTCATCTGCTCAAGGCCTCACTGAGCTGCTTGAGGCCTCGAAGAATCAAGAAATACGATGTCCTTCATTCCACATCACACAACACAAAGAATTAAAGCCAGGAACAAGAAAATGAGAAGATAAGGAAAGCAGAAAGGACAAGTGTGGAAGGGGAAAATTGAAGCAACCAGATGAATGGGATGAGCCAAAGAATCTACCAGTAAAGGCGATCCTATATCTGATGAGATCCCAAAGTATTAGGAGATTGGACAGGATAGCTGAGGTGGCAAGGCAGAGTAAACTATTCAAATTGAGGTGGAACAAAATCACAGGTTTATAGTGTCAGAACATGTTTTTACAAGAATATTTATCTATCTCTGTTCTATGAATATTCAGATTAGTCTGATTTAGTTAGCCTGACCAAAAATGCCTGATCTAAGATCAATTAGCCACTATTTCTCCTTAGAAGTGATGCTTTATATGTTCACTGCAACTGAAGAGTGATTTCATACTACTGCCACTAAATCTTGCTTAAGAAAGAACATTGATACAGAAAAGTGCCAGGGTCTAAGAACTTCCATGTCATATGACTTTTTAAATTTATTTTATTGTAAGTCAGTTGAACAGACTGTACCATGGACCTAGGGTCAACCAAAGCGCATGCTTCAGTTTGAGAGCAGATTGATTTCTTTGAAGGGAACGTAAATATTCCCATGTTTGAATAAAAGCACCTGCTATAGTACTTTCAGAAATATCTGTTTTGCTTTTCTTTCTTCCTTTCTCCTTTCCATTTTTCCAGATTCCCAAAGTTACTACATTTTTTATCCACATTATTAACAGTTGCTAAAACAGACACACAGGAATGGAATTTATCATGCTCTCAATTCCCTACAAGAATTAAACAATGCCTAACACTTTGCTTTTTTCCAGGGACTTTGTCATTCAGATATAAACATTAAACCATATGAATTAATAGATATGCAAGCTAAATTGAATTTGGGTGATAAACACATCATCTACACGAGTTAAAAAAATTGTATTAGGGACCTTTCTATGTAAATGATGAACAATTCTTTCGCATATGTAAATTTCATTTGTTTTCTTAAGGGATTGTATTATTTGACAAGGTGAAATGGGAGAAAACAGAATATAGCAGGTATTGATATATATGATCTCTTCCATCTATTCTTATGCAAATATCAACTCAATAACCATAAACAAACCTATAATTATTTTTCTCATTTATGCCAGCTTCAGGAAAATCTACTTCCACAGAAATTAGTAAAACAAATGAATTGCACTGACGTAAACTCCTAGAAGTAAAGCAGTCATCTCTCTCTTTCCTGAGGTCTACTCCAGATCATCCCCACTGTTTTACCTTCTTAAACCTTGCCTACTGCAGGGATTCTGTAGCTTCCTAGAGAATGTACTTCTCTGCTTATCTATCTTTCTACTAGAAAAGGGGTTTAATTAAGATACAGTACAGTCCTTCCTTGATATAAATTAAGATTTTATTTACCCTGCTAAAATGGGCATAGGGAATTACAGATTGTTGTTTTATTTGCTTCTCTGATCTGAAAAATTCTCAATTCTTTTTATTTTTACCTGAGTCAAGCTCTTATTCTTGCTACTCTTCTTGTCAATCTCCACTGATTTTCTCCATTTATTTCAGACTTCCTAGGCAATTTATTGCAATCTCTGCTGTGCTAAGACCGAATGGCCCACTCACAACTGGATATGGCAAACCAAGAGCAGATGAGGGAGGGAGTTAGGTGGTGTGTGTCAAAGCACAGTTCAAGAGGGTCATAAACTGATGGCCACAAGGCCCCATCGTCATCCCATCTGAGGGATGCAGTCTCTCTGGAACTGAGTGTTCTCTTGTATTTGTAACACAGGACTATGTTCTGAATGTATCAGCTTCCATTCTGGACTAATTTGCAGATTTTTGTTTTCTATTTCCTTGCTTTCAACATTCAAAACCTATTTAACTTCTCTATAATTTTATAGTTCCCACCTCATTAATTTAATCACAATCAAAACAACAACTTCTTGAGGTTCTCAGCCTCTATATTTCTCTATCTTTCTATTCTTCTTTTACGGTTATAAGGATCGTGCCAAACTTCAGGCATGGAAACATTTTATTTTAGTGAAATTGATGTGTTTATCACTGTTTAGTCATTTCAAGGAAAATGTACTACTATGAAACACAATAAAATATCCTTTGTGTCCTGTTGGTTTTGTTCTCTGGGAAGGACGTAACTAAAATTGTAGAAGGCAGTTTTACAGAATCTTGGATAAATAAACCATGGTCACATTTTGAATTCTTATTCAATAAAGACCAATTTATATGAGCTTTATAAAGGAATCCTTTCTAGCCTTTTTGTGCAATTCTGGGCTTTTTACAAAATGTTTTGATGCTGGGCACAGTGAATCTTTATAGTATAATCCCATGCATTGACTGTTTATGCTTATAGGCTTTGCAAATTGCAAAGTAAAACACATTAACTTGAGATACTAATGAGCATAATTTAGATTAAATACACCTTATTTCAAACCTCAGATGAGTGAAAAACTTGCACAGTCAGCTCTCACTATATAGCTAATGAGTGGTAACTCGTTAAGATGCAATTACTTCGGCAGTGTGGAAAGACTTGAGAGAGTTCCTTAGGAGAGGTACATGGCATATCTCTTCAATTTCATGATTAATTTGAAAGAAATTTAAAAGGTTGATAGTAAGGAAACTCACAGAAGCAATTCTGGAGTGGAAATGGAGCCTATGTCGGGAGACTTCTAGGTATCAATACAGCTTGGGGGATGGCAAAATTGACAGGAGTCCTGCAGAAAGGGAGTAAAGGGTGCTGGTGGATGAGAAGATGGACTTGAGCCAACAATGTACACTTGCAGTCCAGAATGCTGCCAGTGGCATACTGGACGGCATTAAAAAAAAATTGTGGCCAGCAGGCGGAGAGAGGTGATTCTGCCACTTAGCTCTGCTCTGCTGAGACTTCATCTGCAGTACTGAGCCCAGCTCTGGAGTCCTCAGCACAGGAACAGCATGGACCTGATGGAGCAGGAATACTTCTGCTACAAGGGCAAGCTGAGGGAGCTGGGGTTGTTCAGCCTACAGAAGAGAAGGCTCCAGGGACTCCTAATAGGCTTTCAATTACCTGAAAGGGGCCTACAAGAAGGCTACAGAGGGACTATTTCAAAAGCCTGCAGTGATAGAATGAGGGGCAATGATTTGAAATTAGAGAAGAAGAGATTTAGATTGGGTGTTAGGAACAAGTTCATGACATGAGGGTGGTGGAACACTGGAACAGGTTGGCAAGGTAGGTAGTTGTGGCCCCATCCTTAGAGTTGTTTAGGATGAAGCTCAACAAGGCTTTGAGCAGCAGGATCTAATGGAGCATGTCCCAGCTGACCACAAGGGGCTTAGAGTAGATGAACTTTGGAGGTTCCTTACAACCCAAACCATTCTATGGAATATCACTGGTTTTTTCCAAACACAATATATTTAGAGAATCATGAAGTACAGATGGTCTTTTCCCATTTCCAGACCGCTCTCTATAAAGTCAAGCACTGGTTACACTGTGTAGCATTGTATTGTAAAGTTCTGCTATCAATTTGAAAGCAAGAGAACACACCACTGGTATTGCATGAGTTCATATTTAAAGAGATTACCTCTTAAAGCTATGCCTTTACCATTTTAGAATAAACCTCTTAAAGTATTCTGTGGATTCTGCAGAGCAGCTAATGCATTTAGCTGTCCCTGACCCAAAGCTCAGAACAAAGCACATTAAACTGGTGTATTTTTCTAGAGATTTTAAAGGTTCTCATTAATGGCAAATGTGATAGGCTGTGGGAGGGGTTGGCTGTTTAAGATCTCTGTGTTATATCCTTACAAACTTACTTGGTCTAATAAGCATTTTCTTAGCAAGATAACTCCAGGTTGTTAAAAGGATGAAGTAGTCTCACATTAAATTGTTTCTCTACATTTTTCTCATGAAATTATGCAATGGCAGGAATTTAAAATGAAGAGAAACAAGGTTTGGATTTAATGTGGGGTAAAAGAAAGAATTCTTTTTTCCTGTGCATGAGTATTTTTGTTTGTTTGGGGTTTTTTTCTCACCCTTGATCTTCTTCCTGTCCTGGTACTGAAGATCAGTTCTTCAGTAACATTCTCCTGGTTCTTGAATTGATTTATCTTTTGTGTAGACCCTTCTCTACAGCAGATTTCAGTCATTAGTGTATTTTTTTCTCTCTCTCTCCTTCTTTTTTTTTTTTTTTTTTTTTTTTAACTGGGTGCTGGCAATAACTGTCTTCTAAACTTGCTCCAGTCAGATCACATTCAGCTCTTACATTCTTTCAGGTTCTCTCTGCATGTTTCAGGCCAGACTGAAACTATAGAGCCAGATAAACCCAAGCGTAGGTCCTGCTGAGAATTTGAGATAAGTAAGAAGATACTGGTATGTCTGCATGCTTTATAATTGGGGTTCACTTCAGGGAAATAATTTTATCTCAGCCATCATAGTTCACCTAGACTTCTGAGGCACTGTGGTTGCACTGTATTACAGGCAATGTCACTAAAAATGAGGCTATTGTGGCAATAAAGTTTCATATCAAGTAACATTGAAACTATGGACAACAGAAGGCATTTTCATTCATTTAACTTAAAATGTCTATAGGTTATTGATAAACTTCTGCAAGGGAATTGTTTTACCCTGTGATTCTAATATATCCATATTGATGTGAAATCTTTATTAAAGATGTGATGCCTTAAAAGTGAATTAAATCTGGATTTTAATGGTAAATGAATATAGGCATTTTATTTTAAAAGCATATGCTTAAAAATTATTTAAACATTGCACGATCTAAATTTATGCATGTATAAGAAAGGAAACATATATATATCCTTTCTTTTATATATATATATATATGTGCATATATATAACAAAACATGAAACCATGGAGGAAATACTCAACATATATATATACACACACATATATATATCTCTGTGTGTGTATGTGTGTATATATATACATGAAGGAATTTTATATATATATATATATATATATATATATACTATTACATATATATATAGAGTATATATATCTACTTCATAACCACTGATACTTGCAAATCTGTTTATGGAATCACGGAATCATGGAATGGTTTGGGTTGGAAGGGACCTAAAGGCTACCTTGTTCAACGCCCTACATCAGCAGAGACATCCTCCACTAGAGCAGGTTGCTCAGAGTGTTGTCAAACCTCACCTCAAGTATCTCCAGAGGTGCCCTCCCTGGGCAACCTGTTCCAGTGTTTCATCACCCCTCATGGGCATGAACTTGTTCCTAACATGCAATTTAAATCTCCTCTTTTTTCATTTCAAACCATTGTCCCTCGTCCTATCTCTGGAAACAGTACCTCTGCAGTTTTCTTGTAGGCCCCCTGTCAGATACTGGAAGGCTGCAATTAGGTCTCCCTGAAGCCTTCTCCTCTCCAGACTGAACAATCCCAGCTCCCTCAATCTGTCCTTGTAGGAGCGGTGTTCCAGCCCCCTGATCATTTTCCTGGTTCTCCTCTGGACCATGTCTTATACTAGCCATTTGCTTTAATCTGTATGAACTATGCAGCAACCACTATTAAAGATAACTAACTTGTAGAATAATTGCATTTCAAATGTTTATTGAAGACATGTATGCTTTACAGAATTTTGATGATTCTTTTGAAGAAAAATGTACCTGTTAAATTTCAATGAATACTTGTTTAAAATCAGCCACTGGATTTTCATACATATTACTGCCAAACTCCATATTGGACATATTCAGGCTGTGACTGATTCAACCTTCTTATTTTTTGCAGATGTAGTGTACTGCTTATTTTCATGTGACAAGGATGTTTTAAAATGGATTAGAAAATGCAAGCAGGACAATGGTTCCTACATTAAATATTGATAATTTAGAGCAATTAATCAAATTATACTTTTCACAAGGCTAGAAATTCTGTTTAAGATATTCAGTATCTTTCATTAATTCTGCTGTAGGTTTATATATATGTATGTGTATATATGTGTGTGTGTATATATATGTGTTTATTTATATATATATATATAAAAATATCTATCTTCATATACTTAATACAGACTATGAACAATTATCCTGCTTGTTGTTCAGTACTACACTAATCTACACTGTTGGCAGATATTAAAAAATTCAGACTGTCTAAACTCATTATCATCCACAACTGGGTGGAAAGGTATATCTGATCTTCATAAAAAATTGAGGTTCAACTGGTCACATAAAACAAAATAAAATGAAAGTTTGATGCTCTTTATCAACTGATATCACTTCTTGGATAAAATAAAGAATGATGCCTAGAAGTGAAACTTTGTCACTTTATCAGGAAAGAGTAGGCGATCGATTCCATGTTACTTTAATATATATTACAACTGTTGTTTTCACATAGTGAGGAAATACACCTCCCAAACTTTGAACTTGCTTTCCAATCTTTTTATATAATTTCCTTCTTCATGAGTATAAGCTGATAGAAATTTGAAAAAAAAATGAAAAAACAAGCAAATAAACACACAAAAAAGCCACATAAAGCAATACAGAGTTGGCTAGGGTATTTGGATAACTGAATTTGAATCACAATGCTTAAGTAGATTTTAGAGAGAGAGTCTAGTAATCTGACTGATAATATGATCTGCTGTTGAAACACTCCTCACTATTAGTTAATTATTGTACCACATGGAAGTGACATGACAGGAGGCTTTAATGCATAAAATGAGTTGTAACAGATATAATATTCCTTGCTATTCCTTAGTTTTGCTGTTGAGATTTCAACAACTAATTCTCTTGTTACATATTTTTCTCCATAAACTTGCGTAAAAACAAGCATTATGTACAAACTAAACTGATTTTGACTTATAAAAGCTTACAAGCAGTCATGTGAATAGTGCTAAGGTAGATGTAATTCAAACTTAAATGTAAAGGAAAGATTAAAAAGCCAAAATCAGTTAAGATTATCAAACAACGTTTAAAGGTGTAACAGGGTAGAAATCCAGTAAGGTATATAAACTGAGGAAAGACATTCAAAGATTTGAGTGTGTAGGTTTTTAATTTCTCTAAAACAAGCATGCACAAAGAGTCTGGATTTACCACTGCAAGCAAGGTGGACAGAACTGAAAGGAGGGACTCTTCTCCCAGGCAAGCAGTACCAGAACAAGAGGACACAGTCTCAGGCTGCGCCAGGGGAGGTTCAGGCTGGATGTTAGAAAAAAGTTCTATACAGAAAGAGTGATTGCACGTTGGAATGGGCTGCCTGGGGAGCTGGTGGAGTCGCCATCACTGGAGGTTTTTAGGAGAAGACTTGACGGGGTGCTTGGTGCCGTGGGTTAGTGGGTTAGACTCCAGGCAGAACTCTATGAATCATCTCCTGGAGGACACTAGGAGTGAGAAAAGAATGCTACACATGAGAGATCAGAAAGTTCAGTGAAACATTCCACTACAGAGGAATAAAAACTAATGCTAAGTGTTTATTTTATCATATTAAACCATGGCCTGAAAATGAACAAAAAAGATCAGAGGTCAAAGTCAAGACTGGTAAAGTTTAAAACAGTTTTGATATGGTCTAGCAGTAACCTTTTGGTCCTCATGCCCAGTCAGAAGGCTTCTGTATGATACAACAGAGTGATCTGGTTGATAGAAACTAAGATGGGAAATTGATTCCAAATTATTAAATAAACTAAATAACTTAAAAACTGTAGCGAGTTGGCCTCAGCAAGAAGCTGAGCGTCCACACAGCCACTTGCTCAACCCACCCCCCCAGTGAACTGGTGAAGAGAACATGAACAAGAGAAAACTTATGGGTCAAAATGAAGACAGTGAAATCACCTACCAATAACTGTCATAAGTAAAACAGACTTGACTTGTGAAATTTAGGTTAACTTATTGCCAATCAACATAATGTAAACATTTAATTATTCATGCAAATACAGGAAAAGAAGGAAGACAAACACTCCAGCCTTTGCAGCCCTTCCTTGTCCACAAACAAATAATGAAAACTAGATATTTCTCTATTGTTTTTCCTATTGCTTTCAATTTTTGACATGCAATGGAAAGGAAAATTCCAACAGCTCTTGCTCAATATCTTCAGCAAAGTCTTGTTTCCAAGAGAATTTAACTGTTATTTTACTTCAGATCCTTTTATAAGTTTGGCCTACAGAAGTTTTCTAACACCTAAAATGTCCAAGGGTGAATAGGTCAATACTTCAAATTCAATGAGCACATTCAACATGTGACTAGAAAAAGTCTATTAAAAAATCTTGAAGAAACTGGAGAAATTGTGGAGTTTAGTTGTTAGACAAGAGGGAATTCTGTTATATGTTCTCAAATTCTGCAAACATTGAAGGAGGATCTAATGGCTCCTTTTTTACAGGGAGATAGTTAAGTTAACCTACTCAAGATGGATCTGATGTTTACTTTTTATAGATTTGAAGCCATGAGAACTATAAAAAGAATTACGGTTTTTCAGCCATTCAGTGCAAACACAGTTGTGTATCTATTACCTTAGCTTGTTTGATGGAAGTTTGAGGGTTTGTGTTACCAACTTCATCATATTTCAAACACTGGGTGAGCACACATCAACTGTATTTTCCCTGTCTGAGTATTTTCATTAGCTAGAGAAAGTGAACTCTGTCTTCTGGGTCACCTACTGAAGAAACAACATTTAACTAAAGGGAAGTGATGCTAAATGGAAATTTTTATTGTGGCTGTCCAATATGTGAAGGGGGCCTACAAGAAAGCTGGTAAGGGACTTTTTAGGGTGTTGGGTAGGGATAGGACTAGGGGGAATGGATCAGGGCGGATTCAGATTAGACATTGGAAAGTTCTTCACCATAAGGGTGGTGAGACACAGGAACAGGTTGCCCAGGGAGGTGGTGGAAATCCCCATCCCTGGATGTTTTTAAGGCCAGGCTGGCTTCAAGTGCCACCTCCAATTCCCTATTAAACTCCTCCAGGGATGATGACTCCACCACTTTCTCCTCACCTCAAGCCTAAACTTCCCCTGGTGCAGCTTGAGACTGTGTCCTCTTGTTCTGGTGCTGGTTTCCTGGGAGAAGAGACCAACCCCCACCTGGCTCCAACCTCCCTTCAGGTAGTTGTGGAACAAATAAGACTGCCACTCTCTCTTTTATGGCAAAGCTAGTTGTTAGCAAAGTCACCAAGAAATAAGTAAGCAAGAGTTGAGTGAAGGTCCCTATATGAGTTATGGAAAGAACTGAAGGAAAAGACTGCGAGGTCCAGTGGGCCAAGAAGAAAAGATCAAAGAAGACAGCTTGTCCAGCTTGTTTACAGTGTGATTTTGTCACCAACACACTAAGCCAAGTTTCATTTTCCGTTGTTGTTCTAGCAAGCTGATTATATGATAAAACAGAATAGAAAGTGGAAATTACATTGTCTTCACTGTGATGCAACTGTTCACCAGATCATATAATTTCATATTCATGGTTATTATCACCTAGACTATTTTCCATGATGTTTCAGTTTGTGGGACTTGATTTTGTTTCCATTCAAGGTAAAGTCTTAAAAGAATATAAGATCGTGTTCACAGCTGTGATCCAAGAACAATGGCCACTGCTTGAAAAAGATTTTTTGGCTCAGTTGCGGGGGGGGGGAAGTGTAATTGATTTTGAACACTTTATTTTAAAAATAATAATGAATCTGAAATTAAAAAGAATCATGACCAATTAACAAGACCATGGCTACTTATGGAATATATTCCTCACATTTACCTGACTTTTGGGTCCAATTAATGTCAATGATATATAACAAAATCTTGAACAAGTGGCATTTTATGCTCCTCACCTGCCTCATTTTCTTTTCATAGTGTAGTGCATGCTCATTTGTTTAAAAACAAATTACATTCTTGTTACTCAAGAAAATGAGCAAAGGAAAGTCTAGACAATATCAAGAAGCATTTTAGCAGTTTGGGGACTATGCTTTTCCTTGCCATATGGTGTACTTTTAATGGAGAAGGCCTAAAAAAATTAAATATGTAAAAGTAAAGAGAGTATCAATCTGTGGGGATGTTTCTTGTGCTAGGTATGTGCAATCAGGCAAGTGCTGCCCACTCAATGAACTGTTCCTTAGGGTTGAAATGTGTCTAGCGGCTGATGAGTTTTGGAGAAAATACTCTCTATTCCCTGTTCCATAAGCACATCTTTGCTTCAGTGCCACACAGATGACACTGCTACATGAGATCGAGCCTGAAACGTAGCCCATTATTGGAAATTTAAGGACACTGCATGTGGTAGGTGCTATATTTAAGAAAAAAAATCAGCAGCTATGAGTAAGCAGTGTAATGTCCAACTTTCAGGTCAGAGTTCTTGGTGAAGATGGTAAGAACCTAAGTGAGGGAAACTAGCTGCCATAAAATTAAATCTGAGGTAGTTTTGTTTCTGAGTGGGGGATGCCCGAAGACAAGAAGCTGGATAATCCACCTTGTTTATGTTCATGATGCTTGATTAATGGCTTCAGAAAACTGTCTTTATCCATTTGGGATTATCATCTAACAATCCTCCCTAAGTGAAGCAAGACCCTCTCCTAAAACTCTGGCTGATCAGAACTGCGCCACTTTCCAAATGTTATGTGCTACTTCTATCATTAACACTAGCTAAAGATGGGAGACTAATACCTCACAAAAGCCAAAGGAATTCAGACACAGAACTCTGGTTCACCTTCAAATTCAACCACAATGTGTTGAGTGCCTCCAATTATTCCAGTTCCACCAAGTGAAAATGGGTTAAATGACAAAACAAATCATATATTATATAATTTTATGCTTTACTGAAGACATCAACAGCTTGTTTCCTGTACAGAAAATTGCCTATCATAAGATTCTCAAAGTGCCTAAGCACTTAATTTAAGGATTTTGTTCAACCACAGCATGTGAAATGAAAAAAATGAAAGGAAAAAAAAAAAAAAAGAAAAAAAAAGAGAGAGAGAGATGCAGAACCAGTAGTATACTTCTACATAGGGTCTTTATTTTTTTTCTGAACTTCAGACACTTCTCAAAGTACCAAAATGTATCGATTCACAGAATATATATTTAAAATCTATTCAACAAAATGTTGTGTTTAGTGGTGGCTCTTTTTCTAAAGTAATTTCATCACAGGAGACTTCCCTGAATATGTTTTGTGAGAGTCTACATTATTTGCTTTTATTTCGGTATTCAGTGCATATCAAATGTATCTCGACAGCCAAAAAATACAGCTGAATATTTGTTAAAACAAATCCTTCTCATGCAAAAGGTTGAGACCATATGATATCAATCAAATTTCTGTTTCTTTCAAATCCCAAATAAACAAACAAACAGATTAGTCTTCATTCACATAGTTATGAAATAGTCATTATTATCATATTTTTAAATTATACAAATTGAAAATCAACAGTTTCAATGGTTTGATCATCAGTCTAGAAGATGTAAATAATGCATGAAATTATATGGCACATATAAGACAAGGTCTGTGATAAATGGATAATTAACTTGTGTTCAGCTATGCATAGAATCATAGTATAACGTTATGTCTTTGATCCACCTTCTCACAATGATCAATTATTGTGCATGATCAGCCACACTATGATAATAATTTCTTATTGAAAAAAATGTTTCTCTCCCCGTTCCTGGGAGCACAACAGATAAGAAAGCTGTCTTCAAGAACTTTGACACTACATCACCATATAACTAAAATGCTCGAGCAACATCTAACAACCCCAATTTTCTGTTAACATTGTTATAGTGGTATGCCAGCAAATATGATTTACCAGTATAACCTTGGAATAGATAGCTATGTTTAGAGCATTACATACAACAGAAAGTGAGAAAGAAATGGCATTTTGCCAAGTATGCCAAGAGAAGAAAGTGTGACACATGACAGCGTAAAGGTACAGTTAGGTTTATAGTATGGCTGCCTGCCTCCTGCACACCCTTGTTTTTATTCCTAAGCACTTTGCCAGTCCATAAACATTTATGTGTACTTTGACTTACTACAGCAGTGAAAACTGTGCTAAACCACCTCAACCTCAGGGCTGTCACAGTGCTACCTACCACCACAACACTCAAAATTCTGTGGCAAGTAAATTTGTAAGATCATTGAAACATCAGGAACAACTTTAAGCCATTAAAAAGATGGGTTTTTTTTCTTTCATGTGTTTTTCTTATTGGTAAGGAAGAGCTGTGATTCTCCAGTACAATGGTAGGTACTAAAGAAAGCATTTGTCTTCTGCAGCCACTCAGTCTGATGTTGCTACTTGGAAGGGACTGAGAAAGAGTTAAAAATTGAGAAGCAATCAAACAAAAATTCCTGCAAATTTACTCCTGGATTAAGTATGGATTCAAGTGCAAGTTGTCCTGACCACAGACAGTTCTCATTTACCAGTGTAATCACAAAGCTTATTTTTCCCACTATCCTGGAAATGGAAAGAGCTGTTTCTTTCCAAGGGAACTCAGTGGAATTTCTACCTTCAGGTCAGAAAATCAGTTGAAAGAATTATAAGGAAACAGAGCTGTCTGCCCCTAATTTTAAACATGTTCCTTATTTTAATGAGGTACTAAATGCACTGAAATGGATTACTTGGTGACTCATGTACCAGTGTCCTGTGCCCTTTTTCAAGGACTTCTCTATGACACTGATTTCATACACTGCTCTGTGCTCTGCTGTGCCTATACATAGGAGTCAAAAAGAGCAGAAGAACAACTTCTGAGACTCAAAAGGAGGAAACTCAAAGGAAGGAAAGGAAACTCAAATACTGGAAAGATGTCAAATTGGGATATTATTTTTCCCTTTCATAGAGGTTCAGAAAACATTCTGCTGTTTGGATTGTGCATTAAGGAATTAAGAAACAAAACAAAACAAACAAAAAAAAACCACAACCAAAACACAACAAAAAAAAACCCCACACCACAACCCAAACACCAAACAAACAGAAAAAAGAACCCCAGCAATTTATTTGAGTGGTGAAATTTCATTTCAGCTAGAGTAGGTATCTTTCAAAATTTCTATTTTTTTTTCCAAAAATGGCTCTTCATCTGCCCTCTTTCCTTTTCCACTGACCTGTCTGTTAGAGTCTTTCCAGTCAAGTTCCAATCCAAGTAGTCATACTAGTGATACTCCTGTAATGAATTGTTACAAAAAAAAAAAAATTCCTTTTTTTTCCTTTCTTGATTTTCTAGGGAGATTAGGCCAAAAAAGAACCCATTAAAATGAAGGGTAATTATATCCTGTGAACTCAAATGAATTCAGCTCAGATTTGTCCCAATAGCTATAACCAGAATGTAGTCCGAATTCCATGGCTATCTCTAGTATTTTTGGCAGACCAAAGACTGAATTAGAAACAAAAAAAAACCCAAAACAGGATACCATCAAACACTTAAATGTTTTTTCTTTTCCTGAATGTGTTCATTTAGCCACAGATGCCTAATCAGTGCAGCATAACTGGCTAAGTGCAATGTTGACATAATAGAAATGACACGAGTCGCATTTTTTGTTGTGCTTTTTTTGCAACAAAAGAGATGTCCCCTATATGAGCAATTGCAAGATGCTATTTATGGCTGTACTGTTCATTGAGCACATTTTCTCTGGGCAAAAAGCACATATTTTTTTCTGCCTAGCATAGCAGAATACATTATAGAAAATTAATTTGGGTAAAAATTTTAGATGTTACAACTCTGCAGTTCTATAATGAAAGTTGAGATGAGCGTGTTACAGTCTATCAGGCTATTTCTGTCTGACCTAGACATGTGTTATGATAGTTTATGTATATGAGAGAACTTAGTAAATTATTTTGGACTTTAAATGCTAGTCCAGGTAAATAAATGCAAGACCATAGACAGGTAACTGACTTTCAAGCATAAATCAATATTCTTGGAAAGAATACCTGTCATTTCTCTGCAGTTTGCATTTTGCTGCACTAAATACTCTAAGGCACTAAATATTCTACACTGATGCATTTTTCCTCATTCAATATATTTGCTTCTAAGTATGGGTAAACAAAATGTAAAACTAGGCTCCAAATTGATTCATTCCAGTGAATACCTCACTGACACCTAGGTCAGGGCAATCCTAAATACCAGTACAGGCTAGTGGATGATGAAATTGAGAGCACCCCTGCAGAAAATTACTTTGGGCTGCTGGTGGATGAGAAGCTGGACATGAACCAACAACGTGCACTTGCAGCCCAGAAGGGAAATCACATCCTAGGCTGCTTCAAAAGAAGCATGGCCAGCAGATCAAGACAGTTGATTCTGTCACTTTATTCTGCTCTGGTGAGAACTTATCTGAAGTATTGCATCTAGCTCTGGAGCCCTCAACACAGGAAGGACATGGACCTGATGGAACACAAAATTATCAGGGGCCTGGAACACCTCTTCTCTGAGGACAGACTGAGGGATCTGGGGGTGTTCAGCCTGGAGAAGGCTCCAGGGAGGTCCAATAATGGCTTTTCTGTACCTGAAGGGGGCCTACAAGAAGGATTTAGAGGGACAGTTTCTGAAGGCGTGTAGTGATAAAACAAGGGGCGACAGTTTGAAATGAGGGTGGTAGAACATTGGAACAGGTTTCCCAGGGATGTAGTTGAGGCCCCATCCCTGGAGATATTCAAGGACCCACTGGATGAGGCTCTAAGCAACCTGATGTAGTGGAGGATGTTCCTCTTGACTGCAGAGGGGTTGGACTAGATGACCTTTCTAAGTCCTTTCTAACTCAAATCACTCTACTATTTTATGACATCTGTGACCAGAAATGACTTTGGGAAAAAAATCTAAATACTTACCTGCAAACACTTGTGAATGAAGAGCAAGACACTTGTTTTAAGTGTGTCTGCTCATTCTCTGAAACCTCAGTATGTGTAAAAATGCTCAATTAGTTAGGTACATGCTCAGCACCCAGAGGAATGAGGGAGAACATGTTTAGATGCAGCAGCCAATAGTAATTTTCTTTTAAGAAGTATTTTGTTATCAGAGGATAAATCCTTACTATATTTCTTGTTGCTTCCAAACATGAATGAAAAACTCCAAAAATTAAATTGCACTCTGAAGAAAAGATTTTCTTTTTTCTTGCTGTTTAAAGGGCAAACATCCATGAAATATTTTGCAACTGTAAATTATAGTTTAGCACCTTCAATAATTGCTTCCTCCTTGACCTTTCTGATGGCACAACCAGCCTTGGTGGCAATTGCCTGGATACCCATTGCAGTTTTGCAAAGTGCAAGTGTAAACTACAGTGGGGAATGAAGAGCTCCTAAAGAGCCATTAGGGATTATTACCTTTTTGGTCATTGTTACTAACTTGGAATGATTCACAAAAATAACTTATACTCAATTAATAAACATCTGAAGCATCCAGTCCTCAGTTTAACTAACTTCTCCATGTATAATTTAAAGTATTGAGAAATATTTAGAACTTGACAGAGTTATTTTGATTTTGTGCCAGCTATTAGCTCATGCATATAACTCGAATGCAAGGTTATAAACTTACCAGAATCTACAAAAATGTGGAATTTTTTTACCCACAAAATCTCTCTCTGCTATGCTTTAAATAATTTTTTGTTTGTTTGTTTTACTCTTACTATGAAATGAGAGTAGTACAAAATGCAAGAAACACTGCCATCATGTGAGTGCACACATATAAAGAAAATGTTTAGCATAATACCAATTAATAAGCTTTTTCTTCCTGCAATGTTATATAAAAACAAATAATTACCTAAGGGAATGGATGTGTTAGTTTGATAAAATCCACAGTACACTTTAATTTGTGCAGATAAAAAAATATCAAAATAATCAAACAATCAAATGTGGATATCAAGTAAAACTGAACTAATTTTTCACTCATGAGGGAAACTTTGGCCTATTTCAAGTCCAGGGTAATTTTGTACTTTAACTTGACTTTCTTGGGGCCAAGATTTTATCCAATAGCTTTAAAAAGAAACCAAAGAATGTGGCCTGGCTTTCAGTACTAGGGATTGTCATGTAAGGATTATGGCAGCAGCAATACTATTTTGTTGAGGACTATTCTAAAGAATCCCAACAATCCAGACATGCATAAAATGTCACAGCTGTTGCATCTGTCTTTATCCATTTTTTTTTTTATAGCATAGAATACCCACTGTATTGTGTGAATTGCCTTTAAATTACCAGTTGGAAAAGGCACTGCAACTCATTTATAACACATTTTTCATGAAGTACAGATCTCACTAACACTTATTTTAGTTTCCATATCAAAACAGTATTTGATCTAGCTTCAGCAAAACTGCAGATTAGAAAGATGGAGAATGGAGCATTAACTCACTGGAATGTTTTCTTTGTACTGTAAATGTAGAAGAGATCTTAAAAGTCAAACAGATTTTTGCTTCAGTGTCTCATGTATTTAATATTTTAAACTTTTTCATACTTTATTTCTAGATAAAGTATTGCAATGCAGAAACCAGCAGCTTCTCTGAAAGGACATTTTTAAAGATTAGAACAGAAAGCAAAGTCATATTCATGTTTCATAGGGCAGGTAAAACTTGAATCAATGGTTTCTTCCTAATAATACAGCTAGTGCCTGCAATACTGCTTTTTACTGTATATCATGGTTTTTCATTTGGCAGCTGGAAATCACTGTCATATTCCATACAATTCTTTCATTGCTCTCAAACTTACAGGTTGTCCAAGGTTTGCTTCAGAAAAGAAATTACTTTCCTTATTTGAATTTGAATAGTAGCTATACAGCCTTTTTAAGTATGCAGAATATTATATTTTTCCTAGTGCAGAGCTTTTTCCTCAATCACCTCTTAGAAAGTCACTTTTAACAACATTTACAATTCAACACAGGAGGTCAAGTGACCTGATAAAAGGGATTTGCTGCCACTGAATATTTGAGAAATTGTAACAAGCACTAGCATGAGGAATTACAACGGGTGATTTAATTTTTTCTCTGTGGTTTTTTTTGTTGTTTTTTTTTTTAAACCATTTTATTCAAGGATTATTGTCATGATAAGGCTTCTTATTACTGTGGTTTCATATGAAAAATATATTACAGTAGTCATCTCAAACCTTCCTTTCATGGTTTGGATTTGGAAATCCTGTTTCTATTTCTAGAGTACTCATTTGCCAAGGATAAGTAATCTCCCCTAGTCTAAATTTGGACAAGGGGGTTTTCATTCCTCATACACAGTTGGTCTATAACACCCACTTTCTTAACTTTCTACAAAACATAACTTAATTTATGAACATTTTGGGGGGAAACTTAGACTGTTGTACAACAGGGGAGCATGTGGTTTAGAAAAATTTTCTTCTCAAACTCACACTGAAGGCTGAAATCAGTGTAGCATTTTAATTCCTTTTCTTTCTCTTTTCTTTAAAGAAAATAGATCAATAATTTTCAATGCAGAATTTCATATCAAAATCTCAGCATGGTCTGGAAGTGTATTATCTCATTAAACTTTGCAGATACTGCCATTTCATATATTTCTTTAGGGTTGAAACAAAAAAGGCAAAGGACAATGTGTCCCTGTAACCAAGGATGTGAAGAAGTCTTGAAATATGATTATAGTAATGTAGCTGACCATCCATCGCTGAAGTTGTACCATATCCATACAGAAAATTCATCTGAAACTCATTTTAAAGGAGCTTGTTCAGGCTCTGAGAGAGGCTAATGTAAAACAGGGTGAGAGACAGGTCTGGGTCATGAGGAATTGTGCAAATCCTGCAGAAATGGTAGGATACACTGAGTCCAGGGAGAAAAATACATTGCCAAGGGAAGAAGAGAGAGATACCTTGGCCTGCCAAAGATTTGGTACAGCATACAGCTTCTTCTAAACCTTTTTTAAGTTCTAGAAATTTGAGGTTCAGGTCATTGCTCACATATAAGATGCCCCGTGATATCATAGTTGAATTTTGCTGTCTCAAAAAAGGTTTCCCAAGCTCATTAAGGCATTTCAAACAGCAGAAGATATCTGTGTGTAGACTCATGAAAAAGACCTTCAGGGTCAGGTTCAGACACTTAAAGTCTATTTATTTACATGTGAATTTGATGCTATAGCTGACCCTAAGTCTGCCGAACATGGGAGCTAGAGAAACAATCTTTTCATCCAGAAACAATACTGCGTCTGACTCGCAGATGTGGACCTGAATGACTATACTGACAAGAGATTTGACTTGTTGGCCTGGACAGTGGCAGCCAGTGACATTTTGCTCATTCTCAACATCCACTATAGCTGTACAGGAGGTGCACACAGGAACCCTACAGCTGTCCTTGCCTCTTTGAAGTAGCAGCTGTAGGACAGGCACAAGAAGACAGGCTTGTAGCATCTTTGCTAGCAGTATCCATCTGTGTGGTAGCAACTGAGTCATCCCTGTGGATATCCCCACTATCTCTAATGAGACTTGAGATGCCTTAATTTGTATGCAAATATTTATACATAGACATTTAAATTTAGGTAATTTTCTTTGTACAGTGAATCTTGCCTTTGATGTTTTCTCTTATTTGTCTGCATTGCAATTAATGTTATCATGAAACTCGCTGTTAGCCAGGTCCCAACAGGCTCCTTTTCTTCTTGGAAGCTGCTGTCTCCTGCTTACACTGTGATACCATGAACCTGCAGCAACAGCAAGTGCCTTTTCAGATCCTCCTTAGAGGTAAACATAAAGAGCTTCCCTCTTGCTGAAAACTAGCTCTGGCTCTGTGCACGTTGGTGCCCCTCAGATGTAGAAAAAAATAATGCATCACATCAGAGTACTGGGAAACAGAAAATGTCCAGTGGTGCTAATGTGTGGTTTTGCTTTTCCACTGATAATAGCACTATTTTTATTTAAAACTACTCAGTACATTAATATGTGCATCAATGGGCAAAAATATGTACAGAAAACTTAAAGAGCTTCCAGTTTGATTCACATTACCCTGAACTTTGCATAAAGAGTTACATTTGGATATATAAACTAAAAGAAATCTTCAGATCTTGAGAAGCTGTAAACTGTCATTGCTGCTTGTCCTTTCACATACTATTCAGGAATATTTTTCACAAAGAGCTTTTTCTTCCTTTTAATATGTGGAAAAAAAATTTGGGGTTGTTATTACAGATTTATAATTCCTGTGACAGGAGGTAAATTTGTATGTGTAACTAACATCAGGTATTTTTATTTTAATAGGGCAAGGTAAAAGATTTTTAAATGCTTCTGCTTCAGTGAAGGCAGAATCGAAGAGGTCACTGACTCCTTCCTTTTTTTTTTTTTTTTTTCTCAGCTATCTTTCCTTTTTTTTAGGGGGAAAAAAAAAAAAAAAGAGGCTTGTCAAGGAGGATAATAACCAATACAGTGTTGCTTGACTAATCCTTTGCTGATGTCAAGCCACAAAATGAACTGTGTAGAGTAAGGTTGAAAGTAGCTCTGAAGAAAGAGGTTTGGGTGTATTGATTGATGAGAAGGTCACCACAAGCCAGCAGCATGCTCCTACAGCCCTCAAGACAAATCGTGTCTTGGGCTGCATCAGGAGGACTGTGGCCAGCAGAGCCCCCCCCTTTACTCTGCTCTTGTGAGTAGAGTAAAAGATGATCCAAGGGCTGGAACACCTCTGCTATAAGGGTAGGCTGAGGAAGTTGTGGTTGTTCAGTCTGGAAAAGAGGAGACTCCAGTGGGTCCTTATAGCTGCCTTCCAGTACCTGAAGGGAGCTTACAGAAAGGCTGGAGAGGGACTTTTCATAAGGATGTCTAGCAATAGGACAAGGGGAAATGGTTTGAAGATGAGGGAGAGTAGATTTAGACTGGATCTTAGGAAGAAATTCTTCAGTACAACAGTGTTTGGACCCTGGAATAGGTTGCACAAGGAGCTTGGGGATGCCTCCTACCTAGGGGTGTTGAAGGCTCGGTTGGATGAGGCTTTGAGCAACTGACTCTAGTTGGGAGTCAGCCCCACCAATGGCAGAATGGATTGAGTAGATAATCCCTAAGATCCCTCCCAACTTAAGCCATGCTAGGGTTCTAGGATTCTATGAAATAAATAATTTGAAAACGGCACTTCAGCTCTGAATTGTATAACTCCTTTTTATGTCATTAATTATTTGAGCATTTTATTTACACTAATAAAGGAAATGGAACAGGTCTCTAGGAAGTTCTAACACTGGCAGGTGATGCTGTGTACTTGTGGGCATGCTCTGTGGCATGTTTTTGGCTTGTGCCCACTATTGTCCTCCCAGATAGCGCTGACAATAAGGATTCTCTCAACAGACAGCATGTGTAAAGGTGCTATGTCTAGCAGAGGAAGAGAGTTTATTGGTATGGACATATAGACATTTGGTGCTTGAGTGCCAAAGAGTGAACCCTAGACTATTTTATTTTCAAATACAGATGGAGTTTAAAGGAAAATAAAAGATGCTAAGTCAGGCTGCAAGTAATAAAACCTTTACAAATAAACCTTCGTGGAATCAGTATTTGTATCTTTGTGTCAATTGTGTTTAAAAGAACTGTTTGAGGGAAACTCATGAGCAGAGTAAAACAGTTGCATTTATCAGACAAATCTTCCTTGGTGGTAATTTAGCCCATTTTAAGTGTAGTCCTTTGCCTCATTAGGGACTGGAATTGTTTATTGGAAGACAGAAAATTGTAAATGCTCCAAAGAATTTATGAGGGAAAATGTGATATACTTCTATCATTAAGACACAGGAGTGTAGGGAAAAGAAGAAAACTTTACATTAAAAAAATGTGATCCTAGGGCTGAAGATTTCTTTTTACTACAAAATTTACTACAACTATATAATTTATTTAAAGCAAGTTGTAGATAATTTGATCATGATTTATTATGGCATCTTCAAATATATTAAATGCCTCAAGGACTAAAGGAAATGAAAATGAAAACTCTTCAGTGTATTTAAAATATTCATGGGTGGTGGATACACTCTGGGCTGTAATGATCCTAGCAGCTGGTTGCAACAGCTTCTTCTGTAACAGAGAATTATTTCAGTCAGATGACTTGTTTTTTTTCTTTTTCAGCTGAAGACAAAGTTCTTTCAAACTGCTGCCTAAACTTTAAGTCATAGAATCATAGACAGTTGAATACTTGTTAGTTGATTAAAAACAAACAAACAAACAAAAAACCCTGCTTGCAGACTCTTCATCATGATGAAAGTAGTTCATTTTAATTGGATTTTACACATGGAATTCAGCTTTATGCTTGTTAAAGTAACCATATATTGAACCAGAACAATTTATTCCCTTTTCCTGAAATCATGACAGAAGAGGATAGCAATAAAATTATCAGAGGTCACACTATCCCTTTAAAAGGTACTTTTAACAAGATAGATAAACAAATCAGGGAACTAATTTTCTTGAGATATTGGGAAGTTCAAATATATAGCTGGATTCTGGGAGGTATTAGACAAATCCACAAAGGAACAAAGACTCTGAGGCAAATCAAACAGGAGAAAGTGATCAAATCAGTGGCTGTCAGAGGCTCCATGGCCAGCTGAAATGTCAGCATACGCTTTCACTCTGCTTTTATTCTCTCCACGAACACTAATAGCAGCAGTGATAAACATAAGATACTGGAAAAGGTGGACCTGTCACTGAACAGAATAAAGCTGATTTATGCCAATGAAAATGTTCATTATTGCTCTATGAATATATTGGGTTTGGTTGATCAGAAAATTATGCAAAATATGGTGTAGCAGACTCATCAGACATTTCATATTCAATATGTCTCTGAGTTCAGATATATAGCTTTGCAAATGGAAATTTAAAATTAAATATTCAATTTAGAAAAAATAAGATGGCAAATGATATCCTAGGCTGCACCAAAAGCAGCATGGCCAGTAGATGGAGAGAGGTGATTTTACTACTTTGCTCTGGTAAGACATCACCTGAAGTACTGCATCTATTTCTGCAGCACTCAACACAGGAAGGACATGGACCTGATGGAGTGGGTCCAGAGGAGGGCCACAAAAATTATGAGGGGCTGGACCACCTCTGCTATAAGGACAGGTTGAGGGAGCTGGGGTTGTTCAGCCTGGAGAAAAGGCAGCTCTGGGGAGACCCAGCAGCTGTTTTCCAATACCTGATGGGGACCTACAAGAAGGCTGCAGAGGGATGAGGGGAGATGGAAATTAGAGAAGAGGAGATTTAGATTGGATGTTAGGAACAAGTTCTTCAGCACCAGGGTGGTAGAACACTGGAACAGGTTGCCCGGGGATGTAGTTGAGGCCCCATCCCTGGAGATATTCAAGGTAGGGCTGGAAAAGGCTCTGAGCAACCTGCTCTAGTGGAGGATGTCCCTGCTGACTGCAGAGGGCTTGGACTAGATGACCTTTGGATGTCCCATCCAACCTAAACCATTCTACTATTCTGTGTTTCTATGGTGGACCACTGTCTTACATTAATTGAAATCTATATATACTTGTTGAAATTTATATATACCTGACCACAAGTGGAAACTGAAGAAAACATGATGAAGATGATTTTTTTTTTTAAATGCAAAAAAAAATATTGAAAGTTGTTTTTACCTTGGAAGTTTCAGACCCATATCTCCCCAAGAAATGTCTGCATCTGAATGACTGAAGATTTTAGACTTCTGTAGTTTTCTAACAACTTTCTTTTAATAACATGACAGAAGCAAATTCTTCAGCTGTCACCATTGGTATTTACTCATGACAAATTTCACATTGTGAATTCAAAGTCTGTTTTCCATGCATAAACTTTATTCATTGCTTGTTTCTCAATGTCATGTGCTTTTTGGTTTAATTGTATTCTAATCCATTAGCCAATATTATAATTTTTGCTCTCTGATAAACAAACAATGTAGTAGCAAGGAACATAAAAAGGCAATTAATTGACTCAAACCCCATAAAATTTCAAAGTCTTGGATGGCTTTCTTCGTTTTTCTTTCCTAACAATCTAGACAGTCCAATTACACAAAAAAAAAACAGGACAGCAAACAACAGATCAGACACCAAAACTTGACTAGTGTTACGATAAGTTCAAAAAGGGCAGACATATAAGGTCTTGCTTGAAAACTCTCTACCATTTTTTAGTATCATTTAAATGTCTTGGGCTTGCATCGTTCTATTTTGCAGTCATTTTGTTCCTGTCCCTAACAGTAGAAGAAAAGTCGAGGAGGAAAGAAAAAAAAAAAAAAAGATTCAAATCTATTGGAAATATATTTCTCATTTATTCCATTTTAATAAAAGCACCACAAATATTAATTATATACCAGAATTTGTTCCTTACTCTTTCAAAATACTATCATATTTGCTTTTTAGAATGAGATATGAAAGATAATTATGTTCATACAAGTCTTCTTTAAATGAAAAACAGTGTGGGGTCCCTTACCCCACATTACCTCTTCAGAAGTATACGGAATATATAGGAAAATACAGACTCAGTAATTTGATGTTAACAAGTCATTGCATTTGCGCTCTTCCAATACATTTGTGCTCTTCTTTTTCAACTTTATGTTAATTTTCTGGATGCAAAACACTAGAAAACACAATACTAACAATGTCTTTTTTAGTGGTCATAAGATGTGCTTTTTGTGGATATTTTATAGTAAATATACTGGCAACATAAAGCTGTATCTAAACCCAAAGTTAACTCTAAGTCTGATGAGAGCTAGCGTTTTATTTTTAAGGATGGCAGTTGTACCTCTTCTAGAAGAATCTGGTTATTTGCCTTTTTTTTTTAATTTTTTTTTTTTATCATGTAGTTACTGGATCCACTGCGCTAATGTTAAATGTCAGGAAACAGCTATGAAAGCTGTGGGGTGGACCTGACTTGTAGCTGCATCTCTGGAGTATAAACCATTGTATTACGTGAATGAGAAAAGAAATATCAGCAACCTGGACTCCCAGACAGCTACCTTGATACTTTCCTTGCCTCATCCATGAGTTACAACCCACACCGTGTGATCAACTCACTGAACAGCTTTTTGAACAAAACTGTGTAACTTACTTTATTTTCATGTATGAGGCAAAGAATCAGGGTCATGTTCCTTTGTATTTCTTAGAGTTGTTCTATGATTCTATACCTATTTTTATTTATTTTTTTGTTTCATTTTAAAAATTAATTTCAGACCAGACGGTATTCCAAAAGATGTACTTTGGTTCAGCAAAGTACATATGAGTTTGATACAGAACTTACAGAGAGATTCTGCAGTCTGTGTCATGCTAAATGTAAGACTGCAATTGCACGAAAAGCACAAAACAACTAGTCCAGTAGTCCTGTCCCTGTTTTGATCACCTTTAGGCTCAAATCTGCAGCTAAAAAGGTCGTGGGTGTTGAAAATACATTTTATGTGATGATAAGACCTGATTATCTAGTTTATGTCATATCAAGTCTTCACAGCAGGACTACCTTAAAAAACAAAAAAGAAAACAAAACTATCATAATTAAACATAGCTACTAGCAAAGTAATCCAATGTCCTTTTTTAATACAGTCTGCTCTGAAAAGCAAGATCCCACCCCAGACTGGGAGAGAAAGTATCACAACTGAAAAGCCCAGGAGGTTGAGACAAAGAGAGAGTTTAACCATAGAATCTTGTGATATTTTTGTGCTTGGAGCACGCATTTCAGTCCTGCTCACAATAGTAGTTTTTCTCTCTCCTCCAGCTCCCCCTCCCTGATGCTGCTGCTTTCTATTCACGTTCTCATCAGTGGCTCTTCTTCCCAAGATACCTATTTTAAATCATTTCTACATAATAAGAAATGCCTAGAAAATGAATGTACATTGTACAGAAACGTGCAGAATTACATATTTACAAAGTGCATTTTTCCACTCCGTGCAGCATTTTTCTGTGTATATCTTGAAACATCTGAATGAGTTCATAGTTTCATGTGGAATAAGCATGCTTATTTTTCATTTATATTGTGATCAATATAGAATATGAAATAAAGGAATGCAGTATGTATGTAAATCTTATTTGTACGCCCTCAGAGATCTTCTTGTTCTCTGTTCTCCAGTGCTTCATTTTGTGCAGACTTCCCTAAGATCCACCAAGAGAGTGGCTTTTTGGAGTTGGTTAGCTAAAACATATAAATCATACATGACTGTGAGACTTCCCTCCAGACATTCACCCAGGGACCATTCGGTTTGGCCTGGGGAAGCAATTTGAATGAATCAGGTCAAGTCGAGAGATCCTTTCGGAGTCTGTGATGACATCATGTTAAATTAGGGGACCATGGAGAGAGTCTTGACTGAGTTTAAAGTCTGGGGGGTTTGTGAGGTTTTAGGGGAGAATACAAGGATGAAGTAATCAGACAAGCTGTCATTTCAAATTTCTTAGCTGTGGAAAGTGTTTTTTCAGAATATCGGCTTTTTCTCAAGATGTAATCCTGTTGCGGATTATGTTAGACTCCTTAAAACAGAACAGCAACAAAATTCACTAGAGAAAGTATTCAACTTTACTGACATCAAGAGGACATGCCTAAAGTTCTGTGTTTGTGTAAATTAGGTAGTTGCCCAGAATTTCAGATAAAGAGGAAAGCAAAAGCCAGTCATAGCCCCAATCCTTCTCCTGACATCCTCTGCCTCCTTCTGCCCCTTTCCCATCTCAAAGGAAGAGTACAGGTGTGCATCTGTTGCTTAAAGTGTTTCTGGCCATCCTTCTTTCCCTTCAACACCAGCACAGTGTGCACTGTGAACCTGATGCCCACAAGGCCCTTCTGATTCTGTGTGTACTGCAGACTGATGTCATGCAGCACTCTGACAGAAGACTGATGCTAGCCTAGGGATAAGTGTGTGCCACAGACAAACACTTATATTCCCGTATGTCTGCTGAAAGCATGACTCCTGCTTTCATTCTTTCATGAAATCATTTCATTTCATAAGCATTGAAATGAAAACCCACTATGTTGATGATTTTTAGATCTCTCCATTGCATTAGACAATGTCTAGACTGGAAAAAAAAATCAACACTGCACAGTGGAACCAAAGCCGCCTCTTTTGCAGTGGCTTGTTTTGGAAGTTCAGTAATGGTTTTAGCAAAAGCATAAGATCTCATAGCTTCTTTTGTAGGCAGTACAATTAAACTTCCACTAACTGATGGTAAATTGTGCTCTTGCAACTTCTAAAGGCATTAATTTCTGAATCAGTTTCAGTGATTTTCCCTCAACATGTTTAAAATTAGGCACATAAATATACTTGTCACAATTGCTTGTATTTAGATCTACAAGAGGGCTAAAAAAGCAGAGCAGCTGAGAGAAGCAATGCTATAGGATCTTCTATAATGAGAGAGGGTGAAGGGATGGAATGATAAAAATGTATTTGAAATTTTATATTACAGTGGAAATATATATATAGCACATATTAGTAATGCATGTAAGCCAGTGCTGGAAAACCAAAACTTGAACTGAAGAGCAATCTTTGATAAACAACTGTCCTTTATAGGTTTTATGACTATGGCAAATTTGGGATTCATAGGTTCATAGAATGGTTTAGGTTGGATAGGAGCTCCAAGATCACATAGTTCCACCCTACACACCCCCACCATTGGCAGGGACATTTTCCACTAGACCAGGCTACCGAATGTCTCATCCAACCCAGCCTTGAACACCTCCAGGGAGGAGGCATTAATGACCTCCGTGGGCAACTTATTCCACTGTCTCACTACCTTCACTATAAAGAATTTCTTCCTAATCTCCAGTATAAATCTGCCCTTCAATCCATTCTCTATCGTCCTGTCACTACGAGCCCTTGTAAATAGTCCCTTTCCAGATTCCTTGTAGGCCCATTACAGGTACTGGGAGGCCACTTTAAGGTCTCCCCAGAACCTCTTTTACTTGGAGTTGAATAGCCGCAACTCTTGCAACCTGTCCCCATAGCAGGGGTGCTTCAGGCCTCTGATCATCTTCATGGCCTCCTCTGGACCCACTGCAGCAGTTCAGTTCTCTTATGCTGGGGACACAGAACTGGACACAGTTCTCCAGGTGATGTTCACAAGAGCAGAGTAAATGGGCAGAATCCCCTCCCTGTCCTGCTGCTCTCACTTTTTGATGCAGCCCAGTACATGGCTGCCTCCTGGGCTGCCAGCAACCATTGCCAGCTAATGGTGTGTTTTTCATCAACTGACATCCCAAGTTCAAAGACAAAGTAGAGTGGAGAGGCAAATCCAGTACATATTCAAATTCCATTGGCTTGTGATGAGCCCACTGGAGAAAATCTGAATTTTCCGGTAGCTCAGGTTTTAACTTTTGATGCCTCTCTTCGAGAAAAAGGAAAATCTTTAACAGAACAGGAGCATTAGTGAAAACAACGTCTTATTTGCTTCCATATGTAACAGTGACATTTGTGTCCATGCTAAAAGACTCAGTATCTCATGGATTTACAATAAAGCCCAAAATAATGTAACTAAGGGGGAAAAAAAGAAAAAGAAAAGAAGCATTTTTATATTTTCCCTGTGCAAAATTCAGTAGCTGATGAAATATCTGATGTTTGTACATTAGTGAATGGTACAAAGAAGGAACAGCTCTTTCATACTAAATTAAAAATATTTGCTCTTTTTTTAACCTGAGCATCAAGGTGTCTAAAAGAGGGTGGGATCAGTCAGGAGCTGCTCAGGGCCATCTGCTTTTCTGTTAGCATAGCCTGGAGGCCCTGCCCAGTTGTTCTCTAAGGAAACATGCATCAGCTATAAGATGACAAACAGGCCCATGTACATCCTCATATATCCTAATACAGAGAAGGAGAAATTGGCTGGCTGCCTAGAATATCTTCACAAGAAAAAGAACATGGAGAATTTTTGCTTGTAGATCCTGATTTGGTAAATAAATACTCTGTGAAAGAAGATTGGAGTAGGAGACACCAAATGACACTGAGTTTTAGACAACATAGTCTTAGAATCATAGAATCAATAAGGTTGGAAAAGACCTCAAAGATCAAGTCCAACTTGTCAGCCAAGACCTCATGACTGTACATTCTCTGTTGGAATAGCATAAAATGGCCACAATTCTTTCCTTTCAACAACATGGAATAATAAAACATGCATAACTTACACCTCACTCAGACAGTTATAGAATCATAGACTGGCTTAGACTGCAAGGGACCTTAATGACCATCTAATCCAAGCTCCCCACCATTGGTAGGGAGCTGACTCTCAAGTAGAGTCAGCTGCTCAAAGCCTCATCCAACATGGCCTTGAACACCCTCAGGGAGGAGGTATCCACAACTTCCCTGGACAGCCTATTCCAGAGTCCTACCACACTCATACTGAAGAACATCTTGCTAAGATCCAGCCTAAACCTACTCTCCCTCAGTTTAAATACCACCCAATGTGTTTTCTGTTGTTTGCAAATATTTAGGATAAAAGTTAAAACCTGAGATTGGTAAAAAGCAACTTGAAGTGTTTTATTCAGTATTTGAGTCACATAACATTGAAAACTGAGAAGTTTTGTAGCAAGACAAAATCTTCCAGACTAGGCATGGTGTTGGTCCTCATAATTTGCTCAAATTCAAGGTGATTCTGAAACATTAACTTATGTTTATTACTGATTTTCCCCATAACATGTCCCTTTGAGCAATTATATTTCTTTAGCCTTTCCTGAGCACAGTATTATATGTGGCTATGTATAATGCAGCACTGTTTGCCTAACCTCTCCCTGCCTGCTTCTGTTGCATTTTTATTGGAAAGCTTACAAAAACCTTTGTTAAAGACCATTGACAACAAGATCAACAGAACACTTGAGCTTTGTTGCAGTGCTGGTTGGGAAACATCCATGAATAGCATTCTCTGTACAAAAACATGTTAAATGCAAAACTCAGTAAAACAAAATTCATGATTATAGAATAACAAAGTCACTCAGTTGAAATCTGAGGTTACAGTATCACACAGGCAGTGAAGCTGCCTATGCCCCAAGTACAAGTGAAAACACAACATGGTGTCAGTGAGTAACAACTGGGTCACAATTTATTGAAGAACATTCAGTTGAAAGACAGCAAAATTGTGCATGATGAAGATATACATGGCATAAGTCACTGTTATAGGAAAAAAAAACCCAAAGAAAATTCAAGTACCTGAAGGGGGCTCACAAGAAAGCTGCAGAGGGACTGTTTCCAAAGGCCTGCAGTAATAGGTCTAGGGACAAGGGTTTAAAATTAGAGATGAGGAGATTTAAGTTGGATGTTAGGAGAAAATTGTTTACCATAAGGGTGCTGAAACACCGGAATAGGTTGCCCATGGAGGTAGCTGGGGCCTCATCCCTGGAGAAATTCAAGGTGAGGTTCAATGAGGCTTGACAAGGCTCTGGGCAATCTCATCTAACAAAGGATGTCAGTGATGACTGCAAGGGAGTTGGACTAGATGACTTTTGGAGGTCTGTTCCAACCCAAATTATTCTGAGATTCTATGATTCTATGCTGATTCTGACTGACCATTCAGTCAAATGTTAGAGAGCAAGATATTAAAACAAAAGTTGGGCTGGAATTATTGAATGTCATAATAAATTTGATAAAGCTAAAACCACAATGAAAAGTAACAGATAATGGATTAAGAATCGTTAATAATATGTTCAGCAACTCTAAAAATATCCATATTTAACATTCCATGGACAGTCACCACGTTTTTTTAGACATACATCCTTGCCAAATTGCAAGGTATCCAGCAGAAAAGAGAGCAGGTAGTCTTCTAATTGGATTTAGCTGTCCAAAAGTTAAGTATCTGGTGCAGTATTATTTAGGTTCAGAGGGTCCCCAGCACATTGAAACAGGCATCTTAAAAAGGCACTTGACAGGTGTCTAAGACAATTGAGATAAATAATTACCTGAAGATGCTGGTGGAGATTGTATGGTTAATTTAGATAGGACAGATAATGTTAATGTGTCTGGAATGAAATAGTTAATGAAATCCACATGAATATTTGACCTATTACTGTCTCTATTGAGTTGCTGAATGCAGGGTCTTAACATCTTTCATTATAGTGCAATAAATTGGATACTTCAGAGGCCACAATGATAAAATTGCATTTATCTAAAGGGGATTCTATTGTAGATTAAAACCATGGAATAAGTTCCTGCTTTCTCCTGTAATCACAGCTCCAATATAAAGGATTGATTTCTCACCAAGGGTATAATTTTCTAATATTACAAGCCAAAAAAACAGGACCATCATTTTCTTGAGAGTATAGAAAAGTATGAAACAAGCTACAGAATTTTGCACACTTCACTTTGAAAACAATGGAAAAAGCAAGAAATCTGTCCAAGCAACCAATATAGTAGTCTAGACAGGAAATATCTAGGGCATGAACCATTATTTTGGCCCTTGATAAAGTAAAAAGTCTGAATCATTGCAATACTAAGCATATTTAATGTAAGTGATCTGGCAAATCTGCCAGTAAGAGTAGCAACATTTACACTAGTGTAAAATCAGTGGTTCTTAACAATGAAACATGAATTAGGTGTGAAGAAATGAATTTAAGAAACCCTCTTTGACATTACTGGAGCCAGAATGTCCCCTGTGAGTGGAAGCCATACCACATTATAACAGAAGCACTATACATCTGCTTACACTCATTTTACGCAGGTGTGAACAGATTAAAGTTGGATACATTAGTCCTTCGTAGGAAAAAAAATGTACACTCTGCATTGCAGAATTGCTTTGAAAACACAGATTCATCTTGTTAAGAAATAAATTGATGTTTTGATATTTTAAAAACAGATCCAACGAAACAGCCCTATTTGCGAATTTCCTTTTAGTTTCTTAGAAAGTCAAGATGCTTCTAAAAACTGGAAAATGAAACAAAACATTTGGTTTTCGGGAAACAGAATGTTGTAACACATTTTAAATTCATTTTTTTTCCCCACTCTTTTTCTTTGTTAAAAAAACTTTTTAAAAAAAAATCCTTTTTTTACCATAGAAAAAAGTTTTAAATAAAACTCTAAGTGTTTGATTTTGGGGTTTTTTTTGTTAGTTAGTTGTTGGATTTTTTTTTTCTTTTTCTCAAAACCATAGTAGAAATAAAGTATTGGAAAATTCTAGTCTATTATAGGAATCCAAAAGTTGTTTATCTTGTTTATTCTTCTTTCATGAACTGAATGAAATTGCTGCCAGAAAAATATAGATACTTTTTTGTATATGTGGAATTGGAACTGATAACACCATTTATCTTAATACTATGAGCATTTTATTTAACATTTAATGAATTCCACTCACATAGGACCAAAATAAATTTTTTGAGCAAAATTTGCACTGAAAGCAATTTCTAAAAACAGATTTTTGTAATTAAAGATTAAATGGGCCTTGCTTAGAAAGTCTAAGGAAATACCAGTGTCCTCTGTGTGTTCGCATGCATCTGTGCAAATAATAGCCTTGCAACTGAAAGATTTTGCTTAACTAAAGACCCAGAAAATGGGTATGCTTTTCATGGTAGCAGATGTGTAGTTGTGACCACAGCTGAGCTGTCCTTTAGCCAAGCCATCCCTAACCCAGTGTGTCTCTCAAGTGACTCTGCTCCTCCTCTACTCCTCAGCAGCACAGCTGACAAGCCTGGTTACATTAGATGGGAGGGCTAAACTCCTATCATCTCCCAGCATTGAGATCAATGCTTGGTACTAATCATGGGGTATTTCTTTTAAAGGCATGGCAAATAATTAGTGATTCCATCATCACTGATACTTGATCTATGTACTAAATAGCAGCAGAAATCTGACCCAGGTTTGGTGTAAGCATGTGTTTCAGTTGTGGCACATGTGCTGTGCCAGAGCACACCATATGGTGCTTGGGCTACATTTGTGAAGCTGCAGGAGAACAGATGATACTTGATCTAATCCTGAGTCTGCCAGGACAAAATTACCCTATCAAAATATTTTGAACAAATTTGAAGCAGCAGTATGAACTCACACCAGTTCTGTACTCAGTGGTGGGTGGCTTCAGCTCTTCCAATCAATAACTAGAATCTCCAAAATTGTCCCCATATTCTTTAAGAGGCTATTTAATTCTTCAGAAAAGTAGACTTTTTGATCCTGAGCTTCATACAGTAAAAATACAGAACAAAGAAATTATTTTATTGTTGAAGTTGAATGGGAATGAATACTCTTGATCCAGACATCCGAGGAAAAAGTCATATGTAGACTTCAGATTAGATGCATGTCCAAAATAAGAAATTTAAATTTAAGCCTTATTTCTCAAATGTCAAGGCTTTCAGAACTATACACAGATCTCCCAAAGGTTAGGGTGAAATTTAGATTTTTAGTTGAGTCTCATCTTTGTAGAGCATTTAGGCCAACAAAAAAAAATCCAAGCAAAACATAACAACAACAACAAAACCCAAGAATCCATCTTCTCCTCTTTAGCTGCTGGTTGGTTATTTTTGTGTTTGGTTTTTTTTTGTAGGGGTGTGTGTTTGGTTTTCCTTGGTTGGTTTGGTTTGTGTGTCCTTTGAGTTTGTCTCAGTAAGGACTGGAGAATGAGAACATAGAGGCCTAGAATCACACCTATGCCTATGGATGCAATCACATTTCATGGGATTTCCAGAACAAAGGAAAATTCTAATTTCTTCTGAGACCTGAAACCCACTAAGCTTTTACTTAATTTTGAAACATTTCAGTCAGTGCTCAGTGAAGAATGAAACATCCTGTTGGAGTTAAGATCTGACAGTCATGAAAAACTGAGACAGATCACACCCAAGTAGAACAGGAAATTAATGTATGGGAAGTCTCTATAGAACATCTCTGTTTTAACCATAGCCCAGGTGTTTAAAGTTTTGGTATTTTTGGTTTTGGTTTGGGTTTTTGGTTGGTTGGTTGGTTTGGTTTTTTTTACTTTCTAAGTATACACACCAATTTTCTTCATTCCACTTCATTATTTTGATGTTTACTTTCTAATAAAGCCCTTTTTAAGAGGCAGAAACATCCATTTATGCAGTTTGTGAAGGGACATAGTTGCCAAGTTCAGCTTCTGTTAGCTGCTGCTCATTTATTCCCCCTTTTTCCTCTTCAATGTCTTGTTCATTTAAATATTTAATGACTTTTATTTTAGGATATACATAATACCATGTGTGGCAGCAAGCCAGATTTACTTCTCAGGTCATGCACTGAAGAGTGTGGACCACAGACTATAGTGGTTAATGTCTCTGAAATCTAAGCCAGTTTTTCTTCTGTCAAGTCTTGCATGGATGACAGCAACTCAGCAGTAATGAAAGGTCAACTTGGAAGTCAAAGAATTACAACCTCTAAGTCTCATTTGTCTGGAGACCACGAAAGTTTTATTTCTTTTCCAATATTTAAAAATGAGAAGGCCTATTCAGGAAACCACCTGCCTTACAAAAGACCTGTATTAATTTACGTGTAAAAATACTATTCAAGATTAAAACAGAAAGAAATTAAATGGCCTCAAGAGATATATTAAATCTACCAGTCTAAACTTTTGCCACTGATTGCAGACACACTGTCTTTCAGAATGATGTTCAAAGAAGTTAGGTCAGCACTCAACAATCAAACCAGTAACTCAGTAATGCACATGTTGCACTGCACTAAAGGTGGCGTGTGTGCTTATTTTGCCTTAGAGAAATAAACTTTCTGTATCATACCTGCTCTAAACTGTGTTAACAGGAAATTACAGCTCCATTTTGTTGGTGAGTTTTTTGAGATGTAGTTGAGGTTCTTTTTGTTCCTATCTTTTTCTGACCGTTACTTGAGGAGAAATTGTAAGGCCAGAGAAATGTGACAAAGAATATCTTTGGATGGGTATGTGCAGGAAATAGATGTGAGAGATATTGTTTCACATTACACCCTTGTATACACATAATTCACCTCCCTATACAAATGAAGGCAATATTAACTTTTCCATGAACAAACTTCAAGCTAGACAATATCCTAGTTTGATCCAGACAGTGTTCAGGGGGGTTTGCTAGGTTTTTGACTTTGTTCTTCAATCCTGATGATTTGTAAATTTCTATGGTGAGATAAAAGAATGGATGCACATGTTCCCTCTGCTGATTACCCTGGAAGCCGTATACACACCTGAGGACACATACTGCACAGTGGTTGTTCATATAAGGTCTTTCACAACAGGCTTATTTTCTCTGCAGAATATAGAATTGGCCTTAACCCCCAAGATTTATTACAAAAACTTCTGTATGTGCACTCAGGGGTTTGGCAGAACATATTTCTAAATAGCTTGAAATAAACAAATAGATAAACAGTCTTGCACTTTGCTCTTATGTTCACACAGAACACTCAGAGCAACATTTCCTTTCCCATTTTACTTTAATTTCTGTTTCTTTCACACTATATTTTAAACCCTGAGCGGGAGGAAGAATGGAAGTTTGAAAAATGAAACAGTTGTACTAGAATAGGATTAGGATAATGCCATGCTTCATTTCAATTTTTCTTTCTTTCAGAAACAAACAAACAGAAACCAAAACCTAACACTCTTTCCTTCCTCTTGTGATGATTTCATTTGGAAATTATTTAATAATTCTAAATTATCCTGTCAAATAGAGAAAATCATTGTGGCCTAACAAATATTGAAGTTTTAACAGCTTCTTCATTAGAACAAATCACTACTCTCAATTAAAGATTAACAACTGTGTAAAGAATCAAATGAGCTATTATTCCTCACTCTTTCTTACATTTGGGAACACATATGGTCTGTTTTAAATGCATTTTCAGTCCTAAAAGGTGTGGAACCTTGTTGCTAAGGTCTTTAAGCTCCCAGTCTGTCTTTCACTACAAGGTTTTAAGCAAGCCATGATCCTGTAATGAACTTCAAGGCAGAAGACTCCTAGGGAGGTGCCATTAAAGGCATAGGCAAGGAGCAGATATCTCCAGGGTAGTTGCAATGCTGGTGCCAAAATAAGAACATTCTGTGTTCATTACACTAGTCTGCAATGAAGATACCCTGCAGCTCTTCCTCATCTTGAGAGATTTGGCCTCAGTTTTGTGTGCTACAAGACCATATGTAAGATATTTTACTTTAGAATAGAATAGAATAGAATAAACCGGGTTGGAAGAGACCTTTAAGATCATCGTGTCCAACCTCTCAACCAATCCAACCCACGTAAACAACTAACCCATGGCACCGAGCACCCCATCAAGTCTCCTCCTGAACACCTCCAATGAGGGCGACTCCACCACCTCCCTTTCAATCAGTTTGGTGCAGAAAAGCATTATGGCTTGCCAGGAGTATACCTGAAGCAGATAAGAATTTTTTTTGGCACAGGACATAATATGAGTAGACAACTGAGAAAGAAGACTATAAGGAAAGTTGCAACCTTTAAAGACTCTTTTAGGAGCTGATAATGTGAAGGTGGTGGACACGTGCCACTCAATGGGAACTGGAGGTATCTGACAAATATAGACAATGAAGTCTTTTCCTGAAAGAGTAAGACTAAGAAGTGAAGATGACATGTGAAAACAACCTGACATTGTGTAAACAGTTTTGTAAGGAAACCTTTTGTGGTGGTTTTAGCCTTAACTGGAGCTTAATCTACCAAAAAATTAATCTGGAGTTGGTTTGGAAGTAGAAGTAAATTTTTTAAATATATATATATATACATATATATATATATCTCAATAACAGGGGAGATTTACAAGGGTAAGGATTAAGGATGAATAGGAGAATATGCAAAACCAAATTTGGATGGCCTTGTGTCTCCCTCAATGTATATGGATTTCAGCAGTATGTGGATGCAGCAGAGAGATCAGGCCCCACCACATGGCAGAACCAGGAGGCCAGCAGAAGCTGTTGGTCCTTTCAAACAGGTGAGGCAGGAACAAAGAGAACATGGCTGCCACACCCTCCCCTTTATAGTCTTGCTGGACAGGAAGGGGGAGCAGAACAGACCAATTTAGGCCCAGGGGACCCCTGCTCCCAGGAGGGAGAAACCACAGCCACCTGGATCAGGTTTCTTATGTCCCCTGGGGGAGGCAGGGCTCTTGCAACCCAACCCCAGGATGGTGTAACCCAGCACAACTTGGCGCTGGACAACCTGGTCTAGTGGAAGGTGTCCCTGCCCATGGTGGGGACATTTGGAACTAGATGATCTTTGCAGTTCCTTCCAACCCAAACCATTCCATGATTCTATGAATGAGACAATTATTCTATAACAAAATATATTTATATTCCCTATAGCATTACAGAAGTGACAAAAAATGAGGTAATAGGGGTAGACAAGTCCTATCTGGAAATGAATGGCAACTTGACCACAGGAGGAAGAGCAGAAACAACCACAAATAAGCCAGTCATAGTGGGAGCTGACTAAATACAAATTCAAATCAAAAGTAACCCAATCCAAATACCACCACCACCTTTTTGGGTTGAAACTATCTGGCAAAATGCTTGAAAATATAAGGACAGTGAGAAACATGTACACATAGAGAGAGATTGAAGTAAGGCAGATGGAATTCCGCTGCTCTTTTTCTTCCCCATGAATAATGCTTCAATGAAGAACTTATGGAGTCACTTTTTGCATGGGAAACTATATATGTAAAATGAAACAAAATAATTTAGATTAAAAGAGATGTAAGGATGCTTATTTAACTAAAACAGATGAAATATGTCATTTTATTCCTTCTGCTAGTAGTGAAACATATGGACTTTCCTGGATAAAACTTCACCAAAATCTTCCCTTGGGGTAATCAGCATCAGCTACAAGTCCTCATATAAATGCACAAATGTTTACCAAAATAATTCTCCTCAAATATTTTAAACTCTATGGTCCTTTCATTAGAAACACTCATTCAGCTATCCCTAAACTTCAGTAGTGAAGACTTTATGGCTGAAAGCAAAAACTTGATAAATTAAATAGAAAAGAGTCACTATACATCATATTCTATGTAACCAGAAAAAACGATTACCTAAGATGTAAAGAAAGATCAAGAAATATGCAGGACCACACACATAAATAAAATTAAGTGAATAATCCTTAATATTCTACATGTTATACCTTTGTTCTTGGCCACACAGCTTGAACACTTGTCTTTTTATAAGTGTCTCAGATCTTCGAAGGCAGCCTGAACCAACTCTTTACAAAGCCTTATTGCAACCAGGGAGGGACAGTGAGAGAAAGATATGACAGGAACGCTGGTCCTGAAGTATTATGTTACTCATTCAGAGATTGCATGTAGTCTTAACAGCCAAACAGTTTGAGAATCAAAGCTATAGACTATCCAACTGAGCAGAAAGGTTGGTTTGTGTCTTTTAGTGTTTCATTACTTTTTGCTAACAGGTGAAAATTCAGAAGCAGTCAGAATTTGATGGAAAAAAAAACACACAAATGCAAAATGAGAATTACAAATATTATATTACCTCCTCTCCCATGTAATTATCAATAGGATGAAAGGAAGTAGGTTTAAGTTGTGCCAGGGAACATTTTGATTTGGTATCAGGAAAAACTTCTTTACTAAGAGAGTAGTGAGACCTTGGAAGAGGCTGCACAGTGAAATGGTGGGGTAGCATCTCTGCAGCTGTTCAAGAAGCTGTAGATGTGGTGCTTCAGAATATGCTTTAGTGGTCACGGTAGTTGGGTTATGGTTTGATTCAATAATCTTAGATATCTTTTCCAACCTTAATGATTCTATGATTCTATATAAAAGGGGTTCTTACATTTTCCTGTATGCCTATTTTCCTTCTCGAAAACAGACTTTTTTAATACTGTGCTTTGATTAGAAGTGTTATATCTCTATTGCATTTATAATTTCATATTTATGACTAAAGTTTATCTTATCCTGAGGATAGCAAGGTTTGGGGGAAGTTCTGAAGACTGCAGGGCCTTCAGTGGACCACATTTTCCTTGTCAAAGATTATGCTGATGTTTATAGCTCTGTTTACATTTCATTGTAGAGCTCTACTGTGTCTATAAAGTACAAAAATTCTGTGACAATGCAAAAAACCTGTATGTCCCACCTTCTGTACACAGTCAATTTATATCAGTACCTTGTAGGCAATTGAGGACAATATATATCAGCTATGATGATAAAAAGAGGGTTGATTTTTTTCTTATTGGCTGACATATGCCGCATGTTATAATTTAGGCCAGAATTATAAACCATCAGCTCGCCTAAAATCTTCAATTAATTATTTCGTTATTGGAATGTCTGGGTCTCATTTTAACTAGTTTCCTTTCCGATATATTCTACCCTAAGAAATTAATCTCCTTTCAAGTTACAGAGCATGAATAGGTCCTTTTTCCTTATACATTCAATGGGTTCATAGTTGAAGAAGGAACAAACTATTTCTGTGCTTTCCTTCTCAATATGGATGCTGAGAGGGCCATACTTTGACCTGGTACTAAACTGTTAGTTAAAAAATGAATAAGCTGTTTTCCAGGACTTTCATCTCTGAGGTCCTTCTAACATGAAAGAAAGTTGAGTAGGCATCTGTATTTGGACCACGTACAGCTTGCAGCTGAGCCCCCTCCGTCTCACAGAAGTCAGGCTCTGGAAACCTTATGTAGCAGCCGATCTTAATCTGAAACACACTCATATTCAGTGGCATTATATGTGAATATGACCCAAGAGACATTTAGCCTAACATATTCCCTTTATAGCCCCTGCATGGTAGAGCACAGGGATTACCCCAATAAACATCTACAAAACAGGCAGAAAATTGTGGGATAGGCCCACTGGAAAAGTTAAATCAGGCTGTGCTGACTGAGGAGAGATGGTAGGAAAGTTCAAGCACCAGTCTCGAAACTGCATGAGTTTCTATGGTCTTTGTCCACTTTCCATGCTATGTTAATTTAATAAATGCCACAGTTTGTTGCCACAACATCAAGCAGACCAATATCTACGTTATAACTTTCTGTATCTTCTGCAGATGTGCTCTTAACCTTTTTGCAATATGTTGCTTGCATTGTATCATAGATATTAATCAGTTGTTAACCCTTCATAAATGGCATATGAAAATAATATAAAGCAGAAGATATTTTTAATAATAAACATAATGTAAAACAGAACATTGCAGCTGTGGAGATAGGTAAATTTTCCTATTCAGGCTAAGGGTTCTGGCGTATCTAAAAAGCTTTCAGATACCAAGAATTCTAAAATGCATCAACAGAAGCAAACTAACCACCACTGGTTTAGGTGGTTGCTTTGATCTCATCAAGTCTCTGTTATTTTACTGTCCTAAAAGTATACATCATCCCAAGCTTCAAATGAATACTTTAATTTAGGCACTGCAGATCTCAGCACATCAATTTTAGACCCACTTAGATAAAACTCACGCATCATACTAAACCAGGGGTTGAGACCAGGGTTTGCTTTGGCATGATGATTCAGTGTTGCCATGTAGGTGGTGAACCACAAAGCTGAGCTGTGTTATGTTTGTCATCTTCTCAATGTATGATTACACAGTGTAGGTCATATTGTGGTAGGTCTGTGTGAAGAAGACTGGCAATGTAGAAGAATGGAAAAAATCTTTGCCCCTGCTTTAGGATGTGCTCAGAAACCATTCCTTGCACAACAGAGTGTACCCAAAAGGATACAGCTGCTATCAAGGAAAAAGAGTATTTAAAAACCAGTTAGAATCCCTAAATCCAGAGCATTGCAGTTCCTGGACCCCAATTGCACAGGTCAAGTCACAGGGACTTTTGGGTTAATCTCTTTTCTGTCACTCACAAACTCAAGTGTTACACATGTTCTTGATCTGTCTCCCAGCCATACAGATGAGATGAACAGGTCAGGAAGTAAAATGGGGATGTAGGTTCCTCCAGCAAAGACTGTGCCAAAGCCAGGTTCTCTGTTCAGCTCCTGTGTGCGTTAGGTTCCCAGCTGTATGCATCACATGAAGAGTCAAATTACAAATGTTGCCCAATATATGGTCTTTTTTTTTTTTTTTTTTCCTTCTGGGAAAGTAGATAACTGTGAAAGACACACATCAGGCCTGAGCTGTAATAAAAACAGTCAGAACTGTATCAGTTCTCTAGTGAATGCACAACCAGCTGAACAGGGAGGCACAGCTTTAGGAGTGATGTCAGCATGTCCCCGGTCCACACAGTCCCAAGCATTATCTGCAGCTTTGAAGGGGAAATTGTGCAGAGACTTCAAATCAGCACTCACTGAGGGCATATCCAGAGGCTGACAGCAGATATTTGGAAGCATAGCTCCTGGTAAATTAAAATCCCACAGGTTTGGGGCTGGAGTGTGGAGGGAAAAATGTTTCCTTGAAGCTAAATCTCATTCTGCTTCTGGAAAATGGTGAATTCTCTAGGGAAGACCTTTAAAGCCTGTTTTGGAAAAACAGGAAGAAAAAAACAGTGCATTTAGGATAAAAAATTATCTGGAGGAAGAATATAACAGACAATCAGTAGTGAAGAAATCCTTGTCAAATGTCATTTATTAGAGAGAGAGAAGGGCTGAGATCAGAATTGTGATCTTAACAAGATCCAATCCAGGGTGGTATTTCTTAATGGAAAACTTCTGACAGATCACAAGGGGAAACAGTCTGAAAGTTCGGCTTCCCAAAAGCCCTCATGTGATTTTGATCTGAGAGCATGAAACACTGCTGATCCAAATGGCAGGACATCTGCTGACTAAAGCCTAAGCAAGTGCTTTCAATTTCCAGTCATTCCTCAGTTGCAATGAATTTCTCCATAGTTTATAGCATTTCTGTTAACTGCTTCTCCTCCATTCTCTGTACTTGTTAAAGTTAAGTTTTAGGAAAAGTTTCTCTTACTACAGGTGTCTACATTTTATGAGATAATTGCAGTTTTCCCACCATCTCATATCCAGGTTAGCAATGCTGTGAAGTAATGTCTAGGTGCTGTTACAACATGCTTCCTATTTCTGTGACAAAATTCCTTAAATTATCTGCAGCATAAAAATATCTGCTGACAGATGAACAGGCAGTTAAATTTTGTTCTGTATTGTGGTTTCAAAGGTGATGATATGAATTAGGCTTTCACTTTTCCTTCAGCTTTTAACTTGTGCTTAACCCAGGCATATATATCAGTGTACATTATATGCTTATATTTATTATTCCCTAATTGGAGTATGCATATGCCAAAATTAAAAACAAAATTGTGAAGCACACTGGCTATATGTGCTGGCAGCATCTATAAGTTACTAGATGCGTCTCTTACCAACAACATGCTAAAAAACTCAACATTTTCTACTTCATGGTGGCATTTGTGACTGAAATGAATGAAATACAGCATTAATATTCACCTTTGTTATCTTCAGATAAGCTTAAAAGTGAGCAACTGCAGCACTCCAGATCACTGCAAACTTGGGCAGATCTGAAACCTCTACCAGCAACTGGGTTTGGTCTCCTGTGATACTTGTACAGACTCTATCTTCTGTCCTGCCACTGCACTCACTGCTTTCATTACTCAGGGACCAGATGCCTACAGAAATGGCAATTCATAAAGGTATCATTTAACAAGAGAAATCACCAGTGTGTGTCTGTGAAGCTAACAGATGGTTCTTATTTGCGCTGGTGTAAATCAGTAATGTGCCATTAGGTGAGTGGAGAAAGTGGGAATACAGGAAGTAACAGGAGAATCCAGCTCAGTGTATCTGTGGCTATGTTTACTTAACAGCTAATGGCTCACAACTGTTAGGGACTGTAAATTCTCTGAGACAATCTAATTAAGGTCAAGCATGAATAAGATCTATGAAAAAAAGAACAAAATAAAACAATCTCCTGAAGCTCCCTGCTCAACTTCCCCCCAACCTCAAACAAATGAAGGGGAAAGGGAATTAGAAAGAACAGGTATTGGTGCTCATCTATCTCTAGGGAAAATCCAGACATTTACAGCTTCTCCATGTTCCTGAAACAGAATTTTCTGCATGGAGTTAAGCACCTTCTGAACTAAATGTTGAGACTGATTCCATCTTCCCAGAAGTGCAAAAGCAGCTTTTACAGCAGGCATTGTGATTTCCCTGCAAAAATCGTGTGTGTCTACTTCATAGTCAGATAAACACAACACCTGGTAGGAAGGAATACTCCCAGGACCTGTTTGGTGCCTCAAGGAATTACTGCAACATAAACCAAAAAGGGCACTTTTGCCACAGGGTTCTTGCAAAGATCCACAAAAATGACAACAGTAGCCATGGTAGGGTGATATAGATCAGATAAAGCTTTTGCACATTTTCAGTTCATGATTTTTGTATGTTGTCAACTTAGTTAGTGTTAAGGATAATCTTACATTTTTTGCTGCCTAAAAATTTCAATCAGGAAAATAAAGAAAATTCAAGGCTGTATTTGTCAGATTTCTTGCATCAGCCACAATCAAGGCATTTGGGATATTTGTAAAAATTTTTTTATTCCCTAAGCTATCAACTTATAAGTAAGCATCTGTTTACCAGCTGGCTCGGTAGCTGCCCAAACTAATCAGAATGACCTCAGCTGAAACAGGCTGACCTCCATCAACTCAAAGACTCAATTCCCCCCATGTATACAGATTCTGCAGTGGTTTTAAACCACAGCTAGAAGTCCATCTTCTGTACAGTATTAGTTCCATACATTATTCAGGAACGTTGTTACTTCTCTTTCTCTTCAAACTTACCTTATGTCACAATTGGCAAATTTTCTTATTTCGAAAGTCATAATATGTTCCTCTTTGAAGAGAAAAAAATAACATCTAACCTTATCCTTCACTTAGTATTGCCACAGTCTATAGATGTTTTAATTATAGTAATAAATATGATACTAGTGGCAAGGGAGAGAGAAGTTTTCACAACATCTGCTCTGGGATTTGTAACAGTTGTGTTCTGTTCTGTCTAACTGGTCTTTGAGCAGCAGGGGAGGTTTGCATTGCAGGGGCAGGTTATTTCCTCCTTGACAGAGAAATGAATACAGGACAATGGACACTTTTGTGCTAATATATAAATCCTTACATTCTTCTACAGCAATAATAAATGGGAAAGTAGTGACTGACAAATTTAGAGTTTTAAGTATGTCTAACTTCAGCCCCTGTTTAGGCACCTTCTCCATGACGGCTTCTCCTAGACACTAATCCAATTACTCACAGTTGTGAAAACTTTCAGTCTTAAAAATGTGTTAGCACAGGGCCCTTTATCCTGAAAATGCTGCCCAAGTCTTTTATTAGGTTCTAGGGGCTGATCAAGTTATGAGCAACCTCATAACACCCTCTGCTGCACATGTGATTGGATGTTTTGCAATGGTAAATGACCTCAAAAGTCACAAAGTCACCATTTCCCTCCATACATGTGAAGTATACATGAAGTTAAAAATTTGCAGATTTGCCTTCCAGTTCCTTTAAACACTTGTCTCAGTGGAAAAATCTGCAAAAGAGATTGAAACACCCGCCCCCGCCAAAAAAAAGAAACCAAAACCCCAAAATAAACCTCCCACCACACCAAAACCCACCAAGACTGCAAATCAGAATTACAGTATTCACAAACCATTTTAGACAGGAAACATGTTACACAGGGTGTAAAAGAAAGGAGACCCACAACGTGCTCATTTCAGTATCCACCATTGCTGCAATATGTAAGACTATCATATGCAGACCACTTGGCTTTGGTGTATGGTAGGATGGCGGGGGGGAGGGAAGGTTTTTGTTTTGGGGCATTTTTGGTTATATTTTTTTACATTTAAGATGTAGAAGAAGGGAGGCTGGGAAGGAGGGGGATGAAGAAGAAAGAGGCAAAGAGAAAGAAGAGGGAAGGAAGAAAAGAAAGAGAATGAAAGAGAAACATAAAATCAAGGCAAAGCTGGTTTCAAGAGTATGTCTTGTTCCAAACAATGCCTACTTTTATTCTATGAAAACACACTACAACATTTTAAAGGATCTTGCAGTAGGAAATTCAAATAAGTAATTCAAAATGCAGAAAATGAAAACCAGAAGAAATTTAAGTATTAAAACTTCTGTTGACTTTAGCTAGACATGAAGGGATCTCTTACAGTTGTTCTTTCAGCTAATCCTGACTCCCTGAAGATTCAGTAGGCTTCACTGCATAGAGGTTCAGCTACTCAATGACTTAATACTGAATCCTGCAGTATGTTGTCATGGCTATAAAATCTCCACAAGTGGAAAATGCTTCTAAAGAAGGGCAACTCCTTTTTTATTTATTGTTTGAAACTAATCATATGGTTTCCTGCCTTGCACATCTGGTCTTAGATAGTCAGATCTGGAAATGATAGCTTTTTACATTGTTAACCCCACCCTGTAATGTTAATAAGGACTTGATCCAAATCCCAGCCAGAGTCTTTTCTACTGAGTACAGTGGAACTGTAGATCAGGCCCCCACTGAATTTCTGAATCCAGTTAACTGAACATTAAAAGGAAAAGATTTGAGGAATAAATCTGTGCTTTCTTGCACTGGTAAGAAAACAGACGTTGTTTAACTGAAGCACTACCACTACCTCTTTACCACAGAGATCTTCATTTGTCTCTCGGTATTCATCAACCTATCTTGGTGGACTGAGGTTCTGAGTTGCCACTAAAACACAATTAATTTAGCATAAAACTAACAGATTTAATGCTTTTATTATGTGTCATTCCATGTTTGTCTCATACGTAATTTATCTTACCAATGTGTTCCCCTTTTGAAGGACTTGCAAGCCTCATCATAATGAAGAGTTTCTCAAAGGGGGGAAAAAAAATCGTTGGGTTTTCTGCTATCAGTTGTATAATATGACTGTAAAAATACATTATTAGATTGAATTAGTTTAGATTAAAACCCCAATTCAGTTATTTTCACTCAGAAGAGTGAGAGCTGGAGGAAGGATTGAAGTTTCTATTTGTTTCTCATAGTCTGCTACAAGTAGAGCAGTATGAGTAGCATCTTGCTGCCGAGTAAGGACTCAGGCTTGATTTGCTTTCTGAATAGTTTCTTTTCCTAGGACCATTGTTCAGGGTCAAGGAAAGGAACAAGGAGAGAAAGTACTGCAGCCCTCTGGAATTTTGTTTGTGAAGAAGAGATACAAAGTCCCTGAATTAACATAAGCACAGGGTGTGAGATAACAAGCATGAGGTCAGCATTATTCTTCAGTCACAGAAAGAGAAAAATAATAAGAAAAGGAGTCCACTTCTCTTGTGCAATAATTTAACCCTATTTTAAAGGAAAATTCTCTATGTCTGTTATTACAGAAACCACATATTTCCCATTTGTATATCATTCATCATGGCAGTATCTGATACTATGGAACAAAAATTATTTTCATGTTTATCTGGGCTATGGTTCAGCAGGACACAAAATGTGGCTTTCAGACTTTCTATCAGATCCAGAACTCAGCAGGCAAACGCCACAAAGCTCTGATCCAGTATAAACTCATTCTTCTGGTTCAGATTTGTTCAAAACATTTTGAAGGATTAATCAGGGGGCTGTGTGCTGGACTTGAGAGCATCTGTTCTCACACAGCCAGTTAAAAGCATATGCCATAAAAGCACAAAATGCCAGCCAAAGCAGTTCTAGCTAGTTTGGTTTACACACATTCTGGATTACATTTGTGTGTGTAATGCGCTAGGATTGTCCTGCACCACAAACAGTGATTGAAGCATTGTCATGGTGAAAAGGCTGCTCAATGACATGGCACTATTATCTCTGATCAATTTTGCTTCTGCACTACCACTGCCACCAAGTTATTTTCCTGAGCTGCATCAAGAGGAATGTGGCCAGCAGGTCAGGAGAGGTGATTCTGCCCCTTTATTCTGCTCTTGTGAGATCCAACCTCAAATACTGTGTCCAGTTCTAGTGTCCCCAGCATAAGCAGCACACAAAGCTGTTGGAGGAAGTCCAGAGGAGGGCCACAAAGATAATCCAAGGACTGGAACACTTCTGCTATGAGGATAGGCTGAGGGAGCTGTGGTTATTCAGCCCAGAGAAGAGAAGGCTCTGGGGGGGCCTTAGAGCTGCCTTGCATTTGTATTGGTAAAACATTTTGAAATATTTTGCAAGGGGTTAAGCAGGAAAATTATGTTGTAGTTCTGGTGATTCAACCAAGGATTTCATAGCTGCTCACCATTAACACTATAAAATGATCCATTTCATTTTTTTTGTTATTATTATATTTCTCTCACATCTCTTTTGCCAGATATGCAGAGGTTCTTATTACTGTTCTCTTGTATTCTTAAAGCTAGGAGAAGATGAATTTGTAGTTATTACTTAGTCACCTGAATAGAATTTTCAGTGCTTTGCATTGCAAAGTGAAAAACTTAAGTGAGCTTCCCCCCCCTCCTTATTTCAGTCTATTCTCTTGAAATTCTTTTACAGCTCTTTTGGGACAAGCTGATATAGTTCTGGGATGCACATTGTGGTGCTCTGTGCCTTCTGCCCTAATCACTTGATTTGCTTACATGACTCTGAAGCACAGGACTTGTGTCCACGGCAGAAAGTACAAGTTAGAGTAACAGGTGAACTGAAGCGGTATAATATGCTTCATCCAGGAAGAACCCCACTTGTGCTCCAGAGTCTCCATGTAAACAGTTGTCCCTGCTCACTGCAGGATGGACTAGATGACCTCTGGAGGTCCCTTCCAAACCATTCTATGATTCTATGATGATTTGTATATCTTCCAAGAGAAAAGTATCTTTTGTCATATCTTTTTTTCCTGTGTATGTCACACAAGTTCCTATTTCCTCATCTACTTTTGTATTCTGTTCCAATTTTCCCTTTATTGTTTCCATTCTTCAAGAAAACTCTTGGAAACTTGGTTCACAGATCTGCAGATGATGTAGAAGTCTGTACTCTGCTGAGTATCTGATGTGCAAAGAACACCATAGAACACCACTGTCAAATTTTTTAGCACAATTTTTAACTATTGCGGTGTTAGCTACTATTGTCTCTGAATATTTGTCCATCTAAGTATTGATCATAAGGCAACAAGCACCTCTCTGTGTGGGACTTGCATTATGTAAATGTGAGATGCAGGACAGCCTTGTAACAAAATCATCTGGTGTGGATGTAATTTCCATAAAGCCTGGACTGTAACTGCTTTACAGTTTGGGAACCAGGGACTTTCTTTGAAGAAATTGATGAAGCTCTTGTGGACTTAGCTGGAACATGTCTGTTTGTCTTTTTCATTTTAGATACACAGAGATACACATAATAATCTCTGCTTATAGTTTCATGATTTCCTTGAAGACAAAATCAGTATAAGCCACTCTCTCACCTCCACATGCTTGGTCCCATTTTCATATCGCACTCTCCCAGTTGGTCCAACCAATCCAACTGTTAGCATGGCTGTGCTGCAATTTGAATTACTTAAATGATCCGAGGTAAAAATAACTTCAGTCTGAATAAAGAACTGTTCAAAACTTGCTTTGCTGATGAAGAGAGACTATTATGAAAAGATGTCTTTTGTAAGCAATAGCTTGACCTTTATGCTTTCTATAGAGTCAATGTGAAGTCCAGCATGTTTCTGAATTACTTTTTACTGCTTAAAGAATTACATTAATAACCCACTTCTTCAAGACTCTGAACTTTAATTTCCCCAGAGACTTGGAAAGTAAAACAACAACCTTGTGGAGAAATAACTTGGTTCAAACTGATACTAGTGACCACATCAGAGTCAGTAGAAACATGAGGAAGAAGCGCATATCTATAGCCCACCTTTCTTGAAAGGGTCGATCATTGTCCACAAGCCTTTCATAAATCTTGATTAGAAAAAGATCCGTTAGTGAATACATTGCAAAATAAATAAGCAGGATAGGCTGTCTGTGTGGGGACAGATCATGCCGAAGCTTCAATCACTGCGCATAGTACTGTGAGGCTGGTAACCAGCATCTTAGTCAGCATGGCTGAGACTACACAAGCCAAGAAGAGAGACCACAAACCTGCTACCCAGCACCTAGGCTATTAGAACTATCATAAGGGATAGCATAATGTTCTGGCTGTTGAAAAGGTTGAAGTTAAAAAATCAGTGCTGGAAACCTTTATGCACTTCTACAGTGGCTGACAAATGGAGAGCAATGGGTCCTGATCACTCTGTTCCTCAAGTCTGCAATCTGCTGCTTGGATTCTGCCATATGATTGATTTTATGCATGTTACATGCAGCACCTGCTGCTCTGTGTAGTAATTTGAAGAAAGCCAGGAAAACTGAATTTTTAACTCATGACTGCATGTTAAGCAAAAGCCTGTGGCACACAAAACTTCATGTTGTTACAAGTGCTGCTTCTGAGTAATGACCTCTCCCTGTCTCAAGGGGCGATAAAAGTTTAAGCTGGAAACCTGGGATCCAAATATCTCTTAATCTGATTTTTTTTTCCAGACTCATGCAGAAAATTATGTCTGTTTGTATATATCAAAATTGCTACATTAATGCATGGATTTTTTATTTTTTTTCCTATCAGCAACACAATTGCTCAACACTTAGGGTAGGATCTAGAAATGGTGGCTGGAAATGCTCCTCATAACAAGCAAGCCTTATCTGCTTTGCAGACAATAATTATGTTTAATTTTTTATTTTGTTTACACTGAAGGGAAAAAAAAAGTAACAGGAAATAGATAAAGCAATCAATAATGGCTTTGTTATGTAGACAAGAAAGAACATTATAGTTTTAATTATCTGCTCATTCAAAGACAAGCCTAATACTGTTTGCAATCACAAATGTGTCTCATCAGCATCTTTACAGTCAGATTAGAAGAGTCATGATGCCCAAATTATAAGGCCATGGATCAGCATGTGTAAAAAGTTTAGTGCAAAAAAAACCCCAACAAATCACAAAACAACAAAACCAGCTGCAGTAGTAGACTAAGGAAAAATACCTTCTTGGATTCACAAAGCCTAGACTGTCCTGTCCTCCTCTGGTAATACAGTCCACATAAATAAGACAACAACCTTTTTATTTTAAGATGTTTTCAATCTGTAGGTTGTGGGTTTGAGTCATAAGAATACATAAATTTGAAGATACAGAAGCTGATATCTGCAAGATGTTCTTTGTTCACCTCTGCATAAGCAACATTTAGGTGTTAATGTGGTGTCAGCATCAGGAGAATAAAAATCCCAAGATAGATCTATGAAATCTAGATAGAATGCCCTATACTTGCATGAGAAGGCCTCACAATTTTGCGCAGATACTTCTGGATGAAAAGATTAATTGCAGAATTACACGCAAAAGTAGGTTACAGCAAATATCCTCATGGTTTACTCCAAAAGGCCTGCTCCTCAGGGAAATAATTTTCTCTGTTTGTTGACACTTTATGTTACCCATCCATCATCTGGTCATCAATTTCAGCTATTTACACAGTGCCAAGTCTATTTTCAAGTTTTCATATTCCTTCCCTGTCATTGGATCTTCCCTATCTCCTGTAATGTGCTGGCTCACTATCTCATGGCTCTCCAGGCTTGGTTGACTGTAAAGTGTGTTGGAGTCTTGACAGGGTGTTTGGGTTTCTTGGTTGGGTTTTTTTTTCAATCCATATTGTTTTGCCTTTTGTGCATGCACAGCTGCTCCATTAGCTCACCCAAGAAAAGCTGGTGTTATAGAAAAAGGTTGTGGAGAATTATCTGTGTAGTCCTTATGGTCCCTGTGTGGGATGGTACTAATGGGTACCTTCTCAGGGTACTAATTCATCCCTGTTTATTTGCTTACAGTAGGACACAAACATTGTTTCTTTCTTTCCATTAAAAGTGAATATTTTCTTTCTTAGAGTTTCTGAGAATCTCTGGCCAAAATTATGTTCCAGCTTATTGTCATATGAATCTGGAATGTTTCCACTGAGTTAAAACAAATATAACTTTCTGTCCTGCACTTCTCAGGAAGGCTCTTTGCAAAATTCTGTGCAATATGATTAAGACTGAGGCATCATTTTTGGCAGAGTACTTTCTACTGTGTTACCTGCACAATGCAAAGTTACTTTTTAAAGAGAACAACCAGAACTGAGTTTATATCTACTTCCCTGACCAGCTACACCCATTTCACAGTTTTTAAGGGTATTTCCTGTGAAACTGGGGAACCCAAACAATACTTTTCTTTCACTGAGTGCTGCTTTGACTATTTCTGTGCTCTTCTTTCTACCTTCATAGAATGGCTTAGATTGGAAAGGATCTCAGAGATCGTCTACTCCAAAATCCCTGCCATGGGCAGGGATGCATTTCAACTAGACTTGGCTGCTCAAGACCTCATCCAACCTGGCCTTGAGCATGCCCAGGGAAGAGGCAGCCACAACCTCCCTCCCTATTCCAGAGTCTCACCACCCTCATATTGAAGAACTTCTTCCTAAGATCCAGTCTGAATCTACATTCCCTCAGCTTCAAAGCATTCCCCCTTGTACTATTGCTAGACACCCTTATGAAAAGTCCCACTCCAGCCTTCCTATAGGATCCCTTGAAAAACAACTCTAAGGTCCCCCTGGAGTCCCCTCCCCCCCCCCCCCCCCCTCCCCTTCTCACCTCTCCTCGAGTCTCCTCTCCACAAGTCTACTCTCCTCTCCTTGAGTCTCCTCTCCTCTCCCCATTTTTTCTCTATAAGCAAGTATTCAGTAATAATGCTTGACTGTTACTATTTTAATATTACTGATATTTGTGTTTCAGTGAAACAGACTTTTCTCAGGTCTTTTGTACCCAGAAAGAAGAAATCCCTTTAGTTTTAGTTGGCTAATTAAAATTTTTACTGGCTTTATTCCTTGCAGTATTTGCTCCCTGTAAATTCTGCTTCCAAATATAAACTCTTTATCTCTATTCTTTTATCTTGGATGAAATAAAATAAATTAGACATAACAACCCACAAAAGAAGCATAAAAAGATGAATCTAACAGAATTGGAAACACTGAAAGACTTGTTTGCTTCCCAGGCAAAGAGCAGCCATCATCTTGAAACCTGCATAATTGTCTTCTGGAGGCAAAGCCAATAAGTTAAAGCAAATGAGTCCACTAGCTATTTTTACTATACTTATATATAGCAGAAAAGATCACATATATACTCAATATCTCAAAAGGGTAGGTCTCTGAAGTGGAATGCTTCTTTTTTATCCATTCAGGGGAAACATTAATCCAGAACATTTCCTTATTTTCCTAGAAGTCTTACACAGCTCTTGACATGAATGTTTTGCTGTCTTCTGCAGCAGTTGGGCGGAATACTTTCTTAAAACTAACATTGCAGTTTAATTCTGAGCTCACTTCCTGCTGGCTTCATATAGATACGCACTTGGCAATTGTGTTGTGACATTTTGTTACCATTAGCATTTGCAGGAAAAGAAACAAAATTCAAGTACTTCCCTCAATGAAAATCCAGTAAAGATGATTTCATTATTGCTTCCACTGACAGCAGTAATATAAATTTTTAACTGTAAGATACAGTCTTGGCTCAGTGTTTCTCACCAGCCTCAGTAACAAGGTACTAGCGTCCCAGAAGATTTTGCTTTAATCCTCATAGCATTAACATTCAATTTTGTGGCTTGGCAAAACAATCAAGAGAAGGTGTTGGATTCTGTAACGAGCAGCTGAGATCATGCTGCCCATGTGTCTGGCTAAGCTCAGTGCTTGCTCTTGAATCTTTCCTTCTTGCCAGAGCTGGAGGTATGCTGGATTTGTGTGCAGCAGGGTTTTGGTAGCCCCAGGAGGGGACTACTGGTGAGGCTCCTGGAAGAAGCTTTGAGAAGCTCCCCTACCTCCAAGTTCAACCTGCCTCTGGCCAAGGCCAAACCACAAAGATGCTGAGGACAGAAGAAAGGCTGAGGGAGCTGGGTCTCTTTAGCCTGGAGAAGAGGACCCTGAGGGGTGACCTCATTCATGTTTATAGAGATGTGAAGGGCAGTGTCAGAAGGACAGAGACAGGCCCTGCTCAGTGATGTCCAGAGACAGGACAAGGTGCAAGCTGGGGCAGAGGAGGTTCTATGTGAACATAATGAAAAACTTTTTCAGTGTGAGGGTGACAGAGACCTGGAACAAGCTGCCCAGAGAACTTGTGGAGTCTCCTTCACTGGAGACATTCAGAACCTCCTAGGTGCTTTCCTGTGTAACTTGCTCTAGGTGATCCTGCCCTGGCAGGGGGGTTGGAGTGGATGACCTTTCAAGGTCCCTTCCAGTGCATTGTCTGCATGTCTTTATTGTCCTCTCCTCACTCAATTTCTCTAAGGTCTGAAGATTAAGGAGCCACATAAAGTGATTTAGCTGCATCCTTTATTTTTCACATGCTGATCCAGAATTCATTAAGATTATATATGTAAATATGTTTTTAAAAGAGAATTTGCATTAGAACTATATTTTGAGACGTTCTGAAGAACAAAAAGAAAGGAAAAAAAAAAAAAGCAGAAGAAAAGAACATAGGAGAGTGAAACATGGACTGCTAACCAGCCCAGAGAAAGAGGACTGAGGCAACAATGAAAGCAGATAGCATACAGTCCACAGGCCAAAATCATGATTTGTTAACCTATAATTCAGGAAGAAGACAAACCCAGGAACTAAATATGTGATTTATGACTAGCAGTCTATCCAGATCAGGAGGTAATTGAGTATGTGCTTATGCAATAAATGCTGTATTTATCAATTCTGTGCAAGCAGATGAATTTTTTCTCCTTTATTTTTCCCCTCCTCCAGGAAAATTGAAGACACAGAAGTAGATGATGACTAGTGAGTCTGTTACATCTGTATATTTATAAAGTTGTTATTAATCTCCACCTTTGTATTTATTGTTTATTATAACAGGCAGGGAGATGTCACATTCTCATACATACATCACTGGCAAACCTCATCCACCTAAAGCTGCTTCCAATGTAAGTAAAGAAAATATTGTATTAGAGATGCATTTGGTTTCAGTTTCTTTCAGAAGATTAAATTAGAAATTACACTGTTTAGTTCTTATTTGTGAATTTAGAATAAATGATATTTTCAAATACTTTTGCAACAAAAATATCATCCCAGAGATACAATTCTCTATGCCATAGCAGAAAGGAGAATGACATTAATTTTAACTGCAAGCTTAGGAGTGGAACTTTAAAACATTTTTTTTTCCAGTGTAGGTTAATATATCAAAATTTGATTATAATGGCATACAAATGTATCATATGAAATAGTTCCACTACCTGGGAAAATGTCCAAAGTCTTACTATCAGGAAAGCAAATTATTTCCTGGACCTACCCACACCTCAGGGGAAATGTTACTCAGAGATCATTTGCATAAATGTCATTTCTATAGCTCCTTGAATCCTCTCTAAAAAAAAAATATTTTTCTATGGCATTTACTCATCTCAAAAAAAATCAATATTGAACTAGATATCCACCATCAGGAGGAAAAATAATAGCTTTTATCTATTTTCTGACTAAATCAGAACTCAGCCAGTCAAGGAGCAAGAATCAACAACCACCTTAACCACAGACTTCTCAAATTAGGCAATTACAAAACACCCACAAGAAACTCTGAGATAAAGAGCTTTCTATATGCAAAAAAGATACATATAATAAAATCAAAGTGACCGAATAGGTATGAGAAAGCAGCTTTTAAGGTCCCCCCTGGACTCCTCTCTTCTCTAGGCTGAACAATCCCAGCTCCCTCAGCCTATCCTTTTAGCAGAAGTGTTCCAACCCTTCAATAATCTTTGTGGCCCTCCTCTGGGCTCACTCCAACAGTTCTGTGTTGTTCTTATTATGGGGACACCAGAACTGGATGCAGCATTTGAGGTGGAGTCTCACAAGAGCAAAGGGGTAGAATCCCCTCTCTTGCCTGGCTGGCCACATTCCTCTTGATGCAGCCCAGCACATGGCTGCCTTCTGGGCTGCATGAGAGCACTACCAGCTCATGGTGAGTTCCTTCTCAATCAACAGCCCAAAGTCTCTTTCTTCAGAGCCACTCTGGACCCACACTGTACCAGCCTGGATTGTGCCTGGGATTGGCCCAGCCCAGAGGCAGGACCTTATACTTTGACTTGTTGAACCTCATGCAGCTGGCACTGGCTCACTTCCCAAGCAAAGTTAACTGGAAGGACTACTCCTTATTAACTTTTTTCCTTTAAGCCACACTGATGCTGTGATAAAACTGTCATAATTTGGACTGGTTCAATCCACTGAGATGGCCATTACAGGGAAACAAATAAATCTCTTTTCCAGGACTATGAGATGGAGCTTTCTTGAATCCCTTTTCCTCAGTGGCAATCCGGGGTTTGTGGTACAATACAAGCTAATGGAATTAATTTGTTTTGATCATTTATTTGAATAAATGTTTTTTTTTCCTAACCAGTAAACAACAAAAGTATTAACAATGAAAATTGTCATTACTTTTACTATTCACTGTGGTTGTATTGTATTTCTAATCTGTTTCTAATGCATGGTTAGAGATCTGGGAGACATACTGATGAGTACTGAAAAAAATTCTAACTAAGCATTTTCATTCTTCCAAGAAAATGCAGTGATCATAGAAAAATAAATTAATTAATGAAGTAGGAAACCAAAAGAATACTGATGAAACTGTCTGTTCCCAAAATTTTTGGGCTTTGATGCATTGAGAATTCATTTTACAATATCACTGACTTCCAGTAACGTAAAACAATAATATGAAATAGTTGAATTTTAAATGCTTATATGGACAAAACTGCGACATCTTTTAACAAAGTCAACAAAAAGAATTTAAAAATTATAGTCCAAAATCCACCTTTCATCATTTCTTTGTTTTTCTTACCTTTTCTTTTTTTTTTTTTTTCCCTAAATTAATATTATGCAGGTTTTGTCGCTGAAAAAAACCCCATGCATTGGTGGGCCTAGGACCATTACAGCAGTCATTAAGGTGCCATAGAAGCAAAAATGTGAGCCACTGCAAAGAATCCCTCAACATTAATTCCAAATACCACTATGTCCTTGCTTAGGAAATCAGAGGCAGCCACACACAATGCGCTCTTCACCTCAGATTTTGGTTTGAGCGGCTCCTTGGCCCTTGCTTTGATGGACTTGGGTCAGACCAGAGATCAGAGTGCTACCGTCACATAGCTGTTTCACATCCTTGCATTTACAGAGCAGATTGTATCAGCTTATTCCAGGTCACAAGTAGGCAAGTGGACTTGCTCTTGAAGATAGTGATAACCTGTTGTAAAGTCATGGAAGAGTTTTGACCTTAGCTCTTATAGACATTCCCTGATGAACTGAGTCAGGCTACACTTACGCCCAGTGTCCATTTCAAGTGCATATTTTGCTTGCTATAGAGTGTATTACATTATAGCTGTTATAGCTATTAAATGTTTTCCTAGTGGAAGATAATAGTTTCACTGAAAATGCCTTTGCCTTTTAAAACATTTTAAACAAGGAGAAAATTGGGTAGTTATATATAAAAATACTTTTCATTTATAGTTCCTTCCTCCCATCCTTCCCTCCTTCCTTCCCTCTTCCCACATACCTCCTGCCTCCCTGCTTCTATTTTACTAAACATTTTACTATTTGGATATAAGAAAAACTAATTGTCATTACTGTCTGTGTAATTTCTCCTTTCCCTAATCAACTGACTTTGAGAGAAACTGTTACAGGTCCTTTCCCTACTGAACTGCCCCTGCCTTCTGTGCAGCTGTGATGCCATAAACTAGGTCTACTTCAATAATATTCATTGGAGAATTAGCAAATGACCAGGTTTTTCAATTGACAGCACTCAGATGGAGTTTGAAACCAGAAACCCTTACAGGTCTTTCAGAAGAATGACAACTAACTTTTGGATGCTCACCTTGGAATATTTTTAAGGAGGAATGTCTGGAAACCATAAATCTTTAAAAAGTGAGCCTAGATGTCCTGGTTTTCAGTCTTGCTCTGACAGATCGTGCTTGTGCTATTGCCTCTTTATGCTGAATCTCAAATAGTTTAGAAAACAGTTAGTGAAAGATTCACCATATGAGCCCAGTCAAATGAACTCCATCCAAATAAACCAAAACTTGGCTTGAAACTAGCACAAAAATGACAGAAGAAGATTTTTTACCTGATTTTGTCACACTTTGTCCTTACAAAGTTTTTGTTACTGTAAAACAGTTAGCAGCCGGAGCTTATTTAGGAGGCAGTGTGTTCTATGGGTGGTATTGCACATTGCATAGTTGAAGAACGGTCACTTCACGAGTCTCCTAGAGTAACCTCTCCTGGAACAGTTTTGTTTTTTCAGGAGACTTTTCATTGATTTAACATGTTTTCCTTTGCTACAGTTATACTTTGTACAAGCACTCATACTTCCTAAACCAAAGAAAGGAAGCCAGATTCCTATGCACTATAGCAGCATCCAAACCACCATCAAGTAACAAAATCATGTTACGTATTTCTGTGTTCTGCTGAGTATTTTAATATTCAATACAAAAAAAGGGCACAAATTATCAACTCCACTGCTCTGTACTCTGTGACTTGGTAAACTGAGACACTCCTCAGAAAATGGAAGCTATTATATCTGTAAATACTTGCAGCCAAATTTAGGAATACCATGAACATTCTGAAGTCTGACTTTGCAAATCAGATTTTCTTCCTTTCCCTGCCCCTTCCTTTCACTTTCTTCCTTCTCTCCTTTTGTTACAAAAAAGTTATTTGGAAAGATTAGCCAGTCTGTGGATAGCACTGAGCTGATTTAAATGAAATTTTACAGCAAATTACCTTCAGGATGACCAGTTTCATACAACTTTTAAGAATAATTTTGTTCCACTTTATTGCTAAAAAATGAAAGTTCTTTTCCAGCACACAGACCCCACAATAGCCCCGTGTTTTACTTCTCTTAGATTCCACCTCCATTTTACATGTAGAAAGAGTCTCACCTATTATTTCTGTCTCATTGTAGCTTTATTTTCTTAGGATTTTATTGGCACTTCCCAGGGCCACAACTTAAAACAAAATAGTGATGTTTCATTTGGATGAGGTTCCAAGTAGATGAATTTAAATGTCATATAATTGGTCAACAAAATAAAGCAGGACAGAGAGAAATCTGAATGTATTTAATCACAGGGCACTGTCATGCTGTTGCAGAAAGTCATAAACAGCAGATTCCAAGCTAAGAACACTGTGCCAGACATTTGTATCTGGGACAGGACTGTACGTTCCGCCAGTGTGCTGCAACAGGGAGAGTATTAACACAAGGAGTTCAGTACAAGCAGAAAAACCTTTAAAAAATGAAAAGGTCAGGGCAGTGGGGTGGAAATTGACTGGAGAGTGTTGTGTAGTGGGAGAATAAGAAAGGATTATGTCTTCTAATCTGCAACAACACTGAGTAAAACTATTTCCTACACAATCCATTCTGAAAAGAAGTAATTCCCAAGAGACAACTTCCTCCCCCATCATACTTAAAATACATAATTTTGAGTGGCAGACAACAAAATTTACTACAATGATCATATATCTTCCACACTGACAACAAGGTCAAACTGAGAGCTGTATAAGCAGCGTGCACCCATCATATTACCAGAAGTTTTGCTAAGTACAGGAAGGAAATTATATTTCTTTGATGTTACTTTTCATTCTCAACCCCAGGACTTGGATGAAAAAAGGACTGTAATAATATTTTAGCCTGCTTCTAGGGATTCAAACCCAGATCTCTCAATAGAATGCTGTGATTCAGGGAAGGAAGCATACTCCACATGCCTACTGCTGAAACTACTCCATGATTCACTGGTGGAGGTAGAAGAGGTTGGAGAGGCAGATGGGAAACAGATTGTATTCCCATGGTGAGGCATTAACCTTGGAAAAACACAGTCCCTCTGCTAATGTTTGTGCTATTGCAGGGTGCGGGTGGAATGCACATCTCCTTCCAGGCTGCAGTCCCAACATCTGGGATCACAGCCGAGATCAGGTCAGTACTACAACTATGAAAATTTTGTACCAAGTTAAAATATCAGGTCTTGCATCTTAAATGCCAAATAGAGAGTCACACTTTCTTGAATGCTGTCTGGCTTTGGGTTTGTTTTGGTCTTTCACTTTCAGCAGGTAGGATGACGTCTGTTCTAAACATTTTCTTTACCATACAAACTGTCAGAGGATTTGCACCCCTGTGCGCTGAGCAGATGGAGAAACCTTGTTCTGTGATCTTCCAGAGATGAAGCAAGAGTGCAGATGCAACTCTGTGCTAAATGCAAGATTTGGGCCACCTTCCTTTCTTCATGCAGTGACCAGTCTGTGTGTTTCATTCAGGATTTTGTCTCATATGGGAGCCACACTAACACTCTTCAAGACAGCAACCTACCTAACTTGCAGATGCCTATATTTGCACCCTACACCTTATAACAGAATCTCAGAATAGCTTAGGTTTGGAAGGGACTTTGAAGATCATCTACTCCAACCTCCCCACCGTGAGCAGGGACACCTCTCAGCTGGACTTGGCTGCTCAAGGCCTCATCCAGCCTGTCCTTGTGCTTTAATTCAACATGGCACTTATGAAATTCCTGACTAAACAGCTCATGTGTCATGAACTTTATTTTTCTTAATCTGCAGGTTTTCGTGGGCTCATTTTTACTTCTGAAGTTCATCTTAATTCTAGCTCTGTAACAGAACTTCCCCTCTCTTGAGCTGCTTGTGCTGTTATTCTGGTCTTCAGCCAATTCGTAGTCAAATATGCTCAAATTTATGCAGGTGGCTTAAAATCTATTTAAATTAGTAAATGAATGAAAAGTAAAGCAAAATCAACAGACACTTCCCTTTAGCATACAACATATTTTCTGTTATCAGACTGTTTAAATTATAGAATGTCTGGTCTATGTCTTCTTCTATTTGTTGAGCAGCACTTAGATCAAGTAAACAGGGGCATTCAGTAAAAAGTAATCTAAACAGAGTACTTCTTGATTTATTTCAAAACTACAAATTAGAATAAAGACAAGTCTATACTTTCTTAAATCTCTGTTTGGGCTGGTAAACAACAAGTTTGTGGGCTTCTTCTTTCAATTACAGTTGCATAATGGTTTTGCATTCTGATGACCATGCACTAATTGCTCTGGTCTAATGCCCATCTAGATTTCTTGTAGCAATTCCTCTAAGAAGTTTGATTTTTACTTTTTCTATCTTATTTCAGAAATCTGCTATACATTTTGTCTATGCAAAAAACCTGCATTTTTTTCTAAGGTGATAGTCTTACTCCAAACTTCTACAGAAATGCCTTAAGGGCTATTTAATATAATCCTATCTTTTCAATGGCTCAGATTAAGATTTTTGGCTGTGAAAATTTTTCTTACCAAAACTCTGTTGTCTCATATGACCAAAATTCCAAGTAGATGAAAACTATCATTCACTAACATGAAGAAGAATACAAATACTAAAACTAATGGCAAATCAGCTGTCTTTTGTGACCATTTCAAATTCACCTGGTCAGAAAACTGCCTGCTAAAACACAGAGTGGATCATAGAATCACAGACTCATAGAATGCTTTGGGTAAGAAGGGACCTCCAAAGGTCATCTAATCCAAACCCTCGAAAATCAGCAGGGCATCCTCCACTAGATCAGAACCTTGTTCAGCCTCATCTTGAATATATCCAGGTATGGGGCCTCAGCTAACATGGGCAACCTGTGCCGGTGTTCCACCACTGTGACCGTTTGAGGCTGTGTCTTTAAGGAAGGGGCACACTGGCTAAATGTTTATAAAATATTTTGTATTCTAAACAAATTTCATTGGCGAATTGAGGGGGAGGTGATGGTCTTAGACCCAGGGGAGCTGGGACTTTCCTTCAGTTTTCCTTTCTCCGCTCTCCCTTTCAGCTGGACTGCTTCTGGGCTTCTGCCCAACTAACAGATAAGAGATACCAACTCCTGTACCAGGCCTTCTTTTTTTCCTGCCCTGCTAACCACCCTTTCTCTCTTTTTCTACCTCTTTGGGGGAGAAGGGAGGTAGGGGGGTGAGAGGGGCAGAGGGGGAAGCCCCCTCTGTTGGGGGTCTGGTTTCTGATTGTGTTTATTTGCTGTATATTCTTGTATATATTGTAAAATACCTGTATTTGTGGTGTTACATATAATCTGCTTCCTATATATGCTTGCAAATATAGCCTGCTTTCTCCGACTGGCCTAGCTGTGGTTTCCTACTCAGTGGGGGAGGGAAAGCGGAGCCTTTCCTTTCAACCCACCACAACCACTCTCATGTTAAAGAACTTGTTCCTAACATCTAATCTAAATCTACTCTTCTCACTTTCAAACCATTGCCCCTCATCTTATCACTACAGGCCTTTGGAAAATGTCCTTCTGCAGCCTTCTTGTAGGCCCCCTTCAGGAACTGGAGGGGTGCCGTTAGGTCTCCCCAGAGACTTCTTTTCTCCAGGCTAAACAACCCCATCTAATCCAGGGTTTAAAAAATCGATCCAAATAAATTGAAAAAAAAAAATCCTTACAATTTATAGGCACATGTTTATAATACATGTTTACATGCCATCTTGCTATTGTTTCATTTTCATCTTATAAATTCTGGGATATCCTGTATCACTCACATATAACTCTAAAAGTGGTGGTTGTTGCCTAGGATTTTCAGGGTAAACAATTCTTTATCTATGCAGTGTTTTTCCCTGTTGTACACACCCTGTAACTTAACTATATCCCAAACATGCTGCAGTCACTTAAAGACCATGTCTCAAATATCATTCAACAACTTTTTGGGCTTGAAAAGTATACATCTGTAAATCTGAGTCAGAATCATTTTTCACTTATTTTATTTGGACAGTAGGGAAGACAGCATAGTGACAAATATGTAATGTTGCCCTTCCTGACCTCAGCAGTCAGTGGGAATTTTCTCTCTGACTCCAGAGTCAAAATTTTGACCTGGATTAAGTCCAGCCTTTGAAGAGAAAAGGGTTGAGCAGCACCTGCAGTCCCTTTTGAAAAACTGAATGTACTAAGATATGGGGAAAATAAGTATTCTTTCCCACAAATAAAAGCTCTTCTCTGACATTTTTCTTTAGCCACCCTTAGGATTCAAGTGGGGGAAAAAAAAAAAAAAAAAAGACACCTGAATAAGCCTCCAAACAATGGAAGGAATCAGATACTTAAATAGCCATATCAGCCTGGGTTGTTATGCTTCATTTTGCACCATGGCTGAGAGATGCCACTTATCATTCTGGCGAATTATGAGCTCCTAAAACAAAGTGAGGCACCTTTTCTGCAATATTTTCTTCGTCTTTGTTTTTTCCTGAAAGAAGTCACCATGATGTAGACAGCACAGTTATGTAACTGTGACCCTGCCCATGGCAGAGGGGTGGGAATTAGGTGATCTTTAAAGTCCTTTCCAACCCAAGCCATCCTATGAGATATGCCAACAAAGCCCACAGATGTTAGTGGCTGTGATTTCAGCCTATTCCCATGTGTAGGATATATCACCAAAAGGTGGTCCACAGAAGGGCAGTGAAGCTGGTGAAGGGTCTGGAGAACAGGTCTTACAAGGAGCAGCTGAGGCAACTGGAGTTCTTTAGTCTGGAGAAAAGGAGACTGAGGGGAGATCTCACTGCTCTCTATAACTGCCTGAAAAGAAGTTGCAGTGAGGTGGGTGTTGGTCTTTTCTTTCTAGTAATAAGTGATAGGACAATAGGAAATGGCCTTGAGTTGCATCAGGGGAGGTTTAGATTCCATATTAGAAGAAAATTCTTCACTGAGAGGGTTATCAAACACTGGAATAGACTCCCAGGGGGTGGTTCAATCCTCACCCCTGGAGGTGTTTAAAGATACATAGATGTGATACTAAAAGACATGGTTTAGCACCAGACTTGGTAGAGTTGGATACTGGTTGGACATGATGAGCTTAAAGGCCTTTTCCAACTGAAGAGATTTGATGATTCCATATATGGATATACACACACCCATATTTGAAACTATTTTAAAATACACATATATTTGCTTATGCAGGATAGTGCAAATACTGTTGTATAAAACAATACCATAGAATGGTTTGGATGGGACCTTTAAGATCATGTAGTTCCAACATCCCTGCCATGGGCAGGGACACCTTCCACTAGACCAGGTGCTCAAGGCCTCATTCAACCTGGTCTTGAACAGTTCCAGTGAGGGGGCATTCACAACTTCCCTGGGCAACCTGTCCCAGTGTCTCACCACACTGACTGTAAACTTCTATATCTAAGTATATATATGTAAACTATATTCAAGCTATGAGTACTATGTGGTTGAACAGGAGAACCTTTTCTGCAGAGGACAAAGCAAGGGCCTGGAGCAATTGTCTGTCTTCCCTTAGCACACATTACAGACAAATTAATCTGTTTACTAACACCAATGTGTGGCTTGAATTCAGAATATTATTTAACAAGTCAAACCACAGGCTGGAAATGGAATATTGTTTTCTAAGCACACTCCTACAGAACTGAATAATTTCACTTTTAAATTTATTTAAATTCCCTTTTCCAAAGCTTAACTTATCCCTACTCTGACCCAACTCAGTACTTACAGATGTGCAGTGTGAATGAGACACAGAACCTCCACCAACTCATTCAAAATTTAAACTTTAATCACCTCACAGTACAAAACCATTTAAGCAATATTTGCAACATTTTATTTCTCCCTTATATTGTTACAGGCATACTATGCATGTCCATTACCTTAGAAGGAGGCTAAAGACAACATTGTCCATACTCCAGCTGGGTGAACAAAACGTTTTTTCTACATCTTAGAACAGCTCTGCTGTTGTGGAAAGTATTTCCTCTGACACTCGCAGAATCCATGAATGCTATGTTGACACTTTTCTACACAGGGAAAACACAGGAAATGTATCTTTTGTATTGGTATTCCAGTTTTTTTTCTCAAGTAGACAATGAAACTTGTCACAAAATGCGTCTGTATGGTTTCCAATAATCTACTGTGGCTGGGATTTGCATTATTCTGCCAACAGGCACTCTGGCTGCAAAACCATGTGTGCCATGTCCATACAACAGGCACCTAGAAGAGAGCTGCTGTTTTGCTGTAACAGCTCACATAATCTTGAAAACATTCAACCCTTGTAGTCTGTTCCAGTGTTGGGGACCTCCAGCCTGAGGTCATGACTGAGAAGAGCTTCAAACAGGCTTTCCATATGCAACTGTCAAGGATGGAAATCCTATTACTTTTCTTGGGCTGTACCAAATATTTATTTTTTCACATCCTGGCATTTGGATATGTGGAGGAATTATTTTTTTCCTAATGCCTCTATTGTTTCCTTTCCTTTGAGCAAAAAACAGAACTTGTGTTTGTCTCGCCCTTCACTGCCAAGTTTATAGGCAGCTTTTGTGGTATTGTATGGACGACTGAACAAATAATGTTTAGTGTAAAATAATCACTTTGTTCCTGAAGCAACAGATATTTTTGACTCTTCTTCACCTTCTTAACCCCTGGTTCATAAGCACACCTTTTTGAGGTCTGGAAACTACTTACTTCTCTCACATTCTAGTTGCTCAGACAGAATTGGGAAGGTCTTCCATCTGGCATTGAGCCTACAGTTTTCCCAACTGCTTTCACATTAAGCTCAGCATGAATACTCTTCTCCTTTAACATGTTTTCACATCTTTCATTAATTTTATTGGAAGACAAAAAAAAAAATCTAAGAATTTGGAATTGAGATTCAGATGAAAAAAATAGAGTTTAGGTTCATTTTGGTTTTACATCCAAACTTCTCTGTATTTGAATTTAAATTGAGAAAGATGATCTACTATAGCTTTTAGTTAGAACAGGGCAATTAGATTATCCATTCAAACAGATTCCTATATTTAAAGGGGGGAAAGGAAAGTTAGGTTTTGGTTCTGGAACTCTTTGAATAAAGCAGATATATGATCAGACCAAAGAAACTGAAAATCTGGAACTTAGGCTTCAATGTTATATTTTTTATTCCAACACTTGAACATTTAGCACAAAACACAGTTCCACAGATTGTAGATACACAGGCTACAAATGGTATTCCTAAACTTCATTGCTTCAAAGATTTAGGAAGCCCCAAGAGTGGAGTATGAGAGACAGCCTACTCTGGATTCCCTCTACTACATAGTTTTGCAATATTGCTCATCACTTGTTAGGGTTTTCAGGAGACAACCTCACAGCTATATTCTTTACTTTTTTTATATCAAGCAAAAAAAAAAAATTGAGTCCTCTAATATAGAATTTCACAAAATATGGATTAAAATTTGTATCTGAACTTGAATATTATGGGAATCATTGATGCAAAGGAAGCTTACTTGTTCTTACTTTACAAATTGCAAACAAAATAGACACCTTCAGAGAAGTGAAAGTGAAAAATAGTCACTGGAAAGTGAAAAATCATCACTGGAAATCCAACAGCATAATGAACAGAGTAATGGAAGTGTAATAACTTCAAATTATATTCAGTTATTATTTGGTCACTCAAATCCAAGACTGAATATTTTAAAATTTGTTTAGTTCTGACTTTTTGTTATCAGAAATAAAATAATTTTCTTGCAATCTCCCATGTATTAAAATTAATGAATATTTACAGCTTTGTGATTTCTAATGACATGGGGAAAAAACCCAAACAATTAATGGTCCATTCAAACATCATTCCTTCTTCTTTATTTCCAAACCAATTAAAATTCATAAAAGCTTGTAATGATCTCAATTTCCTTTAAAAGAGATAATTTTCCTTCTTTCCACCATTGAAAGTTCCATAAGAAAATAACTGGGAAAACAGCGCTGCCAGATCATGGTGAGCTTCTCAGTAATCAATACCCCCAAGTCTCTTTCTTCAGAGCTACTCTCAAGCCACTCTGCACCTAGCCTGGATTTGGGCCATCCCAGATGCAGGACCTTGAGCTTAAAATGAATCCCATTCAGACTACCTGCATGACTTATATCATCTGTATTGGCTTCTGTGTCACTGTAGCAAGACTGAGCCTGCTAACAGTGATAGTTCTAAAATCTCCACATTGTTTATACATATTTTGGGCTGCAGAGCAATTTCCAGCACAGCAGTATAGTTTAAATCAGCTTCACTTTGAATATTTCTTCTTTATCAGATGAAACTTGATCTCCAAGATATTCCACTAACTTCAGTGAGGACATCACCCATAGCTCTCCAGTGTGGTTTCTTAATGTATTTCAGTTGAACCATAGCTAGCAAAAGCTACGAAGAAAAAGTATACGTAAGTTTCAGCTGACTGTGAGCAAGTTTCAAAATCAACCATCCCAAGTTTTAGGTAGTTTAAACAGAGCAACGTTAATACTCCCACACTCTCGGAATAACATCTTTCCCTCCAAATAGATTGAGCAATGCCTGCTCTCCCTCCTTTAAATTAAGTCTGAAACAGCATTATTTTATAAAATGAGGGGAGGGAGGGGAAGCTTGGCTGAACTAAATATTTCACTTGGATCTTTACTACAGGATGACCATGAGCCAGCAATGTGCCCTTGTGGCCAAGAAGGCCAACAGCCTGCTGGGGGGTGGTTTGTAGGTTGAGAGAGGTTCTCCTGCTTCTCTATTCTGCCCCTGGTGAGGCTTTACCTGGAATATTTTGTCCAGTTCTGGAGCCCTCAGTTCAAGAAGGGCCTTAGGGAACTGCTTGAAAGAGTCCAGCACAGAGTCACAAAGATGCTGAAGGCAGTGGAACATCTCCCTTCTGAGGAAAGGCTGAGGAAGTTGGGTGTGTGTAGCTTGGAGGAGTGTGAGGGGTGATCTCGTTCATGTTTATAAACAGGTGAAGGGCAGCCAGGCTCTGCTCAGTGATGTCCAATGATAGGAGAAGGGACAATGGGTACAACCTGGAGCTCAGGAGGTTCCAGGTGAACATAAGGAAAAACTTTTTCACTGTGAGGGTGACAGAGCCCTGGAACAATCTGCCCAGTGAAGCACCTCAAGAAAGTCAGAAGCATAAAGGATAAGGGATTGTTCTGCAAGACTGAAAATCCCTGTTCAAATTTCTTTAGGAAAGTGGAAGTACCTAGGAGTTGCAGATGAATGACTTGTCCAGACTACAAAAGAGAGAGCATGCAAAACACTGCCTCCATCACTCCTCTGCCAAACCTGGCCCTAGCATTTGCCAGAAGAAAAGAGTTTAGTAAACTTGAGGTTTGAATAGCTTCAGGAATAATGGCACCACATTTTTCAAGGAATAAAGTATTTACAGATACACAGATGTGTGTTCACACTTCTACATACTGTTTCCAGCTTTTGTTTGACATTCAGTTGCTGAAATGTGCTACTTCTTAGGCAGATACTTGAGATCTGATGCAAGTTTGTTGACGACACTAAGCTGTGTGGTGTAGCAGACCCACTGGAGGGAAGGGATTCCATCCAGAGAAACCTTGACTGGCTGGAGAGGTGGCCCATGACAACCTCATGAGGTTCAACAAGACCAAATGCAAGGTGCTGCATCTGGGTCAGCGCAAATGCAAGCGCCGATATAGGCTGGGCAGTGACTGGCTTGAGAGCAGCCCTGAAGAAAAGGACCTGGGGGTGATGGTGGATGAGAAGCTCAACATGAGCCACCAGTGTGCACTTGCAGCCCAGAAAGCCAATCACATCCTGGGTTGCATCAAGAGAAGCACAGCCAGCAGGTTGAGGCAGGTGATTCTCCCCCTCTACTCCACTCTGGTGAGACCCCACCTGGAGTACTGTATCCAGTTCTGGAGCCTTTATTACAGGAAGGATCTGAACATGCTGGAACATGTCCAGAGAAGGGCCATGAGGATGATTAGAGGGCTGGAGCACCTCAGGACAGACTGAGGGATTTGGGGCTATACAGTCTGGAGAAGAGAAGGCTCTGAGGAGACCTAATTGTGGCCTTCCAGTATTTTAAGGGGACCTACAAGAAAGTTGGTGAGGGACTTTTTGGGGTGTCAGGTAATGATAGGACTAGGGGAAATGTAAAAAAATAGAAATGGGTAGATTCAGATTGGATGATAGAAGTTCTTCCCCATGAGGGTGGTGAGACACTGGCACAGGTTGCCCAGGGAGGTGGTAGAAACCTCATCCCTGGAGATCTTTAAGGCCAGGCTAGATGTGGCTCTGAGCAGCCTAAGTTAGTGTGAGGTGGCCCTGCCTATGGCATAGGGGGGGTTGGAAGTAGATGATCCTTGAGGGCCCTTCCAACCCTAACAACTCTATGATTAAACAGCTCCCACTCCACCACCACTTTTACAGCCAACCCAGAGCTGGGGGCAAGACCCTCACCAGCCAAGATAGCACACAGAGGAGCTCAGCCCCAGTGAGGAGACCCAGCCAGCATCCGTGGATGATATTGGAGTAGTCATCAATCACTGCCCTACCTAACCGGGGGGCCACCAGGCCCCCCGGCCTTTGTTGTCACCACCACCATCACCCAGTGTGCACCATGGGCACTCACCAGTGATGAGAGGAGGATCCCTCAGCCCAGATGGGCTTAGCTTAGGGCTTGGCCCTTTCCTGGGGGGGATTAAAAAGGAGAGTGGGTGGGGAGGGCCAAGTGGCCACACCTGGGGTGGGAGGAGACTCCAACAGAGCCCAGGTGCCCTGGGATTTGAAGGGAAAAAAGGGCAAAATGGGGTAGGTGGGGTGGAAAAGGGGCAGATATGGTGGGAAAGGGGGGAGTGGTGGTGGTGGTGAAAGAAGGGGATTTTAAAATAACTTTATCTTCCATAAATCTTTCATAATGCACAACTGCATTTCATGGTTTGCTTTGCCTCTGTACAAAAAGAACAAACCCATCAATACTTCATATAATAAAGCACAATGGTGGCTATTACAATGAAATCTTTCCATAATTATACTTTTGCTTGTTGGGAAAATCTGTGCTTTTCAGAACAAGATAACAAGATTTAACAAACAAACAAACAAAAAAAAGTTCTGCAAGAGTGAATACCAGCAGACAACACCAGGATGATTAAGGGACTGGAGCATATGCCCTATGAGGCGAGGCTGAGAGCCCTGGGGCTTTTTATTCTGGAGAGGAGAAGACTGAGAGGGGATTTAATAAATGTTTATACATATCTGAAGGCTGGGTGTCAAGAGGGAGTAGACAGGCTCTGCTCAGTTGTACCCTATGATAGACAAGAGATAATGGATATAAACTACAGCACAGGAAGTTCCACCTCAACATGATGAGGAACGTCTTCACTGTGAGGGTCACAGAGTACTGGAGCAGGCTGCCCAGAGAGGTTGTGGAGTCTCCTCTGGAGACTTTCTGGATCGATCTGGATGCATCTCTGTGCAACCTGCGCTAGATTCCATGGTCCTGCTCTGGCAGGGGTGTTGGACTTGATGATCTTGAAGGGTCCCTTCCAACCCCTAACATCCCATGATCCTATGATCCAATTCTTCCCTTGAGACCTGTATTTCACAGAACATCAGTTTTTGGCTGGGCCAAATGAAATTTCAGAGATTCAGTTCTTCTGAACTTTAGAGTTTCCTTTTTAAATACAGGTAGCTAGAATGGAATAATCTGAATTAAATGTGTTATTTACAATGCCATCTTAAGTATATTACTGCTGCACTTAACTGTGCTAAATGCTTCTGCCAGGCAGCAATCTATTATTCCCCAAGCCAGATGAAGCAGACTGCTTTGTGAACATGCTCATACTTCCCTTAAAGCACACTGATGAAACCACATTACACAGCACTGGAGAGACACTCATCTTTCTGGCCCCATATGTTCCTTCTGTTCTCTCAATACATAGTTACTATACATGTGTTTTTTTCAGTGAACAGTTTGTGAAATTACATTAGAGTTGTCTTGATGGAAGCATGTGGGGATGGAGGCTTGCTGGACAGTATGGAAACACTATGTAGCATAAAGGGAGACAAATCTGGTGCATTTTCAACTGCAACTGGAGCAGCCCTTGAATGTGTTCTCTTCAGAATAAAGAAGGAAAATTAACTTAAAGCCTTACAGACTTAGATAAATTTCCTGCCCCAAATCATAACTTTGAGGGGAATTACTTTGGTTTTTCTGGGTATTGTGGATCAAGATAGGTCATTCTTTCAACTTTATTTAGGATGATATACAGATGATGCACATTTTTGCTACTTTTCTTTTTTTGTAACACAAAATTAATACACAACTTCACAAATCTTATACAAATTCACATTCTTCCTCATATCACTCCTCATATGTCTTTGAACAAGATCTCATCTGACTATTCTCTGGCACTCATAGGTGCTATTGATATAACTATGCTACAGTTAGTTTCTCGTTCTAACAGGGTGCTTTTGTCTGACAGCTATTCTTTATAGGTTTATTAATCTCAGAAGGCGGCTTGATTACAGCACCAGAGAACATAGTGTATACACCCACCTGAAGTACAGCTGTTGACACTCTGAATAAGCTGAAGGAACCTAATGAAATTTGTCTGTTCTAAGTTATGATCAGTTAAAGGCAAAACTAATATCAAATGAAATCAAACACAGACAAATTTCCATTGGTTAAATGGAAGCACAAATAGTCTGTAATGTCTCTTTTAGCCATTCTAGGGCTAGCTGGACACCCTACTGCTTGATTTTTAAATAGCAAGGGGGGGAAAAGTATCTATAGGAAGCTTCACTTAATTTCTTTCTTTCTCTTTTTTTTTTTTTTTCCTTTGTGCAACAGTGGGATAAAAATGTAGACACAGATTGGAAGAACACCCATATACATCCTATGGAGAGTTTTTTCAGGAGAGACCCAACCCTCATCCAATTTCTTAAACTATGAAGATGCATGAGTGTTTCATTGCACCTCAGAGATAACAGCAGAGTATCAGCAGAGCTCAGCAGGTTTGGTACAGCATTATGCTAACACAGCCAGCTCACTGACAGATGATAGCTGGCTCACATCCACCTACCCTGGAGTACAGACAAAACAAGTTCAAGTCTATCTGCACGTGTTCATAAAACCAAACACACAGCTGCATGGCCTAAAAGAGGAAGGGAGTGGCTCAGGCTAAAAGCTCACCCCACTTCCTACACATTCACTGCCTAAAAAAGGAAACGAAGCTGAATATTTTGGGGGAAAAAAAGCCAAACCAAACCAAAACACCCAAAACCAGCTCTGGCTCAGCTTGTTTGATGACACAATATGTAGAGAGTTGTGCAAGAAGTTTGCCTTTCAGAGATGTATGGAACTACACTTCCCCATGCAGAGAGTCAGTACTAAAGGGCACAGTTAATCCTTTAGCGTACGATTCTTACATTAGCCTTTGAGCCTCTGTTAGGTCAGCCAGCTGTGAAAAAGAGAATACTTGGCAGGAGGGGAAAAGAAAAGCAAAGCAATGTGCATGTGTATTTGGTTCATATTTATTTCTCCTATATGAACATTACAACTTTATTTCTTTCAGGTAGGAAGGAAAATCTGATATCTATTTAGCTTTGTCTGTCTTATTTTGGTGAATTCATTTTTATTCATTGTAATGGAAGAATTTATAATAAACATGTTTTTGATATGTTTTTCAGGTCAGCTGCTTGGTTTCAGCTTTTAATTTTCCATCCAATTTAAACTAAATTAGTAGGAAAACAATTAAACAAAAAAGCAAAACCAAAACCAAAACAAGAAAGAAACAAAACAAAATCAAAACAAACCTTGATAACACCAAGAGAAAGACAAACAAAATATTGTAGGAATCATATACTAATTCATTCTTGCTTGGATCATGTAAAAGCTATGCTAGCTTTGCATAGAAAGTTCATTAAGATCAATTTTCAAAGGACAAAATATTACCAGAAGAACCTAATGTTTATCAAAGCATGTATAACTTTGTCATATATCTTTGCAGTTCAAAAATCATTATGCAGGGAGACAGAACTACTAGAACAGTAGACATGATAAGGAGCAAATCTTAATGTTTCACTCTGATTCCATATTTAGCATTTCATAATACTGGTACAGAGAGACAGTAATCCCCTCCAGAACAAAAAAAGCTAAATCCATGGTAGGAACCATCTGCTTTTCTAGTGGCATAGTAACTCTCTTGGATTCAGGTGAGATGCACAGTATATGTATGATAAACAAGGCTTATTTTACATGGCTTCTGCAACTGGAAAGATTAAAACAAACTTCTTATCATAGAATGGTTTAGGCTAGAAGGGACATCCAAAGGTCATCTAGTCCAAATCCCTGAAACTCAGCAGGGACATCCTCCACTAGATTGGGTTGCTCAGAACCCTGTTCAGCCTCATCTTGAATATGTCCAGGTATGGGGGCTCAACTAACATGGGCAACCCGTGCCAGTGTTCCACCACTCTCATGCTAAAGAACTTGTTCCTAACATCCAATCTAAATCTACTCTTCTCACATTTCAAACCATTGCCCCTCATCCTATCACTGCAGGCCTTTGGAAACTCCCTATGCAGCTTTCTTGTAGCCCTTCAGATACTGGAGGGCTGCTCTTAGGTCTCCCCAGAGCCTTCTCTTCTCCAGGCTGAAGAACCCCAGCTCCCTCAGCCTGTCCTCATAGCAGAGGTGTCTAGGTATATGTTATTTTACAACACTAAAAGTCTCCAGGGAGACCTACTAGCAGCCTTCCAGTACCTGATGGGGCCTACAAGAAGGCTGCAGAGGGACTGTTTCAAAAAAACTGTAGTGATAGGGCAATGGCTTAAAATTAGGGGAGATTTAGTTTGAAAAGAGGAAGATGAGGAAAGACCTCATCGCTCTCTACAACTACCTGAAGGGACATTGTAGTTAGGTGGGTGCTGGTCTCTTCTCACGGGTAATTAGTGATAGAACAAGAGGGAATGGCCTCAAGCTGTGACTAGGTAAGTTTAGACTGGATATTAAGAAAAAAAAATTCACAGAAGGAGTGGTCAGGCATTGGAATGTGCTGCCCAGAGAGGTGGTTGAGTCACCACCCCTGGATGTCTTTAAAGGTCATTTGGATGTGGTGCTTGGGGATATGGTTTAGGGGGTGAACTTTGCAGAGTAGAGTTATCGGTTGGACCTGGTGGTCCTGAGGGTCTTTTCCAACCTGAATGCTTCTGTGATTTTGTGAGATTTAGCTTGGATATTAGGAATAAGTTCTATACCATGAGGATGGTGGAACACTGGGACAGGTTGATGCCCCATTCCTGGAGATATTCAAGGTCAGTCTCAACAAGGCTCTGAGCAACTTGATCTAGTGGAGGATGAACCTGCTGATTGCAGATGGGTTGACTGGATGACCTTTGGAGGTCCTTTCCAACCCAAACCATTCTAGGCTTTATAAATTGTGTAATCAATGCTATTTCTCTTTTATCACTCCTAGAAGAAAAAGCTTAAATAACCATTGAAGGCATGGAGCATATATGAAAGACTTCTTTCTCAGAACAGCATCTGTTTCTAGAGACAATTACTTAAGAAAAAAATAATTAGCAACTCACAATCTTGTGTAAAAGGGTAACAACAAATCTAAAAAGTCATTTGAAAGACACTGGTTGCATGAAGTGTTGCCTCTTGCTTTTTGTTATGTCTGTGATCATCAAGGCAGTTTTTGCCCCTTGCTTTGGGTTAAAATTTCAGTCAACTATTTTTTATTGTACATATCATACACACAATTATAATAAGCTCCAGACTTCTGACTTGGCAATAGTTTTCTAAACAACACAAAAAAAGACAACACCATTGCAAGACACTCAGTAAGTCTGGAATTATTTAGATTCAGCTCCTCCATTGAACTATTACAGGTTGTCTAGTTGGAGAACAACTACTGTGTTTTCTACCATGAACTCTGCATAATCAGGATTCTTTTCTCAGACACTTCTGTATTTTTACATTAGCTGTCCTCTGCAGCAGATTCTGACAACAATTTTATATGCTAACATAAATGATGCTTTGACTAATGCTTTTTCTTGGAAATTAGGCCAACTTGTACTTGGTCTTAAAGCTAAAGAAAATTAGCATATCTCTGATGAATCACATTGATATAAATACTGTGAGCAGAAGAGTGCTGGAGAGTATTTACGCTACCGCTAAAATGCAAAAAACAGCCAGGAATGAAATTGAAACAAGACCTACCAATTCCAAAAGAAAAGTCTTGAAAAATATTTTTTTGTATTCAACCATAAGGGTTTATGCTTTCTCTCAGAGTGTATTATAACTTATAGACACCTCAGTGATATTTTTTTATTCCTGTCCCTCCCTCCAATTGAATAATACCACACAAAGACTGAAGACTTATAGTTTATTTCAACGAGAAATTTTCCTTTCTGTGGTGCATTGATGCCACTAAGTAGCTCAAAGCAGCCTAGCAACGGTTAGTACACACTGTATGTGTGACAGAAACACCACATTCCAGCTCTTATGATTTCAATGATACGGCCATGAGAAAGAAAATGTGCCCAGATGACTGCTGAGTGATTCTAAACTGGCTGCTCACAGCTGGATCTGTCAAAAGAGCCAGAATATCCTCTGTTGTCTTGTCAGCTGCTATACAATAAGAGAACTCCATATCAGAACTGTTTCCATACCCTTAACCCTACCATTATCTTCCATGAGGGAGGCGGCACAGTAATTCAAACAAACTTTGTAGACTTAGCATATATTTACATATAATGAATCAGCAATTGCAAAGATTAGGGATTAGCTTTGATTAGTGCAATTGGTATGGCTGCAGGAGCACAACTCCAAGGACAAATTAAAAGAGAAGTCCTCTACCACAAGAACGGCATTTACGCAGAGCATGTCCCAGTAAAGTCATAGATACTGGGAAGCACAGCGTACCTCTGTGGGAGAAGCAGCATTCAAAGAGTTTCCAAGCACATCCTCAGCTATCAGAACTGTAGGGACAAGTCCATCCCTCTCTTCCATTGTGTGTTTTGTAGTCTGCTCAGAGGTGGATATACTGGTGTGAAGTATGTGGAGTGGCATACAAGCAGAGAGGTGGAGAGTCATCTACACAGATGGTGCTGTATGTACAATTCCTCAAATGCCAGAACATTTTTTCATTTGGTCCTCTGAAAAATACCCTGAGGATCTCTACTGCCTATTCCTTGATGAGGTTAAGGTAACTCAGTACATTAGCTTTTGGTCTTCCTCTGCTGGGAAGGGCCCAGGGCATCACTCTTATCACTCTCACTTATCATGTCTCTGGAAAGGGTAACACAAAAAGGGAATTAAGAGTCAGAAAGAAGATGTGATTTGCCCTAGACTTTTAGCAAACTCAGTATTCACTAATGACCCAGGAAAATGGACATGAAAGAATAATACAGAAATGTTAAGAATAAATTAATTAATAGGTTCCCAAGAAAGAGATTTGGTCCAGACTCCTTGTGCAATGGTGTATAAACATAATGGGATTAAATACTTAGAGTAGTCAAGGATCAAAGTCCAGGTTTATAACACAATTCTGGCAGGGATATGCAGAAACAAATCAATGTTTGGTGGCCTACATATGCCTAGGAGGAGGGTCCTGTCTCCCAGTGAAACCAGGGTATGTCCGAATATGGCTGAAAATCCCATTAAGTGACTTGGTGGCAGCTCTATGTGTTCACGCAGCTTTGGAAAATCTAACTTCCAGCTAAATCATCAATCCAAACCCAGGACATCACAGCTGAGAAAGGATTACAGTTCTTATCACAATTTCTACCTCACTCAGAAAAAAAAAAGGAAACAGCATAAATACAAAAAAGAAATTCAATAATTTGTAATGACACTCAGATTTTCACATTGATGGGTTAGATGCACACTGATGTACTATATACCAATACCAAAATAAAATTAAAAAAATGAAATATTGAAGTACTGAAGCACTTTTGATTGATATTAATATCAATATTACTATTAATATTAAACTTAGAAACATAGAATGACTTAGGTTGGGGTTGGAAGAGATCTGAGAGATCTCTACTCCAACCTCCCTGCCATGGGCAGGGATACCTCTCAACTACACTTGGCTGCTCAAGGCCTCATCCAACCTGACTTTGAACACCCCCAGGGAGGAGACATCCATGACCTCCTTCGGTAGACACCTCTAGACACCCTTATGAAAAGTCCTTCTCCAGCCTTCCTGTATGATCCCCTCAGGTACTGGAATGCAGCTCTAAGGTCATCCTGAAGTCTTCTCTTCTCCAGTCTGATCAACCCCAGCTCCTTCAGCTTATCCTCATAGTAGAAGAGTACCAGCCCTTGGATCATGTTTGTGTCCCTCCTCTGGACTCACTCCAACAGCTCTCTGTCCTCCTTATGCTGGGGACTAAAGAACTGGATGCAGTATTTAAGGTGGGGTCACACAAGAGCAAAGGGACAGAATCCCCCTCTTGCCCTGCTGGCCACACTCCTCTTGATACAGCACAGCACATGATTTGCCTTCTGAGCTGCATGAGTGCACTGCTGGCTCATGGTGAGCTTCTCATCAATCAATCCCCTCAAGTCTCCTTCAGAGCTAACCTCAAGTCACTGCACCCAGCCTGGATTTGTGCCTGGGATTGGCCTGACCCAGCTACATGACAAAGTACAACACAGGAACAGAAACCTATTGTGATCCTGTATACTATTATTAGAAGGAACAGCATGGCATTTTTCCAGTTAGGATTATCAGTGGAAAGTTGCAGGATAGATGTCACTGGTCTTTCCTATATGTGTCACAGACAGCATCCCAAGTGTTTACTGGATACAGAGTTTGGTTCTGTGTATATTCATTTACTCTTCAAAACTCCCAGGCCAAACAAAGAGGCGCCACTTACATCATAAACTCAGTGACTCATACCATAAAATCAGGCTTCCTCATTATTTGGACCTTGAACAACTGGCTTGACCCAAGATGTAACAACTATTTGCAGAGGGAAAGTAGCAGCAGTTTCCCTTAAGCATAAGCAGAGATGGTAATAACAGGCATCAACTCAAGCGGGTTAAGAAGGTCATGGTACCATTCACATTTTGTTTGACATGCGAGCTTTTGAAGTTCCGTGTCTCTGTTAAACAAATGCAATTATTGTACTAGGGCAGGAGGGGAGACAAAACCAGCAACCTTCATGAAAATACCAGCTAGTTAAGAGAGTTCAAAAATCTCACTCCTTTACCTTGGAAACTGTATTACTGGCTACAAATAAATATGCTGTCACAGGGAGAACACAATTCAGAACATGTTGCAAACAGATAAATATTCTTTAACTCAAGCAGGTATGAATGCTTCAGATACTTGATTTGATTTTTAATTACAATTTTTACTTAAAAATCCAATTTTATTTTGAATTGTTAAGGTCTTCATTGTTGACAAAACAAAGTTTTCAGCTGTTTCTCCCTCTCTTATCCCCAAACTCTGCTAATGCCATGCATGTTTACTATGTGCTCTTCATCTTTTGTGCATTACCAATACTCAAAAATATTCTACAGAAATATTTCTCTCCTTCTGTTACCTTTATAATTTTCCTTTGCTTACATGTGTACACCCTAATCCTTTCACAGTATGTGCTCAGGTACACCTGTAAATGTTAATAACAGCCATGTCAAATTATACAAAAAAGCATTTTACTTATATCAAGGTAGAAATGCAAGTCACTTGCCTGAATGATACTGAAATTACCATCTCAAAGACCTAAGAACATAAAAATATAACATCAACATAAAACATAACATCAACAAAATAATATCAAGTATTACACAGTTTATTCATATCAACTCAAAGCAATCAAATTACCCTCACAGCCATAAAATGCTCAGAAGTATAGCATAAAAGAGATAACCTTTTGTTTTCCATCTATCAGAGAAACACAGGTTATATAGGTGGGGGTTCACTAGAGTTATTAATCTATTTCTGGGACAGGAAAGGATTCAGTGAAAATGAAGCCCTTAGCAAAATCAAACACAGGAATTATTGATAGCTTTTATGCTTCAAGGTATGATTGTGATTTGCCCCACAGAACCAAACACAGCCACCAAGCACAAAAAGGGGTTTGGCTATCCACAGCTTGCTGTCAAATGTGTTCGAGAATTCACATGGTCAGACATACAGATGTATGATAAAACATCATGTGTCTTATGCCTCTCTACCAGATAGATAGGAATAGGCTATGAAGAATTACAGCTTTTACTCTAGACGCCATGGAACTAGAGATCAAGGATGATCAGGTTGAATGCCTGCAGGTGAAAATTAGAGGGATGACCAACAAGGCTGACATCCTGCTTGGAGTCTGTTATAGACCACCCATCCAGGATGAAGAAGTTGAAGAATTATTCTATAGGCAGCTAGAGGCTGTCTCAAGATCACCAGACCTTGTTCTTATGGGTGATTTTAAACTGCCTGATAACTTCTGGGAACTTAACACAGCAGAGATGAGGCAGTCTAGAAGGTTTTTAGAGTGTATGGAGGACAGCTTCTTATCCCAGCTGCTGTGTGAGCCTACCAGGGGTAAGGCTTTGCCTGACCTTCTTTTTACCAATAGAGAAGGGATGATGGGAGATGTGGTGGTTGGAGGCTGTTTGGGGTCCAGTGACCATGAAATAATTGAGGTTTTAATATGCACTCAAGCTAAGAGGGGCAGCAACAAAACCTCCACTCTGGACTTCCAGAGAGCAGACTTCAGGTTACTCAAGGAACTAACTCAGAAGGTACCTTGGGAAACAGCCCTTAAAAACAAAGACGTCAAGGAGGGCTGCACCTACTTCAAGAAAGAACTCTTGAAGGTGCAGGAACAGGCTGTGCCAATGTGCCGGAAGATGAGCCGCTGGGACAGATGGCCAGCCTGGATGGGCAATGAGCTTCTGGGTGAATGAAGGGAAACAAAGATGGTGTATCATCTTTGGAAGGAAGGGGAGGTAAGCCATGGAATGTTTAAGGATGTTGCTAGGTCATGTAGGAAAAAAAATTAGAGAGGCAAAAGCCCATTTCGAGCTTAGACTGGCCACTGATGTGAAGGACAACAAGAAATCCTTATACAGATATATTAATAGTAAGAGGAGGGGCAAGGACAACCTCCACTCCTTAGTGGACATGAAGGGGAATATAGTAACAAAAGATGAGGAAAAGGCAGAGGTACGTAACACCTACTTTGCCTCAACTTTTAATAGCAGGATAGATTGTCTTCTAGACAAGTGGCCTCCTGAGCTGGCAGATGGAGTCAGGGTGCAGTATAGTTCGCCTGTAATCCAGGAGGAAGTAGAGACCTCCTTAGCTGCTTGGATCCCCACAAGGGAGCTGAGAGAGCTGGCAGATGAGCTGGCTAAGCCACTCTCCATCATTTTGCAACAGTCCTGGCTCACTGGAGAGGTCCCAGATGACTGGAAGCTGGCCAATGTGATGCCCATCCACAAGAAGGGCTGGTTGGATGAGCCAGAGAATTACAGACCTGTCAGCCTGACCTTGGTGCCAGGCAAGATTATGGAACAGGTCATCTTGAGTGCAATCACACAGCACTTACAGGATGGCCAAGGGATCAGGCCCAGCCAGCATGGATTTAGGAAGGGCAGGTCCTGCCTGACCAACCTGATCTCCTTCTGTGATCAGGTGACCACCTAGTGGATGTGGGGAAGGCTGTGAATGTAGTCTACCTGGACTTCAGCAAGGCCTTTGACAACATCCCCCAACAGCAAACTCCTGGCCAAGCTGTCAGCCCATGGCTTGGACAGCAGCACTCTGGCTGGGTTAGGAACTGGCTGGAGGTCCGAGCCCAGAGAGTGGTGGTGAATGGTGCCACATCCAGCTGGCAGCCAGTCACTAGTGGTGTCCCCCAGGGATCAGTGCTGGACCCCATCCTGTTCAATATCTTTACTGATGATCTGGACGAGGGGATTGAGTCCATCATCAGTAGATTTGCAGATGACAACAAGCTGGGGGCAGCTGTTGATCTGTTATAAGGTAGGAGAGTTCTGCAGAGGGACCTTGACAGGCTGGACAGATGGGCAGAGTCCAAAGGCATGAGATGTAACCCATCTAAGTGCCAGGTTCTACACATTGGCCACAACAACCTCATTCAGTGCTACAGGCTGGGGTCAGAGTAGCTGCAGAGCAGCCAGGCAGAAAGGGACGTGGGGTGGACTGGTTGACAGTAGCCTGAACAAGAGCCTGTAGTGTGCCCAGGTGGCCAAAAGGGCCAATGGCATCCTGGTCTGTATCAGGAACAGTGTGGCCAGCAGGAGCAGGGAGGTCATTCTGCCCCTGTACTCAGCATTGGTTAGGCCACACCTTGAGTACTGTGTCCAGTTCTGGGCAGTTTAGGAAGGATGTTTAGGAAGGATGTTGACTTGCTGGAACGTGTCCAGAGGAGGCCAACAAAGTTGGTGAGGGGTTTGGAGCACAAGCCCTGTGAGGAGAGGCTGAGGGAGCTGGGTTGCTTAGCCTGGAGAAGAGAAGGCTCATGGGAGTCCTTATTGCTGTCTACAACTACCTGAAGGGAGGTTGTAGCCAGGTGGGGGTTGGTCTCTTCTCCCAGGCAACTAGCAGCAGAACAAGAGGACACAGTCTTGAGCTGTGCCAAGGGAAGTTTAGGCTGAATGTTAGGAAGAAGTTCTTCATAGAAAGAGTAATTTGCCATTGGAATGGGCTGCCCGGGGAGGTGGTGGAGTCACCATCGCTGGAGGAGGAGACTGGATGGGGTGCTTGGTGCCATGGGTTAGTTGGTTAGATAGTGTTGAGTGATAGGTTGGACTCGATGATCTTGAAGGTCTTTTCCAACCTGGTTAATTCTATTCTATTCTGTTCTGTTCTGTTCTGTTCTGTTCTATTATTTCCTTTTTTCCCCCTAAGAGCTGCCTGGTACAGAGAACTCTTGCAAGCTTGACAGTTCAAATCTGTATCAATGCTTGCTGCCAACAGGCAGAACTGAGGAATTTCAGTTAGTCATAGCAAGTGGAGTAAGAGGGTAATGTAAAACCATTCCTTTTTGATATCCCCCAAGCATTCCCCTAGCTAGAGCCCAAACTACCATGGAAACATGCTGAGTCAGCCAGGGAAGAGCTGCTGGGCTGCTCTGGCAGCCCCCATGGGCTAGCCCCTCTTCTGCAGCAGCCAAAATCCATCCCTCTGTCTTTGATGCAGTGATCAGGCTTCTATCTAGGCAAGCAGAGACTTTGGCCTGAATGATCTTAGATCTTATTTTGGCAGTCAATGATTCCAGGGATGGTTTCTGAAGAGGAGTACTTTTTTGTTTTTTCAATAACTGAAGCCATTTTCTGTTTTACTGTAGAATGTCAGTGTTTCATCCAGAAGAGCTTTCTAAGGTATCAAGATGTCATGTGAAATACGTATCTGTGTCCATGGTGCAGACAGATTACAAAGGCTCTAAAAATGACATCCAGACTTCATCAGGAGTAAGTGACATCATCCTACTAAACTTGCTGACTGTACTATGTCCAAGATGCTGACAGCTGCCAGTATAGGAGACATACCAGCAAATTTTATACATCTTTTTTAGAAACATATAGAAAAAACACCTCCAATACATACAGGGAAAAGAAAATAGTTATTTCTCCTTGAATTATAGGCAAGTTCAATAAGTGACCTTTATTATACTGTGAGGATTCCTCCTCCTTCATAAGTGCTCTTTGTGTCAATATTCCAGAGGAGGGCCACAAAGATGATCCAATGGTTGGCACACTTCTACTATGAAAATAAGATGAAGGAGCTGGGGTTGTTCACCCTGGAGAAGAGAAGACTCTGAGGGGACCCTAGAGCTGCCTTCCAATACCCCAAGAGAGGGACTTTTGTAAGGGTGTCTAGTGATGGGACAAGGGGGAATGGTTTGGAACTGAGGGGATTGGGTTCAGATGGATCTTAGGAAGAAGTCCTTCAGTACAAGGGTGATGAGACTCTGCAATGGGTTGGCCAGGCTGGGGGTGTTCAAGGCCAGGCTGGATGAGGCCTTGAGCAGCTGAATCTAGTTGAGAGGTGTCCTGGCCCATGGTGGGGAGGTTGGAGTAGATGACCTCTGAGGTCCCTTCCAGCCTAAGACATTCTATGATTGTATGATTCCCTCATGAAAAGCTCATGAATAATTTTTATGGCCTGTATTGAAAAAGCTTTTTCTATGCTCAAAATCCACAATATCCATTGCCACAGGCCATGATTTTAAGCCATTCAGCGGAGTCTCTTTATCTGTATATTAGATACATGAGAAAATTTACTTTATATTTGGACCCCTTATATAAAGCCAGCACATTCAACTTGATAGTTATCTAGTAGAGCTCAGTTCTGCAGTACTGCAATCATGCTCAGCATTTCTGCTTTATTGGAATACATCCATATATAGGGAATGAAACATGAATCATTTGGACTTAGTCTTGAAAAATATTATATCCATATAAAACTAGAGGGAAAATACAGAAACCACTATAAACAGTACTTAGTCGGAATTTGCCAAGGACCATAGGGCTAACATCTCTGTTCTGGTTAATCACCAGTTTAGATAAGTGCTAAGCACTGCAGTTTTGTTAAGTCTGCAGATGCTGCAGGAGTGTTTTCACTTCTCAATATCAGACCTTAAATAAATTATGAAGTACTTAATAATGGCAAATGATCGTCTTTATGTCTCATTCAGCTTTATGGATCATCATAAAACTACTAGAGGAGAGTAAGATCAATTTAATTACAAGCTTGAAGAAGTCTTACTTATTATTCCTCATCTTCAGAGCTCCTATATGCCTGTCAGATGTATGAGTCAGTATCCCCAGGCATGTTATGTTAGACTTCTGCATTAAGTTGGTCCTCTTAAGACAACAAAATGAAGTGCAAGAGAAGTGATCCTGATACAGACTTTCCACGTGGAAAACTTCTAGTCATATATATTTAAACACAAAATATTATCTCCAATTTGCAACTTCTCTTTTTCTCTAAATTCCAGACTACTAGGAAATCCACATTCTTTGATGGCAGTATCACTGCAGATAAGTACTTCTAAGACACGTGTTTTGTGATAGTTTCATCACATCTAAACCCAGCCACACTGTTTTGAGAGTCCTTCTAGCTCAGTAATGTCTCCCAAAATGTCCATCCACAGACACAGAAAGAAAAAGAGCTTAAGAGCAAGAATGTATATTTCACCCATAATATTCTGTTTGGTTCCATCTACTTTCCAGTTTAATTTCTATGCACATGAAATCTGTCTGTTAACCCATAGAAATGCTTTGCAAACAAAATATCTTTTGACAATGAAGTCCACAATCATAAAACCTGTTGCATGAGGAATCACTTTTCTTTTTTTGTTTTGACATTCTCTACTCCTAGATTATAGTAGAGGTGGACTATCTGATGAATGGAAAAAAAAAATGGGGGAAAAAAACCAACATTAAAACCATTAATAGGTGCCTATCTACCTTCCCTATGGCACTCATTATTTTGCAGACCTTTACCATACTCCAAAACTTTCTCTTTTGTAGGCTGAGGAGATCCATTCTAATCATCTGTGGCTTGCATGAAGGCTGCTCTATATCTTCTTTTGACCTTATTGATCATGTTCCTTTCTTTTAAGATACTGAACTACAAAGATTATGAAACAAGTAACCATACACTAGCTTAATTATGATTTGTTTTGCTTCTCTATTGTTTTCCTAACAATTCCTCATGCTTGCTTTGTTTTCAAGACAGCTAACAGAATCTGAGCTTTTGTTTCCACAGAACTATTGTATCAGTGAGATTAAAAGAATTATAGAACTAGTTGAGTGTATTCTAAACCTGTGAGACTTGCTCAAAGTAGTGATGTGCTAAGTAATTATGGTAATAACTATGTGACTATATAGTTATAGCTTTCATTGTTGAATTTAGCTGTCGCATTTCATTGATAAGAGAGAGACATTCAACTGACAAAGTTATCAGCTAGAGAAACTCTGATACTGGAATAATTATGCCTGACTATATTCAGATGTGGCACTATGAAAAGGATAAGGCAGCATTAGACTTCCCTATAAATAATAGCTGGCAAATGGCATGTTTCTATGACACATTTGTATAGTTATGTGGCATTCACATTCACATCTGCTTTAGCTGTATATTCTATTACAAGTCCCAAGAGATAATTTCTACCCCTTTGTCTTGAGACACCTGAGGAAAACAGCAGCACTCTCAGCACTTTGGTCGTTGTTGAAAGAAAAAGCTCAGTCAAAAATTGGGACAGAGGTTTAGGAATCAGATCTCAAGATTTCAAGTTACTGCTTTTGTGCCAAAACACTGTATAAAACAGCCACGCTACTGCATTAACAAGGCAAGGCATGTTTTGATATGATTAATTTTCTGGGTGTTGCAGAACCACTTTAATATTCACTGGCTTCCTATATGCTGCAAAGTTTGGTTTCTTTGCTAGTTTAAAAAAATGTACTTATTCCAGAAACTTTCTAACCCACCACTGAAACACTACACCTGAATTCAGCACTTCACTGTACCAAACTAGAGCCACCGTGCCAGCATCTCCCATTTCATGCCCACATGTTAGTTCTTTTACTTAATGGAAGCATAATTTTATGTTGGGTTTTTTTCTAAGCAACATCAGACTTGTTCTTTCTTATATTTATTTGAATTAAGGAGAAAGGGTAAATTCTTCCTTTTGCTGTAAAAGAGAATGGAGATAAGACCTAAACTATCAGAATATTCCATTACTCTGCTTCTAGGTCCTCTTAATATAGTACCCCCAAATCCCCAACAAGAGCTTTTGGCAGGGAATCCTGTTCCCATGCATAGTGTATTCAATGTTATCACTCCTCATTGGGTCCTGTTGATTCACTTTGGTTTTAAAAGAACCCAGGATGGATACCTGACCACTTAAAGGGAGATTAGTGACATACTTTCTACTTTTACAAGTAATTGTGTAACTATTCTAATACATAGTGTAGAGACTTTTATTCAGGTACAGAGAATATAATCCTGAGAATATGAAATGTGAAGAGGCAAAATAGACTTTTTTTTTTCCCAAAGGAGGAAAACATTCAGAGTACTGTAAAACTAAAATAGCTGCAAAGAGCAATTGGCATGTTCCTTGTTAAAGCCAGCATTTAAATTAGGGGTGGCTGCTTTCAAAGTAGTGTAAGAAAGAGCAAGGATTGCAGGCTGGATAGTTAGCTTTAGATGGAAAGCCAGAATAAGGTGTAGTTTGAGCAGAAGATCAAAGAGAGTGAGTTAGAGCAATTGTATGGTGTGCTGGCTACCAGAGCAGGAAGCTATAGTCAAGGCAATCAAAGTCAAAGACATAGTGCAATTATCCTAAAACACAAATGAATACAGCATGTCCCTGCTTGGCATTCAGATCTGTCTGTAATCCTGTAACTCAGGCTAGAAGTGAATTCCTATTAGAAGGAAAAGTAGAGAAAGAAACCCTGAAATATTTTGCAGATCTGGATGTCTTTATCTTCATTAGTGAATCTTGCCAACCCAGTGAATTTATTCCAGTGGGTAAATGGTTGTGCAAACCTTACAGGAAATGGAGAAAGTGGGAAGAGAAGTACATAATGTTGCAAGAAAATCTGTTGACTGTTTAAGACAGATTTTTTTTTTGCCTGGACGTGTAAAAATACCAATGGCAAGGTCTCTTGTGTTGTCAAATAATTATTTTCTCCACAATAAACTTTTAGATCAGTATGTTCCTGGAAAAAAAAAAGGCTCCTGGAGGATTCACCCTTCTAAGTTACTTTAATCCTCTACAGGATACAAGCCTTAGAATTTCTCTGAACTGAAATCTCTTTATGCAGGCTCATAAGGCCAAGACCAGCTTTCATTCCATAATATATTGAAAGAAATCTGTATTCCAATTCTTTAAGAGTTTTATGTGTTAAGTGATTGCTTATACAGATATTCCTGATAAACAAACATGAGAACCAGTAATTAAACAGCAGAGAATGAGTCATATAGTTTTCAACCAATACAGATAAGCATATATGTGATAGTAAAGATACAGGGTGCATCTTCGCCTGCTTTCTTCTGAAGATACAATGAGCTTTGGGATCCTGATCCATCAGTCATTCAAGCTGGCACACAATCAGACACACATCAACAGCTTTTTATGCCAAGTATCCAACTTTCCTTTTCATGGAAATAGGAAACCATTCGTGGGTGCCACGGTATAGCAAATTTTGTACATGTCAGTTTGCACAAAAAGACATTTGCCTGGTTAGATTGTTGTCAGCACTATAATTCATTTGTTGTTTATCCAAGGAGATTTGATTGCAAACACTGCTGAAAAGGTCAGCAAACTTTAATGCACTGCATATTATCCTAATGAAATAATATATATCATCGCAAAAACTATTTCTTTCATACCTAATTAGCATGCTCTCATGGGTTTTAAAATCTTGCCAATGCTGTTAACTAACTAGAGACTGGTCCTTAACAATTCTTTTCTTGTTGGGCAGTACTTAACGTTAATCAAACCCTGCCACTGGGAGTGAGATTGTTGGAGTTAGTCATCACTAATCACAATTTTATCATAGCATCTTTCATCAGATGAGGTAAACATCTGCAGGAAACCATTTTTTTCTGCAGTGGGTGTAAACACACTGAACACAACCAACCTAAACCATTCTATGAATCTATGAAGAAAACTACATTTGTCTTCGGTAAACCAGAGCATTCTTAAGATATCAGTTATTCATGGGTATTTAAGGGCAGGTATGCAAGGTGAGAAGTTTCAGGTGTGCACATTATCCTGTCATATTTCACTGTTTCAGACTCATCTATCATCCTTGTCATTTCCTTATTTTCTCTGCCTTGGAAGACTTATTGTACAGTTAGGATATATGCACATGCGGGGCTTCTTCCAAAGGATCAAAAATGCCACGTTCACTTCCAAACCTATGTCTCTACTCAGACAGCACTGCAATGCAATGATGCCAAATCCAAGCTTGTGGGCTAGATGCCTTGTTTAACAAAAGTAACCTGAAACTCTGTAAGTTTTGTATAATGCTAACATCTGCATTTATTCAGCTGCAAATTATATGCACAAGGCTAGCTCCTAGATGGTGTAAACAAAGACAGCTTCTCTGAAGTCACTGAGGATTGCTTCCACTACACAATCTAAACATATGGTATATATTCATCAGGTCACTTCCCTTACACAAAGTTGGTCAGATTGCCAGTGAGGAACTCCTTCACAGACTACTCATACATACTCCTATGCTCTAAATTACAGCCCTCAATTATCAATTCAAATATATATCATTGCTCAGATCAAGGATGTGCTGAGGCAGTTTCATCTGGTACAAATGGTTCTTGAAACCAACACTGATTCTTAAATTTTCCATTTAAAACTGAATCTCTGGAAGTTTAACTCTCTGCTGCATCTGTCCTTTTGTTCACAGCCTGGGCAGTGGTGATGGCACTTTCCTCCTCCATGCCCACTTAGTCGTGGATGTAGATAATGTCTCTTGATGTTTGTGTATGGGAGAAAAAAACTCATTTTCTCCAGCCCCCACACCCTGGCCCTAGTTTTGCCTCATGGCCACTAGCCCATGCTCAGAAATAGCTGAAGTTTGACATTCATCTCTTGGCTTAAAAGCAAGGAAAAGCAAACACAACTAGAGAACAGGACAGACAAAGGGGAGTCAAATAGCATTCTTGGCTACATAAAAAGGGAGTCACAGAGACACAGACAGATTCTCCTTGTAGGATCACCATGAGGAAACAGAGGACAACCAAGAAAAAGATGGACTGAACCTGACATGCAGAAAGGAGGAAAAATTCTTACACTATAAGAGTTCCTACAAACAGGAGCAAGCTGCCCAGATAGGTGGCAAAAACATCAGTCCTTGGAAATATTTAAGACCCGACAGGATAAGAAGCAGTGTGATCTCACTTTGAGATGAAATCTCTGCAAACATAAGTTACTCTGTGGCTTAGTTCAATCAGTTATTCAGGTGACAAAAGTGTCAACAAGAGCTGGTTTCAGTGACTGCAGGTGAGTAAGACTGCACTGACATGAATATAATTTACAATTAAACCCATGCACTCCTCTATGTCTAGGGTCATATAATGCATTCTGTATTTTACCATTATATAATATATAGTATAATTTTTTTATTTAAGCATTTTCCCCCTCCCCAAGAGATGATAGCCTAATTTTTCCATGAAGCTTTGACAAAATCTACAATTTAGGCATATACAAAGAACAAGAAAGCACTCTCAGTTACTTGCTATAGAATACAAGTTACCTGACCTACCACACAAGACTTGATGGCATGAGATACTTTCCTTCATCCTCAGAGAGAAATTCCTAAAGAAAGCGTACACTTTAAAAACCAGGGACATTAAAAGGTATTTATAGAATGAAATATTTTAGTGCCTGACATTCTCTGTATATTTTTAAATACTAAAGGATTTGAATTTCTTTTGATACTAAAGATTAAAAAATAGAAGCTTTATGGGGCATTTTATCTTGATGTGCTTTTTTGATCTGTAAATGCTAGTAAAGCATACTTTATTTCCAACTTCTTTAGGACTTAGAATGACAACCAGAAGTTATGCTTGTGATCTTTTCACAGAACATGAACTTTTTACTCTTAACTCCTTGCTATTATTTGCAGTTTATTTTTCACTAATAGTGAAAAAGAATAGTGAAAAGGAGTTTTTGTTTGTTTCTGTCATACTATATAAAAATTACTTTTGTTTAGACTGTGTGCAGGCAATGTATCTGCTTATTGAAAGCACCTGATCATAGAATCATGGAATCAAAGAACTGCTTGGGTTGGAAGGGACCTCAGAGATCATCTACTCCAACCTGACTACCATGGGCACGGATACCTCTCAACTAGACTCAGCTGCTCAAGGCCTCATCTAATCTGGCCTTGAACATCCCCAGGGAGAAGGCATCCACAACCTCCCGGGGCATCCTTTTCCAATCTTGTCCTATTGCTAGACACCATTATGAAGAGTCCCTCTGCAGTCTTTCTGTAGGATCCCTTTAGATAGCTCTAAGGTCTTCTCCAGGCTGAACAGCCCCAGCTCCCTCAGCCTATCCTCACAGCAGAGGGGCTCGCAGCCCCTGGATCATCTTTGTGGCCCTCCTCTGGACTTGCTCCAACAGCTCTGTGTCCTTCTTAGGATGGGAACACCATAACTTGACACAGTATTTGAGGTGGGTTCTCACAAGAGCAGATTAAAGGAGCAGAATCACCTCTCTCTTTGTACAAATTCCATGTTCCTGTGCCATGTACTAGCCCCTTATATGGAAATCACTTGTTTCTCACTTACTGCAATTGTGAAAAGGGTACATAAAAAATAAAAAGAAAAATTAAATCATTCTCTTTGGATTGCAATTTACATCATCCTGCACCTGTGTAAACCACCAAACAAGGTGTGATACAGTAGGCAGTGAGGGCCAAAATACATCTTCACCAACAAAGATACTTTAAAAAGATTAAAAAGAAATTCTTTAAAATAAATTTCTATGATAGGAAAAGAAAATTAGCATCTTTAAATATTTACAAAGTGAATGAGCATTTTAAAACCAAGTAGGAAATCAACACCTTCTCTCAGATGTAAATAGAGTTTGACAAACTATTCAGAATAGAAAATGTATTCAAGAACTAGAGCTCCATTTTCTTTTCATGCACCTTTTGTGAATAGACTTGATTTTTGATAATGTCCTCATTATTCAAAAATATTTTAACCAGTCATTACCCAGAGGTGAAGATAAGCAGGAGTCAGTCCTCAGGCTGTTTGCACTTTAAAAGGTTGGGTGGGGTTTTTTTGTTGGGTTTTTTGTTTGTTTGGTTTGGGTTCTTTGGTTTGATTTTGGTTTTGTTTCATTTTGGGTTTGGTTTTTTTTTTACATCAGATTTTTTTCTAAATGCTCAAAATTTGAAGTATGGCAGGAAGCACTCTTGGTAAATATTCTTTTCTCTCCAGTGACTTCTCTCAAATTTAGCGAGGCTGCTAACTTCATGCCTTCTCTGGATTTGAAAGGATATATAATATAAATACAGCAAATCTGTGCCACTATCTCCAACAAAGCAGATTTGTGCAACATCACACAGCTATATTCTGGCATTACTAGATTTTGTTGAAGGCTTCTTAGTAGCTCTTCAGTGTTTGCTTTGCATCACAATGGATTTGTTTTAAGAATTCATCTAGAAGCAATATAGTATTAGGTGAAGATCACCTTGATAAACCTTCACCTTCTGAAAAGGTTCATATTCAAAGAGAGACGCTAGAGAAGGAATATGGCCAGGGAATCTCCTCCTTTTCTGTAGGAGGTAAAGTCAAGGCACATCAGAATGAAAGTGAGGTTGTGATACACATTGATCAGAGAATAGTGTTATGAATTCTGCATTTATATCAGGTTTTAGCTGGGGAGGAGGTAAGTTTGTTTCTTTGCTTGCTTGCTTTTAATCCAAACCTACATCACTGAACAGAAAATACTTTCCCATTTGTTTTTTGAACAAGCCTAACCTGAAAAAAACTATTGTCCATAGGAGGCCCACAAAGATGATCCAAGGGCTGGAACACCTCTGCTATGAGCATAGGCTGAGGGAGCTGGGGTTGTTCAGCCTAGACAAAAGAAGACTCCGATGGGATCCTTAGAGCTGTGTTCTCATACCTGAAGGGATCCCACAGGAAGGCTGGAGAGGGACTTTCACAACGGTGTCTAGCAACAGGACAAGGGGGAATGGTTTTGTGGTAGTTTTAGGCCAAGCTTTTAAAATTTTGTTACAGATTTTGAGCAGAAAAGTAGAAGCCTATAAATAAATCACTATTGGGTGCAAAAAGGAAAACTAAAGATAATTCTAAACAATTTCATTGGAGAAATACCTGCTATAAGACTGGCTGTACCAAAACAATCTTTCTTCTTCTGGGGCTTCTCTTCTTTGCTTGCTTTTCTCAGGAGAGATGAATCTGCTTTTGCTGACTTTGGCTGCATTATTTTGGTTAATTCTAACTGCAACTTTCTCTCTGCGTCTTCCTCCCTTTTGGACAGGGGATGGGGGGTGCAGAGGGACAGTTTCCCTGGTCTCTGACCAGAGGTATTTTTGTGTTGTTTGTTAATTGTAAATATTATAAATACTGTATATTTTGTACATACTCATTGCATTCCATTGTAGATTGTAGTTTTGCTTGGAAATACAGCTTCCAACTGAGCTGGGCTGGCAAAGTTAATGTTGGGGGGTGGGGGGGTGGAATTTCAACCCACCACAGATTTGAAGCTGAGGAAGAGTAAGTTTATACTGGATCTTAGGAAGAAGTTCTTCAGTATGAGGGCAGTGGGACTCTGGAATAGGTTGCCCAGGGAGGCTGTGGATGCCTCCTCCCTGGGGTTGTTCAAGGCCAGGCTGGAAGAGGCCTTGAGCAGCCAAGTCTAGTTGAGAGGTGTCCCTGTTCATGGTGGTTGGAATAGATGATCTCTGAGGTCCCATCCAACCTAAGTCATTCCATGATTCTATGAAATAGGAGAATGGGACACCTCACTACAAGCCTGAAGCATGTAGAAGGCTGTAGTTTTCCTTCAGTAGATACCACAAGAGACCAAAGGAATGTTTATTTGATGGCCTTTGGAAACCAATGAGTAGCCTGTCTGTTTTACAAATAGTTGTAACAAATTGCCTAAAATAACATTTCATGAAGCAGTTATGTGTTTAAAGGTACTGGAAAAGTACTGAAAATCTTGAAATGTGTATCTAATATGTGTTTCCATGATGCATAACGCTTGAGCTAATGAGGGAACTAAAACAACAGAGGAAATATACTGCCTTATTCTTACTATTGTTAAAAGATAACCTCAGCCTAAAGGAGAAAATTGCCTGACAGAAGGTTCCTTCCCCACAGATACATACAGACTCAATTACCCACCCTTCTCCAGCTAAGTCTTAGGGATGTGTTAGATGCTCTTGAAGTGCCTGCCTTTTAAGGAGCTATATGAATTCGCTGCATCTAAAATGGCCAACAGTCATCACTATAATTCTCTGCTAGTGGCTGTAATTTTCCAATTATTTACATGTAGCTGCAAGCTTCCATTTGCCATCTATTACCTCAGTTCTCCAAGTATGTAGGTAATAATTATAATCACAGCAGTAACAACAAAGACCAAAAACAATTACAGAAAACAAGGAAGAATTTTGGAAGAGCATTAGCTGATATCATTGACAAATAAAAATCTTATGAGTTTGTTCAGGCATATATGTGAATCCATACAAGCTGCTCCACAAGCCATAGAATCATAAGATCTTAGAATCGCTAAGGCTGGAAAAGACCTTTAAGACCATCAAGTCCAACCATAATCTAAATAGCTTGACCACTAAATTATATCCTGAAGCACCACATCTATGGCTTCTTGAACACCTCCAGGGTTGGTGACCCCACCACCTCCCTGGGCAACCTCTTCCAATGTTTCATCACTCCCTCAGTAAAAAAGTTTTTCCTAATGTTCAATCTAAACCTCCCTGGCACTATTTAAACTCATTTCCTCTCTTTCTGTTGCTGGTTACTTGGGAGAAGAGGGACCTGGGGGTGCTGGTTGATGGTAGGCTGAACATAAGCCTGCAGTGTGCCCAGGCAGCCAGGAGGACCAATGGCATCCTGGCCTGCACCAGGAACAGTATGGCCAGCAGGAGCAGGGAGGTCATTCTGCACTGGTCAGGCCACACCTCAAGTACTGTGTCCAGTTCTGGGCCCCTCAGTTTAGGAAGGATGTTGATTTGCTGGAGCGTGTCCAGAGAAGGGCAACAAAGTTGGTGAGGGGCTTGGAACACAAGCCCTATGAGGAGAGACTGACAGAGCTGGGGTTGCTTAGCCTGGAGAAGAGGAGACTCAGGGGTGACCTTATTGCTCTCTACAACTACCTGAAGGGAGGTTGCAGACTGGCAGAGGTTGGTCTCTTCTCCCAGGCAACCAGCACCAGAACAAGAGGACACAGTCTCAGGCTGCACCAGGGGAGGTTTAGGCTGGAGGTTAGGAGGAAGTTTTACACAGAGGGAGTGATTGCCCATTGGAATGGGCTGCCCGAGGAGGTGGTGGAGTCACCATCACTGGAGGTGTTCAGGAGGAGACTTGATAGGGTGCTTGGTTGCATGGTTTAGTTGATTAGGTGGGTTGGATAGTAGGTTGGACATGATGATCTTGAAGGTCTCTTCCAGCCTGGTCTATTCTGTTCTATTCTATTCTATTCGACCAACACCAGCCTCACTCCAACCTCCTTTCAGGCAGCTGTAGAGAGCAAAAAGATCTCCCCTTAGCCTTCTCTCCACCAGACTAAACAACCTAAGCTTCCTCAGCTACTTCTCCTATGCCATGCCCTGCTAACCCCCCACCCCCCCCCCCAGCCTTGTTGCTCTACTCTGGACATGCTCCAGGACTTAAACATATTTCCTACACTGTGGCATCCAGAACTGAACCCAGCACTCAAGCTGTGGCCTCATGAGGGCTGAGTACGGAGCACCATCACTTCCCTACTCCTGCTGACCACACTGGTTTTGATAGAGGACAAGAAGCCATTGGCCTTCTTGGCCACCTGGGCATACTGCTGGCTCATGTTCAGACACCTGTCCACCAATACCCACAAGTAAAGCAAACACAGCACTTCCCAATGGCCCCAGCCACGGAGCTATCCGATTTCAACCTGTTCCAAATACGGACACCAGTCTGTACATTTTAATTTTAGTTGGCTGCAGTCCATCATTTTGAATATTTGTTACCTGATGAATTTAGCAAAAAATCCTGGCATTCTTCCCAAAGCATAAAGAAAGTGAAAAATCTGAGCTTACAGATGCAGAATTTCATGAATGTAATTTTCATTTATCATGGAAAGGATTCCAGTACAGATACCTGAAGTATCACTGCCTTGGGGAATGCATCTAGTTGTTACAAAGATATGCAGGTGTTACCATAAGTTATCTGTCAGTTCATAACTCACTGGACTAACTGGCTTCACCAGAATAACATTTTTTTTTGGTGCCAGCTGCAGCACTGGCTTTTCAAGTCTTAATGTAATGTCCATGCAATGATGAAGTGGGTTGAAATTCAAATATTATAAATCTTTACCCTACAGAATTCTTTTAATACTAATTAATAATCCTTCATAAAACTACTCAGATGACAAAATGATCAAATTCAGCTACTGGAGTACAAATTTCTGAAAATAACAAATTCTATCCGTATCTCTCAGCTTTCCTATTACCTGCCAATGGAAAAAAAGATCTGAGAATTATTTTCTGTCCTAAGCGCACGAATAATGCCCTCTTATGGCAAAATTCAGACAATCTTCAAAATTTATCCAGTCTAAGATCACTTGAACACTGCATCCAGATCTGATGTCCCCATCATAAGAAAGGCAGAGGTGCTAGGGCAAGTCCAGAGGAGGCTCACAAAGATGATCCAAGGGCTGGAGCACCTCTGCTAAGAGGATAGGCTGAGGGAGTTGGGGTTTTTTATCCTGGAGAAGGCTTCAGCAGGACCTTAGATCTGCCTTCCAATACTTGAAGGGAAGTCCGGAGAGAGACTTTTCATAAGGGTGTCTCACAATAGGATACAGGGGAATGGTTTGAAGATGAGAGAGAATATGTCTAGAGTGAATCTTAGGAAGAAATTCTTCAGTATGGGGTTGGTGAGACTCTGAAATAGGTTGCTCAGGGAGGTTGTGGATGCCTCCTCCCTTGGGGTATTCAAGGCCAAACTGGATGAGGCCTTGAGCTGCCAAGTCTAGTTGAGAGGTGTCCCTGTCCATGACAGGGAGGTAGAAATAAATGATCTCTGAGGTCCCTTCCAGCCTAAGTCATTCTATGATTCTATGATTCTCATTATGAGCTTATGTTCATAAAAAAAAAAAAAAAAAGAAAAAAGAAAGAAAGAAAATAAAAGAAAAAAAGAACAAAAGCACATGAATGAAAAAAATGAAAAACATGCTGTGCATGGCATTTCAGTCAGAATGAGGGATACTCACTTTTTTAATTTCTCTGTGCTTCTTCACTTTTGTGATATTTGAGAAGAAAATTCAGTTTAGAATATCTTTTTTAACAATCAGGATAAGGAACTCATGTTTAGAACGTTGTAATGAGTATGCCTTGCCAATCACCAAATTAAAAATGAGTGTGTATAAAACAAGCTTATATTATGCATATATTTATTGATATTGAAAACAAAGGATTTAAGCGATTTTTGGAAGTGTTTGTAATATAAGTAAACTATAAGGAATAAACAGGCAGGACTGTGGCGAAACTACTGGAAATGTTTATCTCCAATTTCACAACACTTTGGAAGTACAGTAAGACAAATTTGTATGAAGCAGAACAAGTGTCTTAAATGTTAGCAATAGCAAAACGACAAATAACAAAGTTCTCAAGAAACATTTTGTATCTGTTCTGTGATTTTCTTTTATCTTTTCTTCCTTCTCATTGACTGAATAATTTACAATGAATAAAAGGATTTTAAGTTATAAAGGTGTAATTGTGGAGAAGATACTGTGTTCTGGCTGCTGTCCAAACTATACAATTTATTTGCCTTTTTGGCTTAAAACAAACTGCTGCTAACATATTCAAATAAAAATTCAATTAGCAGATGTTCTGGAGAGAGTCAGATTAAAAAATATATAAATATATATAAATATTTAATGGAATGTTTATGTTGTTCAAGAAGAAATTCAACGCAGACTCATCTTAAATTGTGGTTCTTTCAGTAAGGAGCCAAGAAGCAAGTGAAAGAAGCAAACTTTTCAGTGCAATAGAAAATACTGAGGTTTAATTCACAATGTCAGATTACGTGATGCTGTATTTGTCATGTACTAGGTGTTTCCATGAAGCCTGTGCTAATTCTGAGTAGACAAATCTTAAAATAATAAGCATAAAGCAAATTTTAAATCTATTAGGGCAAATAGATAGGGACATCAGTCTATGACTGCTTCTCAGTCTTTCTTTTTAACTAATACAATTTAAGTTGATGACTTAATAGTATTTGTAAAAAGCACAAATCCAGATTGTCCTGAGGCCCAAAAGGTAAAAAAAAAACAAAACAAAACAACCCCCCCAAAAACCCACTGAACACACATTGACTTCATGGGCTTTCACTATCCAGGACAAGTGTTTGCTCATGCCTTTTATGCAACAAGATGAATACAATGGGGTGGCTTTTAAGAAGGGCTTTGACTGAAACAGGATAACTTAAAATACTGTGTTTTTAAGAGCCTTTTAAAATATCTGTTGCACTGAGATTGAGAAAAGGAAAATGGGGCTCCTGTCCCTATGAATGACAAGCATTTGGAGGCATCATATTAATACTTTCACAAAGGAAGAAAAGAGTTCACAGGAACATAACACAATAAAGACCAGAGCTTCCATTTTATCTTCTTTAGGATCTTAGAGGAATGCGGTGGTAGCTCTATAACAAAGCACTAAACTGATCAGTACTGCAGCTAAAACATCAGTACAACACCATCTGTTTCATGCTGATTCCGGAGACAAACCACAGTTCATAGCAGACAACACCAGCCTCTTTAAGAAATGGGAGAGAACACTTTGCTGGAAGCAAAAATGTCTTCCTTGCTATTGATATAATACTATGGTAAGATTTAGGACTTGAAGTCTATAGCATCTCAATGTTTTCCACCTTGGGGAAATTAGAGGTTACTTTAGATTTACATTAAAATTGACACTGCTACTTTAGGTTCCTAAAGAAAAAGTAAGAATGGTCCTAGTGGGTCACTTGAGAGATATAGTTTAAATCCCCAGCTAGGATGTAAAGCAAAAGTATAAGGCTTGATGAGTAGGAGAGAGGACACCTCTGGAGCATGTTCTGTTCCTTAGGGTCCTCTGGTCCATGTACACAGATCCAGGGAACAGTGGGCATTATTCAGATTGTTTCAGTCAATGCTCCATTTGGCATGAATTACTTAAATTATCATATTTTTCATTAGTTTTGTTCTTCTTTCATCTAGAGACACAAATTCTTTAATTTTTATTTAATTTTGCACTGGAAAAACTTCATTAGGGAAAGTAATAGGAACAGTGGCCAAAAGGATATCTAAGGATGAAGGTAAGAACAAGGCATACACAGAATGGGAAAGAATGGTACACAGAATGGGAAAGAATGGTCCACAGAATGGTCCTTCTGCTCCTCTTCTAAAGTAACAGCTTGCAGAATGCAAATAATATGCAGTGATCAATTAGCTGACAAATACCATCAGTAAAGCTTTGTCTGTATTTACAGAGAACAAAATAAATAGAAGACTGCAAGGTATGCAGTTACTACTCTTCATCTGGAGATGATGGATGGTAGGAAATAGGAATACACTATCATATTATCTGGGATCAGATCGGAGGTGGGTAGTTTCAGGCTTCTACTTGTTTTACAAACCTAGTAAGATGAAAGGGAAAAAATAACCTCTCTTTTTCTAAACTTCACTGACTGTAGAGCTCCTTGCACCATAAGACCTGATGGTTGGACTCAATGATCCTGAAAGTCTTTTCCAACTGAAATTATTCCATGATTCCAGAACCTTCATCACAAATACTTCCAACACACAGATTACACATTGTTCTATTGGTTTTGCACTTGTGCTTTCTTGTATTTATAGCTTTCTTGGCCTGAAGCCATCCTTGGTGCATCAACAACCCATCCCTTTTCGTTCAAGTCTTCCTAATGCATATTCTTACTAATCAACTTGCAAAATACTGATGACTTAATTCATTAAAAACTCAAACACAGCCTTGTGCAAGCACAGTGACTCTGGTTATATCACTGACCTCCTTTAGTCATAGTGGCTAAAAGGTGAAAAATCTGACCAAAACACTGCTTCTCCTAGAAACTGCAATGACGTGGTTGCCTCACTGAAAAAAGAAGGCATGAAGGCCTGGTAGCATACCAGGAATCAGCTTACATCTTTTGTACAGACACAGAAGTACTTATTTGATGATGACCTTACAGAAATCACAGTCCATACAATGACAGAGGTCACTAAGAAGAACTGGCTCACTGACTTCCAGGGACACCATTCAGAGCTGAATCTATTTGAGTGGAGACAATTAGAGTTCTAACAAACTAAAAGCACAATGTTTTCTTCTGTTCCCATACAGGTAATAGCGCTTCATTATTGTAAGTTATACTGATCATGTTCCTAAGCACATAATTTTTCTTAAGCTGTGAAAAGAAATAGACTTTTCTGCAAATGGACTTTCACAGAACTTGTAAGCAGTAAAAAGCAAACTTATTAATTCAGTTTGACAACTCACTCTTAGTTACATGCCAACAGTTTTATAAGGCTTTAACCTTGGTGATAATGCCTCAGTCTTCATGATCCACCTGAATAAGCTCATTTAGCAGCTAGGGGACACTATGTTCAAGGACCTGATGCCACCTCCTCTGGTCATACAGTATGACCAGTAGCTTTATCTTGACTGTCTCTTCAATCTTTGGACTAGTTTCTGGGGGGGGGGCGGAATTACTATTCATATTAGCACACCTTCAAAATGAACACATAATGGCTTTCTCACAATAAATTGCTCATACATTTTACACTTTGCACCGGTCTTGTAACTGTAAGAAAGAAAATAAACAAAGATGAACTAATTGGACTACCTATGACCTTTCATTCCTATAGAGCGATTTGACACTAAATAACGAGGACAGAGGAATGAGAAGTTAATATCATTTTCTCTTCTCATTTGAAGTCTGAACACTTAGTGTATACACAGCTCCTTTGACTTTTAAAGGAAGGAATGGATTACATTTGATGGTCACTTTATCATGTTTTTACTACATTTTCCTTTATAACAGCTAGCATTTGATCTTGTATAAATTGTTAAGTTTGTGCTTGTGTTCATAGCAGAAACTGATATTGAATCTGTTGATCTTCTTAATGGCTAGTTGTTGCAAATCCAGTTAAATTCTCTTCCACAGTACTGTCTTTATCCATCGAAATGTGTGTGTGTGGGGGGCTTTTCTTCCTCCTCTGCCATCATCATCCATCTTGGTTTCTTCTCTCTGCCTTCTCTCTCTTAATCCTGTGTCATTTGGGTCCTATTGCTTCCTATAATCTATTCATTTTTTCAGGAGCTTAAAATCTAAGTGAGGAGAAACAAAACAAACAAACAAACAAAACCTCCAAACCAAAATGTTAAGTAAACATTCAAATCCAGTCTTGCCTTTCTGGTTCCTGGCTTCAGTTAGTGTTTAGGTCTAAAGCTAGGCCAGGATACATTAGGATGATTTGTTTGGGTAAAAAGCAGACACCACACACAGATACAACAAATTCAGCATCTGTTTGCTTTGTCCATGAGATTTCGCCTTCTCCAATCACGCGGAAAGACTCAGAACTGCTTGGACTCTGAAACTGAGAGTGAGGGTCTGACTCTATACTGACCCAAGCGATAGAACCTGGAGTAACTGCATGTCATTATGTATCTCACACTCACCAAATCTGAACTGGAAGCACATTATATAAAACCTTATACACACTGTGTAATAGAGGAGTTATTAAAAATCAGCTGCAAAGTAGAGTCCAACTTATTTGTCCTCATCCTCATTTTAGCCTGTAAAATCCACAGCCTGGAAAGCAAGTGTCTTGCATACTTTTCTTTTCACTCACAGGGCTGATTCATGCCAGTAAATACTGAAACCCCACCTCATAGTTTGGAGTTGTAATTTCCATTCCACGAGTTTTGCTTGAAGCTAATACATGCTATTACAAAACATCTAAAGCAAACCTAACTATTTCACTCAGCCCAGCTGTGAAGTTCAAACTGCTTTTTAAAGTTAATTATCATGCTCTGACCTGCACATATGCACATGTTAAATACAAATAAATCAATACAGCATACTTACTCTTTTTCAGTTTGAGTTTTTTTTGTTGAGTTGGGGTTTTTGTTGGGTTTTGTGTGCTTGTGTGTGTGGTTTTTGATTTTTGTTTTTTAATTAGCGTACTGTTGCTTTGCCTAACAGATATATGAATGTGATGGTATCTCACAGATTAAAGTTTCACATTTGTCTCTGTAGTTCATTTACTGTTTTATAAACCCAAAGTCCTTGAGGGAGTGTTGGAAAGCCCCATAATTTTCCTCAATGTTCCATTTTACCTTTTTATCTCTGATGTATCTAGCACATGTGAAAAAGAAATGCAGATAGCCAGGTGGCTCCCCAGTGTCCATTGATACAAAAAGCATGGACAAACACAAGTGTCTTTGTCTAATGCTGATGTTGATTCATGCTTGAGCATATTGTTTTAGTCATCTTTTTCTAAAGTTATATTAGGAGCATATATTTCTGATCTTACCTAAGAGATTATTATTCTGAATTTTAAGAAGAATCATCATTCCTCCTTTTTAGTTAGTTATTAAGGTAACAATCTTTGAGAAGAACAGTTAGAATAATTATATTTTTAGTGTTGGTATTTCATTATAACATTGCCCTTTTTCTTTAACTGGTATTGCTACCAATGACACATCTTCTAAAAATCTTCTGAAAGAGAAGTTATTTTGTATTTGCTTTGTGGCTTTCTGTGCATTCTCCACTGAATCACCCTGCACAGACCACAGCAAGAGGGAGAATACTGATTTAGCTGATTCACTTCTGTTGCTTGGTGTGGTGATCTCTGATTGCACTTAGTTGCAGGGATTTTCCAAAGCAGACAAGTGATTTCTTTTGCCAGGGTGTTGCTGTCAGGACTGAGGCATTCGAACACACTGTATTTCAAGGATGAGCAGCATCATGTTCACAGCCACACTGCCTGCCCAGAGAGAACAAGCTTGCTGATGGCTTAGTTTAACAGCTCTCTAGGGCAGCAAATGTTCACACATTTCTATGCAATTTATTTGTGTTAAGGGGGAAAACTGGAAAAGCATGAATATTTGTAAGGGTACATGATCTGGAGAGTGCAGTTCATCAGACAGCATCAGCTAATTCATCCTCAAGGTATGATATGAAGTGGGCCAAGCTTTTCCAAATTCTGGTTCCATTTATTTTCTGGCATTACTTGTAAGCTGATATCAATGAGATCTGACATTTTGTTTCAGAGGAATGGAGTCTCCTATGCTTTTGTGTTCTGTGGGATCATAACTGCATTTTAACCAGATTTTTTTTTTCCCTTGAAGAAAGTAGTAACTTTGCTAGGCTGGCACTATAGCATAGGGAAGAAACTGTCTTTGAAAGTTTCTCAGGCCATAAAGACATCTACATGTACAGACAAAGTTTGTTTAGTGAGGGCACTGTAGTCAGCCTACTCCCTGCTTTCTGGCTATAATGCCTTAGTATTATTGAATGCTTTGGTTAGTATGGCCAAAGTCTGTAATAGCTGGAACCAAAGCTGTAACTTGAGCATGTACAGTGATTCGTTGTGGGTACTTGTTTACTTGTTAACATATTTCTGCCTGTGGGACATGGCTGCAAGTGTATCATGAGAGATGCTCCCTTGAGTATTGTTGCAATGGTGCTGTGCTGTGCAACCTCTACCACCTCTCTCAACAAGCATGGAAGTCTTGATTAAAAAGGAATTTGTACCTATCAGGTAGAAATTTGTACCTATCAGGTAGCATCAGTATGCTGGCAAGGCAACTTGGTAAAACCTAACCCAAATCTTAAAATACTGTTTGGAAAATTCCAGTCACTTTAATACATCTGTGCTGCACTTTGCATCCTCCTGACATCTTGGGTAAAACTTTTGCAGCTGTCCCACTGCCATTCCTCCGTATCTTGAGGAAAAAAAATCGAGATGGAGAAAATGCAAATCTCAGTCTCGTAACTGCAGAAGTTTCTTTAAGTTTCTAGTAAAAGTCCTGGGGCAAACAGAAAACTACAAATCCAACTGTTGCTCTAACTCTCCTTTCTTACTCTTCTTCGCGCATTTTCTTTTAAAGTTTCAAATCGAGGAAATTCGAGACTGAGTGGGAAAGGAAAAAAAAAAAAAATAAAGACAGAGAGAGAGAAAACGAAAAAGAAAGATCCTCTCTGACTGGGGCTGGCTGTGACCTGATTTCCTTCCCACCACAACATTCTCGTTCCCTCTCTTCAGAGTGACATCTACTGGCCTCCCTCGAAACCCTTCTACTCGCCGCCGCTCCTCGGGGTCTTGGCTCTTCCCGGACCTGCCCCCACCCGAGACCGGCTTCCTGCGCGGCTGCTTTCCCCGGGGGCCCCAATCACTGTCCGGCACGGCTGCCTCCCTCTCAGGCTTGGCCAGTGGTCCCGGCATAGAGACCGCGCAGACATCCCCTGGTGCTGCCGTCGGGGCCCGCGCAGAGCCCCGGGACAGCCCCCACGAAGAAGCAGAAACTTCCCTGGACAGTTTCCCTCTCGACTCCTGCCAGCCCCAAGTGCGCGCAAACTGCGCGGATAGGGATCGGAGACTGCCAGCCGCTGAAGTCCCTTTAGAATCAACCCGGGAGGGAGGGCTTCTCCTCTTAAAAGTCTTTGCTTGCATTGTGCCCACCTAATCCGTGCAGCGAAGCGCACCCTGCGCTCCCTCCGCGGTACCGAGCTGAGCCGGCGACCCCGCGTTGCCTAGGGCGGGCCGGGCCGAGCCGCGCGGCCGCCGGCGCGCTCAGCGGGGTGTGGTCTCGTCATTATTTATGAGCTCCAGCCCCTATTTGCTCAGCTAATGATGCACCGGAGGCCGCGGTGCCTCGCCTCGCTAGCGCGGCGGCGGCGAGGGCAGGGCAGCGCCTGTAACTGGAAACCAAAGCCCGCACCGTCACCGCCCGGTCACTTTCCATTCACTCCTAGGTGCGTAATTGAGGGCTGGGGAAAAGCGCTCCTGGTGCCTTAGGAGCCCAGCTATAAGGATTATTTTACGAAGGAGCCGGGAATACGTTGCAACCACCGGGAAGAGAGACACTTTTTCTTTTTCTTTTTCTTTTTTTTTTTTTTTTTTTTTTTTTGTTTTGTTTTGTTGTTTTTCTTTTTTATTTTCTCCCCCACAATGAGCCAGGTTTGGAATTAAACTGTCCTGGTAGCAGAAGCGGAGTCCATAAACTGAATAGAAACCAGATAAAAATCTGTATCACTGGTTCCTCCAATAGCTGGGTAAGCATAATTTAAAGTTCTCTTTCTTTGCTGTCATAGATGTGAAATGTGTTTGATAGTTGAATTTTCCTGCTGTTCGCAGATAGTTAAAGCAGTATTTTCCAGATTGGCATAGTCTGTCTTTGGCGGGGTTTTCTTCCCCATTCTCTTTCCTTTCTTCTGCTGAATGGCTTTCCTTACAGGATTTAAGTGTAGGACCCAGCCTGTGGTGGATGACACCTGTGCAGCACTTCATAACAAAGCTGTATTAATACTCTCCAAAAGCAATACAGCGTGCTGAAGGCAACTGTAGTGGCAGAAAAACTTCAGCATTTCACCTTCTTAGTGGTTTGCCAGTTTGTTTACAGTTAGAATAGGGTATAAGAGTAGATGTGTAATTAGAATTTGCCTTTTGTCTGTCCTAAAAGATTCTTTAAAAGTACTTGCAAGGGTTTAGGTCTGTGAGTTGTCACCAGAGATCATGTGCACTGGGCATGCTGAATATAGTATCATGACTTACTGAGATAAATTGAGAACTGGGTTATAGCCCAAACCAAGAGTCAAACCTGCAGTGAGTTTCTATTCAGTTACCAGGTATGTAAATCTCTGAGATTAAACCTATTTCTATTAGGTAACTTGCATATCAGACACCCTGAGGTACCTATTTGGCACCATGTGTGTTTATTACTTATGTGTCTAACAGCTGGATAGGAACCATGCAGCTCAGGATTTGAATCTTGTATTTGCCTGTCACTTTTCTGTTAACAGTAGAGATCTACACTTTGAACAATGAAATGTAGCAATGTTTCACTTCTGTACCTGATTGCACTAGAATTGGCAGGAGGCATGAGAGTGGGAGGGAAAGATTACTGAAAGGGGTTTCATTATTATTATTTCCTTCAGTATCATTTAAAGAAAGAAAGCAAGCCACACACTTGTTCCTCTGACTTTTTATCTCTTGCAAAGAAAGCATAGTGCTACTACTGTAAAATATTAATCCCACTGCATATGTTAAGTCACATGTTCTGTATAATTTGCTATTTGTTTTGGCCAGTTAGGGACATTTTATCAGGATTTAACCGCATCTCTCTCTTAGAAGAGGGGCAAGTTAAAGACTATCCCATGGGCTGGTCACAAGGTTTTAAATTTAAAGTCCACAAAGCACCATTAAAACTAGAGTTTATGCAGCCTGTTTAAAAATTATTCTTGGCAAAATGTCTGGAACTATCATTTTATTAGTTAACAGACCCTTAGAGATAATTTGGAACTTGGCCAGAATAGATACATTTCTCCTGTAAGCCAGATTTGTAGCTGGTGTTTTTGTCAATTAGCAGTGTTGTAGCATTACTTGATCTTCATGTATTTTTCAGTACTTTAGAGCAAGTTGTGAAGGAGAGTTTAGAGGGTGGGCTACAAGTTGTGTGCTTACTCACGTGCTCTTCATCCCACCCCTGACTTAGTATGAAGTTCTCATGCAGAAAGAAGTCTTTCAAAGCAATTTACAGTGAGTGGACAGGGAATGACAGAGCTAGTAATGAGATACGGGGCTTCTACCATTAAGTCAGTGATGTGAATCCAGCCTAAATTGGTGATGACCTGAAGTCATCCCTGCCTCACAGCTGGCTCCTGCCACAGTGTGGTAGTTACACCTGGTTCTTTTAGTGATGTCTAGTAGATGGGCTGTTGATGCCAGAAAGAAAAAGAATAAATATCAGCAGGGAAGTAAAATGGGCCTAAAAAGTGAGGATGTGTTTTATCCTCAGTTTTGTAGCTGAGCTGAAGAACAAAGTATTTCTACATGAAATTGAATTTGGACATAACTGGTTTTGGAGAGGTGCAGTTTAGGAGCACTATAGATATGGAATGTACAGCTTGTAATGTCTGCTGAATTTTGAGTCTCATTCAAAGCCCATTGGAATTAATGGGAAAGAGCCACTGACTCCCTAAGCTCAATCCCTTCCTGAGCTTAGAAAAGATCCAGACTTGTTTTGTGGTGTTTTTTGATTCTCTGAGGAGCTCAGTCATCTCAGCAGCTGTACTCTGTAAAATGAACATAGATTCAGCAGAGATGCAGGTGGAGTAGCAGAAATACCAAGTGTAATGTGCATTATGCAACACTGGGTATTCTTAGTGTTCTGCAGAAGTCTACAAGAGCAGGTAAGTATCTTGAAGGGAGCTAACCCAAAACCCTAATGTTGACTAACAGTTTCAGACATGTTGGAATACTTTTGGTTTCAATGGTTTTGAAATTACTAATGTACATAGTCAGGATTTCATCTTAAAAGAAGATCTAGAGGGCTATTAGAGAACTCAACAAATCTTAAAGCTCATTTCTAAGCAACTTTGATTTCAAATGTTTAAAGTAAAAAAACCAACTAACCAACAACCCTAGTCCTCCTTGCTGGCCTCCCCTCCCCCTGCCACAAAAAGGCAAAACAAACCAACACCCAAAAAAACCCAACAAACCAAGCATGAGGGTGAAATTAAATATGATATAAAGTAAGGAGCCACATCTAAAAATATCAGCAAGGTTTTTATTTGTGAAACTTTATCTCCTGTCCTTGCTTTGCTCTGCCTTGACATTTAGTTTAATTATTTCTCCAGCAGGTGGAATTGTCCTTATTTAAATAAACTGAATCTAGTGCTGTAGTTTGCCTTAGCCAAAACCTGGGCTCTGTTGGCTCGTTCTAAGAGGGAGAGAGCTCCTTCTGTGCCAGCACAGAAGACCAGGGGAGAAAAAACATTTTCAAGTGTTCAAAGAGAAAATAGAAGTGCTGTACCTCCTTCCCATTATGTTATGACTTCATCTGGAAAAGCTTTCTAACACAGATCTTTCTGGAGTGTTGGTTTTGCTCCACAAAATTGTAAAACAACAGTAATGCGATCTCTGTCTTTCAGGTTTTGCGTCGTGGATATTAAGTTGCAAATCTGAAGAGATGGCATTTCTTGCACTGCACGTGTGGATTGGGATATTTATTTACTTTAGCAGTGTAAAAGGGTCTTCCCAGCCTCAAGCAAGGGTGTTCCTGACATTCAATGGTAAGAAAAAAGATAAACATTCTTAAGCAAATGTTATGATTGAACATTTTCTTCTTCTTCTTAAAGTCAATAATTGAGTAGAAATCTGCTTTTTGGTCTGCTTCCATTGTTATTTGGTTTGTGTTGCTGAGGTATCTGTCAGCCTAAATTTGTTTCATACCTGAAGTTCATTGCTTCTATACCAATAGGTACATAATTATGAATACCTTCTCTTTATTTTGAAATCTTTATTTGTTAGTAAGTCACAGTAACTTTTATTTTTTTATCCTTAATTCTGTTTGGGAAAGATGATAGCATGTGACATGCAGTGGAAGATATCAATTATTAGAGATTCTTTCATTTGATGCCCAAGCAAGACACTTTGCAAATCAGACTGCTTGAAGATTTAACAAGTTAATTATCCAAGACCAAGTGCTTTGACAAAAATCATTCCTTGTGCACTGTGTTTGGTGTACATAGCATGTAGCAATCACTGATGCCTGCATTCTATAAATAAGCAGTCAAAACTATTATTTTCAAAAGAAAGGGGCTTTTAATTCTGAAGTGATGTGCAATATCCTACTGCTTAAATTACATTATTAGTAAGGTAGCTTTATTCTTCTGGTATTAATCCCTGTCTTAACTGCTGATTTTAGTCAACACTTCAGAATGTTCTTCAGGCTTACAGTTTCTGTTAAACCTGAGCAGAAATTTTCTGTCGCTAATTATAGGGGACTTTTGCTTTTTGGTGTGTATGGCTCACAAGTGCAGCCATGTCCTGCCGTGGGAATTTTCTATGTGCTCTGAAGAGTCTTTAAAGAATCACTTCAAAAATAATCATAGGTAGCAAGTATCACAAACTGCTATTACACCACAATGATCCAAACTATGTACTCTTGAGCCTGAGAGACATCTGGAAGGAGACCTGCCAAGTTGGGCCTTCCACAAATGGAAACCAGCAGAATGAACAATTGTAAGATATGGTATATTGTAGACTCTAAGGCCCTACATTTATGAGTGCCATACTTAATAGGTGTAAATTGGCATGATTCCAGTAAAAGCAATGGGAGAAATTGCATTCGAAGATGGAGCTGGTAAATGAAGAAGTAGGTGGGAATTTCTCATCCTTGCTTAAATGATGTTGGCTTAATGTAGGTGGTACTGATTCAGCACAGCTCAACACAGAAGCAAGTTTTGCTGTGGTTTTGGAGTGTTAAACCTGCAGGTTTGTCACAGTCATGCAGAACAGGCTGATCAGCATTTCCACATTGTGTTTGTGATGGCCTTGAAAGTAGTCTTGGCTTCCTCTGATCTCCGGTATGAGCGTGATGTAGGAAATGTTCAGATTTTGTGGTATTCAGCCTTGTGAATGTGTTTCATTCCTTGGCTCAGCATGGGTATCCTGCAAGTTTGAAGCACAGAGCTATCCATAGGGCAAAACCCACCAGACCCAGACACTTAGAAAACGTAATGACTGGATGAATTGAAACCTTCATTTTTCTGTCCCTCTCTGAAAGGAAGTCATCCCTCTTTCCTTTAAAAAGGTTATGACAGCTTTGTCCGAGCCACCCTTCATCTGATGAGGTTCTTGGATCCCAAGAGCTCTGCCACCCCCATACCAGACCTGGGGACACAGCCTCACTTTTCTGATTCATGACTGTTACTTTTTTTGATGCTTCCTTTGCAGCTCACTTCTGCACTATCATGTACAGTTGGCACATACCGTATTTCCTCTCCTGGATTTTTAAAGTAATGTTTTGAGTGGATCTCTAACCTCAGCAAAGGTTAGGGGAAAGTGTCACCAAAGGCTTGAAATACTATCTAATTATCTTTAAAAAATGGACATGTCAATTTTTCTAATACTTATCTCAACATTTAACCTTTCAAAACCCCAAATCCCTACATTTTAAAGCTCTTGTTTTTTTAACTAGTCTATCAAAGTCACAAAAGTAAGAAAATAATTGAGTTTTATAATATAACAATGTCTGAAATAAAAGGCTGATTCTATTTTTTTTTTTTTTTGGGGGGGTGGGGGGAGAGGGTATAATCTAAACCCAGTAATTTTATTTTTAAGCCTGGTGAAAAGAGTTTGCAGGTTGTTGTGTATAACAAGGTAATGGCCTGCCACCTATAGTATGAACTTCTGGTCTCTGAATCTTCATTTATTTCTGTGGACAATGATGTAAGATAAAAAGGTGAAGCATATTATTGTTCTTTACCCAAGTATCGTAGCATACTGTTCCTGCATAAGCTGCCACATGGCTTATTGTTTCCATGCTCTGAGAAGTTGTCTGGAGAATTGTCACTCTTTAAAAGTACATCATTTGAAAATAAACTATGATTGGGATTCATTATGTTTTAAATGACGTTAGCCAATAAAGACAAGTTATTCACGCTGAGGATGCTTAGATGATATTTTCCAAGTTCTGAATTGGATTTGGCTTGGTGTCTATAATTATACTGCATATGTTTTGGGGATAGAATGTATACAATGAGGAGAAAATGAGTGATGCTTTTCAAAGATAACCTGCTCCTTCAGAATCAAGTCAATCATTTTATTCACATTGCAGCAATTCTCATGGGAAAATCCAGAAAGTATCTTGACCTATTCTGTTGTTCATTGGGAAAGATAAAAATGAGAATCATTTGAATCGTGGCTTGCTTTTCTTTTTTCTATCTACTTCATTAAGAATCAAATGTAATTAAAAAATAAGCCTGGGTAATACCTCAAGAGCCTGATAATAGGGATTTTGCAATTAACTTCAATGGATAAAGGGCTGCAACCCTAATTTCTATTTTTTAAATCAAAAGCCTGGCCCCTTGTCTAATTAAAATGTACTTCAGGAGTTAGCTGAGATTGCTAAATGTGTGTCTGATCTGAGTGCAGAACTTAGAGCTGTCTGCATCCTGAGTGTGTCATACAGAATCCTAAGGCCTGATTTCTATTGCTTAGAATAGAATTAACCAGGTTGGAAAAGACCTTTGAGATCATAGAGTCAAACCTATCACCCAACACCATCTAATCAACTAAACCATGACACCAAGTGCCCCATCCAGTCTCTTTGCACCTTGTGTAGCCATTTACTCAGATTAAATAGAAGGTCAGGCTGGAGCTGAACTGTGTTTTGCACAGGTAGACTTTTGCATGGCATTAGGCCTGCGCGTACTTAGGGAAATAGCTCCAGTTTGCTTGGAGTGATTTGTCATGACTGAACTGCTCCGGTCAATTGTGCTGACTCAAACCACTGAGAGTTGTACAACATCTGTTCTCAGAGCCGCTGCAGTTCAAATAAACTGCTCCAGATTTCTCTGATTCTGAAACTGCAAAGATGTGAAGTCTGTGGTGTAGAAGCTGCAGTAGTGTTGGGGAATCATCTGCTGTGTCACCCCAGAATATGCAAGACTGAGGGGAAACAAAGGACCTGACACATCTTTCTGCACTATTAGTATACTATCCTGCCTTTTCATATTACTGACTCCTTGTCCCCAGAATAGATCTTCCTTAACCTACTTTAATCACCTATCATAACTTAAAGTACCATGTTTTTTGTCCCCATGGCAAAAGACTTACCTTATCTGTTTATGAACTATCAAAGGTAGTGCCTGCTGTTTCTCAAGCTGCATACATTCTTTCTTCTAATTGCACATTCTTGAAGAGATAATCAGGAGCAGTTTCCCTCAGTCTTCACAGGGGCAAAACCTTCCTTAAGCCAACAAGACTATTACCAAAATAAGCAAGGAGTTGTATTGGACTTTAATTCCAACTCATAGCTAACATTTTGGTTTTTATCACAACCCTGAAATGTTGGGCCATACCATTTGACCATCAGGTTCTGAACCGGTCAATACAAGTCAAGTAATTATGTTTTAAAATACACTTGAAAAAGTCTTCTTTGGGCTTTGAATTATTATGGAGACACACAACCAAGCGATGATTTCGCAACTCACTGAGAAACACATCTGCTTGACCAGACATTTTAGGTTGGCATGAAATTTCCCATACACATTCTCCCTTTGTCTCCAGTTAAAATTCCATGAGAAATGGATCAAGGCTAATTTTAAGACAGTTTTGTTCTTTTTGTCATAAAGTTACTAGAACATGTAAAGCACTTTTAAGATAATATCAGTCAGCTTCTTAATGACAATTAAAAAGCATAAAATATCACCAGAGCAACAGCAGCACTTATTCAACTGTCAACATATTTGAAAAGATTTAATGCAACCCCTGTGGTTACCCTCAAGGAAAAATAAAGAGACAGAACCATTTTATTTGAGCTCTTGAGCCACAGCAATACAAGTTGTTTTGAAACAATCCCTCATTGTAATGTTAATGTTACCACAGTTAATAAAAAGTTCATTTATTATTTGGGGGCCTTTGTGCTGATGACAGTCTAGTAGGCAATAGTTTATATTCAAATAGTTGATTGGGTCTTTGGTGATGTCCATTAAATGAAAGCTATTTGCACTATTAAGTAGAGGTAAAGCTTGTTTTATTCTTTAAGAACAAAATTGTGGTTTTATTTTTCTTTATATGGAGAACTCACACAAACATCTTCTTGAGCATTTATATATTTGCATAAATTTCAGAAAACTCAGCCACAAATCAGTTTGGAGAAAATTTGACTTTCACAAATGCAGGGATCTTAAATAATCCTAATTTATAGTGTTGAACACCAGTCATGAAAATGTTTCCCTTTCAGTTGTCTCAAGCTGGAGATCTAAAAGCTCACTTTGGAATACTGTCAACTAAAAATTCTTGCATCTGGTCATATTGACAGTTTCAGTTGTTTCACTATTTAAAGATAGATTCTGCCATGTGCTGTGACTTCAGTCACAAAAACAATCAAGCAATTAAGCTGAAGTCACAGGTGATGTTTGGTCTAGTTCTTTGTTCTCTGAAGTTACTACACGAACTATCCCAGTAGGAGAGCACAAATAAGTACATGGTCTTCAAGGTAGTTAATTAGGAGTTCTCAAATTTAGAAGAAAATCTTATAAATTTAATCCTCCTCCTGGATGAACTCATCCAAATTTTAAAAAGCTTGGGAATTTTGGTTGTCTCTTGCATGATAAGAGGTAGATCTGCTATCTAAGATTCTTCCTCCTTTTAATCTCTTTGTATTCCCCAGATCAGTCAGTTTGACCTGTATCTGAACATGTTTTTTGTTGGTTATTTTTGTGGTGGGTTTGTTTTTGTTTGTTTGGTTGGTTGGTTTTTTGTTTTGTTTTTTTAGATTGAAGAAATCTAACTCTGAACACTTTGATAGATTCAACGCATCTCAGCACTCTACTTGTCAGAGGAGAAAGCAGCTTATCTTGGCCAATTCCACTGCTGTCTCATTACAATTCTCTCTTGTGTTGCCTGTGCAAGGCAAATGCTGTACTCCCTACACAGGCAGTTAAATTGCCATTATTTTACAACACATCTTCTTTTATGTTTAAAAAATGTGATGAGAGAAAAAATGGCAGAAATATTTCTTACACTCTATCTTGTTTGGGACTTTTCAAGAACCAGTAACAAGAGTTCCTCTGTGAGCCATTTCCATACTGGATGAGTTCACAGTGTGCTTTGATATGTGGTGCTGCACAAGCCTTTGTGTGTATCAGATGTAATTAGTGACATGACGCACAATAATTACTCATTTTATTGAAGCGCGTTGACTGAGGTCCTGCTAGGAATAAATACAGAGACCAAGACCTTACCCATCATTTGAACTCGCTATTTCCTCAACATGTAGTTTGTCCCTTATGGTTCTGACTTTTCAGTGTCCTCAATAACACTCCTTAATAAAAAGAGTGGACACCCTTTCTCAGTGAAAGGTCTTCGTTGTGGGGACACAGTGTGCCATCTCATCTAACATTCAGACAGCAGTGGCTGCAACAGATACTAGGTTAAAAGAAGGCTGTGTTTTGACCTGCTCATCCAATGGCAGAGTTAGGGTGTCAGGAAAAATAATAATTCCAGGCAGCAGCACAGACTAAGGGTTCTCCTGCTGGAAAGGGGCTCCAAGGAGAAAGACCTTGGAGTCGTCGTGTACAGCAAGTTCTCCATTGCACAACAATGTGCCCTTGTGGGCAAGAGGGCCAATAGTATTCTGGGGTGCTTTAAGAAGGGTGTATCCAGGAGGTCTATGGAGAGTCTCCTCCACCTCTACTCTGCCCTGGTGAGCAGGGTAGATCTAGGTTGGACAATAGGAGGAAGTTTTTCATAGTGAGAGTGGTGAAATACTGGAACACATTTCCCAGAGATGTGGTTGAGGCCCCATTCCTGGAGACATTCAAGATCAGATCTGATGTGGCCCTGGGCAGTCTGATCTAGTTGGAGATGTCCCTACTGTGCAAGCGTGTTGGACAAGACCCACTCTGAGGGTCCCTTCCAACCTAATGCAATCTGTGAACCTATAAATGTCCTTTCCAACCAAAACCTTTCTATGATTCTATAACTCTGTGCTGTTAGGGAAATAAAGTGAATATCATATCTGCTCTGTGAATGCCAGCAAATCACCATAAGCCTGATCTGTGTGAGCACCTTTCAGGGGTGAGCTCTTAATCTAACCAGTTATAAACTGGGTGACCATCCCAGGAGTGTGATACAGCATTTTCAATGGTGTTGGTAGTCCTGGGGCAGGAAGAATGGCTTGGGATTTGTTATTTTCATTTAGGTCTGTAAGTAAAGGCTTCATATAAGACACAACTACTTTTATGAGAAGGTTTTTCTTCTAGTACCAATTTCAAATGCAAATAAGCTTTTGTGAAATACAACATTTAGAGATAGTTTGGGGTGAATACTAAGACTTTTGAACTATTCTGCTTAATCTTGCTCACTGTTTTGTGATAAATTGCCTCAACAAAATTATCTTCTGGAGTGGAGATGAAGAGACATTGCAGTCATCCCGGATTGCCAAGTCAATTAATAATAATAAAAGAAGAAAAAAAAAAAGGAAGAAGAATAGAAATCTTGGCAATTAATTTTATCTTTCAAAAAAGACAACCAACCTCCCCAAATTAAACTTAAGCCATATTACCTAAAGGATTAATTTTCCATCATTAAGAGGTTAGAATAGAATAGAATAGAATAGACCAGGTTGGAAGAGACCTTCAAGATCATCGTGTCCAACCTATCATCCAACACCACCTAATCAACTAAACCATGGAACCAAGCATCCTGTCAAGCCTTGCCCTGAACACCCACAGCGACGGCGACCTCACCACCTCCTCGGGCAGCCCATTCCAATGGGCAATCACTCTCTCTGTGTAAAACTTCCTCCTAAACTCCAGCCTAAACCTCCCCTGATGCAGCCTGAGACTGTGTCCTCTTGTTCTGGTACTGGTTGCCTGGGAGAAGAGACCAACCTCTGCCTCACTGCAACCCCTCTTCAGGTAGTTGTAGAGAGCAATAAGGTCACCCCTGAGTTTCCTCCTCTCCAGGCTAAGCAACCCCAGGTTCAGACTGGAATTCTGAAATGAAGGAAAAGGACTCTTCTTTGTAGTTACATGGTGAATGTGTGACACAATTCTCTTTCAACTGTCAACTTCTGTCTCCTTTTTGTATTTCCTTTGTAATTTCATATATTGCTTTGCAAATAGAAGTGAATAAAAAGGTCTTGTAAATCCTTGCCTGAGACTAAGAGGCTTTCTTAGTCACCTGTTTTTATGATAATTTGTTGTTGTTTCTTGGAATTTTAATTTGTTTAATACCATTTCCCTTTACCATTCTTAATAAAAAATACATTTAATTCTGAAAGCTTTGAGTTATGCAGAATAAATCAGTCCCTGTCAGCTTGGAATCAATTAAATTGAGCAAATATTTGACTGCTTTTAACGTTTGTACAAGTCAGGCTATATCTCTCAGACTCCCAGCTTTAAGGAGCTGCAGAGTTAGATTTACAGGGATAATGGAAATATGTGAGGCAAGTGTCTGGTTGCTCCTTCAGTTCAATGGCTGGGAATGAGGAGGTTCATTTTCTTTCCTTCTCATGTAACAGACCAAGAATGCAAAGATTTGAACAGCATAAAAAGATAAATATCATGGTATATATGCACACAAAAATCAATAGTGTAACAGGAAGCAAAGAGAGAAAGATACTGAACAGAAGGAGAAACTTCTTCACTGTGAGGATGACAGAGCACAGGAACATGCTGCCAGAAAGGTTGTGGATTCTCCTTCTCTGGAGACTTTCTAAATCTGCTTGGATGTGTTCCTGTGTGACCTTCTCTAGCTGACCTTTCTATGGCAGGGGAGTTGGACTCAATCTTTTGAGGTCCCTTCCAGCCCCTAACATTCTGTGATTCTGTGATAATCATACAGTAGTTGATTTTAGTGCAAAAAGGCGTGTATTCAAAACACTGTATCATATACATCTATATGTGCACCCACAACTTCTGCCTGATCACAAACATTATTCTGAGTGCGAGTCATACCCTAGGCTGCATCAAGAGGAGTGGGGCCAGCAGGTCAGGAGAGGTGATTCTGCCCCTTTACTCTGCTCTTCTGAGACCCCACCTCAAATACTGTGTCAAGTTCTGATATCCCCATCATAAGAGGAACACAGAGTTATTGGAGCAAGTCCAGAGGAGGGCCAAAGGTTGAAATACCTCTGCTATGAGGATAGGCTGAGGGAGCTGGGGTTGTTCAGCCTAGAGAAGAGAAGACTCTGGGGGGGACCATAGAGCTGCCTTCCAATCCCCAAAAGTATCCTACAGGAAGGCTGAAGAGGGTTTAAGAGGAGTCACTTGAAGCTGAGGGAGAGTAGGTTTAGACTGGATCTTAGGAAGAAATACAAGGGTGGCAAGACTGCAATAGTCTTCCCAGGGAGGTTGTGGATGTCTCCTCCCTGGGGGTGTTCAAGGCCAGGTTGATAAGGCCTTGAGCAGCCAAGTCTAGCTGAGAGGCATCCCTGCCCATGACAGGGAGGTTGGAATAGATGATCTCTAAGGTCCCTTCCAACCTAAGCCAATCTAGGATTCTTAAAACCTGAAACTGTTATAGAAACTCCATGAGAAGATTCACTGATCTTAGAAGGCAAGAGCAGAGTTACCTTATCCTCTCCTGAGCCATAGCCATATGGGAAGCAGAATATGTTGTTTTTATGGAGGTAAACAGTGTCACGCATGTCTTTGACCTTCCCAGTGCATTCCAGCAACACAGGACAGTTCCTAACACAATATGTTTCTGCAGTTCTTAGAAATTCCTTCTTGTGTGAAATAATCAACCTGCATGCCTGTCAGTGCAGCGTTCTCAGAGGGTCTCTGTCAAGTGCTCTTATGAGGTGTGATATCAAATTAGAGTACAAAAATGAGAGCACTCGCATCTTGAGAATGGCACTTTCTAGGCTTTTAATATCAACCAATTAAGATGTTATTTTCAAGGAGAGTCTTGGCATCGTTTCAAAAATTTACTTTTTAAGGTCTGAAAAGGATTTAGTTGGCATGGAGAGTTGATCCTAGGCTTAGACTTCAATGTGAACGCAGCTGGAATTTTTTAAGCTGATTCAGCTAAAAACCCATTTCCTGCCACCGTTGAGAATAATGCACCATCATTTTAGTTTTGGTTTGGTTTGGTTTGGTTTTTTCTTTTCCCCTAAAGCAGAAAATCCTTCAGCAAAGATAAAAACATTTAAAACCCTCATGAGGTGTTTTATTGTGGTTTGTGCTGGGGAAATAAAGCTGTGCATACATGGCTATAAAATCTGAAAATTAATATGCCTGTAAAACCATTACCTCTGATTTAAAAATTTACCATCTTTATGGCTTTGATAAGTCCCTTTAAAAATGAAAAGAATGTCAGGCACTCATTTTGTCCTGTAGAAACCTTGGGGGTTTTAGGATATTTGCAAACATAAGACTTTTGGAAACAATTTTCAAAAGTTGAGTAAGAAAAGAATCAAATATGAGTTGTTCTGGGTTTGTTTTTTATTTCATTGTGCATTTGTTACAACTCTGCTGTTTCCTGATCTCAGGTAACGTGTCCTCACACAGGGAGCTGAAAAAGTCCATTCCTAAAGTCGCAAAACTGCCTAAAATTGCAAAAATAATTTGAAAGTTTAAGTTGTGCTCAGGTATACTACTACCTACACTAACTGTTCAGAAATTGAGGAGGAGACTTAGTCTTTGTAATCATGTTTTGGCCCACCAGCCAAGTCCAACAAACAGCAAGATTTTACCTGGTCCCATCTTTTCCTTCTAGAGATGGGAAAATCTTTGCTTGCACAGTATGTGTTTCTTTAGATGATGAATTTTACCTCCTGCCTCAGCGCCCTGAAAATGAACAGTCACTTCATGAAACAGAAGCATGGTGCTTTCAAAAGTGAAAGAGCACAAGTCATGCTGCATTTGTTATGTATATATGACTAGACTAGTTAAAGCTGCTGCTGTGTCCCCTTCAGTGAAAGCAGGCACTGGGCGAGAGGGGCAAGCACAGGGATCCAGCATCTCCCCAGCAGATGGGGAGAGCAGACCACCCTGATGCTGGAGCTCTGAAGAGGCTTTTATAGAGGAAGTTTGTGCCAGCTGAATCAATACTGATGCACGTTTCATACCTACTGTGGTGATTTACAGAGGTGTGTTTTGGGGGTGGTGATCCAATAGAATTATTCAAACAAATACAACCAACAAAACTCCCCAACCTTTCTTGAATAACTTTTGTTTGCAGATACAGAAATCTTCCACAAATGATGACTTAGCTTCCATTTGCTATTTTAAAAAAGGTACATTTCATTCCAGGTTCTCAGGGTGTCATTGCCAGAGAACTTTCCCTCATAAGAGCACTCTAGACACATCCAACAATTCTGGAGAGTGATGAGATCCTTCTCTATTATTATGATTATGATGATTATTATTGTTGTTGTTGTGCTTCTAGGGCGTGTTCTTTTGTTGGTATTGATACTGGTATTTTGGCATTGGTATTAATATTGGTATTGGAGGAAGGTGTTGAATACTGGTTTTGAGGTAGCGTCAGTTCTTCTCTGAGTATGCAAGAGGCAAGCAGCTGAGATTTTTCTTTTCACTCTATGTTGTGACTGTGAAGAACCTTTGCTTTAAGGTTCTTCTCTTTCTACAGTTGAGGAGACAATGGCTTTGAGAAGGGTTTATGGTTTGCTTATGACTGTTGAAAGCTTCCCCAGCCAGCTGGAGAAAACTCCCTTTCAGATCAGATTGGATGCAAAAGAAAACATCCAAGATCTACCTTCAGATTTTGTGTAACATCAATAAACTGCAGCACTCTGAATAAACAAGGTGGCCACTCACTGTTTACAGTTTCCTTTGCTTATTTTTACTGCTCTGTGCCTATGATAGCCCCAACCTGTTTGCTGAGCAGCTGAAGAGGACTTTTGCTTAAAGTGGGTTCATAGGTATGAGTCCTATGTGGAAATGTGTGAGGAAGAATTAGCAGATTGTGGGATTATTTTTTTTCTCTGAAAAGGCCTTTCAAGAAAGCCACTGTTCCATTGTGGAGAGTGAAAGAGGGATGTAGCAGTCACCAAAAGGTGAAAGGGTCTTGTGGACATTACTCACAGGCACAAAGAGTTAGCATGAAGTTACTCCATCCCAGCTCTCATTGTATGAGAACATTCAGCTGCACTGTCTGCTCTGGATATAATCTCCATCTGCTTCGAAACTGACTTCATGTTTGATACCAGACCTTCTCATGCTGGAGAAAGTACATGTGTGTACGCTCCTTAGCCTCAGTTAGGAGGCAAAATGCTAATTTTCTACGCAGTAATTGAGCATGGTTCTGGCTTGCTACATTATTTATATGTTGACATATTCTGTAGTCATGCCAATGGGGCTGGTTTTTTTTTGGTTTGTGGATGGGAGAGACTAGGGAAAGAGACTGCTGTGTTTAGTTTTGGGCTCTCCCACCATGAGAGGGAAGAAGCCCAGTGGCAAGGTGGAAGAAGCCCAGTGAGGGGCCACTAAGCTGTATGGGTTATGGAGCACATGGCAAGCAAAAAGAGGCTGAGACCACTAAGTTTCATCAGCCTGGAGAAGACTAAGGGACATGTCATGGCTGTCTTCAACTGCTTGATGGGGAGAGTATGGAGAGAGCAGAGCCAGACTCTTCTTGGAAGTGCACAGTGACAGGACAAAAGGCAAAAGTCCCAAGTTTTAGCAAAATAATTTATTTTTTTGTCACTATGAACATACAGAACATTGAAACAGGTTGTACAGGGAGGTAGTAGACTCTCCATCACTCCAGGTATTCAAAATTCAGCTAGATGAGCTCCTGTGGAAACACATCTCACTACAGTACCTAGCCCTGTTTGTGAACGTGATTTGGGCCAACATAACCTTTAGATGTCCTTTCCAACTTGTGTGACTGTGGTCCTCCGATTTTCTTCAGCGATCAACAGGTGTATGAAGCAAGACATTGATACCTGTCTTGGCAGTGTTTTCAGCACAGCTTATCTACTAAAGCAGCTCTGGAGTAGAAAGTCAGCCTTTCTCAAAAAGGTCAGAAATCTGACCCAAATGACCTGGCAGCCTGTGTCCACAATGAAAGCTATAAACACTAAACACCAGGAATTTTTTAACTTCCTACTGCAAATTATTGTGCCTAAAGTGTGGGTTCCCAAGTTTGAAACCTTGCATGTTATATAGATTGTTTTCTTACAGTTTAATACAATAGATTTCCCTGATGTGGAGGGAAAAATAAGAAACAAAACCTAAACATGGATCTGTCTGTAGCTTCACAGTAAAATATAATGGAAGAGCAGAAATCCTAGATATGCAGCATTACTTGAAACGATATAAAAGCAATATCAGATCATGCTACCTCTGTCTTCTGTACATGATCTCCTTTATTCTGCTGAAGCTTGAGGAGGGTAGATTTAGACTGGAGATTAGGAAGAAATTCTTGACAGTGAGAGTGGTGAGACACTGAAACAGGTTGCCCAGGGAGGTTGTTAATGCTCCCTCCCTGGAGGTGCTGAAAGCTGGGCTGGATGAGGCCTTGAATGACCTGGTCTAGGAGAAAGTGTCCCTGCCCATGGCAGGGGGTTGAAACTGGATGATCTTTAAGGTACCTTCCAACCCAAACCATTCTATGAATCTATGAATCATGGTATCATAAGAAATTCACCTGCCAGCCATTTTTAGAAAGGTTTCTCTATAACTTTCTGAGGATGTCTTTAGATTCCTGCTCATAATTCATATAAGCAGTTTAAAGGAACAGCCTGTCTATCCATTACCAGTTCCCTATTAATTTACATTTTAGGCATTAATTTGTGTCATGGGGGAAGTATTGTCATTTGGGTAGCACCAAAATGGGAGCAAAATATTTTGTATATGAATAATAAAATGCAAAATATCTGGATTCACTTCTTTAGTCTCTACTTTGTGCAGACACATTAGTTCTCTGCATAGTAAAGGATAGGTGGATTTTGTCTGTAAGGAGGTATTCATTTTCACTTGATCTGCCTTAATCCTGAGGACATGGGTTCAGATCCCAGAGGCACTAGTTTGATGCTTCCATCAGCCTTCAAATGCTCTCTGATTGAAGGATCTCAGCAGCTGCTATCTACTCTAATAAATGCCAGTGATCAAAAAGACTAGACTAGCTGAAGATTGGTTTTGAAGAACAAATAAAACTATTTTCTTTCCATGTTAGGTTAGGAGAAAAAAATCCTTTGATGATTTCTTTATTGATAGAAAGTACCAACAAGGTTGTTCTTGGATAAAGCAATCTTTCTTTTCCACAAATATTGCTTAGCATTTGAGGGTCACAGTTCACAGCAAAATATGCTGCCTCTGTTTGCCCAGCTGCCACACCTTCTCTGCCTTGTCTCCTCCTGTACGTGAAAAAAAGAGTCTGAAAGCAAGGTAAAGGGAATAACAGATTTAGTGCTGCTCTGCTTGTAGACCGCAATTAATGCAAATGGTTTAACAAGATTAAGACTTTTTGCCTCCATGTGCGTATCACACCCAACAGGAATGAGGACATAGTCTCTGTGTGAAGTTCTGGCTAGACAGCAACATGCAGCAGTGGTGCAGAATACAGGAATAAGTCTTGGAAGATTGTGGTGTCTTAGGATTTGTGTTTGTTATAAATATATATATATATACACACTGTTAAGTTAGAGTCGCAACAGCTGAAAACTGCCTCCGGAATAACCAAGGCATTTTTCATAGAAAGAGCCTTCAGAAACAGAATGTCAAAACCAAAGGAAGCTCTCAGGGAGGAAAAAGGGCATGGAAAAGCTGTTTCTTTGAGCTTTCATTCCAAGTTCAATTTTATGGATGTTACAGAGGAATTAAAGTAAGGTTGTGTTACAGAACTTTGTGTTACACAGCCTTATGGCACACAACTTTTACAAAATACCCTTGTTCATATCTGTGTTTCCATGCACTGCAAACAGATACATTTAAATTTCAAAGGGGTCCACTGTAGGACAGTATTCAGTTTTCTAATGAAAGTTAGAATGAAAACAAACAAAAAATAGAGTAAGTTTCAATGTTTTTTACAGTTTTTTTTCAACATGAAGCATTTATCCAGCTCAGAGGTTTCAAAGCCCATGGAAGTGTGGGTGCATTAACAGGGGAGCACTTAAATGTGCCATGACAGGCCTGGCTGCTCCCTTGGCAATGATGAAAAGGGTGAATGTTTGCTGCTGTCCCTTCTTCACTGCCCCTGCCACTAATTGCTACTTTATATTATTTATAGAGACAGAGCTGCTTTGCAGATTAGGTTTTGCCTTTTCTCTTTAGCCACTACCCTATGCCACTGCACCCAAACTTTCTGTTGAGGTTTGTCTGGTGGAGGCAGAATTTCAGATTTTTGTGTACTATGCCATCTTACGACAACTGGCAGCAACTGAAATGAGACATGTCAAGCAACTACCACAAAAAGAAATCAATAATTTATAAGTTCGGGTGAAGGTTAAAGAAACAGACTTTCTCTATCATTGTCCTGTCTCATACAGTTCATTAATATTTTCACATCTGGGGACATTTAATTTTTCTAATCGAGAATTTTGCACCAAAATTCTCTATCAGAAATTTTGCATCAAAAGCAAAATACTCTTTCAGCAGACAGTGGTAATGCTTGTGTTAATCAGTGGGAGTGGAGGTGGATGGCAAGCAATAATTCATTATAGTCTCTCCTGCAGTCAATTAAATATGTCTCATACTTAACTGATTAAAGCTGCCTCTTTTCCATTATGATAATAAGATTCTTCAGAAACAGACTGAGAATAGGATCCTTTCTCCCAGCGTCTCAAATTTTTAGAAGGGAAAAATGAAAAGCCAGATAGCCTTACCAGTTTGAGTTTGATTATGCAGAGTCAAAATCCAATGCAGACTGTTCAAAATCCAATAAAAAATAAAACCAAACAAAAAAAAAAAATGCTCAGCTACAGAGTGTCTTTAATGAAAGCAATTTCAATGCTTCCTAAGAAACATGAGATACTTAGAGATGTTTATGGGCTTTTTAATACCGATAGTATACATGTGGGCATTTGTGCTCATACTGCCTCTGTTCACAGGGGTGTTGGTAAAATGAAATTTATTAGTGGCTCTGAGACTTGCAAATACCTGAGTTTTGAGGACCATGTAAGTACTGGGGAGATAACAGTATTCTCTACAAATGCAAATTCAAATTTCTATAGCTGCAAAGGGTTTTTTTCCTACTCTGATCCTGACTCCTGATGAGTCTTAAACAATGCAACACATTTGAGAATTTTTCACACAGTACAAAACCATGGGTCTGAAAGCCGATGATCCACTGTGTAGACACAAGTATTATAGATGAAGATCCTATGTGAAACCATAGATTGTATCATGCAGCAAAGAAGGTATTTGTGCTTTCTACACCCTTCCCCCCATGCCCAGTTTGGCTGCCTTTCAAGTGGTATAATTATAGAAGGATTTTATAGAGCTGATCTCTTTAATGTCCTTCTCGTTCCATAAAATCTATTGTTACTTATTCCTAAGCTTTTTAAGAGTCTGGGCAGTATTTTGCCAGACTAAAATGTGCTTTGCCTTGACAATCCTTAACAGTTACTGTCTCTTCCAGTTTGACTCACATTTGGTCCCTTCTGTGTCTAGCCCGCCTGTCCAAGTTTAAAAGTAAAATAAAGTAGAAGAGATGTTTGGGCCTCTGAACATGTTGCTGAAAGGCTCTTTTTCCACACGTGTTAAGAGTATTTCTTACAGAATGGCATAAATTATGGATATTGCTTTCACAGAACAGTGAATGGTATTGTCAGATTGTTTAGGAAAAATTAATGGGGTTGTAAAGGAATACTATTTACTTTATTAGAGTAAAATTTGACAGCTGAAAAAACAAGGGCAGTAGGCTGCCTTCCATTTTCCATTGATTTTTAGTCCCCAACATTCAGAAGACTTCCTTTTCTGCAAAACCACATTCCCATTGCCTACACAGGAAGCACACAATGCTCTTTTGCTTCAAGCCAGAGGCAGATTAAACTTCATTAGGAGAGTAGAGCTTAAGGAAAGCTCAAACTGTAGCATACCATAATTTACCAAATAAAGAATTAGGGTTTGTTTTACTAAAGCAAACAATAAAGGCTAGGCCAAGATTCCCATACTTCTTTGTGCCTTTATCCACTGGGTAGGAATACAGTCACTTTTCACAGTCTGGTTTACATACCATATGAGTGGTAGACACATACCATGGCTTTTTTAATGCACTTAAGCAGCCAGTGGAAGCACACATATCTCATTAAATGCATAAAAATATGCCTATAAAGTATTTACCTTAGAGCAAGAAACAAGAACAGGAGCAAAAATATGTGTTCAAAGTATTCTTAGGTAAATGCATTAGTAGCTCAGCTTAAAAAGCAACAAGAATGAGTGCATTTTACATCTGGATAAATTGAATTAGCGTTCTGTAGCAACACTGAATTCTCACCTAAGCATCCTCAGAGTTAGACTCTTTCCTGGGCTTTGCTAGCTCTAGGATAAAGGGTGGATGATACCTGTGGTAACTGATGGGCTATGATTAGAGAACTTAAATTGTTCTCACTCCACTAGCAAACTGTATAATAGCTAACACACAGTTGCAATCTTGTACAAAGGTCCTTTATTAATATATTAATACATATTGGTATAGATATTGGTAATATGTATATTAATATATATTGCTAGAGCTTCAACAGACAACTTACCAGTTAATAATGCTGTATGTCATATGCTGAAATGCACAACACACTAGGTAGTGACTGCACACAAACAATATTACAAGGTGAAGGTTAATATAGCAAAGGAATAATGTGCTGAAATGACTGGTAAAAATTCAGTGATTGTCTTCTGGAGTGGAATTCAAAGCTTGTGTTTGGTGTCTGTGCTTGGTCTTGAGCCCATAAAGAGAGTTAGGCCCCTCAAATGCTGAGCTGAAGAAACTCTATCAAATTAAAAAAACCACTGTCAAAGCCATCATGCTTCTTTAAACAATACCTGGAAGTAGCTAAGGGAGAATCTTTGAGGACAGGAATAGGACACAAATCTTAGTATTTAGTTGCCTAATTTTGGTCCATCACCCTGAAATGCACACAAAAATTCACTGCCTGGAGAGAAATATTTGAATAGCTTACATTCAAAGAATTGGGCAGAGATTACTTTTTTTCTGTGTTATGTGTAATAAAGAGAGAAAAAGAAATGTTTTAGTTCCCATCTTTATTTGGAAGCAAAGAGGCAGCAGTTCCAATTACAGCCCATATTTCTTAAATAACATTTGTAAATAGAAGACTTTTCACTTCTTTCTTTAAGCTTGGCCACTAAGTGCAAGCAATTATGCAGAATGAACTGGACTGAAAAGCATAAAAGACAATAGATAGATCTGATCTGGTGTCCTAGCTGCAGTTTCTTGTTCTCATAATTGCAACTTTATTTTGTAGTAACTGGTAGCTCTTGGAGAGAAATTGTCCCTTAGAAGCAGCCACTGGAATGGTGGAAGACCAGAGCTGTCCCAGCCACTCTTCCATTCCTCACATCCACCAAATGATAGCTGTAGCCTTCTGAAGTGCAATATTAGCCTTCTGCACCCAAAGTCTTCTCTTTGGCTATTTTCTGCTCAGATTAATCCTCACCAATTAGTTGCTGTGGTCTCTACCTCTAAGGTTGGATCTTGGGAAACACCTTATTTTGGAAGGTTGCTAACACTGGCCTGGGTTTAGGCTGGTTCATAGATGCCAAAACTGAATTACATTTGTGTATATTACTAGAAAATATTTCTGTGCTTGGAGGTTATGACTTCTTGGTGTTAAGAGAGAACAAATCTGTAATTTCTAGATGCTAGTGATCCCCAAATGCTGGATATAGGCATACAGAGATGCCTGTGTTCTGGAATGGATTTAAGCCCTGATGACTATCTCCATTAAAAATTTGATATGGTTAATTAAATTGTTGTTTGGTGCTTTGCAAAAACAATTTACTTTATGACTTGAAGGGAATTACAGTAGTGATAGCAACTATAAAATGATGGAGACTATGAAGTTAGTTTTATAAATCATTAGAAGTGAAAGAGAGGGAAAAGGACATAAAACAAGAGTCAGGGTGAAAATAATGCATTTCTTCAATATAAGGTATGCTTTGTGTAGTCAATACTTCTATTAGAACAATCCTGAAGATACTCATTTAAGAACTGGGAAATGAAGCACAGTGAATACTTACAAACTAAGTCCGAACTGTATAATTAATCAAAATTGCTCTGTGTTGCAATTACAATTTGTGCTGACAGTGAAAAACACTACTTGAAACCACACATTTAGTCTGACTCCCTCTTCTCTCCTCGTCATTCAAGTAGCCTTCTCAGCTATGTATGTGGGGGCAGCTGCATTTACCTCTAATGAAATTATGCCAGCAGAGAATTTGGCTCTGTTTCATTAACTTTGCTTTTTACACGGGGCTTTTATGTCTTGTTCCCTCAAGCAACAGGATAGATACCTAGTCAAGATAATTTTTGCTTCAGGTAAGGAAGGTACTTAAGTGCAGACACTTTTCTATCACTTTGTCTTCTCGTGCTCAAATATACATGCAGGGACTAAATGTCATTGTGCATCCTCTGTCTCTAAGAAATAGACCAAATCAATATTTAAATCTAGTCCCAGTGAAAAGGGATGTCTTAGAAATGTAGAAATCTTGGAAATCAAAAATATGAGAAGTCTTCAATCCACTGCATTTTTGTGAACAAGTGTTTGCTACAGCACATTTTTGTAGTGTTTTCTCTTAATTGGTAATGAATGTCTTAAGCATGGAAATATTTTTTCTGAGTTGTTACTTGAGGAAGAATTATTTTCTAACTCTGAGCCTTTGTTTTCTGTTTTGTAATTCTTTGTAAGAGTGAATTATACTTTTGTGAACTATCTCAATCCTATCCCATCAGAGCACAGAGCACTCACACAGAACTGTTATGTGGCTTTACAATAATTTCTTGGCCTCACTGGAAGTGCTTTGATTTGTTTGTTTGTTCATGTTTTCTTGATCTTCATAATTTGGTCTCTTCAGTCTCTTGAATACTAACAGCGTTCTAAACTCTTGCCAGTTTTTCTCCACATTATTCATACTGCAGATCTTAGCAAGAGAGTTCATTATTCCATGGATAATCTCAAAGTGGTAAAGGGCAGTTCTGTATGGGATCCCTCCAGGTAGGGTTCAAAGTAATGCTAAGCATAATTCAATTAATTTTAAATTTATTTCTTGCAGGTGCATACGCTTCCATTGTTCTTATGGTAATTTAATGTGTGCAAATCCAGGCTAACTCTCTTGAACTGGGTGAATATGCATCATCTTCCTAATTATGTTTTAAGATATTAGATTTGAAATAATAAAAATACAGTGAGCCAAGTCCATAGGCACACTAACCTGTCATCATTGACACTGTAATAGTGGAGTAATAGAGCCAAGACTTTCGACAGCTCTATTTACATGCTTATGTGCCCACTGTTTCCTGAAGCTTATCATTTTGCCATTGACTCACCAGCTGTACAAATGCTTAGGGCTGCACTCTCAGCTCTTTAATGTATTCAGGCACATGTCTATTCTTGCACTCTAAAGACCACCTATGCAGTAAGACAGAAGTGTAAATTAGAGGTTAGGTCGATCTAGAGGTTTTCAGACTAATTCATCCTAGATTTTGCCATTCAGTTTGGCTGGAGATGGAAGTCTCAGGTTTACCTACAAAGGGAAATGACACCTGAAGTCATGCACCTGAAAGTCACTCAAGGAATTTCCTTGTAGATGTCTCAGACAGGATTACTTTGGCAGATGCAATGAGGGAAAACCATACTAAGTTCGGTTGCTTGTAAGAGCAGGCAGCAGTGCAGTGTTAGGCAGCTTTCATCTCAGGTATGTCTCCCTGCTTATTCCCACAGGACTTGGAGACTCTGCTTTTAGTGTCAAAGGCAGTCTCCTGTGGTTGGTGTCTGCAGACAAGAAACAGAGAGATCCAGATCCAGTGGATTTTGTGATGTAGGAACCAGTTACATGTTTCTCATTCCATGACTGATCAGTATTGTAGCCAGAGGTGGAATATTGCAGTGAAACCAGATTACATCAGATTTGTTCATAACAGCGACTTGATGCCAACTCTGAACCCTTTTTCTGTATATGTCTTGTGTATGGGTACATCCATTCTGCTAAGGGCTTCCTTCAAAAGAAGATTTTTTTACTTAGCCCTTTAGATTGTGTGGCTGTTTGAGCCTTGGTGCCTTTAAGAGGACCACAAAGAGCAGATCTGCAGAAGATACAGACTGTCTAGCAGGTGTACCGGAAGGTGTAATCTTCATATTTCTTCCCATAAATCCTGCATCCCCGTAAATCTGGCTGCAAAGTTATTTTCTCTTTTCTCTTTCCTCTCCCATAGGAGACATCTCTCTTATCTTCTGGTATTTTTACTGTGTAGTTATGGCCTAGGCATGGGGTGTATAGTATGGCTTTGATGGACCTCAGGAGAGAAACAAAGGGGGACATTTTAGGCCTGGCCAGCCTGAAACCAGCCTGAAACCAGCCTAGCAATGGCGGGGGAAGAAAGAGCCCTGAGGCTTATGGAAAACCCCAGCTGGGGGCAGAAAAGGAGTATTGAGGTTTTGGTCTGATTTGGTGGAAGGTTTTGTGCATCAGCTTTGGCTTAGTGGGCTTGTGTGTTAAGCCTAGACTGTGTATTTTATATGCTTTGCTATGCTCACCACTATGTAACTGCAGCATTGTAGTTTGTGAATAGCCCTTCCATTTAAACTGTCCATCACTACCCAATCCAGTTGTGTGAGCATTATTTTTGTGCCCCTTTTAGAGCAATAGAGCAGTCTTTCCACTTGTTAAACCACACCGGACTTGTACTCTGAACAGCCTTGTGCTTAATGAACAAGGATATTTAGGTCTAAAGTTTGGTGTGAGCCCCAGGCTTGCTGTAGTATTTTTCACTTAGATAATTGAAACCAGTGCCAGAACTCTTTATTACACAACTTAGAAACCTGATGCTTCCTTGGCCTCTCTTACAGCATCAAGGTATATTCCACAGAAAACAGCCTCTACATTTACTCATCCTTCCTGCCTGACCTGAAAAGATAGTGATGGAAAGTTGAAGCTGTAGTTGACAAGTGGAGTCTTTAGGGTTGTTGTGCAATATGCATGAAAATCATATTCTTATGTCTGTTGTTTACTATCAAACAAACAAACAAAAAAGTTGCACCACTGAGGAATTTCTTAAGAAAATCATAGAATGGTTTGGGTTGGAAGGGACTTCCAAAGGTCATCTAGTCCAACAACCCTGCAGTCAACAGGGACATCCTCCACTAGACCAGGTTGCTCAGAGCCTTGTTGAGCCTCACTTTGAGTATCTCCAGGGATGTGGCCTCAACTACCTTCCTGGGCAGCCTGTTGCAGTGGTCCACCACCCTCATGGTGAAAAACCTGTTCCTAACATCCAATCTAAATCTCCTCTAATTTCAAACCATTGCCTTCATTCAGGCCTTTGTACACAGCTCCTCTGCAGCCTGCTTGCAGGCCAGCTTCAGGTATTAGGAGGCTGCTTAGGTCTCTATGCTGAACAAGCCCAGCCTTCAGCCTGTCCTTGTTGCTACAAGGTGTTCCAGACCCTCTGATCATTTTCATGGCCCTCCTCTGGACCCTCTCCATCAGGTCTATGTCCTTCCTGTGTTGAGGGCTCCAGAACTGGATGCAACACTCCAGGTGAGGTCTCACCAAAGCAGAGTGGCAGAATCACCTCTCTCTATCTGCTGGTCACACTTCTTTTGATGCAGCCCAGAATGCCATTTGCCTTCTGGGTTGCAATTGCACACTGTTGGCTCATGTTCAGCACCCCCAAGTCCTTTTCTGTGGGGCTGCTCTCAATTCCATCATCCCCCAGCCTGTATTGATATCTAGAATTGCCCTGACCTTGGTGCAGGACCTTACATTTCGCCTTATTGAGCCTCATGAGATTTTCCTCAGTCCACCTCCCCAGTCTGTCCAAGACCGTCTGGATGGTGCCTATCCCATCTTTCAGTCTTATCCTCACCACTCAGCTTGGTATCATCTGCATACTTGCTCTGGGTGCCTCAGTCTTGCTGTTTAATGCATATGCAGTTCCTTGAGCTGGACTTAAAAGAGGTAGAGAGAAACAAGTGCTTGGGAAGAGTTAATGGGCTTTTTTTAAAGAATAAAAACCAAGAAAGATTAACCATGATGTTCAGGAGAAGCTTATCTTTTCCCTGCTGCCTAATATTTTATTTTTCTAGCAAATGTATCTTTCAAAATAGGATGCAGTTGAATCAAATTAGCAAAATAAATTAGACTTACATCATTGGTTATTTGTTTGTATTCTTTTTTTCCATTTTAGGTGTATAAGGTACATAAAGACAGTTTTAACTTGCATAGACTTTAAAAGATTGTAAAATAAGTTACAAAGTATATGCATAATAAGAAGAATTACTGGTTTGTTTGTTTGCTTGCTTTATGTTTAAAGTGTGCCATGCAGCAGGAAGCTTTAAAGTGCAGAAGTGTTTAGGTATGCAGTAGAGAATGGTGTTTAGTTAATGGTGGTAATTAATTTGAAGCTGCTGTTCTTTAAGTAGTATAAATTAATATAATTTTGAGCCCATTAGTTTTATCATTTCCTTGAAGGTATGAAAAATTTTGGAAGAAACATTAGAACAAGTACAAAATAAGTTCCAAAATGCTTAATTTTTCCTTTCAATTGTTAGGATTCATCCTTAGGTTTTAAAGCCATTTTTCATTACCTACTTTTTTGTTTGTTTGTTTTTTAAATCCAAAAAGCTGGATGAGAACATAGAGATTCCTGACATGATTAAAACTGCACTATGTGGGAGAGCCACTGGAAAGCTACAGAAATGACATCAAGATCTGTAAGGCTTGGAGGACAAGAAGATTCTGCTATCACTTTACAATGTAGATTAGACATCAGAACTAGAAATAAGATGGGAGAAATCAGTCCTTCTAATATCAGTTACATTTTCTGTCATTTTCTCTTCTGCTTCTCTCCATTACTTTTCAAAATTAAATACAGTTTTGTGTAATAATGCTACAGCAACTGTAACAATCCATCTTCCCAGGGCTGGTTTGATCCCCTGCTTCTCACACATTGTACATAGTGGGGTCTGAACAGGGAATTGGATCTTACTGGGGAGGCGAATATCTGGGTAAATCTGACTGTCCCTGCCCCCTCTCTGTGTCCCCATGAGAGCATCTCAACTTCCACCAGCTGCTGCAGCAAGGCAGGACTCCCAGCGGTGCCACTGCCCGTGCCAGGGCTGAGCTCTTTTGACTTCTTGCCCAGATGGCAGAGCTGCCCTGCGAGCTGGCATGGGGTCACAGCCATTCCCTCCGTGTCCATAGCACGGTGCAGAGCAGCCATTCTGGCTGGAGATGCCATTGCTAGTGGGCAGCTGTGTCTCATGCAGTGTATTTTTGGAACTCTCTGAACTTCAGAGCTGAGGATGCACCAGAAGTATTTAGGAAAAGCTCAGGAGGCACTTGAGTGCTTACTTTCTAACTTGCTGGTCTGACTGTTAGTAAAATCTAGTTTGACAGTGCTAAACTGAATTTAATTGGCTCAAGCTTACAGCTGTGCATTAGTTTGTTTCAGTTGCCTAATATCTCCTAATAAAGGAGAGATTTTAAGAATTAATTTTTTTTCCCAGGGATTAGAGACTTGTAATATGTTAGATTCATAGATTTGTAGACTAGTTTAGGTTGGAAGGGACTTTAAAGATCATCTAGTTCCAATACCCCTGTCATGGGCAGGGACACCTTCTACTAGACCAAGTTGCTCAAGGCCTCATCCAACCTGACCTTGAATACCTCCTGGGAGGGGACATTCATAACCTCCCTGGGCAGCCTGTTGCAGTGTCTCACCACCCTCACTGTAGAGAATTTCTTCCTAATCTCCAGTCCAAATCTGCCCTCCTCAAGCTTCAATCCATTTCCTCTCATCCTATCCCTACAAGCCCTTGTAAAGAGTCCCTTCCTGGCTTTCTTGTAGCCCCCTTCAGGTACTGGAAAGCTGCTCTAAGGTCTTCCCAGACCCTTGTCTACTCCAGGCTGAAAAGACCTAACTCTCTCAGCCTGTCTCCATAGGGGAAGTTTTCCAGCCCTCTGATCATCTTTGTGGCTCTCCTCTGGACCGATGCCCTCCTTATGCTGTGGGCCCAAGGAATAATGTAGGCTGAACCAGTTTTGGCACTGCTGGTGAGTGTGCCCCAGTGGCAATCTCTGCTCAGCAGCAGGGACAAGAGAGGGAAGCTGGAAAGGAAGAGGGGGAATGATGGCAAGAGGACGGCAGAAATAGACTCCATTTCAGTATGAGCAGAGCTGCTAGGAAAGTATTGAGCTGATGTAAAGTGGGAAATTATCTATCTATTTATTTATTTATTTATAGAAAAAGAAGTCATGGAAAGCATTGGCTAGTCTCCCAAAGTGTCTAATTTAGTTAACGTCAGTGGGACACTTACTGGCTTTTGAGGAAGGAAAGACTGGATAGCCATTAAATCATACTCAAGACAAACCAAAAATTTCCTGTGGCTTTTCTTTCTGTAATGCTCCCATTTGCTTCTCAGGGGATTTAGCATTCATGTAACAGTCCATAAATGTAATTGTCTTATGATTTGGTGTTAAAGGTGTGATTTGAAGTGATTTATGGGGGGAAAGAGTTGTGAGGAACAACACACAACAGGTTTTTACCTCTCCTCCCAAGAATTTCAGCATCTCTTAAGGGCTCAATATGTGCTGCTATTTCATTGTATCTGTTCCTGCACTGCCTTCCACCTTTGTGCCCACTCCCCAGTACTGGGTACTGCTTTCACTGCCTTCACTTTTCTGTATCCATTTTTGGAATGGCACAAAAGTACTTTTTTGAGCTTCTCGCAAATCATTGAATCACTAAAGCAATATAATGCAATGTTTTGCTTCTGCAAGTGCTGGACACTTGTAATGAAATCTGTCTCAAGCAGAACTTTTTAAAAAAACTTGGAATATTGATTTGTAATCTTTTCACCCACACATAAACACATCCAATCTATCTAATTACATTTTATAGCTAGTATTTGGCTCTCTAGAACATAAATGTTTGTAGTTTTTATTTTGCTTATTTAATCTTCTTTTTTTTTCCCAATATAAGCAAGTCTTTTTCTGGAACAGATAGGTTAAAAACATTTAGAGCAGTCTTTGGGTAAATAGGGTTTTCAGCATAAAAATTAAAAGTATTAGTGGGGCCATACTGGATTGCAATTGGTCAAGTCTGCTGCTAGCCTGTTTCCTGAAGAAAAGTTAAGTGTGGAAGCAAAGCAGTTCACTGTGATAATCTTCTGTGCTGAAAATGTACAATGAGGGACGAAAAAGAAACACTTCACTGCAGTGGTCATATGTAAACTCCCATTCATTTCAGGGGTCACCTTACAGTAATGATTAACTGTCTTAAATCATTGCTAAACCAGAATTATTTAATAAATTCGTAATGTTCTTGTCATGTGATCTGTTGAACTGGGACTTTAACCACTACAGACTACAGCCTATTCCATAGACATGTACTATACAGGAACAGTCCCTTCACATTTTCTGATTGATAGCTTTATGTTTCCTTTTTCTCTGTGTATGGATTTTAAAGTTGCTTTGAACCCTGTAGTCAGCAGTGTTTTCACTAGGTAGACAAGACTGCAGTTGTATCCATGGAGCCAATGCATGATTGACAGCTTGAATGCTGAAACCTTTGCCTTTAGGCAATTAGTAAATATTGCTTCCTGAGCATTTACTGAATTCTTTTAAGTTGGTGGTTTGGTTTGGTTTTTCTTTATATATTTTGGGTGTCTGCCATGAATAGGACACTACTTACTGTTCAGCATATAGCAAAGTTTATGAGTGTGTTCAGGGAAGGAATTGTCTCATCAATCTGTCAGAAGCTGAGAGGTTGAAACAGTTTGACACAGCTTTTCTGAATGCCTCAATAGAAATTTATTTGCAATGTTTAACTTTGCCACTTGATATAATTTATTTTACGTGTCCCACCTAAAAACGTTTCAGTAAATCTGACTTGTTGTCATACTAAACATAGAAATTCAGATACACCATATACTGATCTGTTACATGTGAGGAGGCATTTTGTGGGGAAAAAATGGCATCTCATTTGAAAAATAATGTCCATTATTTTATGCCTCTATAGTTATTTTGGGGTAGACACTGTGCAAACCTTTAGTGTGAGCTAAACCACCTTTCTTTATGTTCTAAAATAAAGCCCATTAAGCATTTCACAGAATTCTTGCAGCTTACATGACTATCTGGCCAGGCTCTGTACAACAGGTGTTTCATTATGATCTCAGTCACCTCTATAACAATGCTCTCTGCTGCTGCCTTTCAAGACTGTTTTCTCTCCAATCTTACAGTTCTAACTTGACATCACAATCGATTGTAACCCCAGTGCTCATTCATTTCTCTCTGTGTAATAAACACAGTGAAACACCTACTTTAACACTCATTTTGTCTAAAACAAAAAAGGCAGTTGCTAATGCTGAATTACTATTATTTTAAGAATTGTAATAACTAAACAAGAAAGATCACAAAGACTCACACCTACTTCTTCCATCTTTTCCTTCTTAGCCATCAACATGTTTTACCCCAGCAGGTCTAACAAACAGCCATATGCTCTCTAGTCTCAAGGGAAGTAGTTCCAGCTTGAAAATCAATATGTCACTAGCAGGCTATGGTAATGGATGCTTACAGGAGCAGGTTTATACAAGCTAATGGTACACTGTGCGACAGCAACTCATTTAGATGAAAGGGTCACCCAGCCTCATTCAAATGTTTGGGGCAGCAAAAGATGAATGTTTATAAAAGCTAATCAAAACGGTAATTTGTTCACTGATGAGCAGGCTGTCCATAGTTGCTATGTTGGAGATGCTACTAAGGAATAAATTCAGTGCACCCTAGTCCATGCTTTTTAATCTGCAAGATGTTTTCATATGTGTAAGAGTAAAGACTGGCATTACCCTATCAGATGGCATAAAAGAACATAGTTTAAGCTGGTTCTTCAGTACAAAGGTGGTGAGACTCTGGAACAGGCTGCCCAGGGAGGCTGTGGATGCCTCCACCCTGGGGGTATTCAAGGCCAGGTGGATGAAGCCTTGAGCAACTGAGTCTAGTTGAGAGGTGTCCCTACCCATGACAGGGAGGTTGGAATAGATGATCTCTAAGGATCCCTTCCAGCCTAAGCCATTCTATGATTTTCATCAATAACTTTTCAAGATAAGGTGCCTCTCTAGACTTTCTTCCATTCAATACAAAAGAGTTTTGAGAATCTTTCCAGCCCTTTTCTATTGTTTAGGATAAAATAGCATGTCTGAATATTTGAGGTCTGCACATTATATTTTGCTTGAGTTCAGCTCTAGAAATGAGTGAAATTGCATGCAGGGGAGCAGGATGTCATTCCTAATTGTGTCTGTATGATTCTAATGTTCATGGCTTCTGGGGGTTCGTTTAAAAAGGGCTGAAACATGTAGCCAGTGTATATCTTAATCTCCAGTTCAGACATAGTGTTTTTAGTTTAAATAACCAGTTTAAAAGAGCTATTTAAACAGCCTTTTTCACTTGTGGAGCCAAACTTGCCTTACTGAGCTTTTAAAATTTAAGTGACCAGTGTGTTGGTGATGTATGTGTTACTCTTTCATTTTATCTCAAACTCTTCCAGCAGCTTGTTTTCTTTATAGTTACAACTGGAGTTTCATCGAAAGGACTTGTGGCCTCATGTTTGCAAATTTACAGGCAGCATCAAAGGACATTATAAATACACTGAAAATCTCCTCTAGCAAGAAACAAACCCAACAGGTTATTTGTGCATGATGTGTGTTTATAGCCTACTTCAAAGGGTTTGTTACCTCAGCTCTGAGCAGTGGAATCTCTCTTGCAATGTATGAATAGGTCAAGAACTAGATATAGTGTCAGGAAAGACTTGAGGTCCTGGAGCACTTCCAAAGAAGAACAAGGCTGGTGAGAGGTTAGGAGGATGTTATACAAGGAATGCTTGAGAGAGCTGGGATTGTTTAGTCTGGAGGAGAGAAAGCTGAGGGGAGACCTTGTTGCTCTCCACAACTAACACAGAGGAGGCCAGAGTGAGGCTGGTGTTGGTCTCTTTTCCCAAGTAACCAGCAATAGGATGAGAGGAAATGAGTTTAAACTGTGACAGGGAAGGTTCAGATTGGACATTAGGAAAAACTTCTTCAGTGAGAGAGTGGTGAGGGGTTGGAACAGGCTGCCCAGGGAGGCAGAGGAGTCACCATTCCTGGTGGTGTTCAAGAAGCTGTTGATGTGGTGCTTCAGGATGTAGTTTAGTGGTCATGGTAGTTGGGTTATGGACAAATTCAATGATCTTAAAAGTCTTTTCCAGCCTTAATAATTCTATGATTTTACGGTACACACATCACCCTAGCAGGCTAAGCCTTATATTGTCACCATTCAGTGTACACATTAGTGTGTTGCCTGTTGTCTGAACAGTAATTTGAAGCCCTGTGAAATACAGAGAAATACCAGCTGTTGGCATCTTTTTAAAATCCAAGCCACTGTCCCTTGAAGTCAGTTAAAAGATTCCCGTGACTTACATGTTGCTGTGGAGACTCTCGTCTCAGAGGGAGCCTCTTGGCATTTTCCGATAGAATCCCAGCTTGGATATAAAGTGAAAAAAATAATAATTACAAACTGTGTTATCAAAGATTAGGAATCATAAGAGCTTATGTAATGTGAAGCCTTTTCATATACTAGGTCAGCTATTCACAGAGCTCCCCCTTCACATCACCCTGGAAATTGAACTGATGAGTGAGCATGAGTGAGAATTGGACTCATCACAAAACTCACCCATGTGAAGAAAGCATTACTGAAGAACCAAGTCAGTCACTGAAAGACTAGAAAACAGTCAACCTAAATTTAACTCAGCTGCTTTGTGATCGTTTATTGTGAAATTATCATGCCATTTTTTCATAGGCTGTCTCCAACTTAGGAATCAATCAGGGCCTGAGATACAATTGCTGGCTGTGGATCTGTTATTTATTTTCAGAAGGTACAAAGTAGAAGAGAAAATTTTCAACTCAGTATTTCTGAGGGAATTGAGTCCTCTTCTTGTCCACAGTTTTCACTGATAATGCTAGATAAGTTAATTAATCAGTGCTTTCAGCTAGTCACAAAGTGTTTTCAGCAGGAATGAGGTTCCTCTGTAACCACAGAAGTGACAAATATTTGAAGTTGAGGCTTGATAATAAGCAGCTGAGAATTCAACATATAAAGTAGTGTGCAATGTGAAAGTCTGCAGAGAAATGGATCTTTGTATCTGTAATTGCACACTCCAGTAGCTCCTAAATTCAATTCTCTATCTGTAAGTTAATAGATGTATTATAATTGTAGTTTAGTTAATGTTTCTAAAGGCACTCAAAGGTGACACTGAGCAGCATTGCTGTCCCCATCCTAAGGACAGAGCTGCTGGAGTGAATCAAGAGGAGGGCCACAAAGATGATCCAAGGGCTGGAGCATATGCTCTACTACAAGGATAGGCTGAGGGAGCTGGGGTTGTTCAGCCTGGAGAAGAAAAGGCTTCAGGAGGACCTTAGATCTGCCTTCCAATACACAAAGGGATCCTACAGAAAGGCTGAAGAGGGCCTTTTTCATAAGGGTGTCTAGCAATAGGGTGAAGGGGAATGGTTTGAAGATGAGGGAGAATAGGTCTAGAGTGAATCTTAGGAAGAAGTTCTTCAGAATGAGGTTGGCGAAACTCTGGAATAGGCTGCCCAGGGAGGTTGTGGATGCCTACTCCCTGGGGGTGTTCAGCAACTGAATCTAGTTGAGAGGCATCCCTGCCTGCAGAGAGTTTGGAGTAGACAATCTCTAAGGTCCTATCCAACCTAAACCATTCTATGATTTTAATGATTCTGTGTCTGAAAAGAGCTCATAAACATAGTGTGGTTGCAAGTTTAATAGTTTAACTTGGAGAAATAAACAAAAACCGTTCATGATACAAGAAGAACAAGATAAAGGATATTTATACAAGCAAGATATTTTCAAATGTGAGAGGCTGATTAGATTTATCTTAGACAAATTCAAAGAAAGTGTAAGTTCTAAGGCTCCGTTTGTTCCTGCAAATATAGCTTTCTAGGAACTTTCCTGGGTACTGATTCCATGGGTCATGAAACAACCCAGGTCTCCACTAAAAATTATCTTTGTCTCCAAAACAGTGCATATGAATCCAAAGCATTTGCCGGGAATCATGCCTAGCATACTGCACCCAATCTCAGTGTTTGTTTGAGAAAGTGCTACCTAGCACCAACCCAAACAATGCCAGGCTTCTGTTGTCACAGCACAATCACTTGTGTCTTCATTTTTAATTACGTAATAAGTTGCTCTTTTTCTTTCTTGTGAAGTGCAACATTAGTGAGTCAAGTGTCCCTGGAAGATGGTAATGTCCAAGTGGATAAGAGCATGGTGCACCAGATGAGGCTGCCTTTTACAGAGACGTAAACAGAAGGTTCAAAAAAGTCCAGAGCTGTCAATAATGCTGACCCAAAAGTCTTCCAATTAACCAAAATGCTGTAGCAGTTGGGTTAAATTTGTTGGGAAAATGGGGAGGTGAATAGATTAAAACCCCATAGATTTATAAGGACAAAAGTGGATTTTATTCTGCACCAAATTCCTTCTTTTACAGTGTCAGCTTCATGGATGTGAGAAAATGTGTCTTACAGCTTGACTTAATATTGTCCCATTTCAAATTAATTAAAGCAAACTATGAAATTAAAGGTTAGAGTAATACATGTTTAGTGGGTGGAAAATAATTTAAGAGTAGTATTTTGCTGTCAAACTGGCACGACTTCTCTAGTGTGATTGCAAAGTGTCTGTCTGGAATCTATTTCTATTACACATTTTCAGCAGCAGCCTGGAGGGTGGAATAGAATTTCCACATTTGAACATGACACCAAGCTGAGAGGATTTTCATGATTTTTGGAGGGTAAGGTCAGAGCTCAAAATAACCTCACTGGGTTGAGAAATGATGAAATTCAATAATGAGAACTGCAAAGTCTGTAGATTCAATTAGGGAGCAGAAATTAAATGGTCAGATGAAGAATGAAGGAAAACTGGGCAGCAGCATCACAGAACTGGGGTTAGGTGTACAACCTTGCAAACAGGGCAAGTAATAGTGTAAGGGTGTCAGATAAATTAATGGAAATGTCAGTTTTAGGCACAGAAGGCAATTATTCTACTGCACACTGATGAGTGCAGTTTTGGTCAGTGCACTTAGCAAAGATGTAGGGAAAGTAGAGGGAATTCAGAGGACAGAAACAAGGCTGATAAGAGGTATAAAAGATAGGACGTGCAAGGAAATCTTGAAATAACTGGCTTTGTTTAGTCTAGAAAGGAGAAGAGTCCTGGTGTGTGAAAAGGCAACTTGATAAGAGTTTTCAAAATAGTTATAGCCATGGGGGTTATCAGTTTTTCTCCACATCCATGGAGGACAGGGCAGGGAGCTACTGACTCAATTTGTAGAAGGGATTCATAGGAGAAACTTCAGCTGTGCATAGTTAACTGTTTTGGAAGAATGGGCATGATGGTCCACAGAGAACTGCACATTTATCTGAAAAAAGCCCACATTGTAACCCTATCTACATTTATTGATCCCTCTTCAGCTTAGCAGGATGGTACAGAAACAGGGTGATTCTTTTCAAGTCTGCTTCTCCATTTTGATTTGGTACATTGCATTAGCTTCCATGTAAATGCTCTAATAATAAAATAGGCATTTCTTGCCTTTGACAAAACATAAATTAGTCAAGTAATTGGAAACAATCCATAACCTTTTTTTTTTTTTTTTAAATGAAAACTGCTATTTCTCCAATAGTTGTGTAGGAGGACATGATGTTGGTGTTTGATGCTGGTGATCTTTATATTTTCCATCTATCAGAAATTAATACTACCAATATATTCCTGCTTACTAAAAAGTCAAATGCCTAGAAGTGAGCATCTACACAAGCTTACAAAGAAAATATTTCCTCCAAAAGTCATAGAATTATAGAATGCTTTGGGGTGGAAGGAACCTATAAAGGTCATCTAGTCCAGCCACCCTGCAGTCAGAAGGGCCATCCTCTACTGGATCAGGTTGCTCAGAGCCTTGTCAAGCTTCATCTTGAATGTCTCCAGGGATAGGGCCTCAACTGCCTCTCTGGACAACCTCTTCCAGTGTTCCAGCACCCTCATGGTGCACAACTCACTCCTAACATCCAATCTAAATCTCTGCTTCTCTCATTTCAAACCATTGTCCCTCATCCTATCACTACAAGCCTTTGGAAACAGCCTTCTTGTAGGTCTCCTTCAGGTACTGAAAGGCTGCTGTTAGGTATGCCTGGAGCTTTCTCTTCTCCAGGCTGAAGAACCCCAGCTCCCTCAGCCTGTCCTCATAGCAGAGGTGTTCCAGCCCCCTGATTATTTTCATTGTCCTCCTCTGGACCCACTCCATCAATGTGCTTCCTGAGTTGAGGGTTCCAGAGCTGGACCTAGTGTTCTAAGTGAGGTCTCACCAGAGCAAAGTGTCAGAATCACCTCTCCCATTTGCTGGCCATGCTGCTTTTGATGCAGCCCAGAATGCCATTGACCTTCTGGGATGTGCACAGTTGGCGCATGTCCAGCTTCTCATCTCCCAGCCCCGCCAAGTCCTCTTCTGCAGGCCTGCTCACAATTTCATCACCCCAGCCTGGATTGGTATCTAGGATTGCCCTGACCTAGCTGCAGGACCTTACATTTTGTCTTATTGAGCCTCATGAAATTCTCTTCAGCCCACCTCTCTACATCCCTCTGGATGGCATCCCATCCTTGTCCTAGTGGTCATAATCTTTGACTTTAATATGGATCTTTTTTCAAAATGAAAAATGGGGAAATCTAAACTTACTGTTTGACATCCATAAAATCAGACAACATTCTGCCACCAGCTTCAGTGAAAATAAGACAGAAGTTTTTAATGAGACAAAGATGGCTCCAAAATTCTCATTTTAGTTACTTTTGCAAAATTGTGTATTTCCTGGTACAGGTCTGGGATGACTGCCATGTGTGAGTGATACTATCATTTGTGTTGTGGTGCATAATATTATAAGCCTGGTATTTCCCACAGTTTTCATTCAGCTTTGATACTTTTTTCCCCTCCTGTTTTTAACTTATTTGTTTGTTTGTTTGTTTGTTATCTGCGTCATACTGTACCAAGTTGAGTTTCATGTACTGAAGATATTTACTAACATTTCTGGAATCCCTCTAGGGCTTACCATGTTCTTACCCTAACTCTGAGTAATTCAGAAATTTAAACAAAGCAGTCTAGTACACCCAAATAAAATACAACTTGAGCTACAGGAATAAACCACATATGCCACATAGGGAAAATACAAATTGAAATATAGCTCCATTGTTGCCACCAATGAATTTTGCCGTAGGAATTCCATTGATTTCATGGGTCTGTAATTTGATTTGTGCATTTGAGCATTCTTTGATCTTAAGTGTTTGCTCACCTTTAATAGCTGTTCTCTGTTTCTTGAGTGGCTTTGATCATTAATATTAAATGAGCATGAGTATTGAACTCCTGCACAAATGGTTCTAAAGGGAGCCAGTCCACCGTCAGTATTGAAAATGAGGTATAGTGTGGAGCAGAGTCCAGACTTGTAACCTCTCTGGACGTATTAGGGAAAGGCTTCAAGTATGACTGCAGCAGGCACAGCACCCCAAGGGAGAAGGAAGAACGCAGGGGCTTGTGCAGCTGCAGCAGCTGGGCTTTGAGGATGAATAAAGATGCAGTGACACAAAGCAAGAGAGGTATAGAGGGCAGCATATTTAAAGACCAACTGCTAAAAGGTTGAAAAGGAATGTGCTAAAGGAAAAAAATGGGATTTTTGCACGCTGGGTTAAGCTAAAGTGTAGAATATCCTGTGGATTCCACAATCCTTCCTGAAATTAGTAAGATTATCAGATTTTGAATCCTACCTAGTGTGTTTTCTTTATTCTCCAAATGAATGAGTAACATTATTTTACTTCATAGTGAATATGCTCTTTTCTGAAATAATTAATAAATTAAGTGGATTGATCACATTTTCCACCTCTGAAATGCAAGGAGAAATACCTTAAGTTTGCATTACTCATCCCTTTTAAGATTAAATTTAGTTATTGCAATTGCTGTTTAGCTAGAATCACAACCAGAAAACTTCTGCTATTGGTGTTGTCTTATACATACAAGCAAAAGTGTTTCCCTCCATGTACTAGGTCCTAAAAAAAACAAATCACGAACAATGAAAACCAGGAGAATAATTAATTTGTACTACAACAGACGTAGTGGCATTTTGGTGGTACCTCAAAGGGTTTCACTTGTACATGAAGTCTGTAATCACTGTAAGCAGAGTTACTACACCACAAGTTTCTAGAACAGGCTATAACTGTAATATTTACCTTTTGTGAAATTTGACTACACATTTGCATCAAAGATATGAATATACAACAAAAAAAAAGTAATTACTTGGTTCAGTGGATTTGTCTTGAAAAGGCATAGAATTTGGGCAGGTATGTGCCAGACGCTTGAATGCGAGTTCTTCACATCTGCAAATAATGCCTGAGAGATATCCCTGCCAAGAACAGAATAGTTTGGGATGGGAAGGACCTTACACATCATTTAGTTCCAACCCCCCTGCCATGGGCAGGGACATCTTCCACTAGACTAGGTCGCTGAAAGCCTTGTCCAACCTGGCCTTGAACACCTCCAGGAAGGGGGTATCCACAATCTCCCTGGGCAACCTGTTCCAGTGTCTCACCACCCTCACTGTCAAGAATTTCTTCCTAATCTCCAGTCTAAATCTGCCCTCGTCAAGCTTTAGTCCATTCTCTCTCTGTCACTGAGCAGCAATAGTATTTTTCAAAGAAGTACAGGAAGGCTGTGAGAGCTTCTGGATGAGGTCAGGAGTTGGTCTTTTGATGGTTTGTAGTTGGGTTTTACTTTTATCTGGGGTTCAACAAAAGAGTTTTACTTGGACTGACCCCTCCATGAAGCCACATGTGAGGTAAGTGCAGCAGAACTGGAAGCTGTGTGAATTTGTCTTGTTACCTTGATGTGATTCATTATGCTGATAAAGAATAATAAAGGCCACAGGGAGCTAATAATAATGAGATGGGTTTGGCTAGAGAAATGTAAGGTAAATGCGAAATCTGGTTAAAACATTAGTGAGTTACAAACACTGCTGGGTCTGCAGAAAGGGGAAGCATACCCAGCGTAAGCTCCAAGTGCATATTGTTTTCTCCCATCAATCACATTTTTGTGAAGGTCAGTCTTTCCCTCATGTATGCCAAATCCACTTGCCCCTTACCATTTTTCATCAGCTACTCCCACAAGGACTGATGAATACTTACTGTACTGGATGTACACAGTATCTTCATTCTGGTGGAATTCCAGCTGTAAAATCACTTAATATTTCCATGATTAAATATTAGAGGCCTAGGAGGAGCATATTTATCTGACTGTCTGAAACTGCTATAGCTACTCTAAACACCTTAGTTCTGATGACATTATGAGTCTTTCATACAGTTTGGTTCTGGGATGCATCTAGAACTGAGAATCACTCCTAAAAAGCACTGAAATATAGGGAAGCTTTGATCTAGGTTTGCAATTCCAAATGTAGATGCTAGACTGAAGTTACTCATATGGAGGGAATGGGAGAAACTATATAACCCAGGAGCTTTTCTATTGAGAATGCTCAGCTGTTTAAGCAGCATCATTTTAGGTATCTCATTCCTCTCCTATGCTCCAGGAAAACACGTTTCTCTATCAATAATTAAAGATTCCTATGTTATATCAGAACTGGTTGCTGCACTGGAAATGCAAGTGGGTACAGTCCTTGCGCTTCGAGATGGGTTATCTTTGAAAACTAGCATAAGCATCAAAGTGTAATGACATTGTGCATACTGCACTCCTAGAGATAGGTTAGGAGAGGTCTTCTATGCTGCAGAGATAATGCACAAAAGTTTATATACAAAGTCTATGTATGAATACTATGTGCTGTGTACATATTATTTAAAAGTCAGCATAATTTTAGAAAGGAAAATTACTTGGCAGCAATGCAGAATGTGGAAGGAGATGATACAACAGGCATGTACTGACACAGAGCTGATCTTCTGGTTGTGCAAGTGTTTGAAGCCAATTTACTGGAGGGCAGCAATGGCCTTAAGGATTCATAATTGTTTTAATTACGATGGGTTTGTATCAGTTATGTTTTTAACACTTGTGTACATAACTGTTCTGCTCTATAGCTATAGGAGGAAATCTTCCTAACATATACCTGTGACTGTAGATGTGCCTCTGCTATGCTGATCCTTCTGCTGTCTAAATGACTTGATACAGCTCTGTAACTCAGGATGCTTCTCATACCATTTAACAGAATATTATCCCTTTACAAAACAGTGCATCATGTTTGACTTGTAATTGAAAACATTAGTATCTGTGAGGTAGATAACCCCCACCTGCTGAGACTATAAAATCTTTTGATGACACAATGTCCCAGTAGATTGGTGTGGGGGGAGAAATGCTTGCTGCACTTGAGAGACTATGGTTTCTTCACAGCCTGCTGGTTTGGATTAGAATCAGACATTAGTTCCCAAGTTAGCATGTACAGCACCCTGCCAGAGAGTTGTTCTTGGAGCTGCTGCTGCTTTGTAAAATACGGGGGGGTGGGGGGAAGAAAGAAGGAGGGGGGGGAAAAAAGGAATGGCTACTGGCAGCTTTTCACTCCTGTGTTTGGGATATTGTGGAGACAACAACGAGTACTGTCTGGACTTTGCTGTCCCGAATGCTGGGTGGGTGGTGTGGTTTCTCACTTACATGAGATTTTCTTGTTAGTGCAGCAGTGTCAGAAAAGAAAGGGGAGCTTTCACTGAGACGAGAAGCACTAGCAGCATGCATTTACTATATGAATGAAGCAATAGTTCTAACTTTTATGAAAAACATAGTGGAAATTGTGTTGTATATTTTACCTTTTTGTATTTAACAGCAGAAGAAAACCACTGTTTTGGAAAACATAAAATAGATTTTTCTCCCAAGTAGCTGAAAGTTTTCTAGTTTCTGTAAAGAATGGTGAACCAATGTATTATATATACAAAGATTTAGCCAGCAGATATTATCAAAGTATGTAAAGAATTTCAATGCAATGGTTGTTTGTAAGATATTCTGACCTGTTCTGCTGACTCAAAATCTTGAATGGGTAGCAGCAATAACAGTAATTGGCATACTAATAATATTTTTTAGAGAAAGAAGCATCAAGAGCTTTGCAGGGGACATTATCCAATAGGTAAACTGAAGCAGAGATTAGACATCTCAGTTATCCATGTTCACGGGAGCCTACATTATTACTCTTATAGACACAGCCACAAGTGCAATACATCACTATCTCTCTTCTCTAAATGCTCCATACCATAATGAAGGTTTTGGTGTTTAAAGAAGCAAAAGTACTTTTCTGCCAATTTTGCCTGGATATGTTTTGTCAGAAAGTTGAACAAGCAGCTGCGATGCCACCTGCAGATGGAAGTTCACCTCCCTACTGCCTAACAACTTTCCTGTAACAGCTTATACATTAGTAATGTAAGTAATTCCCCAGCAGTGGATCAGTGTAGATGCTACATCACAGACATACTATAACAATAAAGACACAGATGGGACAGGTATTATGGTAACTATAGGCATGTCAGACAGAACAAAACAGCATTTTTAGTGTATATCCTTGGACTCAGTCTAAATCACTTCAACAAGGATTTGGTAATCCAAATTCTGAGTCAATATAGTCCACAGAGAGTTCATAATCAAGACTTCATTTCCATTCTTTGCTTTCATCCTAAGGTATATATAATTATGTTTTACATAAATATCTAAAGGAAATTCCAGCTCATAAACCTTCACTTTAGTGGTCACTAATCATGTAAATTCTTGTACACTCATGCACAAGAGCTACGCAGAGTGTTTTGGAAGAGAGGGACAATTTGCTGTTTATTTACTTAGTATTTCATATAATCCTACCAAAACAGCAGGTAGAGAGAGCATAGTTACTTATTGTTAATCAACTATTTTGATGCTGTCCTTGCATTCCTTTTTATTTTGAACCTCTTCTTCTAAAAAATGAAAAAAGCATGATAAGAAGACATTACTCATCCAGCTTTTTTACTAGCTGCACTCTTCGTTACGAGTTCTACATCTTCAGTTTGTAACCTTAAATGGAATTACTGCATTTGCTAATTGTAAACTAAGTACATGATTAAAACAAAGTTCCTTTTCCACATTTGGTATTGCTTCCTGTTTTACTCTACGAATTTTGGCAGAGCCTACAGGACCGTTCATATTTGTGAAATGTAGTACACTATATGCCTGTATTATGGAATGACATTATCTTTTTTTACTGAAAATACAAGAGGGTGCGGCTCTCAGAAGCAATTATGGCCTGATGGGACAAATCTTACTGAAAGTGAGTTGTATTGCTAAACCTTTTTAGATGGGAAATTCCTCTCATGCTTCTCACATTGCAGCAATCAGCAGACATGCAATGTGAATCAAAAAGAAAACAAGTTCATAGTAGTGTAACGCTATAAGCATCTTCAAAGGGATACTTTAGCATCTTTGTACTTACAGCAAACTTTTTTTTTCTTTCTTGGAAGTATTGGAAAGAAAAGCAGTGGTCTTGCAAATGTCAGTTAACTGTGCTTATAGAGGTCCTTAGATGTGCTTTCAATTTCCTTAATAGGCAATGCAATGAATAAAATTAAATTCCATTTGCTAGAGGGAGAAAGATGATTTCCAGAAACCCAAACCCCTTTTTCTTGCTCACCTGAGTGATGAAAATGCCTATGGGAATGTTTTCTCTTAATTTTTTGTGTGAGATTTTTTTCTTTCACATGGTGGGCCAAAACTAAAGGTGCCTGCTGACAGCTACCTGGATAGAGAGACCACTGTTGTTTTTTTCTTTCTCAGAGGTCCTTGATATGCTGCTGTGTTATGGGGGATCCTTAGAGGAGGAGGGTGACAGAGCACTGGAACAGGCTGCCCAGAGATTGTGGAGTCTTCTTCTCTGGAGACATTCAAAACCCACCTGGATGTGTTCTTGTGTGACCTGCTCTAGGTGATTATTCTCTGGCAGGGGGGACGGACTTCCCTTCCAAACCATAACATTCTGTGATTCTGTGAACTTAGAGGACAAATATAATTTGTCTGCCCAGAAGAAATTATCCTGGCAGAGAGTGTTAGCAGCCTTACAGCAAAGACTGTCAGGTCTTTTACTATCTTGTTATCTTTCATCTCCTCTCTGGTGGGTTGTACTATCTTCTGCTGTGCCATGGTGTGAACACCATTTTCTTCTGGCCTCATTGTTATAGCTGTACAAGGGCTTTTGTTATTATAACATTGAAATTTTGTTACTTGGTTAACTAACCTGGTAAAGAAGCTTTTTATTTTTGCCATCTGCATTATGTCAGCAAAGTAAGCTTCAGATTAGACAGCAGCTGGGCATGGTTTTTCCTGACAGATGGTATCCTGTCATCTCTTTAGCAGCTGTTTGGACATGGCTGCATGTCAATGCCACCATGATAGGATCATTGTAGTCCTGTGAAGTAAGCCCAGTGTGACTCTTAAGGCACTTGGCATCATGCTGGTGGTGGCATATTTTGCAAGAATATTTTGAAGAAAGGGTACAAAAACAAGAAATCTGAGCACATGTTACATATGTCCTTCCTTTGCACACTTTTATGGGAGCAACAAATGTGTTCAAGCATTTTAACAGTGAGTCTTTTGCTGGTTACAAACCTAAATTTTAGATTTAGAAAGTTACATAGAGTTACTATGAAGTGATGCCAGTTTTGCAGTAATGTTACATTGTTCTGGCTGTATTCCACCTATACTCAAGACATAGTCTTTTATATTTAACATTTAATTGAAGTTCTAGGCCTTCTCAACTGGCAAATGGGAGCAGTGGGAGAATGAATGGTGGAAAACAGTTTTGAGAATATACTTAAATCTTTTCTTTCATATGATGTATACGGTCCTGGCAATTCCAAGACAAGATGAGGATAGAAGAGTTAACAGAAGTCAAAGCTTTGAAGAAAGCTAGCAACAGAATAATTTTCCATGGTGGAATCTAAATGTTTAACCTGGCTGGTATAATGAGATTCTTTACATTTTTAGACTCTTGTATTGTAAATTACAAGCCTTAGCCATGTGTTTTACATCTGAAAGCTCAATTCTCTTCACCGCCTAATGTGCCCTTGGAGATGAGTGTCCTTTTTTCCTTTTCTTTTTTTTTCCCCACGTATCCATCTTCCACTTAATCGTGTTATGTGCTGCCTTTTTTTTCTGCCTGTTGTTGAAGTACCAAGTGTAACATTAACAGGTGTGACACAGATTCTCACATGTCTTAGGACTGGACCTACAGAAAACTCAGTTGGCAGCCTTTCTGAGTCGTGTGTGGCTGTGTTTATATATACACATATACATATATCTGCATCCAAGCCACTTTGGTCACTATCTCAGAGTTCAAAGAATCTGCAATATAAGTGATAATTTTGTCCAGATGTAAGTTGTTTTGGTCAAACCGAGTTGCATGTAGGACCTCACCACAGGAACCTCATTTCCACTGCCTCCTTCCTTGACCTTTTCTATGTATCTAATTAACAAGTATTGTGACTGTCAGTGAGGACTGGCAGGTGATGATTAGATTCCCTATTTCTATAGAAGCATATTATACTTGATTTTATGCCAGGCAACACTGCTGTGGCCAGTTATATACAGAAGAAACTCACATGACTATTAAATCATTCAGCATTCCTCAATGTTGGTTAAGTTTTAAAGAAGTTAGCACACAAATACAGAACAGATTCACAGTGCAGTCAAGTGTACAATAGACTTCTTAGCTTGTTTGTGGAGTTTCTGTTTGTTGCTTGTCCTTTTTTTTTTTTTGACACAGAAAAAACAAAAATATTCCCAAGATTATTGTGGGTTCTCTGTGCTTAGTAGCTATGAAGGCTTAACATGCTATTTTGGTTCAAATTCTCAAGCAGTGAATTTTTATTCACAAATGTGCTACTTCTCTGTCATCGTTGTTTCCAAAAGATGGTTTGAAAATGTTTTCAAGGACATGACATTTATCAAGGGTGATGATTTGGCTTTCTTCTATTGATCTATGACATTTAAAAGGCATAAAAACCCTTTTCAAATATCCAAGCCTCTGACTTTCTGAGGATTCCACTTTTATTTTGACTGTGAGAAGCAGCAGATATTTGTTAATGGTTACAAAACATGCCAAAGACATAGAAATCTGTGTCCATGTGTCCAGGTTTCACCATTTATTTTTCCCAAAGTTGTGTTAACTGATAATGTGCTGCACTGTCAGCATACAAATATACATTCTGGGCTAGATGTACATCTTACAGATCTAAGCAGTAGAAAAGAACATATGAGGAAAATTTTGACTGTCCAGAGCATTAGCATGTTAGAATTGATCCAATGACATGGAAAGCATTTTTGTTTTCATATGTAGTTTCTTTTCTGGGGATTAAAGCCAATGAACCAAACAAGTTCCTTTTGCTTATTTGTATCATACGTGTTTTCGTACATATTTCACCAGATAATTAGTGTTCATTATGAAGATTTATCACTGTAATGCTTATTTTCAGCCTTGGCAACTACTGCTGAGAGCACTAGCCAAGGTTTTCTAATCTGGGTATCTTTATGTATCTAGATCTGGATAGGCAAAGGATGACATGAAGTATAAACTAGCATTACTGACAACTTTCCATGCAGATAGTCAAAAACCACCAAACTCCGTCTTCAGTGTCAAATCATGGCTTTGTTAGGGTTGTAACTGTAAATAGTGCACAGTATATTTTTTCATGCTTAGCAAATTAATGTGCATTACAGATAGACTGGGACACTGCTCCACCTACATTTTGCACCTACTCTGCTTTGCACAAGGATTTTGCCAGCCCTTGAGGCTGTGGAGTTAATTGGAGATGGATGTGTACCATGGCACACCCAGATGCCGCAGGAATTTGGCTGCTGATTCAGGATCTATCATGTCCTAAATTCATCCTAAAGGCAGAATAAATTTGGATGGCTTTGTGCTATTGGAGGTGCTATCCTTCAGGTGAGATGATAAACAGAATTCAAATTACTAGAGTCTGAAGACTCAGAATGCAAGACCTTATATAGCTGTGTAAAATATAAACATCTGACTTTCATGTTCAACCTACTACTTGCATCTTTGTCTGGCTTCAGCACTCACTTTTATTCTTACCCCCAAGCTTGAGTGCTGTTTGCTACATGGTGTGAAACAGCTCTTCCCTATAACCTGGAGCTTGTTGTGTAGAAATGTGTTCTCTATACTGTGTATGCTGTTTTCTGGGTTATATTTTAAGACTTAATTAAAAGTGGTTTGGGATCCTTGAGGCAGTGTTACTGCATGTTATTCTTTTATTACCTGCTGCAACATAAATGTTAGTTATTATTTTTAAGTCACTTTGTATACATGAACTAAATTTGTAAATCTAATACTCAAAATGGCATGTAAGAAATTAGCACCAAGCTTTTTTTTCTTAAGACTACGGTCCATTTTCTTGCCTTCCATCAGATTTCCTTATGTAACCTACTAAGCATAAATGAAGAGCATTCATATGAATAATTCATATCCTATTCTTTTTCTAAGTGAAGTTCAAAAGAAAGAATACTGAATTTCATGCTGAAGCAGCTAACTGTTCACAGAAGGGTGCTTCAGTCTGGACAAGTAGGCCATTCCTTCTGAAGATGCAAACCTCTGAAAATTAAGCAAGTTAGTTTCATTCCTTTTTTTCCTGGATGTATGTAGCAAGCAGGATCAGAGCTCTTCCTGGATACCATGTGTGAGGCAGTGTGCTTCCCTGAAGGGAGAAGGAAATAATTTTGATAGCCAAAATGCTTGTCCAGGGAGGTTGTGGATGCCTCATCCTTGGGGGGTATTCAAAGCCAAGCTGGATGAGGCCTCAAGCAGATGAGTCTAGTTGAGAGGTGTCCCTGCCCAAGGCAGGGTGGTTGGAGTAGATGATCTCTGAGATCCCTTCCAACCTAAGCCATTCTGTAACTCTGTGAAATTCAATAATTATATCATACCTATTATTTTTTAGATACCATTTTCTATCACTTTTTTTCTCTACAAACACTTACTTTATTAGTTTTACCGTATTAACTAATTGCTACATGTAACTTTTGCTATCTGAATACTTGCTTTGTCTCATAGCTAGTTTTACTGTTAGGTAATTATTGGTATTCAGTCAGCTTGGATGAATGGGATTGTTGTACTTAGAAAGCTGGCTTTAGCAAATTAATTAAACCTACTATTATTTAGTCTGCAGGTCTGGCTATATACATCTTAATCCTTACCTGTAACAGATACAAATGTCTTACAAGTCCATAAAGACCTATATATTTCTAACTAGTATTTATGATTTCCTTATGCAGCATTAGGCAACAAGTGAAGCTTCAAAACATTTGTGCTGCAAGACATTATCTACACTCTCATTATTATGTGGCCTGTTTTTACTGCTCAGTCAGTTAAACCAATGGGGAGAGCCTCAATAAAGCCGATTTAGTTTGCTGCTGATAAACACAAGAAGTCTGAAGGCTGACTTACATTCCATCTGTACTGAGTCCTTTCTCAGACTCCTGCCTAGCGTTAGGGTCGCCTTGTTTGACAAAGCATACATTGACTTGCTGTCTCCCAGACTTTTTCAATAGGTTCTACACCTGCGTTGAGGCTATCCCAAGTACAAATGTAGGCTTGGCAAGAAATCCCAGAAGGGACTTTTGTAAAAAAGCTTGTAGTGGTAGGATGAGAGGGAGTGGACTGAAGCTTGAGGAGGGCAGATTTAGACTGGAATTTAGGAAGAAATTCTCTACAGTGAGGGTGGTGAGACACTGAAACAGGTTGCCCAAGGAAGTCATGAATGTCCCCTCCCTTGAGGTGTTCAGGGCCAGGCTGGATGAGGCCTTCAGCAACCTGGTCTAGTGGAAGGTGTCCCTGCCCATGGCAGGAATTATATAATGGAACTAGATGGTGTTTACAGTCTCTTCCAACCCAAACCATTCTATGAATTTATGAAAACAATTTTTTCTATTGCATTTGTATTTTATCTGTAAAGTTTTTTGACTGACACTAGTACTATACCTGATAAATCATGCTTTATACAGAAGATTAATTCATACGGTCACCCACACATCAGTTCCTTCCACATCATGGCTTTCTTCTGCTTCTGGAACAATGTGTTTGCCAGGATCTGCTGACTGTACTGCTGCAGGAAAATGAAATTGTGGATCAGAGACACACATGGGTACTGCATACCAGGAAGGGCTCAGGAACACATTCTGGAAAGCACACTCCCTTGCAAAAGTCCTTGGCTTCAGCCCTTGGCCGGCATGGCCTGCCTGTCTTCTGCAAGTGCCCTGATGTGGGGGATGTAACCATTCACATGACCCTATGTGTGGAGCCTGAAGTGTTCAGGCACAGAAACTTGGGAGGTCTCTAATGGGCTTGGATCAAGCCCTGTCTAAGACTCAGCGTTGCTAATTGACTCTGTGTCTAAAATCATGTTTCAGTTTGTGTCAGAGAAAAGATTCTGGAAAATTAACTCTGAAAATTACAGAACTTCAGGAAATATCAAACCACTTTTGAACAAACCAGAGGTGCTACCACATTTCCCATGTGAGTTCAGCTCTTCTGTTTGGACCATAGAAGAATAGTGGAAATTAATGTTTGCAGTAAGATTTTAAGGAAGAAGTTGCCTAATTTATTTGAATCTTAGTGAGTGGAGGAGTAAGGAAAGTTTTACTGCTTTATTTCACAGAGATTGAGTCATCTATTTTGTTTTCATTATAAAACAAAAATAATTTGCTGTTTTCCAGGGTGGCTGTATGATCTTTGCAGTAACAGTAACTTTGTTTCCTTAAATCTTCATCTCCTCATCTCCTTTAGCAGAAATAGTCTTGAGTCAGATTTAGTCACACTTCCTCTCATTCCTATCAGTGTAGGCCAATGTTTGGCAAAAATGATTGAATTTGTCTCGCTATTCAGATTTCTCCTTCCCTTTCTCTGCCAAGTGTGTTTGTTTGTAAAAAAATTACTCCTCTGAACTTTTGACCTGTGTAATATTCCATGAGGCAGTGGTATTTATGAGAGTAATGAAAATTTGTACCTTTCTTTGATGATGTGAAAGAGGATGGCAGGGTTAACTGGAGACCAGTGTATCCTGCTGCTTACTTCTGAGCACACTGGGGCAAAGATACATGCTTCTTCATTCTCTGAATTTTCTTTGAAGCACATCTCTGCTAGTGGATATGTCTGTGGCTGTTCCAAAAATTCTTCTACTTTCTGTGCCAAAGCCCTTACATTTTATATTTGGGACAACTTGCCAAGACATACATACATGACCAAAATACGTCTTTTTTTAGGAAACTTTAGAACTTTGTTTCTTTCTGGATATTCATCAGAGTTATCTTTTGTTCCTATTTTCCCCTGTTGTTTTTGTTTTCAGGGTGGTGATGAGTTTATGTGTTGTAATAGCATTTTAATGCTAATAGGAAACAGAAATAACAAACAGCTTCATATACATTCAGCACATTAAGTATAGTAGAACTAAAAAATATCACATGAAAAACAAGTCACAACATTTAAGAGCCTGTCAGTGGACTTCGATGTCAGTGACAAGACATAGAAGTAACAAGACATTGCCATATCATGTGCTGTACTTGGAGGCTGCCCCTACCTAAAAGCTGGGTTGCTAGATTGCATGTTTAGTTCTGTCTTAAATATCTGTGTTTAGGTGAGTTTTCTTCTTTAAGCTTACAAGAGAAAATACACTTCTTTTGGCCCACATCAAGCTTTCCCTTGCTCCTCAAACATTATTATTAGTAACTGTGAACCAAGTGAAATACATACCATTAAAACACAAGGGAAGCATGTTAGGCAGATGGGCTGAGTGATGTCCTAGCTCAATTTTCTGTAATGTAGGACGCTGGGAGTGAAGTGCATTAGTGTGGGCTTTAAAAAAAGCCAGCTTCCTTCTGACAGGTTTTCCAGGGATATACAACTGATCTGTCCTCTTAGGAAGGTAAAATTTGCATCTTTTTGGACTGAATCCCATGAAACATCCTGGTCACTGCACAGCTTAATTTGAACCCATGAGAAAAAACAAAGAGAGATTGTGTTTCCAAACATTGTTACTTTTAGTTAAGCCATAAATGGCTGTTTAAAGTATGGGGTTCTGCATATTTGTCCTGAAGTATGTGCTCTTTATTTGCTACCCATGCAAGTATGCAGCCAGAGCATCTGGTCACTCCAAGGACATTGTAAAGGCTTCAGAGGAAGCAAGCTGCATTGATGATCTGAGAAGAAATCCTGGCACTGCAGCATATAGCCTCCTTCCTTTTGCTCAAGGAGAGGCCAAGATGCCACCCTTGATCTTACAGGACATAAAAGTAGGCTTGACAGTAAGTACTCTTCCCAGTTACTGGCTTGAATGACTTATGGCAGATCACATTTATTCTTTATATTTCTGATTTCTCTTGGTTGACTTATTTACAAAGGTGCAACTGTTTTTAGCAGATTGCCTTATGCTTGTGTTGCACTAAGAGTAGCAATTTTGCTTTGAATCTGAAGTAAATTAATTCTGTCTGACAGTGAATTATCAGATAGGTATATTAGCATCTTGGGTGTTTGAAGAGTATCCTTCCCTTACCCATCTTTGTTTCCTTAACCTAGAAGGACTTTTGAAAATTGCTGTTCTTAAATTCATCCAAGCAAGACTGCATCAAGGCAGGAAGAAGAAAACAGTGTGCAAACCAATTTTCAACTGCCTTGGCAATCTTATTGCTAGAATACTATTTTATCCTCTTTTTGTTTTCTTCACATTACCCTCTCATTTCCTGTTGATTATTTCCTCTGCTGGGATATCAATACTGATTGTGGCAGCTCTGTGTTTATTTACAAATTCCAGCTAAAATTTAGCTTCATGTCTTTCAGTAAGACACATCTGTGTATTTTAAAACACTGATTCCACTATACCCATTTATAATAACTAACAAAATATTTTCCTTTGTTTTGATTATTTTCTTTCCTTTAGCTCATATGTGATTGTCTTTCTTTGCTTTCTTTTTTACCTGAAATTAAAAACTGTTTCAACAGAGCTCAAAAGATCCTTAGCTTGCATTCTTGAAAAGTCCTAGCAGAATTTGAGTGTTTTCATTAAAGTCAAAGGGCTTAATATTTTACTGGAGCAAACCATATTAGAACTGTAGCAAATTAAAATCTCCCCATATTTTCTTCTTGTACCCTGTTAGAATTCCTTAAATGTTCCTGTTTTATTTCAATCTTTTAGCCTCCTCCTACTGCAAATACAGCCACCAATCTTTCAGTGCAATCTTGTGAATCCCTTTGATTGCAAAAGTGGTGAGTGGTTTGTGCTGCCATACAAAGTATTTTTGACCCTCTGCTGACCTGTCTTGTTTAATATTCAAAGGCAATAGTTCCATATCACTTTACTGTGTGTTTCTTGCCTATTTGCTCCAGAAGATGATGCTTAGATTTTTCATACCCCTAGTGGCCACAGTTGCTTTGGCTTTAGTTTGAGTTGTTAATGTGGTTGAGTGACTCAATAGCAATGATAATGTATTTATCCTGGATCTCCCAACAAAGTGAAGCAAACAGAAGAAAACCTGAGAGAAAGTTTCCAATACAAATACTGCTCTGAGGCTGTTAAAAATGTAAATTAGGAGCTGAAAATCTTTCAGCCAAAAGCACGGTTGAAAAAGTAATAAAAAAAGAATGGGCATTTGTATGAATCCACTTCCAATGCTTTTAAGCCACTATAAAATTTTATTGATATTGCAATAAACTGAAATTATGTAATATTCTGTCCCTGCCCTTCTACACAGAGGTTCAGAAGCTCTCTGTGGCCCCATCTTGAGGAGTTTACAATCTAAATAAGCAAGATAGAACAAAGCCAGATGGAGAAATAGAAAAATTGAAATGATGCAGCCACAGTTTTCAGCTGGCCAGTAGCAGAGCTCAAGTTAATGTAATAGGTCCTTGTCACCAAAAATGTGTGGGGTTTCAGTAAGAGAAGCTTGGGTAATGCCAGCTAAAAGCCAAGTCAATTGGTTGTCAGCAACTGCTCACTATAATTTTAGAGGCAAGATGTAGGCAAAAATGTGTCAGCTTAATGAACTGACAGTCAGACAAAAGGTTTTAGAACATTGTCTGCCATGTGATGAAATGGCATCAGAAATAACATATCCCTCATCGCAGCGTGGTATTCTGACATACACAGCCGCAATAATTAAGTGCTTTTTACCTTGACATACAGCAAAAGAGAGGAGGTTCTGTGAATATTTTCATATTTTGGCTATTCCATAATGGTAATGCACGTTTTTTATATCCTCATAACTTAATCATCAGCAGTGATTTTATGCCTCTTGTATATTTATTTATTTTTTTTTTAGTACAGAAGCAAGCATGTTTAAATACTTTCTGATTAGAATGTTTCTCCCATGGCTATTGACATAGATTCCTTTGTTCAATTAAATCTAGCCAAGTACTAATGTCTCCTGAGTAACAGTATCATCACAGCAGAAAAAACAGTTCAAACAGCTTGTTAGGCACACATCCCCACACTACCTCTATTAATTAATGTAATTGAGAGATCTTATTTTAATTAAATTAATACAATGGTTATAAATAACTGTGTCAAAGATTTTAAAATATCATATCTAAACAACTCAGTGGATTTTTAGTATCAGCCCCTTGAAGCAGAATTTTGCAGACTATGAGTAATTTGGAGGCCAAGGCACAGCACAAAAAATGTATTTTAGCAACTGCATTTTGTAATTGAAACAAAAATAAACGTTAATCAATGTTTGGAAGTGTACCATAGTTCACACTTTCACATGGTCTGTTATCTCAGTTGATACACATGTTCATGCCAACTGAAAGCATAGACCTTTGCCTTACTAAGGAGCTGGAGAAAAGAAAACAAAACTGAAGGAGAAAAACTGTATTAATTATATGATCTGCAAAATGCTTTCTGCTAGTGGCAACTAAGTATCTGTAACATGCAGCCTGACAGTTTGCAGACATTCATTCAAATGATTTTTTAAATTATTATTTTTTTTGCATCTCTGAAAAGTCACATTTTGATTGCTTCTATAAATAGTGTTTTCAGGATGTTTGGTTTGCATTGGCTTAGTGTGTGAGGAACAGGGGCATATTGGGTGGCATTTACTGTTACCAGGAAATTAGTGTAAATTTATTCAAATTGCAGATATTCTAATGCTTTCTCTTCCTTCTTCTCATGTGCCACTTGTTTTTTGAGGTGATAAATCCAATAAGTCACTTTATTTCACTCCTGTCTCTGTGGATTTTGTCCTGCTTGGAGATTTTTGATGCAATTACACTTCAATATATTAAAAGAGAATTAGATCCCTTTTATTTCAATAGGCTAATGTCAACTATGGAAACAAGCAAACAAAACCATTAGCTAACTGGCTTCAGATTTATTATTTTGCTGTCACTGTTACACCTCTCCAATGTGGTACCAGGTGAAACAAAGCTGTATTTTTATTGTAATAAGGAAATTAACTTATTCCTAATGTTGCCATCTAAATATTAGTTGTCTAGTCTGAGTTAATCATACACGCTTCATTTCTAATCAATAGAGAAAAACAGACCAAAACAAAAAGAAACCAAAACTAAACAAAACAAACAAAAACCCAAACAAAAACCCAAACAAGAACCTGCAGAAGAAAGTTGAAATCAATGACAAATGAGAAAATTAAGTCAGTGTGGACTAGTTAGGTTCTTGTGTCACCATCCTTCATTTCAGAAAACACTTGAAAATTCTGACTTTATCTCTCCTTCCTTCAGGAGAATGTTTCTTCCCAAAATAGTCACTGATTGTTAAGGTTTCCTTTTCTTCAGCCTTCAAATACACTGCCCACATTGTTTTGTCATATTTTAATCCTGATGTATTTTCTGTCAGTGTAGGATTTGTTACCATTTCGCTCTTGTTATGAGGAACACTGATGGATGAACTTATTTTTGTGTACTTTATCTTGCAAATTATAATTCATTAATCATTTGTTCTGTGTTGTTCTATTTCTGGACTACCATACCCTGATTTGACACGATAAAGGGGCAGGTCATCAGACAGGCAGTGACAAATCTGTGTCAGCCTGCTTTTTGTCCTGGTATTTCATAGAATCAAAGAATGGTTTTGGTTGTAAGGGACCTCCAAAGGCCATCTAATCCAACCACCCTGCAGTCAGCAGGGACATCCTCCACTAGAGCAGGTTGCTCAGAGCATTGTTGAGTCTGACCTTGAATATCTCTAGGGAGGGAGCCTCAACTACCTTCATGGGTAGGCTGTTGCAGTGTTCCAGCACTCATATGGTAAAGAAATTATTCCTAATATGCGATCTAAATCTATTCTTCCCTAGTTTCAAATCATTGCCTCATTCTATCGCTGCAGGCCTTTGGAAGCAGTCCCTCTGCAGCCTTCTTGTAGATATCCTTCGGGTATTGGAATGCCACTATTGTAAGAACCCTACTCTTCTGCAGGCTGAGCAACCCCAGCTTCCTCAGCCTGTCCTTGTAGCAGAGGTGTTCCAGCCCCCTGATCATTTTTGTGGCTCTCCTCCTCTCCTCTCCATCATGTCCATGTCCTTCCTGTGTTGAGGGTTCCACAGCTGGATGCAGTACTTCAAACGAGGTCTCACCAGAGCAGAGTAGACTGACAGAATTACTTCTCTCAACCCGCTGGCCCAGAATGCAGCCCCTTACAATGCAGCCCAGAATGCCATTGGCCTCCTGGGTTTCAAGTAGAGATGTTGCCTCATGTCTAGCTTCTCATCCACCAGCACCCCCAAGTCCTTTTCTGCAAGGCTGCTCTCAATCTAATCATCCCCGAGCCTGTATTGATATCTAGGACTGCCCTGATCTAGGTGTGGGACCTTGGGAAGTAAGAGCCTTCGATCAGAGTATTAATTCAGGAAAACCCAGTTTAGCTCATTATCAGAAATTTTCATGAACTAAATCTGTACTACTGTGCGTGCACAGAAAAATGCTTCTCTTTCCACTGGGTTGACAAAGAAGATGTCTACCAAGACATTTCTCTGCATGTATTCCTGGATGAGCACTATATGGCTTTAGCAACTTTCACCAAATGGTAGCCGTAAAAAAAAAGGCAAAAGGGTAATGCCTGAAATATTCCTGACAGTAGCTGGATACTTTTGTTCTCCTCAGTTCTGTCTTTGGGTTGCTGTAGCAGAAGTTTGATAGGTATTGCAAAGCTGAGAATCACATTTCTAAGAATGATTATCTGCACTTTACCTTAGTACCAGGAGTAGAGCCTGAGCATCTGAACTTCTAGGAAATTTCTCACTCTGAACTCATATGCAAGAGTCCACTGCTTTGGGGAACTTCCAGTGCAAGTAACCCACCCTATGACCCAACACTGAGTAGTAAACAGAGCCAAGGATGAGGAGCAGCTATAAGAGATCAGTTTTTAAAAGTTACAAGCTATGGGAGTTGCTTTAGTATTTTTGTAATTGATAAATAGTTGAGGGATACCATGAAATGCTGTGAAGGTGAGGCTATTTAAAGGAACTGGTCATTTAATATTGAAAGCCTTACTAAATAAATACCAACTAAAAGACTTAAACCTGTTAAAAATATTTTACATTCAGGTTAAGAGTTCTAAAGGTCACTGTTTGGCATTCCTTCTCATGGGCAAATCTAGTGAAGTTAACGTGCCCTTAGTAAACCAGTTCTGATTTAAAAACTATTCAGAACTGTCTCTATTTACTCTACCACACCGCTTGGCTGAGAGTTCCTTTCTACTACAATAGAATTCATGACATTATCTACTTAATGGAGCTGAAATGGATTGTGCATTAAGAAGCCTTACTTTATATGACACAGAAACACTAAAGTGTGTGTACTATGAGTAGCTTAAGTGTATTATGAAAAGAGCTTAAATGATTAGCAGGAACATGAATTAAAATAACATCTTGAATAGAAAAGAAATGCCATTCATTTATTTTTTTCACCAACATACATTAGCTGAACTTGATCATAATTCTGAAAGACAGGTAAGTTTTGTTATAAACATATAGCAGATGGTTAAACTGACATAAATGTAGGGGAAAGATTTGTTCAAGGTCAGAGAGCAAGTACCCAGGAGTTCTGACTTAAGAGTTCCCTGTTCTGATTATGAAACAAATCTTCTTTGTTCTAGATGTTTATGCATTAGGGTTTAAATAACAGCCATGCTATTTTGCTTGCGCTTCCAAAAGCACTAATATACTGCATACACAATGGACCCAACTAGGAGTTTTGCTTTTGAAGTTAGTGCAATTTTTATGCTGTTTCAGGATTAAGGACAGAGAGTTGTATACTGAGGGGACTTCTGTGATCCTATGCTGCAATTAGTCATTTGCTCCAGAGATAAGTGGTTGGCTGTAGCTGATTTCTGTCCCATATTGTTCACTATCACTTCCTATCCTATACCTGCAGTATGCCAATTTAAATCTGTCAGGAATCCAGTTTTGGGTTGCTGTTTGAGTCCTTCCTCCTTCAACCTGATTTTTCTATGCTGAACCAGTAAGGTGCTTTGTCAGAGTATGCTATTCTCTTGACTTTTCATTCACCTGGAAGCAATGATTATCTTCCTTTTTCTTCTTGCTGATGTTCAGCACATCCAAACATCTCACTTCTGTTACAGCCTGACATTATCTAAAGTGACAGTTTTGTAACCATGAGATGTTCCATAACTGAGAGTTAAATATAAATGAGGAGGTTTTATCTACATTTTTTAATATCTCTGGGCTTGCAAGAGGGGAAATTCTCATAATTATTTTTTTTTCCTTCCTATGGCCAAGCACTAAATAGTCATCCTGCCAAATAAATATGGCACGGCTAGTTTAAACACAGAATGAGTGACTGCAGAAGGTTTATTTATTTAAATGGCTTCCCTTTCAGAGGAAATCTAAACAGAAAAGCATAAAAGTTATCTCTTAAATCCAAACCAGAATTTTGATGAGCTTATTATGTCTGAGGAGTCTGGACGTCAAACAAACAAACAAACAATCTTTCCTTTTCCATATGAAACACACTTGAAATAACTTCCTCCAGCTATTTTAGTTTCATTTTAAAGGCTTTTCTGTACATTACCAAGTGCAACTCCAAAACAACCCAGTCAAATAAATACCAAGCTGTTACCTCCACTTTACATACATAACTCAGATAATTTGTGTGACATGTCTTAAGTCAAAAAGCAAAATACCAGCAGAACAGGATTTAGAGCTGAGTGGACTCTAATCCACCAGGCTATGCTCAGCCCACTAAACATGCCTTTTATTGTGCACCCAAATACCAGCTGGTGATCACTTGAAGATTGATGGTAGCATGCAGCTCTGGAATGTGTTCCTAAATTCACTCTTTGTGTTAGTCTTCATAGTGTGAAAAAAAGAGTGAAATACGGTTACATTCTGTGTGTTTAAACAGCAAGCATGCTACACATCTCCCAGCGGGGATGGAGCACAGCACTCTTGCTCCCACTGAGCCAGCAGCAGGAACAGACACATCTCATACATGACACCTACCATTGACAGATCTCCTTCCAGCTTCCAAACCCATACAGAAATAAAGTAAGATTAAAGGAAGTAATTTTCACTGCATATATGCTTGGAAGTATTTTGATTTTGAAGTTGAAAAACAGCCCTAAGTATTATGTAATTTAATATTGGAAGTATTTATAACAATCCTAGGTGCTCAGCAACATGAAAAGTGAACATTGGTGATGAAAACAATAATTCCCAGTTGCATACAGCTTTTGAAGTCCTCTGGGGGACACAGCCAGACCCTGTGTCCAGTGAAGCAAGTAGTGGCATTATAATCCTTTGAGGGGAAAAAAAAAGAAATTTAAAAAAACCTAAATGTGCCATCTCATGAACCTACTTGGCCATTTCTCTGATGGGAGTGAATGCATTAAATATACCAGAAAAATGTATTTCAAGGGGTGGTGGGAAGAGTGGAAATCAGGAAAGCATTTAAGGATAGGTTTGAACTTTGCTTTTCTTATAAACCAAAATTCCTTTGGGTTCAGAAGTCATCCCAAACACCCACACCCAGAAAGCAGTTTGCTTCCTGTCAATGCATAAGGTTCTGTGACCTCTTGGATGCAGAATCAAATTTAATCAAAAAGAGCAAATTAGGCTACAAGGGGTAATTTAACCATACAGAACAAAGAATGTTGTGGAGAAGTATTCCACTATTCTAATATTTCTGTTCTAGAAATAGCAAAATCAAGACAGCATTTGGATAAATACAGTTATGGTAGAGCTGTGGAATCTGAGTGTGGCTGTCTCTTTTGGTAAAGTTTGTTATCTCCAATACAATGACCCTTCTGGCATCATGTTGGACTAGGAGTTCACTGAAGGTTCACTGAAGGGGGAATGCCATTTGTTGACCTCCAGCTGCTCTGTTTTCTCATGTAGTGGAGCGAGAATAAGTGTTTCTTTTATCCTTCCCAGGTGTAAAGCAGAACTTGCTAGCATTCTGGATTTAGTATATAGAGATGATTACCTGATCTATAGAAGATAATGTATAGATACTGGGTATATGCATACTCACATACTGATACAACTACAAAACGTGGAAATACACTTGAAAAGGAAGCAGTAGTTTACCCAGTTTGGTGAGATACCTACCATCCCACATACCTTATTTTTTGCTGTAGACAATTTAGCTTCCTTTATGAGCATCACTCTGTATTCAGAATTGTCTAAATGTAAAAATACCACCCTTTAACTCAGTAGTCCATTGAAATGGATGTATTGATGCAGCTCTTTTGAATGTGTAATAACTGCCTTCCAATTTTACCAAAGAATGAATAAAAGCTAAGCACTTGGGATTTAGCTTGATCTTTTTATGCCTGATGTTGCCTTATAGCTAATCCTAATTTGATTAAAATTATAATAATAATAATGAAACTGTAGCTGTGCGTGCTAAATTGCCTTTTTTATAGAGTATGGGTGAGAATTGACTGTGGAAGGCAGGATCAATATATTTTAAGGAGAAATGTAGATAAATTGGGATGGTTAAAATTGCAGGTAAAGTTGCTAACATCAATAAAGGCAAGGATTACTGCAGCAAAGATAGTGATGCCAATCATAGATATTAAAAGATTGGCTGAATCTCTGGGGAGATTGCCCTCTGAATGAAAGAAAGGAAGATAATGAAAAGGGTTTCACCATAGTGGAGTGGGTTCTTACTTCAGTACAGAAACGATAATGAAATATTTCAGCTGTGTTATTTCAATTACTTTCTATCAGCTCTGGCAACAAGAGTAATTCTGCAGTCTAGTGGCAATATGTTTGGAAAGAAAAACAAATGTGGTGTATGTGAGTTGATGTGAAAAGCTTTTTTGGTCAGAAAATAAGAGATTACTATCATACTTTCATTATTTAGGGTGTTGATTATTTAGCAACATTTGATAGTTCTTCACTGCAGTTCAAAGGCACAATTGTTGGCATGTCAGTGTGTCCTGAAGGGACAAAAGCCTCAAAAATGCTCTGAATCAGACAATGGGACAGGAGCCAGCAGGTCTGGTTTTTCAGGAAATTGCCCACGTTGCCCAGGCTTGTCTGAATGTGTTCTGGGGTCCAAGTGGGCCAGGGGTGTGTGCCTTTGGCCATGTTTGGAGAAAACTCATTTTACAGGTTACAGTGTCAAGTTTTTATCTCTTAATCTTTGTTGCGACTGGCCATCAGTGTCTCAGGAAATCTATAAATACCAGCCCAAAAAGCCAGTGCCTTGCCTTGCAATTGTCCAAACTCTGTGAGAAGTCACAAGCCTTGTGTGGAATCTGAGCTGTGCTTCAGTTTACCCAGACTGCAAGACCCCTCACTGTATAGCGTTGTAGAACCCAGGAGCAGACAGACGCGTCACGCGGGGTCAAGAGATGAACCCCAGGAGGAGCTGAGAGTCGCCAGGACAGTTTTGTTTTATTGGGAGAAGCAACAAGCACCTCTGCAAACAGTGCAGCTGAAGAACCTCTCCAAATAGGCAAAGCTACAAAGCCAACAAGCCCTGCAAGCCTCGGCAGCAGCCTCTTTTCTACAAAGCCTCCGGAGATAAACCCTGTATGTGCTACAGCAACAAACTGCAGAAGCCAATAGAAAGTGAAACAGTGTTCCTGCAGCTTTCACGTGGTCAGTGCCATTTTGGTTCTGTTTAAATCCCCACCATGCCACGTGGTACCATCATCAGTGAGTAATTACGAAATCTGATTTTTGTAAGCATCTGTTAAAGGTCTGTTGCCCTAGAGAATTCTAGAGTTCCCCCCAATCCGCCTTGCAGGCAATCTCCGGCATGTTGCCAATGTTCTCTTTTTTCTTTACAATTTAAATTGCTGTTTGTTGTTTCTGGATTTTTGTTCATATTGTTTAAATTGTTACATGTTCCTGCTGGTGAAATAGCTGTTTCACAACCAAATATTTCAAACCAATAAATACATTTTATTAATATTTTCCCTGGGATTTTATTTTTATTAATAACGATCATAACAGTGAAAATGTTGACACCTCAAATGGCACATTTGGGAAACCGGTGCCTCTGTAAATTTTCAAAGGGCAAATTATGTTGTCACTGTCAGCAGGCTACTCCACTAAACCAGCAAAGTACACTTCTACACTGAAACAGAAAGGTAGACTTGCAGAGCAAAACAATTTGAGCAGTAAAACAACCCGCCTTTCACTCAAGCTTACTTGCACTCTTCCTGTTCCATTATCTTTCTCTCACCAGTATTCAAAAATGTCTCAGCTGACATCATCTGACAATATTTTGTGGAGATTAAATAGTCGAATTCTCAAACCTACACCTTATACATAGAATAAACCAGGTTGGAAGAGACCTTCAAGATCATCGCGTCCAACCCATCAACCAATCCAACACCACCTAAACAAGTAACCCATGGCACCAAGCACCCCATCAGAAATAACAGCCTCAATATGATGCAAAACTAATGGGAAGTTTACTCAGACTTAGTTCTCCTCCCAGAGGTCAATAAACTAGTGGCAAATGGGATGAAGATCACAAGTCGCGTATTGTTGTCCATTTCTGACTCGGAGAATAGCACTGTCTTCAGGTTTAATTCATTTTTTACACTATTGCAATAATTTGCTTTCTTCAATTTTTCATATCTTTCTTTAAATCTGGATAAAGACTTTTGGTGTCTGCATTCAGTCAAGGCTTCATCTGGCCAGTTAGTCTGATAGCTGCGTGGAACATTTCTCTATGTGAGTGAGGAGGAAGCACAGCCATTCCTCCAATAATGTGATCACTGACTGTGGTGGTTTTAGGCCATGCCTTTAAAATTTAGTTACAGATTTTGAGCAGAAAAGTAGAAAAAATATAAATAATCACTATTGGTTGTAAAAAGGAAAACAAAAGATTATTCTAAACAAATTCATTGGGTAAATATCTAGAATAAGACGAGCTGTACCATAACAGTTCTTCCCTTATCTCTTCTCTTCTGATCCCTGGCTGTTTTGCTTTGCTCAGAAGAGACAACGGGCTCTGGCTGGCCTTGGCTAAGTCTAACTTCTCTGCTCCTTTCTCTTGTCCCTTTTGTACAGGGAGTAAGGGGGAGGCAGGGAGGGAGAAGCTAGTAGCTTCCCCTGGTCCTTGGCCATGGGGGGGTCCTTGTGCTGTTTATTAATTGTAAATATCTGTAGATACTGCATATTTTGTACATATTCATTGCATTCCATTGTAGAGTATAGATTTTGCTTGTAAATACAGCTTCATTTGCTTCTAACTGAGTTGGTCTGGCATAGTTAATGTTGGGGGGAAACTTCAACCCACCACACTGGTCAACTAGTGGGAAAAGAAAAAAAAAAAAAAAAAAGAGAGAAAACACAAGAGATAATAAGTAAAAGATATACTGCCCCCAGAAATAAAATAATGTGGATTTTGTCTGACTTCTCCATGGGTGTGGCTTTTTTTATTGCTCTGTCTCAAAAACAATGCCATACTTGACAACCAAAAGCTTCTGTCTCCTGCATCTGAAAAACAAAAAAAGGCCCCAAGTTCCAATCACAAAGCCACTGTGTGCACCTGAGCCAGACTGAGCTTGTACAGCTTTAGGCAGTGTGGTGAGGACTCCCTCCATGTCTTTTGAAAAGAAACAAAAGGGTAAACTCTGAAACAAACAAACAAACCTGTGTGCGCTTTGAAGTTTACAGTTTACAACTCTTGGAAGGCTGTCTGCACAATGCAAGCTCTATAGATACAAGACATGGAGAACATTGGCCCCAGGTAGGGTGGCTAACTCAGCTGCAGTTATTTTAAGCTCAAATGGTCTGTCTTAATGGCTGTCTATGCTTGCCAAAGTTGTCTCTGGTTTTCAGACCAAAAATGAGAATAAAGCCTGGCCAGGTTAATAACAGGCAGAAATGTACACAGTAATACTTGGAAACTTTATTATTATTGAAAATTTATTATATTCTGGAAACTATTCCAGAACTTCCAGAAAGTTCTGTAGAGTGACAATATTTGTGACATTTTCTGAAATCAACCCCACAAACTGCAATTATATAAAAGGACAAAGCTGATGACTAGTAAAATTGTAACTGCTCACTACTTACTAAAAATAAAGCCCGCTTTGTACGGACTTCCAGGTTCACAGAGAGGTAAGGGAAGAAACAATCTCAAAATTCTGCCTCAAAGTGTCTCCAGTGTAGTGAGACTGACTGGCTGAAAGATGTGGGTGGTCTTGCATAATTCTCAATGAAGGAATCTCAATACTGGAATATTTGGCAACTGCACGTTGGAAAAAGTTGACATACATTTTCCTCTTTATTTTGGAGTGAATTTTCTAGTGTGGAATGTGGTGTGATTTCATCATGACAAGTCATTTTAGTAGGGTCTGCTTCAGTAAAAAAGCACTTAGACTTATGGGGTACATTGGGTTGATGAAGGTGGCCACAAAGCCGTATTAATATATGTTGCCACACACAAGAAAGTGAGTTTGTTTTGTCATGTGTTTTCCTTCTGCATAAAACTGGCAGCTGCCCACATCTTGGTGGATATGTTCCTGCCTCTTCCTTCTTCAAAGATGTAAAATTCTGTGCTGATTTTTGATAGTTCTACTAAAGTAGTCTGTAATGAGTGATTCCCCTTTCAGCACAACTTTTCAAAAGCCAGTTAATGCTCCATTGTGATTTTTTTTTTCATTCTATGATTTATCAGGATTTTAGGACTTGTGTGTCTTATGAATTGTTTAAAAAAAGAAAATCAGACTGATCTACTGACATATGTGAACAATCTGCTTTAGGTCAGCTAGTAACTGGTATGTCCTACCAACATGCAGTCCCCTTCACAAAGAACTATTGAGTGTTTTACTGCTCCTAATGTGTATGTTGACTTGCTCAAGGTGACAGATTGTTCTTTAAACATGCTAGAGTTACCTCTGGACCTGATTTTCCAAAGACTTCACCTTGATGCTCTTACTTCTGTTTGTAAAAGACTGCACTATCTCAATCCAGTAATGTTTAAATTCCCTTTTCAACTCATTTGCCCAACAAGCATTAAAGGTGTGTATTTAAACCAGATCATATTTAGATATCGTTACCATTTCCATGTTATTTACTCTCATTTCAAATACAGCAATTAAGTTTCCTTCTAGCCAATTAGACATTTTAGCTCTGGGCAAAGAGGGCTCCTGTTTCAGCCTGCACTGAACTGAACTCCCTTCCTCTCCATCCTCCAAGTGATCTCGTTAATTAGTTAGCCTGTGATTTTATGAGCACTTGTAAATCTATTTTCTCCCCTCTCACCTTTTTTTCCCCCTCATAATAAAAATATTATTAAACCCCTTTCAGACAGATTCAGGAGCTAGGAAGTGTGCACATCTGTGATTTCCAGTCCTTATAAACCTATTATCTGCTTATATGAAACCCCAGATTTCTTTCTAACAGCATTTAAAAAAGTCTGCAAAGCCTTCTCATGCATGAAGAAGAGATAAAGAGATAAAGAAAAGGTCAAAGGTCCACCTGAGCATTTTGTGTCCCATGTGGTTAAGGCACACAAGGGACCGGCTGGTAGCACATCTGGCAGCTTATGGCTCTTTGGCCAAATGACTGTGTACCCATTTATAATCAGCTTCACTTGAGAGCTGGCTGAGGGTAGGGCTTTAGTTTGAACACTGCATGAGAAATGGCAAAATAACAACTCTCTTATCTCGCCCCCTTAAGAAGAAGGAATCAATACAAGTTTCTTCAAAGAAAAGGAATATTGACAGTGCAAAGGTGATTCATTCTGAAGTTTTGCAAGGAAATACTCACACAGAAAATTAAACAAGCATTCATATTGTGTCCTCACATAGCTGAAAACAAATGTTATAAATAGCATGCTATTTCTACAGGTAATGTGTAAACTATAAAAATAACACAATCAGCATTTTCCATGTCATTACTGTTAAAAAATAAGAAATAAGGCCATGAAAACAATAGTTCAGATTATAATGTTCTTATTAAATCCAATGTCTTTTAACTAGCCATTACCCCTTCTTTGTACATATAAGGTACAAAACAGAGAAGTTAGTATATACAAAATAGAAAGCAAGATAACTAAAATAAACCAAAGCTTTTCCTTTGGCTGTAGCTTCTTCTTCTTCTTCTTTTTTTTTTTTTCAATTTATTTTTCTTAACTTTCCAGACACTTCTGAGTCTACTCACATTTCAAAAATATGTTACCATTCCTTTTAAGGCTAGCAAAGTTTTGTACAGACTCTCTCCGAAATTATATGTGCAAATTGCTTTTTTTCACCTATTCAAAAGTGACCTATGAGTAAAAAGATGTCATTTCCATCTGATACTCTAAGCAAAAACATTGTTCTACTTGAGTATTTATTTCTAGGGTTAAAAAAACAAATGAACAAAACTGATTTTATTCCTAGAAGGTGAGATTCCACATTGCAATTTCACATTTGGCATGAGCTGGCATATTTGTTGGCATATGCTGAGGGTTTACAGATGCTTGAGAGTCTTACAGTCTAACTAGAAGCTAATGCTGTCAAGCCTACTGCTAGATGTACACAAGGCCTCTTGTTTGTGTACCCCATGTCCCATGAGGGAATAAAAAAAACCCAGCATTGTATTCCTGACTTCCAAATCACCAAGATTAAATCAAGTTCGTGCTGGGCAGCAGAGGTTGCTTGGGGCAATGTAGCCAGGTTCTTCTCAGTGATGTCCAATGACAGGACAAGGGGCAACAGGTGCAAGCTGGAGAAGAGGAGTTTCCACATGAGCACAAGAAAAAAATTTTCCACTGTGAGGGTGACAGAGCCTTGGAACAGGCTGCCTGAAGGGGCTGTGGAGTCTCCTTCTCTAGAGACATTCCAAACCCGTGTGTGATTGTTGTTTTGAGGCACATATACCAAATCTCTTCTGCTCTGAACTTCCCCATAAACAACCTTGGGAGACTCAATCTTTATGCCAGCAGGAAAGAGGAGGAAAACATATTATTTCTTGCACTCTACCACAGGGAATCCTAAATTAAAAGCCTGGCAGAGCTCAAAAAAGCACTGCTAGCCTGGAAATCCACAGATGCAGAGACAACTGCAGGCACTCTTTCATGTATCATAGTTTATCCATATCTTACCAGTGGATAAACTCAGTGCTTTGAACTGGGGCTGGGGATGCTTGCATACCATTGCTGTAGCTTACCAAACTCTGCAAGGTAAAGGTATCTCTTGATTCTATCGGACTTCTTAGTAATGAGGCTATGTATGTCTATGAATAGGTCGCAGTCTCATTTTAGGAAGGTCCTGCTAAAAATAGTTTCAGTAACATATCAAACATCTATATTAGTAGGTGTCCTACTGAGGAAGTTACTTACATTAGGACTTTATCTTACACATTAGGGCTTATTATATTCCATACATCAGGAAAGTGTGGCTGTGTTTTCAGCATTGTGACACCAGGGAATTCAAATTAAGGAGTGATGAAAGTTTGTTGCAGGGTAGTTAAAGAGGACTTCCACAGGACTACCTGTTGAGTGCATCTTGCTAATGTATCCCTATGCAGACTGGACGATTTGTATATAACTGTGTGAAGTATCTCCACCTTCCTAGAATTCCAGTCTGTGATATTTGTAATGTGTTTTGTTCTGGCCAACACAATGAGTTTTGAGTGTTCCGAAGACTTTTGTGATGGTAATAATAGATACTACACAAATATTTTGCCATTTCTTCTGCCAGAACACAACTTTTAAAAATAATACTTGCATTAACTTTTTTCTGGTGTATCAGAAGGATAATTAAAGAGGAAGTGTTAAACTGCTTTACTGTCAATAAGCTGTTCACAGTGTACAGACAAAACTCCCAGGCATTAGGTTCTCCAAAATGTGTACTTCAATAATAGCAATAGTTGTGGGGAGAGAGTTTACTGAAGCTTTCAGTTTTCATTAAAAGGGACAAGAGCCGTATAACATGTCCTCTCTAAGATCAGATTTCTAACACTAGGGATCAAGTTGATAATGGCTTTATCCTTGAGAGAAGGCAAACCTAAATTTGCTGACTGGTGAAAAAAAGGTGGAGGTTTCTCTTGTATCATTAAGGATGACAGTAATTTGCATATGGAATGTATTCCAATCTTTTTTTTTTTATTGCCAAGCAAAATTATTACTATTCACGGAGAGCTGTCTACAGCATTGTTCTTCATGCAGGGTTTACTGCCTTGAATGTTAAAGAATGTTAATGCCTTGAGTGTTAACAAATTCTGAAAGCATGGAATAGAATTTGTTTTAAAGCTGTCCTGGTTTCTCCTGGAATAAAGTTAATTTTCTTCCTAGTAGCTGGTCCAGTGTTGTGTGAGGTCTAGCGTGAGACTAATATTGATAACACAGATATTTTACTTGTTGCTAAGTAGTGTCTATATGAAATCAAGGACTTTGCAGTGTCTCACACTGCCCTGTCCCTGAGGAGGCTGGGGTGCACAAAGAGTTGGGAGGGCACACAACTGGAACAGCTGAGCCAAACAAGCCAAAGGGGTGTTCCCTATGGCACCATGCTCAGTAGATAAACTTGGGGGAGCTAGCTGGAAGTCAATGTGGTTCAGGCACTGGTCAGCAGGTAGTGAGCAATTGTATTGTGCATCACTTGTTATGGATATTCTATTTATTTTTTTTTTCCTCTTCCTTTTCTCTCTGTTTAACTATCTTTATCTCAGCCTAAGAGTTTTTACCTTTTTTTTTTTTCATTCTCTTCCCAAACTGCTGGAGAGAGTGTCTGAGTGGTTCTTAATTGCTGGCTGGGGTTGAACCATGACAGTAAACATTTGCATCTTTTTTTTTTTCTTTTTTTTTTTTTTTCATCATCAAGAAATGTGTACATCACTTTTTACCAAAACTTTTGGAGATGAGAAGGGGTGTGGAAGACCTTACAGCATCTTTCCAGGTTTAGGGTATTTTTTCCAAATGTCAACAGGTTTAAATCTTTTCAAAACCAATTTTTCTTTGGTGACTGTATGGTAAATTTTGTTAAAGGAAAAGTTGATCACTTACATAATTCCCTCCCCACTTTCTTGAGTAGCCCTTAGATGCTAACAAACTGGAAGCTTCAGCACTGAAAGAAAAGAAAAATTATAAATCTGCATGGGAGCATTTGTTTCCAGACTTTCCTTCCTTTTATGAATGGTGTTGAGTTTTTGTAGTCAAGTGACATGACATAAGTCATTCTTCTCAGCAGCAGCATGATGGAGTCAGATTACCCTTGAGGTGCTTTGGAAAGAATAGTACCATCACAAAAAGGTTAAAAGTCCAGGAAAATGATGGATTTTAATAAATTAAAGTTGTGGAAATCAAATTTCTGTAGAAAGTTTTGCATCCTGCTTAAAAACAATTATCACAGTCTCAACCATCTTTTATGCCAATCATGGTTTATTCATTGCCAATCTTCATCAGTCACTGAAGTAATAAGGAGGGACATTATATTGTACAATTGTGCTCACCTTTATCCAGTGCTGTGCGGGAATATGATGCATCTCCCATTTTAGAAGTGATTTCCTAGTATATCAAATACACATTTGTGAGAAGGTTCAATTTCATCTCACAGCTGCCAAATATTACACTAAAGTTAATAAGGCCACCAGGGAAAGGGATAAGAACTAGCTTCTCAGGCTTCTTCTGAGAGGACTATGTGAAAATTTTAGAATAGGCAAAGGGCTGCATTTTAATGGCATTATGCTGGTGAGTCTCCCAGATGCCTTTGTAAAGTCTAGTTAAAATCTTACAGAGATTTTTTTTCAAGCACTGAAGAAAGACTTCTGAAAGTGATGTGGATAATTTTCATATATTGTAGAATCATAGAATAGCTTAGGCTGGAAGGGACTTCAGAGATCATCTACTCCAACCTCCCTGCCATGGACAGGGACACCTCTCAACTAGACTCAGTTGCTGAAGGCCTCTTCCCACCTGGCCTTGAACACCCTCACAACCTCCCTGGGCAGCCTATTCCAGTCTCAGCACCCTTGTACTAAAGAACTTCTTCCTAAGATCCAGTCTAAACCTACTCTCCCTTAACTTCTAAACTATTCCCCCTTGTCCTATTGCTAGACACTCTTAGGAAAAATCCCTCTGCAGCCCTCCTGTAGGATGCCTTCAGGCATTGGAAGGCAGCTCTAAGGTCCCCTCCAGAATCTTCTCTTTTCTTCTTTAGGCTGAACAACGAGTACCATTTCAGTGTAAGATTTTAGGCAGAGAATGTAAATCTTGACTGTATATTTGTCTTTTGTTGAGGGACATACAAAATGTTGTGTGGGGTTTTTTTTAATAGTGCCATAAATAAATACATGGAGACAACTCTTAGCTCCTGAAAGCAGTCACACATCTAAGTCAGTCAAAACATGATACCTTTCAACAAATGAAAATAATATATCTTCCTGTGAAACTGTTCAACAATCATGACAAAAAAGTGGAATTACATATATTTATCAGTGCAAATTATATCCTGATAAGCATACTTACAGTTGTTAAATCTCTACTAGAAATGTCAAAGTCCCAAGACGGCAGCGTTTTCCTATATATGGTCTACAGCTTCTCAAGAACTGATCTCCAAGCAATTGTCAGAGAAAAAAAATTATGCTTTACATTATATATATTGTAGTGCATACTTTAGGCATGCATAGCAGAGCACATACCCAGATATTTTTTTTTTCTGGGAGTTTTGTTTTCCAAAATATCAGTAGCTCATGTAAATCTCATAATCTATAAAACTTAGGTTACTAATTTGGGGTAAAATATCTACTGTTTTCTGTAGGGAATTAAGGAGCAAAAACTTTACTTTTTAGCAACAACTAGTCTTCAGGAGCAGTGGCCTGCAGTTTGCAAAAGGGATCTGGAGTCAGTTCTTAGATTTTTGAATAAACATTATAATAGGACTTCATTTTCGTATGTACTGTGTATTTTTCACCCTTTTAAAGTCACAGGGAACACAAACCAATAATAATGCTCATGGGGTTAGAAAGCATAATTACATGTTAAGTATTTGAATAAGGACAAATTGATTATTAAAGTTTTATTTTTCCATCCTCAGCTCTTCAGAAATACCCTTTCTGGTATTACTGAAAAGAAAAATAATCTGAATGGTGGCCAAAACATATTGGCCAAGCAAAGACAGGAAGGCTGAGCTTTCTCAAGGTTAGCAAGTACTACTTACATTGCAGAAGCTTGTGCATCCTTCATTAATGAGATCAAAGGATGTTTCTCACCTCACTTCATTCAATGAAGTTTTATATGGAAAAATAGAGCTAATTCTACAGTTCTGATAAATTGGCCCAAATCCCATAAACAAAATGGGCACGCTTAGCTTTCAGTGAAGACATTTTTTTTCTTTTTTTAATAAGTTATTCATCATAATGAAGAACTGAAAAACAAAAAAATTGATCTTGAAAATTATAAAAACCTATTCTTAGTGAAGACCCCCATTAGGAAAAGAAAGTAAACTGGTTTATGTAGTTGTATTGATCTTGTGGATTTTCTGCTGTCATAAACTTCAAAATGTATTGAACACATTGATTAATGTAATATATAGTCTTCCCTAAGAGCCAAAGCTGTAAATAATCATAGCCATTAAAGTAAGAATTAATTAGATGAATGAATAACAGCAATGCTTGATTTTTATGAGATATGTCTAGCTATTTAATGTACAAAAGCATTACATTCAAAGTGGGAAAGGAAAATCTGTTTTAACTCAACCACTAACCCCTGTTATGTCCAAAGATGCCTTTATTTAGAAAGAAATGGAGTAGTGAAGTGTGAAAGGCAACTGAACTGCTTTACTAACTTTGTGTCTTTACTGTTTCAGAGCTGCAAGAAACTAAGACCTCTGAGTATCACAGAATATCCCACAGTCCCCTGGATTACCGGATATTGTTAATGGATGAAGATCAGGATCGGATCTATGTGGGCAGCAAAGATCATATTCTGTCTTTGAATATTAATAATATAAGTCAAGACCCTCTCAGTGTAAGTGCAAGAGTTATTTTGAGAATCCAAAGTTGCTTTTCTACATGCCTTCCTTTTTAAGACAAAAAAAATGTATTTTATTATTTCGCAGCAGGCAAAATTCCAGTCCTGCACCTCACTGAATTATTGGTCCTTGTTTATGTGTAATGCACGATGAACAAGCTGTCAGCATGGCTGCCCCTCAAGCACTTTAAAAACTGACCTGTTTACTCATTTTGAAGCAGCATTCAGCATGTGTTCACCTCACATGGAAAATGTGTATAAGTTGGTGGTCTCTGCTCCTCTCCATGACTTAAGATAAGTCAGAGATACCTTTTTAAAAGAAGCCTGTAATGAAGTATTCTTCATTTTCATTTTCCACCCATATGCAAAAAACCCATAGGGACAGAGGTGCTTTAACCTTTGGCTATATTTATTTTTGTTTTGTACTCTGATGTCTAATCATCAAACTATTTTCCAATCTTTTGTTATGTCTGTGTCAGTCCTTGCTCTTCAGTTCGCCAGCTGAAACACGTCATTTGGGGTTTTTTTGGAAATTATGACCTGTATAAAGGTGTCATATTTTAAAAACTCGGTATCCCATCTCCTCAAAACTGCAGCAGCTTGTATGTGAAAACACACTGTTTCATGGATTCCTCTCTTATTTGCAGAGCAAGTTCAAATCCAGCTTCTCTGCTTTTAAATTAGGTGGCCTACAGAAGTACTTGTGTGCCCAGTAGCCAGATTGTTATTACCCCTGTAAGGACTTAGCCTTGCTCATCTTTAGATTATCACAGCTATAACACTGCCTTAAAGTGTAACATAAAGGCCTTGTTCTACCAAATTCATCCAAGCCTTTAATCTATGGGCTTTATTACTGTACCTCAGGAGTATTAAGGGGCAGAGATATCCAGCTTGCAGCAGCAAAGTTAAATGCCTTCCTTAAGAGGCAAGGCTTTTAATGTGTCAGGGAGAGAGAGGCTCCGCTGAAGGGTGATTAAGTGCAGTTAAATTAGGCTTTGCTCTGAATCACCCTCTGGACATGCCTGTCTACCTGAATTGATTGTGCAGGGAGTCAAGGGAGGCTAAGTCTAACTTACACATTTAAATTAAATGCCTTTCATGGAACAGCATCAACACATCCTTCCTCCTCCTAATGATACAGAAATCTTCCTCTGAAATGCAGCTGTCTTCTTTGATCTGAAATAGCTTGTGTGACCTTTTTTTGCTAATTCCTGTTTCACCAGCATCCTTGTTTGGGAACTGCTGTACTTTAACATGACACAATCATAGAGTCATAGAATGGTTTTGTTTGGAAGGGACATCCAAAGGCCATGTAGTCCAACCACCCTGCAGTCAGCAGGGACATCATCCATTAGATAGGTTGCTCAAAGCCTTGTCCAGCCTCACCTTGAATATCTCCAGGGATGGGGCCTCAGCTACTTCCTTGGGCAACCTGGTCCAGTGTTGCAGCACCCTCATGGTAAAGAACTTGTTCCTAATATCCAACCTAAGTCTATTCTTCTCTAATTTCAAACTATTGTCCCTTATCCTATCACTACGAGCCTTTGGAAATAGTACTTCTGCAGCATTCTTGTAGCCTCCTTTAGGTACTGGAAGGCCACTCTTAGGTCTCCCCAGAGCCTTCTCTTCTCCAGGCTGAACAACCTCACCTCCCTCAGCCTGTCCTTGTAGCAGAGGTGTTCCAGACCTCTGATCAATTTTGTGGCCCTTCGCTGGACCCACTCCATCAGGACCATGTCCTTGATGTGCTGAGGACTCCAGAGCTAGACACAGTACTCCAGGTGAGGTCTCACCGAAGCAGAGTGGCAGAATCGCCTCTCTCTATCTCCAGACCACACCTGTGATGCAGCTCAGGATGTCATTAGCATTCTGGGTTGTAAGCACACACTGTTGGCTCATTTTCAGCACCCCCAAGTCCTTTTTTGGAGGGTTGCTCTCAATTCCATCATCCCCCAACCTGTATTGATATATGTGATTGCCCTGACCTTGGTGCAGGACCTTACACTTTGCCTTATTGAATCTCATGAGATTCTCCTCAGTCCACCTCTCCAGCCTGTCCACGTCCCTCTAGATATCATCCTGTCCTTCAGACTTACCAATCACACATTCCCATAGCAGGTTGGATTTAATTCTGTGCAGAGTTCGGTTAGATAGGAAGGCCTCTATTGCATTAAACATTTTCTGTATTATAAATCTCTGAGGCATCTCAACAGTCTATTTAGGCCTGGAAAAATGAGACTAAAGAAAAATCAACAGCAAACAAAAGCACCCATTATTGTGTGTGATCACAGAAAATATGGACCACCCACTATTAGGCTAAGAATTAGTCTCTGCAATTCCCTATCTTCTTTTCTTTGTTTTTATAGCAGATTCACTTTGGTAATCTTATGCCTCTATAGAAATCCTGTATATGTATACATATATACCTAAATCTCTGCATATATATACGTGTGTGTGTATATGTGTGTGTGTGTATATATATATACACACACCCCTAAATCCCTGCATGTATATACATGTATATATCTACATATATCTATGTCTCTGTATATATATACACAGAGTGCTTTTAATGCTATTATTTATGTTATCTTGAGGCTAAATTTTATCAGGCTCTGTCACCTACTAAATTTCTAGGGAGAGATTTTTAATGGATGTCTTTTGTATTTCAAAATCAAAATAAGGAATGGCAGTAGGCCAAGAACTTTAGAGTTTGAGTATAGATCAGATAAACAGACATTGAGGTGCTTGTTGGAAAACTGTCTCTGGTGAAAGGTATCTTAGAAAGAAATTCAGAAACCAGTTTGAAATCTTAATATTTTAAGTGCTTTATCATAAGACAGTCTAAACTGTTGGTATTAAAACCTTTATTTATTTTTTTTTAATGAGAACCCTTCTTTCAATAGTTTGGTTTTCTGGTTTCTAGTGTGAATAATTTCTAGAAATTTGGTAGAAGCTAAAAATGGAAGATGTACATAGTTTCAACAGTGATGTTGACAGTATCACTAAGAAGAAAGAAGTGTAAATAAATTAACTTATTTTAAAAATATTTATTAAAAATAATTTATATCAGCCAAAGACTTGGCCTTTTCATTTACTGCATGCTTAGACAGAAAGTTGTTTTCATTTATCCATGGAAATCACTTTTTACTTATAATCAAGGTGTAAAAGATATCAATTATTGGTATAAGTTAGGAAATGAAATATTTTGTTTAAATTACCTAATAAGTATGTTTCTTAAAAGATACTTCTTTTCTTGCAGATTTTCTGGCCAGCATCAGCAAACAAGGTCGAAGAGTGCAAAATGGCTGGCAAAGATCCTACAGTAAGTTGTAAGCCACATGCACATCCCCACATATACGCAAATTACATACTTGGCAATAAAGTGAGAGTACCTTGAGTGCAGCCAAAAACAAAATGAAAGAAGTGAGTTTTGTGCTTTTTAACTGTTCTGCAGGCCAAAGTATAAAGTGAATTTGTTAATTATAAAAAAAAGGGGGAAAAAACCCTGTGTAAACAGAATATGCCTTCAAACTTTGACAGATGGAAAAACATACGCACTGTCTACTGCCCTGCATTTTTTTCTTGTCATGAGCCAAATTCATTAATAGTACTTTTCTAGGTATGTCCCAGGGATGATGCTGAAGAGCCTGCTGAGCAGCTGATTGAGATGGGGATGTCCCAACATCTCTTTCCATTACTCCCACAAAACAATGCCCAGCTACGTATCTGAAAAACAGAGTTCAACATTAGAGAGATAGGCAAAGACTCAGAGATCATAAAATTATTTGCCTGGCAGACAGGAGAATGCTGGTATTGAGCCAGCTTGTCTTGTCTGGAAATCATCAGAGAATAGGCATGAAGTTTGTGTCAGATGGTTACCTTAGAAGGTTGTCCCTAAAGAAACCAGCCTTTCATCTGAAACCACCTCTGTTCTTGCCATAGACCCTGTGCAAAGTGCATGGCATGATAACTGAAGCAGAGTAGTAACTGCCATGTACCAGTATTGCTAATTGTTTCCTTGTCCTCATCCTTTCATTATGAGGTTTCTCAGCATGAAATCATTATCTAGGAGTCTTCTAGAAAAGATCAGTTTCTACTCTGGCATATGTAAGTTAGGCTATCCAATTTTCCTTGTAGAGAAACTCCATTTATGAACTTTGAGATACCTACACTGCTTTTCAGATATTGTAGTAGGGTGCCAGCTCCTGCTGAACCAAAAATGTGATTGCCTTTAAATATAAATAAACTGTACACTCTGCTAAACTGTTGACAGACAACACAGGTTCCAGTCCTGTGCTCACAGAATACATGCAATACATGCAATTCTTGGTGATGGTTTGGATGAATTAATATGAAGGCAATTCCAGAACCTCAGTAAGAAAAAATACTCAGAAAAAAAATCAGTTTTCAACTAAAATGCATTAACACTTGATCGTAGTCAAAAAAGGAAAGAGCAAGAGAACAGAGATGTATGCTGGCATGAGAAAACTGTAAATATGATGGTGTTAAACTGTATGGTTCTTAACATTCCAGTTTAATTTTCATGTTGATTTGAAGATGTTACTGTTGATCTTCAATATGAAGAAACAATTAGCTGCAAACTTCATGTTGTTCAGAGTTTCAGAGTTTTGGGGAAAATATTGCTTATGCAAATATTGAGATCTGAGATTTGGGCTTACTTTGCTTTTGATTTATCTTCACCTTCAGGACATGGTTTAATGGCCATGGTGGTGTTAGATCACCAGTTGAGCTTTCTGATCATGGAGGGCTTTTCCAAATGGAGGAATTCTATGATTCTGTGATGAAAGAATTGGGGGGGAGGGGGAAGGACTGGTTTGGAGGAGGAAACTTTGTACTTCTTATTTTCTGCAGAAGCCCTGCTTCTTCCCATACAAGGTACAGAGAAGCCTGTGTATGAAAACTAGATTGCTATGAGGAAACAGAAGTGTCACATGCACTTCCTTATAACTCCGCTATAGTGCCCTGTTGGTGCCCAGATCCCAGACTACACAGAATGAAAAGAGAAGTCTGCGGCTATTCAAACCCAAAGACTATTAAACTCAGTAGCTGCTTTCATTGTACTGTTAAGATTCTAAACCATGTCTATTCCCTAGAGTTCCCAACTTCTAAAATAATGTTTGCCAATGTGAAATGAGTTTTTTCTGTATTCACTGCAGCATGGCTGTGGAAATTTTGTGCGAGTAATACAGTCGTACAATCGCACACATCTGTACGTCTGTGGCAGTGGCGCCTTCAGCCCTGTGTGTGTCTATGTCAACAGAGGACGCAGGTCTGAGGTAAGTCTCCTTTCATTTTATCCACTTATTTGTGTGGTGCATCTTCCTAGTGTTATGCAAAACTTAAAGTTTTGAAAATTAAAAATGTGGTGATCCTTGTGAGTTCCTTGACCCATGTTAAATAGAGAAAAAGGAATGATCCATAGTTTTCTGATCTGTTCCGGGAACTGCTTGAAAGAGTCCAGTGCAAAGCCACAAAGATGATGAAAGGAGTAGAACATCTCCCTTATGAAGAAAGGCTGAGGGATCTGGGTTTCTTTAGCTTAGAGAAGAGGAGTCTGAGGGGTGATGTCATTCATGTTTATGAAGATGTGAAGGGCAAGTGTTGGGAGGATGGAGCCAGGCTCTTCATAGTGATGGATAATGATAGGACAAGGGGCAATGTGTTCAAGGTGGAGCATAGGAGTTTCTACGTGAACAGAAGGAAAAGCCTTTTCAGTGTGAGGGTGACAGAGCACTGGAACATGCTGCCCACAGAGGTCGTGGAGTCTCCTTTGCTGGAGACTTTCAAAACCTGCCTGAATGGGTTCCTGTGTGACCTGTTCTAGGTGATCCTGCTCTGGCAGGGGGTTTGGACTGAATGATCTTTCAAGGTCCCTTCCAATCCCTAACATTCTGTGATTCCATGATTCTATTACCAGCTAGAAGCAAAGAGATGATCAAAAGCTATGTCTCAAATATGATGGCTGTCCAAAATTCCAGTCGTACAAAATCCTGGGCTACATTTTATGCTACTTTTTGTTCAGTGTTGTCTGGTGAAAAAAAAAGTGCCAATAAATACTTGAAAGGAAATATCCAGTTAGATAAAACATAAAATATGTGGTCCACATTTTATAACTTACATATGTTACTGATTCCTGGGAGAATCCCTTCAGTGGCCAAACTACTCAGATATTTGAAGGTTTGCTGGACTTTAGCTTAATACCTCCTTAATGCAATTGCAGTACAGGTGACTTTCATATACTGCACGATTTGAGTCTGTTGGGATGAAGTCAGTAAGTTTTCTCAGCACTGTGAGATCTTCCAGGATATGAACCTTGTCTCCAGATATCTCTCCAGTTTTTATATATTCAGTTTCATTTGTATATTTCCAATCTACAAAGTACCAGATGTTTCATAAGTATGTTGTCCAAGTTCACTGATTTGAAAGTGTAATGTTTGTTTATGTGCAAATGCAATAGGTAGTAAATTAAGCAACCAGAAGGAAAAGGAAAAGCACTTAAGCAAGACCCCAGCGCCTCTGTAGCTTTTGGGTCAGATTCATGTCTGCAGGCACAGGGGTGTGCAGTATATTTTCCTGTACAATGTGGAATCAGTTGTATTGGGAAGGAAGATCATAGTGTGCTATCTGGAGTTTTGCCATGTGAGGGCAGCTTTAAAAGCTGGGCTTGCTCCTTGGTAAGACACTGGGAAATTCATCACTGATTTCATTGAGAGTGGGATGGGAATTCTGGCCAAGACCCAAGACTACTGCAAAGATTGCCAGGGAGGTGATAATCATTGTTTCTCCAGCTAGGTTTGCATGGGATTATCTCAGTGACTTTTGGTAAATAAGTAGGTTTATAGGCCTTGATTTACAAGTACAAGCAAGCAGAAACTAGTAAGTAAATAAATCCTTCTGGTTAACGGAGTCTGCATTAACTTATTTTGATGTCTTTTGAAACAAAGGTCAGTTTTACTCAGCATCATCTTATTTGTTGACAAACGATTTAAAAAGGGGAAAGGGATCTCATTTGTCTCTAATTAATTCTAATTAATGCTTTTTTTTTTATCAGCCTAAGTAGTAGCACTGTAATCCAGAGAGCTCTGAATCTCATTATTTTAGAGGTTTTGTAAATGATATTGGGAAGAAAAGGGGGAGGGCAGGAAATGACATCTCTGGATGATGCAAGATGTTAAATTTCTTAAGTAAAAAATAAATATACATGTTTTGGAGGAGCAGAACTGGCTTTACTTAGCTTGTCTGTCTAGCTGCATGCCTATGATCAATTGATTAAATAAACTCTGTTTCAGACGTCTGGAGTCTGTCAGACCCTTGACTATAGGCATCTCACACTCAAAGCCATTACTGTACAGGCCAACAATAGCATAACAGTCTAAACCCAAGCATTTCCTTCTGAACTCATTGCATACATCACTGCATGACTAATTAATAGAGCAGAATGAAGAATGATACAGTCCTGATGGGACTAGTGAGAATTCTTTTTTTTTCCTTCTGTTTTTATCATTCCACCTTTAATTTAGTACATTTTTTTTCTATGCACAGAAGACTGGTTTTGTATGTGCAAAATAGATAACTTTAGAAAGCACATCTGTTTTTCTCTAGAAGCTATAAAGCCTGGCAGCAAGAGTCATATCCAACAATTATAAGAACTGGGCCTGTTTTGCTCTTTTGTCTCCAGAATTCCACATAACTTCACAAAACCAAGTCAGTTTCACTGGTGAGGCAGAATGTTGCCCTTTTCCCTGAAACAGAGGTTAAAAATATAATTAATTTTCTTGCTTGGCACACATGATACTTTGGTCTTTAGTAATGATTCTCTTAGTCACCCAAATATATTTTAATGTCAAAGTAAATGCAAACAGAAGGAAGTGTAATCACTGTGTGATTTAATTACAGACTAAAGAGTAGATTTAATATATATGAAAATCAAGTGTAGCTCTAGGAACTAGTTTAATAGTGCAGTAATGGACATTTTGATTTGGTAAGTAGTGGTATAATAATGTAGAAAATATGGATTAACATCAAGCTGCATATTAATCTAGAAGTAAAATGACTTTTTAAAACCTGAAGACAATCGTATTAGAAACTTCATATTTCTTTAGAGAGCTTCTTGCTGAAACAATAGATAAATAGATATATTAGGCAAAACAGAAGAGGGAGAGAAGAAATGGGGGATAATGGATATGAAAAATTCCTGCTGTAGTTGAGTGTCTCAGGTTGGTGGAGTCTCCAATTTCCTGCCACCAAACAGGTGCTGAGTGATCTCTGTGGCGTCTCCATTGCCCTGTGATTTATATTAATTGTTAAAAGGACTATAAAGATTTGCTGTCCTCAGTTGAGTAGCTTGATATCACAGAGACTTTTATTTGAATTTTTGTCAGGCTATGCAAGAGATACTGATTTCATCTATCGCTATGGAATTGGAGTGCTACACATAATTCTAAAGATGATACTGGGGGGAAAAAAAGTAACTTAGGGAATTTTGGAGATCTAACAGCTCAGTAAAGATCTAATAATTTATACTATCACCAAATGACATTGTCATAAAAGAGTTTTATTTAATATGTATTCTCGTTCTAGTAGATTTATTGTAATGTCTTAGACTAGTGCATCACCATGTAGTCAGCGAATAAATGATAAATAACTTAAAAACATGAAAGTAATCTCCACAGATGTTATTGCAGAGGTCAGTCAACCTCTCCAAAGTATATCTGAGCTACAGAGAACTCTTGGTTTCAGTGTCTTGGATTCATAACATGAGTCTTGAAAATAACTGGGTACGAATGAAAAAGTCAACTGAAAAGACATTGACTTTCTGAAGAATAAAGTTAAGCTGCAGATAGTACAGCAAAAGCGCACGGCAGAGTTGAGCATTGTTAATGCTAGAAACAGCCAAGCATAAAAATCTCTTTACATCTGATGGGTTTTGAACTGAGAAGTGACACATGAATCTACATTGCAGGAGCAAGTCTTCAAGATCGATTCCAAGTGTGAATCAGGAAAGGGACGCTGTTCTTTCAACCCTAATGTGAACACCGTGTCTGTTATGATCAGTAAGTAAAGATACTTCAAGTTATTTAGCTATAAACTCATATCCTATGTGGGGTGGTTGAGGGGTGCCTGTATGAGCTGGATGCAGAATTCATCCTACAAGGCTGATGAGCACAAGGATTTGGTCTATCCTCATTTCAAGGTTTACATGAAGCTAAAAATGGGTGTAAAAATGAAACACAGACATAAGGTGTCAGAAGGGAGAGATACAGAAAATAAAAGATTGTCCTTTTTCCAGCTTACACATTTTTCCCAGGATTAGTTTCAACTTTACATTACCATGTCTAGCATTTTATGTTTGAACAATTTCTGACCTTGTTCATCCTAGACAGCACTTGTGTCTCATTTAATCATTTGTAAAATCTCAGAGTATCTAGGGAAAGAAAGCCTGAAGACTTTGGTTGCTTTGAATTTCATTTTTATTGTCATCTCTGCTGTAGAGCTTACCAGCCATTGGAAGGCTTTTCATTCTTCAGTTGGCTTTGCACCCAACCAATTTTGCAGTTTCCTTCAGTTTGAAAGGCCAGAAAATGATACAACTGACACACATCAAATATTCTCGTGAATTGGTGTTTGTGGGATATAACCCATACAAAAATTGCTCAAATGCCTATTGCACAGCTAACTTAAAACTCAAAAGGGCCATACACTTTGTGCAACCAAAGTCATCAGTAAAACATTTTTATTACTGTATTTTAAAACTAGGAGATGTGTTATATATACTTAACGTAACCAGACTTAGTGGACACTTCAAGTGACAAAGCCTCGATTTTTCAACATGTGCCTACTCCTTGCTATATTTTTTGTCTATGAAGGGAAGAGCTGTTGCAGAGATTTTTCAGGCTTTCTTAGCACACAAAACTTAGTGCATGAAGGTACTGCATATTTCACTGAGAGTTTGCAGAGGAACAATGTCTGGTGTTTCTGCTATTTGTATTCCACTGAAATAAATTTGCTTCCGTGGAAGCTTGAATGGAGCTTATTAGGAGTGTCATATAGTCTGTCCTACATGGCCTGTCCAAAATATAGATTGCTCCTTTTTATTAGTATTATCTTATTCTTTATTTCAAATCTATTTAGTACAAAAGGACAATGTCATTCAGAGATATATAAACTAAAGCACCTCTAGAAGACAGGTAAATGGAACCTAGCTTCTGGTCTGAACCTTGGCTGCACTGTCATCTTTATCTCATCAGTGATCCATGGTCAGTGTTTGCAGACACCCACTGTGTAAAGAAAATGTTTTTTCAGAGTCAGTGATGGATTAATCCACTGTTACTCATTACTGTTCTGGTATGATTAAGTGAATCAACTGTCACTAAAAATAAAATTTCTTTTCCTTGTTCCTTCTGGATTTTATGAAACACCAGTAAAGCAAATCGTTTCTGAAATACATACAATAAGCTGATTTTTTTTTTCCTATAAAAGATCTGTGGCAGTTTTGTTCATCTTAGAAGATTTTTATGTTCTCTTCCTCAATTTCAGTTATGTGACAAGGAGACTTTCCCCAGTGTTTGACCATTAATGATGTAATTCATCTGCAAAGTTTAAATTATTCCACAAATATCACATTCTTTTTCAAGAGCCCCACAGATGATGTTTTTACTTTCTCTCTGCTACTACAAAGTCCAATCAGATAAAAAATATGAAGCTTGAATGATTTTTTAAGCTTGAGTTATAATGAGAAGACTGAGCCCATGTATCGGACTCTCCTTTGAGCATTCTTCTGCAGGAGGAATTCCTTCCCCTCACTTCAGAAGATGGGAAATACTGCCAGACTGGCTAATTCTTCCACAACAAAGGAAGCATTTTTAAATATGTTATGCAATTTCTTGACAATTTTGGGCATCACCAGCCTGGAATACAGCAGGAAAACTGATTCATGCTTCAGAGGGAAGTGATGCGATAAAAAAAAATTCAAACTTGGTACAATTTGCCTTTGTACAAAGACACTTTTGCATCAAAGCAATGAAAAATGTACTTTGAAGAAGCTTGACATAACTAATGTGCAGGATGCATGTGTCTCTCCCTGCCAAGATTCTGAGATACTTATAAAAGCAGACATACCTCATCAATTCAGTAATTCCCCCCAGTATAAAGAGAAGTAATGTGAACTAGTGCTATGCAGACCAAGTGCTGTGCAGAGCTTAAATCTTAACTAAAAGGAACTGGAGCTGACAGGTATCATCTGATATATGATTAGCAAGCAAACACTAAGAATGCTTAAAACATACCTAATGGTATTGATATATAAGAAGATTAAAATTACATCTGGTAGTCCTATTGTTACATTGTGTCCTTATATGTATATGCATAGGACAGTACATAATGTTTAGTGAGAACCATAAGCCTGATCTCCTTCAGCCAATTGATCTCATAACATGAATAAAGCTCTGATGGATTGAGGCAATGAGGCAAATATACAAAGTCAGTTATAAATCAGCAGATACCTAACATTATTCTGTCAGTGCATACTCAGGCAGCAAATGCTTCACACACATGCAGTGAAAGCGTTGTTTAAATCCCCTGTGTATGAATCTTGTCATTGCTGGGATTGATGAGATCAGAAGAGATGCTGCTGGCCGCTCAACAGGGTTTAGTTTAGAGCTCTAGAAAGCAGCAGGACAAAATCTCCAGAGTTTTAATTCTCTCATGAGCCAATATTCTTCCATATTGATGCACACACAGAGCATAAAATAGCCTCAAGTGCTTCTGAACCTCTGACTCTTGCCAGCTTGACCACACTCTCTGGGTAGTCCAGAAATTCAGACAAAAACATCAATAAAATGGCCCAGCTGTACTGGAATGTATTTGGCCACCACTCCCACTCTGAGAGTTAGAGTTTATTTTAGCTACTGTTTTCTACTCTGGGGTTTCATTGTCATTAGTCAGTGGAAATTGCTTGTTATTCATGGAGTAGAAAATGATAGTATATGCAATTATAATTATATATGTGTGTATTTATGCACGTGCACAGGCTCACACAAACACATATAGACAACCTAGCTGATGGACTGAGTTTTCAGGCCTGCACAGAAGTCCATAGTTCCGTTAATATGAGAGTTGCATGCCTAATTCGGTCCAAGACCCTATCCTTAGAACCAAGTGCATAAAAGGGGACAATTGTTGCTCCATATTGCTCTGTGTAAAGTTGAATAATATGATTGTCTGGTCTCTGCAATACTGAAGTCAGCTTGAGGCTGCCTGGAGCAGCCTTGACAATACTGCTGGTAAAAAATGGCAATGTTCCATTGACTGCAATTGATGTTATGCCAGTCGACACTAGCAATAAATTCAGCCCAGTCATTTTGTCTACTCCCATAACAAAAATGCTTTTTGAAGAGTGTACTTTAAAAAATTGAATGTGATTCTTTTTGATAACACTAGGCTGAGTTTTCAGTGATCCTTAGCAGTGAAAGTTGAGCAACTAAACTTATCAAAGACAGGTTCACCACATATGCAGTTCTGTTGTTACTTTTAATTGCGCAGTTCCCTGAAGTGTTCAAGAAAAATCTAATGACTCTTGTGCATTCTAGAGTGTGTCTTTGTAAATCACAGGGAAACCTCGTTCCCATGACCCAATATTTATCTGTACAGACTCCTGTGTGAAGAAAGAGCTGACAAACTTAAAGTAAAAATAGATCAGTAAATAGAGATTTCCCAAAAGCCATAACAATACAATTGGTTTTCCCCCTCCATTTCAATTCTCTGCAGATGAAGAGCTTTTTTCAGGCATGTATATTGACTTCATGGGGACAGATGCAGCCATTTTTCGGAGTCTGACCAGGAGGAATGCAGTGAGAACTGACCAGCACAACTCCAAGTGGTTGAGTGGTGAGATGTCTTTGTTTTAACAAAGCTTCTAATGGATTTCACAGAAATTCTTCTTTGTTTTGTTTTAAATTAAAAGCTTGTCTTTTGAAGACCTTTTCTCTGAATTTGTGATGTTGAACCACAAAGTAATGTGTGTAAATACAAATTGTAAAGAATTCACTGTATAAGCCAGTCTCATCGATTTCTCCACTGGACTTCTTTGCATTGTCTAATGCTTCTGCTTTACTTGCATCACTTTGCTGAAAATAAGCTGTGGGATAAAATGCAAGAACATGGAAACTTCAGGCTGCCAGCAAGAAGCCCTTTACCTCGTGATATCTGGAGTATATCAGCATAAAGCTTAACCTGCCACAACAGTACCTCTATATGCTTTATATAGCATTTCCTTGAAACAGTCAGCAATTGTCAAATCATTAAGTATTTGTAGTGATTCATCTTTCGGTTTAATTTCTTTTGCATACTGTTTCATTTCAGAGCCTATTTTTGTGGATGCTCATGTTATCCCAGATGGTACTGACCCAAACGATGCCAAAATCTACTTCTTCTTCAAAGAGAGACTCACAGACAACAGCGGCAGCACAAAGCAAATTCATTCAATGATTGCAAGAATATGCCCAGTAAGAACTATTTTGTTTGCCAGGTTGTTGAGACAAGCTGCTAGTGTGACATGAGAAGCTAAAAGACTAAATGATTGAAAAACCTTTGGTTCATATTGGAAACAAATTTCCTGTTTCAGCTTCCACATTCATAACTAAGAAGATTTTACTTAACATACAACTAGAGTCTGAACATGTGATGTCTATCTGGCTATACGTATACTGATACATAAATAGACTCAGTCTTTCACTGTATTTCTCCAACTGAGTCAAAAAGTTACCAGTGCTGAATTGCCAAATGTGCTGTCCTTTGAAAATAATGAGTTAGACGCGTTGGTTAGCAAAACTGAAATATAAGACAGTGAAGTCTTTCACACAAACACCCACAAACACACTTTTTTGAAAATATCAGAGCCAAACATTTAAACAGGTGAATTTGATTTTCAGATACTGGTTTTTTCCATTATCTCTGCTTTCTGAGTTCTTGCATTGATGTATGTGTGAGCCTAACTTCTAAAATGTGCACAGGAAAATTAAAATCAGGCTTTGGGACTATGCCTATGCAGTAATTAATTTATGATCACAGTGCTCTTCACTGTCTCTGTTTCCATTTTCAAGTCTGTAATCAACTATAGATGAAAGCTGATTGAAGCAGCTATTAATATCTTTGGAGAAATGGATGTTTTTTTTAATAAGAGTAAATTCATCAATGCACAGTTACTTCATTCCTTCTTCTCGAGAGGCTCAGGAAGATAATTTGGGGCATTTTTGTATTTACAATCTTTAATTTGTTACTTCGTTAGCATTTCTTCGGAATTGTGATGTTGTTGTACATGGGTGTGAGGGCATTGTTTGGTATTGTGTTAATCTCCTTCTCTGGCAATATGATGGGTGCCCAAAGGCCACCTTGAGTGTTTTGCAAGAAGACATTTCACACTGTTATAGCTGTGTTTGTTATTGTTATTGTGTTAATGAAGCCCATACAATTTGTGAAAGGCCTCAGCCTGTTTAGACTTACACTGAAGTCAGTCACAGAATCCCAAAGCCAATGAAAATAAATCTGAGTCAGTCATATTTGTAGGCTTGTACACCATCATATCCATACCTCAACACCTTTGAGACTGGCCAAACGTAGTACTATCATGCCAAGAAAGACTCCCCTAAAGTTCCCTTATGGATCACTGGTCAGATCACCATCAACAGGAGCACTAGTGAAACTGGTACAGTATTTTATCAAAATCACACTTGCCTATCTTCTACATATCCTTTTTCCCTTTCTTTGGGTGATACTACATGATGCAATTTGGAAGATGCTGCTCTTATCTAAGGTGGTCTCCATCAGAATGAGGCAGGAGTTACCTCCTCTGTGCTGTGCTATCTGGTTTAGCAGTTACAGTTTCCCCCTTGAAATGGAGATAAATAGAAAGACCATTGAGCTAGCTGTGACCAAGCCAGCCCTGGGCTAAGCTAGCAGGGCTCTAAACAGTGCAAAATCAGCTTGTCCCAAGCTAGACATCAATTCTGTATTCAGTCGATCAACCTCATGGGCCAGTATGGTTTACTGGGTCATATGCAGCTATACTGTTGTCAGGACTAGAGGTAACATCTCCCTGCAGGACTACCATACCTTTTAGAGATAGAATGGACTTCTCCCCACTAGGTGCCAGTGAGTGATACAGACCTGCACAGTTCTTTGGAATCATACCCACGCACACTGCTTCTGCCTGAGCCTCCCAAGTCTGCTAGCCCAGCACAGAAATTCTGCACAGAAAACTAGTTGCTCTTTTTCCTGTGCAGTGTTTAGGTCTATACCATTGTAATTGTCTAGAGAATGAGTCAAATCAACCTGAGGAAAATGTGGGAGAGCGCAGTAAAAAAATTAATCTGTATTGTAATTTTTTTTCTGTAAATAATGTTCCTTTCCAGAATGACACAGGTGGACAGCGTAGTCTCGTGAACAAGTGGACAACATTCTTGAAAGCCAGACTCGTGTGCTCAGTAATGGATGAAGATGGAACAGAGACATACTTTGATGAATTAGGTATGTCAAAAAAATTTATTAAAAAAAAGCCCTTAAAAGTTTCATCTAAATATTGCATCCCGTGCATATTTAATTATTGATGTTCATCCAACTCCTTAGTCAAGACAATTAAATGTTATCCCTGTAGGAATTCATAACAAAATTCCGCTTGCACGGGAAAAAGAATTTTTCATAAATCCCTCTGGATAATGAATTTTGACTATATAAAGGAATTATATACATAAAGAATTAATATTTGTAAGAGAATAGCTAAGTGGGCACAGAGCTCTTGGAGCAAGTCCAGAGGAAGGCCACAAAGATGATCCAAGGGCTGGAACACCCCTGCTATGAGGATAGGCTGAGGGAGCTGGGGTGGTTCAGCCTGGGGAAGAGAAGACTCCAGGGGAACCTTAGAACTGCCTTCCAATACCTGAGAGGATCCTACAGGAAGGCTGGAGAGGAGCTTTTCATAAGGGTAAAAAATTCAATTAGAAAATCAAGTTGTTATTAATATTAAAATGTTTGTTTGTCTTCTTTCTTACAGAGGATGTGTTTCTTTTGGAGACAGATAACCCCAGAACAACGCTTGTGTATGGAATTTTTACAACATCAAGGTAAATGGAAATTTGAAAAATAACTTACCTTTCTGAACTGCCTGGTTTTCTGTAGGAAACTAAAACTGATGGTTTGGGTCAAGGCTGTTCTGTGCTTTTTTATATTTTTACTCTGGCCATCATTTCCAATCAGGAGTAACAGTGACAGTCCTGTTGATATCCATGTTAGAGCTGTGCTTCTTGGAGCAAACTACTCTCTCTTGCATACTGTCAGCTGGCACTGGGAAAACATTTCTGCAGAGGGTCACTTGTTACCATTCAGAAGCAAAAAACTAAGTGACTTCAATATAGTGAACACATGTGGCATCTGAGCGTGCTTAACACCTCCTGAAGGACATCCAGCACCCTGAAGGATCAAACTGGGAAATCTTACATGAATTCATACAAGTCATTTTCAGTCTCTCAGCTGGCAGATAATTGCACAGATGGCAAATTACCCATGTCAGCTTCAGCTGGCTATGAAAGACAAGCTGGCATTTGATCACCTCCTTGCAGCCTTAAGCTCCCTGTTATCAATCAGTAGCATTCGTTTATTGTCTAGTTTAGAAAGCATTCAGTGAGCACCCAAGGACAGTGGAAGTATGAGATATGTCTTACTATGCAGTCTACTAAGATAGACTGACAAGTGGACCAACACATTGTGCCACAGAGTTATAAAATGGTTTGGTTTCCAGTGTTCCACCATCCTCATGGTAAAGAACTTGTTCCTAACATCCAATCTAAATATTCTTTTCTCTCATCTTAAAACATTGCCCCTCATGATGCCACTACAGGCCTTTGGAAACAGTCCCTCTGCAGCCTTCTTCTGGGCCCCTTCAGGTACTGGAAGGCTTCTATTAGGTCTCCCCAGAGCCTTCTCCAGGCTGAAGAACCCCCACTATGTCAGCCTGTCCTTGTAGCAGAGGTGTTCCAGCTCCCTGATCATTTTTGTGGTCCTCCTCTGGAACTGCTCCATCACATCTGTGTCCTTCCTGTGTTGAGGGCTCCAGAGCTGGATGCAGTACTCCAGGTGAGGTCTTACCAGCACCTTTTTCTCTTGTCCTCACCACACAGTGGTGATTTATTGATTCCTGCCATGCTATCGTGTCTTATTTAGCTGTTATTACTTTCTAAGAGGTTTTTGGCTTTTTTTTTTAAAATTCATTTATTTGATCAGCATAGCATGTTTTCTTACTGGTAATAATTCCTTTAATGGCAGTTTCTAGTGAAAAAAACCCTTGCCTTTTTTTTCCCCCGATGCACTTTTCTCTTGGTTGTTTTTTGCTGTTTTTTTTTTCCTGTGGATCTAAGGATCTGCTTTCTCAATTTGTGGATCAGCCAGGAAAATGTGATTTTATTATATTTAAATGAAAAAAAAAAATCCCTAAACTTGTAAACATCTGATGCTGTCTACTTTTTATGATTCATATTGCACAAAAAGAGAAATGCTGAGGTTTAGCAGTAAAACCCCACTTGTGATTAGGTTGTGGATGCAACATGCCTAAACTGGAAACACTTTTACCTAATTCTCTTGGTATTCTTGCAGTGGAAATGAGGTTTGGATCACAGGACCATATAAGGTGACAACAAAGAGAAAACCACTTTTTCCTGGCTCTCAAGCTGGGTTAGCTCGCTGAAGTTTTTACTCTCATGTATTTCTGTTATCACAAACTACAGGATCTATGCTTTCTTTCTCCTTGTTCAACTATGGATTGAATGTGTTACCTAGTTAAATACAGCAATCATAAGGATTTTTAGTCCTTAACAGTTCCTATATCTTCATCTCCAATTCATAACAGTAGCAAGAGACAAACATCTCAGCAAATAACTAGTAGTATTTTTATCTAAACTGTGCAGAGAGAAGCAAAGTAATATTGAAATAAAACATTTTAGTGGCATAATTCACTGAAATCTAACATAAAACATCTGGATAGACTAATACATTTCTCTAAAACCTATTAATACCTACTAAGATTTCCACAAATACCATAAACCCTCTAAAAGATTCCTCCTACTAGTCCATATATAGCTGAGAGCAATGTGGATTGCACATTCCTTCTTTAGACACCATGTATAATGTTTTTGGGCTTTTTTATCCCTACATTATATTTCTTCTTCTTCAGTTGAAAACAGATAGTTACTTTGATTATCTTCATCCTACAGTTAACATCAGGTAGATTTGAGACTATCTGGACTTTCCACTTTTTTAAGATTAATATCTCAAACCTTACATGCAGTGAGAGAAAAAAAAAAAAATCACTGCAGTCAGCCCTAGCGTCATTCTGGAAATTATTCTCCTAGTGCCCTTCATCATCACGGGGTGATGGAGGACATTGAGGATTTGTGCTGTTTAAAAACACCTGGGACTATTGCTGAACCCAGAGCAGTCACAAAAACCATGCCCTTCTCAGAGGTCATCCCCAGTTCTCCTCAGAAAGCACCAAATTTCAACCCTCTTGAAAAGGTCTTTGGAAGATGTCTTTTGTGGGTGGTTTGAGGACTGTATAGGAGTATTTCCTTTCCAGCCACAACTGGTCTCCATTTTGCTTAGGAAAGCTGGCAGCTGGTAGTAATGGTCTAACCAACTGTAATTGCACTGGATGTTTTGATTAATGTTTTAGCCACATATTTTAGGAGGCTTATGGAAGTCTTGTGGTTAATATACTGGTAGGGGGTTATGGAAGCCTGTGATGGGCTTCACAGTACAAAGTTTATAAAACCCTTGCTTCACTGAAGTCAGCAATATTTTTGCCATTGATTTAACAGGAAACAGATTATATTTCTTTTTGATTCAGCATCAGGAAATTTTCTTATTCAACCAATAAGAACTTTCCACCCTCTTTTTTCAGTTCACTGTTCAAAAAGGTGTTAAGTCTTAAGGAATAATGGACTATGGTAGGAAGCTAGATTAGTTGATTTAAAAATGTGTTAAATCCATGGTACGGAAGTTTTAAAATATATTATTTTACAGGTCTCCTTTATCACTGGATCATGTAAACTAAAGGAAAAGCTATACAAAATTTTGATAGACTGCAATACTAACTTTTCCCTACTGTGTTCCAGCTCCATATTTAAAGGCTCAGCTGTGTGTGTGTATCACCTGTCTGACATCCAGACTGTGTTCAATGGGCCATTTGCTCACAAGGAGGGCCCAAACCACCAGCTGATTCCATATCAGGGAAGAATTCCATACCCACGACCTGGCACTGTAAGTACAAAGATGTTTATGCAGGCTTGCCAATTACTTGCCTTTGTTTAATACATAAATAAATGTTATTTATATTAAGAAAGGACTGTATGTGACCATGACACGTAGTTACAGTTAGAACAATTTTATTCTGCTATGAGGATAGGCTGAGGGAGCTGGGATTGTTCAGCCTGGAGAAGAGAAGACTCTGGGGGGACCTTAGAGCTGTCTTCCAATACCTGAGGGGATCCTACAGGAAGGCTGCAGAGGAACTTTCCATATGATTGTCTAGCAGTAGAACAAGGGGGAATGGTTTGAAGCTGAGGGAGAGCAGGTTTAGACTGCGTCTTAAGAAGAATTTCTTCAGTACAAAGGTGGTGAGAATCTGGAAGGAGGTCTGTTTCAACCTAGGCCATTCTGTGATTCTATGATTTGCTACTCAGCTTACCATACAAATAACTTAGTATCTGAAAATCCAGAAAGAACTGGAAGTCACCCAAAATCTTAATGACTTTTGCTTTCTACTGAAAAGGTGGGAAGAATTATTTAATTAGATGACACTCATCTTGTTTACATGTACATTTACATTTTGTGTGTAGGTTTGTTGCGAAAGATAGTAAAATAAATAAACGTATAAAGACAGCAACTTTTGTTGGCCCCCATGAAGTCATCTTAAAATCTCTTACACGTCAAAATTAAATAAATATGCTCAGAATCATAAATCATCTCTCAATTATGCAGTTGCAGTTAGGTTTTAGATTAAAACTTTCTTTTCCATTTATCACAGGAACTGAAATTTCATTTTAATTTTGCAACTCACTGCAAGAACCTTAAAACATTCCATTCATATTGGTGTTTCTCTTTTTCTGTCATACATTAATGCTCAGATACATGGAAGAGCTCTCCTTGTTCACACAATTCTTCATGACATTTTAGTGCAGTTACTAATGGCTATAAAATGTAGAACTTTGTGTCCCCATACCCCTAGAATTATCTAATCAATACTTACTATTCCACTAAGGTCTAATGCTAGTATTAAGCTTTGTATGCAGTTAGTTAATACAGCTCTAATCTCATGAGTTCACTGAGACTTTAAGCTTAAACTTTAACAAAATTGAAAATAAATGGCCCTTTTAATCGTGCAGTTTCATGCTCCTGTGATTAGTCACATTTCAGAGTTTCTTGCGGCTTCAGAATATTTTATTTGTATGTGTTTCCTCAACCACTGGTGTGTTATTCTTGGTTGGCCTCTTGGAGGCTTACGGGTTGTTCCAGATGGGCCTAAAGTAATTGGGCAGCACAATGGAAAGAGAAAAAAGAAATTAGATTTTGATTCAACGTGACAACAGAAGTTGCCTACATTTTTTTAGGTGTGCCACTCAGCTCTAAATTTACAGATAAATTCTTAGATCATAGCTCACACAGTGATCACTTTCAAGGTGAACATTGCTGGTTTTCTGATTGCTGACTTTTCTGTGCTTCCTTCCAATTCTTCCACAACACAGTAACTTAAAGGTGTATCTACTAAGCTTGTTTGGCTGGACTAGGCTAGGATGACTTTTAACATGTTTCCTAAAGAGATATTCATACTAAATCACTGGACAGAAATATAAATTCATTGTGCCACAGTATATTGGATAAACAATAAAAAGGTTTAGGTGTGGCTTCAGTAGGATTAAATAAAGCAATGTGTTTGTCTATAATCAACTCTGCAGTGTTTTCACTAAATACCAATGGTTTCTTATTTCTCCACAAATAATGCTAACTTATGAAAAAGAAATACAGGAAAATAATGTACAAAATTGGCAGTTTCCTACTAAATTCAGAGATATTTGAGGATAGATTCCATTTTTCAGAATTTGCAGAAAGAGCTTTTGTACCTACAGGGGAATATATTGCAATCTAATTGCATGGTGATCAGCTATGAACATAAGTATTGTGTAGTTAAGTACTTAAATGAAGTGTGAAGGCTACACATTCAATCTCTCCAGGAAAAGTAGAGCTTTCAGGATTCTTCAGTAACATTTTCTACTTGTCATTGCTTTATGTGGGGGATTGCAAGAGATTTACTCAATTAAAGAGGTTTGTTAAGGCTTTGCTCAGAACGGCAATATAACCTGTGGGTTTTGGTCACTCTGGGGTGAACAGACATTTTTGCAGGAAATCACAGGCAAAGGTCTTATGATCTCCGAGTCCAGAAAGGAAGAGCAGAAAGTACCAGAGACAATCTTCTTTTTAACTGAGCTGTGCAGGACAGAAGGTTTCATTTGATCTGTTCATGAAACAGAACTCCTCTGAAGAGGACCCAGGATCTGGCAAATCTCTGCCAAGTAGAAGAGTCTTGCTAACAGCCCACGCATTTATGAACACAGATCCTTATTTTCAGCATTTGTTCCTAATCTTAGCAGATAGCTCCATACATTTCCTGGAAAGATGTGGATGGAAGTGCCAGAGAGAGGAAGAGCAGAGCAAATAAAAATTCAATTCTATGAACAATCTTAGAGGGCTAGCATGTAGTGACATTTCTAATGAGACACAACCCAAAAACCTCAGGATAAATAAGAATCTAGAACAATCAGTTGTCAGGGATGTTAGATGAGGAAGACCCATATCTAAGCTCAGTTCCAGTTCTTCCTGAAGGTAACTGGTGCCAGAGTAGTTTCATTTGAAAAATTTCTACCAGAGTTGTTCTACTTTCTATAAATAATTAAATTCTAATTGAACCAGAAAATGATTCTAAAGCCTGGGATGAGGCTGCAGTCCCCTCTCTAGTTGATTCCTGGTATTGCCTGATGAATTCTTTATTAGGTGAACAAGATGGAACAGCTTTTAGCAGAAGGGATGGAGTGGGCAGTCCTGCCAGGTGGTTAGAGGATTCCCCTGGGAGGTCAAGACCCAGATTTTAACATTTGCTCACATTAGGTAGGTTGGACACATGACTCATAATGTCCCCAGCAAGTTCCCTCTGCTGTCAGAGTATGACACATTTGATGTAATTTTAGTCAACTAAAAGCAGGTCATCTCATCTAAATTACAGACTGCAGGGGAAACCTAGATGGCTAACTAAGAATAAACACCTGACTTTGAGACAGTGGAAGTCAGGTGAGGTAAATCTCTCCCTACGCTCCTAACTATTTTTGTCTGTGGTTTTGATCAGAAATTCCATCCCAGACATAAGAACAGTCCTCAATAAAAAAAAAAACAAAACACATGTTTCCATGAGAGGCTTCACATTGGACAATTCAACATTTTCCAGCTGGAAAAAAAGTGTTGAAATATTTCTGAATAGCTCCAGTACTCCAGGAAGACTTTCATGGCTTAGAAATCTAGTAACAGGGAAAGTGAAAGCTCAGGAGCAGCAACAAGAAATTAGTTAAAAGTAGCTAAAAAAGCACCTTATAAAATAAGATAGGTACAGAGCATTGTACCAGTAGCTGACATGGCTCTTGATTTCTTCTGAGGTCTTCCATTAGTTTCACTCTCAGTACAACGAGATTTTTCTAAGAGCACTTCTATTTCCCCAGGAGGGCCAGAATGCCTGACGGCTGATTATTTCAAGGATCCTTTATTACATTTAAAGAAGCATCCAGAGTATTCATGGACCTCTGTTATTTCTCAGGCATAGGGGGAAATATACACAAGATGCTGTGACTAGTCAGTCTGCTAAGATACAACTGAATTGTCATGGGACCCCCTCATCAACCACATACTGTTGCTTTTTCAAATGAAGATGAGTCACAGGCCCTTTCACCATCTCATAATTAGTGTAATGTCTAGAGAGAGACTGAGAAAATTACAGTTAATAATCAGATTTTACTTTTTACCTTTGCACTAATTCTAGAACCAACCAGCTGCAAAAGTTTCATTTGCTTGGATATATATTTATTTCTTTTTCTTCAGTAGCCAGTTTGGAAGCATGCAGAAAGTGGAAATAGGTCTAGAAGCATGGATCCTTGCCACCAAGCAAGGTTTCAAAAGTGAAAAAATCTGTTTGTGTTTGCTTTATCGGAATCCATGAGAGTTCAAAGTGTAGCTGTTCAAGCACTTAATTCCCCTTACTGGAATGTAATAACTTCTAGTCAAAGTCTGAAGTGCTCTTTTGGGGACTTTGTCAACTCTCTGTCAATATTTGTAAATGACTTGGAGATGAAAACTCTGAAAGATAAGTACTTCTAAGAATTACTGTGCATATTTCTTGCAGTGTCCAGGAGGAGCCTTCACACCTAATATGCGGACAACCAAAGAGTTTCCAGATGACGTTGTGACCTTCATCAGGAATCACCCTTTGATGTTTAATCCCATTTACCCAATACACAAGAGGCCATTAATCATCCGGATAGGAGCCGACTACAAGTACACAAAGATTGCAGTGGATCGAGTGAATGCTGCTGATGGGAGATACCACGTCTTGTTTCTTGGAACAGGTAAGAAAAACCTAACACCACTCATTTTCCTCCATTGTTTTATAATTTGCAATCAAGTCTTATTTGTGCAACTTACACCTTTTAGAAATATTTGTTTAAACATATTTTCTATGTACAAAAATGTCTATAGAAATCCATAAATTATGTTCTTTTTCCTTTCTGTGCATTTTTATGTTGACTGTCCATGTTAATGATGTGCAAGAGACAATGTATTGATATGCATGTTGAGGCAGAAATCAACACCAGTGTATACTGCATTTCACAGAATTATAGAATCACAGAATGGCTTAGTAGATGCCCCCCAGGAAGAAGGCATCCACAACCTCCCTGAGCAAGTTATTCCAGAGTCTCACCACCATCATACTGAAGAACTTCTTCCTAACATCCAGTCTAAATCTACCCTCCCTCAGCTTCAAACCATTCCACTTTGTCCTATTGCTAGACACCCTTATGAAAAGTCCCTCTGCAGCCTTCTTGTAGGATCCCCTCAGGTATTGGAAGGCAGCTCGAAGGTCCCCCCCAGAGTCTTCTCTAGGCTGAACAACCCCAGCTCCCTCAGCCTATCCTCATAGCAGAGGTCTTCAGCCCTAGGATCATCTTCGTGGCTCTCGTCTGGACTTGCTCCAACAGTTCTGTGTCCTTCTAATGATGGGGACACCAGAACAAGATTCGGTATTCAAGGTGGGGTGATCTCCATTGTAATACTTCACTTGAATGGAGTTTGCAGCATGATTCCACATTACAATTTGATGCTGTCTAAGAAGTAAAAAATACTAAAATCTGTCTTTATCTTATATCGTATACTTTTAACATCATTATTTAATGTATGCAGCATAAGCTACTTCTGAAGAAGAACACAATCTGAACAGGATGTTTCAAAGGCAGAAATAACACCCCACCAGGGGAAAAGAAAAAAAAAAATAGCAGAGAAAAGCAAATTGTTGGAATCTTAGCAGTAGTGGAAACACAGAATTTGATCCAAGTATTCTAAAATAATTTCTGTCTATTGTAACATACGTTTTGGTTTTAGTTGCATAAAATTAGAATGCAATGTTACGCTTCTGAAGTCTGCAGGGAACAGGTCAAGTGATTCTCATACTGATCATTTTTGAGTTTTTAAGATATTCACACAGGAATCATGCTCCTCTGATGGAAGCAGACAAGCAGAGAGTAACTCTGGCTAGACCCTAGGATCCATTCACATCTGAAACTCCCACTGGCTTAACAGGGCATTATAAGCCGATAGGCACAAAGGCTAATCTTTTTAGTACAGATGGTTTCGAGTGGAACAAAGGGAAAGAACTCTAGGAGAACAAACATCTCTGAACATCAGAAAATAATTACAGAGATGGCTTGCATTTATGGTTCACATGTTATTGGGGTCCTGGTTGTTTTCGGCTTGTAGAATGACCATGTCTGCCAACAAACTCACATGGGACTAGGAATAACCATCCTGTTATAATAGATTTAGGAAACTCATGCTAAAAAGTCTGTCAGGAGTGTCAGGCAGGATTAAAAGGAACTCTCTTCACTCTTCTTAGAAAATCATCCCAGACTATCAAAATAAACAAGAGTGCCCTTGTGCCAAAGGAGACTGCACTCTGTACTGTACTAATAGATGTGTTTCCAGTGAGCAGTTTACTGAAAAGGATGCTTACCCTGTCTTCCGCTCCTGTCAGGAGTACCAGGCCCAGTTGTTTGCTTCCCAGTACCAAGAAAACATCAACCTAATGGAACAGGATCAGTGGAGAGATTGCATTGTTAATGTATGAAAGGAGTCTGAGAGAATTGAGTTTATTCAGAGAAACCTAAGAAGAGACCTTACTGCAGTTGACAACTATCTAATGAGAGGTACAACTACCTAACAGGGAAAAACAATAAAAAAGTATCTGGACTCTTCTCAAGATGCTTGGAGTTAGAGCAAGAAGGATTGGACACAAGTTGCAGTGCGGGACATTGCAGTTAGGTATAAAGGAAAAGGTTTTCACCATCAGTGTGATCAAACATTGGGAAAAGGGCCAGGGAGGTTGTGAATTCTCCATCCTCAGGGACTCAAAGGATTTTAAATCCAGCACAGCACAGCCTTAAGCAAGCTGGTTTCATTAGTCCAGTGGAGGACTGGACCAGATGACTTCTAGAGGACTCTTACAGTCCACAGACTTCTGTGGTTCAATGAAAGTAAGTAAGAAAACAGAAACACTTCACTCATGTTCTTCTGTCAAACCTTTACCAAGTCACCATCTACTGTACAGTGAATGCTTAGTATACTTTGAGGCATAATCAAGGCAGAAGCAGCTCTGGAATTGCATTAAACATTATGATTTTAAATAGAAAAATAAATACAATTACATTGGGAATGTAATCAGGTTTTGATCTGGGTATTTTTGTTTTCTTGGTTGGCAGTTGAAAAATTCATTTCAAGGCTTCTTGAAGATCTCTTTGATCATATTTGCAGAGTCATTGGAAACTCCCAAATTAAGCTAATTAGGACAGGGCTTTCTTTTTGAGAGGGTGTTTTTTACCCCCTCTCCTCCCTAGCATGTAACCACATTTTCTTCTTAGTTTAATTAATGCAACTGAACTTCATGACTTTGGGACATTTTGGGGTTATTTTCCTCCTTTCCTACAGAAGTAGGGAGTCTTTGTACATTACTGTAAAATCAGCAGAACCCCTACTACTGTTGTACAACTCTACAAGAGTTCTTAGTAAAAGGTAAAGTTAATTGGAGGAAAATTCTACTAAAGATTAGCGGAAGACACGTAAAAGTTTCCAACAAATATAGAATTGTTAAAGGAGCAGAGACAGTTGATACTACAGATGTACTGGCCAATGAAATGTGCATGAAATACCACTATTGATATTTAGCATTTTAGTAATTCTGAAAAAGATAGATGCAGGTAATTTCATTTTATACTTTGATTAGTTTGTGACTTTTTAAGTGATCAGTGTGGCCTCACACATGCACCTGTAATTCATTAAAAACATTAGCATACCTCAGCTTGTTCTCAAGGTTTGTGTATCCTCTTCTGTGTATCAGCAGAGGATCCATTATGAATCAAATACACAAACTGCAGCTTTTGATACTTTATATTAATTGCTTTCTGGTTAGTTGGAGGGGAGACATTACTCTTCCTGAGCAGGGTAGAGGGCATTAATAGCTTCCAAGGTTTTCCTCAGAATAAACTGGTGCAAAGTAAGTTGCTGCATTTCGCAGCCCTTTTAACTAAAATGATCGGGTTTCAGCCACTAAGAGGAGAAGCTTATTTTCTTTATCCTCTGCTTTCTGTGAGACTCAGGAAGGTTTGATAGAGATATTAACTGTCAAAAGGAATGCAGAAGGGATTTGCTTTGGTGTCAGTTCATCCCAGCAAATGCAAAACCCACATTGTATAGGAGAATTTCATGTGATAATTTCCTTGGGAGCCTGGAGCCCCACAGCCAGAGGCAACGTGACTTGTCACCTGGTGACAATTACAGTCAGCTCGGATGATGAGTTACTGCTGCTGAACTGAGATGTTGCCAGCCATGTCTGTCACTGTCAGTGACCTGTCTCATGCTTGAAATTGGAGTGTTTTATGTCTTGCCAGATGCAGAGCACACAAAATGTTTAGCTTTTCTTCTCTTCCTCCTCTACAGTTTCAGTAATAAATCAGTTCCTGAATGCAAGTGAAGAATAACAGAAGTAGAAAGTTCCAAGAACCCCAGTGGTTTTAATCATGTAGCCATGGCATGGGAGGGTATAGGCAGCAGTGTCATTTTTTCACATCAATGTGAACTAAAAGTAGTGTTTCTTTTGCACCCCCGGACAAAAGTGCTGCTCTCACAGGGACTGGTCTATGCTCAGAGTTAATATGTTGGTATTCTCCTTCATTCATCTACATAGATAAACTTAATCCCAGAGACAGACATTGCTCCTGCAGCAATCCCCCCACTTTTGAAATTGTAATGATCTCATGTTTTCCCTCTGCTTTCAAACATGAAGAGTCCCAAAGTACTTAAAAAACTTGATAAAGTCCATCCATCACCCCTCCTATGAAATTACCAGATTTAGAGTAAAGAGAAGTCTTTAAAAGCAGAGAGCAGAGCTACAAGAATGCTATATGTCTTGTCTTCCAAAACAGAAACTAAAGGGATATTTTACATGGATAGAATGTAATCACTCATTTGCGTATTTGACAAAGGCAAAGCTGAACATACTGTTTCCTTATGCAGTGAGTGATAATGTGTTTGGCTCAGGAATTTGGGGTTAGATTTTGGCTTTAATTATCCTGTCTCTGTGACTGGCCAGGACTCCTGAGCCATCCTAGATTCTACCAGAGTTCATTTACTCATCACAGTTATATCTAAAGAAGCTGAGCTTTCAATATTTGCTGTTTATCCTTTGGTAAATTGTTTTCCAGCTGGGTTTTAAGAACAGCAGTAAAACAGTATGAGAACATTTTACTGAGATTAATATTTATTTTTTAAGCATGCCACCTATGGTTTACATATAAAAGCCTTAGATCAAATTGCACACAGATTGAACAACAAAAGATCATGCATTTTATTGCCAGTGTTATGAAGATATCAAATGTCTGGGTCAGACTTGGCTACATTAAAGACCCATGGGCACCAATAGAACTTTTTTTCAGTTCCTTGCTATCAAGACAGGGTATGTTTTTGTGGGAAGAGATCTAAGTTACTGTTGTGTAAAAGCCCTTCAGGCTTCAATGTGGCTCATTCAGGTGATTGATCTGGGCCTCATGTATCGGATGTGGCATGAGGTTACTTGGTATTTCTTATTATCTTCTCTGATTCAACAATTGCTTCCAAAGTCCCTATGCAGGAAGTGCTTTCAGAGCATACATTTGCAATACTCATTTTCAGGGTGTTACATGATGGCTGCCTTTTTGGAAAAGTAACCCTTGCTGACTACAGTAGGCTCCAGTAATGCAATAGCCAAAATCATGTCATGAGCTACAGATTCTAATAGAGAAAGACAATCTTGTCTGAAGATCAAGCCTGACTCCCAAGATTTGCTGGCTGTAGCTTCATGACCCTGAGCTAGGAAAAATAATGTTGCACAAGTGGTAGACAGAGTTTCCTTCTTCCTCTAGTTGTTGTACCTGGGACATTGACAACCTTTAATTGACCGACTCATTCAATAATTTTTCACAGCTTTTTAAGAAGATATGCAAGCTTATGGAGTGTTTCTCTACCTGTTTCAGTTCCCCAGTCCAGTTACTGTTCAAACAAGCTCACAGTGTCCCAAAATTTTTGACTGAGATGGAGCTATGTGAAAGTCTTGCCCTCAAGTGTGAACTCATTGGAAATTTGTATCTATCTTTTTATTCTTTGATACAGCTTGAATTTTGCAGTTTTATAGCAATATTATAAGATGGGGGGGGGGGGAGGGGAATTACATGCATTTAACAGATGAGTGAACTAAAGCACAGCGATGCTAGATGGCTGTGCTGGGAGCTCTGACTGACAACAAACACCTAAGGACAGCAAGCAACGTGGGGACCTGGCTGTCAGCCTTGACTGCTAACCTGCCACCATCTCAGGTTTTCTGCTGAGCCTCAACATTTTCTCTAACAGAGAGATTTTAAGCATTCTGCAAACTCTTGCTTTCATATTTCTTTCCAGTGTTATTTGTTCCACTCATAAGCTGCTGTTAGGCTGACAGATACAACATGGATAAAAGTTTTCAGAGCTCTCCAGCAATGTCAAACAGGGAGGAGAATTACTGCAGGAAGCCTCTCTGAAACTCCTATCAGAGAAGCAGTGTCCATTGCAGTCAATTTTTTTATGATATGGGAAAGTCAAGGGTTGTATTTGTTGTTCTGCATGTGCACATGATGTGGCTCAGGGGTAGAAAAGTCCTGATTCTTTGAGGCTCACTGTACTGGCAACTGCAGTGCTCACTTACAGCTGAGGAAAGACAAGCTAGTCAAAATTTAGAGAACAAGGCTTAAAGTCAGACCTGCAGATTCAGACAAACATCTGTGTGTTTTTCATTGCTGTTCATTAAAATTTGCCTTTTCCATGGCTTGTAGTCAAGCAGACTAGGAATTAGTTCAGTATTAATACCAGCCCAGAATTATGCCCTACTTTCCAAGGAATAATTATTTTCTTATCCTTTTTCTTAGTCTTGTTCCTATTCTTAATCTTACTCTTATTCTTTCTTATTCTTATTCCCTCCTTGGACCATTTATTGGACTGCCTTCCTCCTCCATTTATTTCACAGTATCACAGTATAACTAAGGTTGGAAGAGACCCTAAGGATCCCACTGTGCATATTCTTTACAGCGTTTTTTAGACTACAAGATGCTGTACTTTCCTCCCTTACTGTTCCCTGTTTCTCAGTCCTCTGAGAGGAAACACGATCTCAGTAACATTGTCTTCCATGTTAAAGCTGGGAGATGTGCAGTTGCTCAAGCAAGTTTGACATAAAAAAACACTATGAGTCACACTTGTCCTCTTGCCATCAGCTTGAGAGAGATCCTTTCTTGTTTGTCTGTTTGCCCTCGACTCACAGACTACTGGGCTGATGTGAGGCTGCAGACAGCTCCTGGTGAAAAGTCAGAGAAGTGGTAAGCATAAATCTGGCTCTTCATGCATTCTCGTGGTGAATTGATATTCTGGAGACATACTAGCTTTTTTCTTTTTTTACGATTACATGAAATACAACAATTTAGAACTGTTTTCAAGCAGATTGCTGGAAGTAACAAGTAAAGAGCAAAGGAAACCATCCTGTTCACTTTTATGATTTTTACAGATTTCATATGTTGGCCCAAAGATGAAACATCTTGACTTATACTTGTTTGGTGATCTCTTATGCCTGGCTTACAATGCAAAAGATAATCTGTTGTGAAATACAACAGAAAACAGCTGCATGCTTTTTCACCCTTCCTTCTTATCCAAGAGTTTAGTTTGTTGCCTTGCCATTAAAGGACATAAATAAATACAAGTTTCAACAAAACTCAGACGTTCCATAGGCTCTCTGATACGACACATGTAAGTGACTTGATTTGTCAGCTATTAACACTTGCAGTAGAGAAATCAGTACGGTAATTAAAGGAATAAGTGGGTTTGGGCACAAGCACTTGTTTTTCACCTATTAAGGAAAAGCCTTGCAAGAGTGGAAAAACTGTTTTTAAAAGTAGTGGAGAACTACAGCTTGTAAGCCATGTATTGTTGGAAGTCTGTATATATACACATATACACATATATATATATACATATATATATATAGAATACATACAGACTATTAGAACCCCTTGCTTTAAGTGACTTTATTTAATGAAGAGCTTATTTTACCTACTTTGCCTGAGTATTTATTTTATATGTTGTGTTGTTTTCTTTAAACCAAGGGAATATTCCTTTCTGCAAGGATCTGTCCCTCGTGGTACAATACTGAGTGGTAAAATACTGAGTCAAAGGGAATGAAAACCAAGATAAACAGCTCTTAACTCTGTGTGTTTTGCTGGGGTGTGACAAAAAGGTAGATAGGAACCTACTTTTCAAATAGGAAAGGTTACTTGGACACAAGGACTTGGCGTCAGGCTTTATCAGTATTTTCTGTGCCAATGTTCAGGATAAAATCTCCCCTCTGGTTCTGATTTCAGTTTGGGGCAATACTTGAGGACTGAAGACCATTTAGGAATTTTAACTGTATGGCATGTGCTAAATAAACCGGTTCTTCAGAGGCTTAGCAGCCTCACATTCCTCTGTAGGCAAGGTCACTGTCAACGTGCTTAGTACCTTCTTTGTCAGGGTTGACACTGCACGCAAAAATACACATGTACATGCATATGCTTCTTAGCTCCAACAAGAGATGCATCTGCAGGAGTTTAAAGATTCGGTTGAGTCCTGGAAGTCAGTAAATCTCTCTCAGGTTCTCATAGCTTTGCTAAAACTGGCACCCAGTCTAGACCACAGCTGTGCTATCACAAGATTTAGTTTCAGCAAAGTTTCTTCAGAAGGAACTGGTTTATTGTGCCATTGCATAATGAGAATAAATGTTCTCCAAAGAAAATTCTCATGAAAAATTCATACCTAACGTGCCCTGAACATGTACAGTTGATAGCTACACATTTTTATGTCTTCTCAGGTTTCCATTTCTCTTTTCCCTCCCCCCCCCCAAGTGATAAAATACTCCGATGTGCTCTCTGTGTGTGGTCAGGTCATTACATAGCAATATTCTGGCTTTACTTTTTAAAATAAAATATATTGTTATATGCTAGCTTCCTCCAGGGAAATAAGATGCAAATTATTTACTCTAACTAACTTGCCCTGCAGCTCCAGCTATGGAATTTAGTCACTGACCTTAAAAACAGAAGCAAAATTGCTCTTTTTCAGTTTACATTGCCTACATCATAAATTGCCAAACAGGAAGGTGAGATTTCCTTTTCTCAGTCACAAATCAATAAAAATTCATGCAGATACCTACCTGTATTGTACTATATTAATGTTTTACTAATCAGACAAGTCTATATTGGTCGTGAAACTTCTGAGGGCCAAAGAGAATCTATACCATGTGATCTTATTCCTCAGAATCAATACTGAACAAATAAATTTATTCTACTCAGACTTTCATTTTATGCTTTTGTTTTACTTTGTATAGAGTAATTCTTCAGAAGGTTTACCTTTTGTAGCTCCCTTTTATATATTGCTGTGTAATAACTTTTAGATCGTTAGGACAGATACTGCCTCTGTCTGTACAGCAACTTGTATAGAAGAGACTGGTTTTGATTAATCCTTTTTTGGAGTAGAATGGTAACAGTAATGGTAGTAATTCAAATCCTACCATGACTTTTTCATGCTCATATATAATACCAAATATAGTATTCCAATATAAGGAATCATCTCATGTTTTTTTCCTGACCCCAAACCCTATAAATTACTGAACGTTTCTATTTTTTTTCTATTTTGGTTTCTTTTCATAATTGATAATGATTCATTTTTTCTTTCTGTCTGTCACAGTCTCACTTTTTCTCATCTTTTCCAGATCAAGGAACAGTGCAAAAAGTTGTCGTTTTACCCACCAACTTCTCTGCAAGTGGAGAACTCATTTTAGAAGAACTGGAGGTTTTTCAGGTTTGGCTTGCTCCTACTTTTGATTTTCCAATGTATATGTTCACACAAACACTTTGTTCCAAGAGACTTTGGCAAGGGCAACTGTGACTCGATAAAAGATCGAGTAAATGTGCATGCTGTCAGCTTGATACCCACCCAAAGAGGAATATAAAATATCCACTGTTATGAAGGCTGTAAGTAGCTTAAGTCCTTTTATTCACCTATATTTAAGTTATTATGTTGTTGTACCGGCTGGAGGATTTTGATAATTTCATTTTTATGAGGTCATGTGTGGCTGCCAGAAGGCAACTTTATCCTTTGGCATGGCATCACGTATTGAGACTGTCACTGTTTACAGATGTAATCTAAGATTTTTCTACTTCTTTGTTTGTCTGATAATCTTCCTGATTCTGAGCTGCAGAATAGAAGAAAATGGGTGTTATTTTTGCTTAACTCCAGTTCTTCAAAGCCACATGCCTCTGGAGTCGAGGAAAACTACAAGCTTAACACAACATAAGCTGAAAAGAAACACAAACAACTACAGCGAGAAATAAGGGAATAGCCTCTGTCAATCACTCTGGCATGTAGCAGCTTGTGATAACCTAAAGAAAATGTTTGCCCTCACGTTGAACAATCCCTTTCAAATTTTTCAATGAGCTGTTCTTCAAAACAGGTGGTCTTGTGGCAAATGGTAGTATTCATCTATAAACAGAGTTAAGGATTTTGTCATGGACTTTTCTTCTTTCGCTGATAGGATGCAAAAAGGAAAATTAAAGCTTTTTTTATCTAGACAGGCAGCATCAACAGTTTCTTTATGAAGGAGAATACACTCTATGCTAACCCTCATAAAGGCATAATTAGTCTTCCTAGCCTTTTGTTGAAGACTTCCCTTTTAAACATATACATGTGAGTAATATTATCTAAAGAGTACCCTTCACTCAAGGGTGAAGTACTACAAACTCCATTTACTTAAATGTAGTAGTAGTCCAGACATAAGATAGGTTAATTCAGAGGAATTCTCACCCTAAACTTAGTTTCTGGGCCTCCATGCAGAAACTTGTTAATCCTGAACCCTAAAAATTATGATATCATATCCTCTGTCATTGCAATCTGTGCAAGCAGTGTGGCAGTATCTGGGTGAGTCTCTCCAGGAGAGTGGGGATGAGGTCACTAGCTCTGTGCTAGTAAATATCAAGAGTAAACAAAACACTGATTTCCTTCCAGAGTATAAATGAGGAAAGGAGAATGTGTCATCAGAGCCAATGCTGAGTTTGACCTTGACTCTCCAGTTCATGAAATGCTACAGCAGCTTGAAACTCTTTCAAACCTTTGCCAAATCACATGATCTGCAGCCAGATTTCCTAGTCCTGACTCCTCTGCTGTTCACGTAATCCAGTGCAATTGATCCTAGCCCCCCATTATGCCTTTCCTATGTGACTGAGCAAATGCTAAATCTGTAAACATGCTGAACATTTTTATTACCATAAATTTTATCTTTTGTTTGGATGAGAGTAATGAATTGCTTCACTTGCTGAAAGCAACGGAAGTGATAATTCCTTTTCCAGCACTTCAGTGTTCGGTTTAGATACAGACAGTAATAGGCTGCAGTGATGCCATACTGTAGTATTCTGTACTGTTTCTGGGAAAGAAACATTCAATAACATACATTCCATTTCTAGCATTCTAGTCATTCATAATCTAGACTCAAATTGGATGGTAACCAAATTCTGTGCACTCAATGTGTAAAGTAATATCACATAATCTTATCCAGATCATGTGGCAAGTATATATGATCTCGTCTATGATTTCTTTTCCTTGTCATAGAATCCTAGAATGGTTTGGGTTGGAAGGGACCTCCAAGGTTCATCTAGCCCAACCCCTCTGCAGTCAGCAGGGGCATGCTCCACTAGAGCAGGTTTCTCAGAGCCTTGTCCAGCCTCACCTTGAATATCTCCAGGGATGGGACCTCCCTGGGTAACCCATTCCAGTGTTCCACCATCTTCGTGGTAACAAAGGTGTTCTTAACATCCAATCTAAATCTCATCTTCTCTAATTTCAAACCACTGTCCTTCATCCTACAGCCCTTTGTAAATAATCCCTCTGCATCCTTCTTGTAGGCCAGCTTCAGGTACTGGAAGGCTGCTTAGGGTTTCCCCAGAGCCTTCCCGTCTCCAGGCTGAACAACCCTAGCTCCCTCACCTGGTCTCATAGCACAGGTGTTCCAGACCCCCAGTCATCATTGTAGCCCTCCTGTGAGCCCACTCTGTCAATTCCAGGTGAAGTCTTACCAGAGCGAGGTGACAGAATCACCTCTTTCATCATCATGATCAAGTAACAGACATTGCTTCTTATTACAAAGTAAGGGTAATGTCTTCAAAACACATTGCTTCCCTGTTGCTGAGGTAGCAGAGATGCAGGTTAATTAGAAGTGTAGAGAAGCTTGCAGATGCACAAGAGTAATAATAATGTGGTTGACTTCAGCCAATACATTGTGAGACACTAATTGTATGTATGCCTTTTGTTCAATTCTGAAAAAAAAAAAAAAAGGTAAAAAATTCATAGAAGTGAGTGATGCCTTTCCAAAATATGAAAAGCTCATTTTCTTAGACAATTCTTCAGTTTTATTGATTTTTAAATTCGAATATTGGGTCAGTATTAAGAAGAAAGCGCATGTAAAAGTGGTTTGGAATTTTGTCTTTCAGAGTAATTCTCCTATAACAACAATGAAGATTTCATCTAAAAAGGTAAAGAAAAGTGAAATGCTTACTTTATGCTTATGAACTGAGAAGCAAATTGAATTAAAGGGGTTAGAATACCAACTGTTATGCAGTACATTATATATAGCAGGAGATTATCCATAGTGCATATAGAGAAAGTTGACTGAAATTTGCCTGAGCAACTTACATGGCCCGGAGCCTCTAAGATAAAATAATTTCTGTTCATAACGTATCATTTCTGATTTGCTGAAAGTGTCAAATTTTTGATGGCTTGTTTGACAATTAAATACGAATAAGTAGCAAAAGAGGAGATTTGAACTCCCCCTTTTTTCCTCTAAGGCCTAAATGGAAACTTGGAAGTCTGATCAATCCAACAAGGCAGTATCAGGGCTGTTGGATCCTTGGTGACCGAGAGGATTTCTGCTGAAATATTAAACATCTAAATTAAAATTATGTATTCCATTATTTTGCAAGCAACACATTGCACAATATTTTACAAAACTACTTACAAGCAAACGTGATTCAATAGACAGAACCCAGTCTAATTTTTTTGTGTGTTTGTATTATGACCAAAGGATCATGGGAGTCTCAAAGGTTTATTCAATATTAATTTCTGTTTTAAGAATTTATCAATTTATTAATTGTTTCTAAGTAAAACAATAATTTTGGCCCAGATTTTGGTGATGACCTATTCACTTTGAATTTCTTCTACAAAAGCTCTCATTTATTTAGGAAAGTTCCTTTGGCTTATTTTTCCAGGTATATAAGGCTGTCAGAATCTGGCCCTAATCCTGAATGTAATTTCTAGGTTTTATGTCTTGGAAATCTATGCACTGAAGAATTCAACTAGGAACTCTACTTAATGTTTATGAAAGTGACTGTATGCAGTTCAAAGGCTTGAGCCAATAATCCTCACTGAATAAGAACAAAGTTCCCAAATCTGAGCAATATTAACTCAGCCTGTCTGCCTCAGAACAGAACAATGACGCTCAATGTCCAGAAAACATTAACATTCCCTGGTGTTCCTCTGTGTTTACTATCAGGAAGGTGGAAATATTATAGGACTGTTCACCTGGGAGATTTCTGTTTGTCTTGGCTTTATACATATTAATATCTCCCTTCTTGGTCTTGAGTTAATTCCAAAATTAATTGAAAGGTTTTTAGGTGTGTGAGCTGATTCTTGGGTGAAGCTCCTCCACATCTAAAACAAATATTTCTGTTTCCTTCTACAGCAACAGTTGTATGTGAGCTCAGATGAAGGAGTCACTCAGGTATCCTTGCATCGCTGCCACATCTATGGGACTGCCTGCGCTGACTGCTGCCTGGCCCGAGATCCATACTGTGCCTGGGATGGTAACTCCTGTTCCAGGTTTTATCCCACAGGGAAAAGGTAAGCAGTATTAAGCAGCCCAGTGAAGTCTACAAGGAAAGGCTTCTGTTCTGTTTTGTAGCCTAGGGTGTTGTTATGTGGGGTGTCTTTCCTTTCAGGAACATGCACAAACAATTCCTCACTCTCTGTTGTGCTTGGCATTGTTCATCACCTAGGACTGTCTGCTGCAAGCAGAGAGCTTGCCTTTTCATATTTAAAGTAATGGACTGGAAAAAAAACACAAACCACCCCCTTGATAATCATAAATATTAATCCCTCTGCCTCATGCACATAAAATCAGTGAATCATTTGTTAGGTTTGTTTAAATTCAGTTGGTTACTATGAATGTAACTATGATAGCACTAAATACAGCAAAATCTCTCTCAGGCTGTCTGAGGAATAAAGTAATTTATATTTTTTGTTCCTCATTTGCAGCTAAGTGAGAAGACTTATTTCTAGGGAAATTTTAGGCAAATGCGATTTCTATGTAACGCATGCAGATTTGGGGGGTTTGACCTGAGATTTATTAAAGTAGACAGGAAAAGCAATTTCTCTTTAATTTACAACAGAGTTGCTAGTCCATCTCATAATTCTTATGCAAAACAGGAGCCTCTTTCCTCCTCCCGAGGGAAATATTTAATAGCAGGAGGCTGCAGAACTCTCATATTACTAAGGTTTCACATCATATATGAACATGCAATGAGCTGTTACTACAGAGGAGGAAAAACTTTCAGATACATAGCAGGGCTTTACCCACTATGTGCCGCTGTGTTCCCTGTCTGCACCTGAGATGCAGGATACCAGATGCAGTTAATGGGCTTTACTCCTTTACCTTCATAGAATCATAGAGTTGTTTTGGTTGGAAACAACCAAAGATTATCAAGTCCAACCATTAACCCAACACCATCAAAGCCATCAAACCACATCTTGAAGTGCCATGTCTACATGGTTTTTAAACACCTCCAGGTAGTGGAGTTGCCTCCAGGAACAGTGACTCCACCACCTTCCTGGGCATGGAAGGAGACAGTAGATAGAAACAGGTAAAGTTTGTCTCTGCTGCAGTGACCCAGCCAGCCAATGACAAAGTCATCTCCTGGGACTAAAGACAGTTACTTTTGTTATCATAAAGATTTCTAGACACATTCCTTATTTGAGGTTAAATGGTAAAACCCATCCTGGCTATGTAGCAATTGGTAAAGTGCCTGAGGTTTTTAATCTTTTCATTCAGCATATTCAGCTTCCAGTCTACAAATTGATTATTTTCATCCATGGAACAAAGGTCAGAAGAAGATGGGAGGAAAGAAAAGAAAAATCCCCAAGTCTTAGGTCATCTAACTCCTACACTAACCTAGCTGCCAACATACCCAGTAGTCTGTGTAGTATCCAGTGGATTTGTTTCCATCTTCATTGTGGACACCCAAGCTTATTTCCATTGGTGCTTTCTTTCATGTTGACATTTTGACTGCAATTTTATATCAAACCAAAATAAACACCTAAATCTGTATGGAAAGAAATCTGGCTTTCATATGTGAAGGAAATGAGCTGTCCATTTATCTAGCAATAGAGATTATGAAGGGGAAAACACTGATAATTAGAGCAAAATCCCAGTCTCAACAGTAGTATCTGCTGGACACATTCACTTACTTGCTTCTTTTGACACTTTGGTCTCCCATGAATTACTGTAGTTCCTCATCCAACATTGATTTACCTCAAAACACCTGGCAGTATTATCTTTATTTTATGAACACCACCTTCTCAGCCTTTTTTAAATAGATATCAAACTGTAAGTTTAGATCCTCAGGCAAGCAGTATGCCACTTCTGACAGTGTGCAGCAGCTCACAGTAGCACAGGAATCCTGAAATTCATTCAGAAATTCTTTGTCTCCTTGACTCACTTAAATAGTTTACCAGGGTTAAGATCCCAAGGCATAAGATGAACTATTTTTGTTGTAAACATCACAAATATACTTGGAATGTCAGAAATTACTCCTTTGAAACATCACCTTTCAGATGTCTCCTTTGAAAACAATGCAGTGAAGGATCAGGTGACACAAGTTGATAAACTGTCTCTTCAAATTTGTGCATCTGGTATAATGTAGCCATAGAGGCATCACCCTTCACTCAGAGGTGTTGGACCTCCAGGGGCTTTCTAAGAGTTCTAATCTTGCAAATAAAGTTCAGAACATTGCTGTTTCCAGCAGCATCCATTTGCAACACATCTATCACCTTTTTTTTGTTGTTGTTTTGGGTTTGTGGGGTTTTTTGGGAGGGTGGGGTTTTTTTTTTTCAATTGAACTTGGTAAATAGTGAACTAACTTACAGAATATTCAGAAAACAGTATAGCTTAATAATAAAAAGTTTGGGTACCAGATTTTTATGCACTGAATTCTGTGAGCTATGACCGCCTAGCTAAGGAGGACTAAAATCCCACTATTCCCAAACCCAGGAAGATCCCTACCTCTTCTTCTACAGAATCATAATTTTGCATCAATCACCAAAATAATAAAACAAAGTTAATTTTGATTTTTTTCTGAGACATGGCAAGTTTGAGAACCTTTTGGAAATAGTCACATACCCTCCAACAGAAGACAGAACTGAATCTTAGCTCTCCATCATTCTATACAAATACTTATCACCCTGTTACCAAGATGCCTGCCAAAATCAAGGAGGGAACATGTCCTATATCATAGTTTTATATTAGTGCATTAGATATGAGCACTGTGACTCTGATGGATCTCATTCTTAGGTGCTTGTCTTCATGAAGAGTTCCAGCTGGGAGTTCTGGCTTTGAATGTTAGGTCTTGCAGCAGTGAACCTATGACTATTTCATGCATCACCTCTGACTTTCCTATCTCTATGTCTCTGCTGCAAAATTACTTTACCTTCCAAACATCAGCAAATTGATTGTTCACTTTAATACTATCTTCACTCTAGCAAGCTTGCATACTCATAGTAGGTCATGAACTGTCCCTAAGAGCTGATCTACTTTAAAAAAAAAAAAAAAAAAAAGTTTCTTTGCTGTGTATCTATCTTGGAATAACATTTTGGTTTTGCTAAATATTTCAGGAGGAGTCGTAGGCAAGATGTGAGACATGGAAACCCTCTGACTCAGTGCCGAGGTTTCAACCTGAAAGGTACTATAATTTTAAAGATCCTTGTGCTATATAAAGAACACATGGCTTTCCTTCTTGTGATTCATCATAACTCACATTGTCTCTGTGGTTTACTGGTAAAATATGTTTTCAAAGCCTCAGTTTTGTTTTGATTTTATTTTAGCATCTTTCCTTGCAATTACATGAAACATATATATATATAATGGTTTGTGTTGGAAGGGACCTTAAAGATCATCTCGTTCAATCCCCCCTACCACAGGCAGGGATACCTTCCACTAGACCAGGTTCCTCAAGGCCTCATCCAACCTGGCCTTGAACACCTCCAGGGAGGAGGCATCCACAGCATCCCTGGGCACCCTGTTGCAGTATCTCACCACCTTCACTGTAAAGAATTTCTTCCTAATCTCCAGTCTAAACCTGCCCTCCCCAAGCTTCAGTCCATTCCCTCTCATCCTATAACAACAAGCCCTTGTAAAAAGTCCCTTCCTGCCTTTCTTGAAGACCCTTTTCAAAGACCACTGTAATGTCTCCCTGGAGCCCTCTCTTCTCCAGTATAGGTCAAACTGAAATTAGAACAGCTCTTCAAATAACATCACCTGTCTCCTTGTTGTATAAAAACAAAATATATACGCTTAAATGATGAACCATGAAATCCATAGTCCAGCATACATGAAATTGGAAGCTGACACTGTTGACCAGAAACAGATGCAGTTAATTTGAGGGCTGTTCTAAATCCCTTCAGCTATTTATTAATTCCTCTTTATGCAAATCTTGGAACTCTGAATTATTCTATTTCAAGCCATATTGTGTTTTGGAGCACATCTTTCATCCCAACCTGTCTTTTGAGTTACAATTATTTCTTTCTCCCCTTACACTGAAAAACAAGCCATTTCAAATCTCTTTATGGAGATGCTGGTTTCCACCTGTGCAAGTGTTTAGTCAGCCTGGTATGGCTGACAGGGGAGCCAGTGTTCTGCCCTACCACATTCTCCCAGTTTATAGACACCAGTCAAATACCAGAGAATCACAGAATGTTAATGGTTGAAAGGGACCTCAAAAGATCATCCAGTCCAACCCCACTGACAGAGCAGGATCACCTAGAGCAGGTCACATAGGAATGCATCCAGGTGGGTTCTGAAAGTCTCCAGAGAAGGAGACTCCACAACCTCTCCGGGCAGACTGCTCCAGGGCTTCAGCACCCTCACAGTGAAAAAGTTTTTCCTTATGTTCATGTAGACCCTCCTATGCTCCAGCTTGCATACATTGCCCCTTGTCTTATTATTGGCCATCACTGAGCAGAGCCTGGCTCCATCCTCCCTAGACTACCTTTCACATCTTTATAAACAGACATGAGGTCACCCCTCAGTCTCCTCTTCTCCAAGCCAAAGAGATGCAGCTCACTCAGCCTTTCCTCGGAAGGGAGATCTTCCATTCCCTCTAGCATCTTTGTGGCTCTGCACCAAACTTTTTCAATCAGTTCCCTGAGGTCCTTCTTGAGCCGAGGTGCCCAGAACTGGACACAATATTCCAGATGTGGCCTCACCAGGGCAGAGTAGAGGGGGAGGAGAACCTTTCTTGACCTACTAACCACACCCCTTCTAATACACCTCAGGATGCTATTGGCCTTCTTGGCCACAAGTGCCCATTGCTGGCTCATGGTTGTCCTGTTGTCCACCAGGACTCCTAGGCCCTTTTCCCCAGAGCTGCTCATCAACAGATCATCCCCCAGCACTAAAGACATAGTAAGACTTGACACATACATAAAGGAAGCTTAATTCTCTTCAACCCCATGCATTTTTGAGCCAGGCTGTGGCAATGTATGACTTCAAACCAAGGATCTCTTGGAGAATTATGCTTCTTTTTCACCCTCATTTCTGAGCCTTCATTTTGAAGTGCATTCTCATCTTTATCATCTGGAAACCAAGTGAGAGGCCTGGTTTTATTTTTTTTATTGAATTTTTATAATAAAGAACAAATTGAATGTCCTATTAATAATAATTCTACTGAAATGGTCTCTGATGGGTCTCAGAAGAATCTCCTGCATCAGATCAGTGGGGTGTGGACTCCTCAGCCCAAATGTGACTAATCCTGTTCTAGATGCCAATCCAAAGCTCATGACTTAATGTTAGGTCATTTGTATGAAGCTTGAATAGCTTGAACAGGTAATTATGAAAGATGACCCCACCATTACAGTTAGCACCATCTCTGAGAAATCCATGTTAAAGTTTAGGCTCTGAAGCATGCAGTAACTTGAGCTGCATGTCCTACCTTGCAGGCATGTGCTGTGACCACCCACCCATTGTCTGTCCCAAGGGTGGGTGGGTGTCTCCTCTGTTGATGTGCAATATGTGGGAATGTCAACTGTCTGCTTTCTGGGCTGAGAGAAAATGGATGTTTAAACCTTGACAATCTTGTGAAACAGGTTTCTTATTTTCCAGCCTGGTTTTTTTTTTTAATGTGGATGTATTTATAGGTTTATGTGTTTTTGCAACTTTATAAAGGGTGTTTTGGTGCAGCAATGGGATATAGTGTAGTTGTTTCCTCAGTGGGGAAAAAAAAGAAAAAGAAAAAAAAAAAGAAAGGAAAAAGATTAAAAGAAACAGCAGCTTAGACTTTCAAAATATAATTAAAGCCATTTATAGCAAAACTACTGTGTGTGGAGGAAAAAATTAAACCTGCCTTAAGGACAAAGGAACATAGTTAGGCAAGAGCAAGGAATCTTCCAAGTTCATAGGGTTCCATAATCTTGAAGCAAACTCTTTACACATGACAGGCTGCATGCCTTAGAGCTCTCAGCATGCATAAACTCAACGTTTTTGTCATAGTACATTTTGTAAATAGATCATCAAGAATTAAGGGTCTCAAATAATCACTTTTCAAACATTCTGCTTAATATTGTTATGCTTCTGTTAGCCCTTATGGCATTTGTATTCTCTCAAGCTTTTTCTTGTCATGTTTAAGTAGCAGTATTAAGGAGTAGGTAAGAAGTTAGATATATATTGATCAGTTAGACAAAAACGCCTTTTTATCGTACACTTAGTTCCAGTATACATAAAAATAATAATGTGTTACAGGTCATATTTTCACTGCTCCACAGCTACTTGTGGGTCAGCACACAGATGAGCTCTTTTGCTGGCTTATAGACTTGTAATGCAAAATATTTCCACAATATCATTTTAAAGGGTTACAGCTGATTGTTGTATGACTTCATAACTGTGCCAGAAGCTTTGAAGTGCTAGAACCAAGCAGTGTCTCCTTCATTTCTAGAACAGATTCCAGTTTCACATATCAGTTGATGAAAGAAGTTGAAAAGAATGGGAGATAAAGTGGAGTCTGAGGAAAAACAGTCCTAGGACTGTGCAAAATCAGTCAAATTTTAGAGGTGTAGACCTCTAGGTATTTACATTTCTGATGTTATCTGTTATCCATTGCTCCTTTGCAACAAAAAAAAATCATATTATATATATGATGCAAGCTTTTAAATCTGGAAGTGTGCTGTTTTCAGGACAATTACTATCATTTGTGCTAAGTAATGATTAACTAGAATTTCCTAGTGGTATGTGCCAATTGTTCATCTATCAAGACTTTAAAGGAGCACAACAAGTCTGAGTGATGACATATTCTCAGCACTTGCACAGGTGTTACCAGAGTGCTATAAATCTCTGCTGCTCTCTATTGCTGGCATGTGTACATATTCTTTGCATGTCAGATTCAAAGCCAAGTCCCTTCCTTGCTTTGCGAGAGGAGTGGGCGCCCAGTCTGCCCTCTCTCGCCTCCCTGGGATACTGCATGCAGCTAGGATGAAGCCTTCCTTTGGGGTGTGCTGCTGGAATTTGAGTCAAATAACAATATTCCTCCAAGTTGTAAGTGGTGAAGCGTGAAGAAATGCATTAAATGCTTCATTCTCTTTTGGATAGTTCTAGACAGGCGTTTTTGTAGTAGTAGAGAATGAGATCATTTCATGGAACAATGCCAGCATCAGAGCTTACCAGCCTACAGGTATCCTACTTTCTCACAACAGACCATGCTGGATTGAAAACACGAGTATTTGGAACTAGTTGTACTTCACATTTCATTTCTTTGCCCTAAATTACTGGCCAGTATCCTCACCATCTGATCATTTTATCTGTGTGGCAGTTTCTTGATTTCTGTATTAAAATCACCATTCACAGTAGCCTGACCTGTTTTTCTTTTCTGTTCTAGCATACAGAAACGCTGCAGAAATAGTTCAGTATGGAATAAAAAACAACACTACCTTTCTGGAATGTACACCCAAATCTCCTCAGGCTTCCATTAAATGGCTGCTACAGAAAGACAATGACAGGAGGAAAGAGGTAAGTAGTGTGAGTAGCAGCTCTGAAAAGGACCTCAGTCAGCATCTCACCCACTCCCGAGTTTCATCAAACTCTTTAGTGTAGCTGGAACTTTGCCCCTCAGCCCTAGTGATTGCTATTAGACCAGAACAGCTATCAGACAATTCCTGTCAGATCCTAAAGTCAGGGAACTAATTAATGAATTTTTCCTCTCTGTCTTACTAATTGCAAACTGAAGGTTTGTAGCACCCATGACTTCTTATTGATCTGAGAAAACAGCCATAAAAGCAATAAGCTGTCTAAAGTTCAGGAAGAAGTCAGCAGGCAGTAGACCACCTGTGCTACTGAGGAGATAGAAGGCAAAAGTGGGAGAAATGTGAAAGCTTTGCTTAGCAAGAAAGTAGCCTGGGCTAAGAATACATCGACAAAAGTATTTCCCCGCTATGGTGCAATCACATGTTCCATTACTGTGCTCTCTAAGACTTTCAGCACTATTTTATACAGTATGGTTGCTTATGGGGAATGTGTCTTCTTTAAGTCATATAAAAATGGAAAAAATCCATTTGAAATTGAAGGTAGTTACTATCTGAATAAAAAGGAATGTATCTTGAAAGGAACTATTACATGATGTGGTGTCTATTGACGGATTATAAATACTGAAAAACATTATTCTCAGATCAGGCCATTTTCCAGAATCACAGAGGACTTACAATCCTTTCACTGAGTTATGCTGATTTTTTTCCCTTACTCCTCAGAGACTCAAGCTGTCTCCTGACAGTCCCAGTCTCCTTTTAACCTTTTGCTTTTGCAGAATACCTTGCTTTTTTGTTCTTAAATTCTGAAACTCTTTTAGAATCAAGGCAGTTTTAAATAACAGCAAACTGTAGCAATCAAAGGGTTAATTACGTATCAATCTCTCAGATTTCCTGAAATCTTACCGCCACAATGCCAACAATAGTTTACAGTAACAGAGCAGTGTAATAAATAAATTAATTCCCAAGAGGGAGTGTAATGCAAAGAGCAGTGGCAAAATGGAAAAATGGTTCATAAACATGCCAGCACTGGTATTTCGGAATGGAAAAACCTGACAATTTTTACATCACAGCTAACATGCAAGGGGGCATATGCACAGTCATTTATAATCAGGGGATAACAAGGCATGGTAACTTGCTTCCTTCAGCAGGTGTGACCATCTCCAGGGACTGTCCAGAGTCTTAAAGTCAGAAACAGGAAATAGGGTAGAAAAATGTAGAATCATAGGACGTTAGGGGTTTGAAGGGACCTTTGAAGATCATCAAATCCAACCCTTCTGCCAGAGCAGGACCACCAGAGCAGAATCTAGCACAGGTCACACAGGAACACATCCAGATAGGTCTTGAAGGTCTCCAGAGAAGGAGACTCCACAACTTCTCTGGGCAGCCTGTTCCAGTGCTCTGTCACCCTCACAGTGAAGAAGTTCCTCCTCATGTTGAGGTGGAGCCCTCTGTGTTGTAGTTTATATCCTTGCCCTTGTCCTATCACAGGCTGCAACTGAAAGGTGTCTGTGCCCTCTCTCTTGACACCCAGCCCTCAGATATTTACAAACATTTATTAAGTCCCCTCTCAGTCTTCTCCAGACTAAGCAGCCCAAGGGCTTTCAGCGTCTCCTCACAGGGCACTTGCTCTAGTCCCTTAATCATCCTGATAGCTCTGCTTTTGACTCCCCAGCAGATCCTTGTCTCTTTTGAACTGGGGATCCCAAAACTGGACACAATATTCCAGGTGAAGTATCACCAGACAGAGTAGACAGGAGGGAGAACCTCCCTCAATCTGCTGGACGCACTACTCCTAATGCGCCCCAGGATCCCATTGGCCTTCTTGGCCATAAGGGCACATTGCTGTTCCATGGATAATTTTTTGTCCACCAGGACTCCCAGGTCCTTCTCCACAGGGCTGCTCTCTAGTACATCACTTCCTAACCTGCACTGGTGCAGTTTATTATTCCTTCCCAGGTGCAGGACTCTGCAATTATCCTTGTTGAACCTCATTAGGTTCCTCTCTGCTCATCTCTCCAGTCTGTCCAAGTCTCACTGAATGGCTGCACAGCATTCAGGTGTATCAGCCAAGCCTCCCAGTTTGGTATCATCAGCAAACTTGCCGAGCAGACACTCTGTTCCCTCATCAATGTCATTGATGAAGATGTTGAACAGGACGGGACCCAGCACTGATCCCTGAAGGACTCCACTAGTTACAGCTCTCCATCTGGACTTGGCACCATTGATCACCACTCTTAGCACTCTGTTGTGCACCCAGTTCCTAATCCATCTCACTGTCTGTTTTTCTATCCGACACTTCCTGAGCTTAGTCACAAGGATGTTATGGGAGACAGTGTCAAAAGCCTTGCTAAGGTCAAGGTAGACTACATCCACTGGTCTCCCTGCATCTACCCATTCAGTTACAACATCATAGAAGGCTATCAGATTAGTCAAGCATGATTTCCCCTTGGTAAATCCATGCTGACTACTCCTGATCATTTTCTTCCAAGTGCCTAGAGATGACCTCCAGAATGAGTCACTCCATCATTTTTCCAGGGATACAGGTGGGCCTCACTGTAATTTCTTGGAAGCCAAGTTCCATCAGAGGCCACTGCAATGAAAGCTTTTAGACAGCCTATAGACTCTGCAGTGCAGGTATAGTTCTTCAGAAACTAGCTCCAAGAACCTTCTCAAATTCACAATGTTAAACTAGAAGCCACTTCGTGTTCAATGTCAGATCAGCCTCCAGTTTTCTACCTTTCTTCCATCAAGTCACACCAGCAATCTCTGATGCTGGAAAAGACATTCTTGGGGATATAACCCTGGCAAATAAAAGTTCATTTCCTCAGCTCTGTTATTTGAACATTATGAAAATTCTTCTTTCATATAGTCTCTAGATTTGCTTACCTTGAAGTAGCAATAACGGTGTTCTCTGGGGCAAAATATAGCAACTTAAGAAAGCATTTAAGGAACAAAGAGGAGTTTGAAGTGAGACTTACCAAGAGGTACTGTCCATAACTTTCCCGAAACAATTCCTTCTGCGCTTTTTTCCCTTTAGGTCAAGCTGAATGAGAGGATGATAGCTACTGAGCAAGGACTCCTCATTCGCTCTGTCCAAGATACTGATCGAGGGCTTTACCACTGCATCGCAACAGAGAACAACTTCAAGCAAACATTAGCAAAGATCAATTTCAAAGTGTTGGATTCAGAGACTGTGGCCTTCATGACTGACAAGTGGTCGCCTTGGACCTGGGCCAGCTCAGTGCGAGCATTGCAGTTCCACCCAAAGGACTTTGTGGGAGCTTTCAGCCACTCAGAAATGCAGATGATTAACCAGTACTGCAAAGACAGCAGACAGCAAGGTCAGCAGAGGGAGGAATCCCAGAAGATGAGAGGGGACTACAGCAAACTAAAGGCCCTTATAAATAGCAGGAAAAGTAGAAATAGAAGGAATCAATTACCTGGATCTTAACTTTATTTTGTAGTAATAGATATCTTTGTCCTCACTGTAGGGGGCTTATATTTGTCTGTTGAGAACAAATTTGAGCAAATCTGATAAAAGAATTAAATGAAAATCCAAGAAGCCTCAGAAAAATCCATCTCCCAATAAAATGCAGTGTAACTTAACTAAAGAAAATAATTCAGAGGATTTTCTTTCCTAGATGCATACTGACACTAAGCAGGACTCTGTCCTAGAAGCAGAACTGAGTATTCATCTTAAACCAGATTCATCTTTAACATCTCAGTGTTTAATTAGAGCTGAACAGAATTTTTTAATGACAGCAGTGCATCATCTTGCAACTCTGGAACTGTAACAACCAGACTGATGGTGAAAGAATCTGGGTTAAGAAGCATGCTCAAAATGGTGCTAAGATGTCCTTGCACAGCATTTAAGAAGGAGTTTCTTCTTGTTTACTGTTCAATCCTGGGTTTGCATCTTTCACTCACTGTTCAACTCATGTTGAATCCATGCCGACAGGAAGAAAGTAAAGTACAGTAGAAATGTTTCATCCATTCAGAGGTCAAATGAAGGAACAAGTAGGAGAAAAACAAAATTATGCTTTATCTGAGAAAACACTGATTATTGTGCATAGTATGAATTGTATTAAATTAATGAGTTCTGGAATGTAACTTAAAATGTCTCTGCTCAGATTGATTATTATTAAAATAAGGTGTCCTGTTAGACTACAAAGCTCTTTAAGTGGCACAAAGCTAACCTGAGAATGTTACAGACATGATTTTGAAAAACACCTAAGTGGCTTAGGTATTAGGCTGTTTTTCAAGGAATTCTGTTTTTTTTTCAAAGGACAGAATGTGGGCATGCAGTATGCTGTTTACTCAACACTGAAAAACGGAGATTATCTTGAATCTGTCTCATGGCTAAATTGAAGCTGGTTTGCAGTGTGGCGACAAGTCACGATTGTCTTTGGAAGTTTTAAAACGTTATTGTTACAACTATTTTCTCAAAGTTGCAAAGCTTTTTAAATTAAACCTTTTCCATTTTCCAGTCTTTGTACCCTTTGTTCTTTCCAATGCTGTGTTCACAGTTCCTCTTCAGCTTTCTGCTGAAAAGAAGATCAGGAAAAGAAAAGAAAAAAAGAATGAGGGAAACCCAAAACTTAAAAATGGGTTTGTGTCAAAACACAAGCTTCAGAGGAATGTTTAAACAGAACTATTTTTAGTTAAGATGCAACCATCAGGTCTGATGAAAGGTGGCTAGTTGAAAACTAGGTTAAAGTGTACCAAGCCATGCTGGGAAAAACTAACAATTTTTAGTTTGGTTCAGTTTGTTTAGTTTGAGTAACACTAATGTCAAAAAATAGGAACAAACTTCCTCATTTTGCTATATGAGAGTGTTCAAATGAGATACATCACAGGGATTAATAATGTATGAGTATCCTAAAAAAGTTGTGATTTATTCCATGATATTTTATGATTGTATACAAAATTTATAGCTCAAAATAGAGCTATTTCAGTTGAGAACAGCTCAAAAGTGAGCTCTTCTAAACTGAAAGAAAAATAAGAAAAGGGGTAAATTGCTGTGGGAATACAATGAAGTGAAAATAGTTTCTGAACCCAGAGAAGGTAAGAAAAAATATTTTTTTAAAGTTCTTAGTTCCAGCCAGTAACTGCTGTATTTTGAAACCTTTAAAGCATTTTAATGGGTCTTTGTTGAAACTCTTTGGGCAATCTGAGGGCTCTAATTGCATCAGAGTACTACGAGAGTAGCTCTGCACTTCAGAGAACACCTCTGGTTTTGTGCATGTGTGAGTTGAGATCTAGTACAATGGAGGCAGCTCTGGTATGTACCTGATATCAGATGTCTCACTTTGTCATCAGCTGATGCAGAATAACTGGCAAATAGGTCCTGATTGCTCAAGCCAGTTAAACACTAAGTCCCACACTGGTGGAAGCACTTCAAGTTCAATTTGTGTGCTTCCTGTTCACTTCAAAGGGGATGGCAATGTCTACCTGCTCATATATTGCCATCTAGTTAAGTGCTTTCCTTAATCAAAGCCTAGATCCAGGTGGGGGGAAAAGAAATTATCAGGAAACTTTGTATCTGATTTCAGTGAGCTTGAGTCTGGCCACAAGAGCTGAGAAATAAAAATAAAGTAAAATAAAACCAAAATAAAATAAAATATAAGAAATTACACAGATAAGGGAAAATGAAGGGCTTGATTGTTGGTTTCTTCTTCCCAGCTGTCTTTGAGTGCAGCAAACTATTTTTTTTCCTTTTGAGGATGACTGACTTCTAAGTGCATAAGCAACAAACCAAAAAACGGAGTGCCACAGAATAGAACTACCTCCTGGAATGACATTAGTGCATATACTCTGTAAGCTGCCATGCTTTTCCTATTTCCCCAGCAGAGTTTGTGTGATATTAATGTCTATTGTGAGGATCATAATTTCTTCCAGATGGAATATAGTGATTAGTAGGTATTTAAGGGTACAATTTACCCCTTAAGTGGTTAGGTACAGTGATATTTCAACAGGCCTTCATTAGGCCTCAGACATTACAGTTACACTGTTTTCTGATAGAATATTGGCAATAAGGGATTCCATTCAAACAATCAGCATAGCTCAGAGTTTCATACGATTATAAAATAATATTTTTAAAGCTGCTTCCTATACCATTATTATGGTATGACTGTTTAAGGGATTAGACTTAAACTAACATTTTTCCTGCTGCATGAAAACTTCACCATATATCTAATGAGCTTCTGTCAGTGTGTAACAAGTTCAGGCTTCCATGCTTTAGCAGCCTTCCCCTGTGTATAGAGTAGTCAGGAGCCAGATGCTCAGCTGGGATAAACCAATGTCCTTTCCTTGCTGTCCGTGTAGCTACTGTGGTTTATACCAGCTGAGAGTTAGGCCCTAAATGTACAGAATAGACAAACTGCCATTTTTGTTTGAAGTAGCCCCTCTACTATAGATAACACCAAAACTTAAGACTGTAATATTGTTTGTGCTATTTAATACTTCCTATTTTAAAAAAAAAAATACTAAATAATGTATATATATTTTTTTTTTCCTTAAAAAAATCCAAAAGCAAAATAACTTCACCAAATGTAAAGATATGTTCTCTGTTAAGAACTTCACTGTGTCCCGTTATATTTTTTTGGCTCTTTTATTTTTTGTGTAGTTTGTAAAGATTGCTGCAATCCTAATCTATGTCTTCTTTGCAATTGTTACTGTAGATACGAGTGTTTTATTAAGAAAAAAACAAACTTGTTTTTAAAAGTGTAGGTCTGTGTAAAAGTTCCTAGCATGATGAAACTGTCATTACAGTGAATATGCATTATTTAGTGTGTAAGAAAGAAAAAAAAATGTAGTTTAACATAGTTCTATTTAATTGAATATCTAAAATACTATTTGCCTGAAAAATAAAGTGTTGCAACAACTTAGAAGTTTGTTGTTTTCCCCTTTATAGGTGTGTGTTAAGAATAAAAAAAACTTTTTTTTTTCCTTTTTTAAATGCAAAAAGGCATTCTTAAACAAGTCTAAGAAAATACTTGGAGCATCAGGTATTGCAGCTGATTGGTTCTGAGCCCTGCTTTGCACTGAACACTCAAGCACAGAGATTTCCAGGACTGCGCAAATAATCACAGCTGAATTCTTTCAGAAATTAGCCTGTTTGAAGACCTTGCATAGAAGCAGATTAGCATTTATGCACTAAAACAAACCAAAAATACTAATTGCTTGCAATCCAAAGTATAGTATCAGTCAGAAGTGTCAGACTGAACAAGGAAAGTGAATCCAGCTCTGGTGTTCCCATCATAAGGACACATAGCTATTCGGGGTGAGTCCAAAGAGAGCTGTAAAGATGATCCAAGGGCTGGAACACCTCTGCTGTGAGGATAGGCTGAGAGATCTGTGCAGCCTGGAGAAGAGAAGACTTCAGAGAGGACCTTAGAGCTGCCTTCCAATACCTGAAGGGATATTACAGGAAGTCTGCAGAGGGACTTTTCATCAGGGTGTCTAGCAACAGGACAAGGGGGAATGGTTTGAAGTTGAGGGAGAGCAGGTTTAAACTGATCTCTGAGCTCACTTCCAACCTATGCCATTCTGTGATTCTATGAGTGTATGATTTTATGATCCTATTATTTATGATATTTTCTGCTTTATATCATTGGGGGGGGAGGGGGAATACAACATACAAAGGCATTAAAAAATTTTTTAAAAAAAGGCATTCTGTGAAATCCTGCTGATGAAACAAACTGTATGGTTCAGCTCTATCTTCCAATCGGAACTCAGGCATTCTCTAAGCAGCTCTGCAGGGGAGGTGGGCTGGTGGGGCTGCGGCTGCATTGCGGGGAGCCTCAGCTCTCTCCCATTTCCTGGCTTCTATTTGGAGTGAAAGAACCTGCCTGACACCTACAGTATGCTGCTTCTTCCTGCATCTATCATCCAAACAGCTGCTGAGCAGTGTTACTGCTTTCTATTTACTGTCTGTTTGTCCAGATGGTTTTAACAAGAGTGCATGGGGCCCGCTCAGTTCTTGGGGCTAATAATTAAAAATCAGATGTCACAAATGCTGACCTTCACAGCACAGTTCTGGATCTCTGAACACGGATTTTGATTTACCAAATAGACAGGTTCCCTCAGGGCTTTATGAGGTGTGAATGGATAAGATTACTTCAGGATTTCCACACTGGCTAGTTCTTGATGTGCTGATACCAGATAGTTACCTGCTCAGCACTCAAGACAGTTGAGGTTTTGTGCACTCCCATGTGCTGTAAGAAATGTTTGAATTAGTCTCCAAGAAAGCTAAGGATTCACAGAATTTTACAGTCTGAAAAACCTTTCCTAGATCTGATCTCTTGTCATTATACCCTACTCCTTTGTCTTTTGCTGATATTCTTCCCCTTCTTTTTTTCCCTTTCCTGCAGAGTTGCAGCATGGTTCAACACTTATTGCTTTGATTCCTCAGCTCCAAGCAGTGGCAAAACAAGCCTCAGGACTTTACCAGATGTCAGATGTGATGATCCTAAAGGTATGAGTTTTCTCCTTTGTCTTTCAAATGTTTGTTGGAAATTCTCTCTTCTAGTTACAGGACCTTTTTAAGGTCTCACTTCATGTGAAAAAGCAGGATGCAAAACTTTCACACACAATCTGTTGCAACACATGCACCCATGCAGGACCCTTATGGGACAGAACAATGTGAAGTGCAGCCTTTTCTATACAGCCACAGAAGCCCACAGGGCACTGCTGAAAAATGTTGCCTGCACAGGAGACACCACTGACAACAGGGAATCTCCCAGTGCTACAAGACTATCTGTTGCCTCTGGAATTAATTGTTGCCTCCAGAATTAAGTCACAGCTGTAATTCTGAGGAGCAGACCATAAAAGCAGGTTAAGGCACTGTGGCTTTTTACTAAATCAATAGACTAAGTCTCAGGAGACCAATATTCCTTTATCCCTCACACTACAGCTGACTTGCTAAGCCCTTCTGTTGCACCCTAAGGTGTTCCAGGGAGAAGTGACTTCATGTGATATAAGCACAAGTAAAACTACAGATACATATTCACCATTGGGTTCCAGATGGATACATACAACTAGCTGCACACAGAGGAGCTTTTCTTTCCATCAGTATTTGCTGATCACTTAGTTTCCTTTCACATTAATGTATGCCCTTTTTCTGTTTTAGCATGAGCAGAATCATATCTCACAGTCCCAAGACATCAATAGCTCGTGGCTAGAGCAGTTACTATCTCTGAGAGCATTTTGAAAGACAAGTAATTGGTCAACAAAAGCCTTTTCTTCTAATCACTCCCATTTGTAACTTACCTTCTTCACAATCTCAACAAGAATTTCCTTATACATCACGACACTGGCACAATATGCTCTTATTTAACATGTGTAATTTAAACTAAAGACTGAGACTTAAAGATGCTTTGGCATTCTGAACACACCAAGACATAAATTCAACACAGCTGGCTCAGCAGTCAACAAATAATTACTTTACTGTGATAGACTCTCCTGTATCCCAGGACTCATTGTTGGATTCTGTACACAGCCTCACAAAGAAAACAGCATTCGTGTATTCTTAGCACTGGATCAGCTTCATTACTGCTGATTTGAGTGCCAGCTTCATAAACGAACCCGAATGTTTGCTGAACTCCATATTCAAGGCAGTTTAGGCCAAAGGATTTAAAAATATCCAAGTTTTTTTAAAAGCCCTCAAAATTTTTTTGAAGGATTTAGAAAAAGCAAGTTAAAAAATGGCCTTTGTTGTTGTCCAAGGGCAATGAGAGTCAATTAGAAACACTGCTTCCTAGCTGAGCAGTTTGTACCGCAACATGTAGCACAGGGAACAAGTAAGAAAAACACAATTACTTAACCTTAGGGTCACAGCTCTGTTCCTTGGCTCTTTGTGGTAGCTACTTTTCCAGTATCTGCTCTCTCTGTTATCTTTTCAAAGGTCTCCAAGAGACATAGGGCTTATGTTTGCAAGGCCAGGTTGGAGGAGGCTTTGAGCAGCCAAGTCTAGTTGAGAGGCATCCCTGTCCGTGGTGGGGAGGTTGGAGTAGATGATCTCTAAAGTCTCTTCCAACCTAAGCCATTCTAGGATTCTGTGATTCTATCTTAGGACATGATGTACAAGGCATCCTTGCAGACCTTTTCTCTACTAAAACCTGAGCATATGGTATTATCTGTGCCATTCATCCAGCTCATTTCAGCAACTGATTTGAAAAAGAAAATAAATAAAAAGAAAGAGCCCCCACCTATAATATTTTTAAGACTTGGTTCAAAATTACAGAGAATGAGGAAGAGAACCCAGAATAAAACAGAGCAATGCAGCATGCCATGGCCTTTTTGTGAATACTGTGAAAATTGACTTGCTACTATATGTTGTTATATGATGGAAAAATATGGTTCTTTCAGCCTTGAAGGTCCAATTTTCCCATACCATCCATGACTGATGTCCTTTTACTGCTCACACCAAGGATTCAATTGGCTCTTTCCAAGAGCTTTTATGGCAAAAAAAATCAACCATTTCCTCTTTCAAAAGGTCATCTCTGGAGGTATCACAGACTAGTATCACAGAACAGTAAGGGTTGAAAAGGACCTCTGGAGATCAAGTCCAACCACCCTGCTAGAGCAGGATCACCCAGAGCAGGTTGCACAGGATGGCAGGTTTTGAGCAACTCCAGATACAGAGATTCCACCATCTCCATGGGCATCCTGTTCCAGTGCTCTACCACCCTCAACATAAAGGAGTTCCTCCTCCTGCTTAGACAGAATTTCCTATGTTCGGGTTCATGCCAAATTCCCCTTGTCCTGTCAGTGGGTACTGCTAAGACTGGCCCCAGTGTTTGCTTTCACAGGAGGCTTTGCCCAAGTGCAAAAATTGTTTCTGGCTGTCTGGAAAGCACCCACATACCCATTTGGGATGAAACGGTGTTCCTGAGAAAGGGCAAAATCTTGGGTTCTAATGGGAAGAGGCACACACTCCATCTGTCCAGCTTCAAAGATTCTGCTTTTCTGGAACAACCAGCATGTTGGCCACATTTTCTACATGGAAAAGCTGAAGCAGAGGCCCCTAGTACAGGATAGATATGGGCAGGGAACTGAGGATTGCTGACATTCCCTAACCACATTTTCAGCTGCTGGATCTTTTGTGTCTGCAGAAGGGAAAAAGCAACACTGGCAGATATATACATTAGATAGAAAGATAGACAGACAGACAGATATATTAGAGAGAGTGAGATAGCAGATATATAGATTATATAGGTCTGTTTGTCAGACTGTCAGTCACAAATGCACTCAGTTAAATTACCTGTAAGATAAACTATTTTATAACTCAGACAGGTCAATAAGCAAAGTAGTCCAAGCTACCCAAAGCCATGAGCACAAAGAAATGTTCCTAAGACTGTTTTCTCTGGAGGGAAGGCTCAAAGTCCTTTGCCATAGATGAGAAAGATCACTTTTATTATGACCACAACAAATCCAGATGTTTCTTTTGTATATATGGGACTAAAGGAACTCACAAATTTTCTTCCTTTTCTGTGATTGCTAAGGATTAGAAAGATTTATGATATTTACCTATATATGGATTTATCCTGTGTGTGGATTTCTCCTGTGCTGTATCCTCCACATAGCAATGTCTGGAGCTGTCTATCAGGAAATGGTTAAAGCAGAGAATAACATGCCTGGTGGATTATCCAGTGCTCCAGAAGTAGAGAATAATGTTTGTTGTCATTTGGCAACCACCTGGCTCTCTGGAGCATGCTAGTCACCTCCCTGCATGGGGGGTGTTGTGGTGCAGTACACACTGTCCAAGGAGCCGTAAATGGAGTTAGAGACAGTTCGTGTTCTAGTGATGCTGGAGACTGGTTAGAGATTAACAAAGAAAGAATTCCCTTGCCAGTTTATTCATTCCTGTCAAGAAGGCAAGCTGTTATTTTGAAATGAGCTAACACACGATGGCGAAAACCATATAAGCTGAACAGAAACTTCCCCTGCGTCCTCCAGCCAACTGTAAAGTCAGCCAGCAGAAATCTTGGAAATGGTACAACTCTTCCTGCACCGAGAACACTCAGGTTTGAATGCCAAGAATAAATCTCACTCTGAGGGAAACCTCTGAAGTAACTGCTGTTGACTGAGCTGTTCCTGGCTGTGAAGGTAGAGCTGAGTGTGGCAGACAGTGTCATGCCATACCAAATGCTGCTGTCTCCTGGCCCCACTTACACCAGATTTTACCTGACTTGTCAGTGTGGAAGGAGGAGTTGAGGCAGCCCCCTTCATTTGTCTCAGACTGGCAAGTCTGAGCCTGTGTTTTGGTTCACTCCAGCTACTCTGTGCTGTCCAGAAACCTGAAGCAGTCATAAACACTATTTTACTGGTTGATTAAGTCAGTTCACAGCTGCTTTTCATCGCCAGAATTTTGCAAAGATGCCATTGAATCTAGATGATACCTTGGGTCCTTTTACCAGGACAAAGCACTAAATTGCACAAAGACAGTTTGGGGATGTATCAGCATCCAAAAGATGGACACAGCACTGGGAAGGTGGGTTCAATAACCAGGGAATTCCCGATTTGCAAATAATACTTTGCAGGGACCTTTGTCAGCCTTAACATGGGAGAATACTTTCTGCAATGCTTTCTGCATGCTGCACACCTGTATTTCACTAAACAAAACAGCTTTTAAGATACATCAGACATTGTACTTGCACCTTAGCTACTGGAAAAGAGCAGAAAATTCCTGAAAGAACCAGAATTCAAGTCAAGACAATTCTTGCTAAAATAGCCTACATCTGATGAAATATCATGAAGTCCTTGGCTAATGTACACATCATCTAGCAAGTCCCATCCCTAAATCCTAGGAAAGATCCAGCAAGTATTTCCTTGAAAACATATTAAACTGCAGCCCAGTCCAATGTCCACTCCTTCTCATTTCCTTAAGCCAGGTTCCTAGTGAAAACTCCTACTGACATTAGTTATTCAGCTTGGATGAGTGAGGGCTGAATAAGGCCTCTGGGATTTGGCTTTCTGAGAATTATCCTCAGCTTCCTTTTCCCTGTGTCCATAATCTTCTGCATTGGAAACCTTTCTCACCAGCTGATCATGGGTGCTCTGTATTCTCTCTTCATAAATTTATTCCAAGTCACTGAGAAGATTACTTAATTTCTCTGTTATTTATTTTAAGTTACTGTGGCCATAGTAACCATACACAAAGTCATGCTATCACAAGCACACGGAACTGAGAAATTATTCAGAAGATATATTTTAATTATTCTGAACATATGTTTTAAAATATACCCAGAGAAAAATGGGCCCAGTAGTATTAAGAAAAAAAATCAAAACAAAACTCAGAATTAAATAGTCCCCTACACATTCTGGCATTATGCAGTAAAAGAGAGAGATTAAAATGCACCACACTTCTTTGTATTTGACAAATATCCACAACTTTATTCCTCTTCATCATTTCCTTATCCCGAGCCACCCAGATTCCCAAATAACTGGATTCTTTCCTCCACATAAGTAATGAGATAGTTAAAGAGCTTCTTCACTGGAGGAAGAATCATATTTTCTCATGAGTGGATGCAGCTTCAAAGCAGTATGGAAGACATGCATGATTCTGCAATCTTGGCTGTCCTGAAACCATGTTATTTAGTCCACCAACTATACCAATACTGTTAATTGCCAGTTTAATGAATTCTGAGTCAGATCTGCTTGCTGACTTGAAGTTGCCTTTGAAGTTGGCTAGATGGTGCTAGAATACACTTCTGCGTCACAGTAATGGGCATTTGGGTCATATGCTCCTAGCTTCATCAGAGAGTACTTAAAACTTGGGTTTCCAGTGTGCCTCTACACTTTACAAAGTGTAAAATGAGACTCCAGCCCTGGACTAGAAATCATTAACACTGAGCCAGTAACTGAATATTGAGTTGATTTTAAGGACATCAAATTTCCCAATGACACTGAGCTGTGTGTGTAGTGAACTCATTTGAGAGCAGAGAGGTCATCCAGAAGGATCTTTACAGGCCTGAGAAGTGGGCCAGTGCCAATTGCCTGAGCTTCAGCAAGTCAAAGTGCAAGTTCCTGCATCTGCATCGGCACAATCCCAGGCAGAAACCCAGGCTGAATGCAGGGTGGGTTGAGAGTATATCTGAAGAAAGAAACCTGGGGGTGTTGATTGATGGGAAGCTCACCATGAGCTGGCAGTGTGCTCATGCAGCCCAGAAAGCACGGCATGTCCTGCGCTGCACCAAGAGGAATGATTTTGGTGAGACTCTGGAATAGGCTGCTCAGGGAGGTTGTGGATCCCACTTCCCTGGGGGTGTTCAAGGCCAGGCTGGATGAGGCCTTGAGCATCCAAGCCTAGTTGAGAGGTGTCCCTGCCCATGGCAGGGAGGTTGGGATAGATGATCTCTGAGGTCACTTCCAACTTAAGCCATTCTATGATTCTCCAATTTAATTTTCCTTGCCACCACAAATCTTGACCCTCGGTCTCCCTAGCTGTCTTTGCAGAGTGGTTCTGTGTTTTAGTGTATTTATTTCTTTGTAATTCACTTGGGTCCACTGACTCAAAGAATCATGTAATGTAATTATCATGGGAGAGATGCAGAGGCAGTTGAGACCAACCTGAATTTATGTTTTCATTTGGCTGGCCAGAAAATTGACACAAATTCAAAATGAATGTGTCATCCCAGATCTCACACTCTGTTCTGTGGAGAGCTGCACACACACAGCAACAGCTGAAATGAAAATATTCAGTCTCAGAGGATATTTAACCTCACATGTTTTCAACTTCTCATCACTGTTCCCAGATGACCTGCAGGCCTTTTCACAGGGATGGAAGAAAGGGTTTGAACTGGTGAAAAATGAGTTATAGGAAATAAACACAGTGCATACCAACGCAGTCCTCATATTCTGCTTGACAGCTGGCATTTTATGACTAGTCTGGATGAGTTGGAATTTTGCTGCTATGTGATAGCTGACTGTTACAAAGTCTGCAGGAGCAGCATCATTCCTACCACTGCACAGCGACTTCCAGCCACACAAGAAAGCTGATCACAGCTCAGACGTGAATGAAATAATCAGGAACTTTTGCAGCCCACGAACATAAAGAAATAGAAGAGAATTGATAGAGAGAAACCGCTTACCAGTCAAGGTAAATATTGACCCAGCTGTTTATTGCACTATCTGATGAGCAAAACAGTACCTTTATAAGGTCAAAGGTTTTACAAACAAACATTAACCCACTTTCTGCAGGAGCAAGTTTTGAATTATTGCAGTAAAACTTGTCATGCCAATGCAGAATATGTTGATTCATTCCTGTAGGATTTGCTGCTGTCATTCTTCCCTCTTGATCAAGAGAGATGTTGAGTAAGTCTCAGGTGACAACATTGGGCTGTTCCTTGTAGTAGGAACTAGATGGAGGTTCTGGGCTGGAATTTCCTTATGATCTGTACAGAAGGGAGGTTTCAATGTTCTGGGAGCAAAGTGCTGTTTTCTGTCAGATGACAGCCCTGAGCACTGTGTTATTGAGACTTGTGAGGTTTCTTTTTTCCTTTCTTCTCTTTTCCATCCAGACTTAGACACCTCTGCCTAAGATGCAATGAGCGACTCAGCTTCAAATAGGTTATAAGAATTGGATTAAAGTATCTTCTGGTTGGAGGGGGACTGGTACTTGAGTTGGCCTCATGGTCTGTGATTGAAAAGGGAGGAAGCAGCCTTTCTCTGGATGTGCTTAAATGAAGTTGCACATAGTGTCGGAACAACTACAGACTCTTGCTTTGTAATCAGACTAATATCTGCTGTAGAAGTCCTCATAACTCCCAGGAACTGAGGTAGATGCTGTGCTCATATGGGCAGATGAAGCTTAGCTGATTGTAGCCAGGAAGTTTTACTTAAGTCAGGTGGGAGGTGTGCAGAGCCAGGTGCAACATATTGAAGAGACAGTTCTCCTGAAGTTACATCCCATGGCACAGATAGCAACTTGAAAGATTCATTCCAAAATACCAGCCAAACCCTTCTCTCTAGTGCTGGGCAGCCCTAAACACACCAAATATCATGAGGAGAGGCATTCATATGAGCTGCTTCTTTCAGTTCCTTGGTTGAGGGGTTAGAAATAAGTCTTAAACTTAGAGGAATCACGACCCACAAGTTCTATTTTTTTTTCTTCCATTAACTCTGAAAAGGGTGCATTGTGCTGGCATAATAACTATGGTAAAGACACCTAACACTAGGTGAGTTAAGCCTCAGCATGGACTGAAGAGTCAGGCACTGGAAGGGAGAAAGAGCAGTGACACTTAAACCATGGGTCAGCTGGAAGGTTTTGTAAGTGCCAGCTCAATGCAGGCTATGCACTGGGACATGTACCAGCTTCCTCCCTACTGCACTACAACAGCGCATAGAGGCCCCAGGCCACAGCAGCAGTGCTTTACTCTTTCTGGTCCAAATACACAAATAACAGCCTCCATTCAGTTTAGCAAAAACAGGTGAGAAGCAGACACAGAGCAGGACCGTTAAAAGGCCAAGGGCCGTGTTACTTGACTCTGGTGAATATATCTGCAAGATGCCTTTCCTCATAAGAGAGGCATTCAATTCCCTTAATCATCCTTGTAGCCCTCTGTTGGACTTTGTCCAGTATTTTTCTGTACCTCTTGCACTGGGGAGCACAGAACTGGATACAATACTGTAGATATGGTCTCATCAGAGCAGCATAGAACCTCCCTTAAACTGCTGGCCATACTCTTCTTAATGCACCCCAGGACATCATTGGCCTTCTTGGTCACAAGGGCACATTGCTGTCCCATGGATAACTTACTGTAGACAATACATGGCTTTTTTCTGCCTCCATAATCCCCCTCCCCTTAGATTCCTTTTTGAAAGTACATTTAAAAAAAATAGATTTTCAAAGGCTTTCCTTACTCTCTATCATTTCAGTAGCCATGCACTAATCCTTGTTTAAAGTGTGGTACTTTAATTTATTGGGGGATTTTTATAGCAGTTCAAATAATGCGGAGGCAAATGTTTCCTATACAGGCTGATTTAGATTGTGGATTCCTAGTGATGTAATGTAACTTGTAAAACTTTGATCCCTTTGGGATTCCAGATTGCTGAGCTATCTGATAGATTCATAGTTCAGAAATGTGACTTGGTTGTGTGGTTCAGTTCTCTAGTCTGGAAAAGTATTTACAGAATTTCTTGATCTCCTAGCATGTAGTCACATGTAGTTCTTTGTGTTAGGCTTGCCCACAGCAGGTACTGTTCAAGGAGTCTCTGGGGGCTGGGGAAATGTGTGTAGCAGACTTGGACACTCGTAGCTCTAAAGCCTGCAACAAAAATTTCACAAAACCCTTGAATGAGGAAGGGGAATACATAGAAAATAGTATTAATTTGGATTTTCTTTTATGGTAGCCTGCATGAGACTTATCAGAATTAAGATCAGTTATCTTGAACTCAGAAATAGGAAAGTTGTGTCATTATCTGGGAACACTTTTATTGATCTCATATCTCTGTATGTTACACCAACAGGATGGATTATTAGTAAGAAAGTCTGCCAGGAGATGGATTACATGTTTGAATAACCTACAGATTGCTTCATGCTTGAAAATTTTACTCAAGGAAATTCTCTTCCAGCACCGAAAGACAGAAATTCCTGTTTAGTCCCTAAAATCCTATGCTCTTCGAACAGTCTTCCCTGCAGCCTTCCCCAGTGCTCTCTTGCCTGCTTCATGGTTGTTTTTTTCAGTTGTTGCATACTTAGTTTTTAATGTTTTGTTCAGTCACCTATTTTTAGCTGTAAGGATGAAGTTTCTGTTCCCCATGGTAACTTAGTTGAAAGCTTTCTGACAGAGCATCAATTCTGGCTTCTGTTTGCACACAGTAAACTCAGAAGCTCAGTATAAAAATATTAACATTGTTAGATGAAAGATAGTTGCAGTTGATAAAACATGAATGTATATGAAATGTGTGATCATGATAACTAGGTAGGATTAATTAAACATAGAATTGTATTGGATTCTCTTATGTAGCAACACAATTTTGTATAGGAGAAGTCTCAAGGGGCTTCATTTGCTGCAAAATCTGATAGCACAAGTGATAATTTACAGAATCATAGAATTGTTTTGGTTGGAACTCTCATTGAGTCCAACCATTGAGTGAAGATCACTATGGCTGTGAAACCATATCCCAAAGGCCACACATTTCCTGAACACCTCCAGAGAGATGGTGACTCCACCACCTTCCTGAGCAGCCTGACCACTCATGCAAGAAAATTTTTTTCCTAATATCCAATGTAAACCTCCCCTGATGTAAATTAAGGCCATTTCCTCTCATTATGTCACCTGATACTAGAGAGAAGACACCAATCCCCACCTCACTCCAACCTCCGTTCAGGGAATTGTAGAGAGCAGTGCGGTCTCCCCTCAGCCTCCTCTGCTCCAGACTAAGCAATCCCAGTTCCTTCAGCTGCTCATCGCAAGACTTGTGTTCAAGGCCTTTCACTGGTTTTGTTGCTCTTCTCTGGACACACTCCAGCACCTCAATGTCCTTTTTGTAGGGAGGGGCCCCAAACTGAATACAGTCTTTGAGGTGTGGCTTCAGAGGTGCTGATTAGAAAAAAGTTCTATACAGAAAGAGTGATTGCCCATTGGAATGGGCTGCCTGGGGAGGTGGTGGAGTCACCATCACTGGAGGTTTTCAGGAGGAGACTTGATGGGGTGCTTGGTGCCATGGGTTAGTTGTTTGGGCGGTGTTGGATTGGTGATGGGTTAGACGCGATGATCTTGAAGGTCTCTTCCAACCTGGTTTATTCTATGTATTCTATGTATTCTATGAATACAGGGGCATGATCACTATTTTTCTAGAAGTCTGAAGTGTGTCCAGAGTGGGGATGTCAGGTTATACACAGCTTGACAAGAATAAACACTTTAGTTGAGAGCTATAAAATGCCTTTGATTTTGGGACTTGGGAATGTAAGTGGAGCCTTAACTTGTGGCTATCTGTGTATATCTAAGCCAGTGCAAGGCATGCCCAGAAGATGCTCGTCTGTGGTTTGCTCAGTGGTCGGTGTGGTGGGTGGTTCAGGTTCTTAGAGCAGTTCTGATGGGGATGGGTTTCCCTGGATCAGAAACACTCAGAGCACAGAGCCTTGTGGAAATTTATCAGTGGCATTGCTTGGTGAGAGCACGGTCTGAGTGGGAGTGACTTCTGAAATGATTTCAGACATTGTGGGAATTGCTCTGAAAAGTTTGCATATGCAAATACACCCAAAGGAATTGTGGATACTTCTGAGTTTTTATGGATGATGGTTCCAAAGGATTTTGATTTCTTCCAGCTAGTTATGCTTCTGAAGTGACTGAGGGCTGTTTGTGATACACTAGCTTTAAACGCTGTACCAGGATCTGTTCCACATGTATTGATGTCACAGTATTTGGGTTGTTTAACAAAACTTTGACTCATTACTTTTGCTTCAGTATATCAAAAAATACTTTCTTGGAAGCATCTTCTCTATTTTAGGTAATTCTAAAAAGCAGGGAAGCTGCCCATTTTTGGTAGTGAATTCCTACAGGCTTCAGGGAATAGCATTAGTATCTTAAGTAATAAAAAAGGAAATTGTGTTTGTGGATCCTTTTGAAAGTATAATAATTTTGTTTCTTTTCAGAATGGCAAGGGGAACAGGTAGACCAAATCACACTGTGAAGTTTCTGTGTTGTTTTTCTTTAACTGCTTCATCAGATTCACCAAGGGTTAATGAATTCAGAGGAAGCAGACCAATTTCCACTCAGTCTGTGGTTTTAATATGTTAGAATATAATACACTTAAAAAAATAGAAAGAAACTTCTAGAGTTTTGTTGTTGTTGTTGTTTGGGTTGGGTGAGTTTTGGTTTTGTTCCTTGAGGGAAGTCAGTGGGAAAGGGAAGAGGAGTCAGGAAGTAGTCCACACAGAATCTCAAATGTGTACTTTTCACTTTGTTATAAACCTGAGTTTAGAAAGGAAAATGGCTGTGTCTTGCATTTCTGATTTGCATTATCTTAGGAATCTTTTAGTTCAAATAGAGTCAGCTTATTGCTGTCAGTTGTACAGCATTGAGGCTGGTGAAAATGCTCACCTCTTCTGCAATGAAGAAAAGTGTTCACTTTGTTTCCCTGCAGAGCACTAGGCATGATTTGTTCTTCTGATCCTGACCTTGTTCTTTGTCTCTCACTCTTCATAGTAACCTCATCAGTGACAGCTTTTACTACATTGATACTTGATTTTCATTCATTTGTTGTCATAGAATGGCTTAGGTTGGAAGGGACCTTAGTGATCATCTACTCCAACTGCCCTGCCATGGGCAAAGATGCCTCTCAAGTAGACCAGGTTGCTCAAGGCCTTATCCAATCTGGCCTTTAACACCTCCAGGGAGGAGGCAGCCACAGCTTCTCTGGGCAACCTATTTCAGAGTCTCACTACACTCATACAGTGGACAAGGAAAGGGCAATGACTATCAGCTGTCTGGACTTGCACATGGCCTTTGACAGAATTTCCCACAACATCTATCTTTTTAAGTTGGAGACATTGATTTGATGTGTGGGCTGATTAGTGGAGAAGAAGTTGGCTGGATGGTTGAACCCAGAGGGTAGTAGTCAATGGCTTGGCATGCAGATGGAAATGAATGACAAGTAGTGTCCCTCTGGGGTCTGTACTGGGACAAGTGTTATTTGATATCTTCATCAGTGGTGTAGACAGTGGGATCAAGTGCACCCTCAGTAACTTTTTAGATGACACCAAGCTGAGTGGTTCAGTAGACATACCAGAGGGATGGGATATCATCAAGTGGGACCTAGACAAGCTGGAGAAGAGGGCCCAGGTGAACCTCATGAGGTTCAATAAGGACAAGTGCAAGGTCCTACACCTGAGTTGGGACAATCCTCATTTTTGGTACAGACTTGAGGGGACTATGTGATAGAGAGCAGCCCTGGGGAAAAGGACTTGTCAGCCCTTATAGCTTTGTACCTTTTAGACTGCAAGGGATTTTTCAGTGCAAAGACTGGCTCAACCCAAAACTGTGGATTTTGCTGCTCTCTTCCTGCTTGTCCTGCTCCCAGGCTAAATTAGGCACCACCATGAGTCATCCATCAATATTGACTTCACTTTTGAGATGTAACTGCTGAAGAGTGGGAACTTGTTGGCAAGTTGTTTTTTGTTGTTAATATACCTGTCCCAACAGATCCTCAGTAGTAGTAAATTTGGGTTGGTCATTTCACAGAATTCTCCATTTGTTCTCCAGATCAGTTCCAGATGGTCATGAAACAAGATACTGATTTTGAAAGGATCAGCCTCAAAATATTTATTGAGATACCTCTTGGACAACTGAGACATAAAGGTGTGAAGTACTGAAGATGCTCAAGTGGAAGGGAAGGCATACACTGAGCAGAGTTCAAATATTTAAAACTTTGTGATGTTTTTATCCTTTCAGAGCAGTGTAGTTCTTAGCTTCTTTTTCTGGGTCATTCATCCACAGTACAGAACATGGATGAGGACTCAGTAGGCTTAATTAATGTAGTTAATACTAATTTTTTATCAGATTAAATGAATGCAGCTGTTTTCCATGGGATAGGCTATAGGTGATGTTTAGAATCCTATCAGCTTGCTTTTTACTCATTAATAGTTCTGTTTGGGAAAGTCCGGGGTGTGTGCATGTGGCATTTTCTTCCTGATGGTTATTCCTGCAGGGATTTTCTGTTCCAGTCTCCCCATGTGGAGCAAACATGGGGACAAATGGTGAGTAGTTAATTTTAGAGCTAGATGTACATGCTGCTGATGTGCATTTAGGTAAACACAACTAATACCCCCACCACGGATTTTGGTAGAGAACCATGAGCCTGTGAGATTTGTTTCTTCCAGCAGTAGATCTTGCCATGTGACTTTCCTGCCTTTTGGCCTCTCTGACTTAAGCCTTGATTATTCTTTTTTTTGTAAAGAGGACAACAATTTTTGAATCCCCTCACTGACAATGACTTACTTCTAGAATCATAGAATTATTTCAGTTGGAAGAGACCTCCAAGATTATTAAGTCCAACCATCAACCTGAGACCACCATGTCCCAAAGTGCCATGTCTTGAAACTTTCTGGGACCTGGTCTTTGCTGCTTTACCCCTGTGACTGTTCCTCTTCTTTCTATGCTTTTTGAAGGAAGTCAGAACTGAAAAATACCTTAAAGTTTGTTGTAGGACCCTTTGAGTTCATTTGACTTGTGAGACTAAGTTTTGGAGGATTTCTTGCACTTGTAGCCAAGAAAGCAAAACCCTCTCTTGGGCTGCATCAAAAGAAGTGTGTCCAGAAGATTAAAAGAGGTGATTCAGCCACTCTGCTTTGGTGAGACCTCACCTGGAGTACTGTGTCCAGGTCTGGAGTCCTCACAAAGGAAGGACGTGGCCAGGTCCAGAGAAGCGTCACAAAGATGATCACTTCTGCTGTGAAGACAAGCTGAGAGAGTTGGGTCTCTTCAGCCTAGAGAAGAGTAAGATCTGAGGAGAGCTTACAGCAGCATTTCATTATCTGAAGGGGATCTACAGGAAGGGTGGGGAGGGTCTGTATAGAAGGGCTTGTGTTGACAGGACATGGGGCAATGGTTTTAAACTAGAACAGGGTAGATTGAGGTTGGACATTGGGAGGAATTAGGAGAGTGGTGAAACACTGGAACAGATTGCTCAGAGATGTGGCAGAGTCCCCATCACTGGAGACATTCAAGGTCAAACTTGATGCAGTCCTGAACAACCTGATCTAGTTGGAGATGTTCCTGTTCAGTGCAGGGTAGTCAAACAAGATGACCTTTGAGGGTCCCTTCCAACCCAGTGCATTCTATGATTCTTCAGTTTTCACTGCAGAATCAGAATAAATAGGAGGCTTTGAGCTATGTTCTACTATGTTTTCATTTGTCAATAAACAATTGACACATTAATATCTTATGAACTATAAGGTTGATATCAATAAGGGCCAAAATGCATGGTATTGAAGAGAAGAACAACATGACATCATTTCACTTTGGGGCCACTGTTATGAGAACTAAGGGAAAACATTGCTTTGAATGAATTACAATTGATGTCATAAGGAGACCTTGGAAGTATCAAACATAAAACCTCAGGATGACAACTCCATTTTAAAAACAGATAAAAATAACTGGGCACATCCAGGAAGAGTCACTCAGTTACAAAACACAGTAAGATGGTTTTGGGTAGTGTCCATTCTTAGCATGAACTCATCTCTTTAAGGAGCTAACAGTGTCCTTACAAAATTTTTTTTTAAATCATAGTCACAGAATTGTTTTGTTTGGAAAAGACATCTAAGGTTGTTGAGTCCAGCCATCAACCTAAGGCCACCACAGCCACACCGTGTCCCAAAGTGCCATATCCTCATATTTCTTAAACACAGAGGAGCTCAGCCCCAGTGAGGAGACCCAGCCAGCATCTGTGGATAATATTGGAGTAGTCATCAATCATTGCCCTAACAACCGGGGGGCCACCAGGCCCCCCGGCCTTTGTTGTCACCACCACCATCACCCAGTGTGCACCATAGGCACTCACCAGTGATGAGAGGAGGATCCCTCAGCCCAGATGGGCTCAGCTTAGGGCTTTGCCTTTTCTTGGGGGGGATTAAAAAGGGGAGTGGGTGGGGAGGGCCAAGTGGCCACACCTGGGGTGGGAGGAGACTCCAATAGAGCCCAGGTGCTCTGGGTTTGAGAGGAAAAAGGGGGAAAATGAGGTGGGTGGGGTGGAAAAAAGGGGCAGACTGTGAAAGCTGTGTTGTTGAGAAAGAATGGAGATTAAAATAATATCCAAATAGGAATTACTGACTTTCAGTGATTGCTAGATGCTTAATATGGCTACTTTCAGGATGTTCCACTCCTCTTGGATATTAGATAATTTATTGACAAACCCAAGCATGATTTTGATAGGCCAGTATTAAGTTCAATAAACAAAAAAAACCCCACACACCTTCTGCTAAAGTAATTGCATAGCATTACCCTCTCAGCAAACTCTTGGTTTAGTGTTGGGTGATAGATTGGAGTTGATGATCTCAAAGGTCTTTTCCAACCTTGATTCTGTGAATTAATGTTAGGAACAAGTTCTTTGGATATTAGGAACAAGTTCTTTACCACAAGAGTAGCAGAACACTGGAACAGGTTGTCCAGGGAGGTGGTTGGGGCCCCATCTCTGGAGGTAATCAAGGTGAGGCTCAACAAGGCTCTGGGCAACCTGATCTAGTTGAGGATGCCCCTGCTTACTGCAGAGGGGGCTGGACTAGATGACCTTCAGAGGTCCCTTCCAACCCAAACCATTCTATCATTCTACAAATCTATGATTCTATAATTGATTCTATGATTCTAGGCTCATTGACCTCTTAATGCCAATGGAGAACTGCTCTCAGGAATTACCTCTTCCACCCTTTTCAGCTTCTAGACCCCTACAAGCACATGAGATATTACAACCTTTATGTTCTTTCTGACAGTGTAACTCAGGCTGTCTAACATTTCCATGACCACAGGAAGCCACCTGATCCACCCTGATTTTGAATTATCTAATTTAATTGTAGGAAATGGCCTTTGGCCTTATGCCTCTGCTTTTAAAAGGATTGCTTCAGCTCCAGTTATTAAATGCATGCACGAGCCACCCACTTTGATATGGAAATTGCTGCAGCCCAAGGGGATTTCATTAAGTAATTAGGGAAGAGGGCATATAATGTCATTTACTGTAACTGGATGTATAGAACCAATCAATAAGTGACCACATATGCATGAGCCAGGAGGATTTCAATACCCTTAGCATGCCTGTGAAAGAAACAACAATGCAAGAGGGAGTGCCTTTATTTGTGACACAATCTTTTCGTCTCAGGCATACTTAATTGCTTAAAAGAATTGCAGGAGCTATGCTGTCATATCAAACTGCACAAAGCTAGGGAGATTTATCTTCTGCTTGGAAAAGCATGGCAGCCAAAGAGCAGTTCGAAGGCGAGGGCTTGACAAGCACTGTAAGAATAAAATCTGCTTTGCATCAGAGCTTTCATAATCAGGCCATGTTTTGCATTTGTATTCCAAGTTTACTACTCTTAAAGGTCAGTTTTGTTCTGAGTCTGAAAGAAATTTGTGGTATTAAGTGCTAATGCAGCTGTAAATACAGCTTTCTAGATTTTTTTTTTATTTATTTAATATTTTTCCTCCTGTTCTGTTGGCTAAAATTCTAACCAGCTGGTGTTTGCTAGATTGCATTCTTAGGGTGAAGCATTTGTCCTACACACAGAGAATATGTTCATTCCTCAGGAATCAAGTGACCACGCCAGAGCTAAACAGTATGTAAAGCACACCATTTATTTTGGCCTATGATTTCTCCAAATGAAGAAAACTGGTACATTTATTAACTTTTGACTCAAACCACTGATTTTCAGTACACTTGCAACATAGAGCAAAATCTTTTACTGGGAAGGTGTTCTTTGGGACTTCACTAAATGTTTATTACTTTCATAACTTCTGGTTTGCAGCACTCAGTCTCTATACACAGGAATAAGACAAGGCAGATGAGTTTTTACTTGTAGGAAACCTTTCATTTGAGGTACAATGCACCAAATTGGCATTGTCTGAACTAATGGGAAATCTTCCATTAAATTAGCGTGAGCTGGAGTGAGCCACATGTATGAAGACAGAGTAGGTCACCATTTGCAGTAACTCATGTATGGTCTGCAGTCTAAACCTGTGATGTTTAAGCATTATCTGTTATAGTCTAGCTTTGGTTTATACTTACCAGTGCCTTTTGGTTAGGTGAGTATCAGTGGGCCTCATGAGCAGTCACCCTTAGGTCATAATGCTCTTCAGAAGCAGAGCAACCTGAGTCTTGGGCCCAAGGTCCAGGGGTAGCTGTTACTTAATAACCACTGAAATTAACAGGAGTCATAGGTTTAAGCAGTACTTCAGTGATCAGATCTCTCTGAACATTTGAATTGTGAATGTCCTGTATATGGAGGTTTTATCTTGGGACGACAGGACTGCTGCCTGAGGAAACACAGGTCTGAAGCTCACCCACAACCAAGAGCTGAAACCATGGATGGTAAATGACTAAAGAGTTTTTTAATCCCTTGATATCAGAGTAATTAAAATGCCTCAATCCTGCCAAGAAATCTGTGACTTTTTTCAATTTTCTCCTACTCCTGTAAAGCTCAGAAACTGATGGCACCTCAAAATGCCACTGCCCTTCCTCAACAGAGGGCCGGGTTCCATCAGGCTGCCAGAGCATCTAGTCTGCCTGAGCATCTAGTCTGCCCAGCTTCAGGCTCTGCAGCCTTTGTAAATCATAGAATCATAGAATCCTAGAGTGTCTTAGCTTGGAAGTGATCTCAGAGATCATCTACTCCAGCCTCCCCACCATGGGCAGGGACACCTCTCAAATAGACTTGGCTGCTCAAGGCCTCATCCAACCTGGCCTTGAACACCGCTAGGGAAGAGGATCTGCAACCTCCCTGGGCAATGTATTCCAGAGTCTCACTACCTTTGTACTGAAGAAATTCTTCTTAGGACCCAGTCTAAACCTACTCTCCCTCAGCTTCAAACCATTCCCCCTTGTCTTATTGCTAGACACCCTTATGAAAAGTCTCTGAACCTTTTTTTTGCACTACACCAAGGAGTTCCTCAAGTAAAGGGACTGGCAGATACTTAAATGCATTATCAGTCTTTAATAAAGAGCTGAGTTAGGTGGGGGGGGGGAGATTATTTCCAATACATACTGGTATGTATTTTCCCCTATAGCATTTACTTTCATTTTGTTTGCTTATTGTGTTATGAAGGTAATGTTGGTCAAGAGTGTGGGGTCACGCCCAGCTGAATGGCCATACTTTGTGTTATCTTCTCCGATGCATTTGGATTGCCTCACTGCTAGTTATCTGACTTTATCAACTCCCAGTAGTAAGCAGTTTCAAGTACTGTTGTGCATGAAATTGGAAAACAGTAGTTATCAAGGCAGAAGAACTGGGTGAGGAGGGTGTGTTCTTGTATACATTGTCATGGGCGTGTCTGCAGATGATGTGATTGAGAATTCAGCTTCATCAGGTGTTGCAGTTTTACTTTTTGTTCTTATTTATGTGAGCATGTGGTAATAATGTCATGTGTGCAGCAACTGCCTGCTTCACAAAATGGCTTTTTGTGTGCTTGCTAGTTGTCAGTGCCTGTCTGGAGGAGCCATCAGCTATCACTGCTGAGGGCTGGAGGAAGCACATCAATAAGGACAGAAGTAGCAAAAGGCAGTATTTTATATATTTGCAGCTGTGTGCACTCCCTGGTGAGTCAGCAGCTGGAGATTAATTCACACAATAGCAGCTGCCTCTGAAATCTTCTTTAGCAAATCTGGTGATGGAGAAAGTTTAATATTCATTGCGTATCTGTAATTGTAACATGCCTCACCACCTACTCAGACCTGGAAATACTCTTCCTGCCCTTCAGGCACTCAGCATGAATGCTTACTCCTCAGCAGGGATGCCAAGCTACTATGTGCAGAGCTTCAGTCAGGCAAGACATTCTGAAAAGCTCATTTACAGAGCTAATTTGGATAATGGATACAAGTTTCTAAATCATTTAAAATGCAACAACACAGAAGCCTTCACTACAGTATCAAGATCACCTCTGTGCCAAGCTCATTTTCTATGTTCAAAGTTATTGAAAACTCAGTTTTATTCAGCAAAAGGCAGGTGTGCAAAAAGTTATTTTAGTCAGTAGTTAAAGGCAGAGATTTCTTGTTTAGAATATATGAGAACACTAATGTGGTAATTACATATATGAAAAGGCCATAAGAGACATTTTATACTAAATTACTAGGAGATTTAGGAAGAAATCCTCATCCTCAAATTGTTACCAAAATCTTCTATAACATACAGTGACAATTGGAGACACTCAATATCCTACCCATACCGGATGGAGGCTAGACAACTGAAACTGTATCTTTGGAACACTCGCACATCCATTTTGCAGATAAAGGGAAAAGTGACCAAGCCCAACATTTAGCACTTTGTTTAGCAATGCAGATAACTTCTGATATAACAACTTGGTCCTTATTTCACTAAGGAAGAACTTGGAGTCTAGTTCTAACTTTTTGTCCAAGATGTTTGTGAAAAATAAACTGATCATCCATTATGGTAAAGGGTTTCTTGAGTGTTACTAGAAGTGCTTTCACCTAGGTATTAGGATGCCATCTCACTGGGATAAGAGATAAAAGCCCACAACTTATCAAGAACAGACTTCAGCATTTCTCTTTTGGTCAGCAACTATATGAAAAAACCCCATACACACACACACACACATGGATAGATAAATACAGATAGAGATAGAGATAGATAGGGATATAGATAGGTAGGTAGATAGATAGATAGATAGATAGATAGATAGATAGATGGATGGAATGAATGTCATCCTTCCCACACATACACAGATAATCAGTCCTGGAAATTAAAACTGAGATGATAAACCCCAAAGGTCCCTTATTTTTCCTTCTTTGATGATATGTTCAATTTAATTTAGCTGAATTTCAGAGAGGGACTTGAAATTTCTCATCATTATATAATATTAAAAAAAAAAACTAAGACTATTATTTTGAAGGCAGCCTATTTATGAAACATCATTTCAACAGTCTTCTCGAGAACTTTTTTTATTTTTAATATTTTAAGCTTTAAAAACATGATCATATAAGGCAAAACATATAACTTTTAAAGTTTTACTTTCCAAATGAAAGAGGGACTGCTCTCCAGTCTTCCTCAATCCAAGAAGTAGACCTATGTAATGACTGAAGATGATAAATGCACGTAGATATATAAATACTTTATGTCCATAGATAATGGGCACAGGTGAATATGGTCTAACTGTAACTCCAGATAGACCTCCTGACCAGACTGCTGAGTTCTCAGCAGGACTTGCAACACTGCCTTGACAATGGGGATCAGAAATGCCTCATATCCTGCTCACTCAGACAACCCCATAGGCAACTTTTTGAAGGTAGGCTGCAAAGTCCGTTTTGCAGGGTTGGTTTGTTTGTTGTGGGTTTGTTTTGTTGGGTTGGTTTGGGTTTTTATTCCTGTCATAGGGTGCCAGCATGGGCACCCTATTAATTATATGTTGTTGTTACTGGTGCAGAAGTTATCTCAGCATACAACTGTGTCATCTCTTTCTTGCGGAAGCCACACACTAACATATCTGAACACATGAGGTGACTATTGCAACACTAGCTAGTTGTGTGAAGTGGTGACACTACCCTATTTTATGCTGCGGATTAAGGTGAAGAAGAGTGCCTCAGCTGAAGTCTCCCCACTTCCAAGTATATCCACCCAAACCCTGGGGCCGGGTCAGCCACCCTGGACAGGACATCTGGAGCGCTTGGGTCTTCAGCTAGATATTGCATTGCCATCTAGTGCTCGTTGCAGAAAATGCGTGGCGAGTCATGGAAGTTCAGCTGCACCACACACACACACACAAATGTGTAAGAGCAAGGAGGGCTTTCGAAATGCTCTGTTGAAGGGCTCTTGTTCCATGGCAGCAGGAAATTTCTGATATAAATTCTCCAGCCTCCTTCCTTCTTTTTCTAAAGGAGCAAGAAACAATGTTGTGAGGGGACAGTGAGAGAAATTTGGAGCTTTCAACCGCTCCATTTTCCTTTCTCTGATGAAGGAGAACCTGGGGAAGACTTCTGTGTAACCCCTACCTGTAAATACAGAAAGGGCAAGCTGCAGGTAAGCCTTGTACAGCACTTCCTCTTTCCGCTCAGTATTTGCCTGCAAATAGAATGCAAATACATAACTCTCATTTTTCATTCAAATCTATTCAGTTTCCCTTTGGGATTACTCCATGATTTCCATAGCACTCCGACACTGCAAACAGTGACTCACTGAGTTGTGAAGCATTGTTCTCTGCCACTTTTATCAGGTGTGTTGCAATCCCAAGTTTTGTTGCATGGATGCACACTGACCCCAAAAAATCAGTGTTGTCAAAAGTGTAATGCATGTATTTTTATACCTAAACATGCCATTCAGGGCATCAAACTACAAGAAAACATTTCTTCATAAACTGAATTTGAAACACCCAAGAAATGGCTGTATTAAAAAAAAACCCAAAAATCAGAAAAGATTAGCAAGAGAAGCTAGTAGAAATCTACTCCTGAATTATTTAGCTGGATATGCTTTTCATTCATTTCTCTCTTCTACCTACAAAGAGCAGCTTCATTTTAAAGAATAACCTGAATCGTAGCCTACAGTCTTCATCTGAATTAATGTAATTTAAATAGATTGACATAAAAATAGGAAATTTTGGAAGCCACAATATTCCATGTTCTGGCTGATGCCTCTGACAATGAACTTATTTGTACTGCTAAAAACATTGTGCACCTATCAGATGTGACTCTTTCAGGACTGTACTAAGTGCCAAATGATCTTACACAGGAGACACATCCATACATCCATCCATTTAACAAAGTGGATGATGCTCAAGGAAGACTCTATCTTCTGCCTGGATGATTAGATGGTGGATGGAAAGCATTTCTTAGCTGCACTAACTTGTCACTGAATTAAAGCACATGCTTTGCCAAAAATTCTTTCTTAGTGCTTTTTCCCATTGCTCGTAGGAAAAATGAAAATAACTAGAGGGTCCTGTTTTCCTCTTTGTCTTTGTTTTCTGCCAGTACAAGTCCTTGAATGTCAACAATATTCTTCAATTTATTCTGCTGAAGACAAGCAGGCTGATGTTATCTGGACTGCAGAATGAAATGCAGCTGCTGCCACATCAAAGTCAGTGTATGTCTGTGTGCATTAATTGTAGTGATAATTCCTGATTTTGGAAAACAGGCCCTGTGTTTGACCAGTGCAAAGATAGATAGTTACACCTGCAGTGTGAATGTAGAGAGGAGGATATGATTACACATTTGTGGTTGCTAAATAAATAAATAGCCTGGATTTTATATGTCAGTACCCAAAAGTAGCTGCACTTCCAGCAGGCTTTACCTTCCACCACTAGTTTGAGATGCCAATCATATTTTAGCACCTATCACGACGGAAAGTATCAGCAGAGACATTTACCTTTAGAAGTATTCACATGTGTGTGCTTTGCATTTAAAAAAAAAATAGCAGGAAAAAGTAAGCATGAAAATGCAAATTTCCCATTCCTGCACACGAATATTCTAGTGGGGCTGAAATTACAAATGTGTTTAAGGTGTATCCAAGACCCAGGTCAAATAAAAGAGCACATGAATAGCTATTAAAGGAAATAGTTATTTGTCCACAGATCCTTGGTGCTACAAAAGTGATGGCACCTGGATAAACCAAGCACATGTTTTGTACACCACCAATTCACAGAACTCAAAGGAAGCTCTGGCCTTAGCAAAACCCTCCAGAATATTATTTAGCATTAAAATGTCTGTCTTAGTCCTGCATCCAAGAAAATGTCATTTAGAAGACACTTGGGATATGCTTCTTTTCCTCACACTGTTTTTTAAGTGATGATGCAACTGTTTCTGGTGATATCATCTGGCAGAGGAAGGAACAATGAACTTCAGCCAGCATTATTTTTGACTGCCTGTGCTGAAATGAAGCAGGAGACCTTGTGTAGAACTCTGTGTCCTTTGGGTGGCGCCTACTGCAAAGCGTTTGCTTTCTTTTAGCATCATAGAATCACTGAAGCTGGAAAAGACCTTCAAGATCATCAAGTCCAACTGCAGCCCAACTACCATGACCGGTAAACCATATCCTGAAGCACCACATCTACAGTTTCTTTAACACCTCCAGGGATGGTGACTCCACCACCTCCCTGGGCAGCCTGTTCCAATGCCTCACCACTCTCTCAATAAAGAAGTTTTTCCTAATTGTCTAATCTAAACCTCCCCTGACACAGCTTAAACCCATTTCAGGCTGGATGTTAGGAAGAAATTCTTCACAGAAAGAGTGATCGGCCATTGGAATGGGCTGCCCAAGGAGGTGGTGGAGTCACCATCACTGGAGGTGTTTAAGAAGAGACTGGATGGGGTGCTTGGTGCCATGGTTTAGTTGATTAGATGTGTTGGACTCAATGATCTCAAAGGTCTATTCTATTCTATTCTATTCTATTCTATTCTATTCTATTCATTTCCTCTCATCCTATTGCTGGTTACTTGGAGAAGAGACCAACAACAGCCTCACTCCAACCTCCTTTCAGGTACCTTCTCTTCTCCAGACTAAGCAACCTCAGTTCCCTCAGCCACTCCTTGTGTGACACCTCCAAACACCTCCCCAGCCTTGTTGCTCTTCTCTGGACACACTCCAGCATCTCAGTCTCTTCCCCATACTGTGGCACCCAGAATTGAACCCAGTACTGAACCCGTGGCCCCACCAAGGCAAGTACAGGGGCACCATCATGTCCCAACTCCTGCTGGACACACTGGTTTTGATCCAGACCAGGATGCTGTTGGCCTTCTTGACCACCTAGGCACACTGCTTGCTCATGTTCAGCTGTAAACCAGCATCCCCAGATCCTTTTCTGTCAGGCTGCTTTGCAGCCATTCTGCCCCAAGCCTGTAGCATTGCTTGGGGTTGTTGTGACCAAAGAACAGGATCCAGTGCTTGGTCTTGTTAAACCTCATTATGCTGACCTCAGCCCATTGACTTAATCTGTCCAGATCTCTCTGCAGTGTCTTCCTAGGAGCGCTGAGAAAGGTCCCAAACTGGCACTGGCTGAGTGGGCCTTGAGGTACTGGCTCCTTTGGGTACAGCTGGGAGAAGGTGTGACTACAGAGCAACAGGGACAAAGAATATAAAACTATCTCAGGCTGCGCCAGGGGAGGTTCAGGCTGGGTGTTAGGAAAAAGTTCTATACAGAAAGAGTGATTGCCCATTGGAATGGGCTGCCTGGGGAGGTGGTGGAGTCGCCATCATTGGAGGTTTTCAGGAGAAGACTTGATGGGGTGCTTGGTGCCATGGGTTAGTTGTTTAGGTGGTGTTGGATTGGTTGATGGGTTGGATACGATGATCTTGAAGGTCTCTTCCAACCTGGTTTATTCTATGTATATTCTATGTATGTATGTATTAGTATCAAATTAAAAATGCAATTTACATTTGGTAAGCTTGAGCCATTTAGCCCCCTATTTCTTGGTTTTATATGGCCACTGGAAAACCAACCAACCAACCAACCTGTAAACACATTTTATTAGTTATTATATTTATTATTATTTTAAATACTGTTCCTGTATATATCCATGAATGTAACAAGTATTTTTCTGGTCTCTCAGTTAAAAGAATAAAGAAAATATAAATCTTCTATTTTTTTCAGGGTGTGACAGCATGTTTATGTTACCTTAGACACTGGTACACTAGGTGGGCGGAATAGTTTTAAGAAAGGCTTTGAAAGACTAATTATGCCTAGAGATCAAGAGCTGGCACACCTGCTGTGGGGTGTAAGTATGTAGGCAGTTAGATCTTGGGTCAGATCTGATTTTAACCATTGATTTTCACCCACGGGCACCTGGGGCAAGTGGGGAACGTGAGGTGTGAGCATAGCCAGGCTGATCTCTCACTAGACTTGCCAGGCTAGCAGAACCAGCAAAGTGTGATGAAATGTGCTGCTGGATATGGTAACATGAAGCTGCTGACACCTTCAGCTCAAGGCAGTTGAAACAGGTCTCTCTCTGAGCTTGGTTTCCTGAGACTGATTTAGAATTGCTTCAGTCAAGACATGCTTTTCTCAGCTCTGCCTGCAGAGTCCCCATGTTTTTGTAATCCACAGGATAAATGCTGTGTGTCACTGGGATTTTTAAATACCATGTGTCAAGAGGACACGGTGATAGGCACTTCTAGCCAGCTGTGATGTGCCAGAGCACAGTGCTAGCCATATGCTTCCTTATTCATCAGTTTATAAAATCAATCTCTAGAAAAACACCCAAAATACCAAGAAAAGGAACAGCTACTTCAAGAAGACTTTATTTACAATTAGACAAAAAGAAGAGCTTGAGCTCTATTTTGTTTGTATTGAGTTTGCTAACATTCCTAATGAATGTTTGTCCTGCATTTTTTGAACAAATGTAAATACTGAACATTAGCTTTAATAACATGGATTAACAAGAACTGTAACTGATGCTTGGACAAAATAACCACTATTTTTATTTCAAGTGCAGTCTAGGTGCTGAACACAGTTTCAAAGTCCAAACCTGCATTGAGATCAATGAGATTACACAGAAGAACAAACCATTTGTGTGAATGCAAAACTGGGCCCTGAGACAGTTAAAATCATGGCCTGATTTGCTGGATTGCTCCTGCTGGAGCAGCACATTGCACTAAACAACACTAACAGAGCAAACACTAACTTGTAGTCAGTGGCCAAAGAAGATGAAGATGAAATGCTTGTGCACCAAAACCAAAAGAAGCATTGCTGTTACCTTTCATGAAAAGATTCCTATGACAGATTTTGGCACAAAAGATTAGTTTTAGCGTAAAAACTTTGTGTCAGATCTTGAACCATAGGACTCCAGGGATACCTTCAGTTGTGTCAGACTGTCCCCAGACTAGTATGGGAACAGAGCAATAATGTGGAGATGACAAAAAGGGCTTGTTTTGTATTAACTAGCAAGTACCATGCTTGCTAGTTGCACAGGCTGTCTAGGTGAGAGCACAGCTTCTGCTGAGTCTCTTGCCCTCTTCATATGTGCTCATGGCTGGAAAAAGAGTGTAGCCACGTACCACATAGACCTTGACTTCAAGAATATTCTTTGGGGATTACTGTGATTTATTAGCTTTATTGATAGCATTTTAGTCTATAGGGTTTCCCCTTTTATTTCCAAAGGGTAAAACCACCTTACTAAAGATTCTCAGCCAAAAGACAGTCCTTCACTAGCAAGATAAACCTCTCTGGTTTTAAGTCCATTGTAGCATTATTTTCAAACACCAGGCTATGAGAGGCTGGACATGATTAATTTTCCTTTTTCTTTGCAGCTCTTACTTAAGGGAACAGAATAGCTGAAGGGAAAAAAAATCTTAGAAAGTACTGAAATTAGCCTCTCATTCTGAATTCAGTGAGTCTATGGGAAAAGAATAAACCCTACAATACTCAATACATGCCCCATTAACTCTCATCTCTAAATATGGCATTCAGATTGAATGAAAAAGCAAACCATCCATGCAGATGGCAGTGTTTGCTACCTGCTCTAATGAGGCTGATGCACCTCATTAAGCAAATGGTTGCACAAATTTCCTTGTGGCAGATGGTTCAGTAACAAATATAAGCAAGGAATTTGGGCTACCTGTTTTCATTTATGTTCTTCTAAGGAAGGAATCAGAACACTCTGATGTTTGATCAAAATCACTATCAGTCTTTCCTGTGCCTAGAACATTCTGGAGTATCTTCTTTTGACCTTTAAGGGAGGCCTTGGGCAAAGTGGTATTAGTGGAAAGTAGAAGCTGGTGTTCAAGCAAGCGCCAGGAGGAAAAGCATAGAGCAAGCAAGATCAATGGAGCAGGCTGGGGGTTAGGGAGTTGTTTGGATTACTAAACAGATGTGGAGCCAAAGGTTCATGAGCTCCACTAACATATGAATGACTGTGGTGTGTCTGTGAGCCAGATCTGCTTAAAATGTATAGACCACATATTTTAGTAAGTTTTGTATTAACTTTGTGTATTACAGTTAGTAACTTAACATAATAAACTTCACATTCGATGCAATTCACATCCCTGAATAGAGGACAGAGAGCAGGTCTATTACAGCAGCTTCCATTCCTTGACAGAATATAAAGAAACATTTCAGTGAAAGCATCCAGAGCACAGCATGAGCTCAAAGACGTTGTCATTGCCAGGCTGTGCTCAGAGACAGAACACCAGCAAACAGCTTTCTTTTGTCTTGCAAATACCAAAAGAAAAAAAAAAAAAAAAAAAGTAGTAAATTGCATAAGTGGCAGGAGGTGGAAAAAAATCCAGCTGCACCTCAACGCTGGTCTGCTTGAATGTCATTTAAAATTTGCAACAAGGTTCAAATAATCCGAGATATTTGATAGACTAGTTTCCATGGTGGCCTCCTTAGTGATGCCAAAGCCGCGAACCTTGGAAAGCTCATCCTGTTTGGTTAGTTAGCTGGTCTTCTCAAAATGGAAAAGCAGGTTGAATTCCACAGCATGCGGACTGGCTCTGCCTTGGACCATACCTTTTGTCTCTGAATTTTAACATGCTGCTTGGCTGAAATTTCAATTAAACATTGACTACTTCTGAAGACTTTCATTACCTGTAGTGAAATAAAAGTGGAATTCAGCATGTGATGAGTTAAGTCTTCATCCTAAATATGTCTTTACTACTGCTGTTACCCCCTAATAGTAATGTCTCTTCACTTCTTTTAAATCACTCAAAAACTGTGGTTTTTTCCTCTAGGTGTCAGTGCATTAATCCATCGCTTGGCTGTTCCACCCACCATGGGGTATGTTTAGTCTTAGTGGGTTAGGTATGTCCCAGAGATGTTTAGACTGACATAACAGTGATGCATAACTGAAAGAATTGAGAAGTCCTATCCAACACTCAATAAAAAAATGTCATTTACAGTGGGTTCTCTGAACCCCAGACAGGAGTATGTCATGGTAGAGCATTGGAATCTGCAGCTGTATGGCCTCTGTCCCAGAGAAGTAGGTAGAGGGCACTTCTGAGTGGTTTAGCAGTTTGGGATAAAACGTGTTTTCATGACCTCGGAACAATCGTTGCCTTCTGGAATTCAAAAAATGTTGGTTTTCTGATACAGTTCCCAGTACCGTTTCCTGAACATGTGAAGGGCATCCAAAAAGATTAAGGATGGGAAAAGAATTCAAAAAATTTAAAGCTGGATGATTTCCCACAGAACCACTGCTGAATTTACTAGCGCTTCAAAAAGGGCAGCTAAATAGGTAATGATTATGAACTTCTTGAAACCCTGAGAACCCTGAGGAATCATTACTGCTGAGGACTGACCCATTAGTGCTTGCTTACCTATTTTAATTTTGTTGATCTGCATACAAAGTAGGAACCCATGAATGCCAGGAACAGCACAGAACCTGAGATCAGTAACGACAGCTGCAGCACATTCAGGAAGTAAACTGGACCAGTTACTTTCTTTCTGAACATTTCTGCTTTTTCATCACCAATAACAGCAGACTGAAAAAGTGCAAAAAGATGTCACTGAGAGGTAAGCATGCAAGCATTTACTTGCTGAATATATTCTTGGCATGTGCAAACCACACCATGACTTCAGTTGCCCGATTTCAGGGCACCAAGACTGAAAATGCTGGGCCAAGGATTTTTTTGTTTTGTTTCAAACAGTGAAGATTAACAGGCAGAAAATATACTAACCTCATTTAGCCAAAGAATAGGAAACACATAAGATTCATTAACTTTTGATAAAGCTCTGAAAAGAGAAAATAAAACCAGCATGTTATTCTTAGTTTGGTGCATAAACCCAGTCTCTACTGAAGCATTTTTCCTTCCCCTCTAAATAGATTTCTACCTTCCAGATGTACCTTTTTTGTTTAGTTTTGTACTGAAAATAAACACCTACAAGTAATAACAGCCATTGTATATATTGGGCAACCACCTCTTTCTGTCACATCTTTCATATGTGCATAGTCAGAAAGAATCAAAGAATCATAGACAGGCTTAGGTTGGAAGGGATCTCCCAACCACAGGCAGTGATGCCTCTCAACTAGACTCAGCTACTCAAGGTGCCATCCAACCTGGCCTTGAACACCCCCAGCAAGGAGGCATCCACAACCTCCCTGGGTAACCTATTCCAGGTGTTGGTGGGAGGGTCTGAAGGTCTGGGTGGTTTTCACTTGCCAGATGTACAAAATCCTGACATGCATGTCTGTACATTGCATTTGGGCCAACAAAGAGAAAAGAAATAGTTGGAGAACCATCAATCCTTGTGATCTAATTCATCTAGTGACAGAGCACATATAAATTCTCTTTATAGAAGATATGTTTTGCCTTCTAGTTCATCCTCACAATTGCCATCAGGATGTTGTTGTAATTGGTAACAACATGCTGCTTTGTAAGCTTCTGTGAGGGTGTTAAGGCACGATTAAGGGGGTGGAAAGCCTTTCTGAGGAAAAGCTGAGAGAGCTGCATCTCTTTAGCTTGGAGACTGAGGGGTGACCTCATTCATGTTTATGAAGATGTGAAGGGCAGTGTCAGGAGGATGGAGCTAGGCTCTGCTCAGTATGTGCAATGATAGGGCAACAGGTACAAGCTGGAACACAGAGGGTTCCACGTGAACATAAGGAAAAGCCTTTTCACTATGCGGGTGCTTGAGCCCTGGAACAGTCTGCCCAGAGAGGCTGTCTTTCTCTGGAGACGTTCCAAACCTGCCTGGATGCTTTGCTGTGTGACCTGCCCTTGATGATCCCGCTGTCCCCTCCAACCCTTAACATTCTGTGATACTTAGGCAATGCCTTCCTCAAGACTGCTGAAAGTTATATTCTCTGAGAAGTCACAACTGAAACTTTTGCAAGAAAGACAAAAAAGCCATTTGGAAAATATTTTTATTCTTTCTTTTACCAGCCATCTCTACAAACCCTCCTACAGACTTATCAGTAATCTTGAAAAAAAAGTCATTAAAAACAAAATAACAAAGTATTACTTACTCTATTTTTGGTGCAGGCTTCACAAGGAGGTTTACTTGCAGCCTTTTTGCAAATCGTAGCGTAAAGCCAGTGGTCTAAAACCAGAAAGCAAACAACAAACAAACAAACAACAAAAGAAAACCACCACACATTTATTTAAATTTTTGAATGCCTAAGCCTAGAATCTGGACTGTGTCCAGGTGTTGTTTCATCTTTATGTTTTGAAGGATTCCATTTTTATGAGATTTGAATGTTTCTAAGGGCCTCATTCCACACAGAAGTTCTGATTTTGCCGAGTTTTAACAGAGTGACTTTCATAATTGACAATTAAAACAGAAGATCAAAAAAGGGTTAAAAGTACTTAATCAGTCATGAAAGGTTTCATATAAAAATATGTTGAGTTAGGTTTGTGGGTATTTTTCATCCAGATAATAGTCATTTTTCATTAAGAAGGGTGTGTAACTTGCACAGGGTCAACCCCTTTTTCTCCTCCACAAAAACAAGACAGGGTGTGATTCTTGAAAGTTCTGTGTCAAATTTAGGAAATTCTGGTTGATGTCTGTATTCCAAATAAGGTGAAACAAAGTGTTAACTTTAGACCTCCTTACTGAGGTTACATAGCTCAACTGTAAAATTATATGAGTAAAAATATTTAGTGAAAAATCCTGAGTTTTTACTTTTTTTTTTTTAATCAAAATTCAGAGCAAAATAAAATTTTGAAGCCTTATAATTCATCACACAATTTAGAAAGTTTTGGTAAATACACCTAAAATGAGAAACCTGAATTACTGATAAAGAAATAGGGGCAAAATCTAAGGCCATCAAAATCAGAGCTGTAATAAAAACACTTGAAGGTCATAGAAAAGCATATTTCTAAGTTTTCAGAGTCTGTTTAATTCCATGTTCCCAATAAGGAAACATCAAAACTTATTTTCCAAACGATGGAGGTCCAAATGAGAAAAGGTTCTCCTCTAAATTTCCCCTGCTAAACCCGTAACACTTTTGTGAGCAGATCTTGCAAAAGCAAGCAAGAAAATATTGTATCTTCTGCTCATCCCTCTGGCAAAAGATCTGTTCTATACTGCAATGAAATGTAAACATTGCAAGTTTAGTGAGTTACAGTTATTAAATATTTGGACTTACAGGCTCTATATCTAGAAATGTCTCATGCTCCTTCTCATCTGGGTTCAAGCCTTCAACACCATGCAATATAGATTCACTTGCATGAAGAAAATGTGGAAGAGAGATGAACACTGGTCTTCCTATTTGGAAAAACAACCAAAAAAAAATAGCCAAAAAACCCAACACAAAAGCAGACAAATAAAAAACCTCACTTTGATAATTAAGCTTTGTTTCAGTGCTGATCTTAGGCTATTTTCCATGCAAACTTTTTTTTTTCTGTAGATACACAATCCTCATAAAAATAGTCCCATACCCCACAAAATAAATTTGAGCATTTCTGTGATTCTACTGTCACAAGGAAAATTTACAGGGTGAAATAAATTGTGGTTACAAAGCCTGTTTGTCTGCGTCTACACTGTGCAGATGGCAGAGCTCCCAATTTCAAGCTGAGGTGAGGACTTGGCTGTCACTGTTTCTCCCCACCTTCAAAACCTTGTTTTAGTAGAAAGCAAGCCTGAAGTGAACCCATGCTGTCCATGCTACACCAAATGCCTACTCTGTATATATATATAATTGTATTATACTAATGCTAAACTAAGCAAGAGATCTCAGTCTCTGCATGTGTGCATAGCTGTGTACACACATACACCCCCCAATGCCTCACAAACACCACCCTCCCCATGTTTGAATTATCATAAATACAAGGACAGTGACCATCTCTGGCTTTTACGTGGTGTCCCCTCCTTTCTTTTCTGTAACACCATTTTGCACAGCACCACACAAAATTCAGAATTATTATACTCCTTATTTTGGGAAATGAGGCTGCAGAAATGTGAAAGGTCTCACATGCAATCTGTGGAAGAGTTCACAGACAAACAAATGTCCTGGATCTGAAAATAAAGCTCAGCTGAAAGACATGCCTTTTCTCCCCAGCTAAATGGCTTGTTTGGAGGTGTGGTGCCACTACCATACCTGCTTTGCAGGCACTAATGTCTAGAACTCCACCTAGCGTGCAGTTCTGTGATACGACTTTATCTGTACAGAAACAATAATTGTCTTCAACTTCAATGGGTGCTGCAAATGCTTCACGAGGAACGGTGAAACGATACAGAGGGATTCCCTTCTCTGTCTGCTTGCTATGGAAAACTCCGTAGATTGATCTGAATATAAAAGAGAAACATGTTTCAGTCATTTGAATTAAGAATCTGAATTCATGGCAGTATTGCCTAAGGATCACCCAACTACCTCTTCAAAAAAAGAGGTCTTCCAGGGATCCAGTGCTCAGGATCCCTGTTCAGAGTTCATAGGGGTGTTCCTGTGTCATGGAGAATGTTTCTCTCCCTCACAAAAGCTCAGAGGTGAGCATGACAGTATACAACAAGACAGAATGGGGAAAAAAATGAAAAAAGGAAAAAAATCCCCACCAAACTACTTATAAACAGTATATACAAAACTAACAAATTATTTCAGAGCTCTTTTCCCTACATACAACACTACTATGACATTTTGGAGAGTTTCTAGACTATAGTAAAGATACTCAGCAGTATAACTCAGCTCTGCTATAGGTTTTTTCTGACCTGAGGATACTAATCTAAGTTTCAGGATGCAGAAACATTCTTCCTATGAATTTATTTCATTGCATATGAATCAGAATGCCACTTAAGCTTCTTTTGGCTGATACACTATCTACAGATACAGAGATAGGGTTGTTACGCAGTAAAGTAACCAGGGCAGCAAGACTTTGTACTGCAGCCAAAAAAAAGAAGCATTCTGGGTTTTGCAACATGGACAGAAACCTTTTCCATGACCCTGTTTCAGTACAGCCTTTGGGCAGCTCTTACTGGTTATTAATAGTGAGAATTAAATGGCCAGAGGGATCTCTCAGACCGTGTGCAATCAATCCAAAGACTTCTATCATGTCTCCTCTGCACAGAATTCCCTTTTCAATGACTTGTGAAATGATTTCTGGTTTAGAGATACAATTACTTCACACACACAAGAACTTTAACTTCATGTAAAAACAGTGATCTTTAACAACAAACAGTCTGCAAAGCAAATAGCCACTTTAAATCTAGTTAAAAGGAAGCAGCTGTCTCCAGACAGCAGAATAAATAAAGTGGTTGAGCCTCCCAAAGTAAACACACTGTGATGCACTTTAAATCTTTTAACATTGCTTTCAGTGATCCCACTGGAGAGCTGAGGGACATTGGACAGCCACAGCAGAAGAAGCAGGCTGAAAAGCCATCAGTGTGGGGTGTATTATGTAGGTTTGTTTATCTGTAAATACATAAAAATAAAATATGTAAAAATATCCTGTGAGAAAACAATTTTGAGTATCAAGTGGATGACAGAACATCCTGTTCTGCATAGATGATGATCTGCAAAAATGTTGAATATGGGCCTAGATGGCCCCTGCTGTACCTATTGCCTGCTAAGATCAAACAATCATAAAATCATAGAATGGTTTGGGTCAAAAGGGACCTCCAAAGGACATACAGTCCAAACCATCTTCAGTCAGAAGGGACATTCTCAACTAGAGTAGGTTGCTCAGAACCTTGTTGAGCTTCACCATAAGGGATGGGTCCTCAACTACCTCCCTGGGCAACCTGTTCCAGCAGCCTCATGTTCCTAAAATCCAGTCTAAATCTGCTCTTTAAATTTCAAACCATTTCCCCTCACCCTATCACTACAGGCCTTTGGAAACAATACCTCTGTAGCCTTCTGGTAGGCCCCCTTCAGGTACTGGAAGGCTGCAATTAGGTCTCCCCAAAGCCTTCTCTTCTCCAGTCTAAACAACTCCATCTCCTAAGCAGGGTCCTGATCTTAGAATAGCTCAAGACTTTGAACCTTGTGGCCCTCGATGTCTTTTACAGATCTGTAACAGCTCACAACAGTGTCAGATATTCCTGAATTATACCTGTGTAGCTGGCTGAAATAAAATGCACAATAAATAGCTTCACAAATAAAAGTGATAGAATCAGGTTCTGAATCATGGATACAGCTCATGAATTTATTTGTGTTTAGGTGAAATGTTCATGCTTAACTGCCTAAGTGACCTGAGTCTAAGCAGAGCCAATGCAGATATCCTTTGAAATAAGAGAGCATTTGGGTGGCACATGCAGGTGGCACGTCCACACAGCCTACCTGCAAATATCAGAGGAGAAGAAGCGCAGTACCTGGTTCTTCTTAACGAATGGTGGGAATGATGCCCCGTCTGTGAATTAAAACAAATAAACAAAACAAGAGCTTTGAAAGCAATTCCATTTAGAAGACAAGCTTGAATTTTAGATACATGCTCAGCAGTTACTTTCCTATAAAGTGGTGAAGAAGGTAAACAAAATGAGTCATTTATGAGGAAAATATTTCTGTAAGTTATTGCACAGTGGCAGGCACTGCACAGATAAGACTGAATTGGCTTTGAAAGGAAGCTAAGCTATGGCACCTATTTTTTTCCCCCGGATGTGAAGATATATGAATGACTTCATTAAAAACAAAGGATATGAAAATAAAAGCTGCTTAATACAAACCTGTTGCCACTTCTTCGAGGTTAATGCAGTTTTTTAGGGGTGCTTGGTACACCTGCAGTTATGACACTCAATGCTTACAGGAAACAGAGAATTGATTTCAAAACTGGCTATTTAATACACAGTGCTAAACTTTGTTTCACCAAACATTGCACAAGCAGACCTCTTCTTTGTAAGCTGAGATACCCTCTGTAGCTAATGGAGAGAAGGGAACAATTCTAGGGCAAAATTCATCTCACCCCATGTTAGATGCTCAAAATAGGTCAGAGGAATTGCACTTTGGTGATGTCTTTTTCTCCACTCATTATAAAAAGAACACAGACAGTCAGTTTAGATTCATATTTCTGCATTGCAAGCATCCAGGGTTAAGTAAGAGTACTCTGCCATTTTCCCAAACAAAGTGTTGTAACAAAACTTTAACCAGGACATTTGTTACTTTTTGCCCCAATTTCTGTTTAGTTTCTTAGTCAGCAGCCATAACTAAAGGACTGAAAACATCTGTGATATCTTTGCATCTATTTGGCCGGAGCAAAAAAGCTAAATTATATACTGTCTCTTGCCCACAGCTGACAGAAGAACTCTTACTTAAAGAAGATCCAAGATTATCCTAGACACAATTTCTGAATCCTGGCAGTCTTGGAGAGTTTACAAACATGGACTCAGTTCAAGCCCCATACAAGAATACTGCTTAACATTTTTATCTAGACATTTACTTATAGTATATATGCTGCTCTTTGATGTGACTGCTCACAAGATTAGGAGAATTTCTCACATTTACAAGACTTTTTAAACCTGCTGCTCATCTAAACATGTGGTCTCTCCTCAGCAGCCACACTGCTCTTCTAAACAGTTCAATAACCTTTGCTAACAAGAAAAGCTCCATATATTCACGTACTGAAGCATTTAGTCTAGTTGGCTGAGCATGCTTATTCCATCAGCTGTGGAAGAATCAAAACCAAAACAAAAAGTGAAAAAAAAGAGTTCAGGCCCCATAAGAAAGCAGGAAAGCCCCAGAACCAAAGAAAACATTGCCTCCTATAAAATTAATGACATAGATAAAAAGGAGCTAATCTATCCTCATGCACACACTTTTGGGAAGTCAGATTCCACAGTAACTTGCCATGTGCTCTGGGTTATAAGGAATATGATTTATGACAGGTAAAGCAGCACAGAAAGTTGTAAAAAATGTAAACACAGGTTTATTTTGGCACTGGCTCACTGAAGACCTACAGCTTTTTGCAAAAACCTCCTCTGTGAAACCTGCAGCCTCAGTTCGGATTCAACTATTTTCATATCTGTTCCAAAAGCAGAGTCAAAAAAAGTTTTCTCCAGTTTATTCATCTCAAAGTAAACTGCTTCTCCTCTTCATCCATTTTTATTTTTCAGTGCCCTCCAAATCACCAGTCTGACACTTTCTCCCTTGCCACTTCAAATTTTTTTGCCTGTTTTACTACAAAAATTTTTGTCCATTCTGATTTATTTAACTTTATCTTTCAACAGTGCAAGTGAATGTACATCATTAGAATGTAAAGATAATTCTCCACTGCTGTGGGAAAGAAAAAACTGTTATATTGTACCATCAAAATACTTAAGAGAAACAGAAAGCTGGATTCCTTAATTTTATCTCTTCCACACCTTCTCTAACTGGAGAGAGGGTGTGTACATGTATATATAAAATACAATTATGTATAATCTATATTATAGCAAAATAATACATAATGTTGTTACATAATTAATGTATAGCATATTATAATACAATAATGTACAGTATATATATCATAGCACAGATATGCATGAGGTTCAATAAGGACAAGTACAGGGTCCTGCACCTAGGGAGGAATAACACCAGGCACCAGTACAGACTAGGGGTCATACTGCTGGAAAGCAGCTCTGTGGAGAAAGACCTTGGGGTCCTAGTGAACAGGAAGTTATCCATGGGTCAGCAATGTGCCCTTGTGGCCAAGAGGACCAACACCATTCTGGGATGCATTAAGAAAAGTGTGTCCAGCAGGTCTAGGGAGGTTCTCCTCCCCCTCTACTCTGCACCACTGAGACAACACCTTGAATACTGTGTCCAGTTTTGGGCTCCCCAACTCAAAAGAGATATGGATCTACTGGAGAGAGTCCAACAGAGAGCTATGAGGATGTCTGGGGGACTTGAATATCTCTGCTATGAAGAAAGACTGAGAGACTCGGGGCTGTTGAGTCCTGAGAAAAGAAGGCTGAGAGGTGATCTTATCAATGTCTATAAATATCTGAGGGGTGGGCATCAAGATGAAAGTGCCAGGCTCTTTTTGGTGCTGCCCAGTGATAGGACAAGGAATAAGACTACAAGAGCAGGAGGTTCCACCTCAGCAAAGCAGACACTTCTTTATGGTGAGGGTGACAGAGCACTGGAGCAGGCTGCCCAGAGAGGTTGTGGAGTCTCCTTCTCTGGAGACCTTCATACCCCACCTGGATGCGTTCCTGTGCAGCATGCCCTAGGTGACTCTGCTTTGGCAAGAGGATTGAACTGGGTGACCTCTGGGGGTCCCTTACAACCCCCTAACATTCTGTGGTAATAGTGGTAGTATGTACATGTTCATATTTATGTATACAACTAATATACAGAATATAGAACTGGCAAAGCAAAGGGAATTAAATATTGTCTCTCATTATTCCCAAGCAATATCAAGACATGTCTTGAAGATTTATAAAGCTTTTATAGGCTCACCTGTGCCATTAACCAAATCGCAGTAACCTTCCCAGTATGAAAGATTCCTTTAAGATAAAAAAAGAGTCATGCTGCATGTAGTACGTTACACCATGTAATTAATCTCATTACCTGTATTGATAAACATAACTACTCCAGTATAAGCCTGATCCATTAGCAAGTCAGAGGATAGGGGTGCTCATTCATTTACTCAGATAAACTTTATGATTCATTAGAATAGTATATAAGGGATCTGGCTACGTAAACATACAAAACTATTTGCAACAAAGAATCAATAATGATCTTAAATCCCAGCTCCTAATAGAATTATTAATAGCTGAGAGAGGCGGTTTTGCTAAGCCCAGGGCTTGATCCAGCTTCCTTTGAATTGTTGAAGTTTTTCCATTTATCCATAGCTCTTAGAGAATCAAGCCTTAAAAGGCATGCCTTGAAAATACGTGCAGCTTTTAACTGTACAACGTTATGATACCTTTTGTTTTTATAGCTTTCAATTATTGCTGTTTTTGTAATATCTTCTGTCCCAGTATAGACTCTGTAAAGTCCATCAGATGTCCCATTATACTGTAACAGACAAAGAAAAAGGAATAACAGTTAGAGGTATTCGTCCAGACTGTAGCATTGTCAGATTTATCTTCCTCACAGTAGCTGATGGAACCTTTATTCACAGAAGGCTTGGCTGTGCCTCCCCATTGTTTTCACTTACCGGGTAGAAGACTCCTAGAACTGGATCCACAGGGAAGGGGATTTTGTTTAAGAAAGGATCTTTGTATCCCCACAGTAGCTCTTTCACTGTTCTGTTCTGCAGCATTGATGACTTAGAAGATTTAATCCAAGTGTTCAATAGTAACTGTATAAAAGTGTTTGTATACAAGGATGGTGCAGCCTACAACAGTAATAAAATTAGTGTTTAGCATAAAATTGAATGACTGTAGGAAATCTCTGGCAGAGCAGGCTGACAGAGTTGTAGCTTAATGTAACTTAAGTTTCTACTTTAACACTCCTCAACAACAACAACAAAATACTGGGAATAATTTACACAAATGCAAACAATTTGTTATTACTGTTTACATGACTTCATTAGATTGCCCCTGATCACAGAACAGTTGAGAGTCAAGAGCCAGTTGCCCAGGAGCATGGCCAGATGGCTTTTGAATATCTCCAAGCAATAACCTCAGATCCCTTTCTGTAGAACATGGGTTGTACCACTTCTGGCTTTCTACCTCTTTTCTGTCATCTGCATATTCTTCAGACTCACTGGCACTATATGTAAATAAAAATGTACACATCTTGTTACTTCTTGGCTTAGATAAATGGTTTAGATTTGCTGTTACACTAGCTGCAATACAACTATCCCCTGCATAAAACTGACCAAGTCTTCAGTCTGCATTATTTATTTACTTAGTAAGAGTACATATTTGCAACAAGCACATCCCTTCCAAACAGATTTAATTCTATATAATGGACAATCTTTCCTAATTCAATAAATGACAATGCTGGGTTACCAGCATTAATTGTAATAAATGTTCCTAGGGGCATAAATACTAAGTCAAGTCCCTAGAGGCAATGAATAGCTTATGGAAAGCAAACAGAAATGATCTATGTTGGCCTGTTTGGTGAAGCAAACAGTAAGAAAATTTGTGTAAAACCCAAATGATTCTCTTAAAGCAACTGCTCAGCCAAGGTCTGTTAAGGGGCTATCTCTTTCTGCTTAGTGACATGAGGATAGCAATGAAAGAATCTTGTTTGTTTTCATTTCTTCTCCCTCAAACCTCTCAACTTTTGTCTGAACTTGAATGCAGATAGCTGATGTCTGAACTTCATTGCATATGTCTGAACCTGAAAGCATAGATATGAAAAGATGATGAGATAGTGGAGACATGGGCTGAGTTCTCTCAGGTTTAGGCAGGTGTGAAAAAACATCTCTCTGAATTCCCTTGTGAGTATTTTGATATAAAAAGTGAGCTCTGACTGATTGAAGTCACTGCTGTCAACCAAGGTAGTTAAAGTCTCTCTGGGAATTTAGGCTTAAATCAATTTGCTTCTGAGCAGCAAAATGGAACTTGGACCCTTTGCTCCCATCTCCTCTGACATTGCTGCTCTCAGACATGAGCCTATGCTTAGACCCATAAGGAACTATATGATCCAAAGCATAGGAACTGAGCAGTGTTAATACTGTGACATGAAGGACTTTGAGTGTAGGAAACAAGAACAGCTTTCCGAAAGAGAGATGTTGGCCTAAGCCAGAAAACAGGCAGAATATATCTGGTCTGAACAAGATCATTTGCCTTTATTTATTAGGCTTTATATCCTCAGAGAAAAGAGAGTTCAAGAGGACCTCATCACAACATTCCAGTACTTAAAGGGTGGCTACAAGCCCGAGTGAGGCTCTCTCCTCACAGGAAACAACATGGAGAAGACAAGGGATGATGGCTATATATAGTACCAGGAAAGGTTTCACGTTGACAGAAGAAAGACATTTTTTATGTTGAGAACAGTCAATCATTGAAATGTCCCAGAGTCCACACCACTGAAGGTTTTAAAAGTACTATCAGACAGGTTTCTATAAAATCTTGTAGAGGCTCCTTTACTCAGAAAAGATTCAATCAGACGATCTTTTGAGGTCCCTTCCAACATGAACCATTCTATGAACATTCTATGACTGATTTTGTAATTCTATAGTACATTGACACTAATCATTTCTTACAGTGGTCCTGAGCACTCATATGTAGACACCACAGAGTGAGTACAAGACAATCAGAGATTAATATAAATACCATACATTTCCATTGTAAATATATAGTCTAACCACACATCAAACCTACTTAATACATTTTGGACATTTTTTCATATTAATAAAAAGTTATTCATATTTTTATTAATATTTGCATGTACCATATCTTCGTTAATTATTCAGTACATTCCTTCACACAAGGGTAAACATTCTTAGCCTCTGACAGCACAAAACCACCTGGATTTAGCACTAAAACTGGACTTTTACGCTATACCACAACACGTCTGTGGGGTTACTTGTGGTTTTCTGTAAAGCTTGGAGGATGACATTGCAGAGGTGCTAAGGGGCACCATGGTGAGCAAGCAGCTGGGGCAGCAAGGCCATGTGTACACTGAGCATGGGATTTAATACAGAATATACATAGAATAAACCAGGTTGGAAGAGACCTTCAAGATCATCGCGTCCAACCCATCAACCAATCCAACACCGCCCAAACAACCCACGGCACCAAGCACCCCATCAAGTCTCCTCCTGAAAACCTCCAGTGATGGTGACTCCACCACCTCCCCAGGCAGCCCATTCCAATGGGCAATCACTCTTTCTGTATAGAACTTTTTCCTAACATCTAGCCTGAACCTCCCCTGGTGCAGCCTGAGACTGTGTCCTCTTGTCCTGGTAGCCTCCTCTGCAAGGCAGGGCTGAGGAAATTGTGGAAAGAGTGTATTAAATCCATCTTTCACTGTTCATGCTGTACCTCATGCATAAAGGGAATCCACTCACAAACTGTTCATTCATTCCCACACTAAAATTGAATAGGTGGATGCTTTTTGATATATCCCATCCAAAGTATCACAGTATCACAGTAACTAAGGTTGGAAGAGACCCCAAGGATCATCAAGTCCAACCTGTTCCAACAGACCTCACAACTAGACCATGGCACCAAGTGCCACGTCCAATCTCCCCTTGAACACCTGCAAGGGACGGCGACTCCACCACCTCCCTGGGCAGCCCATTCCAATGACGAATGACTCGCTCAGTGAAGAACGTGATGACTTTGCTTCCATTGACAATTTTCATTACCCTTGGAATATAAGGAAACCTTAAAATATGTGCAATATGTCCTCAGAATTTTTTTTCTTATTCATTTTAGAAACAGTAATACAGCTATCCTCAGTGTAGCTGACACTCATGTCATCTAAGTTCACAGAGAGGAAACCTATCCTGTGAAGGTTTCAGTAGTACTAATGGTAACTCCTCTATTTCCTCTAGGTTTTATTTCTTTACTTACAACAACAGCAAGGTTGAGGCATGTGAAGGTGTCATTCTCTGTCCCAACAGACATGTCTGGTTCAAAACGAGCAGCGTTAGGCAGCATGTAGGATATTGTGCCATCAGGGTTTTCTGTGATATTTTCTTTGGGTAAATATCGCACCCTTCAAATACAAAATAAAAACACAGAATAACTTTGACATTTGGTTTTCAAGACAACATATCATGCCTGACTGAACTGTTTAAGAAAAGTTGATTAATATTTTCATAGAATGGCTTAGGTTGGAAGGAACCACAGACATCACCTACTCCAACCTCCCCACCATGGGCAGGGACAACTTTTAGACTCAGCTGCTTAAGGCCTCATCACCTGGCCTTGAATGCCCCGAGGGAGGAGGCATCCACAACCTCACCAGGCAACCTATTCTAGAGCCTCACCACCCTCATACTGAAGAATTTCTTCCTAAGAGCTAGTCTAAACCTCAGCTTCAAAACATTCTCCCTTGTCCTACTGCCAGACACCCTTATGAAAAGTCCCTCTGTAGCCTTCCTATAGGATCCCTTCAGGTATTGTAAGACAGCTCTAAGATCCCCTCAGAGTCTTCTCTAGGATGAGCAACCCCAGCTCCCTCATACTATCCTCATAGCAGAGGTGCTCCAGACCGTGAATCGTCTTTGTGGCCCTGGCTCCAGCAGCTCTGTGTCCTTCTTATGATGGGGACACCAGAATTGGAATGCTGAACATTTTATAACCACTGAGAGGATTCTGAATTTTCATGTGAATATAATACAATTTTTTGTAGAAGATTTTTCTTTTGAAAATATTTCCTTAGTTGATTATGGTGGTTTTTTTTCTTGATACTAATATGAAAAAGAAGAATTCTTTTATATTTTTATTCCAGTAATGGAACTTGTATCTTTTTATATTTTATTTTAATTATATTTTGTCACTTTTTGTCCCCCTAAACTTTCTCACGATTGAATGTAATTAGAAGGAGATGAATTGGAGTGGTTAATAAATACTTCTACATTTTGATTTGAGAGGCCTGTGATACAACAAAATGAATTACAGGTTAAATCCATAATAGGTGTCACTTTGATAACACTTTGTACACCTGTGGAGATTTACAAGCAGTCTTTCAGCTCCACTGAGATCCTCACAAGCCTCCCATGAATGCCTTACCAGCAGATCACTAAGGCACAATCTGTGAGCTGCTGCACTCTGGCTTCAGCTCAACTCTTCAAATCCCCATCCTCTTGCTGACCTCTCTGCTGAGGAACCATTCAACAGACAGCATATTCCTGTGACTTCCAAGTACTTCTCAAGTACCCTACAAACCAAGAGTTCTATATTTCTATGAGAAATATGTCCTATGTCAACATCACATTTAAAATTGCACAAATCACTAGAAGCTTCCCTGAATGGGAATGGACTGCTGCACCTGTGCTCTAACTGGTCTACTCAGAAAAAAAGGCAGCTTTTCAAACAAAAAATGAAAAAGGAAATTCGAAGGAAAAAAAAATTATAAAGGAAAAACTATAGATTAAAAAGAAGCCATAAAAGAACCAAACAACCCCAAACATATTATTAAAACAAATATGAGTCATACATGGATTATAAAATCTTGGGTTTAGGGCATCTGGCATATTTTCTTCTATGTAAAAGGCTGGCAGAAACTGAACAGCAAAAAACGCAACCATGCCTCTGTGTCAACTTGTGGCAAACACAGCTACTAAGCAATCATTTTTTCACAAGAGCAAACATCTTCATGCCACATTCCCTATATCTAGAGCTGTTTTTCCAACATGAGACTCAACACAAAAAGTCTTTGTGATTACTGTGTGTAGCTGCAATTTAGGCTTCTTTTTTCTTTCTTTTTTGGTCAATTCTGACTAAAATATAAAACTGGAATTTCAAAACTAGATTTTAACTCAGCAGAACCTTCTCTGACTTAAACAAAACTTCTGATTTGAAACATCACAGATTCAGGGGGCTTTGCTTACCTGTATGTGTAAGGTCCTCTTTGTTCAAGCTTTGGACGTGCTCCTCTCTCTAATACCTCTGAAGGATTTTGCACATCGAAAATCCAAAACTGTCTGTAAACCGAACTTCCTGGCACAACCCAATTTTCATAAGCAGTGGTACCGTTCACAATGACAGCTTGCTAAAAGGACAAAAAACAAAGCTCAAATTAACCACACAAAAAAATTAGTAACAAGCTGCATTGACGTTCCAGGTGATTGTAGGAGATTCCTAAAAACCAAACAAACAAAACCACAACAACCAAAGGCAATCTTATCATCAATATGAGGCATGCAGCAGGCAATTTTGGTCAGCATTTGAAAGCAGTCTGACATGCCTGAACTCAAGAGTGCTAAAATAAGGGCCCACAAAGCTGAAATGATTGTCACTATAGCCAATAACAAAATTTTGCTACTGTTGCAGTCAGTTACAAAATATTTGTGAAATCCACTGATGAATTGTACAAAGAAAATCTTTGAAAGACTAAATGACACCAAGCAGTTTTTAAAATTGCTAAGCTACTTTTCATACATTTGAAAGGGAAGGAGAGAAGGGTTAAATGTGAGCATTACTCAGGTAATAAGTAATTTTGCAACCAGAGAAAGCAAACTGAGTTCCTGAAGGGCTGGGTGTTTTTGCCTGACTTTGATATAAGGACAAGAAGGACACTGAGGGGCTGGAGCGTGTCCAGAGAAGGGCAGTGAGGCTGGTGAAGAGCTTGGAGCACATGGCTATGAGGAGTGGCCGAGGGAGCTGTGGTTGTTCAGTCTGGAGAAGAGGAAGCTGAGGGGAGACCTCATTGCTCTTTACAACTACCCGAAAGGGGGTTGGAGCAAGGAGAGGGCCAGCCTCGGAAATATTTCTTCACAGAGAGGGTTCTCAAACACTGGAATGGTCTGCCCAGGGCAGTGGCGGAGTCACTGCCCCTGGAGCTGTTTAAGTAGCATGTGGACCTGGCACTTAGGGACGTGGTTTAGGATTGACCCTAAAGTGGATCCAAGGTTGGACTCGATGATCTTTGAGGTCTCTTCCAACTGGATGTTTTCTGTGATTCTGTGAAGACAGGACCACAGGAATCACACTAGAACAGCCAACAGCTTTATGTCTGAGGTACTCAGCTACAGCACAGTAAATGTGAATTCAGTCCTTGAGACTGTATACTGAGGAGAGTTTGACAGCATGTTTCCTGTATTGTCAAGGAAATGTCTGATTTACCTCGTCTACATCAGACCTCTTTCTATGTATTTTCCCATACCCCTGGGATAATGTAGTTTTTCCTCTTGGTGGTAAAAATTTGGAGAAGTTTTCCCACAGGATGAAAAATCTAGCCAGTTTGACTGCAACACGTACATTTTTTTTCAGAGTTGTGAGATATTCATTAGTTTATCTGCACAGCTCATAGAGGCCCCTCAGGAACTGAAAGGCCGGAATCCCTCCAGATAGCAAGAAAAGACATTTTAAATTACAAATTGCTAGATTTTCTTTCTAGCTTCAGTTTCCACCTCTGGAGTTTGCTTAGCAAATAACACAAAATCAAAATGAAACAAAAGAAAAAAATCCCCATCCCTATCAAGCAAGAAAATAACCCCACAAAAAGACCCCAAAGCAAACAAACAAAACAAACAACAATGAAACCAAATAAACACACACCAAAACCCACAAACCATCAAAAAAAACCCCCACCAAACCCATGCCTTGAAGAACTCATAAACCAGTCAGGGCTTTGTCTGTGGAAAGCCTCTTTGTATGGTAGAATTCCACATGCCTTGCTGGAGGTGTAAAGCATAGGGTTTGCTGCTATAATTCATGTGTATTTGTGTGAGAGCAGGAAATGCTGCAGCAAATGTGTTATCAGCGCGAGGTCTTTCACTCAGATTCGACAGATAAAATTATCTTCACCTTAGTTCTGCTAACCACAAGAAACCAAAGACACTATCACAGCTGTGGTACAGCATGGACAGACCCCATCTTCATCATGAAGAGAGAAAAGCTTACATGGATTGGAAATCACCTTTTCAGTTTCCACAGAGAATTGCTCAAAGAATCTGAGACTAGCAGGCTGATAGAAAGGTGCAACTCTGCTCAGCCAGTCTGTGATCTGTACGCTGAGTCCTGCAACAGGGACAGGTGCCAACATTCAACCTTCTGTTTCTGTGTAGCTGGGCTAGGGAAGTAGTTAAGGATTCCTGATGGCTTTATGGTCAAGAGGACAAACTAAGCTCTCACAACAGAATACAGATACAGAGATGAACAGAGAAGTTTCAACTTTGTGAGAAAAAAACTTTGAACTAGTGTTAGTTACTTCTTAAAAGAAGTTTTCCCCTCCATCCATCCCTCCATCCCCTTATCACCCTTCGCTAGGGATTAAACCAGCACAGAATAATATGCTCACTCCCCCTGCTCCTGAAGTTTGCTCAGAGTACCTGAGCTATAGGATATATCTCCAGGATGGGAGGAGAGATGGAAATAGTCCTCAACCTGCCTCCAGTTTTAGCTACTTTGGACACTGAAAATTATTTTCTGCAATGATCATATATTAGGACTTTGTGTTCACTTGGAAGAATATAAGGAACATGCTTCCTCACGGCTTTCTCCATGTAAAGGATTTTATTTTTACCATAGGATGGATATTTGCTGTAATCCTCTCATTTTGCAGGGAAAGCTGAGGGTCCAGGACTTTATACCAGCTTTTTAGTACAGCGAGGCCACCTTCCCACAGAAATTGAGACTGTAGGCTGTGACAAGCCTTTTAATGTGCTTTCTTTACTGGTCCTTATTGTACTCTACCATACCAGGTACTTTCTTAACAATCTAGAACAAATTTGCTGTCCACCTGAAGAGGTGGCATGGCTCTGCTATATTTTTCATGCAAGAATAACTACTATGTCCATATCACAGTAAATGTCAACAGAGAAAAAATACTTTGGGCCTTGTATGAAGGTGTCCCTGGGACTACTCTGTGGATTTGCAGCCTACCATTTACTCCATGCTAATGTCACCGTGAACACTCTTGGCTTCAAGGGGACAGCTGATCCAGCATGACAATGCTGCATCCAGATGGTCAAGCTGGCTCCTGCAGCTCCTGGTACCTGAGCCACATGTCTCTCCTTTCCTTTCTGCCAGCTCTCATTCTTCAGGCAGAGGTTTCTTCCTGCCAGAGTGGAGGAGGATGGGTTGTTTTTTTTATAGCTGGGTTACCTTTTTACCAGTGAGCTACTTGGCTCAGCAGTGTGGGCAGGGGGAAGGATCAGATGACAACAAGAGTTAAAACAAGGGAAGCAGCAGGACAAAGGAGGGAGGGGGAGGAAGGGACCAAAACCATTATTTTTGGTGGCATTCAGCCATTATTGTTAATAACATTTCTCCCATAAAGGAGGTGTGTATAATTCTCTGTCACATGCTTCAAGAGTGCAAATGGCAGCTTAACGTGGAGGAAAATCTAAAGCTCTGTCTTTATTCATGCCTTCAATTAATAAAACTCATATCCTCACACCAGCAAATCCTTGGATTTTCACTGTCTGATCACTGGTGAGGCCAGCCCTAAATATTGCACCTCTCAATGACTGGTCACTTGTATATTCCCCTAGCAACAAAGCCCAAAATCTGTGAAATTATGAAAGATAGTGTAATTTGGGAAACTACTAATGTGAAAGACTCAAGCAATAGTTAACTGTTAGCAAAAGTAGCTTTACAATATGCAATTGCTACACATCTGATTTCATGTCATGACCTAACTCTGCCAGACTGAGTGAAATCAACGGGAACTTTAATCACTTTTGTTTCTGACACAGTTTTTGTCCTGCTTGTGGTGGCTCAAGTGGCAATACATGAATTCAAGAAATGTTGAGCTGTCAGCAAGAGGAGCTTGCTGTGTTTTGTTGCTTTAAGCTAAATTCAACCATGACAAAGAAACAAAATGTATGACAAAGTTGCTGTCTTAAAGAAAAAAAAAAAAAAAAGGGGGGGGATCTGTCCAGATGGACAAAAGATGCCATTTGCTGGGAAGTGAGAGATGCCAGGAATACTTCTGGCTGCAACAAACTGCTACTAGCTTCTGTGTTTGGCTGCATATGTAAACTGAAGGAAACAAACAATATTTTTCTATAAAACTAAGTTAAGCTCTGGAAAACAAATAATCTTCCTCCACTTTGCTGCTGAAAGCACAAACAGCCATTTATTACCTTTTAAGTGACAATTACTAGCTTATTATTAACCTTTCTAGTCAGCCTTTCTTGGATCAAAATTTTTAGTCATTTTTCAGTCCTTGATCACAAAAAATATGGAACCCAATCAAGTTTCTAATTGATAATGACAGAATATATGCGATTAAATCATTTATGTTCTGCTGAGATCCAGCAATTGCTTTAGCTTCATTAATTTAGACAAAGTAGCATATGAATGCTACAAACATAATTTTAAATTAGAAGTGTTTCTTTTGCCTCCAGTAGCTGTGGAAGTATAATCTGGCCAAACATATACAACAGATATGTAGAGAGGCAGGTGGTTAAACATAATAATACCTAAAATTGATAGCTTTATTTCTAAAAATACCAGAAACTAACCCCAAGGGCTCTACAGAAAGATTGTGGCACTGAATTATTGTGGCAAATCATGCATCATTCTGTGTTATCAATTCCCCACTAATTCAATAGGTTAAGTAACATATATGTGGCTTCTGATAACTTCCTGAGGGCACATAGCCAGGTATAAGGCAAAAACTCTTACAAGAACTAGTGATAAAGAATTTTCTGGCAAATAAATCAGATATCTATGAGGTAGAATGGTTGGACCTAGGTGGAAAAAGAAGAGATGAGCATTTTATCATATTGGAATTTTGCTTCATTATTGTTTTAAGGGAAGGAAAGGTAAGAAGTAGTAGTTAAATCATGTCAAAATATGATCTTCCAACAATATCAGATGCCAGCTTTCTGATTTGCTTTGAATTCTCCTGGCCTTTTGATTCTAGACACAATAATATTTAATAATAACTATGTAACTGAAATACATGGAGTCATAGAATCAGAGAATTATAGAATAGCTTGGGTTGGAAGGGACCTCCAAAGGTCATCTAGTTAGTTAAAAAAGCTACATATTTATGGCCCAAACCAAAAGACTGTTTTTGTAAAGAACTCCAAAACTTTCATATTTCACTCCTGATTTATAAAGGACAGTTTTCTAACCTCCTAAGACCTTAATGGAAATGCATCTCTCCCTAGATAGATTCAGTGTATGAGGAAACTAGGAATTTTGCCCTTTCATGTTCAAATCAAAGTCACCTTTTAAGGGGTATGTCCCCTCCCCCTGAACAGTATCCGAACTGAAATAGCTTAGTACTAATCTCATTCAGTGGATCCCTGATAAGATGCTGCTGGTGGTGTCATTCTGAGTCAGCTCATTAAGGGAAGCCCTCTGCTATGAGGAAAGGCTGAGGGAGCTGGGATTGTTCAGCCCAGAGAAAAGAAGACCCTCTATACCTTAGAGCTGCTTTCCAATACCTGAAGGGATCCTACAGGAAGGCTGAAGAGATACCTTCATAAGGGACAAGGGGTTTGAAGCTGAGGGAGAGCAGATTTAGACTGGATCTTTGGAAGAAGTTCTTCAGTATGAGGGTGGTGAGACTCTGGAATAGGCTGCCCAGGGAGGTTGTGGATGTCTCCTCCCTGAGGGTGTTCAAGGCCAGGTTGGACGAGGGCTTGAGTCAGCTGAGTCTAGTTGAGAGGCATCCCTGTCCATAGCAGGGGGACTGGAGTAGATGATCTCTAAGGTCCCCGTCAGCCTGAGCTATTCTAGGATTCTATGATTTAAAATGCCTCTAAGAAAACTTCAGAAAACATATGTAATGTTGAAATTTTTGAAACCCACTGGAGACAGGTTATCTCATAAAGATCTCGCACACAAGTAGAGCAGTCTGGGATGAGAGAAGATGGCAATGTGTTTTGTGTTGAAACAAAGTATGAAGTATGTCAATAAACTGGAAGCCATGAAGAGGTAACATCTTGGCATTGCATAGTCAATGGACTTTGGGCTGTGGACCCATGGACTGTTCATTCGTGAAGAACAGCTCCTTCCTGCTAGGAGATAACAGAATACCTGTCAGGGCATCTGAGATAGACACTGTCTATGTGCACTTTCTTTTTGCTGCAACAACAGAATGCCTTCCAGCAAGATATGTGCTGCAGTGTTTACTCAGGTTAATCCCTCAATAACTGCAATAAAAGATAAATGAGGCTGGTATGGTTTGGTAGACTGCAAAGATGTGTGCTTAAGGGAGAATCATGCTCAGGTGTTCTCTGCTACTGATTGTACCGATTTTTGAAACTAAAGTTGTCCATATTTATTGGGATGTGCTAAGAAGCTCAACAGGACCTGCTTGAGAGTAACTTGATAATAATGTTACCAAGATTTAGTCAAATCACAAGTGAATTTATGATGATTTCTCTTGTTATAGTATGAACTCTCCTAGAACATTAGAAAAAAATTCTATTTTGGAAGAAAAAACCACATTTGTATCTCTAATCCAGCAATAACATTTTACAGCAAAATTCATTTCCCCTAGAAACATAAAATTGGTCTTACTGTGCTGCTGTCAATTTGTTCAAAGAACTTGGATTTACTCTGAGATAGGATAGGCAGAAAAACAATCAGCTGTCTTTTTTGAGCTTTGGATGGATAGAATTTCAGACATGATTTTGCTTTTGAAATTATTTTTCCCTTTTATTAAAAATATATAATTTTGACATTTGTTTTCACCCAGTGGATCAGAATCCAAGTTCAAACTTTGCCTGATATGACTTCCAATGGAAATAGAAATGCTTACAGGCCATATCTGAGGGAACATCTTGCTCAATAGGTTTCCTCCTGTACTAGAGGAGAAATTGCAAATAAAACTTCATTGGAGTGGATCTGTTTCTATGAAATACTTTCTTAAAGAAATGACATTTTCAAAAGTGAAAGATTTTGGGGTGTGGGGGGGGAATGTATTTTCAGTATGCTCTGCTCAGCAGTCCTGATTCCTCTGCAGTCAGCTATACATTTATTTTAAATACAGCTGCAGTTAATAACTTTTTTTTTTTCCTTAGCCCTTTCATTAACACAGGTAAATCAGAATTAGTTAGATTTAAGTCCTTCTTGAGTGTCTGCTGAACTGATGACACATTTCAGCTATTGCATCTTGGTGTACCTTTTCTGAGAAGGAATTGACTTCGATCTTCATGGTCTCACTAAATAGTCAGTATGATAAATAGGAACAAAATAATCATAACATGACTTGTGCTTAGGAGAAAATGAAAAGTATCCTCTTACTTGGACAAACACAGACTATACAAATTTAGTCTTTCATGTTTTGTTTGAATACTGGTGTGAACTTTCCTTTTTATACACGTTAGAAAAGCTACCTCAAAATAGGTACCAAAGTAAAACAAGATCACAAAGCAGAAAATTATAAAGAGGTTGAATATTACTCAGTCTACTACTTTACCACTAAGAACTACTCATGCAATTATGATTTCATATGTAGATATTTGCAAATCATGCTGTATAACTGGTTCATTATTATAAGTTAACATACCATTGCTAATATATGTAATTTGCTTTGAAAAAATACTTCAAGGTGACAACACTCTGGATTAACTCCAGTTAAATATTTAATACAAGGACATACAGGGTTTTAAATCATTGTGCTTTCTAACAAACCTACTATTTTTTCAGTATGTGAATCAATTAAAATTATTTGCCAATATAGAGTATTACTCTCTTTTAAAATGTTTCAAGGTGGGTGAGACATTATCTAGGGATAATTACCTTTTTCTTCTCAATAAAATTTGAAAATCTCTTGAAAAAATACAATGCAAAATAGCTGACCAAATTTAAATATTGTGTGGAAGCCAATTTTGTTTGGTTACAAGTGATGTTAGGCAAAACCTCCATGAACAGTTGAACAATTCCTAACATTTCATATATCCACCTCCACAAATGACTTCTGTAGCAATCTTCAGTGCTACAGTACACCATTAGTACAACTAACCATCAGCCAAAGACCTTAAGGTTTCTAGATTTTTAACTGCAGAGTCAACCTGCAGGCTGCAGTGACCCCAGGTAGGATCCATGTCTCCATGGTGGACACTCCGGAGCTTCCACAGTCTTTCACTCTAGTTTATTCCATGATTTAGACTCTCACCTCTACATCCATTTCACCAAAGAGCTAAAAATTTAATTTTTCATTTTTCTTTAAATAAAAACCCTAGACTTTAAGGAAATAAGCTATCATTTAAAAAACAAAACAACCCCCCACACACACTCAAACCTAAACAAAAACTAATAAAAACACAACCACCACCACCATCAAAAACTGACAAAAACCAAACCAAACCAAATTAAAGAAAGAGGGGGGGGGAAACTGTTCAGGTCTATTATTTTGCACATTCCTTGAGTCAAGGAGATGTATATGATCAGGTCCTGTAGTCTTGTGGAACACACTGACTCAGATCATATAGCAACAAAATGTGAGCTGAATGCATGCAAGTGTAGAATTAGCACAAACTCCTGCATTAGATGTTTGTTTATACAATTTAAATGCATGGAGTGACTAGCAAAAAAAGAAAAAAAGTCCAGGAAGATAACTATGTGGATCATAATGGGGGAAAAAAAATAAAGAAATGAGAAATAGTCGTAAATAAAATAATAAGGAAAAATATTTGCTTCTAAAGTACATTAATGACAACACCTTGAAAACAATATTTTGGTTTTTCATGTGACGAATGAGACTAAGCAAGTAAACACAGCAATATAATTAATATATTAAATAAGTATTTCTTCAGCATCTATTGCCCAAAAAGTTTGGATTGCATATTAAAAAATGAAAAGAAAAGGAAAAAAAAAAAAAGTAGAAACAGAACACAAGACTTGGAAATAATGATTAGTCAGTAACCAAAAACAACACAGGCTGTGGGAAAGTAAAAAGAATTTAAAATTACCTTTTTTATAGCTTTGCCTATAATGTGGTCTCCAACTGGTATCAGAACTCCTCCAAAGATAGCCAGCACAGCACCGATGATGGCCCCACTGAGGAGCCCACAGTTTCTGTTACAAGCCATTCCTCTCCTTTGTCAGGGAGTAGGCAGAGAATGTAAAAGTATCCCTACTGGAAGTCTTGATAGGTTCCTCTCACTTCTTGGTCCCAACAGACTAACTTATCTTCCTGAGAGAAGCTGCTAATATAAAGAGAGAGTGAACAAAAATCACATCCCAAAGTACAAAGTACATTAGGTGAAACAGGTAGGAAGAGAGCAAGTCAAAACCAGTGCCAAAAATGGGAAGCTAGTTACATAACATTATCAATATTCCAATTCTTTAAAAGAGACTGATAAGTTCTTTCATTATTTGTTTGTGGTTTGGGTTTGTAGCGGGGGGAGGGAGGAGGGCAAGGGAGGGGGTTGGCTCTGTTACATTGGGACAAATTGACATAATCATTATTCAGCTGAGACTTTGCCTAAGCAAAATACTCTCTCTAAAATTTCTCTGTGTCAAAGGACAAGTCTATAGACTCTGCTTTTGCCACAGCCTGCAATGCCTATGGCTCCCACTTCAGGAAAACTTGGAGTTTACACCACTGGTGTGATCTAACCAGGCTGTTTCTGCAGTATGCCAGTAAGGAAGTCCTCAAGGTCCATCAGCACCTTGGCAGGAATGGAGCCTCTATTGCAAGGCATCTACAAGAAGATTGTTTTTCCAGATCTCTGTCAGTCCACAGTTTATTATTGATGTGATAAAATTTTGTTTCAGAACTTGATGAAAAAAGGCATGACTGGATTTTCATTTTAGAGCTGCATCCTTACCATCACCTAGTTTCATCAGTCTCAATTGTCTCACAGAAAGGCAGACTTCCCAAAGTGAGTCTAGATTTTGATCTTTGAAAGATGTAACACCTTATTTTTCAAGACCATTCAGACATAGAAAAAGCAAAACATGTCTCCAATTACTCATTGGGAAATAACAGTTGCTGGTAACAAATGCTAATGTATCTTAAGATCTCGTGTTGTAAAGAAAATCAGAATGATACCAGTGTTAAGAGATACCATAAAATAAAAGCTCCCAGTGTTATTTTTCCTATTTCCTGTTTATGACTAACTGAGACCAAAGCCTGCATTATTTGCAATTTATTCTTGCTCAGGAGTTAATCACATCTACAGAATGTGCAAGTTTGATATTTTCTTTAGACCTCAAACTAACAAAAAATCTGCTGATTTCTATTATTGCCTGTAGACTTCTTATTCTTACCAATTCCTGTTTGTAAACATTTTGTAATCATCACTAGATCAATTTTAAAGCACTTATTAGCTGCAGAGTTAATTACACATTCAGGGCCAAACACAGCAAAGGAAAACAAACATGGAGCAGAAGAGCAACTCAACCTGAATTCCCAGTTTGTTCATGAGGATTAAAAGGCTAGGAAGTCTTCATGGGTTACTAAATAGCAAAACAAGTCTAGGAAAGCACATGTTTATTTTAAAAAAGGACTCCTACAGAACACACTGACATATAAGGTACCATGGTCAGCAGGCTAAAGATGTGCCCTCCCTGGCCCTACCTCTCTGTATCTGAGCCCAGATTGCTCCTTTTATCTGTATTGGAAACCTACCTTTTGCCTGGTTTTGAACTAGCAACACTTTGTGGCTCCCTTGCCGTAAATTATTTCTGTACATTTGAGCATGTTTGGTATTTTAGTCATTTCCCCTTGGACATTTGCAAGCAGAATGACCAAAAGACTATCTGTAACTCAGAAAAATAGCTTTCCTATAACAGTCAGCCAGTCCATCCACCTGTCACCAAGTCATTCCTTGTGATGCCCACATCAAAACTTTACCCTTTGATATTTACCTGTACATACAAAGAACCAAGAAATAAATTAGATTTGGCTAAACCAGAAACTTGGAACGTTCTCTTTACAGCTGCTAACCTGGATTTTCTGTTGCAGGAAGCACATTGAACTTGAACCACAAGTTTCCTTAGTTGCTTTCCTCTTTATCAGCTCTGTTGCTTTGTGCCTTTCACAGAACAGCAACAGAAATTCATCGAGGGAGTAACATTACCAAAAAAGCCAACATTTCCCCAAACTTTTAATGCAACTTGTTGCACTATTCACAAAGATAACTGCAAGATGACTTGACTGGATTATAAAAACCACCAAGTTATTAAAGGCTCTCTGATATAGTGTATAGATGCATAATGTGGCTAATGGCAAAATTCAAAGTAAACTCAAGTTAAAAACTCATTGGACCTGAAGAACTTTAAAGAGAAAACCACAGAGTCAACTTTGTAGGTATGTTCAGCTCAGGATCTTCAGTCTGATAATGCAGTAATACAGCTGTGCAACTCATGGAGCAAGTGATGTGGGGATTTGAAAATCTGACTGCTGTTTCACATTGTAGCAAATTTAAAGAGAGTTAGAAATTCTATAGGAAAACAAATTCTGAAAAGCATATATTTCAAGTTAATTTTTCCTCCCAATGGTATCCATTTAGCAATTATTTTTTCTTCTAAGTGTGAAAATGCACACTGTAAAATTTAAAATGGGAATTATCTATCTTTGCAGTAAAGTTTTTTAAGAAGGCTTTTAGATATTGTTAGACCTTTTATCTTGTCTTACATACTGAAGCTTAAAATTCAACAGAAATACACCTTCCACTGGAATACATTTCCATCTAAGTTTCTACAAGATGTTCCAATAGATTTTGCCAGGCAGACTAGGTGTCTCTCATGAGCACTATCAATAAAGAGCTAGAAAGCAAGTGACTGCTAATAACTTGTGTCAATTTCAATCTTTTGCAAACTGTAAAATATTCACCCTTCTCCCACCAAACACAATGCAATAGCAGTCTAGACATATCTCCATTTATGCAATTCAAATTATCTGTTACACAACTGCAATGAAGAGCAGTCACAGCAGAACACTCAATTTCACACAAAGTCAGAAAGCTATTGTCATCTATCTGAGGTAAAATATTAAGACTGAAGTGGGAATTTTCAATGTAAATGCAGATGTGCTTGGGAATTCATATTCAAATGAAAATCAATTTACCTTAAGCAGAACTGAAAGTACCATAACAAAATTAGATATTGCCTGTGAGAATATGGTGTCATTTAAACTTAGATTTGACTACAGGGTTGATAAGAATATTCACTTCATTCTTTTCAACATTTCTCTTTAATGTGGTTTCACATGTCCTTAATAGAATATTGGCAACGGAAATGGTCCATTCAGATCCCAAAAGAAAAAATAATAAGAATTTAGAAGTGACTGAATTGGAGGAAAGAGCAAAAATGTTATTAAACATATAAACTCTCCTTAACTTATACTTCTCTACATGTCAATTTACAGCATGCTCTTATTAACACACACACACATATATATATAAATTCCATTTTTTCTTAATGATTTCTCCAGCTCTAATAACAATTTTTAACCAATGTGTGACATGGCATTTCTTCAGGTCTGGCAGAGAATCAGATTTATTGCCCCAAATGAGAGCAACTAGATGAGGAAGAAGTAGTCTGTACAGTGAAAATTAGAATGACTTTTTAAAATTCCTATTGAAAGATTCAAGCCAAACTCATTGTGTTTCTTTAAATATAATTCCAGATTCTCTAAGGACAGATGGTGGGATTAAAATCCTGAAATTATTAAGAGATACATTTGCAAGGAAGAGGCTATTTCTGCTTTTCTTAAAAATTTTTTTACATACATTAAAATTATAGGTTTTTATCTGTAATAGTAAATGCAGTAAGTATCACTTTTTAAAGATGCATTTCTTAGACACTCACATGACTCCAGAAGTGTGGCTTCAAAAATATTAAACATCAAAGGGCAGAATGCAATTGGGAAAGCCAACAATACTAAATATTAAAAAATATCATTGCTAATACAGTAAGGAAGCATTTTAATAATACATGCAAAATGTCACTGTTCCTTGAAAATAGCTTTGCAAAATCCTGCCATTTTATTTTATATTACAAATAAATATTTTCAAAAGCTTTCAGTCAACTGATTTTAAAAGTATTTCTGAGGAAAACTCTCAGATTTTAAATGTATCATATGACTCACCTTGAGTACGGGCAAGTGACTTTTCAGCTGGACACACAAGGTCTTAACACATGACTTGCATCAAGTTACAAAAAGACAAGCAGCTAAATCTCCCCCACCAAGCACATAGCCTCTAAACTCTGAGGGAGTGTTTATATATTCCAAGAGACGTCAGTTCCCTCTATATCCTTTTTTGCCAGAAGAAAAAGTTGTATTGGTGCTGGGGGTGGGGGGTGTGTGTGTTATTTTTACAGACTGACTAAAAGCCACTACCTACATCTCGTGGTAATATACTTAGCAGCTGCAATCTTTGTCAAATTTTGATCCAAGTGAGTCAAAGGTCAAGGAGACAAAAGGGTAACTTGTCTATTAGAGAAGTGACCAGGAACCAAATAAGTCATTTGCTTTAAAACTGCTCATATTTGCAAGTTATGACTAACCAGTTCCTATCAATTTCCTTAAGACACAGAGGATTTTCAAATATTCTTTGATATAGAGCATGCTGTGCTGTATAAATAAATAAAGCCTTACTATTGCAGTAATTGTCAAAATCCAAGCTAAACACCTTTGCAGCTTAATCATTGTGGTAGTATCTTTTCAAGTAAATAAAATCAGGAAATGTCAGAATAATTTTTTGTTAGGGTTTTGGGGTTTTTTTCCCACAAATTAGATTACAACATTTCCTCACAAAGTGCAAATGCTCTTCCTTTTTTGACAGCAAGTTCAATGAACCAGAGGCTTCTTTTTCTAAATGTATCTAAAAATCAGTTATTGTTACACTGGCATCTGTGTACACCAAATTGTCACCCCAGCAGTGTCTACTAAGAGTTAGCAGTAATCACTTTGGCAGGCATTCGAGCAGATTTCTTATTAAATATCTTCATATCCCTGGTGAATAAAATGAATGTCTTGTTTTAAAAGATTCTTCTGGTAGTAGCAAGTGGAAGTGATATATATTTATAAATATATAAGAAATATATATAAGAAATAAAATATTCCTAAAAATAGAGTCTTAAACCAATATTTGTGTTGAATGGTTTGGTGATCACATTTAATATTTCCTCTGCATTTTGACTGATTGCTCACTGTTCTTTTTACTTTTGTGGATGAAGATACTTTCTTTTAATCCACATCTGCCAAGTAAATCTAATGTGAATGAAGATTAATGAATTTGAGATTTTATCTCCTTGTACTGAAAACCAGAGGGAGTGAGCATGCTCCTTTGAAAGCTGCCCGTACATGACATGCTGCCTCGGAAAGTTAGTAACCCTGACTAACCATTTTCACATCCTTAAAAACCAGTGGCCAGCAGGGCAAGAGAAGGGAGCCTGCCCCTTACTCTGCTCTTGTGAGACTCCACCTCGAATACTGTGTCCAATTCTGGTGTTTCCATCATAGGAAGGACACAGAGCTGCTGGATCAAGCCCAGAGGAGGGCCATAAAGATGATTCATGGGCTGAAACACCTCTGCTATGAGGACAGGGTGAGGGAGCTGGGGTTGTTCAGCCTAGAGAAAACTCCAGAGGGGACCTTAGAGCTGCCTTCCAATACCTGAAAGGATCCTACAGGAAGGCTGCAGAGGGACTTTTCGTAAGGGTGTCTAGCAACAAGACAAGAGGCAATGGTTTGAAGCTGAGGGAGAGTAGGTTTAGACTGGATCTTAGGAACAAGTTCTTCAGTATGAGGATGGCAAGACTCTGGAACAGGTTGTCCAGGGAGGTTGTGGATGCCTCCTACCTCAGGGTGTTAAGGCCAGGTTGGATGAGGCCTTGAGCAGTGGGAGACTAGTTGAGAGCTGCCCTTGCCCGTGGAAGGGAGGTTGGATCTCTACATCCTCATATGATTCTCTCCTGAAGATGCTCTTGTTTTGGATTCCCCGACTTTTCTCCTAGGCTTCACTGCCTTCTACACTGCTGATTTCTCTCTTCTAAGAGGAAGCAATTCAGTTGCCCACACCTGTCCAATGAGATGTTCCCTACCACACTCATTTTCTCTGTTCACAGTTATGGGATTCAGCATGCAACATTCATAAGGGAAGAAAATATCTACTGCTGTCTTTTTGTTGGAATACTAAAGGCACCAAGAAAGAGGCAATGAAGCTCAGTTTTCAACATATAAATGCTGAGTATCAGCAAATTTTGTGATTTATGATATCCTATCATTGTCCTATATAAGTAAAATCTCTTCTAGCAGTCAGTATTTGGCAAGGAAATTAGGACTGTAGGTTCAACTGCAGAAACCAGCTAAAAGGATTTGAAGCTAAGAGAGAAGTTATCAACTTTTGGATATCAGTCATTTCCATTTCCTAAAAGCAAGCCAAAAGAAACCATAATTACTTAATGGTCCTTCTGTATTCTCTGTCTTCAGAGGCTATAGGGGAGAAAACAGTGAGACACAGAGCAACCCCCAGATTATAATTTTAATTCAGAACTAATATCTTAACTCCAAGGAACTAAAAGAAAGACATAGTTTCATAGGAATAATCCTTTCATTGTTTAAAATTAATTACAAGTATTTACTGCTAATAACTTTACCCAAACAAAAGTAGGCATCTGACCTAAGGAAAATTAATTGGTTTCTCCTCTCAGTGGAGGTATGAGCACATACACAGACTCACCCTATCTACCTTAAATGCTTAATTTAGGGAAGGAAAACCTAGCAGCTACTTCAGTTCATTTTTTTCCTGAGAAATACTGGTTCTGAGTTCTTCATCACTGACTATGATGTGCATAAACTGCTGCATTTCTCAGTTCTCAAAATCACTTTTAAATTTTGTTTTCAAGTGAGATTAGCAGGGGAATAAGGTAAGGAAGGCCTAATAGAGGCAGGGATAGAACAGACTTTGATTGTTCCATTCCTGTGAGTTCACGTGAGAGTTATGAACATAGATAGGGAGGAACTTCACAGAACTGGACCCAGTACAGAAACTGTAATATAAGAACTTAAGCTTCTGAGTGAGACTGAAGCAGCAAAGAGCTATAAAAAACTGTTACCTAAAGGGATAGGTCAGCCTATTAATGCTAGATATATTTCTCCCTGAAACCCAAGGAGGTCACAGAAAGGAGGCTCCAATGCTAGGGGAGAAAAATTTTGAAAGCAGACATCCTTTGAAAGTCAAGAGCAATTTAATAAATACTGCCCCTACTTGCATATATCCAACTCCTTGCAAAACTCCTCTCCTTGGCTCAGAATTCACAGGATAATGGAGTAATTCAAAACTCCTTCACTGATGCAATACCTGGTTGAGAAATAGTCACCTTAATGAATCATCCTGGAAGTAGTAGTAGCTTTGATGAATGACTGGGTAGGCCTTATGTTAGCTTTTGCCTACCAGCTACACCATAATTTTGTCTGTGCAATAATTAAAACCAACATGTGTACAGGGGATTTTTTTCAATTAATGAAAATGTAAGTTTAACTTTTTGGTGACTTCTCAAGAGTTCAGACCTGTCAAATAACTGACGTATTTTCTTTCCGTTTACATGTTCCAGACTTGGAGATATGCCATTGGTCCAAGCAAAATGCAGATCTTCCCCAGGACTTCAGTTCAGCCTCGAACACGAGGCATTAAAGCCAAACCATGAGTCTACTGCCAGAAAAAAAAAAAAAAAGAAAAAAAAATCACTGCTCTTCATCAGGCCAAGACAAGAAGAAAAACCTTTACTTAACCAACCCCTTTCCCTGGGACAGGTGTCCAGCCCATATCTAAGAGACAGAATCAGTGCCTGGGATAGCACAGGGTGATGCAGACCTCTGGCAGCAAGATGTATGATGTCTACCAGAAGAAAATATGACATAGAAAATCATCTGGAGAATTAAAACAGCCCTTTCTGATCAAGCTTTCTTCCTCAAGGGGAAACCTCAGAGGCTACAGCAATGGCAGCATGGAGTTATGGAAACACTCTCAGACGAGCAGATTTTCTCCTCCAGCTGGCAGTGAAGGTACAGATCATGTGGGTCTTGCCTACCAGTCTGACTAAGACAGTTTTAAGAAAATGTGCACCAACTACCATGGAGTTTTTCACCTTTTATAGTCTTTCCCTATGAATCTGGTGAGCTAGGCTTTATTTAAAATACTTTATTATGCAAAAAAATTTACAATACAATTTTTCTTATACCAAAGGATGCTTTTATTCTAAGTGCTAATGAGCTACTCTTTGTGTGCATGACAAAACCAAAACTTTTCCTTTTGTCATATTTTTCTTAAGAAAATATTTACTCCAATGAAAATATAAATCACAGATCACACACAAAAAAAATCCACAAAACTGAAAAATATCACTTTTGCCACAAGAGATACCTTGGAAGTAGCAGAAAACCTCTTGTGAATTTCTAATTTCATAAATTAGGATAAATTTGTGTAGTATTATTGCATATTGAGAAACTTCAACAACTAAAGAGAACAGAGCAGTCAGAAAAGTACTAGCAGTGATTTCTGTGCTCTAGCAGTGAATAAAGTAGGCAGCTAATAGATACCCTTAAGTTCTAGGATCATGTAATTTTCTGATGTTAAGATGTGGCAGTCTTCTTTCAGATGAAACCATGTTACAGAAATATGCATGTAACTATCAGTTACACAAAAAGTAGTTTCAGAACATAACAATTACACTGAAAAAAAAGAAAAAGAGGGAAAAAAAAAAAGAGGGGGAAAAAAACGGAAAGGAAAAAAAGGAAAAAAACCCCAACACAACAACAACACACAAAAAAACACTACCAACACCACCCCCAAAACAAACAAACAAACAAACAAAACAAACAAACAAAAAACCAAACTAACAAAAGCCCCCACCACTCTACATTTCTGATCATCTTTCCTGGTTGTGCCAATCATATAATACTTCTGAAATCTCATTTGAAGACAGTAAAAAATGCCCCAAACTAGACAAGTGAAAACTAGACATATAAATAGGACTTTTTTGCCAAGTTAAAAAAAAAAAAAATATATATATATATAGAATACTTACTGTATCAGTTGTTAAAGAGAATTGTTAAAATAGCAGAGGTTACTAGCAGGTAAATTACTATGGTGTATTTATTGAGTTGATCTCAGGACTTCCATAGAATATGAATACATTCATTTACCTGCAAGTGAAATAATTTGATTGTCAATATACTTCCTCTTTCTTGATTTTAGTGAATGGCATCTTAGAGTATTAAGCAATGAAGAAATAGAGGCTGAATGGCATCTATCTTTGCTTTAAATAATTGTAGCAAGTAAGAGCATTTTGCTAGCACCAGGATACAACAGTATGCTCACAAGAAACAAATACAATGTTCAACTGTGTATTGAGAAACTACATTTAATCCAGGAGCAGGGTCACATACCTCTAAGGAAGGAGAGCTGCTCTCACTACACTTGCCATCGGGAAATGGAGAGCTGCAGAAGAGCCTGAGAGGTTAACTACTTACTCACAGGAAAATGAAGTTGCTGTGACAACCCTATAGCAACCCTGACTGCCCAGTGCTCTACGAGTCAGTTGATCTTCCATCAGCCACAAAGAGAAAGTTGAACAGACCTTTTAAACTCCTTGGTAGCTAAGCTGTCTCAAGCAATAAGGAATTATAAGTCTTACGAGCCAAAGACAATTCTTTTTCATACTTGTGCTTTTCAAGAAAGACCAGCTCTAAGAAATCCTTTCAACACCAGCTTCTACTTCTGACCTCTTTACTCTCTGCAGTAGCCCAGCACTTGGAAGCAATGTATCAGGTTTGTGTTGCCAGTCAAGAACAAGCTTCACTGACTTCACACTTCACACTAATTCTTTGCAAACAGTCTAATTCCAGTTAATCCTCACAACAGGCTAGAATCCAGGTAAGTCATTGCAGACTAGAGAAATCTCTTTAGATCTGGGCTTATTACACTGATTTACTCAAAGCAGAGCGAGATCAGTGTGAGAGATTGCAGTTGTGAATACAGCTGTTCAAATTCATGGGATTCTTTCTAATGCTTTTCACAGGCTTTGGTTCATATTTCCACAGGCTTTCACTCAGAACTTTGCTGTCTAAATGAACATCTGAGACAAGTGACAGTGCTACTGCTTGCTCTCCTTACCCTATAGGATATTTGCTAGATGCTTTTATCATAGCAGTAATGAACTGTTTAAAAGTTAGTAAGGTATTAAAGTTTTCAGCATATTAATTTTTTTATTCAAAGAGCAGATTGAGACACCTCCTTCCAAACAGTTATAGCAAGCAGCCTGTCTGCCAAGACCTTTCAAAATAAAGATAAAAGCTGTCCCAGAGGATTAACAGGACCCCGAGGTGAATCAGTATGACAGGAGCTATAAAGCTGTCTCACACATACTAACTCAAGAGGCATCCCATGGCATAAGGTTCTCTGCCTGTCTTTCTATGAAATTTCTCCTCTGAAGTTAGTCAGAAAATGAAGCAACAAGGTAAAGGAAGAAAACAAAAATACTCCTAAAATTTCCATTAGTCTGGATATTTTTTGACCTATCCTCTTATGTAAATGCTGTTGTTCTACCTTTGGTCTTCTTAGAGGCTTGGTTGCTTCCTGTGTGTCTTTCTCAGCTGTAACCTCAACTCCAGCTTGTTGTCAGCCTGCCCTTCTGCCTTTATTTCTGCACTTGCTTCCTTTTACTCCGGCTTCCTTCCCCAAGAACCTCCTCCCTCCTCCAGCTCCCTCTATATCTCTTCCACCTTCCACCCTATCATCTCAGCAGTCACTCCTCCATCAAGCATCTCCTCTGATTTGTCTCCTCCCCCACTGAATTATCCTCTTTTTTTTTTTTCCCCTGCCACTGTCAGAGTTTACAGCTTTACATCAATTATATTCTTGTATGCTATCATTAGCTTTGATATTTCTCAAAATCTGTCATAATACTTTTTTCTTTGTTCTCCTACTTCCCTTCTTCTCCCTCACCTGAGGTCCTGGTATATAATCTTATTGCAGTTAATCAAAAAAAGCTGATTGCAACTGAAAGTCAGATTTATCAGTTCTCTTTGGCACACAGACTTAGTCTTACCTGAAAAGGTTAATTATAAACAGTAATTTAAATTTGGTCCCTTAATCCTGTAATGTTTTCTTCTTTGTGTTCCTTCCTGAAACCTGAAAACAGTCAAGCCCACAGTCCTCTGGCCCATTATCTTTTCCCTGCTCAGTTGTCATTCAGCACTCTCTTTAAACTCCTCTCACTCCTAAAATTAATATTGAACAGCTTCACCTATACGCAGTGAAACAGATGTGCCATGTAAGGAAAAGCAAACCTTGTCCATGACTTACCTGTAGCATCTGAGACAAAGCTGGGAATACCTCAGACTTCTCTGAATGCAAGGCCAGATATGTCCAGTGGCAGAGTAGGCATACTGGACTACCAAAACTTCCTTCCACCTGACAACAGCTAGAAAGCAAATGGGATGTATCCTTCGCCTCTTTCTTATGCTTTGAGAAGTCTTGAACACTGCAACAGTGTGTTGCATTGAAAAACAATCCTTGAAATTACATAGGATAAAGATTACAGAATTGTAAACATGCCATCACAACACCAAACACCCCGGGCATGTTTGTGGTGCAGTGCACACCCTCTGTGTAATTACACGCAGCCCTCTCCATTTTAGGCAAAAAACCAACAACAGTCACTTATCAGATTCTCAAAATGGTATTGGAGAGGATTCTGCAGGACACTCCCAAGACTTTCTGGACAGTAAGAGCCACAGGATTACAGACATTCAAGTGATCAGTCCCTCCAGCTTGTCAGAACTGTTTCTTCCATACTGCACTGTGCTCTGTTACTGGTTTTCAAGTCAGGTTTTTGTCAGCCTCTTTCACAATTCCTTTTCTCAGCTGCCAGATCCTAACAGACTTTTTCTTCCTTGCCTAAGCCTTACTATCAGACTATCTGCCCACCTCCTCTCACAGGATAAATCTTGCCCATATTGGAACATTACCTCTAACTGTCTTGGCTGTGAAGACTGGAATTCACATCTCAGTACCGCACCCTCACACAAGAGGGACATTTTACTCCCCTGTACTTCAGTGTGCAAGAACTGTTTTAACAACAGTTACACGTTGTAGCTCTTACTGGATGTTGTATTTTCCAAAGTTTGCACACCTAGAGGAACACACCAGTATCTTGATCAAACACCATGGGCATATATCAGCTGATAGCTCTCAGTTTACCTGCTCTGCCTCTGTCTATAGTTTTAATGTGTCTGAGTTTCTAATGTCATGCCTAAATAAAGGCCATATGAACCTTTGTCAAGGGTTAGGGCTTGGCCAGCCTCTAAATGACTGACAGACACCCTCTACCAGCCCCTCTGCCTTCCTGAATGGAAGAGAAAGGGAGTAAGGGAGAGAGATTTTTGAACTGAGAAGAAAAGTAACACTAATGAAAATAATAAAATGAAAGACACACAGATGTATGTATACAAACTAATTTCAAACTCCTGGTGGCAGGGGAAGGGAGAGGTTTGACCCTTGTGACCCCTCAGCTTTCTACCAAAGATGATATATATGAAATGGAATACCTAGTTGGTTAGTTTAGTTAATCTTGTCCTATCTGCTCCTCCCTGCAGGTGTGGCCTTTTACTTTGCACCCTCACACAGTACATGAGATTTAACAGTGACCTTGGTCTCAGTACTAACTGGAAATGTCCAGTTTATTACTCCTAGAAGCAGACACTGTCTACAAAAACATGTTAATTTCAGAAAGTGCAGTTACTTAGAAGAGTATAAGCAGAAAAGTAAAAATCACTGACCACAATTATTTCCGCTCTATATGAAAGCAGGACGACATTCAAGCAACATGTACAAATCTCTTTATAACAGACAGAAATGACTGCAGTGGAGATGATTTTTCATGTCCTCCTAACAGCTTTCCTGGAAGATGGCTCATACTCATTAGGCTTATTTTAAAAAATGGTAAAAGATACCTTCTTTGCCATTTGGAGGTAGTTGATCCCAATATTTCAATTCTTCATCTTTATATAATGAAAAGAATCTTCATCTTGTCATGACAGGCACATATAGCTTCACAAACTGGTGAGCCTTGTGAGAGGGTCTTTTCTTGAATCTGAAACTTGAGAAGATATTTTCCTGTAGTTATTTTACTTTCCTGTGGTTATTTTACTTTTCTATATCCAAGAAAAATGTGAACACTCTCTTCTCTAAGGGCAATAATATTTCATTTTCACGCCCAAAATATTTAAGAATTCATACTTGCTTGCAGGTACATTTGAGCAAGCAGCTGCCTTGTTTCAATTTTACAGAATGTCTCCTGAAACTTCATGTGTAGCTGAACCCTTTTGCCTCTTGCAACCTTGCCTATTACCATTTTCCATCATGTAAATATCCTGCAAACTGCACTGTTTTGTTGGAAACTTCCTCTGTGTCTCACTGAAATGCATGTGGCTATCAGGGTTTGTGCCTACACGGACCTTTTAAATTGTGTTCTGATTCCCTGCACAGCACTCACCAAGCCATACTTCTCATACCATTCTGGTTCCTCACCTGAAGAGTGGGGCAGTAATACAGACCTACTTATTTGGCATGTCACCATGCTTAGTGTATTGCTTAAGCTGAACTGCTTTCAGAGGTGCCACAGCACTCTTTCATGTGGCTACTGCATTTCTGTGGAGCCTTCCTTTTCTTTCATCCATTAACAGATTCTCACTTTTAGAACTATGCCTCATCTAAATACCATTTTGATACTTCATGTTTAATTCCCATTATGCAGCAGGCATGTGCCCAGTGCACATTCTACAGATGCGACAAGACCAACTCCCAAAGTATACACCCAGTGCAAATGTATTGTCTAAACACCTCACCTGACTTCCCTTCCAGACCTCTCTGAATTATCTGAAAACATATCCTATTTGGATCTTACAACTCTAAGGATCAAAATCAAGTGCAAACCTGTGATGTCTTCCACCTTACTGCAGGAAATCCTCATGCTGCTGTTGCTCTGTTGTGAAGGTAATGTGCAGCCCTCAAGCATGTCAGGAGGAGTGAGCATTACTTCCTCTACGCGACCTTCATTGAATTTTTCCAGGACTAAGAGATCTTAATTACAAAAACAAAACCACAAACCAACCAACCAAAAAAAAAAAAAAAAAAAAAAGAGTCATATTGTAGCTCTTAGCATTTTGGTATTTTCTGAAAAATCTTTAATCCATTCAAAATCAATATGCATCAGGTGGAGAAATGAGCTGACATTCTGGATAGGATTCACTTATCCACATTTAGTTGTCTACATTGTAGACATATGAATGTCTACCCAAAATCCCTTCACTGTCTACAGAGAAAAAATATGTCTTCCTAGGACTTGAATCCTCTCATTCTTAATGTGTGATAAATCACTAATAGCTTTGATAGGCTACCTGCCACAAGTGTCTACTGCTTAAAAAAAATTTAGCCCAGAAGTTTTCCCACTGTGATACAAAGTTTATCCTTTTTCCTAAGCAAATGAAATAAACAAACAAAACAGTATTTTCCAATATTATACCTGCACCAAAGCATGCAAAGATGCACTCCAAAAATATTGAAGGATTTTCAGGATTTCAGAAATAATCTGTATTCAACTTCATGAAACATCAGAAGGGAGCAGAAAGAAAAAATATATATAATCTAAGCTTTACCTGACCTTCTTTCATCCTCATTTTGCAATTTGTATTTATTTGCTATGGAGAGAGTTTTGTATTGAAAAAGTGGCTGTAGTTGGTGAGATGTGATACAATGACATAAGACGAATTTGAACAGCCTGTGGATATTATTTCTAGACTTTGCTCATGGTGAATTTCATCACAGTTCAAAGAGCCCCTATGAGTCTTGATTCAAAAATCACAACATGATTATTATGTCTCTTTCTATCTAATTAATTGGCTTTTATTCTTGTATTATTTATTTCACTCAATTGCAGTTAGTTAACATTAATTTACTACACAATTAATTAACAATTAACATTAGTCAAACACTGTGATTGCAATGCATAGAGCCAAAGCTTCATGAAATGCTGATGTGATACCAACCAGTGGTTTTCTTCAAGCACTTTCAGAGGCATATAAAGGAGCCATCATATACATTAAATAATTACAACCCTTAATAAGATATTAAAATATAAATTAGTTCAATGTTTAGTTTTAGCAAGGAGCATGCTAATTGAGACACACCGTGCAGTACCAAGTGATATTAATGTGTTATACTAACAAATGCTTGACACCTCTGATGTTCATAGATTCATAGATGGTTTAGGCTGGAAGGGACTTAAACATCTAGTTCCAAGCTCCTGACCATGGGCAGGGACACCTTCCACTAGATCAGGTTGCTCAAGGCCTTATCCAACCTGGCCTTGAATACCTCCAGGGAGGGGGCAGCCATGACCTCCCAGAGCAACCTGTTTCTCACCACCTTCACTGTAAAGAATTTCTTCCTAGTCTCCAGACTAAATCTGCCCTCCTTAAGCTTCAATCCATTCCCTCTCCTCTTACCACCGCAAGTCCTTGTAAGAAGTCCCTTCCTGGCTTTCTTGTAGGCATCTTTCTTTTCTCCAGGCTGACCAGCCCCAACTCTCCCAGACTGTCCTCACTGGGGAGGTTCTCCAGCCCTCTGATCATCCTTGTGGCCTCTTCTGGACCCACTCCAGCAGCCCCACATCCCTCTTACACTGGGGACACCAGAACTGGATGCAGTGCTCCAGGTGGGGTCCCAGTAGAGCAGAGCAGAGGGGCAGAATCCCCTCCCTGTCCTGATCCTCTCACTGCTTTGGATGCAGCCCAGCACATGGCTGCCTTCTGGAATGCCAGCGACCATTGCTGGCTCATGGTGATTTTTTAATCTGATACCCCCAAGACCAGAAGATGGCTCTCTGTATGGATTCTCTTCTAACAAGAAAAATGTGAGATATTTATGTATGTTGCATTTCTCTTCAGAAACTACACCAGCACTGAGCTTGTCTTTACTGTACATTTCATAAGTAATTGATATTTCAAGTAAAGTAGCAGTATAGCAAGATTACTTCTTTTAATGAAAAATCCAAATAGCTCCTGAAGAGTTCAGTGGCTCTTGCTGCCATGAGAAAGGGACTTTTATAGCCTTTATAAAGATTCAGTGCCCTTGAAAGCAGATTTCTACCTGCTTTTAGTTAATAGAGCACCTAACATTCTCTGAAGCTGTGAATAAAAATGTAAAGAAAATTTTATGCAGTGTCAGTACTTTTTATCAATGTTCAACAGTTAAAAGCTAGTCTGAATTTTGAAACTCCAAAGTGGTATAGCTCCTTGTTTAATGAAACCCATTCCTGACAGACCTACTCTGGGAATTGAGTGCTCACAACAAATCCCTGCTGGCTTTGTAGGGAAGTTGGGAGAGCTGACATTGGTGCTGAATCTAGGCAGTGAGACCAGAAAGTCCAGTGCCTCAAAGCAAAATGTCAGAGTAGGAATTTTTCCAAAGCCAGTTGCCTAAGAACTACGTGTCCAGAACTGCTGACAGCAATTGTCCCCTTCTCCAGCTGAGCCTGGATGGATTCAGAGTGATTCAGAAATAGAAGCCAGACCAAGTGACAAATCACAGGAATCCAAAGGAATTTACCTTAGAGAAATACTGAAGCTTAGCTCTTTTCCTGATGGAAAGTTCCTTAACATTTGTTTTCATCTCATTGGCTTTCACTTCTTTGGCCTCTCACTTGTATTCTCCAAACACAAGGGCCATATCTGTAAAACACCTTTTGATGAAACTGTAAGCTTGAGCACACCTCACATCTTTTCAATGAGCATTAACTTCCACTATATTCCTTGTGTTTCAGCACATCTTTTCTTGGAACATCACTATCTGGAAGTTCATGATTTACAAAAATCTATCTTCAAGGGCATAGGACATTGCAGCAAGCAAAGCCACAGGCTTTACAAAGCACTGACAAGGAATTCCTTTCTGTATAAGAAAAATAATATAGCATATATTGCTTGCACATTAACAGTGGCCTTCCAGTACCCGAGTGGGGCTTACAAGAAGGCTGCAGAGGGGCTGTTTCCAAAGGCCTTCAGTGATAGGACAAGAGGCAATGATTTGAAATTAGAGAAGAGGAAACTTAGGTTAGATGTTAGGAACAATTTCTTTATCATGAGGGTGGTGCAACACTGGAACAGGTTGCCCAGAGAGGTGAGGCCCCATCCCCGGAGATTTTCAAGGTGAGGCTAGACAAGGCTATGAGCAAACTGCTCTAGTGAAGGATGTCCCTGCTGACTGCAAGGGCAGTGGACTAGATGACCTTTGGAGATCCCTTCCAACCCAAACCATTCTACAGTCCTGTGATTCTGTGTGTATGCTGCTAGATGAAAGAAGGCATAACATCACAAATCAGCCAAGAGGCTGCAATCCCAGAGAACTGGAACTTACCCTTTTTTTTTTTTCATTTTTTTTTCCTGCTGAAAAAGAGAAAGCAATGTGAAATTTAACTCCCCTAATGTTATCATAGAGAGCTCATTGATCAGCTCATGCCCAGCTCCCCAGTCTTTGCACCTGAAACTAAACTCAGTAGAAAACATACCCTAAGCAAATAAAGCCTCTCCAAATTAATTTTAGAAATCAGGCCACAGGTATATCATCAGAGGACCTGATTAACATTAACATCTTAATATGTGAATTTATTACTTGCAAGCTTATCTTTCAAGCTTTTACACACATGATGTAAGCTTCTCTAATATGGCCATTACATTTCTGAGATAAAGGATTCTTTAGAAAGGTACACAAATGCCTGGAGTGGTGTTGCTTTGCTGAGGCAGCATTCCCCTGTGAGCTGGCCAACATTAAGAATTTGCTCTATTTATACCTTGGATGAACATTCTTTTATTTCAACATTTGCAAACTTAAATTAGTACAGCAAAGCACTAAATTGACTTTTTCTTTATGGAATATGTACACTTTTTAATTAATAAGAAGCCTAAATAGAAAATTGCATTCAAAATCATCTATTTGCATTATTATCAGGGTCAGAATGCAGAATCTGGTGTGAAGAATGAAAATGTCTGTATCTAGTGCTTAAAAGCTATTTGCCCTACTGAGCAGTGGTAACAGACACTGATCCTTGTTCAGTTAAGAAGATACTGAACAAAATGTCACAAGAACGGTTCTTGCACTTTGTGAGGACTTGGAATCACACATGCACTTTGAGTCTCTAATGGCTCTGGCAGGGATTGTGGGAAGAACAGCAGCAATGCCTGAAAGAAAGAAGTCAAGAGCAAGAGACACATTTGGACTGAAACGTATTTTGGTGTTGCAAAAGTCATACTTAAATGCGTGCCAGGGACGACCATTTAAAGGCCAGTAGCCCAAAGATACTTGGCTTCTCTTTTCATTTTGAATCATTTTGTTCCAGACATGTGAAAACAATGCCTAATTGTAGCAAAGCTGGGAGGCAACTTTAAGCTCTGAAGAGTATGTAAAAGGGTAAAGGAAACTCTGATGTTAATAACGGAGAATTAGACTTGAGAAGTATTACCTGAACAGCCTCAAGGGATTTGACTGAAAATAGACAAACGATTCTGACTAACAATTCTAACATGACTGTACTGTGGAACCAAACCAGAAGAAAAGCAAAGATTGAGAAGAGATACTAAAAATAACAAACAAAATAAAAACCTGTGTACGTATGGTGGGTTGGTTGGGTGTCTGCCAGGTGCTAAACAAACTGTGTTATCACTCCTTTTCCCTGAGTGGACAGGGGAAGAAAATACCATGAAAGTGAATAGGTTGAGAAAAGAACATCATAGAATCAAATAATGGTAGGGATTGGAAGGGATCTGTAGAGAATATCTAGTCCATAGCCCCCACTAAGGCAGAACTTCATCCAGGTGGCCTCTGAATGTCTGTGGAGAAGACTCCACAACCTCCCTGGGCAACCCTGTAGTAGACACAGAGACCAATTGCTATCATGGGCAAAATGAACTTGTTCTAGGGAAAATAATTTAATTCATAATCAATAAGCCAGAGTAGGATAATGAGCAAGGGGAGCAAATCTAAAATCAGCTTCCCTCCCTCACCTTCTTCCAAGGCTCAGCTTCACTCCAAATTTTTCTTCCTCCTCTACACAAGCAGCGCAGGGGGTCAGAAAATGGGGGTTGTGGTCCATTCTAGCACTCTATTTCCCTGTTTCCCTGCTCCATTAAGAAGAAATTGCAAGAGCCACTGCTCTTAGAAGTTCATATATAAAGTATACATGTTTGCTTAAAATACAGTATTACAGACTTCAATAAAGTACCTGAAGAGGCAGATTGCCTCCTTTGGTTTCACTGAAGATCCTCACTGCCCATTTCAGTGGGTGGTTCTGTGTTTCAACAGTTGGGATATTTTCACTCAGGAGACTTTGGGACACCACTTCTGAACATCGTTGAAAATGAGCTCTTCCCCACAGATTTCTAATCACACAAATGCAGGAAATTGTTATAATAAATGTTCTATAAACAGCCTTGGTTTGATGGAATAGCATTTCCGATGCTTCTGAACTTGCTCTGATTCTCTGGCAATCACTTAACTGAAAAAAGTAAGACATTTCTCTGGAGATTGCAATTATTTCAACAGCATCTAAAAAACTGGTTATTCTTTTACAATGTTTTGAATAAAAGTGAGTGAAACTCAGTTAAAAAGCATTGCTTGTGAGGAAAATCTTTTGGTGATTCCTCAGTGTCACAAGGTTGCTCTGCAGAGAACAAAACAAAACCAGGAAGACAGTCCTCAATCATGAAGCAAACAGGCCTGACCTTATTTCAGTTAAGATGAGATCAAGTATGAGAGATGATTTCTCCACTGCTTATTTTTGTGCAATGCTTATTCCTAGCATCTTGTCATCCATCCAGCAGTTAGAATGCCTGTCACTTGCAGTTGCTGCCTAAATTAGTAACACCTTCAAACAATGAGGGTGATTTCATCTAGTCCAATACCTGAAGGGATCCTGCAGGAAGGCTGCAGAGGTACTTTTCATAAGGGTGTCTGGCAGTAGGAGAAGGGGGAATGTTTTGAAGCTCAGGGAGAGTAGGTTTACACTGGATCCTAGGAAGAAGTTCTTCAGTACAGGAGTGGTGAGACTCTGGGATTGCTTGCCCAGGGACGTTGTGGATGCCTCCCCCCTGGGGGTGTTCAAGGCCAAATTGGATGAGGCCTTGAGCAGTTGAGCCTAGTTGAGAAGTGTCCCTGCCCATGGAAGGGAGGTTGGAGTAGATGATGTCTGAAGTCCTTTCCAACCTAAGCCATTCCGTGATTCTGTTTTAAAAGAATAATGAGCTGAATGCTTGATAGGAAAAAAAAAAAAACCAACTATAAACACAGTAGCTGAAATCAAACATCTTCAGTGCAGGTTGTTCTTGTATGTGGAAAAAGCTCTTCTAGTAGCAATAAAACTGCTGGTGTTTGCTAGGGGATAAAGGAATTAACACAATTTTGAAGTCATATTTGTTTTGTCATGTCATGAGAGGTACCAGGAGAATCTGATTTTCATGATGCACCACTGTAACCATTTTTTTTTTTCAAACTGTGCAATTGTGCTTAATTGAAACAAGGCTTACCTGAACTGTTCCAGATAATTAAATAAGTTATTATGCTCCAAGCTTTCATACACAGTGTGAAACATTTGTCATCAAATCTCAAGCTCTATTTGGCTCCCACCAAATAGAAAAGCTAGGCTGAACCAAAGCTCTGACTGATGATTGCAAATCCGTCCTTTCTTTCCTTCTTTCCCTCCCACTTTAACACACCTGCTTTAAATGATTGCTTTCCTGGTAGCTGTGTTGAAAAAAAACATTGTAGTAAATAAGTCTGAGCACGTAGGAACAAGAACCGGTTTAAAAGATTCTTCCTCATAGTCAGCAAAAAGAGTTAATGCTAATTGTGTTTTGAGTTTTGTTTATCTGCAGCTGGGATCACCTTTGAATACATGTGAATTAAGGAGACTGAAGGTGGAGGTGTGAAGTAGCATTTTACTGTTCTCTCTACTTTATTTATTTATTTGGAAGATATCTGAAAGCTCAGTCACATGTCCTGTGTTGAAGGGTCTGTTCTGTATTCAGGTACAACTGGTGAAAAGTAGCTGGGTGCTTTTTCACTTCAGCAAGAGCTGTGGGCAGTTGCTGAAATTAAAATTATTATTGGAAGATTATATCACAATCTAAGTTGTGAACACTATCCCATATTATACAAGCTCATAAGCCCTGTTTGCATAGAACAAAACTACTGCAATAAATGCCATCTCCTTTTGAGACCAACATGTCCTTGTATGTCCCAACATATTTTTTACTGGGGCGAAAGCTTCAATGACCAATAGTAGCTTAAGATTTCTCCAATTCAGTTGGAGAATTAATCAGCTGGAATATCAAATTAATACATTTGAACAAACCCACACCTTATTTATTTAAAAGATCATTTGTAAGGCAAAGTCCTGAAATCCTCTCTGGCAACAGGAGTTTATCAGAGAAAGGCTACCATAAAAAGTGTTCAAAGTCTCTCACAATTGAAACACAGTCTGGAAAAATATGATCACAAATGATTAAGAGAAAAATTCCCTATCTGAGGCAAGACGTGCAGAAGCTGTCCTACAGTATTCCATGTCATTGCAAAGAGCTTTTAGCTTATTTTGCTTTATGTGCAGTGGAAGATGTTTAAAATGCAGGGCAGAAAAACTGTGGAACATTTATTCTTTTATAGCTCTAGTCTTAGAAATAAACTGAAGTGATTGTTTAGAAATCAGTTCAGGGAGATATTAAATTTATATTGTTTTATTTTACATTAGGGAAATGCAATTACTAAAGTAATTTTTGCCAACTACCCAATGTGTGCAGAAGAAACAAATTGTAGAGCTGCAGCTAAAATCACTAAGCAGAGTTCTTTGGTTAGTGGCATCTGCCAGGTTCCCTGCTGAAGATGAGTAGCTGTTTGTGAAACTGTACCATCAGCACTGGCAATCCAGGGTGCTTTTCAACCATAGGAAATGCAGCTGGCTGCCAGGCCAGACAGGCAGAAAAAGAGAAGAAGAGAATAGTAAAAACTGTGGAGGTGAGAGCCAGCTAAAAAGCACAGATGTTTTATAGCCAAAGACAGGTGCTATGAGCAGAGATCTGAAAGGAAAGGGCAGCACAGAAAAGAGGGAAGGAAGCTTGCAGCAATGCGAAACTGGGAAAGCCTTGATAAGGTGGAAAAAATATGCAGTTATCTCCTGTTAGTAACCAAGTTTTCTTCTGCCAAGGTGAACTTCACAGCTCATCTAAAATCATGAATTCTTGTCTTCAGAATAATCTAAGTTGGCTGTATTTCAGTTAAGTCCCAGCTTCCTCTTTACTCTTCCACAGCATGGTGTTTTTGACAGCAAAGGAGTGAAACGGGACAAGCTGAGAAAGAATCTGAACTTTGCTTTCCAGTCTCTAACATTACATCCATAACAACCAGGATTTTACACAAAGGGAAATTCCTTTTGCCAAAACCACAATCAGTTGACACTTGGCTTGGGTTCATGCCATTCACTAAGGTGTATGTGCCAGCACAATAAATTCCACTCCTACACCCTGTTCTGAGGCCTGAAATCATCAAAGTTTCATTTTAAGTCTGGTCCTATGTCAAACTGAGAACTGCCTCTGGGACTGGGATGGAATGAAGCTGGAGGTGGGGAGATTCAGGCTGGATGTGAGGAAGAAGTTCTTCACCATGAGAGTGGTGAAGCCCAGGAATGGGTTGTCCAGGGAGGTGGTTGAGGCCCCATCCCTGGAGGTGTTTAAGACCAGGTTGGATGAGGCTCTGGCCAGCCTGATCTAGTGTGGGGTGTCCCTGCCCATGGCAGGGGGGTTGGAACTAGATGATCCTTGTGGTCCCTTCCAACCCTGACTGATACCATGATACTATGACTACATATGTTCCTTGTCCTTAGCTTCTTAGCTGAAATTTAAGCAGCTGAAGTTGAGAGAAACTTTAGTTAAATTGTTACATGATTTGAAATTTTTTTAGAAAGTTGACCTTGGTTTTGAATAGATTTCCCAGGGAGGCTGTGGATGCCTCCTCCCTGGAGGCATTTGAGGCCAGGTTGGATGAGGCCTTGAGAAGCTGTCTCTAGTTGAGAGGTGTCCCTGTCCATGTCAGGGAGGTTGGAGTAGGTGATTTCTAAGTTTCTTTCCAACCCAAGCTATCCTAGGATGCTAAGGTTCGTATGCAGATACCTAACCCAATAGTCTGATCCCAGTCTTACTTAGCACTCAGAAAATTTCTTTGCTAATTTAAAGCTGGGAGGAGATGTGAACTCTGTTCTGACATTACTCAAGAAAACAGGTAAATACCAAAGAAGAATTAATAGAAGGCTCCTCTTTCTCAAGGAAGGTCATGCCTCAAAGTTTTCTTTGATGAAGTGAGCAAAAGTGGACACTGGAAATCCAATACATGTCGTCAGTTCAGTTTGAAAAAAACTTGTTCAGATGTTCCTGAAGAAACCAAAGTGGCAAAGGAAGAGAAGCAAAAACCTTTCATAAATGAAGAACTGCAGATGGACAACAGACAGCAAGAGAAAGTAATCAGCTTTTTTAATGATTTTAACAAAGCTAGGAGATCAGCAGGGGATTCCACAGAGATTTGCGCTGAGTCTCATGGAGGTCAGCAAAATGTCAAAGATTAAGCAAAGAGGAGAAATAATGAATTGACACATTTGGTGACAATAAAAACTTATTCAAGTATGAAAGATGACAACAGAGTGTGATGAATCCCAGAAACATCTGATGACATTAAATAACTTAAAGAAAAAAAAAAAAAGTGAAGTGATATACAAAGAAGAAAACAGTCCCCAAATTGCTGAGATTCTGAGCTGTTATTAGAAAACTCACCTCTGAGTAATGAGAGGTTTTGGACACAATTGACAGTTCCATGAGAATGTTTTCTGAATCAGAGTTTCAGAATAGCAAACACCGTGTTTGGAACTGTATTGAATTCTTTACCCTGCAGAGAGACCACTGAGGTAAGACACGACAGAGTTCAGAGTTCTTCTTTCAAATACAGGAATGGAATCTGATACCCCTTTGAGTGGAAATAAATTAAAAACAATTTTTTTAAAAAGGGCAAAGAAACAAATAAAATCCAAATCAAAAAGAGACAAAAACAGATGCAAGAGACAAGGAGGTCTACCTTTACACAACTAAATTGTAGAATTACTTGCTGCCATTCATTTACTTGCGTTCAGAAAACAGCAGGGAAGGGGAAAAACCAAAAAAATCTTTTTAAAGCTATTTAATACAAAAAGTTCTTTGTCAGCAAGGTACAGCCTGCTACAGGCAAAGGGATTATGCAAGACATATTTTCTCTCTTCTTACTGGGGAGTGTTCAGCATACTTGACTAGATGGACTTTTAGTTCGATCTCATTCTTTTGTTTTTATATCCTTATGAAAATGAAGTATTTCATATAAAGCTAGAAGCATTGATTCCATCTTGGTTCCTGATATTTAACTGAATAAAATGAGCTTTTTCTTCCTATAACAATCCTCACCCAGCTATAAGAAATAAAATGTTCAGGAGAACAGGGGAGCAGTTCTAGGTGTATGCAGAAGAAAGTTTATAGCAAGATGACCTTTATGAAAGTTTTATTGTCTCTTTTGCTCACTTGTTCCATTGCAGATAACTTGCTTCTTCCTCTGGTAACCATCTGTCATTTCATTTTGGAGAAGTCTGCAGAGTAGTTTGACTAAAGAAAACAGTGAGATACAAATATTTGGCAGGGTAGATCTTGCATGCAGATGTTCTGATTACTGCTACCTGTTTGACACTCTGATGGTTATCTGTTATAGGTGTGTGCGCCTCTCTTCACGTATGTAGTGGATAAGAAATCTCTAGCCCCAGAGACTGTGACAGGCGTAATCCAACTGAGTGGATTAATTAAAGAAGTAACAAAGAGTTTCTTCATTAACACAGTTGAATGAAATTCAGTATGCCACTTGTTTGAACGTCTATTTGATCCTGAATTACAAAACAGAGAGATACTTAATAGTAGAGTGAAATTTTTCACTGTTAAGGGTTTGGGACTTCCAAATACAGTTAGTCAAGGGCCTCAAGATTCTAAGAGAGTGGCTTTTGTGATGAATTTTAAATTTTATTTCCTGTTTAGATTTTCTTAGAAGGAGAACAGAATAATCCTACAAAAATGAATGAAGTATTTAGGAAATATTCTGGTTTCCATTAATATTCACAAATATTCCCTATCAACTTTCATTCCAATGTTTTGTTCTTTTTTTCTTCTATTATTTAATGCTTTAAAAGTCAAAATAACTTCCATTCGATTTAAAATAGATCCTCTACATGACAAATAGTTCTCCTTCTTTATTTTGCTATTATTTTCCTCTCTGCCTATCATCCATTCTTATTGCTTTTACCTATCATGCCCTCAATTTTTCAAAAATGAAATCTGGTTTTCTCCAAAGTAATTCTTATTATTTCCTTCACACTATCATGTTTTCTTCCTTCTCAATTTTGGCATTGCAATAGAAATTCCCTTGTCCTCTTTGCCTCCTTACTGGCATGATGTTCTGTTACTTGCTTTCATTGACCTCAGTGAATCACTCTGAGTTCACATAGTCATGCTTCCCCTAGCTTTAATTCCTGAAGAGAACCTCCAGACTTTGGGCCAATATAACTGAGTGCTATATCAGTCCTTGATGGGAAAGATGCTATAAAGGGACAGGGACATTAATAATGAAATGTAGGGACAGGATCATCAGAAGCTCTTTCAGACCTTAGCTACACAGAATAGCCTCTGGACTTTTCCCAATTAAGTACCTTCTTCCACTTGCTTTTCTCTTGCCTTTGAGTTCTCTGGTGCCAGGCACTGATTCTCAATCTAATTCCAGAAATATCAAACAAGCATGTGAAGGGTCAAAGGCTGGAAGAAGCACTAAAGGAATAAGAGGTTGCCAATGTGAGGTACATAAGAAGGTAAAGAATTGGCTCAGTTTGGAACAGGGAATTACTCTTCCCTATAAGTGTGTGATACCCAATAAAGTTTCAGCATTTCCACAGATCTCCTGAGTGACGCTTTCAAGTTGCTCAACTCTATACCTCCATAACAGACTTAGGTGTTGAAGCACTTCAGATTGATTCTTAACATCTCATGCAGTACCTAGTGTGAACTGTGTGTTCCTCATATAAAGCACAAAGGAACAGCTGCACAGCTTATCCAAGCAAGCAAGAAAGAAAATGAGTGTAGGTTAGATATATGCCTTATTCAGCGTAGGATGTTTAAACATAAACTCAGCTATGGAGATGGACTCCTTGCACTACACCTAAGTGGGATTGTAGTCAGTACACCCCAATTTCAAGATTTGAATCAGTTCACACTTACTTGCCCAGATGGTCTTTTTTCATAGTATGGTTCAGAGGATACCGAAAGGATCAGGTATTGATTATTTTTCTCCTACATGATTCACCAAGCTTAAGACTTCATCCTATATCTCAGCAGCTCTGAGTATGTACACTCTGACAGAAGAGGTTCAGACAAGACACAAGGCCATACACCAGTATGTCTATAGTGAGAAGTAAGGGCAACCTAAACAGTGAGTGTGAGAACGGACAGACATATTTAACTCTTCTCAGTCCTTTAGCATGTTAATTCTATTTTGCTTTCTATAAACTGCAGGAGGGAGCTGAAGTAACAAACTTCCTAACCCCACTGAATCCACTGAATGTCTGGATATGGGCTCCAAATCCTCTTGGGGGTAATTTCCTTCTTCGAGCTAGCACTGGAGATAAATACAGCAGTACAAGAGTCAGAGAAATCGGAACTGGAGCAGGGAATGAGTGCAGTGATGTGTGGATGAAATACTGAAACATATGGCAACAAAATCAAGGCTCTTACTCTGTATTTTCACCAAAAGCCACAGGGATCTTTTTTGGCTACATGAGAGCCTCATCATATTATTCCTTTTTAGAGTTTTTTCCAGGTTTTAGTACTGAAACCTGCCCCTTTTCCTTCACAGAGCTAGCATACAAGATCCATGTTTGTTTCTTAAAGTATGCATGAACTAAACTGTTTTTATAAAGTGTCCTAAAAATAGGTGTGTTTTTTTAAAAAAAGGAAAAACAAACAACAAACCAACCAACCAAAAAATAAAAACCCAAACAAAACCAACAGTGTAATCCAGTAATTAAGTATTTCATATAATTATTCATCTTGAAAACAAACATAAAAGTTCATAGTAAGAGCATTGCACAAAATATGGTTTAATTAACACAATGCCCCTGAATAAAGAATTGCAGGGTGTGGACCAAATATTCCACACTGCCCAGCCTGCACATTCTGGACCTTCACCATGGAAACTTCACAATCCAAACAAGCATGAGATGTAAAGAAAAAAGGAATGCACTTCACTGCAAAGCTCTGAATAATGAATATGGGCAAGGACACTTTTCACTGGACCAGGCTGCCCAGAGCCACATGCAAACTGGCCTTAAAAACTTCCAGGGATGGGGCTTCCACTACCTCCCTGGGCAACCTGTTCTAGTGCCTCATCACCCTTATGGTGAAATTTTTCCTAATGTCTAATCTAGCTTGGACCCATTTCCCCTAGTCCTATCTCTACCCAACATCCTAAAAAGTCCCTCATCAACTGTCTTGTAGGCTCCCATCAGATATTGGAAGGCCACAGTAAGATCTCCTCAGAGCCTTCTCCCCTCCAGACTGTATAACCCCAGCTTTCTCAGTCTGTCCTCACAGGAGAGGAGCTCCAGCCCTCTGATCATCCTCATGGCCCTTCTCTGGACACACTCCAGCACTTCCATATCTTTCTGTAATACAGGTTCCAGAACTGGACACAGTACTCCAGGTGGGGTCTTACCAGAGTGGAGTAGAGGGGGAGAATCACCTCGCTTGACCTGTTGTCTGTGCTTCTCTTGATGCAGCCCAGGATGTGATTGGCTTTCTGGGCTGCAAGTGCACACTGGTGGCTCATGGTGAGCTTCTCATCCACCAACACCTCCAAGTCCTTTTCTTTAGGGCTGTTCTCAAGCCAGTCACTGCCCAGCCTATATCACTGCCTGGGATTGCCCCAACCCAGATGCAGGACCCTGCACTTGGTTTTGTTGAAATTATGAGGTTGACATGGGCCCACTTCTCCAGCCTGCCAAGGTGCCTCAAGATGGCCTCCCTTCCCTGCAGCGCTTCTGCCCCACCACACAGCTTGGTGTCATCAGCAAACCTGCTGAGGGTGCACTCAATGCCACTGTCCATGTCACCAACAAAGATGTCAAACAAGACTGCTCCCAGTACAGATCCCTGAGGGACTCCACTTGTCACTGGCCTCCACTTGGACATGGGCCCATTGACAGCCACTCTTTGGGTGCAGCCATCAAGCCAGTTCTGTATCTGCTGAATGGTCCATCCATGAAACCCATATTTTACCACCTAAATTTCATTCCACACTAATCCATCCTAAGACCTTTCTCTCATAAATATGTGTGCATAGGTATCTCTATCTGAGTACCCACACTGGTTGTGGTGGTTGTAGATTTAATCATGCCTGCAAGAAGAGTTGAAATTCCTGTCACAAAGCAAGCCTTAACTATCAGTTTGAAAGCAAAGTCATAGGCCTGATCATGCTTATCTCACTGTTCCCCGTGCCACATTATTTATGAGGTTCCAATGCATTTATAATGCTTTTAAAATTGTGATTCGTAACAGTTTCCTGAGTTTTACAGTCTTCTGTCTGCACACTGCTATTCCAGAGTCGGGGATTTAAATTGTTTTGTCTATCACTTTTAAGCTCCTGATGCAATAAAACAGAAATATGACAATGACCTCTCTGAGTAAGCAGTACATTTGGAGTTGTTATGCTGATAGTGTTTTATCTCTGTGTTATCAGGGAGCGTGTTTTTCAACAGAAGTAAATTGTACTGTCCATTTAGTCACTTACTCAGCTATTTGAAAGAAAAACCCAACACACTCCTAAAACTTATTATGTCATGGTCTAATATTTTCAAACAATTTTGTAGATAACTAAGACTCCTTCATGTTCTACCCTTGAGAAGGCCATTAGAGATATAAACATACAGTGTCCTTATGAAAAATGCAAAGTCTGTAGAGAAAATAATCTGTGTTAATATAGAAAAACACAGACTTTCTATATAGATATTCTAGCTTTTGCAGTTTTCCATCCAGATCTGTTGAACCCTCAGTGAAATCATAGTTTTGGCATTCAGGCTTTCAGCTCTTTCTACACATCTACCTACACAAATATCTCTTGATATTTGAGACTAGGTACTTCAGATGTTAAGCGTAAATGGGCTCTAAGTTTACCTAAGAAATAGATTTAAACTCAGGCAGACAGTCCCTTTCAGGTGATCTTCACATAGGCAACCATAAAAGGACTGTTAATAGCAGCTGCCTAGAAGTAAGAAAGAGCTGAAGCTAAGCAGACTGGATTGCACCTTTTGTACCTCCACTAACTTTTTGCCCTTTTGCACTGGCTTCCAGTTTTCAGGCCAATTTCTTTCTTTGGGATAAGTCCAAACTCAGTGTAAATTGTCTTTTGGGTTTTGGCAAATTATTTATTCCCACATCTCATTTTTCTAAACATTTCCTGTATATCAGTCACTTTTCTTATTGGAAATTTCATTTGTTTTAAACAGAAATGCATGAGCAGATATTCTTGTAAATATTTATCTTGAATCTCCTTTGCTAATAATGAGGTTTATTTCTTTATTTTTCTTCAGCTGACATGGAGTAAAACCAGTCACCATCTTCTTTACTACATAACACAGTACCATATTTTTTTGTCTTTCTTAGTATTCTTGATCAAATAAAGTGCATTCAGCCTTTCCTGTCATGCAAACTCATATCAGCTTGGGTTCCTCCTCTGAATTTTCTGCATCTTGTCTGCTTTCTTCTTATCCTGCTTACACTCTTCCTAGCTTCATTAACACCACATAAGAAATACATTGTTTTCTTTGCAATACAACCTTGTTCTTAAAACATACCAAAATAAGGGCAGTTTGAAATTTGTTTTGCTGTGCTGTTTGATTCTGTGATTCTATGATCAATTTCCTAGAAGCTTTTATAAGGCTGTGTGAGATCTTTTAAAACAGATTCATTAATTACAGTTGTCATCAGATATTCACCAGAAAGCTCAATGGAGAAACTGTGTTTTTCAAAACAACTAGTTTCTTTGAAAGGAATAAATTAATAATGTTACCTTCCAAACACAAAGTCTAAGGGATGATAAATGTAAAGAAGCCACAACACAAAGGATCTAAGAGGCAAATGGTTATACTCATTGCAGCTGTATGCTAGAAGGTTTAGATGATGATGACCGCACATTTGTTAATTAAATGGTGAGACAATTTATGTCAGTCAGCTCAAACACCATTCCTGAGAGATGAGACTGTCCCTTAAGCAGATGAACAGTTTAGTAACTGCAGCAATTCAGAACTGAAAAATTAGCTTCTCCTAGGCAGCAAAGGGTTTCTGCACAGGGAGAAGAACACTGAAGTGTCCCTCTTTTTAACAGAAGATATCCTAGACAACTAATTCGGCATGTACATACATAAAGAGTGTTACTCTCTTCATTGGCTGTGTTATTTTAAGCATTTCTCATCTGTCACCAGGTAGTTGTCAGCCCTTGATCTGTCCTATCTGCTGGGTCATTACAACCAAACTACTTTTTCCTGGGTTAGTTTCCAGCTAGATACATTCCCTAACATAGTCAAATTGAAGCAGTACAGAGGGAACACATAGGATGGTAAGAGTGTAGGAGCTGCTTAATTAGTTTAAATATGTATCTAATATGTATGCCAGATATCTACATGTGGCCTCTGGCAGTCAGACAGGCAAGTTAACCCCATCCTCATAGTTATGTTTGCAACACAATGTAGATACTTGTAAAGCTACTTCAGAGTTAAACGAGAATCAATATGGGGTTTCTAGAGATCTCCTGGAAGGATACTCATGTTCTAACAATTCATTTTGACCATGATTTCATCACTGACTATTGATTAAACTGTGGCTTTATCTCAGCTCATATAAATGCCAACATTTTGTTGCAGAGCAAAGGACTAGATCTAGAAAGACATTTGGATTGAAAGTATAACCACCTGTTTCCTATCTCCACCCAAGGAACGAAAAAAGCCATACATACTGATGTTGAAAAAGATTGTCTGAAGAAAAATTTGCACAATGTCGAACTCCTACTCATGCTGCCATGGTTAATCTAACAGCTTGAATCACTCAGCCCAACTATGTTGGAATTCAGAATTGAACTGACTCAGCAATAACCTCTGTTAGGTGAAACACAGCTGCACGAGCCAAAGTTTGAGATAGTAAAAATTACTGTCCTGCCCCATCCCCCCAACCTCCCCCCCAAAAACCAACCAACCAAGCAAACAAAACAAAAAAACCAAAACCCCAAACCTGTAATTCGCACAGCAAAAGGCTTTATAATTAAAACACACAGATAAATAAACAAATAAACTGAAAGTATAAATCAGGGCAACTTAAAACAGCACTAAAAAAAAATAAAGACTGAAATAAAGGATAGGGTTAAGTTGATAATAGCTTATATTATAGTGTCATTTGAGTTTAATGATTACTGGCAATACTCCCCACATCCTTAGATACATTTGTGGCATGATGCCAGATGAGAAATATTTTCTTCTCACTCATAGCTTTGAAGAAACATGTAGGATTAGGTTTGCACAGAAGAGATCTGGGGAGCTAGTACTGCATGTTCACACAAACTGCTTTGCTTGCCCATGAAGTGTATGGCTTCATATGGCTTCTGGCAATAGGCAGAATTCCTAAACAGATCACACTGTGTCTACTGCCTCATGGAATTATATTTTTATTTTGGTTTGGTTTTAATTTTACAAGCACTAGAGAGTTTAAATAGGGTGAGGTTTTCACTATGAACTGACAGTACCTTCCCACTGCCATTTAACACTTGCATTTATATCTGGTATAGTGTGTTCCCAGACCATGGTACACTGTGTAAAATGCTGAAGCCAGATACAAGTCAATGGACAATCTGCTACCTAAAGTGAATTCCTGCTCCTTCCCTTCAGTGTAATATCTTTAGATGGATCAAATAAATATATATTCACCTGAACTTGAACAGAAAGTAGATTCACAAAGTACCTAATCACATAACTATTAGCTGGAAAGGGTATGTCAAGATGTCCCAGGTCTAACATTCCTTCCATGTTGCTCCTGTGCTGAGGACTCCAGAGCTGGATGCAATATACAAGGTGAGGTCTCACCACAGCAGACTAAAGTGGCCGAATCATGTCTCTCTATCTACTGGTCACACTTCTTTTGATGCAGACCAGGATGCCATTGGCCTTCTGTGATGTAAATGCACCCTGGTGGCTCATGTCCAGCTCCTCATCCACCGCCACACCCAAGTCCTTTTCTGGTAGGACTGCTCTCAATTTTATCATACCCTTAGCCTGGATTGATGCCTAGGATTGCCCCAACATACATGCAGGATCTTACACTTTGCCTCATTGAACCTCATGAGATTCTCCTCAGCCCACCTCTCCAGCCTGATCAGGTCCCTCTTGATGCCATCCTGTCCTTTGAACTTACCAGCCACACCACTCAGCTTGGTATCATCTTCAAATCCTAACTCTGCTGCTTCTCTTCCTCATCTTTCTGCAGATTTTGAACTCAACTATCTCACAATCACCATGCTGTAAATTACATATGCAAACGACTATCTACAACCACATTTACTACCTTTTTTTTGTGGGCAGAAAGTCAGATAGATGTCACAAAAATTTCACAACTGTCCCATGCCAACTGAGGAAACACAGTATGTATATTGATTGATGTGCATGAGGTGGCCTGTTCAAACTGAGGCACACCAACTGAGGAAACACAGTATGTATATTGATTGATGTGCATGAGGTGGCCTGTTCAAACTGAGGCACACCAACTGAGGAAACACAGTATGTATATTGATTGATGTGCATGAGGTGGCCTGTTCAAACTGAGGCACACCAAATGCACCTTTTCACATGCTTCTTATACTTTTCATGAGTTCAAGTATAACATGATTTGATCCATTCACATACATACTAATATTTTTTAAAACAACTATTAATTTATAGTGTCACCATCCATCTGCTTCTTTCTTGATCTAATGTCCCTGGAGTCAGTCTTGCTACTGTTACTTATCAATGTTGCAGAATAATGGGAGGGTTTCACATAGGTGTTGGAGGGGCTGGTGTTATCTTGGTTGGCATAATTCAAGAAATAAAGGTCCTGATCTTACGAGTGAGCATTGTCCTCTTCCTTGCAATCAGCTGGGGATCTTCAGTTTTGCTGACTTAAACATGACTAAGGAGTATTCAATGTAAACTACATATCCCTTAAGAAAGCCAATACAATTTCATGCTATTGAGAAAGTTCATACAATTTCACGCTATAAAGACTAATTGGTACAGTGGTTAAGGAATGAGATTTTCCTGACATAGACCTGTCTGGGTTTTCCAACATCTATATGAGAGAATTTTCACCAATAGAATCTAGAGATTTTTTGTATTGTTTTCACAATACCATATTCTACTCTCTTTTCCTGACACTAAATACCCTACATGGAGACTGGCCTTGGGCAAGGGCCACAGGCAAACGTTGTCAGTGGTACAGACAACAAAAAGCTGTTGCAAGAGCTGCTCAAGGCAGTTGTCCACAGTCAGAGTTCATGATCAGGACTAATTTTGATGTCATTTGAGTATATTGCAGACTTGGAAGCCTGTGAGGACTTTCAACTGAGGTACATCTAATTATGTCAGGATTGTGCTAGAAGGGAAATACTATGTGCTGACAGATAACAAACTTCAACTTAACATTTCCCTAACTGAAGCTCTTACTGGTAAACACCCAGTGCACTCAGTCTGTCAACTCTCCTACTGCCTGTGCTATGACAATGTATGCAGGAAAGTCATGAAACCAGTCAGAGCTTTGTGGAATCGGATTTCCTGTTTCTAGTGCTCTTTTGGATTTCCTGTTTCTAGTGCTCTTTCTTTCTGTAGGGATTCAAGGAGGCCACTAATGTTTTACAACATATTCTCTGCTTTGTGGGTAGCAAAACATGACCACGTATTTCTTGCAGTTCAACTGAGTAGCAAATAGCTGCTAACTTAATTTCCCTCCATATGTTTTCCTAATTTCATCATCATCTCCAAACTTCCTCCCCTCACAGTGAGACTAGTGCTGCCCCACTTTTTCGAATGTGATTACACTAAATATACTACTGCAGCAATGAAAACCAGGCAGCTTGATATGTTACAGTGGCAGGGAACATGCTAGCTGCTCCTGTGGTTTACATCAGGCCAGAAAAAATAAACTAGCAAGGAGAATTTCCAATCCAACTTATTTAATATTTAACTAAACTTATCAGGAGTAGGGGAACCATCAATCAATAAAGTGCACTTAAAATACAGCTTTTTATTTTTATGTAATCTTTATTACTTAATCATATAAATAGCATTTCAGTCTTGATCAAAAAAATTGCCATCTTTTATGTGAAAAATATATATTTGCATTCTATTATCAAATATTTTACATCAGTCTTTTAAATATGTGTGATGTAAGGGGTGTGAATTATTTTTTACGTATACCAAGAACAAAAAGGAAGGTGATTTATAGAGTCCTAGAATGGCTTAGTTTGGAAGGTACCTTAGGGGTCATCTACTCCAACCTCCCTGCCATGGACAGGGATGCCTCTCAGCTACTCAAAGCCTCATACAACCTGGCCCTGAACAACCCCAGGGAGGAGGCATCCACAACCTCCCTGGACAACCTATTACAGATTCTTACCACCCTCATACTGAAGAACTTCTTCCTAAGATCCAGTCTCAACCTACTGTCCCTCAGCTTCAAACCATTCCCCCTTGTCATACTGCTAGACACCCTTATGAAAACCTCTCTCCAGCCTTCCTGTAGGATCCCTTTCAGGTATTGCAAGGCAGCTCTAATCTCCTGCCAGAGTCTTCTCCCAGCTTGCTCAGACTATCCTAATAACAAAGGTTTTCCTGCCCTGGATCTTTGTGGCACTCATCTGGACTCACTCCAACAGTGATGTGCCCTTCTTATGCTGGGGACTGCAAAACTTGATGCAGTATTTGAGGTAGAGTCTCACAAGAACAGAGTAAAAGGACAGAATCCCCTCTCTTGCCCTGCTGGCCACACTTCCTGACACAGCCCAGCACATGATTTGACTTCTGGGCTGCACGAGTGCACTGCTGGCTCATGGTGACCTTCTCATCAATCTAGGTCTCTTTCTTCAGAGATACTCTCTATTACTTGTCAACAGCCATACACATGGTATGGAATTTTGAGATGCATTTGACAAAACATTACTATTTAGAAGTACAAACTTATAATACATTTTTCATTGTTGAAGTGAATGATTACATATATACAGAGGTATATTTATATTTTTAATATATATTTATATTTTTAATATTTATTTATATACACACACACACATATATATATATTTATATATAGCATTTTTCCAAAAAATTCTACTGTGGGACAAATGGACATGAAGAGGTGGAAGAGAAAGCTTGGATGAGAGCAGGGCAGCCAGCAAGCTGAATGTCTTGAAGGTGCTCTGCCCAGCAAGATGAGTCATTCGCCTCCTTGCTGGCTAACTGGAAAGTGTTTCATTTTATAGCATCAATGCTTGCAAAGTGACATATATAAATTAGTGAAAGGTAGGTCTTCAGCTGTTTGCAGTTGCAGAACATGGCCAAAAAGATCCCTTTGCATCACAAAGGACAGAGTTGCTTATGTACTGCTACATGGGCTAAAATACTCTAAATCAAAATTTAAGTGAATGATTTAATACCAAATATGTGAAGCTGATGAACTCACTTCAGTTCCCCAAGAATGATCATCTTTCTCTGACCTTCTGCTGTTAGCAAAGGCTGCTCAGAGACCAAGAGACTTCTCCATAGATTTCCTACTGGCTATTGTGGGCCAAAGACAGCAAGAACTGTGTGTATGAGGAACTATGGAGAATGTCACATGCATTAACTGCTGAGCCATAGGTTTTGAAATGTGTCATCCAGTAATTGCAAGAGTCACCTTTATCTAAACCAAGAATTATATTAAAGGAATTCTGGATTGAAATTCTTACAAAATGGAACAGTTCTTATCTTCTTCAAATAAAATACAATAGGTGGCTGCTGTGGCCATTGATGATGCTTTATTTCTTTGTAGTGCTTGGTAGAAACTTGGTTTTCTTGACCAAGTCTCCAGCTGTGCCTCTGGGAGCAGCACAGCACTGCCAGCCAGCCAGATGCATTTTGCTGGGAAGCATGCTGGTATTTGTATAAACAGTTTGTCCCTGTTGCTTTACTGGAGGGGGGAAAAATGTGCAGTTTCCAACTGTGTCTAAATTTGAGCCTTCCTGCATTTTGAAGGATAATCACATTTTCGAGTTAAGCAAGCAGGAAGTGAACTCTAATCACTGAGCAATCAGAGGGAAGGACCTGTGCTCCAGTTACATGCCTGAGTTTTGCTGAGCCATAAATGTGGGAAATGCAGGGATACCAGAATAACTGCTCCTCTGAAACCCTCTCTGTGAGACCATCTGATAGCAGGAATTTACCACAAAGAATTATTTGCTCACCATGCTGGAGTAAAGTAATTGCTATCTGAAAACAGACACAACTGAGTGTCCTGTGACTGTGTCCATTACGTATGCATAAGCATATTAAGGCTCATCGAATTCCAGCTCTGGCATTGCAGACCCCTGGCAACCCTATTGATGTTCTCATTCCTTAACAGTTAAGTACATAGAATGACATTCTGCAGTGATGCAGAGTAGATTGGGAATAAATCCCCTAGAGTCACTAGAATAATACCAGTAAGAGCAGTAAGAGTAATTAAAAAATCAGGACCAGGCTCCTATTTTTCAGCTTCAGCAGAGTCCTGCTATGTTTTCCTTCTATCTCTTTTCAGATTTTGCTTTCCTGACATGGATTTTTTGTTTGTGTTCCCCCAGGAAAGTTCCAGATCCTTCTGAAATTACTAGAGTCTCCTTTTAAAGAGAAGAACAAACATTTCAAGGTCTGTTTGATCCATTTTTTTAGGGTCTTTATGAGGAAATGTGCAAATGCCAAAAAGTCACTGGAAGCTGGACGTCCTGTTTGTGTTGGACAGAGGGTCAGTTCTCTGAAGAGAAAAAGGCTAAGTGCTACAAGTCAGAGGGCTCCTGAGGAATCCACTGAGGTGTTATCGGATGCATCTTGCCACATTTACAGAGAAAAGAACAATCAGTAAACATCTCTGTAATTGAAAGATCAACACCTCACAACACTAACAGCAAACTTAGCAATTGGAAACAGATTTTGTGATTGGGTGCTTTGAGATGGTTTTTTGTGTGTCTTGATGGGTTTTGTTTTGCTTTGTGTTGTTTTGTTTCTTCTTCATTTTTCCCTAATCACAGCAGCTACAATGCTGGTATAATGTGACAGAGCAGAAATTCACAGAAATAGTAATGAAAATTCATTGAGTTAACTTGGCAACTTAATGGGTAAAAGCATAGCGTCACACCTTCCAATACCTGTAAATGCTTCAAGGAAGGTTTCAAAACTCCAGTCCAGTTAGCATTAAGAGATTAAATTCAGGGATTGTTGTCTGAAACATAAAAATGAAAATGTCACTAAGCAATTTATTTGGAAGAAAAGAACCAAGTCTAAGCCATTCTATAATGCTAACAAGATTGGTTCTGCCTGTCAATAAATACATCAACCCCAAATTACCAAGATTATTTTGCAAACAGGTACAAGTCTATATTTCTACCCTAAAAGCAGATTGTTATGAAATAAAATTCTTCCACAAAGTGTCTAATTTGCCCAGAAATTTCAAATTACTTCATGGTACAAATCTATGCAAATAAATCAGAGGTGTGCTGACAACAAATATCAGCCCATAGTAGTTTATATGCAGTCCCTGTACAGCTACAACAGTAAAGCCTGCTAAAAAAATCGAACACATCAATCATTTCAGCGTAGTCCATGAACATTTTTGCCACTTTTGTGCCATTTATAATAATGAAACACAGCACTTATTCAAAGTAAAAGCACCAGAGCAAAAATTTTTCTCTAAGTAAAAGCTATTTAGCCTCATTCAAAATAAGTTAAAAATCTCACCATAAAATTATATTGCTAAGAGAAGTTTTAGCCACTGCTCAGCCAAAACAATAGAATGAAGAATTTGGACATTTGAAATCACTGCTTCCACAAAGCATCTTGGGAAATACCGAACATTATTCACTATGTCAATCAGAAAACCCTAATGAGAAGGAACAGCCAAAGGTGTTGTTTAGGCTACTGAAGGAAACTCCTCCAACACATTTCTTCTTTGAAAGAGATCTCCAATAATTATGAACAACAGGCAAGAGATTTCACAAGCTGCATTCACTTGTTGAATTGCAGCTAAGGCAACAGAAAATCTTGTATGAGAAGTGGAAGTCCTTGACATTGTTTACAACCTCCAAGAAGGGAGGCACAACATGTAAAGTGTATTCAATGTGAGGAAATGTATTACTAAAAGAGATTGCAAAGCATTCTGAAGAAATGGATGGATTCCAGCCATGGATAGATGCTTATGGATGCCAGCCATGTCCATGACAATAGACTACACTGCTCAGTCTTGCTGAAATCCATTTCGGTTTTTAAGAGTGGGGGAGAGATGCATTCTGTTTTTGAAAAATATGCAGTGATGTCTTATTTCATCTAGAGTGGACATATATTTGTCTGCTCCTCCTGGGAAAGGAAAAGAGGACCACCTTCCAGAACTACTGCAGGAGTCCCCACATAACTCAGACAACCGAGTATAAAAAGAAAGGCCACTGTGCTGAAATCTTCTGACCATTCCCCAGCACCATCTAATCCAGTCAGAGGCATGTCCCTGTGCTGATAAGCAAACCCCAATAAACCTTACAATTTATTTCTGTGAATCCTTACATTCCCTTCCGATAATACACGCAAATCTCAAACTCAGAGCTTGAACCCGAAGGTGAGAAGAAGAGCATTTGCACAGCCAAGAAATAAGGAGAGACAGCTTTTCATTTTGAGAGACTCACTGAAAAGAGGTGTAGCAGGAACAGGTTCTATAGAGGGGCTTCACAGTACTAAATGTTCCAAACAAAGCAGCACAATGCTTTGTCGTTTTTATGGAAATACCTGACGAGTTTCCCAAAAGGAAACTCTCATCAGATTGGACTAATACCAATAAACATGTTATTGACACAAAGAGTGGTAAATTAGCTCAAACTAGTTTTGTCTTGCCAGAAATAGATTGTACCTGAGATAAATCTATGACAGCTTGAGTAGCTGCTCACAGACATTTCTGTCAATGCTGCTCTGGGAAACTAGATTGCCTTGTTCTTGCCTCTAATAGTAAGACTTAACAGTCATAGCTAAGGTGCACAATAATATCAGCTCACTTCTGCAGATGACTGATTAAGTCATGGGCAATGCAGGTCCTTCTCCCCTCTCCTTGTTTACAATACTGGGGCCTTGCAAAGATGATTTGTCTTTCTGCAGTGAGTGGGCTGGTGCATTGTGCTGGGGAGAGAAGGAAGCGGAGCTCCTCCCAGACACCAGGCACTATCCTTTATTTCAGTCTCCTGGGAGGTAGTAGAAGCAGCAAGCCCAGCTCCATGTATTTTCCCACCAGCTTCCTCTTCCCTCCTTGCAGTGGAAGTTGCTCAGCCCCAGCCAACCTCCACCCAGTCCCCAAGTCTATTTCTTGGTGTAACAAAATTCAGTGTTATCTCCAAGGTTTGAGTAGTCTGTTTCATATATTCCAGATGGGGAGTTGCTGTGACAGGTAAGTCTAGTGTCTAGGAAGCCATTATGAGACAACCTTAAGGAAAAATATTTGTACCTCCAGAATACAGACGAATCCTGTGTTCAAGGCATAATGTCAGAGCTCTTCCTATAAACATTACTTCTAAAACTCACCCTAACAGAAAATTTCCTTTATAAATGTATTTAATCCAGATGTGTTTGTGTCTTTATTACTTTTCCAAACAAGCATAACAAGTAGGTCTGGGGGTTTCAAAACCTCCTTCTCATTTTGTGTACAGAAATTGCTTCATGTTATGAAGTGTGTGGGTTTAATTCAACAGTATTTTTATTTTAGAGTAATGATGCATGTTTTTCCTTTAAACATTTTGCCTCATTCAGCTATGTTGTAAAGTCCAGTAGAAAAAGTCTGATTTCAGCTTTTAATTTTTTTTTTTTTTTACTTTTTTTTTTCTTTCTTTCTCCTAATCTCATGTCTAAGCAAAAACCTCAGAGGCAAAACAGGGAAAGAAAAATGTTTTGCAGGCTCTGGAGTGAAAACAAAACCTTTATCAGTTTGAGGCCAGGGGGAATGATTTTTGGTTATGGCTTGAGGTATGGGCATACAAACTCTTAAACTCTAGAGGGTGTTAGGAGGACCTGCACATCATATCCTTCCAAGAGTTTAGTCACATATAACCTTTGTCCTTATGACTGTCCCTGGCTGGGAGAGTTCCAAAATGAGTTCATCTGACCAAGCCACTAAGGAAGGTGCAGAGAGCCCACGACCAAGATGACAATGGCATCCCAAATTCATCTGCTACATTGGAGCTCTCTAGTGGAATACATGCTGCAGAGCAACCTTCTCCTATTTTGATTGCCTAAAAACCCCCACACTAAAATATTGTTATTGTTATTCTGAGGACCTGTGAAGATAAGGGATATCAAAAAATGCTGTCATGTTTCACAGCACTGTCTTTTTCAAAATCTATTATGATTTTAACCCAACTTTCCTGAATCCCTCAACAGTACAATCTGGCAGAGGAGCAAGGGGAAAAGGTTTCTGCTGAGATTAAAGGTAAGGCTTCTAGAAAGTCAGCACACCATGTAATTAAACTTCTATTTTTATTATATTGTCTAGCTGGGCATAGATAAGCATCAAACCCACAGGAACAGACTGAGTCTGAAGACAACTCAGAATTCTGTTTATCATATATTTTTGCTGGTTAATTCAACGTTAGAATCATTTGAAAAGGCACCCATAAATGGTCCAGACAGAAGTGAGAAGGGACTGCTGTGGGTTGGGTAACTGAAATAAGCAGAATGTGGTTAGCACTGGAGTCAGCCATGGAGGGGTACTGTAGGCTAAACCTCTTTCATCTTTCTGCTGCCCCTTCTCCAAGATAAGAGAAACCCACTTAAGCAAGATTCTGCAGGAGTCACAGTCCAGAGAGGTTAAACTGACTTATTCTCCACCTTCCTTACCTTTTGTCACTTAGACTCTCTAAGACAGACCTACCTGCAAGGTAGTTGCAACATTTAGTGTTGACTGGATGCTCAAGAGGCAGCAGGTCCCCCTTTCAGATGCAGCATCAGTAAAAGGCTCCAGGAAGCCCCCATCCAGTTGTGGTTTAGCTTTGGATCAATTCCATGAAATTAAGGAACAGAAGATGAGGAAAAGATATAGTAATGGAAGCAATACGCAAACCTTTAGAACAAGGGGTATGTGCATTTCTACTGCGTATATACACCGGTGAAGAAACAAGACAGGAAAAGTTCTGATTCATGAGACCAACATCTGAGGCTGGATAGAAATACAGCAACATACTTCATAAGCACTGCCAACAAAATCTCTGAAAGCTTTTTCTGAAGCAAAGCATCTATTTACTCTTACTGATTTCTTGCTTATCAGTCAGTTATCATCAATGTAAGCAGCTCTCTGTGAGCCATGAGGGACCCTGTTATACATCGCTAACAATGCTTTTATGCCTGGTGCTATCATGACACTTGAATGCACCAAGAGGGTCTCAAGTCTCTGTTTAGAACTGGGCAGAAGTGCAGTCCACACCCATCCATGACTGCCAGTGGCGTGTTGTGATTATTGTTTCTGTCTGCATAACACAAGATGATGGACTTGATCTTTTCTTGAATAGCGCCATCCTTGCAAAAATCTCTCCCCTGGCTCTTAGTAATTGCCGTCAATTAATGAAACAATTGGAAATGTGAGGGAAGGAAGATTAGGAACTATAAAATGAGTAGATTGCTATAAATACAAGGAGGTCTCAGCCCACCACCTGTCTTTCCTATCACCACCTAAGTAATGTTCTAGCTTTTTTATTAAAGGCTCAACAAAAGAAGGAAACAGGCATAAAGTATCTAAACAATTTCCTTACCTTAATAGCTGTTTTGAAGTCCCTAAAAAACAAAACACCCTAGGAATTTCTGAAGTAAGGTTCCATTCACAGGTAATAAGGCTCACTAGAAGTTATTTACTCCTATTATGAAAAATAAACAGGATAAGATGCAGATCACCTTCTTTGGTGCAAGTGATAAACCTGAAGAGTAAATAAGTAGCTTGAAATTAATAAAGAAAATCTTAATGTTCACTCTCCAGTATGATGTAATTCTGAACATGATCAAGTTCAGATGACATTTCTATTTTAGGCCATAAGTTCTTTCAAATTATCTTCATCAGAACACCCATGGAAGTTCCCACCTACCTCTCATTCCAAATCAGACCTAAAAAGCTGAGCTTAACTTTCAAAAAAAAGGGAGAAAAGCCACCTTCTGCTGTTTTTGCCAAGTGGTAAGTGGTCAGAAATGCAAGTGAAGTCATCAGGGATATCAAAGTTGAAGACAGCCTGGGCTGCAGTGATCATGCATTAGCGCAGTTTGCTGTCCTACGAAGCCCATGAGAAGCATAGTTAGGACCTTGATTTTTAGGAAAGCAAACTTCCAGGTCTTCAAGGAGTTAGTAAATAGGACCCTGTGGGAAACAGCCTTCAGGGACAAGGGAACAGAGCAGAGCTGGCAGATCTTTAAGGATGCTTTCTATAGAGCACAAGAGATCTCAATCCCCTCATGTAGGACATTAGGCAAGGAAGGCAAGAGACCACCATAGTTGAGTCGTGACCTGCTGGTCAAACTAAAGGGCAAGTTGGGACTACACAGGAATAGGAAGAGGGGACAGGCATCCTAGGAAGAGTATAGGGACATTGCCCAGCTGTGTAAGGATGAGATCAGGAAGGCCAAAGTGCAGCTGGAACTGAACTTGGCAAGACATGTAAAGAAAAACAAGAAAGACTTCTACAGGTACATTAACCAGAAAAGGAAGGTTAAAGAAAGCAAAACCCCCCTGATGCACAATGGTGGGGAGATTACCTCTAGAATATTGTGTCCAGTTCAAGAAAGACAGGGAACTGCTTGAGAGAGTCCAATGCAGAGCCACAAAGATTATTAAGGGAGTGGAGTCTCTCCTTTATGAGGAATGACTGAGGGAACTGTGCTGGGACCTCATTAATGTTTATAATAATAATGTTTATAAAGGGTGAGTGCCAAGGGGATGGATCCAGGCTCTTCTCGGTGATGCCCAATCACACAACAAAGGGCAGTGGGTGGAAGCTGAGGCATAGGAAGTTCCATGGAAACATGAGAGAGAACTTTTTCACTGGGAGGGTGACAGAACACTGGAACAGGCTTCCCAGGGGGATTGTGGGGTCTCCCTCTCTGGGTATATTCAACCCACCTGGATGCATTCCTATGTGATCTGGTATAGGTGATCCTGCTCTGGCAGGGGGGTTTGACTAGATGATGTTTCAAGATCCCTTCCAACCCCTAACATTCTGTGACTCTGTGACTCTGGGATTCCGTAATTGATTCTGTGGTTCTGTGATGTGACAGAAAAATAATTTTTGTTCTATTTCTCTGTGTTCAAAATGGATAGATTTAATGTGCCTTAACACCCTCTGGTTAAAATTAATCCCATTTGTTCCTATAAAACAAAGGGATTTCCATAACCTTTATCTATACCTTGTCACAGTGCTCAACTACCCATGCAGGTAAAACATTTTTGTAAGATCTAATAAAATATTCTTTATCGTAATTTTTCTTCTTTTTTTCCTAATCTGAACATCTGATCTCCATTGCCCTCAAAATGCTGTCATGAACACTTACACAGTTAGTCCATTTCCCAAACTTACAAAACATTTTTTTGGGGGTTGTTTGTTTGTTTGTTTGTTTGTTTGTTTTTACTCTGATTATTTCCAGAAGCTTGCTTTTATACTAATGCTTAATACAACTTGTCTTTGCTTTGTTAGTTAAAATGAGTCAAACACATTCATGCACTGAAGTCCGGAAAGGGTCCCTAATTTCAAGATCTTTACATAGTGTTTTCCTAACAAAGAAATGGAACTTTGGCTCTTGGAGTCCCTTTGGACATTGACAACCTTGTCATTTGTCCAACTACTTTGAGAAAAACAGTTCATCCTTAGCTTCTGTGGTAAAGAAATATTTCACCAGATACTTCCATGGGAGAAGGCCATTATTATCCCTGGAGAATTGCTGAATTTGGAGCAGTGAAAAGAAGCTAGAGGGTTCTGATGCAAAAGATATGTTTCTGAGTAGAATCATGCTCAGAGGAACCTCTATGAGAATAATACTGAGAGTACTGCAGATGGAGATAGAAGACTTTAGCATTTTTGCTGAAATTTTTAACAGCAAAGGATGAGACCTCTATTCTATACGACGCAACTGTGAGAGGAACTGATCTCTGTAAATGCCTATTATTTTCCATTGACTGTAAAAAAGGACCTTAAAGTTGCCTTCCAATGCCTGAAGGGATCCTACAAGGCTGCAGAGGGACTTTTCATAAGGACATCTAGCAACAGGACAAGGGGGAATATCTTGATTCTCAGAGACAGCAGATTTAGACTGGATCCTAGGAAGAAGTTCTTCAGTACAAGAGTGATGAGTCTCTGGAATAGGTTGCCCAGGAAGGTTGTGAATGCCTCCTCCCTGGAGGTGTTCAAGGCCAGGCTAGATAAGGCCTTCAACAGCCAAGTCTAATTGAGACATGTCCCTGCCCAGTGTGGGGAGGTTGGAGTAGATGATCTCTGAGGTCCCTTCCAACCTATGCCATTCTATGATTCTATGACAAAAGGTGGCTAGTCCAGATGTAGACTTATAAACAGTAGCTATCTGCAGATGGTTGCAAGTAATTTCAGCAGATACATTTCAACACAGTAACCCCAGTGACAGAGTGTAGTTTTACTAATCATTGATTATTCTAATTAATTATCCATAAAGAGTACACAGCACAAAAGTGAAGAGTTAATTTTTTTATTATTATTTTTGCATATTTAATTTTGTTGCCTCTACATAACTGTACACTTTTACAAGAATGCTACATTATCTACAAATATTTGTGTTTTCATGGACAGAAGCTTTTGCAAAAGGGATAATTGAAATGGCATCTTGGACTATGAAATCTACTAAAGAGGATCTTTCAGTTCTTTTTCTCATAGTATCACATAATCAGAAATGCCCCTGGAGAACGTGATGAGAATTTCCCAAAGTACACACATGTCAGAGAAATATCCTCTTCTGGTTTTGGGGGTGTCTCTCGAGACACATAAAATCATAGAATCATACAATCATTTAGGTTGGAAAAGACTTTAAGAAAAACTGTTAACCTGGTACTGCCAAGTCCATCATTAATCCATGTCTCTAAGCACCGCACCTACATATCTTTTAAATACCCCCAGGTATGGTGACTCAAACACTTCCTTGGGCAGCCTGTTCCAATGTTTGGTGAGCTTCTTGAATCTGTCTAGAATCTGTCTAGAAAGGGCAAGAGGACTCTGGCACAAGAGTTGGCAGGGCTCATCGGGAGGGCTTTAAACTAGGTTTGAAGGGGGTGGGTGCTGAAACCAGTCATTCTGGAGAGGAGATAGAGGGACATAAACTAGAGTTAGTGGAGAAATCAGCAGCCTAGCTGAAGTGCATGTACACCAATGCATGCATCCAGGAACTGGAAGTCTTGGTTCACCAGGAAAACTGTGATGTAGTTGCCATTACAGAAACGCAGTGGGACGATTCACACAACTGGAGTACTGCACTGGATGGTTACAAGCTCTTTAGGCAAGACAGGCCCATGGAATACTCACAAGTCCGTGGGACCTGATGGGATCCATCCTAGGGTGCTTAGAGAGCTGGCAGCTTGCAAACACTTTGTCCTTTACATCATGTCAGCTTCAGAACACATAGCTTACACCTACAGTAACTGTGAACAATTATCACTGTTCACCTCAAGTCTATTAATAAACTGTCACAGCCTTCAAACCAAACAGACTGTAAGGAATCTGCCTTTAGTTGTGCCAATTTAATTTGGCAAGCCAAGTCTATGAATTGTCAAAGGAATGTAATAAGCACACCAAATTTTTTAATGGGACTCTCCTAACAATTTGTAAGCACAGACAATCCAGTTCCAGGATAATTGCCAGGCATTCTTGAATTTAACAATACAGCTGCTGCCCATAAATTCAACAGGTAACTGAGGGTAGGGGGCAAACAGTGAGGGAGAAGACTTCTGTCACATGACAGAAAATAATCCAGAAGAGCTAGTCATATAGAAAAGCAACCTTCATTGCTAAGCTATATATGCAGGGAATGATTTAACTGCAAACTGGAAATCTGAGCACAATATGGGATGGAATATGTGGGGGGGAGGGAGGAGGGGGGGAATTTAATCACAACTGCTGCAGTCCAACCCTACAGCATCTGCAGCTTCAGAGGCACTTAAACACTGAGCCACACATGAAATATAAGACTCAAGAAGTGCACCACGCTGAAGCATGAGGCATGACTGCTCAGCCAGCAGGATCATGACAGGTATGTCACCCCCCTCCATGGAGCTGGAATCACACTGGGCAATGCATGGCATCCAGCCAAGACTTCAAGCCAGAGATGACTTTCCATCAGAGTGACTCTGGAGCAACAGAGGGCACACAGATAAATCAGGAGCCTGACAGAGTTGTGTGAAATATCAGTAACACTGATTGCCAGCTGCACAACACATTTAAATAAGGGTTGGGCACTACTATGACTTCTGAAGCAATCTCACCCCGCACCCCAGGAAGGTACTGCCGTAACAGATTTAACAAATATATAAAAACACACAATCAATTGCCAAACCAAAATACTTGAGACATGGGGTACTAGAACACAGAGTATCTCCAGTTATCCCACAGAGTATCCAAAATAGCTGCAGCCCTACCTTGCAGGATCTCTAATGAGAAAATTACTCAAAAAAGCAAATGGGAAAACTCAGTCACTGTCCAAGGGACTGGCAGATTCTGCTCTACATTTCAGTTACTAGAAGATCCAGGTAATGCCAAGTTTGAGACATGATAAATGCTGGAAAGAAAGAAATTAAAGAGACATTTGCAGAAAGCATCTGTAGACACCAAGAGGACAAGACCTCAGGGAACTAGAAAGTAATTCTACTTGAAGTTACAACTTTGAGAATATAACTGGAAGGTTAATATTAAATACTAGACATGATTGTGTGGTTTTGAGGAATAAAAACCTCACTCTTGAAGGCATAAACCAGGAGGTATGTCAACATTCTCCATCTCAGTATGTTATTCTGTAATTATCAAATGAGGTTCACACTTCCTTTTAGGAAGTTCAAGTTGACCACCATCAAAGATGAAGACCCACTCCAAGCTCTGGTCTGCTATAGAGCAACACTTAGACATTACTGGCATTCACAAAACATCTGGCTAGTCTTGTAGGCTCTTCCACTCCATTTGCACCTCAGTCATGACCTCATTTATTATGAGATCTGAGGATTCAGAAGTTTACTTGTTTTCCCATCTACTTATTATATGTGGGTGGAGTTCTTAACATATGTGCTTAGGATCTCCTTTCCCAAATCCCCAGGGAAACTGACCTGTGCTCATTCTAGTAGTAAAAACATTTTATTTTTGCTTTTCCTTCCCTCTCTAAGAACAGAACATTTTTGGGGTGGAGGCCGGCCTAGCTCAGGAAGAAATGCTCAGCTTTAAAGTTCCTCTTTAAGGGGAGTGGGAGCTGAGACGAATGAGATAATTTCCGTTTTCCCTTGAATTCTTCCCAGGACAATACACATTTATCTAGGGGAAGTGTCAGCTAGAGCTGCATTAATTAGAACACTGCTTTATAAGCAGAATGAAAGAATACTAAAAACAACATTAATTTTTACAGTCCCTTAAGAGTGAAAATTCCCAGTATTTCCTCCACATGCTACATGGGTCAGGGTGAGGTATGTCATGTCACTGTGTCACAGTATTTCAGGACACCATCAAGATGGAAAATACTTTGAGCATCTTGGTTGAAAGCATTTGAAAGTTAAAGTTAAGATCTGAAAGTTAAGATCTGACTACAGAAGAAGATAGCATAATGGACTCAATCAGAGGCTAAAATAGTTACAAGCCACAAAGGCAATGAGAGACAACTTTGCTCCTCTGGAGAAGTAACTTTTCTTCCAGAAGTTATACAAAGCAGGAGATGGTTTTCCCAGAAGAATTTTGGCATTACAGACACATTTTCCTAGGACATCACTCTCTCTTTTGCCTTAGCACATTTTGCTGTGTTCATTGGATTAATCAAGTCTTACAGAATTATAGTGACATATACCTTTTAAAAATTCAACACCTCCATCTCCTCTAAAAAAGAACAAAAATATTATACAGCAGATCCAGATCACAGAATCAGACTGTTAGGGGTTGGAAGGGACATACAGAGATCATTGAGCCCAAGCCCTCTGCCAAAACAGGATCACCTAGGGCAGGCTGCACAGGAACGCATCCAGGAAGGTTTGAAAAGTCTCCAGAGAAGGGGAAGATGTTAGCCAGCTTCCAGAATTAGCTACTATAAGAATCCATACAGAAGAAGAACAAGCTCTTCTACAGTCTTCTCTATAGAGATTATCACAACACAGCTCTTACGGAAAAGAAATTCAATGGACACACTCCATGCAGCACAGTTCAATCCAGCTGACATCCTGGAAATCACTCCAAGCTCTGAAGCTGCCTACATACAACCTCTTCAGATTCAGAAATCAAATTGTATCCAGCCACCACACAGCTGCGTTACAATACAGAGCTGCTCACATTCTGCTGAAGGGGCTGCAGTCACAGGTTGGTGTAACTGGAACACGTCAGAGAGATAGACAGGATGGAATTCTACTCTGCTTGCAAAAAATGTCTTTTTGTATTTTCCATCTTTTTGCATGCGTATGAATTTCAAACAAAAAGGAAAGCTTAAAATGTTTATTATTCAAGGAGTTCTACAAGTCAAATCAAAATTCTGTTTGCTTCTACTCTTGGTTCATTTCTGGCTGTGCAAGGTGCTGTGGGACTTGGCAAGTATTAATGTATGGGTCTGCTGGGAATAGGAAATGTTCAGAGTGGTGTGTTGACAAAAGATTTCTCCATTGTTCTAAGCTTTTTTTTTTTTTTAATGCACTGTGTTGACTGTTCACCTTGTACTAGAAAATAAATCCTTTTAGCAGAGATAGAAGGCATCACTGATTTTATCACTAAGATTCCCTTTTGCTTTTTTTCCCATCCTTTTTATTTTTCCTCTTCTTTTTCCCTCTCAGAAATACAAGATGCAACTCTTCAGGACTTGGTAGGAGAATCAGGCATTCCAGTGGGGAACACATGAATCAGTTCAAAGACCTCAAATCATTTATTAATTATAATGCATTACATTCTGACTTCTTTTTAGTTTTCTTGGGCAAATCAGCAATAAGCCAGGAGAAAATTTAACCTCAGCACAGCAGAGATATCATTTGTTAATCTTGGTGGAAAGGTCAGACCTTGAGATATTTGCCATTCTTCTGTGAGAGATAAGTGGAAATCACCAGTGATCAGTGCAGTTCATAGAATCACAAAATCACAGAATGGCTTAGGTTGGAAAGGTCCTTAGAATCCAACCTTCCCGTCATAGGCAGGGACAACTCTCAACTAGACTTGGCTGCTCACAGCCTCATACAACTGAGCGCTGAACACCCCCAGGGAGGAGGCATCCACAACCTCCCTGTGCAACTTATTACAGATTCTTACCACCCTCATACTAAAGAACTTCTTCCTAAGACTCAGTCTCAACCTATTCTCCTTCAGCTTCAAACCATTCCCTCTTGTGCTATTGTGAGACACTTATGAAAAGTCCCTCTCCAGCCTTTCTGCAGGATCTCTTCAGGTATTGGAAGGCAGCTCTAAGGTCCCCCCAGAGTCTTCTCATCTCTAGGCTGACCAAGCCCAGTTTCCCCAGCTCACCCATCCTGTAAACATGGGTTGGAGTCAGACAACTGGTTCAGGAGAAACTGAAGGATTTGTGCTTTTTCTATAGCTTTGCACTAGGTGGTGATTTTTCACTGGTGAGCTACACTACACTACATCATTTCCAAACTTTGGAATGACTACTTTTTAATGAGGACACAGTAGTTAAGCCATATATCTACCGTCACAAAATTAACATAGTTTCACTGAGACAACAGCCTATATTTAGGTGAAGTATTGATGAACTTGCAAAATTACATGAGTCTTCTCTGGACTGATACTTGGCCATCAAGCCCCACCCCCAGCACTTATTAGTCTTTGCTCATTCAACGTCTCATATTCCATTGCAACAGCATCTGTTGCAAATATAAAACTGAGATGAATGAGTGTCCTGAAGCTAGGGCACATCAAGTATCTCACAGTGAATTTGAGATTTTCAGGAAAACTGAAAAGAATTTTCAATATTTGACAGGTTTGAAAATGTAACGACACTTCATTATTGCAAAAATATTTCCTATTGCAATGTTGTTTCTTCCCTCCTTCTAATTCTTTTTCTTTTCTATGCAGACATAAAAGTGACACAGCTGAATATTTTTCTTCTAAATAATTATCAGTGTATGAGTTTTTCTTACTTCAATAAGGCTTTTTCTTGTACCATGGAAAATACAGATGATAGCTGACCACACGGATATCCAGGATAATATTTAAAACGTCAGGTTCAGTTATGCATCCCTTATGAAACAGATATGCTAGAGGAATTTAAATTTCTGAAAATTCATGTGGAGAGCTCTGTTGATTTGGTTTGATTGATTTATTTGTTTATTTTAATGAAGCAAGAAGATGAAGCAAGAAGATAAACAACAGGATAAACAGCAGGAGATAAACAGGTATCCTGGGGTGTATTAGAAGGTGTGTGGTTAGCAGGTTAAGAGAGGTTCTCCTCTGCCCTAGTGAGGCCACACCTGGAATATTGTCTGCAGTCTGGGGCCCCTCAGTTCAAGAAAGGCCTCAGGAAACTGCTTGAAATAGTCCATTGCAAAGCCACAAACATGCAGAAGGCAGTGGAATATCTCCCTCGTGTGAAAAGGCTGAGGGAGCTAGGTCTCTTTAGCTTGGAGAAGACTGAGGGGTGACTCATGCCCATTTACAAAGACATGAAGAGCAGTGTTGGGAGGACAGAGCCAGGCTCTCCACAGATATGACCAATGATAGGACAAGGGGCAATGGCTGTAAGATGGAGCAGAGAAGGTTCCACATGAACTTAAGGAAAAACCTTTTCACTGTGAAGGTGCTAGAGCCCTGGAACAGGGTGATCAGAGAGGTTGTGGAGTTTCCTTCACTGGAGACCTTCAAAACCTGCTTGGATGCCTTCCTGTGTGGAGGATTGGATGATCTGTGGAAGTGCCTTCCAATCCCTAACATTCTGTGATCTGTAAATGGAATATGGTCCTTAAAAAGACTTTCCAGCAAATAGTGCTATTGCCCAAACACTCATTTTCAAATATGCTTCTGTACTGTTTTAAACTATGTTACTTTAACTTTGGACAGTGTTTATTAGTGACTGGAATGCTATGGGGCAGGACTGCCTTTCAGACAGACCTCAGTAAAATAGAGGAGTTGGACACCATGAACCTCATGAAGTTTCAGGACAAATGCAGACTCTTGAAACCAGAATCCAGAATAACGCCATGAAACATTACTTGTCTGCCTCAGGACAGACCATCAGGTCAGAAGAATCCCTCTTCTGAGCTCTCTGGAGGTCACATCCAGAGAAATGCTTCTAGGTTTTGGGTCACTATTAAAAAATAAGAGATTGTTTGGAGCCAATGGAGAAGATTAGCAGGCTGAAGCGCATAGGAAAGGCACTGGTATATTTGCTTAGCCTGGCTAAGAAAAGGATCTAACTGGAGTCTTCCATTAAGAAAAATAGCCACAGCCAAACTCTCCTGAGGAAAGAGACAATAGTCATGTGCTCCAATAAAGGAAATTCTGACCATAGAAATGGAAAACATTCTTCACACAGTGTTTAAGTGATGGAACAGGCTACTTGTAGAGGCTTTGAAATTTTTGTCTTTGGATACTTCATAATTTAGCAATGCAAAGCCCTGAGAAACTTTAACTTTGAACTTACCTCTGCTTTGAGTAGAGGGTCGTACTAGAGATGTCTTGAAGTCCCTTCCAACCTAAATTATTCCATTTTATTAGAGAAATCTCAACTAATTTTAAGTGTGAAGTTGGTCTGTGAGTTCCTGAAGTATCAAGGAATTCAATGGGATACTCTACAATGCCTTTTTCTTATGGAGCCTCTATATCTTCATATAAAATCATTTCAGTACAAGAGCTGTGTGTTTGAAGAAGTAAGTATTAGGAAAAGATGACCAGTCCTTGCTGGTAAATGATATATCTCAAGTATCATCTGACATTCATGTTTTGATTCCTCCAGCATAGATAGCTGAAGTATAAATAGACCTCCATCCCATAACATCTCACCCTTCTTTACCAATAAACTCAGTTGATCCCACTTTATACTTGTCCACATTTACAAACAGAACTGCTGCTCATCTAGAACAGAACACAGGAGACCACCTTGTGAGCTTGATGTGCAACCATGAATTTCAACATATTTTCTTGCTGAGAGGAGTCAAGAGGGTGTTTTCTGATTAAGTCATAAGATAACTCAACAGAGAGAAGTAGCATGGTAAGATCTAAATACTTGTCTCTCCATTGGAACTTGTGGACATACTCTCAGTGACAATATGCACAAAAGAGTTTCTGAATACACTAGTAGGAAACTGAGGAAGTTTGATCTCTGACTACCTCTAAGTCAACAAGTTTGAGCATGCCACATGTGCACTGGCAGAACAGATGGCAGTAGTGCTACCAGGAAAACTGGGGAACCTGGAAAACCGGCTGCCAGCAGCACTGCAAGGTCTGCTTCCATCAAGGAGGCAGAATGATTAATAACAAAAGTAATTAAGTCCCCTAGTGTCATTTTTATAAAGTTACAGCAGCATGAAGCTGGCTGCTAACACCAGTTGGATGACTGTCACATATGTTTTGTTTGTGTCAGATATCTCATTGCCATAGTACAGCTGATACTGAGATTGATAAATTTTCCCTTTGGCTTGAGGGGTATGGATATGATTTTTTTAAGAGGAACTAGATATTTATCTGGACCTTTTTTCTGTTGTCATCACATTTGAGTTTCAACAGTTTCAGCTTTGTGACTCATAGTATCTTGGAAGAGGATGAGACTGGTAAGAGGAGGTAATTTGAGAAGACCTCCATGAACAATCTACCACTCAAAGCTTCTCCACCTAATACACTTTAGTATTAGGCTAAATGGCCAATTCTGGTCAACCCTACTACCTTCTTCTAGGTCCATCTTATGTTCTTGTGAGACTGACAGATGAAGACTCCCAGAAGGCTTAACACCTATATCTGTCAAACAATATGGATATGCCTATACTGTATACAGAAGAAGACAATCCAAACTGTAGACACCACAGCCCTGTGTGGAGATAGTATCTCAGATCCACAAACATTTCAGCCCCATGATTATGGCTAAGTACCAGAGGTAATAAATCTTAACAGGTTTCAAAAGCTCTGGCTTTGTGCCATATTACTGCATCTTGCCATAGATCCAATACCAGTTCTGACTGAAAGCATATAGTCTCCATACCTGCTTCATTGTGTCTCTAGAATATCTGTCATCTCGCAGTTACAAAAGTCTAGATAGGGCTTTTCCCTACTAAAATGTTGTCAATGTACAAGAGTATTTCAGATAATTTTGTTTCCTCCTGTACATAGAAAGGAATTTGGTAGCCAACTGAAAGAGTTGAAGGGTTTCCTTTGATTGTAACAGGCATTGTACTAAAGGATTTCCAGGCTTCCTTTATTTACAATTATATTTAAGGACATGAATTGAAAGTTTCTAATTTTAAAGGATTCTATTCTTACTAAAATTTCCTCATTTTTCATCAATGTCGTTTCTCCAAATTTTATCAGAGAAAAGGGAAAACATTAGTCATAGTGAAACTCCACTCTGAATAGTCTGTAAATGTAAAGACCTAGAAAGAAAATAAAAGGAAAAAAACTTGGGAGGTGTGATTTTTTTCTAAGCTACTCCTCTTTCTTTGACTGGGGAGAGGAAAATCATTTCAGAAGAAACTGAACACCTAAGTTAATTGAAAGACTCTATTAAGAGAAGGATCTATATTACCTGCAAAATTCCCAACCCAAAATTTGGAACTGAAATCCAGAACTGAGGTTGAAGTAAATACCCTGAGGTCAGAGTAGATGATTTCTAAGGTCCAACCTAAGCCATTCTATGATCTATGAATCCCAGATCCAAGGCTTTTGAGCAGATCACCTTTCAGAAATTCTTAGAAATCTTGCCAGCTACAGAATACCTCAAGTGTACACTCTATATTATCAGCTCCACCTAGAGTGCATCACTAGAAACAACTCCAATAACATAAAAATAATATTCTTTACAAAGCGGGACTGCATTTCAAAGGAGCATTTCCCAGACTTCTGCTCATTCAAAGTCTTCCATATTAAATATACATGGCTGCTACAACAGAAGAGAGGCAGTGAGAGACCATCTCTTTATTATTTTACCAAGAAGAGATAGAGAAAAGGTACCACACAGAATTTTAGATTCAACTAAAGCCTGTAGGGCAGTATCTATTACTTCTGTCTTAATTGTCAGCAGAAGTTTTCTCAGTCAAAACCTGACTGAGAAATTTTCTCAGTCATGAGACCTTACTAATGGCCTCCCAGTACCTGAAGGGAGCCTAGAAGAAAGGGAGGAAGGGACTTTATACAAGCTTGTAGTGATGGGATGAGAGGGAAGGGATTGAAGCTTGAGGAGGTGTTCACGGCCAGGTTGAGACAAGGCCTTGAGCAATCTGGCCTAATGGAATGTGTCCCTGCCCATGGCAAGGCAGTTTGAACTGGATGGTCTTTAAGGTCCCTTCCAATCTAAACAATGCTATGAATCTATGACTCAGTGATGGTGATGATGATGAAGATTTCTAAAAGCAGAACACAATTCTGTTCACCCTCCAGAGAAACAGATTACTCTCTACAGGAAGAGATTGTTGCAGTTTTTAAGTAAACTACTTAGTTAAGAGTTTGAGGGCACCAGTGAGGAAATAACTGGATGTCACAGATACTGTATGTTTATGACATAATTGCATTTCTGTACACAATCTGTTTACAGATTGTATCAGACATCTACTTATTTATAGCTAATTTCTTTATGTAGTCATAATAGCAATAGAGAATGTTAGGAAACATGATGTGAGGTATACACTTGATTTTCCCATTGCTTTCCATCTAGGAAAAATGATGTAAAGCTTTCATCTTAACTTAGTTACTAGGTCCTATTATTTCAGTTCAATACTGAAAAAAATAAAGTGCAAAATACCTGGAACAACTCAGTATATATTCAGTCCTTAATATGGGGATGATGTTCATCTCCATGATTTGAGGCTACCTCAGTTAATTTGCTAATTGTTATTGTTTAAAATGGCACAAACAGATTCACTCTTCGAACCCCCTGAAATCCATAGCACCACTGTGCCTATGGTTCTGATAAGCAGACACCTGGCACTGATGTCTGAAGCTGCTTATTTTCATTTTTTAAACAAACCATTTGTTACTATGACTGCATAAAGATGTTATTATGTCCTGCTTTAGCAGGTAGAGTAGGAATATAGGCTTAACAAAACAGAGCATTTCCTTGCATTGTAAATTTGTATGCAAACCTTCAGCTGTCAACAAGTAATGATTATTCATTTCTGACAAAGCAGTACCAGGAGACTGAAAACAAGGCTTCCTGATCCATTGACTGAGAAGCATATATGGAAGAAGTACAACTTCAGAGCTTTATTGCAGTATGTGGTCTTAATTTTATGTCTGAGAAGACACCGTTGAATGAGATGAGCACAACAAAGGACCTGTGTTTTCTCAGAAGACAGCTCTCTCCTAACTAAAGGCACAGAACTTGTTAGTACAATGAGTGATCTTTATTCATATCACTCTTCCAGTACCAGCTTCCTTCCTTCCTAAGATCCACCTATTTCTGCTATGGAGAAATTTCTTTTAAATAGGACAGTACAAGTTAAATATTTTACCTCTGACTCTCTTCTCCATTTGTCTTCTGACCTAAAAATATGTGTTACATCACTCAAACTGACCTGTATTTCCTTTAAACATTCTTTCCAGGCTCAATCTTATGAGCTTACATACTGTAAAGTCAGATTGTTACTAGTCAATACTTGTAAAGATCTCACATAATTTTGTGTCTGCATATTTTAAATAACTGACATGCTTTATGAAGTGAATATTACAATACTGAAATTGATCATAGTGAGATGTATTTTACTGAAATGCTCAACCTGAAGAGAAGGGATCAAACAGGTTTGGGTCTTTCAGTCCTGATGTTAATTCTACTCTTCTCTATTACCATAATCAGAGAATCATAGAATGGTTTGAGTTGGAAGAGACCTCCAAAGGTCATCTAGTCCAACCCCCCATGCACTCAGCAGGGACTTCTGCTACATCTGGTTGCCCGGAGCCTTGTCCAGTTTGATCTTGAAGGTCTCCAGGGATGGGGCCTCAACTACTTACCTGGGCAAGCTAGCCAGTGTTCCACTACCCTCATGCTAAAGAACTTGTTTCCATAACAACCAGTCTAAATCTCCACTTCTCTAATTACAAACCATTGCCTCTTGTCCTATCACTCCAGGCCTTCAGAAACACTCCCTCTGCATCCTTCTTGTAGGCCCTCTTCAGTTACTGGAAAGCCACTACTAAGTCTCCCTGGAACCTTCTCCTCTCCAGGCTGAACAGAGGCGGTAGACTCACCATCTCTGGAGGTGTTCAAGAGGGGACTGGATGTGGCACTTGGTGCCATGGTTAAGTCATGAGGTCTGTGGTGACAGGTTGGACTTGATGATCTTTGAGGTCTCTTCCAACCTTGGTGATCCTGTGATTCTGTAACAATTCCAGCTCCGTCAGCCTGTCCTCATAGCAGAGGCGCTTCAGTGCCCTCATTATTTTTGTGGTACACAATATTACAACAGAGTATGTGTTCTTAAAATACTGCTGACACCAGGTTATTTTACCCTGTTGCATAACACCCTTCTATATTAGCACTGCACTATGAAGAAACTAGTATGAAATTGTTACATCAGAAGGGACAATCTAACCTATTTCCTTTCTTACACAAAAAAGTGCTGTGTATTCAGACAAAACTGATAACTGCTAATAACTCACAGAAAAAAATGGGAAGGACTATGATATTCATCAAGGAATGGATGCACAGAAGTATTCCAAAGATAGTACAAATTGCAGTAAATAATCCATTACCATTAAAAGAATGCAAGTGTACTTGCTGTAATATGAAAATGTTACAAACATTCTGCATGCTAATGAATAACTCAAGACAAAATATTATTTACTTATATAAACCCAAAACCTGGCAATTTAAAATAAAGCACTATGACCACTGAGAAAGATTTAACATCAATTATGCAAATACTTCAAAGCCATATAAATCTTTTTGCTTCAGAGCATAAGCACTGATTTATAATCCGATTTTGTTTTCTCTTTATTTTCTTGCTTTTCCTTTTTCCCCAGTGTTATTCTTACAAGATATTCTGTACAATCCTTTGAAGTGTATGAAGCTGGGACCTGTCTGAACAAGGACAGAAATCCATCCATACCTTGGTTGTGGTCTTGAATGGATCATTTTAATTCTATGACATCATAATAGTACATTTTAATGTTCCTATGTAAATCCTTGACTATAGCATCTCCAGATCATGTGACACATGAAAAGGGAATGATTGATTTGAAGGCTGAATGGGATTTTTACATTTTCTCTAAGCATAAGCTGTTGTCTTTCTGAATTTAAACGACTAGTTTCATAGGAAGCAAAGCAGCTGCACAGAGGATTTTTAACGCCTCAAGATGGGCAGTGGAGCCAGTTCTGAGAGCAAGGAATCAGCCAGAAGATCCAGAGAACTGGAAAAGAAACTCCAGGCAGATGCAGAGAGAGAAGCCAGGACAGTCAAACTCCTACTGTTGGGTAAATAGAATAAAAATTGCTAATAATAGTTTTCCATTGGGGAGTTATTTTGCTCCAGGATAATATTTCAGTATAGTGAATTTTACACCTCTCAGTGTTTTATTTGAAGAAGACAATCCTGTAATACATGATACATGCACAAAATGTTTTCTCATTGTGGGTGCTCATGAAGCAATAAGTTAAGTCACAAGGAACAGGATGGAAATGAACATGCTGCTGCCTGTATTCAATTTTAAATCCTTGACTTCAAAAAAGATTTCAGAAATGAGAACCTACTGCTAGAACAAATATTATGTTGCTTGCTTACATAGAACTTGGCACAGACTTCAGGCTTTTCCTTTTTTTTTTTTCATGGATCTATTAACATTTATTTGCAGGAGGATTAAGTGTGATAAGTGGTCACATAGAAAATCCACAGGTGTGGCAAGGTATTGATACTGTTTATTTTCTAAATTGTAATGAAATGAGATGAATACAGATTAATATTCTCACAAACTACTACTTCTAATCCACACTGACTAATTTTTTAAAAGCTAGTGGATGTGTTAGCAAAAGATTTTTTTTATTCCTTGATATAGCTTCATTCTTCTCTCTTTTTTTTCCCCATAGTACTGTGTATCTTACAAGAAATATCCAGGAGTACAGTAGAACTGCCACCATCTTAATATTTTTCTAACAACATGATGTTATGAGAGTTTACATTGGCTTCTCAAAATGAATAGAAAAATAGCCTTTGATCATTTAAATGTTTCTATTTTTTTTTCTTTCATTGTAACTGCAATGCTTACAAATGCCTTTAAACTGACTTTTATTCAGACTGAGCTACATCTGCTCAGACAATGCAAACTGGCTTAACTCTGTTATGCAAAATATTTATTGATATTTGTTGAGAATCTCACTATTATTATTAATAAAGAAATAAGTGAAGAAGACCCATGCATGTTTCTCAGATAATAAAAGTAGCAGTTTGATTCATTTTATGTACTATCAGTATTCAGGCTGTGGTTTACAAAGCTTCTCAGTTCAGTGGAGAACACAAAGATTTTAAGTGTCATATTAATATTAACTATTGCCTCTACCAGTCAAAAAGCAGAATAATATTTTCATTTAAATGTTGATAAAATTTCAGTACTTTCTGTATATTGGTGTACTGAATTGTAAACAGGGTTCATTCACTCTAGGATCCTGTCTGTGGCTTTCTCCAACACTGATCCATGAGGAAGACATTAAGAAATCCTTTATGAGGAATTTTTAACACAGAGATTTTTAAGACAGGAAATGTCATTATATACTTTGATCTTCAAGCTTTCATGCCTTGGCAGTAGTTCTGAAGGTCCTCTTAGACTAGGGGACAAACTAAATTACTCCTCCCAGAACATATGTATGCATTTAATATTAAGGGCTTTAGATTTAAATGTTTCCTAGTGAATATAACCAGCCTTGTTCGAGTCATAGAATCATTAAGGTTGGAAAAGACCTTTAGGATCATCAAGTCCAGCCATAACCCAACTACCATGACCACTAAACTATATACTGAAGCACCACATCTTCTTCTAAGATGATTGATATTAGACTCAGGATACCTTTAGTAAAATACCTTGAAATTAATTCCTTCCTTTAAAATCTGGACATGTTTCAGATATATTGCCTGTAGTGCTTGTAGAAAAGCAATCTTTTCATGAGACAAGAGGGTCATCAGAAGTCAAAATACTTTCACTGAAGTTTTCTTTATATAATGTATTTCTACATTATCTTTTATTTATGGCACACATAATAAAAATTCAATATTGTCAGTGGATGACATTTTGGATAGTTTTTTTTCTGCTGGAGAACTCTAACAACTCATCATGTTTGGAGAAATGTTGTAGTTGTTCTGTATGCCCTGAGCACAGTTTCCGGGACAAGATGTAAGCAAGCAAAGACGTTTATTACATTACACAGCAAGGTTATAAAGTCTATCAGAAGGCACAAGTGTCACATCTTAACTGGTTCTTTTCTACTGGTGTGTGTGTAATTAAGGCATACAATCGGTCAAAATAACAAAACAACATTTTAACACATCCAACCAAATTCTTCTTAATTTGCCTCCCTCAGTTGCAAAATGTTTATGGTCTTCTCTGAGTCAAAGACTACACATAGCCTTCTCTAATTTGAACAAAGGCAAATCTCCATAGCCTTCCAAAGCTACCCAAAACCAACCCTTCTCCTACAGTGAAAAGCATGTTGGGGGGGGGGGGGGGGGGCGGGGAGGGAATTGCAGACTTAAGATGCGAGTCTGTTTCAAGCCTATTGCACAGCTAGAGTGAAAGCATGTCTTGAACACCTGGCAACACAGTTGCTGAAGCTGCTGACCAGACAGGAGAGGATTAAATCTGCTGTGCTCAGATCTGTACCTGTTATCTTTCATAACCCTGAGATAATCTTAGAAATTATTAAATTTCACACTTAATAAGTCAAAGGCAGCTCCCTTCAAGACAGCCAGCCTGACCCTACCCTACTGCTAGGTTTCTGTTCGTTCAAATCATATGTTGTCTCTGTATTACAGACCACATGTCACCACTGCTTCTTTTGGAGTAGCCAGAGAGAAAATAGTCAGAAAAAAAAAAAAAAAGGACATGTATACCATAAGCTTTTCAGTGTGATCATTATGTTCTTACCCTTGAACTGTATAAAAGTAAAATAATCTGACCATTTTCTAACAGGATTATTTAATATCTAGTCTGGTCTCTCTGTATCCTTCAACAGGCCCTTCTATAACAACAACAGCAAAATAATATCCAAACCCAAGGACACCATTTTTGTTTACGTTACATTCCATGATCTGGGCAAATACATTATCTCTGTTGAGGTGATAATTTACAGTTTATCATCGAATTATAGAATGGCTTAGGTAGGAAGGGACCTTACAGATCATCTACTCCAACCTCCTGCCATGGGCAGGGACACTCAACTAGACTCAGGTGCTCAAGGCCTCATCCAGCCACAACCTGCCTGGGCAACCTGTTTCACAGTCCCACCACCCTTGTACTGAAGAACATATTCCTAAAATCCAGTCTGAACCTAATCTATCTCAGTTTCAAACCATTCCCCCATGTCTTATTGCTAGATACTCATATGAAAAATTCCCTTTTCAGCCTTCCCATAGGATCCCTTCAGGTATTAGAAGGCAGCTGTAAGGTTCCCCCTGGAGTCTTTTCCCCTGGCTGAACAACCATAAAACCTGCACATATAAATTGGGTGAGAGGGAAAATTATGCCACTTTATGACATTCCCCACAAACTGTCCAGTAGCCAGGAGGGTTCAGTCCTCTGTGTTAGTTGCACCTATGTTGTAAATGCCATCCCTTTCCCCCACATGAGCTTTTATGTATTTATATGTCCAAAAAGTCCAATTGTTTTATGAGCCTGGAACAAACTCCAAGGTGAAAGTTTTATGTCCTTTGTATCAGGGCCATATCTTGCCTATCACTTCATACGCAGTTTAAAAACTTTGTATTAAGCCAACCTGCAGTTCATTTGTGTGCAAAGTACAGTGCAAATTCCCAATGTGGCCAAAACAGCTGATGCTCACAGTAATGAACTAAGAACTTGGTTTCAGTTCAAATAACCCTGAAAACTTTGCACTTATTTCCAGTGTATTTCTATGTTCTCATTGTCTGCAGTTTTCAGTGTCAGGCCAAAACTCTCCCTCATTTGAGTTGGTCATTCTCACTTAGCTGAGAAATACTCACCCAATTTAATTTAAACATTTGCTTCAGAGTGACAGAGATTGAAGTTGTTGGTTTGATTTAGTTTCAACAGCAAGTATTTTTCTCCACTGAATATAGAACGTCTCTAACAAGCAGTGTGAATGTAGAAGTTTATAGTATAAACATTTAAAACTAGTTAAATGAATCAACTACTTCAGTACTGAAGTCAGGTTAAAGCTCCTGTTATGAACACCTGCATTGCTGGTTTATGTCATCATCAGTGGCTTTTGAAACAGGTTTCAGTCAAAATATTCAGCCAGTATGGTTTTTTTAATTTTCTTATCTTTCGTTCTGGAAAATTTCCTAAACCAACCCTCTACTTCCACATACATAATAAATGTAAAGAGATAATAGCTCTTGATCTGAGACACAAAATCAGTTTAACATATAAAAAGAATCTTCTTCAATGGCTCAGCAGATTCTAGTCTTGAAAGAGGTTTGTACTCTCCTCAGTTGCCACAACTATTCAAACAAATCCTGCTTAGAAAACCAGTAATGTCCAGTTACAGCTGAGGTCCCGGGTTCTGGTCTTTGAATCTGAGAGACTTTCACCAGCTTTCAAGGCTGCCCTATTTTTTCCCTCTCTGTCTGGTCTGTCTGTATGACATGATGGGATGCAGGAAAGAGGTTAGATAGTCCCAGAGCAATCAGGTTGCTGGGGGGTGACTCCTTTGTAGCTTAGTGCCTGCAGCTATGCCACTCAACACTTCTAGAGTCTCCTTTGCAGCTCCAGTGTGCCCAGAAATATAATGGGCTTGGGACATGGAGGACTGAAGTTTAAAATATCCAGAGCAAGAAGACAGACAGGTTACAGTATGCCAGAGTGTTGCATGTTCAGAACCTGGCTAAAGGTGGATGTGGCATGCCCTGGAGCACAGTGAATACAGTTTCTGGGAAGTGTGGCATCAATCTTACTGGCAATGAGGACATCTTTCTGCTTCCAGGAGCAGGGCCAGTTTCAGCCTCTGACCATAATTACTGTGTTTTTATTTTCTGTGCCTTTACCCCTTTCAAGGGAACTCAGCATCTCAGCAACCCAGTAGAGACAGAATTCAGAGGTAGATTTGAAAAAGCTAGAAGATCTCAAATGCAAAATATGGCACTGTTATCTATCAAGATGACCTATACATCTTCACAAAGACATTACTAAAGCCACTAAAACTTTCCATGCTTCAGGACAGGGCTAAGTTTGGCCTAAATTCTCATCTTTTATTCAGAAAACCTCGGCTTAATTATAATTGTCCTTCTCACAGACTCCTAAAGAGAATGTGCCTTCAGCTCCCTGTGCAGTCACGCAAGGGCTATCATGATGCACTCTTGCTGCCATTTCTGTGAGTGGAAGGTTAATGTGGTGGGTGGAAACACAGCCCTGCCTGTGTTCTCTTGCCTAAGGCCACGGCCAGCAGAGCAGGCTGCACAGCAGGAAGAGGGAAGAAAGGAAGCAGGTTCAAGGTAACTTGTTTCTGCCTCATTTCCTGGGGTGCAAATGCTGCTATAACTAACACAATACTCCGGAGTGAAGCCAAAGTCTGAGTGTTGTCTGTTGTTTAGATAAAGGCATTACTAGATCATAAATTAAAGATGAGCAGAGGCAGAAAAATGCACCCAGAAGATATAAATTATTCCTCCCACTCTATTTTAATTTCACCTTTCAGATCTGCAAGAGATGTTCATTTCTATATTATGTTTCCTGGCATCTTTCCATGAGGCAAATATATGAATTCTCAGTACAGCCTGCTCTCTTCCCTGCAAAAACTGTAGGAATTACCACCTTTTTGATGGGGTTTTACCCAGTTCTTCAGATGGGCATTGAAGGGATAATAAATGATCTACAGCAAATTTGCATTTTTTCCAAGCGGTGGCAGATGGCAGCATCCGCTCATTTTGCATAGGCTCGTTTTTCTCTCACACTTTCTGCCATTCACATCATGGGTTTTAGAAAATGCTTTGCCTGTGGTCTGCTGTATGTTCGGATTCATTTGAGTAAATTAGTCCCCGTCATTTGAGTGTTATTAGCTTTACAAAATCTGTTTGGAAAGTTTGTGATCAGTTTGTTCCCTTCACTGAGAAGCCCTCAGATAGAATATCTATGGCACCATCCATTGTGCTAAATAATAATCTGCAAAGGGAAAACCAACCAACCAAACAAAAAAAAACCCACCACCCCACCCAACAGTGATGAACCCTGCTCCATGTATTCACAGCCAAAGTTAAATCTCTTCAGCAGCTTTTAAAATCCAGGTCTTGTTTGGCAACTCTTGCCATGCCTTTCCACCCTTGCAGAAAGAAGCTGATAGTCACTTACATTGATTTCCAACAGAGAGGTTCTGCACTGCAATTACTCACTATCCAGAAGATAAGAAGGCAAATTGCTCTTGCATAACCTGATGAAACCTATGCCTTAGTTCTGCAAGCAGTTGTGCAAGCAAATGCCTGTACCTGACCACCAGCTATGGGGATTTCCGGCAGAAACCTCAGGCTGGATCTGTTGCTAGCCCACCTACAACCCTGAACGTTCTGTTTTTCCTATTGCTCAAAGAAGATGGCTAAAGAGCATGAAATATACTGGTTTGGCTTACAAAACGTCATGAGACACATTAAATTAGCACCTGCAGCTCATGTAAGGAATGGGACACTCAGATGCTGTAGTTTGTTCGTGTCTTACTGCCCATATGCCAGGAATGAAATAAAAATATGAACCATATTAGGTTACTTTAACAATTAAAGAGTCTGTTTTTCTCTGAATTGACCAAATGTTTCTTTTCAAATGTCCCCTTCCTTTCCAGAATTAACACTTTTACCAAAGTTTTGTTCTTTTTAAGTCTGAATGGGCACTAGAGAGGATTATAGTTAGTGCAAAGTAGATCTAAAACATTTGTATGTCTCTTCACAGATACAAAATTCTGTGTTCCAGAGAGTTATTTTAGTACTTGCTACTTGTTCATGTATCAATCACATCTTCTCAACATTCCCCTTCTGCAGGTGCTGGAGAGTCAGGGAAGAGCACTATTGTAAAGCAAATGAAGTAAGTACATGAATATTCATAACAGTTATTTGCATTTGGTATTTGTAGTATAAGCTAATGTCTTACCACAATTATTTGTGCTGATTTAAAATCAACTTCTCATTCAACCACAGAAAGAAAAACACAAAGTGACTAAGATACACAGCTGGACGGGTAATCAAATCTGTCTGATATAATCATGCGCTAGTCCAACTCCTCACTGAAGACCAGGGAAGATTCCTCACTGGCTTTGGCAGTAGTTACAATACTGTAGTGAGAACAAGAATGCATCAATCAACCAGCCACAGCAGATCTTCCTAGCTAGCATCCCATCTCCTGCAGTAGCTAGTGAAAGATGCTTGCAGATCATCAGACCAGACAAGCCAACATACAGTAACACTTCTGCTGGATATCCTGATACTCTCTGAGGACCTGTGATTTGGACACCAAATTGACCCAGAGATTACAAAGCTGTGTTTAACAGCCCTTATTTAATTCATGCCTACATATCTCCTGAATCTTTTTTGAACAAATGTAAAATAAATCCATCCACAGTATTCCACAGTGAATGGCTCCACAGCTGACAATTCACATATGATTTGAACCATCCTCCATGGTTCCATTTTAATTTGGTCCCTATAAATTTTATTTGATTTCACTGAGAAAATCTTGTCGCATTCATATTGCATCTCTTTCCTAGAGCTGTTCAAATACAGGAAAAAACCAAATGACACAGACATTGCAACTCTTTAGACACGACCCCATTTGGCAAGCACCAATTTCTTAAAGTGTCAAAATCAGTGTTTTACGAGATCAGCATTATTCCAAATGTCATATCTGTACCAGTGCATTTAAAAGAGTGAAGTAAAAAATGTTATGTCATAAGACAATTTTCTATTTAAGCAGCTCATTTTGCAATAAGACAGACTCAAAACCATGCATCAAATACTTTGTTAACTTTTTGGCTCCAGTTAAATGGTAGATAATTTCATCTCTGAGTTCCAATCAGAAGAGCCCTCCTTATTCAGTAAACCACTGAAATTTATTGTGCTGAAATCTTCCCCAAGTAGATTAGAGATTTTCCTCTGTATTGAGGAATTTAAGAAGTGTCTGTTCATTGAGAGTATACTACAGCAAGAAGGGTGAGGCTTTTATCCTTTTTTCACAATTCATCAAAAAAAAAGATATCTCTGAGTTACAAGATAATCTGCACACTGGTCTTGGAGAACTTTAACCACATGTCATTCCCCAGTCAAGGAGGATTATGAAATCACAATCCCTTTGTCAGAATTAAATTAAATTAATTTGACTGCTAACCTTCTTTGTCCTCTGAAATACAGGCCAAATCCTCTGCAGTAATATGTATGTACCCAAAGCCTGTACAAAGTAACAGTAATAACTCTAAATAACTAGAAATTGTAACTGATGTACAAAGAAATATTAAGAAAAAAAAGAAATTGTTTTCTTGAGGAAGTTCCTCAAAGTTTTAGAAGGGGGGGGGGGGGGGTTGCAATGATTTTCCTATTCTAGGTAAGACTCTGGATAAAAATTACAACAATTAAACATGCAACTTCACAGACCATGAATAATGTTGTTGATTCTAACAATAAATGAACTGGGATCTTATTATAGCTATGCATTTTGCCCTGTACCCACAGGAATGGGCCTGGTTCTTGTTTCAGATTCAAATATTATCTTTTATCAACCCATAAGGCAAGAAAATTTAACACCTATCCAGTCAGACTGGGAAGTCAAAACCTAGCCTTATAAATTTAACCTCACAGAGCATCCCATAAACCTATTATTTTCTACTTTTGCACCAGGATTATCCATAAAGATGGTTTCACCTACCAGGAACGCATGGAGTTCAGACCTGTCATTTACAGCAACACAGTGCAGTCTATCCTGTCAATTGTGAAAGCTATGATCAAGTTAGGAATCAGTTATGAAAACCCAGCTAGAATTGTGAGTATGATTCCATTTCTCTTGAAATAGGCATTGGAATACAATTTTTTGTAATATAAATGTAGAATTAATAGAACAGAGAGGGTTCAGTATTTGCTTTGTGAAGTGGAATTTAAGTACTACTTGAGTTATATGCTACAGCATGTCCTCACCTTTTTATTTCTTCAAGATTGATGCCTGGGCTCTAACCTTTGCACAAACTGAGATTTCATTTGTTCTGAAAGAAATGTTCAACCTGCAAAGACATAAGAAAGGGGGGGAAAATAACCTTTTCTTAGCTGCTTAGCCACTTACTTAATTGCTGTTAGGAAATGTAAAAAATATTTGCCTTTTATTAGTAAAGCTTGGGGCTCAGCCATATAAGGAAGGGTCATCTAGACATGTTTGGAATATTCCAGTTTCTCCTAGAGGAGAGACCTACCCATTGTACAGATACAGCACCAGCACATTGGTACTGAAGAGAAGCAGAGTTTGACCTTCCTGGCACCATAAACAATCCTATGCAAGCACATAGAGGAAAAGAACAGTAAGATCTCCTACCTTCTAGCAACCACAATTAATTTTGAGGGACAGAAGTAAAGCAAAACCACATACTTTTCTTCTCAGTGCAAGGATTTAGTCTATTGCCTGTAATTTAGACCTTGCTGAGAATTTCTCAAAGGCTTGTCAGAATATCTGCTGGTTCCAGACCTGGTAAATTCTGCCTATTCCCAAGAGATTTAGATAAAGCACATTTGCTATCTATTTTTAATATTAAAGTAAGCTGAAGTCCATCTAAATGACAGAGAGGAACAAAAGGTTCTAAAAATCAGGTTTATGATAAATTCTATCAACTGCTATCTTCTTTTGCGTAAGCATCAAAGTCCACTCTTACCACCTTTTGCATAATAATCAATGAATTGTACACTTACTGCACCCAGGAAGGTCCTGAGCTCAAGGCTTCTTGTTGTAGGTTGTATAACCCACAACTCCAACATTTAGGAGGATAGCTGTAACCATTAAATGATATGTGGTATCTTGAACTCTTATCTTCAAGCTGAACAAGTGTGCACCCAGGAGAGCAGCCCTGGAGACCAATGAGGGATGCACATGATTCAGTTCGGCTGATCCTGGCACTGAGCAAGGGCATGGGGGTGCAAATGGAGATAGTGTTGTTTAATGTAGAGGGCAATTTTATAGCTGTCTCTTTCAAATGAGGGCAATTTTTCCCCCCCTTTCTTTTTTTAACAAAACAGAACCAACTTTTTCTCCATGCTAACTCAATTTCCCTCTTGAAATAAAAAGGTATAATACATTCCTAAAGTAAATTTATCACAAGTTATTGAGAAGACATTTTCTATTTTTTTAATAAGACCTACTTGATAAGATATTTCCACAACAGTGTTTATTAGAACCCATTTCTACTTCTGCATCTATTGCCAGCAAATCAATTCAGTTGTCTACTTATAAGGCTAGGAAGAAATTATATTCCATAATTATCCACTGCTGTGACAGTCTATGAAATTAAGCTATTTTAAATATACTCCTTATTTACAGTACATTCCTAAGCTGTTAACCACTGAAATGTTAATCTACTAAATCACTTGAAGTCTTTTTGAATTCACTGCAAAAGGAAGAAGTTATAGAATATTACATTTAAAATGCTGAGGTTTCTATGCAGTTATAGGTTTCCTCTTCCTCAAATACAAAAACACCAAAACCCTATAAGAAATGCATTCTCCACTTGAATTCACTTTGTCATATTTCTCACTGTGGCCTAAAGCTAGAAAGTTTTTCTTCCCAATACATTAAAAAATATATTTAGCTGTCTATTTATGTTTTGATGTAGTCATATTTAAGCTTTATATATTGTTTTTAATGCTTTTTTTCATACCTCACTACTCTCTCTTCCAATAAAATCCTTCCTTGCAAGTTGGACCTTTCATGAACACCTTTGGCGACATGAAATTGAGTCCTTGTACAAACAAACAAAACAAAACAAAACAAAACAAAACAAAGCAAAACAAACTGAGGAAAACTGTATATCATTATTTAAGTCTAACCTTGAGTCTAACTAAAGTGAAGTGTGCTTGCAAAAGGATGTTTACATGCACAGGCAAGCATAGCTACCTGGAAAATCAGTGAAAAATGAGAAATTTTGCCTCTGTGACTCTTTGCAAACCAATAATGTCTTCAAGGAGGTGAAGGGGCACAGTGTGCTTGCATAATATTTACTGAAATTTCTCTTTAGGAAGATGAAAGGAAGCTGTGTGCCATGGCAACAACTCTGGAAGATGGTGACATGTCTCCTGAATTGGTTGAAGTCATCAAACAACTGTGGAGTGATGGCGGGACCCAGGCCTGCTTCGCAAGGGCAGCAGAGTACCAGCTCAATGACTCGGCAGCCTAGTAGGTGACACCAGCTGCAAGCGCTGAGCATCTGGCTAGTACTGTAAGAGACAGCCTAGGCAGGCTTCTGACAAGAACTCTTCGTCATGTGCAGAGCAGTCTACAAAAATTCTCTCTCATTAGCCTGAAAAATACTGAACTTTTTTTCTTATTTTTATGATATGTCAGAAATGTTTTCATGAAGGAAAAAAGTGAAAACAAGGGACAGCTTGGGAAAAGATTAACTGAAACAGCTTAAATTGTACCTAGAGCTCTATTTTTAATGCATACACTTCAAGACACTAAGCATAAGTCTGGAGTTTTAGTTTTAGTTTCCTCTAAACTAATCTGTTTGCACAGACAAGTGATCCCTGGGCCAACCTGATGACCCAGTTCCATTTCTGTGACCTGGGAGGTGGCAGGCAGATAAACAGAGGAATAGGATAGCTCAGCTCCAACTCTACAAATGATCAGTATTCGGCTACAGTGCATCTCCTAGCTTAGCTGTAGTCAGTAAGCACAGACTCTGCAGGAAACCCTGATTTGGTTGCTCCTACAGCTGTTCTTACAGGTTACAGTGACTGAGAAGGGAAGTGTCACGTGGGTCAGAGCTCTACCGGAGTGCATAATTCTTGACTCTAGATCTGGGACAGAGGTTTGTTCCTGCTGAAGACCATCTTCCAAGGTCTGCAGCTGGAGGTTCCTTTGTTCCTACAGCTCCTCCTACGGGTTGAGAGCACCTGCAAAGTCAAACCTTACAGGGTGTTGCATGCCCCTCCTAGTCCGCAGAGGAAGGTGTGATCTGATGCTGGGCCAGGAGTCAGGCAAACTGAAGGAAAAAACAGCTCACTGGTTGTAGAAAGTAGAAGGGATATACCATGAAAATATTAAAAATTCTTTGTATCTTTCTATCTTCAAAGCAACATTTAAGAGCTTTCTGCAAGATACCTAAAGAGATAATATGTTGCCTGTGTTGCTTTTGTGCCTGATTTGGCAATATTTTATGGCAGCCTTGTATTTCTCTAAGAATAAAATTATTGTTTCCTGACATATGCTTTCTGACTGGCCACACTGCAGTTTCCAGCACTAAAAGCTCGTAACAAGTCAGTCATCATAACCAAAAGGAAAAACAATCCTTGAAATAAAAAACCAAGCAAATAAACAAATAAACAACAACAAAAACAAAGTAAAAAACAACCCACACACCAAACTCTAATGCAGAACACACACAACCCCATATATTACCTGTTTGCCAACTAACATTGTAGTCTGTACACTACATTAGATTTTGCTGCCTAAAAAGAAGTAGTGTTATGGTCTGTGTCATGTTTCAACCTGCAATAGGTTTCAGTATTCAAGGGCACAGACTGCCAAGGAGCCAATCACAGAATCACAAAATGCTAGGCATCGAAAGACCACCTAGTCCAGCCTCCATGCCAGAGCAAGATCACCTCATGTAGGTCACACAGGAAAGCATTCAGGACTTTCCTGAACTGAAATTCTCAGAAAGATGTTTATAATATACAATTACATTATACATATATAGAAAACCAAACCAAACAAAGCAATAAAATTGCAAGCTCTAGACTGTTAATCTAGGTGATTTAAACACAAATTGTATTAAAATGTGTAATATTTATGAAATATTCTAAACTGGCTCAACTCATTCATTACTATTTCTTTTTTACTCTCCTCAGTTACCTCAATGACTTGGACAGGTTAGCAATGTCAAACTATGTGCCCACTGAGCAAGATGTTTTGCATTCCCGAGTGAAAACAACTGGGATTATAGAGACTCAGTTTTCTTTCAAGGATTTGAACTTCAGGTAAGAAAAACATGTTTGACAGTTTTCTGTAGTTTCATTTTTCTTAAGTATTTTCTTTCAAATTTATTGACATTCTGATACTGGGATATCACAGAATCACACAGAATCACTATGGCTGGAAAGACTTTTAAGAATATCAAGTACAATCATTATGTAATTCTAGCAGAGCCACTACTACACCATATCCTTGATCACCACATCTAGATGGCTTTTTAATACAACTAGGGATGGTGATTCAACCACTCCCCTGGGCAGCCTGCTCCAGTCTTTGATAACTCTTTTGGTATAGAAGATTTTCCTAGTGTCTAACCTAAATCTTCCCAGCTGCAACCTGATGCCATTTCCTCTGGTCCTATCACTCGTGACTTGTGAGAAGAGACCAATATCCACCTCTCTAAAACCTCCTTTCACATAGTTGTAGAGAATGACAAAGTCTTCCCTCAGCCTCCTTTTCTTCATACTAAACAACTCCAGCTGCCTCAGAAGCTACTCATAAGACTTATTCTTAAGACCATTCATCAGCTTTGTTGCCCTTCTCTGGACCGACTCCAGGACCTCAATGTCTCTCTGATCATGAGGGCCCCAAAACTGAACACAGTATTCAATGTGTGGCCTCACAAGTGCTGAGTGCAGAGGAACAATCAACTTCTCTGGTCCTGCTTGTCACACTAGTCTTGGTACAGGCCAGGATGCTGGTGGCCTTGGACACCTGGGCACACTCCTGGTTCATGTTCAGATGGCTGTGGATCAACATCCCCAGGTCTTTCTCTGCTGGGCAGCTTTCCAGGCACTCTGACCCAAGTCTGTAGCACTGCAGGGGGCTGTTGTGGCACCAGTGCAGGGTTTGGTACTTGGCTTGTCGAACCACAATTGGCCTCGGCACTTAATAAAGTGTTAATTGTAACCTGTCATGCACATAATTGTTTATGACATTTATGAGATTTGCCTCCCTAAATGTCCTTAACAGCATGCAAAGCATTTGATGGCTACTAATTTGCATGCAATCTCAACCTTTCACTTACCTCTCTTGAGAAGGAAAATAACTGCTCTTAACACTGGAATGCATTATAGTTGGCATAAATAAATACATTTTTAAAAAATTCTTCCCTGTGGGAAATGTTACTGTTAGTAGTCATCCTTTCATTCTGATTGAAGATGAAAAGCAAAATGCTCAGACAAAAATCTTGAGAATGAGAAATTTGCTTGAAAATAATTGACACTTACAGATACTCAAGATTTTGCTGTGCTTAGTGAACCAATTAAAAACATTTAAATCCACAAGAAAAATATTTGAATGAATTATGATAGTTTTGATATTCTATAATACTTTACTGACCAAATTAATTTGATTCTTCATTTAAAGGCTGGGGTGCATACCGAGGAATATAGTCTGGACAAGAGACTGTCTGTAGACATAGACAGATAGATAAAGCAGCATGATTATAACATTTTCATTGTGCTGCTTTTTTTTTTCCTCCTCATGTGACAATTAAACAACTCTCAAACTATCTATGCTACCACAGAGATGCTTTGACACAATGGAGACTACATATACATATACAAAATAAGATTCTGAAGTGGATGCCCTATAAATAGATTATTATCATCTATTCAGCACATACCAACAAATGCACAAATGTACAATGTCATAGGCTCCACCATTTTCTTTTTCTTTGATTAATGTATTTCCAGACAGGTTTGTACGTTGGAAATCTCAGCACATTCAGTAACAATTGTAGTTTGTATTAAAAAAATGATGGAGAAATATATCACCAAATCCTCTCTGACACAGATTTTACCAGTCATGACTTGTGAGAAGAGACCAATACCCACCTCTCTAAAACCTCCTTTCACATAGTTGTAGAGAACATCAGAAATAGTGTCCGTGTCCAACTGAAACGCAGTACAACTAAGAATTGTTACCTGGGTGTCTGTAAGCACAAGACAAAACCTCCTGTGTTTTTAGCCTCTTCTGTGCATCACAGTACAATAGTGTTATGTGAGTGAAGTCATTGATGATATTGAGCACTTGAGTAATATGAGGTAAAACCACTTTTTAAAAAGTCTAAGGGGTTTGAGCTGTGATAGGGATGCAGAGAAGCTATAAATCCATCTTAACTAGCCAGTTTCTGCTACTTTGCTTTACCAGAAAAATGCATAACAGCTGGGGGATTCTGATGATTTTGCACTTAGTTTGCCAAGTATCATAGAAACATCCATAAAGAGAGGAACACTTTCACATTCAGAGTGAGATTTGGTTGATGCACTTAAATCAGGCTTGGGGTCACAAGCCATACACAGATGAAAAGAAAACATGAGCAGATGTCTTATTCATTCAAGCATTTGTCCCTCTTCTGAACTAAATGAAGTAGAAAACATTTTGTATCTGTGCAGAGAAAGTCTAAACCCAAGTACTGCTCCAGGGAACTGAATTACAGTTGCACAGACAACATCTCTTGTTACTCACCACCTTCTTAGTGGTTACTTTGTTGCTTTAGTGTAATTCAGCTTTGATTTATTTCAGTGATGTTGACTTTGATTTCCATAGCTCAGAACATGGAATCATAGAATGGTTTGGGTTGGAAGAGACCTCCAAAGATCATCTAGTCCAACCCAACTGCAGTCACCAGGGACATCATCCACTAGATTAGCTTGCTCAGAGCCTTGTTGAACCTCACACTGAATATCTCCAGGTATCAACTACATCTCTGGGCACCCGTTGCGGTGTTCCAGCGCCCTCATGGCAAAGAACTGGTTCCTAACATCCGGTCTAAATCTGCTCTTCTCTAATTTCAAGCCATTGCCCCTCATCCTATCACTACAGGCCTTTGGAAACAGTCCCTATGCAGACTTCTTGTAGGTCCCCTACAGGCATTGGAAGGCTGCTATTAGGTCTGCCTGGAGCCTTCTCTTCTCCAGGCTGAACAACCCCAGCTCCCTCACCCTGTCCTGGTAAAAGCAGTGCTCCTGCCCCCATGGTAAGTATTTGTAAAACATGGGTAAATATTTTTAAAATAAGCTCTGGTCTTCACAGGTCCTCTCTTGCTGTCCATTTCCATTGATGTGCCCTAGTTAGACTGAAATCAAGCAAGCTTTATGTTACTCTTCAGGTCTCACTGTATGCATCATTAGGACAAATAAATATACAGCTAGTCTCAAACCTGTAGCTAGATTTCCAAGAGCAGTGTTGAGAAAATATCAGGCCATGACTGTCGTGGTGAATGAAGAAGATCAAGTCAGAGCTCTGAGCACTAATCACAGCCAAAAGTCAAGAATCTAACCTAACTGAACTAACTCAGTGAAGACATGCTTGAAAGAATGCCATTACTGTTATCACAATCTTGGTCCAAAAAAAAGCTTCTCCATTTCCTAATAACTCATTTTTATAGACACCAAATAATCACAGATTAAATGTACCAGAAACAACAACAAAAAAATCTCTAATTACTCCTCAGCTGCAGAAGCAGCTCATCATGAACATTGGAAAGGGTTTCATTTCTTCTCTTCTAAGCAGGATGAAAAATGATAAACTACAATGTTTGTTTCCAACAGCTGCATTACCAATGGTGAAGAAAACAGAGGATCAATATCCTGGGGGGAAAATGGTGTTTCAGTAAGATATTATTCTTGCTGTGTTTATTTCTGACATGATTTTTTTCATACTGAATCCAAATATTTTCACTAGTATAAAAATTGAGTTGTGTTTCAGTTTGAGATACTGAAGGGGGTACATCCATAGAATAAGATCTAATGCATTTTCTTGAAGAGATAGATAATGCAACAGAGGATTAGGTTTTGCAGTTTTAAGTTCTAGACCAAACAGCACAGCGGAAAGTCATCACACACACACACACACACACACACACACAAAAGTAAGTGTACAATATAGTTGATTTTTTTTTGCATAGTTTTCCTCCTTTATAATGCACTTGTAAAATATTCAAGTTTGGGAACTTTTATATCAGAAAAAATAGTGACAAGAAAGCCTTGTCCCAGAAGAAGTGCAAATAAAAAGTGGAAATTTTGAAGGCTGGTGCTGTGCAGAACACTGGTAATTTTGATGACAGCTCCATCTCAGTTGTGCCCTGACTAGATCCCAGATGCTCAGTTAGCTTTGGGCCCCAAATAAAGAGACCATAAAAAATTCATACCACTCTACTCAAATCTCTGGCAAAGACTGAAGGAGATTAATGCAGAGGAGGCCAACTCTGCATTTTGCACTCTACAAATAAAGAGATTTCTGCTCCCCATGAATTGTTGCTTACACAGCCAATTAATGCAATTGGTAGGGCAAAGACTCTCACGCACAAACGCATGATGCACATTTCATAGCTAGCCCAGGGATTGTGGCAAGGCAATGAATTGCTGACTAAATAACTGCCATTCAAGCATTAACAGTGGGTCAACCCATGTCTTGCTCCCACTCATTTGACTTTTGATCGAAGTGTCAGTTTGCTGTAAGCAAAACTGCAAAGTAATAAATGACAGTGGATTTGAGTCTTTTGTCAATGCTTCATGTCAGAACCCTGTCCCGAACAAACCCTTGCCTGCAGATCCTAGTCCATATACTGAGCTCTTCCTCAACATGCAGTGCCACATGAAACTGCTGAAGGTATTTCCCAAATGCTGGTATTTAATCCTTTGTGTTTCATTTTATACCTTCTACAAAGCTGTAAATAATACATAGTACTCCTTGACCTGCTGGAACAGAAACATCTGGGTGTTTGATTGTCATTCATATCCAGTTGCACTCTGCACATTAACATCATGACTATGTCCTCATTAGTTTGTGCTTTACATTGTACATACACTATTTTTCCTGCAAAGGATGTTTGATGTGGGTGGACAGCGATCAGAGAGGAAAAAGTGGATTCATTGCTTTGAAGGAGTTACTTGCATCATATTCTGTGCTGCACTCAGTGCCTATGACATGGTTCTGGTGGAAGATAAAGAAGTGGTGAGTCAGAAAAGACAAACAAACCTTTTTGCTGCTATGTTTTACTGTACTCTGCAATAGCATATCAGAACTAACCCTGTTCCCTGATAATCATTTAGAGGCTGTTATGATGTATTGGTTTTTGCCAGTAAAGAACATTAGAGTAAACATGACATATGGGATAAAATTTATCAGTCTCTCATGTTTAGCTTTTGCATCTCAACAGAACAGAATGCATGAAAGTCTTCAGCTGTTCAATAGCATCTGCAACCACAAGTGCTTTGCAGCCACTTCCATTGTGCTGTTTCTAAACAAAAAAGACCTTTTTCAAGAGAAAATAACAAAAGTTCATCTGAATATCTGCTTTCCTGAGTATAATGGTAAGTCTGGCATTCTCAGAAGAAAATAAATTTAGAGGATTAGTGTACGCCATGCATTAAAAACTGAGATTCACTCAAGTCACATACATATAATCATTTAAATTCTAAATCTTATCTAAGCATCTAGCCTTTCTCTCAGAAGAATGGTGTGGGACAGACATAGCCAGAATACAGCACCTCTCACCTATGCATGATGCCTGTCCCAGTGTGGTACAGCCTCTCTCTGGACATGTTTATTTGTCTCCATTGGCACTAGAGGAAGTAGAATAGAACCAGAGAATTGTTCCAGTTGGAAAAGGCCTCTAAAACCATTGAATCCAAGCTAACACCACCATAGTCACTAGAACATGCTCCCAGTTGCCATATCTACACTGGTTTGTTAACACTTCCACAGACGGTGACTCCACCACCTCATTCCTTCTTCATTTCTTCCTCTCTTCAGCTTTGTATTTTCCATCAATTTTGTCTGCTATTTACCTGATTCCCTTTTAATTTATGCTACTTCCTTTTTTCTTCTCTTTCTTTCACTTCCTGGGATCTCTCTCTAAGGTCCTCAACTTGCACACTCACTCAGAAGCATTTCACTTCAGAAATGAGGACTTCTGTTTAAGTATTGACATTTCCATTTATGTGTGCAGTTGAGTTATAAAATTTTTATACATAATGTATGAAGTTACATCCCTTTAGGAAAAGGAAGGGAAGGAAAGAAAGGGAAGGAAGGGAAGGGAAGGAAGGAAAGGGAGGGAGGGAGGGAGGGAGGAAGGAAGGAAGGAAGGATTGAAGGAAGGAAGGAAGGAAGGAAGGAAGGAAGGAAGGAAGGAAGGAAGGAAGGAAGGAAGGAAGGAAGGAAGGAAGGGGAAGGAAGGAAAGGGAGGGAGGAAGGAAGGAAGGAAAGATGAAAGGAATTTTTATTTGTTTGCAGCTGTGGGGAAGTACCATTTGTAATATATCTTCTCTTTCTCTTACTGTTCCCTCCACTAGGACTAAATACATTTGAAGATGCTGGAAATTACATTAAGAAACAATTTCTAGACTTGAACTTGAGGAAAGAAGATAAAGAAATCTATTCTCACTTGACATGTGCAACGGATACTCAGAATGTCAAGTTTGTATTTGATGCAGTCACAGACATAATCATCAAAGAAAATCTGAAAGACTGTGGCCTTTTCTAGTCATTCATTCTCTTGCTCACATCTTAACTTCATCTCAGTCCACTTTCCTCTCTTCATCCTGTGTGTTGACTGAAATAAAAAGCTCAAGGAAGGAACAATATCACTTAGGCTTTCCTCAGCTGTCATGTAAAGCCACAGAATCATAGAACGGTGTGGGTTGGAAAGGGCCTCCAAAGGTCATCTAGTCCAAACTCTCCTGCAGTCTGCAGGGATGTCTTCCACTAGAGCAGGCTGCTGAATGCTATGTTGAACCTCACCTTGAACATCTCCAGGGATGGGGCCTCAACTACTCCCCAGGCAACCTGTTGCAGTGTTCCAGCACACTCACGGCAAAGAACTTGTTCCTAAAATCCAATCTTAATCTCATTCTCCAGGCTGAACAACCCCAGCTTCCTCAGCCTGTCCTTGTAGCAGAGGTGCTCCAGCCCCCTGATCATCTTTGTGATGAAGATATAGATATAGCCATGGGTATAGCCTGGGTATTGCAGACCAGCAATGACTTTCTGTTATGGCATAAGAAGGCTGGAATAAATGTTTCTGCTCCTCCAGCCACTGATAAATCCAGTGAACAGAAGGGGAGAAGGAAAAGGGAAGACTGTGATATCTACCATGTACCTAGTAGACTTTTTATACTTCTTTCTGTGAAAGAAGTATAAAAGTACTTTCCATGTACTCACAGAAAAATCATCTTCTTTGTTGAAAACAGGTTGTTATTCGCAAGGCTAAGAAATCTTTGAGACCAGATGGAAACATGAAACATAACTTTCAGAGAAAAGATTGTCAGAGGATTCTGAAAATCTTCCCAGAAGTATCTGCACTTTCCAAAGAAAAGGGTGTAAACAATATAAGAACATCTTTCCTAATCCCTAACCCTAATTGCAATTTTTGCCTTAGCTAGAAATGAAATTGACCCCATGAGCAGAGAATGATGAAGAAAAGGTTTCTTTAACAGTTTGAAATGTATTCCATACAGACAGTGACCTCCAAGTTGCATCAGTAATCTGGGCTCAAGAGTCTGCTTTCCAAAACCCTAGTTATAACCCTCATCTTGATCCTACCTCATTTCAAAATGTAAAGGTAGGCATGAGACAGGAAGCAACAAAAGGTTAAGAAAACTTAATTTGAGGACGATGGCATGAGTCCTCTTTCCAAACTTTCCAAAACTTCTCTGGCCAACCTGATCAAATATATGACTCCTTTTATTAGAGTAGGGAGAAAACAAATAAACAAACAACTCTTTCATTGAGAAATGACAATAAACAAAGTCTTAGGGAAGGAAACGAGTCAACCTGTGATATGCTTACTTTTGCTTTGATTTTATTTGATGATGAAACACTTCCCAAGGCCTTGAGTTAGCAAAAATATCAGTCACTGAGAACATGAAAAGTACTGTTTTAAGCAAGTGAAACTGCTCTATAGTAGAGCCACTGTAGTGGGCCCAAGATGTCCAGAAAGGCTATTCTAGAAACATTTAAATTCAAGAAACACTTAATTTTTTTCTCACTGGGGATAGCAAGGAGAGTTTCTGCATCGGCCCTAGGAGCAAACAATTGATATGGAAAGGCCATGCTCCTTAACTCTTGAGTCAGCTGCTCATTCTAATAAACTAAATTAAAGACTCTGCGGTCCACTCTTCCACCTACTGGGAAATGTTAATCTTATTAGTGTCAGTGAAGGTTGCAAGACACTCAAAAAAGATAATATGTTCTCCTCATAATGTGTATCTCTAAGACATATAAGAAGTCCTAAACTCACTTTCTATAACATTTGTAGAAAACCTGCCATAAATCCAGTCCTTTTCTGTAACATTTTAAAAGCATACAAATGGCACCTAAACCACGGGACAGTGAGGCTCTGATGATGAGTGTGTGAAAGCTTCTTCTCCTTGGTATAGTCCATTAAAAACAAATCATGAATTCTGAAGAAGCACATAGCAGGACCATCTGACACTTAAGATCCAAGGGCACTTAACATGCTGAACATGCATTGATCAAAGCCTATAACTGAAGGCACTGAAGAAGGATCTGGACAGGTGAAATCGATGGGCTGAGGTCGAAAGAATGAATCTTAACAAGACTATGTTTCAAGTCCTGAACTTTGGTCACAACAACCCCAAGCAATGCTATTGGCTTGGAACAGAGTGGCTGAAAAGCAGCCTGGTAGAAAAGAATTTGGAGGAGCTGGTGGACAGGTGGCTGAACATGAGCCAGCAGTGTGCCTGGGTGGCCAAGAAGGCCAACAGCATCCTAGTCTGAATCAAAACCAGTGTGTGCAGCAGGAGTAGGGAAGTGATAGTGCTCCTGTGAGGGCACTGGTGAGGCCACAGCTTGAGTACTGGGTTCAGTTCTGAGTACCACAGGATAGAAAAGACATTGAAGTCCTGGAGTATGTCCAGAGAAGAGCAAGGAGGCTGGTGATGGGTTTGCAGGGCACCATACAAGGAGTGGCTGAGGGAGCTGGGATTGTTTAGTCTGGAGGAAACTGAGGGGAGATGTTATTGCTCTCTACAACTCCCTCAAAAGAGGCTGGAGTGAGGCTGGTGTTGGTCTCTTTTCTCAAGTAACCTGTGATAGGCCGAGGAGCATCTGAGGGAGCTGGGGTTGTTCAGTCTGGAGAAGAAGATGCTGAGGAGAGACCTCATCACTTTCTACAACTACCTGACAGGATGTTGGAGCGAGGAGGGGGTAACCTGTTCTCCTTGGTGTCAAGCAACAGGAAATGGTTTCAAGCTGTACCAGAGGAGGTTCAGGCTGGCTGATGGGAAATACTTCTTCACAGAGAGGGTTATCAAATACTGGAATGATCTGCCCAGGGTGGTGGTGAATTCACCATCCCTGGAGGTGTTTAACCAGTGTGTGGATCTAATGCTTAGGGACATGGTTTAGTGTTGACCCTTTGGTGCTGGGTCAAAAGTTGGACTGAATGATCTTTGTGGTCTCTTCCAACTGTATGTTTTCTGTGATTATGTGAAGTTGTGCCAGGGGAGGTTTAGATTAGACATTAGTAAAAACTTCTTTACTGAGAGAGTGGTGAGGCATTGGAACAGGCTGCTCAGAGAAGTGTTGGAGTCTCCATCCCTGGAGGTGTTCAACAAGCTCTATATGCGGTGCTTCAGGGGAAGTATAGTGGCCATGGTAATTGGGTTTCAGATAATAGGAACTAAAAAAAATTAAGTGGTCAGGCTCAAATAAAAGATAATTAAATGAAGGACAGGTACGTTTTCACATTAAATAACACCCATTTTCTCCCTTTCAAAACCACTGTTATTTTAGTAATTTTTTTATATTAGAACTGAAAAATTTCAAAGCTTAGACAAAACAGTTTGTTTTGTGGAAATAAAATATTTTGACAGATCCCAAATCCTTCCCTTTTGATGTGTGAAGAGCAACCAGTATCTGTTACAAACAAAACGGAGGCAAGTGTAGAAAATCTCCAGAGTCTTTCCCTGATGGGGGGATGCCGGATATCTGCAGAGCTCTAGGCAGCAGCATTCCTTTTGTCAGAGCAGGTTCTCGTTCAGCAATGTTTTCCTGCCTTTGCACCAGCAGAGAGCAGCAGTGTCCCCAGCATCGAGCAGCAGTGTCCCCAGCATTACGGGCTAGACCTGGCAGGATGTCAATGTGCTTGCTTTGGTTTGGGCACACAGAGAGGCCTGTGGGCACTAACCTACAGGTGCCGTACAGAAAGCTTTATCAAAATTAGGTTTTGCAGTGCCGTAGTCCTCCTAGCTCAGGGTCTGCACAGGTGCTACTACTCAATCTTTTGCTGTTCTCATTTGCATTTTCCTGTAGGTTGACAGAAGCAGTGAGGAATTCAGAGCACATTAATTGCTTAAACTTAGAATCTGAGCTCCCAAACATGAAGGTGCTGCTGCTCCCCCCTTTTGGTGTGTAATATGGAGCTGGTTTTAACTTCTGTGTATTGTTTCTTCCATAAAACAATGTTTATATATGTGTACACCTTGGTGTTCATGTTACAACAAGATTTCTACCTTTTAAAAAGCCTGTTCATGCAAACAAAAACCTTCTGCTTCACCACATCTCAGTATACTGATGCCTGTTTACATTATCTCTGTGATGTGTAATAACGAGCACCCAACTGAGCCCCTACAGATTTACAAGTCCAGTGAATCCTTGAGGTTAAGATATCAAACAACCACCTGCTAATTGTGACATTAATCTCACACTGTCTGCTGCTGAGATGTTAATGCTGTACTAGTGCCATGTTGCCATTTAAAGGCATTTCACCCTGTAGTGCAAGTCATGTGCTTCTGACTGCTGGTACAGATCCAACAGATGGATTGTGAAGGAGTAGGAGGCACAAAGCAAAAGGCTGATTTTAAAGTACGGCATATTCAAAGGCTGCCTTTGGGCTTAGATTTCTTATTTCTTAAGCACCCAAAATCAAGTGATAATTCTCTTGCAACACAGTGATGTAGGTCAGACAAACCTTCAGCCCTGTGCTGGGAAATGTTTCTGCCCTGCAGTTTACACAGGGCAAAGGGATTTAGAAACAGACAAGCAGCTCTTGAAGCAAAATTCACTCTCCTGAGTACTGTGGTGAAGTTACTTACAAAGTGAGAGGGAAGAGTTCAGCAAGTCTGCATGAGGTAGCAAGAGCCAGTGTGCCACAGAAGGAGCATAGTGTGGTCAAGAGCAAATCCAGCAGACAGGGTTTTGCTGCAGAGAGATTGACTTTTGTAAACATAAGTGGGACCCAGACACCTCTTTGATGGAGAATGTAATACCAAAAAAACCCTTGATACCTAAGGTCACTTTGCTAAAGGAACTTGAGCACTTTGCTGAAAGTACTCATCACTTGATCGAAATGAGCCCTGAAATGTTACTTGCTTTGTAAATGCATTCTGCCACAAGAACAGCACACAGAATTTGTGAAAACAACCAAAAGTGCCCGTGTGCCTCAATGTTTCCATTTTCTCGAACTTAATTGAATGCTAAAATCAAATAGTATCCACCTAATGACAGAGAACAGCAATGGAGCATGGTATTTACATGTACAACCAAAATAAGTAAAATAGCCACATATTGAGTAGGTCTAAAGAGAGTATTGGGGGGGGGGGGGGGAAGGATATTACAGAGAACAAATTTCTGAGGCAATGGAACATGTGGTAGTTTTAAAGATTATTGCAGGAATATTTTCAGAACAAAAAAAAAAAATAAAGGCTTACATATGCTTTTTAGTGAAAGTTTATATATCAAATTCTGACAGACATGCGGCCAAGACAGAGTCAGGAATGCTGCAGCCTATTCTAGGGAAGCAGCTGCTTTCATCTGGAATTGACTGAGAGCTGTCCTGACTAAAACAATGTCAGCCAAGAGAAGACTTGCACTTATCATCTTGTAAAAGGTTCAGCCTCTTCTCTCTCACTTTCTCCCTCTCTCTGACTAGTGTATTAGAAAGTGGATCTTTCCTGATTAAGTCACAGCAGGCACAGGTCAGATATTTTTTTAGCATATGGAGTTGTGAATTTTTCTTGCTAGTTTCACTCTCTAGCTTCCACCTCCTCAAAGTTTCAGTGTTATATAGTATTGTACAAAACCAAAGAATAGTGTTAATGTAATCAGTGCTGTGAAATGGGATTAATGAAAACTCTTCAGTATGGCAGGCTGAAACAGAGGGTTCCTCATGAATAGGAGAGATCCTGGATTGCAAACACCAAGTTTTCCTTTCCCAGGTTCATTAGCTTCAGACTTCCTCTGAGGAAAGAGATTTGCAGTGAAACATTCTGCACTTCAGCAATTTCATCTGATGAGGGGGAAAAACATGTAATGAAACAAGGACAGATCTTGCCTTCAGTTTCTCCTTGATGAACCTGTAGCCTTCAGCAGGGCTGTAGCAAATATCCATTTGATGTTTCAAAACAATGTACAGATATTTGTGAGGTAACCCTTTGTGTTTTCTGAGCAGGGGTCCAGGTCAGCAACATCAGCTGATCACCAACAGAAAGAAACTCAAGCAGAGCATTAGGATAGTGGTTTCTTATACACCTTGTGACTTTTTAATCTTCTGGAAGGGTGTGTGTGGGATCACTGTTTTTGGTTGGGGGAGGCTGCCATTTTCCAAATTTCCTAGCATTTGGTCTGGATAATTTTGCTGAAGGTGACTATCCATTGGCATTGATTATACAGAGAGTCTCTGGAAATTGTAGTTCTAACTTTGACCTCTCAGCAGGCTAGCTGAAGAGAAGTGAGGTGAAGAGGTTTGTCCTACCCAGATTGGAAAAGAAATGGCTAAAGGAAGTGTGTCCCAAAAGACAAAGTCCTGTATGGACCTTCCCTAGGTGATGCTGCTCTATTAGCATGGGGGATGGACTGGATCGTCTTTCAAGGTCCCTTCCAACCCCTAACATTCTGTAATTCTGTGGTTCTGTGATTCTGTGATACTGGACACAAGCAGAACAAAGTGGTGTGCCAAAAGGCACATGTGTGCACACTTGCAAGCGTCTTAATATAAGGATATGAAAAGCTTATGGGTTGCTTTTGGTGTATTCCATTTCAGAGAGCCCTCCTAGGGGTTAAAAATCCCAACCGCTTCATCTGCATGCAATAGATGCTTTCTCCTGAACAGTTCTGAGCTGCAACATACCATTTTCTGCAGCTACAAAAATTACAGCACAGTTACAAGCAGTACGAACAACATGAAGCTTTAAAGTCCTGATGTTTTGCAGGCTTTTCTTAGCTGTAGTGAAATGTTTCTTGTCTGTCTAGTAACCCATAATAAAGACTCAAACTCCATCCCCCAAAATTACGAGGCAGTCATTTAAAGACATAAAGCCATCATTTGCTGCAGAACTTTCTATTTAAGGCTCTGCTTTCCAGCATGTGCAAAGCACAATGCAGATTCAGGCTTAACATCCAGCTCCCTGAAGAGCAGGTTTTACATGGACTTGGGCTGTTCTGAGTTACTGTTTATGAGTTTGACTAGCTGCCATTATAAACATGGCCCTGACTTTATTTGCAGCAGATCTTCATTAAGTTCTCTAAAGGTCTGCAGAGTGTCAAGATGAAGGTGCCAGGCTCTTTTCAGGGGTGCCCAGTGATAGGACAAGGAACAACGAGTAGAAACTAAAACACAGGAGGTTCCACCTCAACATGAGGAGGTCACCTTTCTGCAGGGTGACAGAGCACTGAAAGAGACTGCCCATAGAGGTTGTGGAGTCTTCTTCTCTAGAGACTTTCAAAATCTGACTGGATGCATTTCTGTGTGACCTGCCCTAGGTGATCCTGCTTTGGCAGGGGGTTGGACTGGATGATCTCTGGAGGTCACTTCCAACCCCTAAGATTCTGTGATTCATGTAAAGAGTGTGAAGAGTGTGGGGTTCTCCATCACAGAGCAGTACAGGCCAGGGCTTTAGGGGAGTTTGGTCCAGGCAGCCAAGGGCTTGATGGCTCAGAGGATATGGAAAGGGTAAGGATGATCTTTATTCCTGGAAATCGATAAGCTTTTGAGTTGTCAAGATGACATAATTTTCCTTCCTTCCTCATTTCCAGGGACATCAAGGGTTCCCCATCATTACACTGACAGCCCACAGAAACATTCACCATAATACAGAGTTAATGGCTGAACAGACATCTGATAAATTCAGTCTCCTTTTGGCTACAGCTCACAGCACAGAAGCACGGGGCAATTGTAAAAGTGGTAACTGAACAATCAAAGAATCACAGAATCATTCAGGTTGGAAAGGACCCTTGAGATCTTCAGGTCCAACCATAAAAGGAATAGCTCCCTTCAAAAGACAGAGCAACAAGCTATGAAAAAAAAAACATTTCTCCTTCCTCCCCAATTCTTTGGAGTGCACACAAGTGCTGTACAAGGCAAGGGAAGCAGCACAGCTCCTCAGGGCCAGTGTCACACACTGTTTCGTACAATCTCCATTAGAGAAGGGGTGCTGGGAATTGAGTCTGTGGGGGGCAAGGTGGCTATCTCAGGATGGCTACTCTCAGGAGACTGTAGGTTGCAGAGAGTCCTGGTCAGGGTTACATAAATGCATGCACCAGGGCTCCCATTAGGTCTTGCACTAAGATATGGTTAACCATGCTGGGAATTCCTTAGAAAAATGTCCTTGACATACAGTAGACTGCTGATAGTAAAAGAGAAAGAGGAGTCTTCTCACTCTCCTCCTGTTTCAGCAAAGCACAGTAACTTCTCTCATTGCTGCTTTAAAGAACAGGATACTACATGACTGTTTACAATGGCCTGTAATGACAGGACAAAGGGCAATGGTTTGAAATTAGAGGAGATTTAGAGTAGATGTTAGGAACAAGTTCTTTATCACAAGGATGGTGGAACAGTGCAACAGGTTGCCCAGGGAGGTCATTGAGGCCCCATTCCTGGAGATATTCAAGGTCAGGCATGACAAGGCTCTGTGCAACCTGATCTAGTGGAGGATGTCCCTGCTCAGTGCAGGGCTGGACTAGATGATCTTTGGAGGTCCCTTCCAACCCAAACCATTCTATGATTCTATGTTCACTGAGTTGTCCTTACTAAAATGATTGGTTTTTAGTCTGCAGTGATGGACTTAATGCCTCTCACTGATAACGGTATTTCATTTTAGACTTCAGAAACTACATAAGGGTGATGTTTTGGGAAACCTCTGTTCACCCAGCTGGTGTGACCCCTTATCACAGAGCACCAGCCAGGCCCTGTCCTTCTGATGCAACAGGCATCACTGCTGAATCTGATTGTTTAAATGAAAGCAGAATTTACAATTCACAAGTGGCTTTGTAGGAAGTGCAGCACTTTCCATGTTCCCTGACAGTTGCTTCTGAAAAGATTTGGTGTTATGTGTGTGAGTGTAGATGAACAAGTATTGCAGCAGTACATCAACAGCATCAGGCTGTAGCTCCAAGGAGCTTAGATAAAAGTATCTTTACAGCAAAAGAACGGTATATCATTGTCTGAAAGCAAGAGTAAGTAAGTAAGTACATGCTCCTACTGGAGCCAGGGGTGTTTAGGACACAGTGGAACAGGTTTTTAAAATGCACACTGCTCCTGCTCCTGGAAAGATGGTGAGCAACACCTCCTCCTGAAAAATAAGTTTCCCTGCACCTACTTAGAATTCTTATAACATCAGCCTAAGATATGAGGGGAGCTGTGGAAGTGCAGGTTAGTACACATGCCAGTGACCACAAACCCTGGAACAAATCCCATCAGTTCTGGAGGCACTGCAGAGGTTGTTAAAGCTGTGGTAGCTGGCTCTAAGCGACAGGCAGACAGTCTGAGCTAGAAGTGCTTTTGGCTATTACCAGTAATCAGTGCTATTCCTGTCGGTGATTATTCCCAGTGCTGTCATTACCAAAGGCAGCATCTATTACAGATGTTTTTAAAGTCTTGATTTAGATTATTGCAGCTGAAAACATTTTAAGCAACCAGTGCATTTTCCTCTACAGATGAGCTGTGAGAATGGAAGTTTTATTTCAAAAGAATTTCAGGATTTCAGTGTTTGACTTGATTCTGATAGGAATGAGTGTTCCAGATTTGCTCATAAAGATAAGTCTCAAAAGCACACAAACAAAAATTTGGAGCCTTTCTTAATGTTTACTTTTGGCAAAATTGAAATACTTTCTCACTGACTTTCACCATCCTCGTGATAAAGAACTTGTTCCTAACATCCAGTCTAAATCTCCTCTAATTTCAAATCATTGCCCTTTGTCCGGTCATCACAGGCCATTGTAAACAGTCATGTAGTATCCTGTTCTTTAAAGCAGCAATGGTAGAACAACCTTTACACATTACCTCTCTGTCTCTCCCTCTATTAGGCAATGATGCAAACAAAGCATTGTCAATAGCTTCATTCATTTTGAAATGTAAATGGAGATGAGAGGTCTCTACTCTGCTCTCCTGGTCAGCAGCAGAACAAGGGCTGACTGTGTTGAAATTTTAACTAAAGACCTAAAAGCAGGGCATGTAATGAAGTTAACTGTAAATTAAGAAAATTTTAATATGAAATTCTTCAAAATTATTTCAAAACATTTTTGTAGATTAAATTTACAAACATGTGACTTCCCAGCAGCTGAATTCCTTCCAAGCTTTTGCAGATCTCAAACTCTGCTCTGTGCCTTTCCATTTCAGTTATCGCAGTTTCAGTCATCTGAAATGCCAAAGGCCTCTATGTTTTGGTAAGCATCAACAACTTGCATATGAATTTTTTCCTGCTTTCCTCAACAAATTTGAAAGCTCCTTTGTGACTGGAGGCATTTTTTGGTGTGTTTGTCTGTTTCATTTAAATCTATTTGGAAGTTGAGGAAATAGCAATGGGAAAAGGCAAACTGGCCCAGACTTACTTCAGTTCAGAGCACTCAAAAAGTAAATCCTCTGTTAGGTGGTTATTGCTGTCCTTAACAGATAAAAGTGTCAGAATCCCATGTCAGAATTCTAGGAAAGTATTATTTAAAAAACAAAGAGTGGCTATTCATAAAGAGTGGTTATCCAAGGAACACAAAGTACAGCAGTCTGGAATACCTCTACTACAAGGACAGGCTGAGGGAGCTGGGGTTGTTCAGCCTGGAGAAGAGAAGGCTCCAGGGAGACCTAATAGTGACCTTCCAGTACCTGAAGGGGGCCTGCAAGAAGGCTGCAGAGGGACTGTTTCCAAAGGCCTGCAGTGATAGGATGAGCAGCGATGGCTTGAAATTAGAGAAGAACAGATTTAGATTGGATGTTAGGAACAAATTCTCTAGTATGAGGGTGCTGGAACACTGGACCAGGTTGCCCAGGGAGGTAGTTGAGGCCCCATCCCTGGAGGTATTCAAGGTCAGACTCAATAAGGCTCTGAGCAACCTGCTCATGTGGAGGATGTCCCCACTTACTGCTGGGGGTTTGGACTACCTTCCAACCCGAATCATGCCATGATTCTATTCTATTAATAAGATAAAGTACATGATAATACATTTTTTCACATTTGTATTTTCTATCACTCCAAACCACCCAGAAAAGGACAGGTTGCAGATAGCACAGTATAAACTTCTGATTTGCCTGTTTTATAAGGGGAAAACAATCAGAAGCACCCTCAAAACTAGCAAGATGTTAATTGAAAATGGAAGGTGGAAATTCAAATGATGTAAAAGAAGTAAAGACAGGTTGTTTCAGACATCAAAAGTCACAAAACAGAGACCCATGTAGCTGGGTGGGGACAGGTGCAAGGCAGAAGTGTATTTTGTATCTGTATTCTGTGCTGTTTTACTAAATACCACTCCTGAGCTAGTACAATTCCCCTTCAGCCTGGCTAGTTACACCACACAGTTCAGCAAATGATCTGTATTCACAAAGCTTCTAGCCCTCAGGTTGGCATTTTCTTGTACTATGGATGGAAGGAGCTTGGTCAACTGCAACTGCATATAAAAGTATACCTTAAAAGTCAAAATATTGATATGGTTTTGTGAAAAACAATGTCCTTAAGTATAATTTTTAAAATATCCCAAACCAATCAAGGTCTGAGAGAGGATCCAATCTGTTAGATGATCTTCTTCATTAAGGGAGCACTCAATCTCCAAGTGTGAAAGCTTGGAGGAGACCTATGTTAATCTTGCTGGTGTCCTCTGTAGTGCTTGTTTGAGCTTCTCTCAAGGTGAAAATCACAGAATCAAAGACAAGCCTCTATTTTAGGTAGCAGCTCCTCTGATACAGAATAGCCATGCTGCTTCCCTATGGGAAGCCTGGTACAGTCAATGGAATCAACCTTGTTAAGTTCAAGCTTCTCCCACAGGAATCATTGGCTGCGTTGTCCTTCCTTTCTACAGGGCAAAACTCAATGAACAAGACTTTGCCTGTCAATTTCAGAGCCCCAGAGCTCTTTTGCTCTGCTGATGCAATCTCTGCTGCTTGATGTTGATGCTGTTCTATCCTCCCATTCCCCCAATTACCAATATAAGACATGATGTTTCTGGACGAAGTAATGGCAAGTCAAACAAACACCAGGAACAATGTCTAATGCAAAGTGATACCTACCATACCTTTGTCCAGTTGGTCATGACTATCTTGCTTATCTTTTTTTTTGTGTGTGTATACACACACACACACATTAAATGTTCCATATGTATAAATATGTATACATTAAGCACTAGTTGTTTCATGTGAGAAGACAGCAAGGCATTTTTGCATACAAGTATCTGTTACATAGTTTCATAAGATAAAAGGTTTTTTCTTTCCAGAATACAGTACTCTATTCTGACTCAATTGCAAAGTACATCATAAAGGAAAAATTTATTATTATTCATTAACTACAAAAATTAAATAGAAAAACTAAAGAAAAACAAAAATTAGAAGGGCTATTGTGAATATTCAACTAAATTACAAACTAGTTTCTACTGTCACATATTTGAGCAGAGAAGTTTTCTCTCTTCTATGACCAGTTTCATAGAATCACAGAATTAGAGAATGGCTTAGGTTGAAAGGGACCTCAGAGATCATCCACTCAAACCTCCCTGCTATGGGCAGAGATGCCTCTCAACTAGACACAGCTGCTCAAGGCCTCATCCAACCTGGCCTTGAACATCCCCAAGGAGGAGGCATCCACAAGTTCCCTGGCCAACCTATTCCAGAGTCTCATCACCTTTGTACTGAAGAACAACTTCCTACAGTACAGTCTAAACCTACACTCCCTCAGCTTCAAACCATTCCCCCTTGTCCTATTGTTAGACACCCTTATGAAAAGTCCCTCTCCAGCCTTCCTGTAGAATCCCTACAGTTATTGGAAGGCACGGATCCCTGGAGTCTTCTCTTCTGCAGGCTGAATAACCCCAGCTCCCTCAGCCTATTTTCATAGCAGAGGTGTTCCAGCCCTTAGATCATAGAATCACAGAATCATAGAATCAACAAGGTTGGAAAAGACCTCAGAGATCATCAAGACCAACCTAATACCTTACACCTCATGACTAACTAAACCATGGCTTCAGGTGCCATGTCCAATCCTTTTTTGAAAACCTCCAGGAACATAACTCCACACCAACATGTCCAGAGAAGGGGAACAAAGTTGGTGAGGGGTTTGGAACAGAAGCCCTATGAGGAGAGGCTGAGGGAGATGGGGTTGGTTAGACTGGAGAAGAGGAGGCTCAGGGGAGACCTGATTGCTCTCTACAACTACCTGAAGGGAAGTTGTAGACAGATGGGGGCTGGTCTCTTCTCCCAGGCAACCAGCACCAGAACAAGAGGACACAGTCTCAAGCTGTACCAGGGGAGGTTCAGGCTGGATGTTAGGAAGAAATCCTACACAGAGAGAGTGATTGGCCATTGGAATGGGCTGCCGGGGGAGGTGGTGGAGTCACCATCATTGGAGGTGTTCAGGAGGAGACATGATGGGGTGCTTGGTTGCATGGTTTAGTTGATTAGGTGGTGTTGGATGATAGGTTGGATGCAATGATCTTCAAGGTCTCTTCCAACCTGGTCTATTCTAGTCTAGTCTAGTTCTATTCTATTCTAACCTTGGCAGCACATTCCAATGGCAAATCACTCTTCCTATGAAGAATTTCTTCCTAACATCCAGCCTAAACCTCCCCTGGTACAGCTTGAGACTGTGTCCTCTTGTGCTGGTGCTGGTTGCCTGGGAGAAGAGACCAACCCCCACCTGGCTACAACCTCCCTTCAGGCAGCTGTAGACAGCAATGAGGTCTCCCCCGAGCTTCCTCTTCTCCAGGCTGAACAACCCCAGCTCCCTCCGCCTCTCCTCATAGGGCTTGTATCATCTTTGTGGCCCTCCTCTGGACTTGCTCCAACAGCTCTGTGCCCTTCTTATGATGGAGTAGTATGATGGGGCCCTTCTTATCATGGACACAGTATTTGAGGTGGGGTCTCATCAGAGCAGAGTAAAGGGGCAGAATGACCTCTTCTGACCTGCTGGTTTTAGCTCTTCACAGAGTGATTAGCAGACTCTTACTAGAACAATGAAACCAAAGTGCCTATTGCATATTAAAATGATAACACATGGCCTTAATTTAAATTTAAATTGGGTTTTCAAAGGTGAATTCTCTTTGCAACCTGATACATTTGTATCTCAGAGCAGAACAGCTTGCACACTTTATGTCTCATTGACAGAACTGAGTTTTTTAGTTAGTGCTCTTTTCCTTTGTAGATGAAAAGAAAGGAAAAATGAAGTGAAACAGACCCATCGCTTGAATATCTGCCATAACATGAATGACGATGCCACAGGAGATAGAGATCATAGTTCTAAGAACATTTTGCTTAGGCTCTGCATCTATATTATATTCTTCTATTGAAAGGAGACTTTCATACCTGTTACTTGCTGATCTCATCCTACTAGATGTATTTTTATTCAATACATTTAACATTTTCTCCTAATCATTAAAGATCTACTGCTGTTAAATAGTTCCTGGCATGGTATCATGGCTCTATGATATATCAATAGCAGGACCTGTGTGAGAATTTTTACTAAAGACTCGTTACTATGTAGTCTTCAGTCTCTTCCAGAATTGCAAGCTGTGTCACTATTAGGATCAAGGTATAACAAAACTATGTAAAAGGCCATTTGAAGAGCTGAATTCATCTGTCAGGGCAGAAATACAGCTGCTTTGCTGTTCTTTCTCTGTTTCAGCTAGGGGCTGACAGACAACAGTGATTGTTTCATTTTGCTCACATCTAGATTCAAAGTGACAAGAGAAGGGTTTAAACTGTTTCTTACTTCCCATCTCCCTACAAATGTATGGGGACTTTTTATTCTTATCAGAATAATAGATCCAGAAAAACACTAACAATTACTAGAGAGGAGAAAGGTCACAGTTTGAATGTTTTCATTACATAAGCAAAATCACCTGGAGTAAAGCAAGAAGAAATCACCAGGTAGCCTGTAACATTCCCTGAGTTTGAAAGATAACCCTTTTCCTCACTGGAAAGTGGAAATCTTTTCAGACACAGTCAGGTTTTCCACCCTGGCAGGAGACAGCAGTGTAGCTACAGTCGCAAGTGTGGTGGTTTGGCCCTGGCCTGGAGGCCAGATGCCCACCAAAGCCACTCTATCACTCTCCCTCTTAAGTGGACAGGGGAAAAGAGGCAAAAGAATATAACAGAAGCCAGTAGTAGTATAGGAACAATATTAATAACACTAATAATCAAACAGCAATAGACCGTGCGGAAGCAAAAAGCAGAGAGAGAGATGTCAGTCTCTACTTCCCATCAGCAGGACGATGGTCGGTCTTGGGAAGCAGGGCTCTCTAAGCTTGGTGGTTCCTTGGGAGGATAAACGCCATGGACGAATCGCCACACTTCCTTCCTTCACTTCCTTCTTATACCTGAGCTGATGTCATATGGCATGGAATACCTCTTTGGCCAGTCTGAGTCAGCTGGCTCAGCCGTGTCCCCTCCCAAGATCTTGCCCACCCCTCAATGTACTCTTGAGGCAGGGAAATGTTGAAAGGACACAGCCTGGATACTCATTCAACAGTAGCCAAAACACTGCTGTGTTATCAACTACTGCTGCAAAACACAGCACTAGAAAGATGCTGTGAGGAGCATTAACTCCAGTTCAGTCCAACCCAATACAGCAAGTCAGCTTTTCCTGAAGGGCATTAGTGTTACTGCATGCAAGGTGTGGGCAAGGAAATAGTTAAGAAGAAGTGACTGGGAAATTAAGGAGGCTGAGCCTGATGAGAAGGTGAATTTCTGCATGCAGAGAAAGAGAACACATATCTAATAGCTCTTCCTTGGAGCAGGTGATTGAAGTAATGTTGTGTTGCTTTCATTACCTGCACTATCAAATCAATGTGTCATGAAAGCTATACAGAAATAAATGAAACACTGACTTTAGACATTTTTTAAAGCCCTTTGATTTTTTTTTCTCCATTTCCTATTTCCATATGAAAGCTTGAAAGTAGCACAGAGGCAAAATAGATATTTGAAAGAACCTTTGTTTACAGGCCTGATAAGCAGCATGACTCATCCACAAATACTGGTGCAACCTCACCTGGATTACTGCATCCAGCTCTGGAGCACTCAACACAGCAAGGACATGGACCTGATAGAGAGGGTCCAGAGGAGGGCCACAAAGATGATCAGGGGGCTGGAGCACCTCCATTACGAGGACAGGGCAAGGGAGCAGGGGTTGTTCAGCCTGGAGAAGAGAAGGCTCCAGGGAGACCTAACAGTGGCCTTTTAGTACCTGATGGAGGAGGCTTACAAGAAGGCTGCAGAGGGAATGTTTCCAAAGGCCTGCAGTGACAGGACAAGGAACAATGATTTCAAATTAGAAAAGAGCAGATTTAGATTGGATGTTAGGAACAAGTTCTACACCATGAGGGTATGAGGGTGCTGGAACTCTTGAACAGGTTGCCCAGGGAGGTAGCTGAGGCCCCATCCCTGGAGATGGCTCAACAAGGCTCTGAGCAACCTGATCTAGTGGAAGATGTCCCTGGCAACTGCAGGGGGTTTGGACTAGATGACCTTTAGAGGTCACTTCCAACCCAAACCATATTTTGATTCTAAATTATTTCCCCCAGCTAATCTTACTCCTTGTTGCGTGTTAGCATGCTTGCATTTCAAATTAGCATCATTATTTTACAGGAAGGGATAATGTCCAATCAGATTTCATGACAGTGGTAATAAAAGCCTTGTCTCCTCAATATCCTCTAGGATTACCAATGATTGCTGCTAGGGCTTCCTTTCTGCATCTGAGAAGAAATGTTGATTCCTATAGGTCAACACAGATGCGGTTTTTGTAGATTTTTGATTCACTGAGGAACGGATGTTTCACTTTACAGTTTTGTCATACTCACCTATCTTTAACCAGTTATATGCAATTCTCTCTGCACCATGCTATATGAAATTACATATGTGCAGGCAGAGCTACCACAGAACTTGGGGGATTTTTGGTATATCAGAAAAGTGGAATCTATTTTCCAGCAGTAGCTTAAATACATCTTAAATTCCTCTAGGCACATACAGAGTTTGGAAGAAATTTCAGATGCAATCTTACTGAGTAGAAGGTATCCACTTAATTCATCTTTCTACCCAGCAGTATGCTAGATGTCAATATATTTTCAGAAAGGAAAAAACATGACATGAACACACCTCTTGACAAGACCCATTTACAGTAAGTATAACATTGATGAAAACCAATGATGTTGAGCAGAGCACATGTTCACAGAAACCTCTCAGCCTCTCAGAGCTCAGAAGAATTATTTGATTTGACAGGAAGTATGAATTATAAAAGTAGACAACAATACTGGCTTTCATTCAGGTGCAAAATTAAGAATATGCTCCAGTTCACTGATTGCTGGTGCTGAGAAGTCTGGTTGATAGCTGCTTTACAAACAAGGAATGACACATAAAGCTTTCTCTCCCTGTTAGCCACAGAAATGGGCTCCTAACTATGTATATTACAAAATCATTACTGTGTCTGAATCAATAAATACACTATAAAAAAGATGAGTCCCTAAACCCTGAGGAGATGACAGACAGTAATACACAGTTTCACTTACACTTGTAACAGGTTAAGCTAGTTTTACTCTTCTATCTCCTTTATTGGCAGGGTCAGTGTCAGGCAAAAGGAGAGGCAGAGAAGAAATGTGGTTAGAAGACTCTGCACTTAGCTAACCCACAGCTCTACATTTTCCACTGGGGGCTCTGGCTAGCAGGTGCACTTATGAGAAGTGTCTGAGGTGCCATAACCATCTCACAAGCCAAAGTTGGACAAAGAGCCAGGAAGCCATAATCTTCTGCACACAGCTCTTGCTCATGAACTAGAAATTTGATCCATTATATTACAAGGTGAGCTATGCATATATTTTGTATCATTATTGGTTTGAAAAGTTAAGGATGGAGCATGTTTAATCAAATTTTGCAAGTCATGAGTAGCATCTTCCATCTTTTAACTGTGCTATTTTCCTGTGGTTTTTTTTTTTTCTGTGAAATATTTTCTTGATTGCTAATAGGGTTTTTCCCTGAATTAACAGAAGTAACATGCATATGCCTTTTCCCAAAACTCAGACAAGATAAATATATGGTAAGGATGACTACAGGCTTTACATTGCACACCAATGTTTGCACACCCAAAACAGCTGCTATATTGCGTACTGAATTTCCACACTCTCCACGCCTTCCCACATACCTAGACATCATGGGAAATTGAAGGCAAGTGAAATCTCCTGCTTTTGTGTTGCCCTCCTAGGCTGGAGCATTCACTTGGTGGCACTGTGGGCTCCCTTTGCACTTTGGGCAAACAAAATATGCTATGACCCACTCGTGTTACACAGCCAGCAGCAATGATGTAACCACCTTTGTTTCACAAAATGGGGTTTTAAATATAGCTGTCAAGGTCCTGGACTGTGCAGAATCATTCCATTAACATGTAGGCTACATCTTCACACTGTTTTGAAAGCTCTTTCATTGTGACAGTGGCATCTCTACAGGCTATTTTAGGGTTCCTGGAGATGCTAATGGTAGTGTTTTGTTTAGATATCTGGCTTTCTTCCAATTACTTACGGTTCTTTATGATTCATTTTGTTTTGAAATCTCTGATAGAGACTATATGAAGATGACAGGTCTTCAGAAAAGCATAGCAATTATAAATTGTCAAATGCTATTAGAATGAGTTGTGAGCATACTTGCTACAAATAGCCATAGCCTTTTAAATGGACCTTAGAAAGGCAACAGTCTGGTAATATTCCACTTGTGTGATCTTAGTCTTAGTGAGAAATAACTGGGATTTTAAATCAATGTAATAGAAAATGGAGTAATTCTTACTGGTACTTGATTCAGGCACTGCTGAATGGATTCAGTGGTGGGACTCTGGAATAGGCTGCCCAAGAAGGATGTGGATGCCTCCGTCCTCAGCATGTTTAAGGCCAGTGTGAGGATGAGGCCTTGAGCAGCTGAGTCTAGCTGAGCAGCATCACTGGCCATGGCAGGGAGGTTGGAGTAGATGATCTCAAAGGTCCCTTCCAACATAAACCGTTCTAGGATTCTATGACTCAGTGGTTGCTTCTAACAGATCCTTTCCACATGTACATAGTAGTTGCTGTAGGAACTGTTCATTTGGACTTTGGTACTGTATTATAGTCTGAAGCATTTTCAAATCTACAGGCAGTTTTGAGCTTCAGCTCAAATCCCTTGAGTATCATATTCCATATTAATGGATATTTGAACAAGAAGAATGGAGGTGACTTTATCACAATTCGAATGTTACTGCTGGGTAAAAACAGAGAGGAAATTAATAGGTCATTCATATCAGAAATGTGGTGTCCATGAACTGCAAAGAAGTGCTAATTGTTATCACAATTTGTGGTCCCAATCTCAACTACAGGTTGCATGACAGCCTTTTTTTTTTTTTAAATCTCACACATCACTTCATACAGTGACCAACAGTATCTGCAGTCCTATCCATTTTGAAATTCAGGGTCCAAAACCATCAGAATCTCAGAAAGAGTCATCATTGCTAAAGTTGACTTCTTTTGTTGAGAAAATTAGACCAAAAAAATCTAATAAAGTTTATGAAAAAATAAAACAAAACACCTTGTTAGATATGTTACAGAAGGGATATTGGAAAGAGGACTGATGAAACAACAGACACCAGACACTAATAAGCTAAGCTTATTAGATGCTCATCTACTTACAGCAAATGGCACTGGATCACCAGTTTTGAAATGTACCTGCTACCTAGAGAATGCTGTTGTGATTCCAAGCTGGGTACACAAAAGCTGGGTACACGATGGCTGCCAAAGCTGCACCTACATGTCCCTTCAGCTACTTACGGTTTTAAGCACCATTAGCTTCTTGTGACAGATTGGGACAGCTGTGAACAGTCTCTGTTCATCAGCCTCCATAGAGCTGCTCTAAAAAGGGGTAAATGTAGGTCCAAGCCCCTTAAAATAGCAATGACACTCAGGCAGCTGTAGAAATGACATCAGGGTACAGACAGAATATTTTTAAAGCAAACTCTGAATTCCCTCATCACTGCTTGCCTTCACCCCATCAGCAACCCCAAGCCAGAGCAAGAGGTGCAGCTGGAGCAAAGCTCAGTATTTCCAAGAGGTAGTTGGAGGATTCTGCTCCTTTGCATTTACATGCTGAGGGAATCAGGAGTAACAAAACAAAACCACTTCTTTTTTTTCAGCTGCTTCTCCTTGCATATTTATTCTTCCTTCCTTTGGTAGCAGGCCAAGAATTCCTATATATGAAACAGAACAATAATCCTGCTGTGACTAATTTACTGTCATAATCTGTATTAAATTGAACTCTGTGCTCCTAGTCTTGGCACATGGGTGTTCAATCCAGAGACTGAGTTTTCCATGCTATCTGCATAAAAGAGATGCATCACACCAATGCTGAGATAATGCACCTAATTTACTGTCTGTAGGCAATTATAGAAAGTACAAGACAGAATAATTTTAAATTAGATAATTTCCATGTGACTAACTGTTGATTCATCCATCTAATTTACCTCGTGGGAACTCTCACAGTGCTTAAGAATTCCCTAAAGAATCTGTCTGGATGAACTATCTTGAGAAAAAGCTATCTTCAGGCTATTGATCAATTAATTAGTCATGCACTTCTCCTTCAAGGTAGCTTTTGGCTGCAATTTTCAGGACACTAAATAGAAAGGTCATTGCAAAATGTCATCTTTTCCAAGCTGCTATGTCACCTTCTTATCTCTTATTTGAAACCCAAGAGTCATTCTTCACTGAATGAAAACTACACCTGAGACACAGTGGCTCAATTAGCAGAATCAAAATGTGAGGGTGGCTGAAAAAAAATTTCAAAGAACGTTTTCACTGAACAATTTAATTTTATTGAAATATGTTGATTTTAGTATACTAGGAGCATTCCCTTTGGCTGTGACAGCCTAGGTTCACAACCTGATGTGAATCATGAGCACTAGCATTAGGGGCTTGTCCCTGCAATCAAACTATGGGGAGCAAAAACAGGAAGTGATTATGTCCTCATCTTTTGTGAGAAATATTTCAGTTAATATTAATTATTAAATATTAATAAGGTAATGGAGCAGTTCTCTGAAGACTTCAGCGTACTTCTTACAATGGCCAAAACACACCCAAGAAATATTTTTTAGCAGGCAACCTAAACCCCAGGAAAATCCCTGCATACAAGTTGCAGAGTCTTTTATATCTGGCTCTCAAAACAAATCATACAACTTCCCACAAAAAGTCATGGATAGGCTGTGCCCAGCCAGGAGGTAATGGCTCACATGAAGCTCAGGGAAAGCTGTTTCTCTTAGTCAGAAGCTGGGTTTTTGTGACCATTTTATGTTATGCCTTTAAGAAAGGGACAGTTACTGGAGCACTCTGGCTGAATGTTTTGGTGTATAAAGGAAAACAAAGATATTCTAAATTAATATTGTGTATATATTCACTGCATTTCATCCTGCTTGTAAATATAGTGTTTATCCATTTTTGCTTCTCCAACTGAGTTAGCTGTGGTTTCTTTCTGTGTGTGGGAGAACTGAACTTTGTCTCAGCACCAGATTTTTCTTGATGAGCAACCAGCAAATAGGAGAGAAAGCCTAGTGAGAGACAGTATCAGAGAATCACAGAATGGCTCATGGATACTTTGATACTGCAGAGAAGAGCATCAGTTATGGATAAGAATGGCAGCGATAGGCAGCTCAGGAAACCACATTTCTGACAAATTCTCCTAGATGTTTAGTTTACTTTCCTACAGCATTTTAATTTTTCTATGCTTTCTGACCTCTCTGCGTATGCGGTTTTCTGGTGAACACAGGAGAAGGTAAGAGATGCAGAAAGGGATACAAATGGATTTTGTTTATCCAAAAATGGCTGACTCTTCCCTCTCCCTACCCATACTTAATGAGATAGAAATCCCATTGCTGTTTTACAAGCGAGGCATGCAGTCTGGGGCCAGAAATAGCATTGGGAGTGAACACTTCCTTCTGCTGCCCCCTCATGATGTTTCACAGCAATGTGGGTGACAAACAGGTACTGGTATCTCTGTTCCATCAAGAGGCTCTTCATTATGTGGCAAAAAATAAAGTCAGTGGCAGTGGAATTCAGCTCATTAAATGCAGGCATCCCCAGCATAGAGTCACTTAGGCTTTTTAGCTCACAGAGAGAAAGAGGCACTTTTGGAGCTGTTTAATAAAGATAAAACAGGCCAGGTGACTTGCTGTAAAAATGACTATTTGTCTCTTTTGGTTTGAACAGTTGCTTTTGGTTTGAACAGTTGCTTCAATAGGGATTAGCTCTGATGTAAGCAGCCATACCAAAGACAACTAAAGTAGGGAAATGTTAATCACATTCCTCTTCATAAGAGTTTGAGATCATCAAAGAATCCTAGAATGGCTTAGGTTGGAAGGGACCTCAGAGATCATCTACTCCAACCTCCCTGCTATGAGCAGGGATGCCTTTCAGCTAGACTCGGCTCGTCAAGGCCTCATCCAACCTGGCCTTGAACACCCCCAGGGAGGAGGCATCCACAACCTCCCTGGCCAACCTATTTTAGAATCCTACCATCCTTGTACTGACAAACTTCTTCTAAGATCCAGTCTGAACCTATTCTCCCGCAGCTTCAAACCATTCCCCCTTGCTCCAGTGCTAGACACCCTTACAAAAAGTCCTTCTGCAGCCTTTCTGTGGGATCCCTTCAAGTATTGGAAGGCAGCTCTAAGGTCCCACTGGAGTCTTCTCACCTGTAGGCTGAACAATCCCAACTCTCTCAGCCTATCCTCATAGCAGAGGTGTTTCAGCCCTGGATCATCTTTGTGACCCTCCTCTGGACTCACTCCAACAGCTCTGTGTCCTTGCTATGATGGGGACAGCAGAACTGGATACAGTTTTCTCCTTTCCCATTAAACGACTGTGACATACTTGAGCTCAGTTTGAACAGTGATTTAGGAAAAGATTGGTACTTAAACTTTAAACCACCTTTGTTGTGGGTACATTTTGAGGAAAAGATGTGAAAAAGAAATGTGGAAGCTCTTTCTTTTGTTCATTCCTCTGTATTGAATACTTCATTCCCCAAATAGAGGAATAAAAGCCACTGTGGGTAGCAGCTGGGGCAACAGCAGTTACCAACAGAGGACTGCACTGGGAGTCTCAAGGCAGGCAGCTCCCTGGAAAAGACTTTGACCGGGAAGGACCACATATGGTTCTTCTATGTTAGACTGTTGCCACGTGGCCCTTTGCAGACCTCTGGAAACAGCTGAAGCTCATCAGAGAGAAGCTGAGATTTGTGGTTCTAATGAGATTCTAATACAGCCATCATGGTGTATTAGAAATCAGTTATCAGACCAAACATGATGGGGAGGGAAGCATTACAGAGAGCATCATGAAAATTTTGGGCAGGCCTTTATACAGCTGTCACTCCAGGTTCTTTTAATGTCCACCTTGTCTTTCAGGCGCAGTAAGTTTCCAAACATAAATTTGGGGTTGAAATCACAGTCCAGTACATTACAACAGCAGCTTTTCTCTATTCTGACAGCTAATCTGATTTATATCTAAAGACTTGGAAGTTTGTTTTGCTGTCATTTTGTGAATCTGCTGATAATCTGCTGCCAATCTGCTGCCATAGTTAGTCTAAGTGTTTACATCAAAGTATTCCAGTCCTTTCTCACAGCACGCCCATTAATTCCAGTTTTATCTGTAAAATTTATTTCATAATAAAAATAAGTGTGTGCAGCACTGCCAGTATTTCAAAGTCTGAAAACAACATTTCCATAGCAAAGTTCCCCAGTTGCCCCAGTAACAAAACTAAGTGCAAACAGTAACAATTGAATTTTGGCTAACATTCTGAGCCACTGTGTAGTACAACGTAATTTGCATGCAACTGAAAAAAGTGTTTAAGGATTAGATATTTTGTGTGTACAACCATCTGTATTAGTACAAATACATTGCAGCAGGCTCAGCATCAGTAAGAGGCATTAGTAAATCAAAATCTGAATCCCAGGTAAGCTGCAAGAGTCTGCTGATGATGTTCGTAACACTGATTTCACCCTTCACTGGTGCATGTAAATGCCTAAGTGCAAGCTTCAGCACAAACATATGTACCACAGCTATTTTTATAAACACACAACTATATTATAAGTAAGCTCAGAAAGTGGCATCTTCCATAAGAGTCCAGGTGTGTGCGTGAAGAATGTGTTACCTATACTTTTTTAGAAGTCAGGATAAGACTTAATCTTTAAATTGCAGTCTGTAAAACAGTGAGAATATCTTAATCTTTAAGAACATAGACTCCATTAATTTGAAAATGGCAACAGGTGCCTTTGAGTCTTGATCAGCCTGGTTCCTTCAATCATGTCTTGACTCCCTCTGCATTGACCAACTCATAGAATCCTATAATGGCTTAGGTTGGAAGGGACCTTGGAGATCATCTACTCCAACCTCCCCACCATGGGCAAGGATGCCTCTCAACTAGACTCTTTTCAAAGGGACTCCTTGTTAAAAAGGAGTCTCCACCCTCTTGATAGCCACCCCTAGCTGCCATTTACTTAAAAAAACCTAGCAAAATCAAAGCTGTAGGATTTTGCTGATACAATTGCCTGTTCAGGAAATGTCTGAAAAGGCAAGAGCCCACACTCACACTGACTCATGTCCACTTTAACCTTTGTGTTTACATTCTTAAGGCAATCATCAAAAAACATGCTTAAATATGAACACTGTGGAGAATGACAAAGATGCCTCTGTAGAAAGATCTGGCCTTAAATTACCAGCCTTCAAACTTAATGCTTTATTTCTAACCTACAGTGCCAGCTCACAGCTCAGAGGTGTAAATATTTTACACTTTTGATTCACTTCCCATGCATTGCACTGACATAATATTCCATCTCTTTGTGTGATCAGTATTAGCAACAGTAGCAGAAATACTTGCAAATAAGATTCAAAGTACCTCTGCCTTTTCCTCATCTTTTGTTACTACATTCCCCTCTGCATCCAATAAAGAGTGGAGGTTGTCTTTGCCACTTCTTTTGCCATTAATATATTTATAGAAACATTTTATATTCTCCTTCACAGCAGTGGCCAGTCTAAGTTTTAAATGGGCTTTTGTCTCTCTAATTTTTTTCCTGCATGACCTAACAACATCCTTAATCTATTCCTGGGATATTTCCCCTTTTTTCCAAAGGTGATACACCCTCTTTTTTTCCCTTACATAGAATACATAGAATAAACCAGGTTGGAAGAGACCTCCAAGATCATCACGTCCAACCCATCAACCAAACCAACACCACCTAAACAACTAACCCATGGCACCAAGCACCTCATCAAGTCTTCTCCTGAAAACCTCCAAGGATGGTGACTCCACCACCTCCCCAGGCAGCCCATTCCAATGGGCAATCACTTTCTTAATTCCTTGCCCATACAGTCCAGCTGTCTCCCTCATCGGCTCATCTTCTGGCACATTGGCACATCCTGTTCCTGTGCCTTCAAGAGTGCTTTCTTGAAGTAGGTACAGCCTTCCTGAACCCCTTTGTTTTTAAGGGCTGTTTCCCAAGGAACTTTTCAAGCTAGTTCCTTAAATAAGCTGAAGTCTGCCCTTCAGAAGTCCAGAGTGGAGGTTTTGTTGGTGTGCCTCCTGGTTTCATTGTATATCAAAAACTCAATTATTTCATGGTCACTGGACCCCAGACAGCCTCCAATCACCACATCTCCCACCAGCCCTTCTCTATTTGTAAACAGCAGGTCAAGCAGGGCTGAAACTATTACTATTAATCTTGCCTTGTCCCTTCCAATGCAAATCATTCTATGATTCTGTGATTCTAATTCACTGCTATATAAGCAAGTCTTAAGCAGAAACAACTTCTGCAAGTGGCACGTGGCAGAACACGTGTGTGGAACAGAAGCATGGCCAAAAGAAGACCGCTGTAAAGATGAGACCGTGAAGGCCCAGGAGTTCATGACATCAAACACTTTCTGAATGTTGACTATGGCCAAAGTCCCTCCATTCACCTCTCTAAGCCTAAAGCCAGTCTGCTTTCACAAGTTCTATGTATCTAATAATGAACAGATATCCAAAAAATTTCCCATGGAGTGAACTCCATGCCGGAGGGTTTTGGCAGGACACAGACTATACACTCATCTTCAGTAACAAAACCTGCTATTTCCCATAATTTCTTTTAGTCACAGAAGCTTTGCTTTCACATTATTCCCATAGCCTTCTGATGGGTATGGAGGTGGCCAATGTGTATTTTATCATGGATGCATGCCACCAACTTAGGTTAAACTTACTAAAATTAAAGTGAAATTATGTACAGAGCAAGTAGAAATACAAAAGCCTTGAGTCAGTGTTTCTCACAATTATTGGTTGCAGGCAAGCAGTGAATACTTGTAAGATTTCAACCACAAAACATCTCTAAGCATTAGATACCAAGCGCCAGAAATAGCACAGCAATGAAATGAAATCAAGAATGTGGAACAATAATTCAGCTGTATTAATACTTCAGGCAAGTGAAAAATGTAAATAAAATAATAATAAAGAGCAAGTGACTTTACTTTTCTACCAGAAGTGAGTTGTTTTGCAGTTTACAGCTTTTGTGACCAAATTCTGTATTTTTCCTGTGCTCTCAAGGACCTTGTCAAAAACAATACACAATTTCGTTCTGATTGAATAACTAATGATAACCATGAGTATAAGTTGGATTCATCAGAGTCTCAGGAATTTGCAGTGCTGGATTTGTCCCTCAAATGGACAAACCATTTCACTAGAGCTTTATAGCCCCACTTCCTGTGCCTTCATTTTTCTTTTTTCATAATTAAAATGCCATGGGTCTCATGAACACTGAGAAAGACTGAGAAATACAGAAGACAAATCAAAATGAGAAAGGGACTGGAAGGGGGAAAGGTAAAAATGAGACAGAGAGAAGAGAGAGAAAAGAGATTAAGAAAGAGAAGAGAGAAAGAAAGGAGATAGAAGAAAGAGAGGGAAGAAAGAGAAGGAGGGAAAGAAGTTTGCTGCTTTATATTTTTTTTCCTTTGTGAGCAGTGAAACCAAAGTGTAATAACATGAATGTTTATAGCTAACATAATCTGTTTTCTTTTCATGCTTTTGTCAAAGGTTGCCTGCTTGCTGTTCCAGTGTGGTACGATGCTTTCTGGTGCTGTCTGTGTACCAAACAGTGCCCTTTTACAGAAGGACCTGCTTATTCAATAGTTTTAAATATACAAAAGAAAAACAACCACTTTAAAACCAAATCTCCTTTGTTTCAGGTGTTGGCTTCTCAAGAGGTAAATGAGGTGAAGAAAATGATGCAGTGTGTGTGAAATAAACAAGGCAGAACTTGGCTGAATTACTTGTAAACCTATCCTTGGCCTGGATGCAAACTTTGCACGAAAAAAATTCAAGGGATTTGTATAATAAAAAATAAATAGACTGTATTTAAAAATAGGTCAGCATTCTGTGCACAATTCACAATGCATATTACCTTAAGTGTTCCTCAGGGTTTGATGCTTAAATGTGAAAGGAAGAAAAACTGTATCAGGAAAGAAAAGAATCTGTGTCTGCTGCATTTTCCTAGGATAAAAGCTTTTCAGTTCAGCTTTAACCCTATATCACATCAGATCATAATGCAAAAAATTACAGGGCTACATTGAAATGCCAGAATTCTTGGAAAGAAAGGGGCTATTAAATTATTACATTTTAATGGATTGAGGTTTTATTGCACTGAACACATAGTTGAGGGTAGTTGAGGTCCAAACCTGGAGATATTCAAGGTGAGGCTTCACGAGACTCTGAGCAACCTGATGTAGTGGAGGATGTCCATGATGATTGTAGGAGGATTGGACTAGATTAGCTTTGGAGGTCCCTTCCAGCCCAAACCATTCTATAATTCTATGATTGTTCTGAAAAGAGGACAACATTCTTTCCCTGAATTATCAGGTATTTAGACAGGCCTCAGGTTCACAAATAAGAAGCTGCAAATAGAATGAATGAGCTTATGTAAGACGAGATAGTGTGATTTCTCTAATTCATGCCATTGCAGCTCCTTTCCTGTGGACTCAGAAGACTGTGATTTCTGTACATACTGATGTTTGAGAAGGGGGATTTTGCTCATAAAACTACAAATAATCTTGTTTTTAGAATCTGTTCATTCAGAGAGCATATGCTGTCCAGAAACTTCACATGTGACTCATGAAGAGTGCTAAGGACACAACTGAAGATGCCAAGTTAAAGACTGTAAAATTAGGAAGTGGCAAAAATAAAGTAGAGAGAGAAGAAAAAAAAGCTTAAGTGAACTTGTTTATATGTGTGCAATATTAGTTAGTGCTATAATCTTCTGCTGTTTTTTCCAGATGCTCCAGATGTTACAATAGTCCTAGGTTTGTTTTATCATAAATTCATTTCTGCTTATAGGGAATTTTTTGGTTTGTGGGTCAAATTCTCAGTATTTCTGAAATACATTTGCAGGAAGGAGGTCACAGCTCTCACCATATAGAGCAATCCAAAACAATCTGCTGAAGAATTTGTGTCCCAGTTTTATCTGTGGAAATGCACATTTGTCATGTAAGTCTCCCAGCCAACCCTGTGTGTCCTGTTGGTTCTCAGAGGAGGATCAACAACATCTGCACATTGTTCAAGAATGAAGGCACAAAACCTGATTGCAGCAGGACAGGAACCAGGCCAGAGCTCAGCTCCTTGGGAGCCCCGAGGAGCCAGCATGCAGCACCAGATCTTGCCCGCTTTGTATAAGGAGTGGCCTAGCTTTTCCTTTTGGGCTTTGCTCAGAGGAAGGAGTGATTTAAACATTTGTTCATGGTATGTAAACAGTGGAACAGAAGCAGTTCTTCAGAGCAGAACATGTGATTTCAGTTCAGCATTAAACTAAACAACTTATTTCAAATGTAACACATACACAAAGGCTATTTGATACCAACTAGGGTAATTTTTTTACTTGCAGGCAGTTATGATAGTCATCCTAGGCCATATAAATGTTTAAAAGTGCTATCAGCCCAGGGGAGGGCTAGAAAAAGTCTGCTTGGTAACAAGAGATACACCTTCATGTTCTCTATTTGTTTCATAGCTGCTGTTGAAACGTGTAAAACTTAGTTCAGATCCAAACCACAGAAAGCTACGGTGCAAGCTTCTGCCATTGTTTCTGAAAATTTGCAACACATTAATCTTTTGCCAAAGGTAATTCTTATAGTTTAATGGAGAGAGAGAAAAAGGGAGTAGAATGCTTACTTGTTAGGTCAAATACATGCTGTCATTTGTGTGCATGGGTTTGGGGGGATGTAGGCAGTTGGTTTTCCATATAGCCTATTTTCTACAGATATGAGATATGTAATAAAAAGAGGGAAAATGTAAGCATTCTGTATTTTATGACTAGTTCAGGAGGAATACATTATAATTTATTTTCCTAGAAGAATTTAATTCATATTTACACTGTCTATATGATGCAATCTATCGTAGTATCATAGGATCAGTCAGGGTTGGAAGGGACCACAAGGATCATCTAGTTCCAACACCCCTGCCATGGGCAGGGACACCTCACACTCATCCAGCCTGGTCTTAAACACCTCCAGGGATGGGGCCTCATCCACCTCCCTGGACAACCCATTCCAGGGCTTCACCACTCTCATGGTGAAGAACTTCCTCCTCACATCCAGCCTGAATCTCTCCACCTCCAGCTTCATTCCATTCCCCCTAGTCCTATCACTACCTGGTATCCTGAGAAGTCCCACCCCAATCTCTGCTGAAATAAGGCCAAAACCAGTCCCTTTCCCTTTCCTTTCAGCAAAGCATAGCTTCAGTTTTACAGAATAGAAAATGGAGAGAGAGAAGTTAAATAATTTGCCCAAGATCACATAAAAAAGATGCTAGTGGAATCAGAAATTGAACCTAGGTTCAGCCCAATTTCGACCATTACCCCCATGTCCCTTTCTGCCTGGCTGCTCTCCAGCCATTCTGATCCCAACCTGTAGCACTACATGGGGTTGTTGTGGCCAATGTGTAGAACCCGGCACTTGGATGTATTAAATCTCATGCCATTGGACTCTGCCCATCTGTCCAGCCTGTCAAGACCCAGAATGGGATGGTTTCCAGTGTGAGACCCCATATGAGGACTTCTTGCACCCAGCAGAAAGCATCTGGCCTTACAAACTCAGTGACACATAGCAGGGGTTAAGAGCCCAATTGGAAAGAAGCTCAGCCAAAGCAGGTCTCCTGCCAGCTTTCCTAGAATTCATAAGCCAAAGAAGAACTGCGTACTCTAAGTTTAGTAGGTCTAGTCTAGAAATGCAAAACAAAAGACTAAAAATAACATTGCAAAATCGTGCAGCATAGGATTGATTCTGGAATTTTCTTCTGGACTTTTGATTGACTCCCTAAAATTAAAAATCTGTAATATCAACTAAAAGAACCATTTTTAGCTGTTTGTAGGTGTACCACTTCCAACATGCTTAATAAAATAAAGCCTGCTGTGCAGACCAAATTTTTTAATGTGTTTTGTTGTTTTTTTTCCAGAATTTTATATTCCACCTTGGCATAGCAGGTTTCCCTTAAAACAGAGATTGGTTTCAGTACTTTGTCTCCACAGGGCAGTGCTACTTCAACTTGTTATTTATGATAATTGCAGTTTGCCTGAATTAGACTGTAATTACAGCCTAGAACTCTGCATCCACTTCAACTTGCTGGGATTTTTTATTGTTCATTTACTGAGAAGAAAACCAGATGAAGCTTTCTGAAGCTATGTGTGTGTGATTTACATTGTAATGGAAAAATGCATCAGCTTCGTCAGAAATTTTCCTCAGATCTTAACCACAAAACATGGCAAACTGATTTCTCTGCTGAATTCTTTCCCCCTCTTTTTAAAACATAAATTGCCTTGGCTTCTTTTAATACAGACAGACAAAGTCCTGGTACTTTATATAAGGTGCTTCATCCTTGCATGCTCAGAGCACTTTATAAATAGATAGGAAACATCAAAGAAGAAAAGGAGCACTCAAGGCAGAAGCATCACACCCTGGCTCTTATTAAGGTAGTAAAGCATCCTTTACTTAAAGGGACCATCCCCTACATCTTTTATTTCTTAATAGGTTTAATGTACCTTGCAATTTACGTCATGTGTCATGGGAGTAAGAGGAGGGCTGAATCAATCAGTAAATCCCTTGCACAGCAGTAGAAATATTTTTACTTCATTAATGTGCTTTTCGCTGTAGAATTCCACCTTGAGATTCTTTTAACAACAAAACAATAACCAGAAACTGAAACCCCCATAATCTCTCAGCCAAAATCTGCTGTGAAATACAGCATCATGACTGAGACTTTGCAAGCTGTAGGTCCAAACAGGATTTGATACCTGTTATTTTGTATATATTTAACTACTAGATTAAGTGAAATTCATACTTCTAGATGGTTAACTTTACCCCAGTCCAAGAAAATATCTAATATTCTACAATAATAAAGCAAAACCTGATCATTATGTGTTTTACATTCAAAATGTGTTTTACTGAATAACTCCTCTGCTGAAAAACAAATTCCTTTTGCTAAAAGAGATGGCACTGTGCTGTTCATCAGTACCCTGGGCCCCATCGTGTTCAGTATCTTTATTGATGATCTGGATGAGGGTATTGAGTCCAACATCAGTAAGTTTGCAGATGACAACAAGATGGGGGCAGGTGTTGATCTGTTAGAGGGTAGGAGAGCTCTGCAAAGGGACCTTGACAGGCTGGACAGATGGGCAGAGTCCAACGGCATGAGATTTAACACATCCAAGTACCGGGTTTGGCACATTGGCCACAACAACCCCATGCAGAGCTACAGGCTGGGGTCAGAGTGGATGGTGAGCAGCCAGGCAGAAAGGGATATGGGGGTACTGGTTGATAGTAGGCTGAACATGAGCCAGCAGTGTGTCCAGGTGGCCAAGATGGCCAATGGCATCCTGGCCTGGATCAGGAATAATGTGGCCAGCAGAAGCAGGGAGGTCATTGTGCCCCTGTACAGTGCACTGATTAGGCCACACCTTGAGTCCTGTGTCCAGTTCTGGGCCCCTCAGTTAAGGAATGATGTTGACTTGCTGGAATGTGTCCAGAGAAGGGCAACAAAGTTGGTGAGATATTTGGAGCACAAGCCCTATAAGGAGAGGCTGAGAGAGCTGGGGTTGCTTAGCCTGGAGAAGAGGAGGCTCAGGGGAGACCTTATTGCAGTCTACAACTACCTGAAGGGAGGTTGTAGACAGGTAGGGGTTGGTCTCTTCTCCCAGGCAACCAGCACCAGAACAAGAGGACACAGTCTCAAGCTGCACCAGGGGAATTCAGGCTGGATGTTAGGAAGAAGTTCTTCATAGAAAGAGTGATTGGTCATTGGAATGGGCTGCCCAGGGAGGTGGTGGAGTCACTGTCACTGGAGGTGTTTAGGAGGAGACTGGATGAGGCACTTGGTGCCATGGTTATTTGATAAGATGGTGTTGGGTGATAGGTTGGACTTGATGATCTCAAAGGTCTTTTCCAACCTGGTTAATTCTTTTTTCTATTTTTCTTTTCTTTTCTTTTTTTCTTTTTTCTTTTCTTCTCCTTTTCTTTTCTTTTCTTTTCTTTTCTTTTCTTTCCTTTTCTTTTCTTTTCTTTTCTTTTCTTTTCTTTTCTTTAATTTCATTTTTTTTTGTATTTTATTTTATATACTTTTCTTTTATTTTATTTTATTTTATTTTATTTTATTTTCTTCTTTTCCTTTCTTCTAAAACAGCTGTTAAAAAATCATCAAAGATAGGATAGCACAGGAGTGTTGATTGGCACTTTGCAGTCATCATCTTTGGAACATGATCTAAATTGTGGCATCAGCATCTTCACTCCTACAAAGCTTCATTGGCTATTCAGTATCCAGGGTAACTAAGATCCTTGCCTATCAAAAAGCTACCTATCAAAATCAATAGAAAAATCTACTCTTTAAATAAACCAAGTTCTTTCTATTTTAAGAATGACTGCTTTCCATTAAAACACAATAATAGGTCTTACTCTTCACATTCAGAAGTGCTGGTGTGGTGCTTTGTGGGACCGCAGTTTGGACCACTTGTGTTTCTGAGGCCAGAAGGGTCAGACCTCTCCCGGCACAGAGGAGCTAGATGCCAGGAGTTGGAAGCATGTTTGGGAGGATTTCATCCCTTATCAGAACCATGGGTATGGGCTGCCTCTAACTCTCAGAGTATCATGTGGCATTTTCTAATAAAAATTGTTCTCATTTTGATCAAAATGTGTTGCTATGGCTGCAAGGTCAGTATTCTGTGGAGTTTTCTTTCCCTTCTAGCCACATTTTTCACAGTCAGAAGAAAATAAATTGGTAGATGGAACTAAACCACTTAGTCCTGCTGTTTATCTTCTGTGCTGAATAATTTTATCAGGATCATAAAATTTCCATGAAAGCTGTGTTTATGCTTGCTGTGCTGATGGTAACAGACACACCACCCACTAGCGGACATGTGGGTACAGGAAAGAGGTGTCTGACCTGCACAAAGACATTGCTTAGCTCAGAGCAGTGACGTACCTACCAAGAGCTGATCTCAATATTTACCAGGAAGCCTTTCATGGCTTCTCTTGGAATGCTTGGAGCTGCATACTTTGGACTGGGCATCTTTATTCCACCAGATTTATTGTACTTCCTTGGCCATGAAACACTTTAAGTTACTTTTAAAAATGTCCTTGAAAGTCATCTAACTGCAAAAGAAGAGAGGCTTTTAAGAAATGATGATTAAATTTACCCTCAAGTCATTGCCCCAGTAAGAAAACAAATATTTGCAGCCACATCTGAAAGATGCATGACAGTCCCATAATATGGATGCCTGAATGGCAGCTTTTCACTGCCTGGTCCATTTGCTGCCTGTGTTAGCAGATGATGAGGGCTGTCTCAGAGCAAATATTTGAGGCTTGGCAAGAATATGCTGCTCTCCCCTCACTTCCTGGATGGCGTGTTTGCTCTGAACAAGTTCTTGGATCATCAGGGCAGTGTGCAAACATCTTGGGATAAGATCTCATCCAAGATCTATGCAGGATCCAGCAACTACTTCCCCAAATGCTTAAGAAAGTGGGACTTTTATTCTCCTAGATAAGTTTATCTAGCTGATATATCTGGTTACTAATTCTATTACTAACAGAACTGTTTGCACTGCAGGCTATACGATTAACTGTTAGAAGCAAGGAACTCAAATATACAAGATAAGAGAACAAAGTGAAGGAGAGACAAGATAACAAAATATATCAAGGACAAAGCACCCGGTTTTGTTATTAGCAGTCTGAAGTTTTAAAAGAAAAGCCATAAATGAGAAAAATTACCAAGGTAGCTGTCAGGTTGGTTAAGATGAGGCTGAAAACATTTACCCTTCAGCTCCATCCTGCTCACCTAACCCAAGCAATGACTTTGCTGAAATCTGTGGTTCAGAACAGGAGAAGAAGAAAAAAGTAGCTGTGTTTCAAACCCTGCGGGGATGGAGAAATGTGGGACTGTAAGCACTGGAGGGCTTCTAGGGCTTCACTGGAACAATCTTTTTGTAATGCTGTAATTCATCACCATCTTCACTTGAGTGTTGAGGTCTGACCAATACTGAACACATCTATTTCACTCAGCAGAGTTAAACTTAACATGGGGAATTCTAATAGCCTATTAAAAATAGGAATAAAAGCAGAACTTGAAGTCTCATGACCTTAAACCAAACAATCTTGTGACAGTGTGTACAGAAAGAATAGTTTGTGGAAACAGGCAATTAGGGATAGAACAAACTGAGGGAGAGTGGAAAGGAAGAAAGAGGTGAGCAGAGAGGTAGAAATTTGTTCAGGCGCAGTGGATAACCTGGGCTTGGATGTGGAGTCTGTGTCCTGTCTGCCTCATTCAAACAAACAAAAAACCCCCAACCTTTCCCACCAAGCACTAATTAGAAGATATTGCAGATTTGCTTTAAGTCTGAGGTTTATTTTCTACGAAGTGAGCTCAATATCTGTAATCTTAAATCAGAGGAAATGAACAAGGTATTTTGCATGTAAAAGTCTTATGAATCAAATCCAGCTAAATTTATCTTTTCAGCATTTGTGTTAACTACACTAAGAGCTGAGTTAGCTGTACTATGAGATGTGAGGGCAACACTCATGTTCAACCATCACCTGCGCCACCACATGCAAGCCAGCAGATTTTGCATTGTTTCAGTGAAATTAGCCCTGTTAATTATGAGGATTCACCTTCCTCAGAAAAATTTAGCTTGGAGCACTGCCCAGTTTCCAGGCTGTAATTAAGAGCAGGAGCAGCAGGTTTGTGATTTTGTGTTTTATTATAAAAAATTTCAATAATTCCATTTTGAAATAGAAGAGAAAGCTGCAAAATGTTCTTCACGTGTCATTGCTGGGCTCACTGCTGAAATTTCAATTGTTGTCTTTCACTGTCCAGAAAATAAATTAATCCATAAAAATTGTGTGGGTTCCTTCATAAACACAAACATTTTAACATCCAGTGCCTAATTTTATGTTTGCACTCATCTATACTGTAAGTTGCCAATACCTTCCTCCTTTTTAAATAAAATCATGGCTTTTGCACATAAATCACCAAGTTTGCTGCTGATATTGCTAACATCTTCCACATTTTGTAACCCTCCTTTATCTTGCTGCAAGTTTTTCTGTTTGTGCTTTCAGTAAGATGAAAGATCTTTCATGTAGGGAATTAATTGCTAGTGAGGTAGGTTCTTCAAGGGACTGACACAGAGAAACAAATCTCTCAAATCCGGTGCTCACCTTTGGGCTTGCAGATGAGAAGCATTAAATTTATACACTAACAGATTAGGAAAACAAAGAGTTTGAAAGGAAAGCTTTAAATGTTTTTGGACATGGACGTTCTTGCAAGTGGTTGAAGCATTGAGACTGTAAACTGGTAGAGCCTTAAATACAACAAGCACAATTTGAACTCAAATCAAGGTAAGCTCATTTTTATTGTTGTTGATTTTAATATTCTGCTAGACTTCCAATGGCCAAGGAGGATAAAACTAATCACAACGATCTAGCAAAATATTAAAATAATCTAAAATAGATGCTAAAGGTAGATAGAGAAAATAAAGCGTCTCTTCTTGTGGTGTGAATAAGAGCAGCTGAGAGCTCTGGCATTTGCCAACCATCCATTGAGGGCAACTGAAGAGCAGCAAGTGACTTCAGTGGTGGTGGCCAAAAAGTCCCTAGGCTTTGCCACAGAAAAGCATCTGCATATAATTGCTTGAAGCATACATATTGTAAATTCAGTTTCTCAGCACAGTATATGAAGCTTCCCTTGAAGCACTTATTATTACTCATAATTCCCACACAAATCAAGTGAAACACAGGGCCTCTGTTTCCAGTAGCAGTCATTTCAGCATGCCTACTTTTTCCACTTGGTCTGTTACACAGGTTTTTTCTCTAGCTGGTAGAAATCTGTTTTAAAAAGACTATTTTTTTTTTCTATAAACAGAATTTGAAGCTTTCTGCAGTTTGTCATTCCACAATTTTGCTTGTGCTTAAAATCTGAGGAGCACCTTTCCTTTCTGCATTATTAATTTTTGCTTTTGAGCAGACTGACAAGACACTGATGGCAGATCTAGTTTTAAAAAGTGAAATTCATCTTTTCCTGTTTTGGTTATTTTGTTGTTGTTTAATGAGAATCATCTCTTATAAAAAACTGTTAGAAGTTAAACACAGCCTATCTGGAATGCTTTTAGCCTGATGGTTTAAGAACACAATTAGGAAATTAATTACATGTCATAAATAAAGGATGAGACCAAAGTCTGTTAGGAAAGGGCTAAGTCACTGTCCAAATGATTTGTAGACAAGGTTTAAGAATTAAGTCCTGAGTTTGAAGTCTGTGCATTCGCTTTAATCAATGAAAATTCAGTGAAATATATTGGAGGAGTGGCAATGAAGAGGCTGGCCCTTGACTTCAGGATAAATGAAGAACGATTGGCCAAGAGTAAGGTTTCAGTTGATTCACCTACACTGTCTCACTGTATGACTGTCAACACTGCAAAACCTTGGTTGAAAGACAACAGGTACAAAGGTTAATTAAATATTGCAGTGACCAGAAAAGGAGAAGATGGTAGGAGGAAGACAGAGGTACAAACCGGGATAATCAAACGCTGCAGAACATTGCTCAGTTATGAGCTCATAGCAATGACCTTTTTTCCTGACAGAGGGAAGTAGAGGTTAAGCATTAGCTGTGCCTCAACCAGCATGGGCTTTTCAGTGTGATGTGGTTGCTAAGCTCTTCACAATAGGCATCAAAACATGTGCACTTAGAAAGGGACGTGAATCATCCTGGAGTAATGAAAAATGAAGAGATATAAGGAGTAAAACAGTCAAAACGGAGTGAGACTCTTAAACTGTGCTCAGGAAAGAAAAAAGAAAAAACAAAAAAAGTCCACCCTCAGGTCTCTAAAAATAGTCACAGAAAAGTATAGCTTCAGATACATAGAATGGCTTTTCTTCCTCAGCCCTGCACAAGAAGATGCCTGCTGAGAAAAACCACTCAGGTTGTGAGAGGACAGATGCATTTGGCTTTGTACATGACAGATTTTCTGGTTGCATATCTATATCTGAAGCTCATAGCTACTACAAGTCCTGAAGTCATGCTTTCATCCAGTGGAGCTAGATGGCATCATTTACAGTCCAGGGGAAGAGGGAAAACATCTCTCTTTTCATATGCCAATCTGTGGCTTCAGCCAAACCTGCTATGAATATTTTGGAGATATTTTTCTGGTGAGACAAGCTGGTCTGTGACAGATTTTGATTATCAAGAAAACAATACACAGTTATCTCCCAGCAGGAGTTCAATCAGCTCAGAAAATCACAGCTGGCATAAAAGGAGGGACATGAAAACTGGGGGTAAAGTTTGTTGCAGCAAAGCATGTTAAAAGGTGAACAGGATGGGATGAAATGTTAGATGAATGAATGATACACGGAGTTCGAAGATGCTCTGGCAATCACAGCCAAAGCTGGACCATATAAACCAGAGAAGTCAGCTCAAGGCTGCAGCTAGGTTGCACATTTGTTATGTGGTGAAGATTTCACTCACTGGAAACCATTAATTCAGGACATTCTTCAGTAAGGTGGCCTTGGGATTAATGGTTTTGGCCAAGTTTCTGCAGAAGAACCAATATAAAAGAGGATACAATAACGAGTATCAAAAGTGATGCCTCCCATTCCCCCTGACCTCTTACTTGTTTCTTCATGCTGAACAGGAGCTTCTAGAAGTTGTGGAACTCCTACAGGATATTGCTGAGAAAAAGTAATATCCTAGACCAGATATAAGGGTGAATTCACAATTTTTGCTACCTTGCCCTCCAGAGAAACTGAGTGAAACCACAGCCTTCGGAGGTCTAACAAGAGAGGAGTGAAGGAATGCAATTTTGAGTAATATTAAAAATATACCTGCTGAAACCAACATTCTATACATATAGTGAATTTATTTTGCTGAATTTGCCTAATAGGATAATCCTCATCAAGATTAAAATTCTGAGACAAGACTATGTTTTGATACCTGAGAGTATTAACTTCCCACCACCATCACAGAAATAAATTCATGGAATCTCATAAACCTGTGACAAGTTTACTTTATCAGCAGCTCATCAGGAAAGAAGTAGAGCAGAAAAGTGAAAAATAAAGTGATAGAAGGTGTCAAGTTATAGCACAGACAACCTAGTACTCCCATTAAGGAGTTTCAGTACTATTCTCAGTGAATGCCATCCATGGAATACACATTACATTCTTGGCTAAATTTGACACTATAATGACCATTTTAGAGCTTAAAGAGGAAGAATCAGAATAAAACACCGAGTTCAGATGTTATCCATGCATTCTTAGGGCTGTGCAACAGGATGACGATATTCAGCAGCACCCTCTGAGGACAGAGAATAAATAATACATTGAAATGAGTTTAAAGGATGCTAACAGCAGAACTATTCGTTTGTTTGCATACCAAAGTCCAAGGATTTCATCTAGTAATTCCTGCAGATGGTGTATAGATCCTGAACACATGAGAAAAGATGTAGGAGCAGTGGCTCTAGATATAAACAACACATGAGGATTCAACCTTCCTGCTCACTAGACAGATGATGGAAAAGTTCCCAAATCTAGAAATGGGTTATAGTATTTAGGACTGTTCTGTCACACCTGGTGCTGGTTCTGTGATTTCATTGGAGTGAAAATACAAACAGAATCACTCACGATGCCTCTGTTTGTGTCAAAGAAGTGCTGCATTTCATTTCAGTTCTCTTAGCCTGCACACTGATGAGGTATTAAGGCAATTGCATACCATTCACTACAGCAAAGGAAGCTGGGAATAGTAGAACCTACATATCCTCAGCAAAAAGTGAGCTTCTACTTTCAAAAAGGTTTGAATTCTGGTGTTTTCCCTTAGCCAGCTAAATATTTTCATGAAAGTTGTGGGAATACCTGAAACAGCCCTGTTTCTGTTGAGATTAGTAAAAACTAGCAGATCAAAAAATACTTGGGAGAAAGGAAAGGGGAAAAGGCAGATCTTACAAACAAACTGAATCAACACACAACACAAAGATGCTGAAGAGAGTGAAACATCTAGTTATGAGGAAGAATGATAAAGTCAGTGGTTTAAAGTTGGACTATAGCTGGATAACCTAAACAGAGTAAGGTTTGTCCATTGTATCCCCTGAATTTCACTTTACGTTCTGAAAACCTGGAGGATTTGAACACAGAAGACTCCAGTATAGCTCAATAGAGATATGACCATGTTCCTTCACTCATTTTCGATTAGACAATATTGTTTTCTTTATTTCATAGATCATAGACTCAGAGAATGGCTTAGGTTGGAAGGGACCTCAGAGATCATCTACTCCAACCTTACTGCCATAGGCAGGAACACCTCTCGGCTAGACTCAGCTGCTCAAGACATCACCCAACCTAGCCTTGACCACCTCCAGGGAGGAGGCATCCACAACTTTCCTGGCCACCCTACTACATAGTCTCACCACCTTCATACTGAAGAAATTCTTCCTAAGACCAAGACTGAACCTACTCTCCCTCAGCTTCAAACCATTCCCCCTTGTCCTGTTGCTGCTTAGGAAAAGTCCCTCTGCAACCTTCCTGTAGGATCCTTTCAGGTATCAGAAGGCAGCACCAAAAGACCCCCTGGAGTCTTCTGTTCTCTAGGCTGAAAAAGCCCAGCTCTCCCAGCCTATGCTAAAGATAGGAGTGGTGTAGTGATCGATTTTTTAAATCAATTACACATCAGATTTCTCATCAGGATATTTTTTAACAGAAATAGAATAGCTTTTAAAGTCAGATCTAAAAAAAAAAAGAAAGCCAAACAAACCCAGAAGTTCAATGACATCTAGCCCAGAAAACTTACCTTATTTTACATTTAAACTGAAAGAAAAATCCAGATATTGAATACAGTTGTGGGGGTTTTCTCATATTCCACTTATTCCAAAGCACCTTTAAATTACCACTTTAAAAATAAATGATTAATTTTCATTTTACTTCCCAACAACTGCCTGAAGATGACACACAGGGTGAGAGAAACTTCTCAATAATTACTAAATAATTTATGACCAACTAAATTTGTAGACAGCACCAACTGAACAACCAGCCAAGACATGGTAGTACCAAAAACAGATTTGTGGAGCTAACTTCATATCTGAGAATGGCCAATGGCATATTAAATGTCTCTCTTGTGGAAGCCAACTAAGAGTCTAAAGAACAGATTTATCAACTCTTCTGTCATTAAACTCATTTTCTCAATTCACTAGAATTATCAGAAATTTCATACAGTGAAACTTGAAAGGCATCAAAGTATTCCAGATTTGTAAGCAAGGTAATGACCATCCTGCTGTTTTTGCAGAGAGGTGCCCTAAGAATTAAGCTTCCTATCACCCCTTCTGCCATCTCAGCCTTACAAACAGTTATAAATTACAGCAGAAAGAGTGTTGAAATGACTGCAGAATTTATCACAGGCACAACAGCAGTATTTGTCATTAGAAGATAGACACACAGTCTGAAATTGTGAGTAACTTAAGAGCAGTTTGACACAGCTTCCATTACAGCTTGAATAATTAACAATGTGTGTGGAGGGGGAGAAATAAGCTGTGTGATGAGCTGTTGTACTATTGTACAAGATTTCCCTTTTTAGGTTGTGACAAAGCATAAAAATGTCAGAAAGGTTCAAGGACAAATTCATCTTGCTGTAGAAGACCATAACTCTGACTGATCATGACAGGAGTTGTGCCAACATACACTAAACCTCAGACTGGTGCAAAACGTGCAATTCCAGGTTTCTCCTTTGTCAAATATGATTATGCATATTGCATATTCATTAACTCAGTGTATTAATTACTTCTATAATTTCTGCTGAAACCTTCATGCCACAGTAGATTTGTATCTGTGAAAACATCAACTGATTTGGGCAAGCCCATTTGTGTATGGAATGTTTCTTTAGGTCACAGAATCACAGAATTTTAGGGGTTGGAAGGGACCTTGAAAGATCATCGAGTCCAACCCCCCTGCCAGAGCAGGATCACCTAGGGCAGGTCACACAGCGATGCATCCAGGTGGGTTTTGACTGTTTTGCTCCATGTGTTCCAGTAGAGATGCCTAATGGAAATGCCCTTGACAGATGTCTGGCATGGCCGTTTTGGCAGTGCCAGAAGTAACTCGATCAGCTTATGCACATCTCTATTTGAAACTCTTTCTTTCATATACTTTAGGGATGTTAGATAACCACAGGGTCACAGAAGTGAGAATTTGAATGTTGGAGGCTCCCAAGAAAGCAGACGAATAGCTGCTATGGCATTTCTGGATGGTGCAGGTTTAGTCTGACACCTTGGAGTGTGAGCTCCTGTGAAGGTAGCATCAGTTCCTTGTCTTTCTGAAACTCATGCATTGTAGCACAAGCTGAAGGCAGATGAAATCGGAGACTTTAAAGTGGGTTCTTTTTTGAAATGTAAGGGCCTACCATGCAATTTTAACCAAAATTCCATTGTTTCCTGTATAAACAACAGCTGTTAAACAAGCAGACCCTTCTAAGAACTATTTGTTTCCAAGTCTCTTGGTTTAGAATTAAGTTTTCTGGGAAACAGTTACAATGTCACAGCCAATACATTTTTGTCCCATGATACTTACTTTGCAAAATGAAACCCAACAGTTACAGCTTTAAGAGGCAATGAGCACAGCAACTACTTAACAATTTGTTCTTGGCAGGATCTGACCATGTCCCAATACCCTACAGATGAATGTTTTTTATAAAGGAAAAATGAAGCATTCAGCAGGGAAAGAAATTATTGCTGTCAGGAGTGCAAAGCAGAATGTTGCTTCCTCTGTTCACTTCTAGCACAGAATTCAGGTATTCCACCTCTCCAAGAAGCCTGCATTGCAGGCATCCCTTCAAACACCAGATATCCCAGTTGCCATCTTGAAAAACACTTTGTGGAAGGGATTTTGCACAGCTTTATGTGCAAATTATATTCTAGGCTCCCCGTGCAGGACAGAAGATGACGTGTATCCTTGCCTTCTATCAGCTCAGCTCACTCAACCATAACTTCAGAACTTTGACCTTTTCCACATGCTGAATATCAGAGCCAAAGCAAGCATATATGAGTAAGGTTTTTATGTTCTGCCAAGGTTGATAATGTGTCTTTTCTCCATGGGAAGAGCAATAGCAGTTCATACAACAGACAAACGAAGGGACTTAAGAAGGCAACCCCTGGATGTGATCCCATGTGTCTGGGTTGATGGACAGTCCTTGTCACCAGCTTTCCAATATCCCTCCTCCCCAGCTGTGTCACTAGCCCAGCAGCAAGGCTGAATGCAAATCCCATTACATGCCAGCAGGATGTATAAAGGGTGACTCTGTCTCTGCACCAAAGCACAGCGAAGCAGCCAGAAATTGATCAGGCCTACCCCACCACAGTGCAGTGCAGGCTGTGAGCCACAAGCAGTTCTCTTATAATTTTGCAGATTATTTTGATCCAAGGTCACAATGTGGGAAACATTACTCAAGATAGCAAGCAATAAAATAGTAAATTCAAACAAACAAACAAACAAAACCTTCATTCCATGTATACTGCCACAGAGCTGCAACTTCTGCTGCAGTGCTGCCCCAGCACATAATTTTGAGTCTATGGCTCCCTCTGGGGAAATTAAATCAATTTATTCATCAATACATGGTAGATTTTTTTGCCAAAGGTTAGGAATTTGTTATACAGTTTTCATCAGTTTCCATTTATACAGAGAGAAAGAGGAAAAGATCCTTTTCCAGATGTACTTCAACTACATAGAAAGGAAAGCAGACATCTGAATATGTTTTTGGATGCATTTACATTTTAAACTTCACCCAGAGTGATGTTTCCATGATGCTACTACTTCAGCCCTCCCTAATCTGATGCACTACAGATAACTAACCCCTTCAATGGAAATGCTGATTTCATGAAGATGAATCAAAGCAGTTCTAGCCCTTTACTGAGCAGACAACCAAAGAGAAGTCTTCTGAGGCAGAGTTATGCAGTTTCCCCAAGTAGGGAATACACAGAAAGATCTGAAAGTGTTTAGATCTTGTCTAAGCTGCTGTTTAAAAACAGCAGCACCACTGTATTCTTAAACAGAGATTTATGCTGTCTCTGTCCATGCCATGCAAGAAAGGACTGGTAGGATGGGAAGGTTGGATTTTCAACAGCCTTCAGGCTATATTCTATGCTACAGTTTGTGTCTATCACTCAACACTAAGAAATACTAAGAGGAATTAATAATGAAGTACAGGGCTGTGGTTGCCTTGGGGCCTTCCAGGAAATGTGCTCAGGAGCAGTATTTGCATTGAAGCTTTCAATACATCTTGGATATATTTCGTGGAAGTTTTACCAGTCCATGCCACAGTGACAGCAATGCCTCTCTTTTAATTTTTGGGCAGTCATTCTCTGTGAAAGATGCCAGCAAGGCATAATTCTGCAGAATAGAATGGTATCTTTTCTAGGTACACCTAGATCTTCTCTGATTTCTGATGTTTCCCACTTCCAATAACGTCAAAAATTCACTAAAATACTGAGATGAAGGGGGGGTAATTTTTCTGGTTCTACAAAGATACTAAAAGCATCATGTGTTTTACAAATCGGAAGGAAAGATCTGTGCATACCTGTCATAATGCCACTGAAATCAGTGAAGCTGACTATGTTTGTGCCCACATGTTCCTTTTGTTTTGTAGTATCTCCAATTAAAAACCCTTGGCTTAACTTAGTCTACCTCCTCAATTCTAAAAATACAGGATTTAAATGACTCTGGAAAAAATATCATGGAGAATCTTATTTACAACATAATCTTAAATGCTTCTTTAATAAGCAAATTTGTTACAGTTTGTGGGTTTCATTTCCTCACTAAAAACCCAGCAGAACAGATCCCCTCAATCAAACACATCATTGGCCCTGCTCCACCCTTCCATTAACTGTGAATCGTACGATAGTACTGAAAAACAAACTTGATTGTATAAAGAGAATGGAAAACAAAAGTAGCTAAAATATTTCATGTGCTGAAAAAAGAAACTGCAAAATTTTAATCCTGAGTAAGTGATCTGAAGCACAGCTAGTGCATGTTGCTAAATACTACAGTGCTTGCTGTGCAAAAGCTTTCTGCTCTGACTTTAATGCATGTGACAGCTTCACTGATGGGCCCTCCTAGGTCTCTAATGCTGTGCTTTGCATTTAATGTTCCAAACAGTTTGAAGAAAAGTGCCTTCCTCTAAGAGTGTTAATTATAAGGCTCTCAGAAGTTAATTGATTACAATCTCCCATTATTCATTATCTAAGGCATTGCATTTGTAGCTGTAACTTCAGTACTTATGACTTGATCTGACACAGCTGCCTGTCCCAAACTTCAGGAAAAACTGGCCTGTATCAAAAAGCACAAATAATGCACTACAAAACTACCACAAGCAGACAGATGCTAACTCCTCAATGAGTTGAGGATAAACGGAGCCTGAAGGACAGCAGAGTCCAGCTTGTGGAGAGGGAGAAGGAGGCATGTTCAAGGGTGCAGATTTTGAAAAGCATCAGCCAACAAGGCATGCTCACTTCCCTACCATCAGGTTTAATCCTATGAGGAAAATAAACAGGGCATAGGGAAAAGACAAAACAAACGTTATGCAGCATATACTGGGTGGACACTGCTACATGCTGAAAAATAGCCTTTTATTTCAGAATACTGGAGACACAGCTAACAAACCCCTCTGAGCTGCTGGGTGTATCAGCTTGGCCATGTCATGGGCATGAAATACGATCAAGTGCAAACGTACCTTGAAAGATTGACTCTCTCTTTCCTCTGCTGACACTGCTACAGCCACTGGGGGCGCAGAGTAGTACCCATATAGAAACAGGAGAGAAATTAGTCTTCCTGAGCCACTTAATGAGCATATGCTTGGACAGATAGGCTTTCTTTAGGGCTTTGAATGTCTAAAATGAACAACAGCTATTGCAGGCAGAGGCACAGGAGGTTACTAACCCAAACAAGCAGGGAGCTGAATGCTGCAGCAGCAGCCATTACAAAATAGGTTTTATCAAACCCTTTAAAGATCAAATTCACTCTCTCATAGGCAGCACAGGCATACACAGGACAGACACATGCTTTGAGGGTTAGCTGTTTGAATTAACATGGAGTTTTCCACCTTTGATGAGACCTAAAATGTGCAGGAAGCAGAAACAGTAACACCTCTTGCATCTTTATGAGTTTTAGTAAAGCCCACTGCAGTCATCTGAAAAGAGGGAGCAAAGATCTCAGTGACATTTCCTGTCTCACAAACTCAATTTTCCTCACAACTAGAGCAAGCAAACCATGGGCAACAGCAACACAGTCTGGACCACCAGTAACTCCTACAGTTTTCTGTTTCTTAGTATTTTTGCTATCTCATTATTTTCATGCATCCTTAAAAATAACATGAAGGTGAAATCTTAATTACCAGTAGCCAAACCTCCACTGACTCAAAAGCAGGCAAGTTCCATACTGTGACACAAAACTATGAAAAATATGGGGGGGGGGGGGGGGGGGGGGGGAGATAAAAATGTAACACATAAAGGGGAGAAGAATCATGTCCTAATTTTAACTTCCAACTTTCACAATACTTACCGCTCCTCCTTCCTCCCTGTGTTTGCTGAGCCATGCATCTTAATCAGGCATTTACAGAAGTCCTTGCCTTCTGCAGAGAGTGGCAACTTCTCTGTGCAAATTAAAGTGAACAATTTAAACAGTATTTCAGCTGATATTCGATATAGGAATATTCATAAGGAAAATTAACACAATTTTAAGGGAAGACATGTGGTAGGGGGCAGGAGAAACTGACATGATGTTACTGTATGCTGTATGCCCATGCAATATTAAAGCAATTGCCATGACAACTGTGACATCCTTTGAAATTATACACCTTTACAATTATGGAATGTCTTCTGAAGGAAAAACACATCTGCAGGTAGCAGGAAGGCTGCTTTAATTTACAGTCTCCTATTATTGTAAGTATTCAAGTATTTCTTCAACTGTTTCTTCTAAAGGCTATCTGATAAATTATTTTCTAAGTTGTGTCTGCTCTAACCTTAACCATAGCTCTCTTCTATTCTTCCACAGTGATAATCAAATAGATACTTTAAATTTACATGATTATCGTTTAGAAGTAACTAGTCATGAAAGACAATATGATATGCATGAACCAGCTGACTGAAGCCTTACAAAAATTGGAAAGTTCAACATGTCAAAACCAGTCATCTCTGCTCTGGTGAGACCTCATCTGCAGTACTGCATCCAGCTCTGGAGCCCTCAACACAGGAAGGAATTGGACTTGATGGAGCAGGTCCAGAGAAGGGCCACAAAAATGATCAGATGCGGGGAACACCTCTGTTTACCAGAAGAGGGTGAAGGAGCTGGGGTTCTTCAGCCTGAAGAGAAGGCTCTGGGAAGACCTAATAACAGCCTTCCAGTACCTGAAGAGGGCTTACAAGAAGGCTGCAGAGGGACTGTTTCCAAAGGCCTGCAGTGATAGGATGAGGGACAATAGTTTGAAATTTAGAGAAGAGAAGATTTACATTGGATGTTAGGAACAAGTTCTTCACCATGAGGGTGGTGGAAGACTGGAATAGGTTACCCAGGGAGGTAGTTGAGTCCCCATTCCTGGAGAAATTCAAGGTAAGGCTTCACAATGCTCTGAGCAACCTGATCTAGTGGAAGATGTCCCTGCTGACTGCAGGGAAGTTTGACTAGATGTCTTTTGGATGTCCCTTCCAATCCAAACCATTCTATGATTCTACATCAGATACCTTGCTTAATCAGGAGCTAAGGCAGGATGCATCATTCATATTTCTACAGCATTAGTCCTGTGCAGAGCCACAAAGTTGCTGAAGGCAGTGGAACATTTCCCTTCCAAGGAAAGACTGAGGGAGCTCAGAGAGAGGAGACTTGAGGGGTGACCCTGTTCATGTTTATAAAGATGTGAAGGGTAGTGTGGGGAGGATGGAGCCAGGCTCTGCTCAGTGATGACCAGTGATAGGACAAAGGGTAGTGGGTGCAAGCTGGAGCAGAGAAGGTGCTACGTCAGCATAAGGAAAAACATTTTCACTGTGAGGGCGACGGAGCCCTGGAACAGGCTGGTCAGAGAGGTTGTAGAGTCTCCTGTGGAGACTTTCAAAACCCACCTGGTTGAGTTCCTGTGTGACCTGCCCTATGTGATCCTGCTATGGCAAGGGTGTTGGACAGGATAATCTGTGGAGGTACCCTCCAACCCCTAACATTCTGTGATTAGAAAGCTAGACACTGACCTCAGACACAGCTACTAATAAAACCTATCCAAGATCCTTGCAGTATCACCCAACTGAAATACTGGCTTCACCACATGCCTCTCTTGTGGACAAAGTTGAAAGCATATGAAACAGGCTCTGTGCAACTATGTGACCCCACACACACTGCCTTTCAATTAATGCCTGCTGTCATCAGGGTTACAGCAGATGTGAAATTGGCCCAGTTGCACTAACTACCACAATAACTTAGGTCTCTTCCTGACAGTGGCTGACGTGTGATATGGGATAAGAGATGATAAGGAGAGGGGGAGACTGTCAGAGAGATGCTCACTACATTGCTCAAACCTCTGTATGCTTTGCCACAGTAAGAATAGAAAAAGAAAGAAAAGTAAAAGTAAATGTAAACTAATTTTGGAAATACTTAGGACATATTTTATCCTACATTTGGTCAAAATATTACATATGTATATGTTAAATGGACCTGGAGAGGTTGCAAAACTGCTTCCTTGGGAAAATACAATAATCTGTCAAATACCAGGTTTATGCAAAGTTCAGTTCCAGTGACACCATGACTGTATTTACAACACTTACTTCTGTGATTATGCTGTCAGGAATCATTGCCCCATCCACTGTAATAAATATCAGACCATTCTGTTGCAGAGCTGTTTCTTGGATATGCACTTATGTTACTTAAGTAAAATGAAAACAGAAGAAGAGAAGAAGCAGAGAAGAACAAACAAGATACTTTTAGGACATATTTCAGCCAAACCTAATCAAACTGGTAGGAGCATCTAGGGCTAACGTTCCTAAATCTTTACCTCTGAATCAGACTACAACCCTGTCTGAAGGACTGAGAAATCACAGCAGGCAACCCCATAATTCACAGCTCCCTGCAGAGCAGAAACCCCCCCGGAAGCTCGACACAAACACCAGGTTTCAATCACTGAACCTTGCCTCTCCAACTCATCATTTACTGTGGCACTTTTATTGTTATTGTCACTGTTGTTGTTAATACTAGGATTACGATAACACCAAAAGACACCTTGAAGAACAGGACCATCAGTACTTTGAAAACATACCATGAGCTGCACCATAACTTTGAAGAAATTCTATACCCTCATTACAAAACAAGAGTTGAGAGATTATACATACTGGTGTAAAAGAGCAATGAAAGAATACTTACTGGTCAGCATGACTAGTAAGGATCCTAGCACACCAGTGTGGTAACTGCTATAAATTAAGCTGATGGAACTGTGCTGATTTACTGAGAAAACATCCTGTTGAGTTTGTATTCTACTTAACTGCTGTTTCATATTTAATTATAAGACCCTTAAACCAACACAAAAGGCTACGCTACAGCAACAAAGTCGGCGCCTGCTGTGCCCCAGCTGTCTGCACTGACAGAGCATGATGGATAGCCCCAGCCTTTGAGGTGTCTAAAGACTAAAGCAGTCCCTCAGCAACCAAAAATGCTGCCTTCATGCATCACAAGCTTTGTTGCAAGGGTACTCTCCTTCTGTGCTGATTTCCATCACTGGGATATAATTCTTGTTGGGAGAGACCCTGTTTTCATTTGCTTCAGTGAGAGGAAGAACACCATGAGAAAGAAATTACAGGGCTGGAATTTTAATCCTAATACATCTTTTGGGAAGACTGAAGTAGAACTCTGTTCCACTGGATAGGCAGAGCCTGGTACACCAGCTCCAGGATTCTGCTATGGATCAAACTGTGGTGTGTACAAGTGCCAGGGCCACGCACAGCCCCACTCCCCAGAGCCCAGGCAGAGCTGCAACATGCACATTGTGTCCTCACAACACAGATGTTGAGGAAGCAGACACAGACAGCAGGCTGAAACCCTTTCTCTCGGGGCTGGGGGTGTGGAGGGAGGTGGGGGTGGTGGCAGAACAAAAGGGAAAACTTACAAAAAAAACCATGACAACATCTTGGTGTACAAGCAAGAGCTCCTCAGGGAAAAGCCTGGACAGTTTGAGAACTCAGATTCACCCCTGGATTTGTGTTTTGGGGACACAGAAAAAAAGTCTAAGGTTCTATTTTTGTCTTCTGGACAAATTTGGTGAGTTTATTTCAGGAAATTATTGTCATCAGGAATTTCAAATGCGTCCAAAAGCAGCTGTAAGTAGGGGAAAAAGTGAAGACAGTCATGTACAGAAGCATGCTGTCAGGACTCTGGCAAGAGTTATTAATATTTTAAGAGGAGATTGAAAGAATCTTATAATAATGCTAAATTATGAAATAACTAAGTCAGAAGAGATTTTTCTTTCTGCCTTCCACTGATGAAGATGAATTCCTGAAATACAAGTCCCAAATGTTCCCTCCCCTATTCAGTCCCCACCTCCTCCCCAAAAAAGGGAGTAAGAAGAAAAGGCTTCAAGTTTTCTGTACAGGAAGAGTCTGAGATCAGAAATTAAATTAATAGAGAGGAGTGTACCACAGAATACTTCTTGTAACTTGTCCATTTTATTTCCAGCTTCCCCTTCAGCTGTTTATCACTTTTCCATCTGTTTCAAGAGAGGTTCTCTATGATATTGGAAAATCAGACGTGCTAGAATCATGCTAAAAATATTTTAATTGCAAAATATGATGCTTCATAAAATACCAGCAGGCCAGAAATAATTTGCAGGGCAGCTTTCAAGAACACTTTTGTATAAAATTGCATGCTGAATCATAACAACTCGAGGACAGAGAGGACTCCCAAAAGACATTTAAAGCTAACAGAAACTTTGTGTACATTAACATCTAGAAATTTGGAGAAAAGAGAGGAAAAACATTGGAGACACTTTACAATATGCTTTCCTAACACAAAGAAGTCCCTGAGTAAATGTTCACATATCCAGTTCATATCTTTTATTTATAAATTTTCAGATAAACCCAAGAAATTTCAGGTAGGTTTGTAAGGAACTTCTAACACCTGCTACCAGAGCAAACAGTTCAATGGCAGCACTGACATCAGCATTATCACCACTTGTCTGCAAAGCCAGGTAAAAGGACTCTGTGCTACTCTGATCCCGTTGTAAAGCAAAGCATACTAATTGGAAACACCTTGAAAGCTGCCTTTGCATTTACCCTTAGCTGGGAGTGCCCAGCAGATGAAGTTAATTTCACAACTCAGATGACGGTGGAAACTGATGTTAGCTAAGCTGCTTTATGCATAGATATGTGAAAGGACATTTTCTACTCTGTCTCAGCCAGCTTCTTGACTCATTGTTATTTTGTAGTCAGTTTCTGACTAATTCACTAAAACATAATTTATCTGTATGCTTTAACACATTCATTCCTCCATTCCACTAGAGCAAGCTGTGTTTTTCACCTGAAATGAAGAAATCACCTGAAATCCAGAAGTAGTTTTTAGATATCAATGGTTGCATCTATTTCAAAAAGCCAGGAAGAGGTTTGGTGCTCCCCCTCCTCAAGCAGGATAGTAAGGCAATATTACAAATGATCTTGTAAAACACACTTCAGTGTGCCATGTTTAAACTACTGCAGAGCCAGCTCTGATAGATAGTGAAAAACCACAAAAATCATGTGCCAAGAACAATTTCTGGCAGGCAAGAAACCAAGAACAATTATAGGTTGTATTATTTTCAACTTTTTATTCATGGCTTAGTGACAATACCCTCTCCACTGCCTTTCCTTCACTTCATGTTATTTAAAATGACAACATAGACAATATTGTATACCAAGAACCAATTTTCAGCCACATTCTTAGCTTATGAGACTGAATAAACATGCAGTTATTTCATGCAACCAGACCACATTATCTGGCTGAGTAGATTTGTTCACTTTATATTTAAAAGGCACAGAATAATGAGGATAAATCTTAAATTTGTAATTTGAATCCCTTGCTACAATAAAAACGAGTAATTAGAGACCTTATTCTGCCAGTTTGCTCTGCTCTGATGAGACCTCACTTGGAGTGTTGTGTCCAGCTCTGGAGACTTCAACACAGAAAGGACATGGACCTGATGGAGCAGGTCCAGAGGAGGGCCACAAAGATGACCTGGGGGCTGGAACACCTCTGCTATGAGGACAAGCTGAGGAAGCTGGGCTGTTGAGCCTGGAGAAGAGAAGGCCCTGGGAATATTTAGTAGTGTCCTTCCAGTACCTGCAGAGAGACTGTTTCCAGAGGCCTGCAGTGACAGGATAAGGGGCAATGGTTTGAAATTAGAGGAGATTTAGACTGAATGTTAGGAACAAGTTCTTTACCATGAGGATGCTGGAACACTGCAACAAGTTGCCCAGGGAGGTAGTTGAGGCCCCATCCCTGGATATTCAAGGTCAGGCTTGACAAGGCTCTGAGCAACCTGATCTAGTGGAGGATGTCCCTGTGGACTGCAGGGAGTTTGGACTAGATGTTTTGGAGGTCCTTTCCAACCCAAACCTTCCTATGATTCCAATTCTGCACAGATGTCTATACCTCACCAGGAAGCAAGCTGTCAGTGTCATGACTACATTCAAATAGTGTTTCTGAGATCAAATTTCATTAAACCAAAAGAAAATGTAACAGCTCAGTACTCTTCACTACCTGCCACTTGTACATTAGCATCAAGAAAGATTTTTCAAGTCTTCCTAAGTGGGAAACTCCTGACTTTCTATGTGCAGCCAGTAACCAATATTAGAACACCCAGCAAACGTGCAGTGCCAAGACACTACTCAGTGATTACTCCTGGTAACTCTGCTGCTGCCCATGCTGCTATTCAGACACAGTAAGCTTCTGTAATTCATGTTAAATCATAACAATAACAGGATTGTCTGTGCATAATCATCTGTGAGAGCTGCTGACAAAGCAGCAGGGGGAAAGACCCTCCATTACGTGAAATCCATCTTGGAGAAGCCCAGAAACGAGGGGAAAGTGCAGACACATAGCGCTGAAATGCTTTCAAGGTATCCTAACACACTGCAGGCAACCTCCTCTCTCAGATTTCCAAAGCTCTGACATGCCACCCAGCAGGTCCAAAGACAGCCTGTTGTCCTGTTACAGCAGCTTTTCCTTGGAGACTCTCTACATAAAAGAAAGCCCAGAAAGGCAGAAAGGGTTGGATTCCACACCCTAGTCCACCAGACTCTGTCTTACACAAAAGAGAACAAGAGCAGAAATCATTTCCTCAGACTGAAAGTTACTGAATTTCCTCATTATGAATAATTTCATGGTTTAAACATTATTTGGTGCACTGTCAAACCCAGATACACGTCAAAGAGGTCCTGGAAAGACATTTCTTTGTTTTATCCTCACCTCCCTTACTGTTACACATTGCAGCCCAAGAAGGGTGTCAAATATACAGCAAATATAGGTAGCACACACAAAAAAAAAACACCCTCTGTATTATTCAGCTGCTTTCTTTGCAGTTCGCAGCACTTTGTCTGAGCTGTTAATGGAATTATCTGGGACCTAGCTCAGTCAAATCAAAAAGTATCAGAAGGCACAAGAGCTGACTACTGCTTATCTTTCTCATCATGCCAGATCATCTCTATGTTCTGAGGAATTTCTCTTGTGGCCAAGAGGGCCAATATCATCCTGGGATGCATTAAGAAAAGTGTGGCCAGCAGGTCTAGGGAGGTTCTCCTCTACTTCTACTCTTCCCTGGAGAGGCCATACCTGGAACACTGTATCCAGTTTTGGGCTCCCCAATTCAAGAGAGACAGGGATCTGCTGGAGAGAGTCCAAGAGAGTGCTATGCGAATGACTAGGGCTCTTGGACATCTCTGCTATTAAGAGAGTTTGGGGAATTTTTCACAAAATCCTAAATTGTTAGGGGTTAGAAGGGATCTCCACACATCATTGCCTCCAGCCCCCACTGCCAAAGCAGGATCACCTAGGGCAGGTCACACAGGAACATATCCAGATGGGTTTTGAAAGTCTCCAGTGAAGGAGACTCCACACCCTCACTGGGTAACCTGTTGCAGTGTTCCATCACCCTCACCATAAAGAAGTGTCTCCTCATGCTGAAGTGGAACCTCTTGTGTTCTAGCTTGTACCTTGTCCTATCATTGGACACCACCTAAAGAGCCTGGCACCTTCATCTTGACACCCACCCCTCAGATACTGATAGATGTTGATAAGATCCCTTCTCAGCCTTCTTTTTTTCTGCACTAAGGTAAAACAATCCAAAAGATGGCTGAAATTATGAACGCAATGAAGACAGTTCCTCCTCTTAGTGACAAAGTACACATGAACATCAAGATCTTCAAACACTAACAAAAATCCTCTCACTTGAAAAATGGAAGCAAGAAAAAGAGATCACACTTCTGTTAGAGGACTTTGGTGTGCAGCCATTAAAACATCTAAACAGACCTAAGCACCTTGCCTTAAAGAAAAAGGAAAAAAGGAAACAGGCACAGGCACCACAAAAACCCAACCAACCTAAACCAAAACCACCACCCACACACACACACACACAAAACCAAACAAAAAACCCCACCCCAAAACCAAACATCAGAAGTAAGAACACTCACCAAAATTTGGAATATAGGTTGTAATGACAAATCTTTTTGCTAAAACAAAAGCACCACTGGCTGTTGAAGCAACCATTTTAAATAGGCTTATGGGTTACAAGTTTCATTTGAAACCAACCTTTAGCTGGAATCAAAAAAAAAAAAGTTTTCATCTGCTAAAAACATTTTAATTGTTTTCTGAAAAATAGAAGAATACTTAATTGAACAGACCCTGCACTTCCTTTATTGGGACAGCAGAGTAATTTTTGTTTGTTTGTTTTGTTGTTGCTGTTTGCTGGCTTGGTTTTGTTATTTTTAAGCAACAAATAAGCATTGTGACACCCCAGATTAAATGTTAACTTGAGTCACTCACATTACAAAATGATTTCATTAACTGCAGAAATGAAGTGAATACGGAGCTGAGAAACCACAGGGTTGTTTTTTTCACTGCATTGCCATAAGGAACGTGATACTAAATATGTGAGGTTTTAAATATATGAGTTTTGTCACCAGGTTTGTCACTTAAACTGCATATGACTGCATATACAACAGCTGCCCCTTATTCTTAACTGAATATCGGCTCAGCCAGACAGCTATCTAGAGACAGTTTCACTCAAGCATAGGGTCGTGGAACAAAGTAAATTACTACTTTTGTTCTCAGGATCTAGCCCTTGTTTTAGAAAGGTGATGTCATTACCAAACAGCTGTGACTGGGTAGCTTTAGACTGGACATTAGGAAGAATTTTTTTCACAGAAAGAGTGGCCAGGCATTGGAATGTGCTGCCCAGGGAAGTGGTTGAGTCACCAACCCTGGATGTGTTTAAAGGTTGTTTGGATGTGGTGCTTGGGGATATGGTTTAGGGGTGAACCTTGTAGAGTAGGGTTATTAGTTGGACTTGGTGATCCCAAGGGTCTTTTCCAACCTGAATTTTCTGTGGTTCTGTGAAACAGTAGTAAACTGAACTGATTTCCTGTTTCTTTGTGTACCTCCCTTAAAGATGCATCTTGCAGCATGCTGAGTTCACAGACTTGCAGGGAGAGCATGCTTATTTTTAGCTATGTCCTTGAAAGTTTCTAGCAATGAGCAAACAATACAATTGCTAAATCTCATTAGTCTGGTTGGGGTTTTGTTAGTGAAGAATGAAGTTAAAAGGATTACAGTGGTGGATTTATATAATGGAATCCAGCACAAGGGATTGGAAAGAACAATATAATCACTTTATGCTCTTTTTTTAATTATAGTTTTAATTTAAGAAAGAAAACAAATTTTGGCCACAGCTTATTTTTCCAAACAGAATGATTCTCACCTACAGTTATGAAAACATTGCAGTAGAGTCTTGTGGTAGAGATACAGACTAGCTTCAGAAGATTCAGCTTCAGAAATCTCCAGTAGTAAGCCTGCCTTTTCCTTTTCCTCTGGTGCTAACAGCATCTGTTCTGCTATATCAGCCACAAAATTCACAACAGGAATGCTGTGCTATTTCCTTGGATTTTTCTTCACCCAGTCAGTTCTGGAACAGTAATTCCTGAATCCAGGCAAGGACAGAAATTGCAGATCCTCAGCTTTGCCATTTTGGCATTTCAGAGTGGCTTTCATTGGAACTGGGAAATCCAAAGTATTCCACATTCTACAACTGTTTAGATTCACTTACCCATGAAGGCACTAAGGCCATAAAAGGCCTTAGACACCATCTGCCACAACAAACTCCTGGCAAAGCTAGCAGCTCATAGCTTGGACAGATTCACTCTGAAATGGGTCAAGAACTGGCTGGAGGGCCAGGCCCAGAGAGTGGTGGTGAATGGTGCCACATCCAGTTGGCAGCCAGTCACTAGTGGTGTTCACCAGGGATCAATGTTGGGCCCAATCCTGTTCAATCTCTTCACTGATGTTCTGGATGAGGGGACTGAGTCCATCATCAGTAAGTTTGCAGATGACACCAAGCTAGGAGCAGGTGTCAGTCTGTTGGAGGGTAGGAGGGCCCTGCAGAGCAACCTAGACAGGCTGGATGGGTAGGCAGAGGCTAGTGGGATAACATTTAATAAGGCTAAGTGACGGGTTCTACACTTTGGCCACAACAACCCCAAGTAGCACTACAGGATGGGGACAGAGTGGCTGGAGAGCAGCCAGGCAGAAAGGGACCTGGGTGTGCTGGTTGATAGTAGGCTGAACATGAGGCAGCAGTGTGCCCAGGTGGCCAAGAAGGCCAATGGCATCCTGGCCTGCATCAGGAACAGTGTGGCCAGCAGGAGCAGGGAGGTTATTCTTCCCCCATACTCAGCACTGGTCAGGCCACACCTTGAGTACTGTGTCTAGTGAGGTACCGGAATGTGTCCAGAGAAGGGCAATGAAAGTTGTGAGGGGCCTGGAACACAAGCCCTATGAGGAGAGGCTGAGGGAGTTGGAGAAGAGGATGCTCAGGGGAGACTTCATTGCTGTCTATAACTACCTGAAGGGAGGTTGTAGCCAGGTGGGGGTCAGTCTATTCTCCCAGGCAACCAGCAACAGAACGAGGGGACACAGTCTCAAGTTGTGCCAGGGGAGGTTCAGGCTGGATATTAGGAAGAAGTTCTTCACAGAGTGATTTGCCATTGGAATGGGCTGCCCAGGGAGGTGGTGGAGTCACCATCACTGGAGATCTTCAAGAAAAGACTGGATGAGGCATTTAGTGAGGTGGTCTCTGGCACTTAGTGCCATGGTCTAGTTGATTGAATAGGGCTGGGTGATAGGATAGACTGGATGATCTTGGAGGTCTCTTCCAACCTGGTTGATTCTACGATTCTATGAAATACAACATCATCACCCACCTTTCTGCCTCAATTAGAAACAATTCACCTCAAGATCCTTTATGGTAAGGCTAAATGCAGAACCAGCCCTGCTGCATTGATTTGCTTTGGTTGTGCTTGCTCAGGGCAGGAGGAAGCGCCAACACAGGCTACACACTGGGGACACATATTAGGGCCTGAAAGTAAGGAGCTGTTGGCACCTAGGAGATGGATATCACAAACTGTATCAGCCCAAATTACTGTCCCACTCCCATCTTCCCTGCCCTCCACACACTGCTTTCTTCCACAAGACCACTCCAAGCTCCTAAGGCTGCTTGACCTTTATCAGGACAGCCTGTCCATGGTACAAATGCTGACCTCCTTAGGAGATGGCACTGCTCACTACAGATATTTCAGCACCAGGAAGAGCAGCAGATCATGTAGACTCAATCCCAGAACTGGCTGAGAAGCAGCATGACTAAGAGCAGCTCACAGCAGAAGGGAATAATAGTTTGGGGTGGAAGGGATCTTAAAGATCACTCTAGTTCATGGGCAATGACACCTTCCACTAGACCAGACTGCTCAAAGGCCTTCCTAACATCTAACCTAAATCTACCCTCTCATGGGCTGCATTCAAAGGAAGGAAGGAAAAAATCAGTTCTTGGGTCATGTTTTCTAATCTGAGTTTCCAAGCCCAGAAGATCCCATGGACGCTTCTCTGGCACCAGAGGAATAGAAAGTGTCCAGCAAGCAGCTGCCCTGGCAGAGGCCAAGTCGGCTGCCACCAAGACAGCTGGCAATCTCTTCCCCACACACAGGCTGGCCGGATCCTTCCCAGAATTGTAAAAACAAATCTTTAAAAATTGTTTGTTTCAGTGCTTTGTTGGGAGCCTTTTCTGCTCCTACTCCTCTCCCAAACAGAGCTATTTGCCAAGAAGGCAGCCCACACAGATGGGCTTATACACAAATCCAGGCTGCTAGACAGGAGAGATATTACAAACACTTTAGCTCCACAGAGGAGAGGCTGGCAGCAGGAAATTGTAACGCTCGGCCTGGTGAAAGCTTCCAGAATACTTACCTGAGAGGTTTTCATGATGTTTTTCCTAGCCTTGTGGCACAGGGGTGACCTTTATGAAAATTGCATTATCTGAATGGAAAGCAGCATCCTGCAAATGTATAATCAGGGGGCTGGAACACCTCTGCTATGAGGACAGGCTGGGGGAGCTGGGGAAGCAGCATCAAAGGCTTTAGTAAAGTCCAGGTAGACAATGTCCACAGTCCTTCCCTCACCCACTAGGCAGCTCGCCTTTTCGTAGCTCAGTCAGGCAGGACCTGCCTTTCATAAACCCCTGCTGACTGGGCCTGATGGCCTGGCTGTTTTATAAGCGCTGTGTGATGGCACTCAAGATGATTTGTTCCGTAACCTTCCCAGGCACAAGGTCAGACTGAGAGGCCTGTAGTGCCCCTCTGGCCCTTGTAGCTGGGCACCACATTTGCTGGACTCGTCAACTGGGACCTCGCGGTTAGCCAGGACTGCTGGTAAGCGATGGCGAGCGGGATGGTGAGCGGCTTGGTGAGCAGATCTACCAGAGAACACACGAGCCGGAGGTGCCGGCGGCTGGCTTGCTGAGGTTAGTCCTGCGCGCACCCTGCGTGCCCGCGCCGCGGTTCGCTTCGGGCTGACCGTCGCCCAGCGGCGAGTGCCGCGGCAGGCCGGCCCCGCCCCTGCCGGGCCTTGCCCGTCACGCTGCCCCTTCTCGCCGAGAGAGCTCGTGACGCCAGCGGGCTTCTGCTCCCGCCGCCCCGGCGCGGTCGGCTGGGCGCGCGCCGCTCACCTAGCGCCGCGGCTGCCAGCAGAGGGCTAGGCGGGGGCTCAGGCAGCGCGTCCCGGCTAGAAGCCTCGGCAAGCGGAGCGAGGGCGCGCCGGGCCAGCCCCTGAGGGAGGAGGGGTGGGTAGGGGGGACAGTGACTCTGGAGGAGGGAGGGTCTGGTTACGGTCACTGGTGTTACGGGGCCTGGCTCAGAGGTGCCGTGAGCCTACGCTAGCGTGCGTTAGTGAACCCGTGCCTTCATACCAGCCTGGCTTCATGCTGCTGGACGTACAGCCTTATACCTAATGTTAGCAAGCTCTTAAATGACTGCTCATAGGGCCTTTCTCACAGAATGAGCAGGGTAACCATGACTGAGAACCACACTTTATGATGTAGCAATCCCAGTATAGATAGACATGATACAGTTAATAGTTGTGCACAAAGCACTTAGAAACACAACACAGCTCAGAAACCCATGACAAATCATACATACATCATGGGGTTGCATTATAGACAGCCTGAGGCTGCGCTTAGGTCCATATGATCATCATATGGAGACCATTACACAAGACAGACCTATCCATAAGGATTATGTATTGCTTCAAAACTGTGGATTCTTTATCTATGTTGTACAGATCTGATAGTCACTTTCCATCTGCTTCCTCTCCAGCTCATTAAAAATAGCGTTCAGAAGAGAGATGTTGAAGTCTTATTTTTCAGCTATAAATCCTACAGCCATTGGTATTCCCAGCTGCTTCCTCTTCCCCAAGATCCACTCCCTTGCCTTTCCTGTTACGTCCTTCTGGAAGGGACCTCCAAATGTCATTGAGACCAACCTTGTTACAGTCAACAGAAGGTATAATCAAAAATGGTGCAATATGACACCATCCAAGATAGATCTCAACCCATGAACAGCATTTTAAAAGTATAGTCTGAATTATGCCTTTGTCCAAGCAACATGTTACTAGAATATAACCCAAATCTCTTGTCAGGTAACAGTCATGAACCCTTCCCACTATCACACGCGCAAGAAGAAACCAACAACAAAACCAAACCAAACCAAACCCCACACAAAACCAAACAAACAACACATACAAAGCAAAATAACCAGAAATGCCTTATGTGGAACCATGACCAACTTTGAAGAGCACTCCTCCTATATATGCTAGGATGACATGCTTGATAAATGCATTTCAACTAATTCATTTTTTAATACAGCCTTGGAAACAACTGACTGAAATTCTTCTGGTTTCCATGCCAAGGCAGCTTCTTTGCAAGAACACCAGAGACAGAGGTAGAAATGGTTTTCTTGCACTTATGCAACTGAAACGTTAATATTTCTGTTATTCAGAGTTCATAAACCCTGAATGTTTGAAACACTACAGGCACTAGCATAGCTAATGACTGGTAATTAAGTTATCCTTTCCCAGTCTCATTTTCCTCATTCACAGCCTGGGAGTGCACTCTCACCACAGGCCATAAATTATTCAAGGATGAGCCGCTTTCAGCCTCTTGCTGAACTTTCTAAATTTTTTTCCAAAATTAAATAGTTGAGGATTTGAAGGTTACAATCCTGGCATAACTCTTAAACTCACAGGCTCTTAGTTAATAATATGAAGTATAATACCTTCAAGAGACATCCACACAGCAGGACAGCCAGTATCTTGGTAGGGTTTCCTTTTTGCTTAATTTCCAACAGAAACTCATCCTTCTGTTTTCTCTAATTCTAAACGCACAGGAGCCATCATGCTGTTCAACACACTGCAGACATGTTCTTTGCTCCCTAAGGTTTTATGCACAACTAAAATCATGAAGCTGCCCATTCTGCACACCCAAACAGACACTGCAATGCAACTGAATGTTACTCTGTTCCCATGTATGATCCCAGTTACTAAGATATTTAACATCAAACTTTCTCCAAATTCAATAGGTGAAGCCAAATATGAAATCTTCCAACCTACATGTCCAAACAGTTAAGTCTCTTTAAAATATTTAATGATGGCTGCATTTTACTGAGATTTCAACCACAGATAATAGGCTTAGGAGAGACAACAGGGGCTGCAGAAGCCTCCATAAGGTTGTAATTCTGCACGTATACAAAATTTAGAGTATTCAAGATAATTTGGAGGAATATCTAAGCTAGTGGTTCCTCACTTTGCATGAAGAAATGAGAGGAATGAAGAATCAAAGAGAATGGAGGCTCAGCCTACTAAGGGTCCAGACTGTCCTCAGACTGTGCTCTGACATGAGAAGCAGCCTCCTGACAGAATAAAAATGAAGTGGAGCTTTATTACAACTGCAGTGAAAACTAAGTATGTGGCTCCCACTGCTATTGCATATTAAACCTTCTGGAGCTTTTCCCAGAGCAGGGGTCTAGGCTGACAACTTTCACCTCAGGACAAACACTGATCAACCAGTGCAGAGAATCTGTAAGAAAATACACCTCACCACTCACCCAGTCAGAACAGACAACCTTATCGTCTGGACTGGCAAGTAAAAGTACATCACCATTTTGTTCTGTATTAAGATGTAAGTACTTCAGAGAACACAGAATGTTAAGGGCTGGAAGGGACCTCAAAAGATCATCTAGTCCAAACCCCATGACAGAGCAGCATCACCTATACCAGATCACACAGAAACACATCCAGGCGGGTTAATATCTCCAGAGAGGAAGACTCCACAACCCCCCTGGGAAGCCTGTTCCAGTGCTCTGTCTCCCTCATGGTGAAAATGTTTTCCCTTGTTTACATAGAGCTTCCCATGCCTCAACTTCCATCCATTGTCCCTTGTCCTGTCATTTGGCATCACCAAGAAGAGCCTGGCTCCACCCTCTTGGTACTCATCCTTTACATGTTTATAAACATTAATGAGGTCACCTCTCAGTCTTCTCCTTCCAAACTGAAGAGCCCCAGCTCCCTCAGTCTCTCCTCATAAGGAAGATGTTCCACTCTATTAATGATTTTTCTGGCTCTGTGCTGGACTCTCTCAAGCAGTTCCCTGTCCTTTTTGAACTGAGGGTCTCAGAACTGGACACAATACTCCAGATGTGGTCTCACCAGGGCACAGCAGAGGGTGAGGAGAACCTCTCTTGACCTATTTACCATGCCCCTTCTAATACACCCCAGAATGGCATTGGCTTTCTTGGCCACAAGAGCACATTGCTGACTCACAGTCAACCTTCCATCCACTAGGACCCCGAGGTCCTTTTCCCCTTCACTGCTCTCCAACAGGTCAGTCCCCCACCTATACTGATACCTGGGTTTATTCTTTCCCAAGGGCAAGACTCTACACTTGCCCTTGTTGAATTTCATTAAATTTCTCCCTGCCCAGCTCTCCATCCTAAGTCCTGCTGAATAGCAGCACAACCCTCTGGAGTGTCAGCCACTCCACCCAGTTTGGTGTCATCAGCAAGCTTGCTGACGGTGCACTCTGCTCTCTCATCCAGGTCACCGATAAATATATTGAATATACTGGTCCCCGTACTGACACATGAGGGACTCCACTAGATATAGGCCTCCAACTAGACCCCAGATACATAATTCCAAAAATTCTCTAACTGAAAGCGTTAGGAGCAACTGCAAAGGAAAAATACATATAAATTAAGCAATAACAATAATTTATGCTCATTTTAATGTAACTGTTTCTTGCATAAAGTATTTTAATGTACTCTTGACTTCCTATTCTATTCTATTTTTAGTACCTACTTATCTGCACAGGATGGATGCTAAAAGATGTCCATCAGCAAATTTAATGACAAATATTTCTTTCAAGCAAGGCACAAGATTTAGATTTATTTATGTAATTTGATTCATCCCAATTTGTTTTACATTAAGTACAAAAAACAACTTGAACGTAGGTGTAAATACAACTTCCACAAAGTAGGTTCAATGAGATTTAAAATCAGTTATGTACCCAGAACTGTAAAGCACAACTAAAAGCAGCCCAGGATATACAGATAGCTCACTATAACTGCTGAGAGAGTTCATAATGTATGAATATACAGAACAACCTTCAGGAACACATTATCTCTTTTCTGATCTTTCAGCTGAAACACATTTAGCAACTCTGTACAGAACAAAGGAAGCGTTAAAGAACGAGAACTGCAGATTTACTCAAGCTGAGGCCTAAATGAAACACACAGTCAAAAATTAAATAATAGAACAATGACTTAAACATTTTGCTGAACATTTCTAAGAACACAGATGCTAAGATAGTAGCAACAGGTTCAAAGACTTCTTTATTTCTCGAAGAACTTATGGTGTACTGTAGCTGCCTGAAATGTTTTAACAATTATAGAAAATCATGTTTCCAAGTCTGGTATGTTCATATTTTCTAGGTGACATACATTTAAGAGAACCATCCATCAACTTATTTACAAAGGGAAGCTTATTAATTTTAAAATCTTCATTTTTTCAATTTAAAAATAAAAGAGGCAACAGTTTTGGCACTACCCATAAGGCGATGGATGATAAGTACCTAGGACAGCAAATCACATAATGAAAGCATAACCAGAAGAAAAAACATTTTCTGTAAACTTGCTGGTTAAAGAAACGGTAAGACTCTAATTATCATTAAAGAGAAAATTAAAGAATCAGCATTTGCAAGTCACTAAAACACCCTATCCAAAATACTGAAGTTTATTTTAATAATCAGGAAATTACTTCAGTCTGTGAAACCACTGTGCCATGTCTTGTGGGAGAACTTGGTATTTCTAGCATTATTATATTATCAAACAAGTTTTATTACCAGAAAATAGCAAAACGTTTAAGGAGAACAAGATTTTACTTCATAAATATAATGAAAAAATATTACTCTGAAGTCCAGCCTTTGTTAATGGTCCATTAAAAAGAAAACACAAAGAAAACCCCAAAGGTAACCATGCCAGTCTCTCCTCTGAGTAAAGACCACAGTTTTTCTTGGTGTGAATGGTTTTACCAACTTCTTTTTTGCATTTCCATCAATGATAGCTGAACCTTAAAGTTTGCCATTTCAGTGTCACCACGTATGCACTGCACGGACTGCAAGCCTAGACTTCATAAACTGGATTTCATTTAGATTTAAAAAAACAATCTTTGCATTTATCTTAAATTTATAAAAAGTTTTTCTTCCAAAACTTAAGGCAAAACAAGTTTTATTGGTTATGTTTCCTTGAAGTCTGAGAAGGTGTATGAGGCTGTGTTTAAATATCAAAAAAGCTAATGCCATATACAGTATTACCAACAAAAATAATGAATAAGGCAGCATGCACCCTTAAGATGAAAAGAAAATTTAATTTTACAAGATGTTTAAATAATCCAAAAGGAAAAAATGTCTGTCTCTTCTAGGAGTATCTTCATAAAACATGGAAATTTTTAGAGGACATCAAGTTACTAAAATATTCCATTCAACATTTATACAAATACATTACTACAATTATAAGTTTACATACAATCAGCTGACATCTCCCAGTAAATTAATTACTTAAATTTACAAGACAAACATAAATAAAGCTGTTAAAACAGGCAAGTACAGTACTGATCTATCATTCAGCACAATGTATTTTTTTTCATGTCTTTCACCTCGAAAAGAATCAGATTAGAATTGTGCGAAGTAGTTCTCCAAAACTAAAAATAAAGTATAAGAGAAATAAGTTTATCTATGCAGGTTTGACACAGCATAGGCACATCCAGATACCTTAAGTCCCATTTTCAGGCATTTAATTTACCATTTAACAACCTTTTTGTCTGTTTCTCAGAAGAGACCACAGTCTTTAAGGTTATTTTTGATAATTACATCAGTTACAGCATCGAAAACAAACTGCACATTTTTTGTGTCTGTGGCACAAGTGAAGTGGGTATAGATTTCCTTTGTGTCTTTCCTCTTATTCAGATCTTCAAACTGACACTGAATGTAAGCAGCTGCTTCTTCATAAGTGTTTGATCCTAGAAAGAGAAAATTCCTCAGTAAGCAGCTTTCCAATTGAGCAATAACAAGATGCACACTGTACCTCTGAAGGAGTGGGCCTCAGAAACACACTAAACCTGAAAAGGAGTCATTCCACGGCCACTAAGATTACAGAAATTTTGAAGGAAACCTTTTTTGACAAGTTTTTCAGAATAAAAACTAAGGACTCGGTAACCTTAAGGTCTTTTTCAACGCAACAATTCTATGACACAGTCAAACTACAACTGCAGGAAGAGTGTTTTCATTTTTTTCAAAGGCAGACATTAGTGATCCATCTACTACTATTAGTGAAGCCACGTAACTATAGCTGAGGGGGTCCTACAGGAAGGCTGCAGAGGGATTTTTCATAAGGGCATCTAGCAAGAGGACAAAGGGGAATTGTTTGAACCTGACGGAGAGTACATTTAATCCGGATATTAGGGAGAAGTTCTTCAGTACAAGGGTGGTGAGACTGCAGTAGGTTGGCCCAGGGATGCTGTGGATGCCTCCTCCCTGTGGGTGTTCAAGGCCAGGTTGGATGAGACCTTGAGCAGCCGAGTCTAGTTGAGAGGCATCCCTGCCCATGGCAGCGAGGTTGGAGCAGATGATCTCTAAGGTCCCTTCCAACCTAAGCCGTTCTAGGATTCTATGATACTTCTAACATGTATGTGGCACTGTTGAAATAAATTCCCACGTATCCTCTGAGATTACTGCTAGTGTAAAAAACTACTTCCAAGTACAAAAGTGGGAGGACATCAGGGAAAAAAAGTGGGGAGCGGGTGCTAAATAAAATAGGTTAAAAAGAACACAACAGTTACATGCATCAGCAGACCAGCATTATTTCACCTGGCTGAAAAGATGAATCTGACTTAGCATTCATTATGTTATTCGTGATCCATAAAAACACTTCCAATTTTACTTCATTTAAATAATTTATATATATGGAATTGTTAAACTACTTCTGATTTCTGCACCAAAAGAGGTAAATTAATAAAAAATTACTTGATAGCTGCACTCCACCCCCATCCCAATACCTGCATATTCAGGGTAGCAAATAGTGAGGGGACTCCTTTTGATTTTTTCTTCAAAAAGATCTTTTTTGTTCAGGAAGAGAATGATAGAAGTATCTGTGAACCATTTATTGTTGCAGATACTGTCAAACAGTTTCATACTTTCATGCATCCGATTCTGTAATTGGAAAAAGAAAAACAAACCACCTTGTCGCATTTTAGCAGATTTCAGTAATAAAACTAGCATGTGCATTTTTTATTAATTACAAATGAACCAAAGAAGTCACAAAACTAGGTTTCTAGAATACAGAATCACATTTTACCACAGTGAAATATAGAGAGGCTAAGACCACTACAAAGAATACTTCCAGTAGCAGGGTTTAAGCAGCTGTTTGGGGTTTTGTGGGTTTTTTTGTCCCTCGTTTCCAGGTCTAAGCTGTTTAACAATTGGGAAATTTTTGGTGTGTTTCAATATTTTGCATTACGGATGTTCTACACAAGTTGCTGAGTTACCTGAATTTGTCTTATACTGATTAAACCTTCTGGAAACTGAAATTTAAATTCAGCATGTAGTTGAGACTCCAGCATCAGAAAAACACAAAACCAAAACCCAAACAAACAAACAAAGAAAACCAAACCTATAGAAAATCAAGTAAGTAGGTTTGTGGTGTTTTTGGAGTTTTTTTCTCCTCTCACCCTAACTCTGTAGAAAAATTATTTAATGTGTAAGTACTCTGGCCAAGCTCTAGTCATTTAAGCAGGATGCTTAGCCATGATCTTCTTTGACTACATTTGACTTGAAAGTATTTTTTACTCCTCTTACAAGAAGTTGAATAACATGAGGAAGAGCAGAGTTCACTAACGGTTGGCACACAATAGATAACCATCACTTTAAAACATTTGGATAGTAAAAAGCATGCACTCTGTGCATACTGATATGGAAAGAGTCACACCTTCAAAAAGGAGGAAGGAGTGGAGGTGATTAGAAGGGATAAGGAGAAGCAAAATTTCTGCAACTAAAGAAGAGATTATAGGAACTTTTAGAAACAAAAACTGAGGACTGCGGAAGAAAAGAAAACCAAAACATGAAGTAGAAAGAGGTTAAGTCAAGAAACTTCTAATTATATACTTTTAGTATCCATAAAGAGACTAAAATGTGTATTACTAACAATCTATCCTCATCAATTTATGCATCCTTTAAAACATGATACAGTGTAGCTGAAAAGAATACTTGTCTCAGTGTTTCTTCTGGGAATGAGGAAATTCTCTGAAACCTGAAAGCACAAATTCTATCATTGTTTCTCTGAGACCTTTTATACAAACCCCATACACCCTCTAAAGACCCAATACTTGAAAAGATGTATTTATAGCTTTCCTTTCAAACTTATTTACTCTCTGTTAAATAGCTATTTGCTTCAATATTAAAATACTTGCCATTTCCTCATCTTCAGCCAAAACTAGGTCATAATCGCTCAATGCCACACAAAATATAATTGCTGTAACACCCTCAAAACAATGAATCCACTTCTTCCGCTCTGATCTCTGGCCTCCAACATCAAACATTCTGCAAAACAGAAGAGCAAAGCAAGGGATGATCTTTGCCATTTATTGCTTTCTGAATGTTAATCAAGAAAATCTGAAAGTATCAGCTATATAAGTCTAATCACAGATCTGCCACATTCATTACTATTTAGTGCCTCAGTATAAAAAAACCCCAAAGTCTTAAAAGCCTCCCTATACAACATTTTACAAAACATGAGGAAGAGCTGATAGCTAAACAAAAGTGAGTATTACAATGTTCTATTTCATTGGCATAGTTAATTGCAATCTATAAAAAATAAAAATACCCAGCTAAATGCAAACTAAAGTGTTATTCAACTTTTAGTCCAAATGAATAAAAAAATCTGAAATAGTAAAAGGTATTGATCAAAGAAGCAAGATTATTTAAAAGCAGAGTCGTGTCTGGTTTAGTATTTGGACATAATGCAATACTAAATTGGATAAAAGTAACACTGACTTTAGTATTGTTGGTTTAGTACACTAAATACAAATATATGAAAATCTAATTTTCAAATGTTTTCAAATTTAATCAGGAATCTCTAAATCCTGGTGAGTTTCAGCTTCTCTCTGTCGTAAACCAAATTGCAACTTGATCCATTTTTCAACTGCCCATGTTTAAAAGGGACTTTTTTTAAAAAACATACAAATTATTGTCAAAATTCTCTTTATAGACAAACTATGCATTCCATAATAACAACAATAATAATTTTCTCCCTAGCAATTAAGCTATAAGGCAGTCTTGTTTGTTTTGAATTCCTAGGTGTAGCAGAAATAGACCAGTAGGAAAAGACCACATATGAGAATTTAACAGCAGAGTATCGGGAAATGAGCACAATATGAATGGATATACTTTTCTCTGCTAGCTAAATGATGTAAAAGGCCATTTACCAACTATTATAGGCTACAGCCACTCTGAAAGGCAGAACTTTTATTAGACATGATTAGGAACTTCAGCTATTTTGCACACCAGATAATCAGCATCCAGATATATAGCATCCTGATATAATGAACCATGAGTCATAGGGTGGGGGAATAAGACCCAACAGAAAAAAAAGCAGCAAACCATGGTACCCTGAAATTAAGTTACACATATATTGTAGGATCTTCTCAAAGAGAGAGAACACAAAATTTTTCCATCTGTCTCTCTTTTTTTATGAGAGAAAAAGAAGCCTATTGTCTAAAATTCTTGCAGACTTACAGCTTCAAAACAATGCAAATATCACTACCATTGCTATGTCAGTCAATAGTCCATCATTCAAAATTTTCATTTTCCCTCCTACTTAAAAGTAAACACAATTACCTCCTTTTATAAGAGACCTGGATTTTGTCTTCAAGGGGTTCACAAGTAATTTAAACTTTTTTTTCTCCATTGTTATAAAACAACAACAACAAAAAGCTTAGAATTCTCTACATATAAAAATGTTCAAAAGGGAGAAGGAAGAAGAAAGGAGAGAAAAAACAGAGAGAACAGACCAGTTCCTACAACTCCATCCCCTCTGCGTAATTGGTAGAATGGCCAGCTCTAGCATGAAAGCCTTATCTGAGCAGAAATGTCATGAACAAGGAGAAGAAATCCAGACTAGAACAGCAATCGTGAAGTTGTACATTCTTGTAAAGATACTCCACCATAAAATCATTCAGAATTATTTTAGTAATAAGGCTATTAAATTGAGAGACTTTGGTAGCCAGTAGGGCATACAGGCAAATCTCTTTTACATAGGACAAAAGAGAATACAAGACAGAAAAACTGAGTAAGAAAAACTGCTCGTTTTATTTTTTGTGGACAGTTCTGAGGAACAGAAGCAATTAAATGCTTTATGCTGATAACAGTAGTTTAATATCTATCTGCGTAGATCTCATCTAGTTCGGTACCTTATGGCAATGGTCAATGAAAAAAAGTGCTACTAAGATGGCAACAGAGGTGTAAGAAAACATGGCACAATTTAGTGTATTAATAAAAAACCTTTAGTAAAAAGTAGTCTTTCAAAAAACCATGAACAGCAAATTGCTCTGTAGGTACCTTTCTGAATGGTTTATCTGCAATGGTGCAAAGTTAGGGACATACACAAGCTCCTTTTGTTAGCACAGCATGTTTTTGAAAGCTAGTGTTGCCGGATTTCCTTTGTTTGTTGTGCTTCTTTCAGGCTATTTAAGCAAGGAACAATCATTCTGGTGCCCATGAGAAATGTGACCAGATACTTTATTATGATTGCTCTCACTTTAAAGTTATACAAGTTGTTCCTGCCCCCAGATTTGCAAAAGATTTTTGAGTTTGATGTTTTGGGTGTTTTTGGTTTGGTTGGGTTTTGTTTTGTTTTTAAGGCAGGGTGTTTACAGAAATGATACATATCTACAAAGTCTCACATAATATTACATACTTATTAAAACCAACCGGCATTGTTTATTTTCCCCCTTTCTTATTTTCCTTGGGCTGTAAGACTGCAGTAAAAAAACAGCCCTATCTATGTAACATCACTGTACTACATGACTAGGTAAATTGCACTTGCAGAGATTCAATTATGGTTGCTATTTTAAGAAATGTTCGAGTGTTTTGAGTTGCTAGCTTTTTATAAAAGAAGCCAAATCAGTAACAAAAAAAAACCCAACACCCCACACACACAAACAAACAAGCAGCCAACGAATAGAAAAAAACCTAAAGCAAACCAACAACAAGAAAACACACAATAAAAATGAGTAGAGAAGGAAACAAAGGATCAGCCTGTCAGAAACATTATAACCTCTAAAGAAGTCTTCTACTTGGGTAATACAAGTGACAACACTCATTGCCCCTTTAATGTTCCACAATGGAACAATGCTATCTTAAAAACACTTAAAGATTGGTTAGAATTTAAAAATCTAAAAAAAGATTCCTTAGAAATGCTCCTTACTTTCAGAGGTATATTAGAGAGCAAGTCTCTGGATATCACCCTATTAAATGCAAGTTATCCACCTACTCCTGCTGAGTTCTCAAATTAGTGATGGCTGTCTTTATAGGAAGGTATTTTGTACACCTTCATAATTAATACCTTAAATTTTAGTCATGACTTCTGTCAATTCTAACGCTAATGTTTTATAATTTTGTACTAAGACCTGAATTTCCATAAGAGTTTGTTAAATTATCAGAATAACACTTCTACAAAATAAGGCATTCTTCCACAACAGAAGTAGTACGTAATCACATTCCACTTCTGAAAAAGTCTATAGAAACAGGATGAAGAAGAATTGGTGTTTGCATCTTATGCTGAATCAATAATCAAATCTATGCCAAGTGCTTTATAGATAAGGCTGAAACAAGGCTCAACCTCAAAGAACCTAAAGACACACAGCAAAAAAGGAAAGAAAAGGTAATGAAGAAAACCTGAAATACGTAATATTACACAGCCTATGTTTATGTACCCTCATCTTGGTATAATCAAGCCTTTTATACCTTTAGTTCATCTTAAAAGTTCTCTGCAAGGTTATGTAAGCATATACTTCAAGACCTTCCAATAACTCATTAAGCCTACTTCCTAAGGCACCTGCTGTAGAAGTATTTAAATGTACAGCATTACGGCTAAACACTTCCAAAGGCCTGTCTTTCAGTTACACATTTTATATACGTGTAGTCAGACGATCTGTATAACAATCCTAACAATCAGTACAGACTGGAAGTAGCTACCTGCACACAAGTTCACTGAAAGTCTAGAGGAATTTAAATCCATCTCCAATAGGGAACTGAACAAGAAACACTAGGAAATGAGTGAGAAAATAGATAATCTGTTTTTCACAATACTGAAGACCTTTATTGAGATTACTCTTCTCAGATGAATTCCCATTTACCAGCTATTATTTTATGGATGAATATGAATTTTGTATACTGAAACCCTAAACCAATGAAATAAAATACATATCCACAGCTACCTCGGAAGCATCCCCATTATAGTACTTGTTATGCATTACATGAAAAAAAAAAAACATTAAGATATTACACAAATATAATATATAGACATGCTGACAACAATCTCTGCACAGTCTAAATGCAGATTCAGTGTTAATTTTACTGAGTATTCTTATTTTTCCTGACCAGTAGGAGGTAGAATATCATCACATTTATACTATCCTATGCTTTCATCGTAAATATTTTTGAGACATAAATGTTCAAAATACTAACATTATCTTTTAAATCCCACACCACAGGAAACAAACGTCCCATTCTTAAAGTATAACACATATTTAAATTCAGTTCTTCAGGAAGATGGATTTACACTTTCATACAACACCATCAAGCATTTATAAGCCTCCAGCTCTCCAACTGAATTCAAAGGGAAGAATCAGATATTTAACATGGCATAAAATGGAATACTATGAGATTTAATTTACATAGAAGATATCTTTACAATAAGCTTTTAATAAACCCAAGCATTTATTACTTAATATCTGCATATTTATTCCAAGTCATTACAGGAGTTCCAACAACTCCCAGATCCCTTCAGAAAATTGAGCCAAGCATGAGGAATTTTCACAAAAATGGAGAAAGGGAAAAAAGAAAAATAAATCAAAGTTGTAGTTAGACAAATTTGTTAAATTACATCATAGAAAAATCCATTTTCTAGAACTTAACGGAAACCATAACAGACAGATGAACATGCAGCATGATTTACATACTTAAAATGAAGATCTTTGAAAGTAAAGTGAGTTTCCACTATTCCTGTAGTTTTCACTCTAGTCCTGAGAACGTCCTGTTGTGTTGGAATGTAGCTGGTTTGTGCTATCCTGTCCAAGTCATTCAAGTAACTGAAGGTAAAAATAAATACTGCTTTCAGTTATTCAGAAAATAATTACAAAGAATTACAGAAGTTTTAAAGTCCATTCATTAGATCATGCTTGAATTTTATAGAATATCTTTCTTTGAGATGAGACAAAGAACATGACACATGCCCCTCAAATTTCCAGAATGTTTTGGAACATACTTTAGAGACACAAAGATATTTCCTCCCACAAGAAAACTTAAGCAATTGGTTGCCCTACAAAGAATTCTTTTGAAATCCTGAAATGTAAACATGGCTGCACATACACCAGTGCTGCTTGCACTAATCATTAACACCTTCAGCTTTGTAATCTACTGAACTACAAGTAACTGTGAGCTATAACCAAAGCCCCAAATTATCCTGGATTTGATAAAAGGCATGGAGAGAACAATTCAGTGTTTTGGCTAGAATTACTGTAGTTGTAAGAACACTTAATAAATAACAATTAACTTTCTACCGCTAATTCATAATTGCACACAGTTTTTACAATAGCATATACTTTCATTGCCAAAATTAATGTGATGCAGGCCAAGAAGCACAGCTTTTCTGAAAAACAAACAAATCTTATTTGTGCTTTTCTCACGATAAATAGGGAAGGCATTATGTCCTTCTTTCAGTATAACCAGAAGTTAGCAATTTTAAGGATGTAATTGTATAGCTAGAAGTTCTCTTAGGAAACTGGAGGCAAAGGTTATCTAACACAACAAATTAAAACAAAAGAAGTGATCCTCTAAATTAAATTGATGACAGTTTATAGAAGTGAAATCTCTTAAAGTCAAGACAACTGGCATTGTGACCTCAGCTTGTTGCCATCTTCTCTCTTTACTCGTAGAATAACTTCAGCAAACAAGTAACTGTGATGCAGAAGTACCAGTATCATTACTCAATACAATGATAGAGCCCTGTTCATTGGGCATGCCTATAACTGCATTACTCAAGCTGTAGTCTTCTCACACATTGTTTCTTTATGTACATCTCCCTCCACATTGTTTCTTTATGTACAGTTATTGTAAAGAACAGAAATAACTTATTTTAATGAAAGTTAAAAGCAACTTCAAATGCTACAACTTAACTCACAATGACAGAGCTTTTAAAAATTGCCGTGTAAGGACAGTATCACTCCCACAACATTCTTTACCATTTTACCTCTCTCCTGATGGACTCTTCCTTGACTGCCTTACCACTCCTTGCTGCCATCACATCTTATTTCTCACACCCTTGACTCCTTGCTCTTTTATTTTTTAATGAACTACTTTAGCAGAGAAGACACATCCTGATTGCTACCTTTGCTCAACACATTCCTAATAGAGACCATTAAATTAACAAAGAAAATGTAGCAGTGCTCAACTATAGGAGAAACTCTGTTATGAAAGTAGTATCCTTGGCAGTAGACTCATATTACATAATCAAGTTTCCTGGACTGAGCAAGTACTTAAATCATATTTTTGTAACAAAAATGCTATTAAAGCACCATCCTCAAGAGGATGAAACAACTGGTCAGAACATGACACATTCATAATTATAACACCTCTTCCTTTTCAAGCTTGAAGTCTAGAGTTGGAGCATTTTGACTCAAGTAGACAATATCTTTGTTTAGATATTCTAAATCTTCCATCTACATGGATGCCCAGTTCCACAAAAGATGAGACTTCCCCTGTATTTCTTCAGCTACTTCCAGGACAAAGAATCTTATTTGTCACATAGTACTTACTAGGCAGCAGAGTCATTAAGCTGGTATTCTCTAGACCTGTTGAAACAAGCTTGAACCCCACTGTCTTTCCACAGTCTCTTAATAACTCCAGCAAGCTCTGCAGTCATAAATCCTTCTTCTGCTGCTCCAGCTAACACAAAGAGTTGACGAGCATCATCCTTTAAGATGTAAAACGAAAGCGGAGACACAGTGAGAAATAAAAAATAAGTATTATCACCCAAGAACTATATTCAGCAAGTCACAGAATCATAGAATCCTTTTGTTTGGAAAAGACCTCCAAGATCGTCAAGTCCAACCATTAACCCAACACCATCATAGCCATTAAACTATGTCTCAAAGTGACATGTCTACATGTTTTTTAAACACCTCCAGGAATGGTGACTCCACCCCTTCCCTGGGCAGCCTGTTCCAGTTCCTGACCACTCTTTTCAACAGAAACTTTTTCCTAATATCCAACAAAAACCTCCCCTTGGCACAATTTGAAACTATTTCCTCTTTTTCAAACCCCACCTCTCTACAACCTCCTTTCAGGTAGCTGTAGAAAGCAATGAGGTCTCCAATAAGCCTCTCTTCATCACACTAAACAAACCCAGTTCCCTCAGCCACTTCTCGTAAGACTTGTTCTCCAGACCCTTCACCAGCTTTGTCATCCTTCTCTGGACATGCTCCAGCACCATAATGTCCTTCTTGTAGTGAGTGGCCCAAAACTGTACACAGTATTCAAGGTGCAGCCTCACAAGTGCTAGGTACCAAGGCATGATCATGTCCCTGCTCCTGCTGATCACACCACTTCTGATACAAGCCAGGATGCCGTTGACCATCTGGGCCATCTGGACACCCTTCTGGCCCATGTTCATCCAGCTCTCAACCAGCACCCCCATGTCTTTCTCTGCCAGGCAGATTTCCAGCCACTCTGCCCCATGCCTGAAATGTTGCATGGGGTTGTTATGACCCAAGTACAGCATTTGGCCTTGTTGAATTTCATACAACTTGACCTCAGCCCATAAATCCAGCCTGGCCAGATGATTCACTTTCTTGTAAACATGAATGTAACCAAACAAAATCTTTTGAAGGAAATCCATTGGTTTTAGTGTTCTGTGTAGGATATTTCAACACATTTTTCAACAACAGCAAAAGACTAGTAAATCAAGCATCCCATTAGCTGATATAAAAAGAGCAGAAGCAGCTCTAACTTGAACTAAGATTTTACTAAACATATGTAGGAACATATTTTATGATCAAGTGTAAAGTTAACCTTATTTCATTATCAAATACAACAAACCAAATAGCATGGTTCATTACATGCTAGAACCTTCAGAAATGCAGATATATATAGATTGACTGAAGAAAACACATTAATGACTTAGACTAACAAAAACACAACTTTGAAAGTGACAAATGAACATTTATTCCCCAGTCTTGCACCAGGAAAAATACTTCTTAAAGCCCTTCAAGGTAAATCACTTACAAATATCCATTATTGTAATTATTCTACAGAGACTAAGTTTTCTTGGTAATGTGACAGCACACAAACAAAAGATTTTTAAGAGAGAGCAAATGCTAGGTTTTCAGACTTTATGTATTGATTGTCCTTGAGAGTAAGGCTAATGGAGTGCAGAATGTCAATTCACCAGTGTCCTCTTACAGAATCTGACCAGCTAGCTACCTGCACCCAATTTTGACTCAGTAAAGAAACTAAAAGACAGATGATACTGGAAAGAGAGACCTAGGCACATCAGTTAGGAACTGAAAGTATTTCCAGAAAGGATTAAAAGAAACAAAGTTATTCTCACAAAATGCAAAGTTACAGATGCAAATCTGTAGAAAAATCTGGTTCTGCCGTCTTTGCTGTTCAAAAAAATAAGCTGTGGGGAAACAAAGAAAAAAAATGAACCCACACTTTCAGGATAAGCACAGAAACAGTGATTGTTCTAAAGACATTGTCCATTGCAGACTTAAAGAATCAAGAACTATGATAGCTAACAGAGAAATTGTTTCCAGATGGATTAATACTGATATTCACAGTTCAAAAATCAAAAGCTTACAGTTTCGTCAACGAAAGGCAAACTCCATGAGATTTATATGTATCTGTATATATATCTAGATAGACATGTGAACAAGAGGTATCTAATACATAGTTCAAAAAATCTTTTGAAAGCTTAGTTACAAATTTTTAAGTGGTTATTCTTCAAATTAACAGAATACTGATTACTGTGCATAGAGAACTAATACTAATGCAATGGATTTCACTAATAATGAGAGAAAGGATCAGAGCAGTAAAGATCAAAGGGTTGGATAGTCAGATCTCATGAACTATAGTTTGAGCAACAGGCCTGGATAAAAGAAATCTGAGTAACAATTCTGAGTTTGAATATTATTTGCAGAAGAAAATGCTAAGGACCTACAACTCAGAAGCAGCAGATTTTGAGGGAGAGCCAATATATTCAGACACATGGTTGAAACAGGCAATTTTGTCATAAATGATAATACCTAATATGGTCTAACTTTCAAACATCATAAATCTACTCTGTTTCAAATAGCTCTAATATCTGCATCACTAAAATGGGTGGGGAGGGAGGGGAAACACAAGGTGGAACAAGAAAATCAATTCCAGCTTTTTAAAAGATCAAATATTGAAATAAAAAGTGGTCTCTGTTGCCCCCATATTCCCTTTTTGAAGGATGGCAAGTACTATAGACACCACAGGTGAGGTAGTATACAAGGATTAAGTTATATTTTCATTATTAACCAGTAGTAGATATTTAATTACACTGGAATAGAACTGCTTCCTCTCTAGGTGTCACTGGTTTTACACCAGATTTCATGAATGAGATCATGCAATACAAAAAAACCCCAAACCTCTCTTTAGTTAATTACAGCAAATCTCACATTCAGAAAGTGATCAATAGTCCTTGAAAGCACATTCACAAAAGGTCTCTCAAAGCACAGCTTCTGCATTACTACTGGGACACCCTGCAGGACAGAAGTTACATCAGTCTTCAGAACAACCATTACTGAAGCTACCAGTTTAATCTGTGCTCCTTTGATTCAACAGCTTCATCTCACTGCTTTATCATCAGTTGTGTGACAGAAACAAGACTATATGATTTTCCAAAGAAACTTATTGCCTTGCTCATTCCCCTCAGAAATTTAAGAAGAATCTGAATGTAACAGTTTTCATCAGGAGTTACAATTCTGAGCACTTTTCTTACCCCTAAAAAAAAAAAAAAAAAAATCACAAAATTACAAGGAAATAGAAAAATTGAAAAGGCTATGCTGTAATAAGAGTATCCATATTATTTGCTTGTTTTTAAGTGAGACTGACTCATAACACAAGCTACAAATTTCTTTTTCTATTTCTGACTTTACAACTGACAGAAATATAGTACTGATACTCCATAGAAATGTTGCTCTGAAAACAAAGAATTTGGACCACCAAGACAACTTAAGTGTAAAGGGATGGATAGCTATTTTAAGATAATCCCTGACAAAAGTTTGCTTCATCATTTATATAGCTCTTTGAAATCAAGAAACTCAGATGATTTCAAGCTGATACCATAAATAAAATAGCTCTCAAAATCTAGTTAGTCATTTTATGTGCTAACACCTAAATTTACTCCTCCTCTGTTTTCTCTTACTATGTATGTAGTAACTTGAGTCTACCATCTGCTTCATTCCAACATTAACTGTGAGGCTCCAGAGATGACTTCACTCTTCCAGTACTGAACTAACATAGTAAGATCCTGTTGCTGCCCTGGAAAACTTCTAAGTCTTAAGGGATGACAACAGCAAACAAGAACAAATGTAGAGAGACAATCAAAGAAAACCAAGCTTTTCCTAGTTATGTTTACAACTTAAAAGGTTTTAGGTAAAATTAATGTATGTAGTCAAAATAATAACTATGAAAGAGCAAAATGAAAACTAATAATTTATGACTGCAAATTATATTTAGACTTCAGATACAACTTTACATGATTTTATGAATGTCTGTCTTCCTTGTGACAACCATACCTAATGCATTTCACAAGGTATACTCATTGCAGGTATACTCTCAAATGCTTATAAATTGCTTTTTTGAACACAAGACTTAGTCACTAACAAAGAACTTAACACACCATTTCTTATTTTTCAAGAACACCCCTACCCTCTCAAACTGCAGTTCAACCTTAACAAATGGAAAGTACTCATTATGACAAAATATCCCTCTGACTACCTTACGTACCTATTCCAATACATGAACAGCAACAAAACTTCTTCCATACTTCCTGCAAGCCAGCCATTGTGTGGCTAAGCTCCTGCTTCAAAAGCTGTACTGGTGAGTGTTTCATATTCTGACACTGATTTATATGGAAAGAAAATAAAAAGCACAAATCCAGAGCTAAGGTCCAATGCCATTCAAACTAACAATTTCAGCACTGTAGCAGAGAGCTCATTCCTGTAACCAGAGAACAAGCAAAACCATTTAAGCTAAGCACATCATGGAGAGATTGAGAGCATCTGACCTTGTGGCCAGACACAGACATAATCAGAGTATTGGGTTAGAACTGAAGAAACAATGAGCCAAAACAATCCATTTTGCAGACTTGCTTCAAGAGGTGAAAAGGCAAAAGGACCCACCAGGGGTTTGTATACAGGACATTAGATGAATTAAGATAAAAAAGGTGTGGAAAAGCTTAGAAAAAGGTATCCCTAAGGAGACCCATGTGGTACTATGAGAAAATGGAACACCAGCAGCAGGGCTATGCCCATGTCTCTGTTTCAAGTAAAATAAAATCCTCCACACTGCAAATCACACTACAAAATAGACTCAAGCTCAGTGGCTGGAACTGTTTGGGGCACTGCTGTGCCTATGATCAAATAGAGAAATGCAGATGCTTACCTATTTTAAAATAACATAAAGACGTCTAAGATAGATGACTTACAGAACAGATCAACTCACAAGTCCATGCAAATAAGACAACATGAGTACATAAGATTTTTCAAAAACTCCCTAGGCCTCAGATATTTAGTTCTGCAAATTTAGAATTTGGAGAACTGTAGCTAAACTAAAGCAATCCAGTGTGGATTGCCCTGTAAGTCACCTTACCATGTAAAAATGGCACTTAGTTTTCAATCAAACTTTATATCCTACAACAAATTTTTGGATATCAAGTGATATTTTTAGAAAATAGTAGTGGACAAAAATTGAAAATTAATGGAAATGTCAGCTGTATATCGTGTGTGAACTTCAATACTCACAGCCCTGGTTGCATCACCGAAGTCTATCTTCAACCTCCCCATTGCTCTAATGATAGCAATAATGGACTGAATGGTGTTACTGTAGACAACAGCTTTGTACTGTTTACATTCTTCTTCTGAATAACCAGCTTCATGGATAATCCTACAGAAGAAAAAAAGAATAAATTCTCTACTAAAAAAAACAATTATTTCTCTATCATAGTATATCACCATACTTACTTCATTTGTTTGACAATTGTACTTTTTCCTGATTCACCAGCTCCTGAAAAAGAAATGTGTTAAAAATCCATTAGTTGACTTCTCTTAATCTCTGCAAATACATTAAGGTTCTACACTTCAAATAACTAACCAAATTAAAAACCTTCAATAGTTAAAAGTACATTTACTACAAATTGAGCTTTTTACATCAAAATGTGTCTCCAGCTAGAAGTTTCAAAATTGAAGTATTTTAAGGACAAATGATTCAGTTCTAAAAAGTTTCTTTTTACAGAAATGAGCATATCTTTACAGGTCTGCTAGTGTTTATAATACAGATGATTGGTTGTTCAACTTCTAAGGGTTCTGAAGATCAATTCCTCTAACTGCCTTTTTAATCAAAACCTAACCCAAAATTGCCTTTATAAGTCCTTCACACTGTATTAGTGGTCTTTAGTGCTGCAAATGATCATCTTCAGTCTCTTCAGGGATCTTATCTGTGCTTATAAATACTTAAAGGGTGGGTGCCAGGAGGATGGGGCCTGCCTTTTCTCAGTGGTGCCCAGTGACAGGACAAAAGGCAAGTAATGGACACAAACCTGAACACAGGAAGTTTCATCTAAACCTAAATGTGAACTTCTTTACATTGAGGGTGGTGGAGCACTGGAACAGGCTGGTGAGTCTCTATCTCTAGAGTCATTCAAAGCCCACCTGGATGACAGCCTGTGCACCTGCTTTGGGTGAGCCTGGCCTGGCAGGGAGGTTGGACTAGATCTCCAGAGGTCCCTTCCAACACCTAACATTCTGTGATCCAGGGGTGGGGGTGACAACCAAAAAAACATTTAATAAATCAACCTCACATATGGTACTGTGAGGGAACTGAGTAGGGCTACCAAAGCTCAAATAAATTTAAGAAACAGCTAAAGCAATATTTGATTCTCCAAGCTGCTATCTGGCCAATTACATAAGAACTTACTAAAAACTATTTTTAAAAAAGACTCAATTGGACTTGATCTTAAGCACCTTTTCCAACCTAAATGATTCTATGGTTCTGTGACTCACTGCACTATGATACTATAAGCAAACAGCATTTTAGAGTCAGTATTCTTTTATTTTCCAAATGAAGCATATCTGTTTAAAAATAATTGAAATAACTATTTCATACTTTGAAAATAACAAGTCAGCAAAAATGTTACTTTAAACTACTCAGAGCGTCTTATGATTTATTATCCCACACACTGCCCACATAGCAAGCATTCCAGAACTACAAATTTCTGGAGCAAATGTTTTATGCACCCAAGCACAGAAACTGCTTTTTGTAAGTGCTGAGATGTTAATAGTAACATTTCTAACTTGAGAAGCATTTGCTAACTGCTTACTGAAGAGACTAATCAAATACCCCAAATAAGAAAGCACTGCAAAACTCCACAGTATTCCTCTTTGGAGGAAATCAAATGTCAAGTACAACAATTCCTAATAGCACAAATATATTCCTGGCAACAATAATGCAGAAGGGGGGGGGGGGGGGGAAGTAAACTAAAAAACTCCAATCAAAACCAACTTCAATTAGGAAAATAATTAAATAAAGTCAGAAGAATGGAATGGAGCTGGCTTTGAACAGCCAACCAAGCTGGGCAAAGAAACGGAACCCACAAACTCAATAGTCTTGTACGCTGACAGGAGAGAGTTCAAGTATGGCCAAGAGAAATTAACATACAACTCTCAATCGATGCTTGTCAGCTTTTCAGACTGTAAAACAGGAGACTTGTACCACATTCACTTAAACAAACACACGCAAAATTTAAAACACAACCTACTGACTCCTAAGTCGTTGGATTCACCTATAGTGAAGTTCTCTCTCTGCAACTTATCTATTCAGTCTTCCATCAGATGCCAGTATTTCACAGTAGAAGACAAGAGATGAATGGTGGCTGTTCCTCAGCTGCCACTGGTCACAGCACAAGCTGTGATTTCTACTGTTTCTGCTATGGAACAAGTAATCTCTTTTAAAAAGCACATGGCAAGCAGATAGCTTGGAACTATTATCTCTTAAATTTATCACCTCACAACACATTACTAGACATGAGACTTAAATCAGAATTCAAGGCTGCTAATCATTGTTACAGTATTCAAAACACAGCATTGCTAGTACAAGAAACCCACACTAAAAGCCTATTGCTACACATCCAGTGGACAGGTTGGTCATTAACTGAAATATTAGATGACAAAAAATACCAACACTGATCTATTTCCCTGCAAATTTGGTGCTTTTTTGTCATGTTTGGGCTTTTTCTTTGGATTGGAATTTTTTTTTATTGGTTTGTTTCATTTTGATGTTTGTTTGGGGGTTTGGGTTTTGTTTGTGGGTGGGGGTTTTTTGTTTGGTTTGGTTTTTTGTCTTGTGTCCCCATTCCTTTTTGAGGCCATCCAGCAGTTACATTTCTTATCTACCACCATCATGTATTCTTCTAATTCTGGGATGACCACTGCCACTGATGGTTTTTGTTCCTTTTCCCTTTCCCAACTATTTTCATGTAGTCAACCAATGGTTGACAGTATGTATAAGATGTCATTAGTCTTGGAATTTCCATAGCTACTGGAATTTGAATGTGCCAGGAAACTTTGAATGATTTAAGAAAGAAGCTGTGTGAGTAATACCTGGAAGAAAATATTTCAGTAACTTGGCCATGCAGCATGAATCCCAGATTACATCACTGTGTGAAACCACACAAGTGACAGATTCTGAAACTATGACACTGACTCAGATAAAAGATCTGAGACAATTCTCAGTTTTTGTAGCCGCACTCTGGCTTAATTCTACAGAAGCAGCACCATTTACAACTCTAAGCCACTGTCACTTCTGCAAATTTCTTAAGAAATGAAGAATTAATTGCAACCAATTATTTCTTTCCTAGTTCTTAAATATTGCTCTTAGTAGATGTTTGTAATCAACAGTATACAACAAAATGTTATATCAGTATTATATATGTGATTTAAGAAAATATAAAATAGTAACCCAGGCAGCAATCACACATTTAACTTATGTTAGCATCCTGTGTATTTATTCAGGTCTAGACTGCAGATAAACTGCTTTACATTTCTTAGATACCTAGGCTATTATACTAGTAAACACATAAGCAAGTGATAAAGACTGTGTTGGTTAGTTTAGTATTGAAACAACAAAGAAAACATAGGTTTATATTCAGTAGGACCTCTTGAATTCAGTGAATTCTAAGAAATAAAGCTTTTGGTGAAACAAGCAGAGCACACACTTAACTTTCCAAACCTTAAGGAAACTTTTACTCAAATCTTTATCTTTAGAAGGATTAATTGATTTTTCCATCTATTTCATAAATATTTCTATTTATGAGCAACAAAGTTGGTGAGGGGTTTGGAACATAAGCCCTACGAGGAGAGGCTGAGGGAGCTGGGGTTGCTTAGCCTGGAGAAGAGGAGACTCAGGGGTGACCTTATTACTCTCTACAACTACCTGAAGGGAGGTTGTAGACAGACGGATGTTGGTCTCTTCTCCCAGGCAAGCAGTACCAGAACAAGAGGACACAGTCTCAGGCTGCGCCAGGGGAGATTCAGGCTGGATGTTAGAAAAAAGTTCTATACAGAAAGAGTGATTGCACATTGGAATGGGCTGCCTGGGGAGGTGGTGGAGTCGCCATCACTGGAGGTTTTCAGGAGAAGACTTGACTGGGTGCTTGGTGCTGTGGGTTAGTTGCTTGGGCGGTGTTGGATTGGTTGATGGGTTGGACGCGATGATCTTGAGGGTCTCTTCCAACCTGGTTTATTCTATGTATTCTATGTATTCTATTAGTGCTTAATATCTTTTTATGACAAAGACTTTATGATATAATCTTTTTGCTTAGAATTTGATGCATATGATAAGCAGACACCTTAGCAGAAATAGTGTGTCATTTTATGAATGCATGCAGCTTTTGAATACAGATCATATCTAGCTCTTCAGATCTGTTCTTATATCCCTCAACTGTTTCAAATCACTGGCTGTACAGCTACTGCTATATAGTAGGAACTCTTCATCACTTGTATCATAACCATATTTTGGACTCCGTCTCACTATAAAAGAGAGCACCAGTACAATCCCAAGTTTCATATTCCAGAAATGTTGTGAAATATTCAAAAGGAGATATAATATCTTGTAACTGAATCTAGTTTAAAAATAGTATTTGTTGAGAATACAGAGGGACACAGAGGGACAATGCCATTTAATTTAAATCTGAAGCATTTTCTTCAAATAAGATACAGGCATGGCTTCCTTTGTGCAAGATGCCAAATCCAGCAGGATTGTAACAAGCTAAGACTGAGATTTGGAAATAAACCTCTTGTTTATGATAGAAATTAAACAGGAAATAGATGCATATTTAGAGATGAAAAACACATAATAATCATACTTGCTGTCTAACAACTATACACCACACCACCTAAACGTTTGTGGTTCCAGATTTATCTAAAATGTCAATGCTGACAGCAATTTGCCAAGATTATCAGTTGATTGCTTAAATGCATCTAAGGCCAGCCTCCACACTATCCTCTAAAGGGTTTGGGAATCTCCTCAAAACTCAGTCCCGACACTTGTTGTATTTCTAATAGCAGAAAAACTGATCTTCTCTTCAAAATTAAGTAAGACTTAAATTTCTTGAAGTTGTTAACTTCCATATGTAGCAGTATGCTCAGAAACAATCACTACATAATTTGATATCAAGGTATGAAAGAACACAATGAAGACCTTCTGTAACACAAGTTTGAGCGGATACTGTATATGAGCATGCTACATGAGGCAAATGCTGAATACTCCAACAGAAAGAACCATTTCCCTTGCTTTTATAATGTTTACCAAGACACTTATTGTCAGTTTCTGACAGGGTATGGCATGCTGCAATCAGGCCTCTAAGTATATATCTAATAAACCTCTAGAAATTCAGAGTGTGCTGACTTTCTCTTGACAGTGTGGTTGGCATTCATGCCCTTTAACTGTTCACTGTGCTATAAATATGGTGTGCAAAGATGTTCGGTTCAGTAACTGAAGTTCCACAGACAACTTCTACTAAGGAGACTATAATTAGTCACAATCACAGATAATTTTTAAACAAAAAAAAATCCCTCTGCAGCAGGGACATACTTTATGCAGGGTATTCTGGTGGAGAGATACAAGAAAACAACTTTAAATTTTCGTGTCAGGCTCCATTTGCAATTCCAAACACCACCACAGTTGCATTTCCTACAATTGTGACAGACTGTCATGGGTTGAGTTGAATCTGCTGCTGTTATTCATACCATGCTGCAATCATGCCAGCTTCAAAAATGGAAGTCCTGGCTGGAGAAAAGTATTACAGGGCTCAAAGTTCAGATTTTAACATGGGAGTCTTCCGGTTCCAATTGCTGCTTCTGGGTTCTGGGTGTTTTGGGTGCTGGCTTTTTCTGCAAGATGGGTGAGAGTCAGGTAGCTCACTGGTTTTGGTTTTCTCTTTTATGCTGGGCTTTTTCCCCCGTGTTTCACTGTGCTGCTTCTGCAAATAGGCTAAGCTAAGGTAACCATGCATTTCATTATCAATTACATTATTCGCTAAGGTAATTATGCACTGTGGTTATGGTATCTTAGGTTATATTAAACTCTTCCCTCTTAATCTCAACCTTGAGTTTTGTGCGTTACTTTTCCCCTCACTTTTGAGTTGGGGAAGCAGGCAGGTTAGCCCTTGCACCAAACTATTACAGATTCAACTGTCCCTGCTACCTTGTTATCATTTTGTAACTGAACAAAGTGTTAGGAAAACCACAAGTTGAAGTGTTTGCATTCCTATCACCATGGAGAATTATCGCTCCTCCAAATCTCAACTGATTTTACTCAAAGATCTACTTGTCATGTAACAGTAAGACATTATTTGTAGATGAGATAAATGGGTAGTGTCCAAGGTTATACCAGGGCAAATTCAATTAAAAGTCAGACATAAGTAGTGCAATAAACTTAAATTCTCAGTCTTCATCCACACCTAACATAACTGTGTGTTTCATCTTGTAGGTTGAGGTCTAAGATCCACAAGATTGAGAATAGTTGATCTAAATTGCCAAAAGGTTTCAGAACTCTTACTTGAACCAGGGAAAAAAATCATGTGTATACTCAACCATATTCTTTTGTTACATATACATGCATTTCCACACAAAGCTACTTATAAGTAGAATATTATTTGTGGTTAACAGTACTAAATCTAAGATCTGGCTTTGATGTTGTTAAATGCAAAGTCTCTGTATTAACTGGTCTCAAACTGAGAAAGCTTTGCACTATATAAAAATTTCAACCCATTCAAACAAGCAGTGGGCAACAAGCCCAGAAGCATGGAATAAGAGAGCTACATAAACAGCAGCTTGTTAGGCCTCAAACAAGTATGTTGTCAAAGCCAGATCTAATCTAACCCCAAAAGGTCCTATGTTCCAGAACAACAGACAGACAATAACCTAACAAGTCTCTCATCAAGGAATTAAATGACAACCTTTGATAGCAAACACCAAGGCACTAAAGCTTATTAGAAGGAATCCCTGTCAATGTCTTTAAGAGCTTTAGAAAGCACATAATGGTTTTGCTAGGAGTTTACCGGATTTACTAAGGATCAGTAACTTAATCTGCATACAGCTGAGAAATCCACTTTCAAAACACTTCAAGAAATATTTAATGCATCAAGAATACAGACAACATTTAAATATGGCGTAGTATCTTATTTTCAGCTCATCATTGTACTGTACATCACTGGCACCGTCTCAAATCAATCAGCATTCAAAATCGTATTTAATTAAATAAAGTCTATAAATACCCAAGACAATTGTCACTTGCTGCCAATTTTGTTATTGCAAAACATTTATCTACAGCCATAGCGAGTTTTAAAATTGCATTCCAATACTACATTCACACTGCACTTTGTTTAGAATATTAGTACAACTCTACTGTTTTAACTGGAGGCCTTTATTTCCATTCTCCTCTCTGGACACAAGACTGGCCGCTACACTCAGTGTGCACTACCATCTTGCAGTCTTCACAACATGCTGGATAGAACTGTGTTCTTCCTAGTCAACCCAACAACCTTTAAGTTAGAACAGCATAAGGAAACATAGGTCTGAGACTCCTTGTGCTTAAACAAAAACAAGCTCCTATCTTGCTTTTATTCAGGTCTTCACCAGACCATTCTGAAATACCAGCTGAATTGACCACTCTAGCAGCAAACTAAGTCCAACCAGGGCAGCTAATCTGACTAAAACAGCACAAAAATGAACTAAGCATTTAAAAGTGCCAGGGAGAGTGCAAAGCTGTCCAGACAGATGCATCAATAGTACTTTCCTTTTTATCAACACAGAGCTTTTACAATGGTTCAGCTGCTTATTAGACAACATGCACTGCTTAACTCCATCATTCCAACATGGACTCAGAGAGCAGGAAAGAATCTCTTGAATTTTACTGGAAAGTATTTTTAAAAACCCAGAGATTCAGAACTCAACTTGTTCAAGCCAAACAACTACAACAGCTTCACCCATGTAAAAACCCAACTTATAGTTAGCTCCATGCAACTATTTTATGTTTCTTACATAGGGAATATGGAATTTGATAACCATTTGATTCCAACAGTATTTTCATTCAGCTCATATTAAATCCTAGATAACATTAAGAATTATAAACCTGCTTCAACAGGAATTTTCATTACAGTACAATGATTTCTTCTTTAAAAGCAATCTGTTTAGAACAATGATTGGAAAGGCTTCCTGTCCATTCTGGTTGCCTAGATACCATTATATTTCAAAGGTCTAATCAGGTACCAGGACTAAGTATATTACACACTTGAAATCTAATACTACATTTCTAAAAAGCACACATATGAAAGTATTGAGGTACATTTTATTTAATAAATTGAAACATTGTGTATTTGGGTACTGTTGATCCCTTCAAATAAGTAGATTTATCAAAAGTATTTTCTAATTTCAGTACCAATTGATATAGGGACATAAAATACTGTGGTTTACATATATCTCTAAATATAAAATCCATATAAACATGTTAACACCACTACTTGATTTATTAATGTGGTACCTAGACATACATGAAATTGTGTTATTGAGAGCTTTAATGACCCTTCAATTACCAAAGCCAGGAAAGCAAATTATTTTCCTATCATATGTTTATTAACAAATCTTATTTAAAAAAAAGGTTTGTTATTTAATTATGCTCAATATCAGGAGAAGGTTTTTAAATTACACAAAAATATAAACCATGAGATTAAAGTAAAAATGTGACATTAACAAGTAACACTTGCAAATCAAGGAATAATGCTTATGGGTATTGTGACATCAAGTGATTTTTAGGACTTTTTGCTTTGAGGGAATAAGCACATACAGAGCATTTTACCTCATGTTAGATATTCAAGCTATAGATAATTCCAGATATTTCAAAGCTTGCAAATTGAAAGGGAGAAATCATGATCACAGAATGCTAGTTGTTGGAAGGGACCTCCAGAGATCATCCAGTCCAAACACCCCCGCCAAAGCAGGATCACCTGGGGCAAGCTGCAAAGGAACACATCCAGGCGTGTTCCAGAGATGATAATCATCTTCCTGATCTCAAGCTCTAATGCTGCTATCCTGTGAAAAGGCTACAAGCAGTCACAAACATGGGTAATTAGTCTATACCATCATTACCATTCCTTCATTTCCCACTTTCCCTCTCATTAAGAAACCTTATTTTGTCTTATCTTCTCCTACTTAATGCATGAGAACAAAATATTTTTAGCATTAAGAAGAGTTCAAATCTTTTCCTGCAAAAGTATTCCTAGTACACACAAGTGTCTCAGCAAGAAGGGTTTATTTTTGACTTGCCTAGTATCATAATTATCCTTCCACTCAGAAATATCACTAAGTTGAGCCAGCTGAAACAATCTTCATTTTTCTGAATAGTGCATTCAAAACTTCTTGCTCTCACAAGTTCAAAGCTCCAGTTTTTACAGTTGCTCTTTGTATACCTCATTAAGTACAATACTTTTTTGTATGTAGAATCTTTCAGGTGAAGACAACTCAGCTTTATTTACAGTATAACAAAACAGCAATTCACACAAAAATTGAGGTAACAGTAGGACACTGTGCAAACAAAGGCAATAAATAGAACAGCTGACCTCAGTAAAGATGGACAATGACTAAGGCTCAACCTCAGAACAGTGATTTTCATCAATATAGGTCATTCTGTACACATCATGGAAAAAACCTTTAAACAGAAAACTATCAAATCAGATCAGATTTTATTTCAGTGTTTCCATGGCAGAAAAACTTCACATGTAACAGAATATCTTAAATATATTTTCTACTTCCATTTTTCTACCTTGACATTCATCAGACAGCATATTACAGGAAACACTGCAGAGATCAATCAAGCTCAGCAGCAAAACTGACTTCAGAATTTCATGCCCCCTGAAGCCAGACTCATGATTTGGTTTCAAAACATTCAGCCAGATTTTAGGATGCACCAACTACTCAATTCTTCCTTCTCAGAGGACTAAATCAACAAAAGGGTAAAATGTGGCAGCGAAACAACTTGGTGATATGACTATATAAAAGTACAGTGTAACACTTTGTCACAGAAAGCCCAAGTTCAAGTCGTGCCAAGACAAGTATGCAAGGAGCTATACTGTAATTTTTTTCCTAAAAACATTAAAGAATTAAAATCATGACAGAGTAATAAATCATAATTTTAAAGAGAAAATTCCACAAGGAAGACTTAAAACAATAATCGTAGAATTGTTAGGGTTGGAAGGCACCTCAAGGATCACCTAGTTTCAACCCCCTGCCATGGGCAGGGAAATCTCACACTAGGTCAGTTTGATCAGAGCCACATGCAGCCTGGCCTTAAAAACCTCCAGGAATGGGGCCTCCACCACCTCTCTGGGCAACCCATTCCAGTGTCTCACCACGCTCTGAATCTACCCATTTCGATTTTTTTCCATTCCCCCTAGTCCTCTCATTACCTGACACCCTAAAAAGTCCCTCACCAGCTTTCTTCTAGGCCCCCTTAAGATACTGGAAGGTCACAATAAGGTCTCCTGGGAGCCTTCTCTTCTCCAGACTGAATAATCCCAACTCTCTCAGCCTGTCCTCATAGGAGAGGTGCTCCAGCCCTCTAATGATCCTCGTGACCCTTCTCTGGACATGCTCCAGCACATCGAGAGCCTTCCTGTAATAGGGCCTCCAGAACTGGATGCAGTACTCTAGGTGGGGTCTCACCAGAGCAGAGTAAGGGGGAAGAATCACCTCCCTCAACATAATGGAATAGATGACCTTGAAATTACTAATTCATAGCACAGTGAAGCAGTCTATACATGCAGGCAAGAAACTATTTTATGATTCTTGCAAAGGGAATATACAATATTATGATGTTGTAAATCACTACACCAACATTCAAACTAAAAGGGACAAGCATAAAAGAATCCAATCCATAATTACACAAAGACAACCATCACTGAAGGGCTCTTTTCGGTATATCCAGGAACCTCCTTTCAGAAAAACAAGGGGAATTATTAGACTAGGGGAATCCAGTAATTTTTACTTTGTTCTTTGAAATTATTGTCATATTTAGTACAAAAGCTTCAGCATTTCATTGACTTAGCTATAAAATCAACTAGAAAAGTCCCCATAAATAACACCTCAATTGACAGAGTCCAACTGTACCAAAACAAAATGCAACAGAGATCCTAGTTCAGAACTTCTCCTAAATCTAAGCAGACAGGCAGAAAGCCAGCAGGGAAGGCAGACAGGCAAAATCAACAACTGGGGAAAAAAAATCAAACCAAATAAACACTTTTTTCAGGTATCAAGGAACAGCTGTTCAATAAGAGAAGAAATTTCAAAGTATCTACAGGTAATTGCCTCTGAAGGTGAGATAGGAAATGTTTCATTAGATATCACAGAATCATAGAATTGTTTAGGTTGGAAAAGATCTCCAAGGCCATCAAGTCCAACCATTAACCCAACACCACCCTGTCCACTAAACCACATCTTCAAATGCACATGTGCATGCTTTTTTTGATTATCTCCTGGGATGGTGACACTGCCACCACTATGCATAGCCTGCTCCTATGCCTGACCAACCCCTCAGTAAAGAATTTTTTTCCAACATCCAATCTCATCCTCCCCAGTGTAATTTGAGGCCATTTCCTCTCATTCTAACACTAGTCACTTAGGAGAAGTGGCTGAGCCCCACCTTATGAAACCTCCTTTCAGGCAGTTGCAGAAATCAGTAAGCCTCCCCTTAGCCTCCTCTTCTCAAAAACTAAACAATCTCAGTTCCCTCAGCCATTCATTATCAGACCTATTGTCCAGACTCTTCACAGCTATGTTGCCCTTCTCTGGACATGCTCCAGCACCTCAATGTCCTTCTTGTAGTGAGAGGCTCAAAACAGAACACAGAATTTGAGCTGTGGCCTCACCAGTGCAGAGCACAGGGGCACAAGCACTTCCCTACTGCTGCTGGCCACACTATTCCTGATGCAGGCCAGGATGCTGTTGGCCTTCTTGGCCACCTGAGCACACTGCTGGCTTGTGTGCAGCTGGCTGTCATCCAGCACCCCTAGATCCTTCTCTGCTGGGCAGCTTTCCAGATGCTCTGTCCCAAGCTTGTGGCACTGCATGGGGTTGTTGTGACCCAAGTGCAGGACCCAGCACTTGGTTTTGTTAAACATCCTGCAATTGACCACAGACCATTGATCCAGCCAGGCCAGATACCTCTTCTGAGCCCTTCTACCTTTGAACAGATCAACATGCACAACTAGTTTGGTGTCATCTGCAAACTCACTGAGGGTGCACTCAATGCCCTCATCCAGACCACTGACAAAGATACTAAACAAGACTGGCTCCAAAACTGAGTTCTGGGGAGCACCGCTTGTGACCAGACACCAACTGGATTTAACTCCAGTCACCACCACTCTTTGGGACCTTGCCATCCAGGCAGTCTCTTTTATCCAGTGAAAGGTCCACCCATCCAAGCCATGAGCATCCAGTTTCTCAATGAAGATGCTGTGGCAGACAGTGTCAGATGCCTTGCTAAAGTCCAGGTAAATAACATCCACAGCTTTCCCCTCATCCACTAAGTGGGTCACTTTGTTGCAGAAGGAGATCAGGTTTGTTAAGCAGGACCTACCCTTCCTCTTCATGAACCCATGCTGACTGAGCCTGATCACCTCGTTGCTCTGCACATGCTACATAATGGCACTCAGGATGATCTGTTGCATGACCTTCCCTGGAACCAAGCCAGACTGATAGGTCTGTAGTTCCCCAGGCTCTCTTTCTGGCCCTTGTAGATGGGCATCACATTTGCCAATTTCCACGTAACTGGGATCTCCCAAGGTAGCCAGAACTGCCTTTGTGAGCACTTCCACCAGTTCTCTCAGCACCCTGTATATTTTAGGCAAGGCTGGCATAACTTCTGAAGTCAACATCTCTGAAATGTGCAATACTTGTTTGTGAGAATAAGGCTTTTCTGAGAGCTCCCACAAATGCAGTGCTCTAAAATCTTTTTTGTCTGGAAGTGTGGAGAAATACTCTGGAAGGAAGGCAAAAGAATTAATCGTACAAACAATTTATATATATTTGTTGTACACTGTGTAGTCAGGTCTGGTGGAACGCAGGTATTGCCAAGAACTGAGAGGATTCAGCTGCAGGAAAGATGAGTATGCCGTGGGAGTAAGCTGACTGAGCAGATACAAAGATAACAGGTCTGTAACAAAAGAAAAGCGGCCAGAAAAAGATCCTTGAGATGTCAAGATTCAAAAGAATAACTGAGTGGAATAGTTCTGTTCCTTAAGGAACAGAAAGAACTGCAATGAAAAACATAAAAAGCAGTAGTCTGTCTTAAGTTAAAAAATAGGTATCTTTAAGAATGTGACATGCCAGTGTTTCAGGAAGAATTGCAAGGACCTGTTCAGGAATGGAAAAGTGGCTCGATGGTCATGAGTATAAAGGTATTCACTGAAATAAAATCCATACAGGTGATTATCCTGAAACAAGACAGATAATTATAGTTGTCAAATATATGGTCTGTGACCTCCTGGATCCCAGTATCCACTCCTAAAGAGTCGTTACAATTTGAAGGGGGAATTTTAGCCTAGTCCCTGACCGGCTGCAAGTTCAGAAGCCCTAGTCCTTGTGGGAGGATTTCAGGGATTTCAACCACCCTGACATCTACTGGAGGGACAACACAGCTAGGTAGCAGGATGTTCCTGGAATGCATAGATGACAACTTCCTCCTCCAAATGGTAGAGGAACCAAGGAGAAAAGGTGCTATGCTGGACCCTGTTCTCACCAATAAGGAAGGGCTGGTGACCAATGTGAGGTTCAGAGATAACCTTGGCTGCAGTGACCATGAAGCAACAGAATTTAAGATTCTCAGGGCAACTAGGAGGATGTATCCCAAGCTTACAACCCTGGATTTTAGGCATGCATAATTTGATCACCTCAGGGATCTGCTGGCCAAAATATTGTGGCACAAAGCCCTAGAAGGAAGAGGGACCCAGGACAGCTGGTCAGTGTTCAAGGATCACCTTCTCTGTGCCCAGGAGCAAAGCATACCCACAAAGAGGAAAGCAGGAAAGAATGCTAGGAGATCTGCCTGGATAAGCAAGGAGCTCCTAGACACACTGTCACACAAAAAGAAACTGTACAAGGAGTGGAAGAAGGGACAGCTAGAATGGGGGTCATATAAGGATGCTACCCGAGCAGCAGGAGACCTGGTTATAAAAGCTAAAGCTCTGTTAGCTCTGTTTAATTGTGTTAGAATTAAATCTAGCCAGGGAGATCAAGTGGAACAATAAACATTTCTATAGGTATATTAATGGTAAAAAGACAACTAGGGAAGTTGTTGGCCCCCTCAGAAAGGAAACAGGTGAACTGGTGACAAGTGACATGGAGAAAGCTGAGGGTCTCAAGGACTTCTTTACCTCAGTCTTCACTGGCAAGGGCTCTCAGATTAATGGAAGATAAGGGCAGGGACTGGAAGAAGGAACTGCCCATTGTGAGTGAAGATCAGGTTCATGACCATCTGAAGAATCTGAAAGTGTTCAAGTCCATGGGACCCAACCAGATATACCCACAGGTGCTGAAGGAACTGTTGGATGAGGCTGCTAAACCACTCTCTATTATATTCCAAAAGTCATGGCAGTCTGGGAAGGTCCCCACTGACTAGAAAAGGGGAAATATAACTCCCATTTTCAAAAAGTGAAGGCCAGTCAGTCTCACCTCTGTGCCTGGAAAGATCATGGAGCAGATCCTCCTGGAGGCACTGATGAGGCAGAAGAATAACAGAGGTGTGATAAGGTACAATCAGCACAGCTTCACCAAGGGCAAATCCTGCCTGACAAATCCAGTGGCCTTCTATGACAAGGTCACAACATCAATAGATGAAGGCCAAGCAACTGATGTCATTTACCTGGACCTGAGCAAAGCCTTCGACACTGTCCCACACCACATCCTGGTCTCCAGAATGGTGCAGTATGGGTTTGATGGATAGACCATTTGGTGGATAAAGAACTGGCTTGACAGCCACACCCAGAGGGTGGCTGTCAATGGGTCCATGTCGAAGTGGAGGCCAGTGACAAGTGGAGTCCCTCAGGGATCTGTATTGGGACCAGTCTTGTTTAATATCTTTGTTGGTGACATGGACAATGGCATTGAGTGCATCCTCAGCAGGTTTGCTGATGACACCAAGCTGTGTGGTACAGCAGACATGCTGGAAGGCAGGGATAGCATCCAGAAGGACCCTGACAGGCTGGAGACGTGGACCCATGACAACCTCATGAGGTTCAACAAGACCAAATGCAAGGTCCTGTATCAGTGTCTGGGCAATCCCAGGCACCAATATAGGCTGGGCAGCAACTGGCTTGAGAGCAGCCCTGAAGGAAAGGACCTGGGGGTGCCGGTGGATGAAAAGCTCAACATGAGCCACCAGTGTGCACTTTCAGGCCAGAAAGCCAATCACATCCTGGGCAGCATCAAGAGAAGCACAGCCAGCAGGTCAAGGGAGGTGATTCTCTTCCTCTAGCTGTGGTCTCACCAGAGCAGAGTACTGCATCCAGTTCTGGAGCCCCTATTACAGGAAGGATCTTGATGTGCTGGAGCATGTCCAGAGAAGGGCCACAAGGATGATCAGAGGGCTGGAGCACCTCTCCTATGAGGACAGATTGAGAGAGTTAGGGTTATTCAGTCTGGAGAAGAGAAGGCTCCCAGGAGACCTTATTGTGGCCTTCCAGTATCTTGAGGGGGCCTACAAGACAGCTAGTGAGGGACTTTTTAGGGTGTCAGGTGATGAGAGAACTAGGGTCAATGGAACAAAAATAGAAAGGGATAGATTCAGATTAGATGATAGGAAGAAGTTCTTCACCACAAAGGTGGTGAGACACTGGAACAGGTTGCTGAGGGAGGTGGTGGAAGCCCCATCCCTGGTGGAAGCCACATCCCTGGAGGTTTTTAAGGCCAGGCTGGATGTGGGTCTGAGAAACCTGATCTAGTTTGAGGTATGCCTGCCTACAGCAGGGGGGTTGAAATTAGATGATCCCTGAGGTCCCTTCCAAACCTAACAATTCTATGATTGTATGAAAGACTGAAAGTAAAATAAATTGCCACTGGATGCAAAAGGAAAATAACAATAAAGTCTATATAATTAATTAGATTGCTAATGGGAATACAGAGCAAAGGCATAAACAGTTCGTTCTCTCTTTTCTTCTCCTCTCACTTCTGCTTGCAACTTTCCTCTCTCTCTTCTGTGGCCTTGCCAGAGGTTTTGACTACTGTATGAGGTAATGGGAAGGAGGGAAGGAGTTGGGGAGGATGTGAACAAGTCCCCTGGATCCATCCAGGGGAGTCTGAGGAGTTTGCATTGTTTATAAAGTGTAACTATATATATTGTAAATATATTGTGTATTTCATACATATTCATTAAATTTCATAATTCTAGATTGTAGTTTGCTTGTAAATATAGCTTCATTTGCTTCCAAAACCTTCTGAGACAGTCTGGCAATTTTACTTTGGAGGTAGTTTCTCCAGATTAGTTTGGGGTAATTTCAACCCATCACAAGAGTACTTAAGGTGTTATCTACTGCCTTTTTATTTCAAGATACTAAGAACCTAACCGCTGAGTTTGCTACATTAGGTGAAGAATGTGATAATCCACAAAATAAAACACTAATCCTATAAACTCATGCTGCCAGTTTAATGTATTCATCAAACCTGATGAGTTAACCTCATACCAGAAGGCTTTCCACTTAATGAGGTACTGCCTGTTCTCTTGCAGTTGGCATAAATTCAGTCTTATGTGCTTTAGCTAATTCAGTAGAAATATACTTGCAAATCCACACCTGATCTGGATCACATGTATATTAATGCAGCACACAGATCAGTCATACAGAACTACCATCTCCCAGCGTAAGTGGAATTGCATTCATTCTGCAAGCATCACTGCAATTTTTATTTGTTGAACACTGAAATGTAAGGCAAAGAACCATGTAAAAGAAAAATAACTTGGGTCTACTGCTGTCTTTACTTGGAAACCAACCAAAACATACAATACTTTAAAAAAAAAATCTCATTCATGCTAAATATATGATGCTATCTATTGAGAGGTAACACCAGCAAAGAAAAATAGAACAAAGTATTATTTCAAACACTTAAGACACAGAAGCTTAAGAACTGTCAACATGACCAGTATTGAAGTGGTTAAGTATTTTTGCATGTTAAATTTGTAGTGTTGAACATACTACACTGCATTTCCATTTATGTTGAGTTCCCATGAAATTTAAGTATTTCTTTGTCACACATTGAAAGCATCCTCTTCTTCAACATAAGGAAATTCTTCACTGTAAGGGTCACAGAGCACTGCAACAGCTTCCCCAGAGAGGTTCTGGAGTCTCCTCCGAAGACTTTCAAGACCCATCTGGATGCAGTAAGTCCTGCTCTGACAGGAGGGTTGGACTTGATCTCCTGAGGTCCCTTCCAATCCCTAACCTCCGGTGTTCCTGGTTTTGGTTTACAAACAATATGCTCAAATTCAGCTTACTTCAGTAATAAGGATGCCTCAGAAATTTTCCAGAAAAGGTTCCTCTGCTGTTGAGATGGTACACTGAAAGCCATGGAATTACAAATCTAAAATACTGTTATACATGGGTAATGTTCAGAATCCAATATTCTTATTCCAAATGACCTGCAGCCAATTTTGGACAAAATCAAGTACCAATTTACAGATATGACAACAGAAATTGGATAATCCAGGGTAATAGTATTTTGTACAGCTGAAATACATCTGCTTCTTCCTAGAGATGGGACAACAAAATACAAACCTAACGTCGACCAGCAACATTGTTTAAAAAGGTCACAGTTTAGGTACAGCAATGCACATCTATCTCAATTAATTTACTGCAATTTCCTGGTTTAGAAAAACCTATAATGGAATAAATCTGAAGACTAGAAATAGACTGATTTTTATAATTATATCTTCCCTCAATTAAGCATTCTAGATCAAGCTTCAGGAGGTTGTTCTAGTCCTCGTACAAAAATATAGTTTGTACAGAGGCTGGAATATCTCACTGGGTCAATAGGTATTCAGCTACATGCCCTTTTTTTACATAAGCAAGGTACTTTAAATGCCTCTCATGCATTGTATTTTTCCTGTCAGCAGACCACAATTTCTACTCTTCCTTTTATTTCAGGATCTTTTAAACAGAACAAGCCCATAAATAGACGTAGGAGTACAACTGAGTAGATCACAAACCATGACATATGGGCTGAACAAGAAATTGGGAAATAGAACAGTGAGAAGAAAGTGACTAGTGGAAGTAACTTTAAATAGTTTCACCATCAGATAAAGCTTTCACATAACATATAAACATTTGGCATGGTTGCAAGCAGAAGTAACTGAAAAGCTTTCACTCTAACACATGTGAAATACAGAAATGCATCCATGGGTGTCTATACAACACCTCATTCTGAGATCACTAAACATTTCAGTATTTTTTGCCTAAATAACAGTGCAAACACTGGTCCTAAAAGAAGTCAGTCTGCTAGTATTCACACCACTTTAACAGAGAAGAGGGAAATATTAAACCGACTGAGCCACTGCTCAGAACTCTACAAGAAAACTCATTTTGAGCATTTGTTCCACATCTAAAGATTTCACGAGATTCCATCACAAAAACATACTTTCCTTCAAAAGCTTTTCTGTGTTTTAAAACATCTTTCTACAGAAAGATGGTGGTCTTTATCCATATGCAGTATATGCTGAAAGACATGAAAACAATTACCAAACTACATGCACTGAAAGTTCCACACAGAACAGCAAAACACTCTATGACCATTTAAAATGCCTTGTCAGAAGACACTATTTCTCCACCTTGGAAAAAGACTGCAGCACTGCTATTGATCACATGCAGGATAACCTTCCCATGCAACAACCTAAGGGTTCTGAAGCAGTACAATAGGCAACCGTACCAACCAAACATCTAACACTTTCTGGAAAACAAACAAAACCCAAAAGCTTCAATTGTTTTTCTCACAAGCAAAATTACATATCTATAGACACTTTTTAGGACATTCATTTTTCCCTTACCAGGTTTCTTTCATCTCTTCATCTACACATGAAAGCATCCTGATTTCCTGTACCTTTCTAAACCTACTTTAGATTTATCACCAGGAAGTATTTACAAGGTTTACTACAATGCTTGCAGAGGACAGAGCAAAACCAGTGTCAAGGGGAGCGAGAAATGGGGCAGTTGTTTGAAGTTTGCCTGAAGCTGTAGTTCTGTGAGGGGAAGGGCATCAGGAGGAAAGGTGCTACTCAGCAGCCTCTTCACTCCAGATTTGAAGGTTCCAGTGTGGTTTGGCTATAAGGCATATACTGCAACACTCCGTAAAACGCTAGTACAGTGGAAATCTTGTAGCACTCAGCTGTCTCCAAATTGTAACTTTCATCCCATACGAAGGCATTTATAATTAAAAATCTCACTTCCCTTTTTTATGAGATTTTTTAAAATAATGTTATTTTCCTTACCTTACATACAAGCACATCACTTAAAAAATATTAAAACGCTACCTACAAGTACCTGTGAGCAAAACTCAAAGTACACATGACAGCATGTAGTGAGTCACTATATTATACACTTAGAAACTCCATCAAGATTGAAATTTTACAAGGGGAAGTACAACAGCATAAGCAACTCTCACGAAAATAAAACAATACAAAAATTGAAATGGGGGTTTGACTGGTGTTCCTTCAATGCTTTCTGCACTTTATTCTTATTGCACCATTCTAATCGTTGTTCAGCTCTGCAAGAAACATTAAGCGCAAACATCCTGCAATCTAAAATTTCTTTCCTCTAAGCAGAGGTACACAGAATGCACGTCAGAAGTTTGAGATGCTATCCCTTTCAAATGGAAGTTGGTGCACTCTCTAAACAAGGCTTCCGGGACAAACTACGCTGTGTCTCTTCCCCAGAACGGCCCTACCTACACTCCCGAAAGAAGCCGAAGCACCTACTTGCATTAACGGGCTGCTATGTCTCCCCTCACCCCGAAAACTTTTGAGGGGCCACGAACACATACCGCGGTACGGCAGAGCGGCGTCGCCTCTGCCTCGTTATCCAAGGAAGGCATCCCACCGCCTATCCGCCCCCCAAGCCCGAAACGCGGGGCCCTCTCCTCAGCCATCGTCGGGTGCCACATTAGCTGCGAGCTGCCTCGGCGGCCACCTGCCCCGCCCTCGCCTACACAAGGGCCCTTCTCTCAGGGCTGGGAGGCGTGGGGCACCTCACCTCAGGACTTTGGGGGAGATTACTTCAGGGCGACCTTTACCTCATGTGAGCCCTTACCTAAGAGGAGCAGCTTGACCTCCCTGGCCGCCTTCTCGCCATCCTCCCGCAGGTTCCTGTCGATCATCTTGCTCCTCTCTACCGCTGCCTTGTCCTCGGCGCTTAGCGTGCAGCCCATTTTGGGAACGGGGGCTGTTTTAATTCGGCGGGAGAACAGAAGCAAGGGAGCGGCGGGGTTTCGCGCCCGGGGCCGCCGGAGAGGCGCTGAGGGAGGGGGAGTGGGCGCCTCCCCGCTCTCTTTCTCCTTCCCCCACCCCCCCCCCCCCCCCCCCCACCTGAAACGCAACGGCGGCGTAGGCACCACACGCCGAGTTTACCTCACACGCAAGCAAGCGGGGAGGAAGGGAACGGCGAAGGTGGGAGGGAGCGAGGGAAGGCTTGCCTGAAGCTGTCTCCGGAGAAACACAGCGAAGGAGAACAGAGAGGGCTGCTGACAGAGGTCGCGCACCGGGGGCTGCCGTCGCCGGCGGCCGCCAGGGTACTGCGCCCGCCGCACCGCCCCCGCCCCTCCGGAGGCGCTCGGCCGCGCGCACCGCCCACACGGCGGCGAGGAGGGAGGGAGGGAAGGGGCGAGCGCGTGCACGGCGGGAAGAGCGGCGCGACTGCGCGTGCGCACGGCATCGCCGAGCCGGAGGGGAGACCGCATCGGCAGCGAAATGTGAATGAGATCACAACGGGACGCGGGAAGGAGGGGGAAAGCGGCTTCCCTCGGTTTGTTCTGCGTCTGTGTGACGCCACCGCCGGCAGGACCAGACCCCGGCCACATACCATTGGCGAGAGAAACCGTTGAGGGCTCGAATTTAAACAGCTTTCTGAAGGAGAGTCCATTCCTCGATGGGGCGGGGGAGGGCTGGGCAGGACTGTACCAACGCCCGCAGGAGGGATTCCGGAGACTGAGGTCTCCTGAGGCGCGGCGGAGAGTGAGAGCCACGGGAGGAGACCTCTCTCCGCAGCCACGGCCCTACCTGGGGACCGCCTCAGTCACCGTCGGTTACCGGCGTCCTCGCCTGCCCTGTGCTCGCTTCCCGCCGCTTCTCCGTCAAAAGGCCTCGGGGTCTAGCCTCCACCGGCGCTGGGTGCTGGTGGGCTCCTGGGCGATCGTCCCCGCAGGAGGCGGAGGCCGGGAGGGGCCTGAGACAGCAGCGGGGCTCTCTGGTCTGCAGCATTCTTCCACTATAAGAAGACAAACGAAAACGATCCCGCCCCTCGGATCAAAACTAGAGAGACAACCTTTTGTTGTGGCTGGTGGACTTTCTCAGAGATGAAGTGCAGCGCTGTCTGAATAGCCACATCCTATCAATAAGTTATTTTGTTGCTTGGTTTATGCTTTAATATAAACACCCTAAGAAAACTATATACAATGTCTCCCCACCCTGCACATCTTGAGCTGTTTGGACTGCAAGAACACCAACCAACCGATCAAAACCAAACCAAACAACAAACAAAAAAGCGCAAAAACAACTCAAACAAACAAAACCCAACCCAACCAACCAAAAGCCCCAAACAGATCCTTTCACCTTATAATAGGATCACAGAAAAATAAGAGTTGGATCTCATGAGATCATTCAGCCCAACCTGCTCAAAGCTGCATCAGATGAGCCTCTGTGTGACTTCGTATCCACCACTCCCCATCGCTCAACTTGTGAGCACAGTCAGTTTGAAACAGAGTAGTTTTCACAGAATTTTTAGATAAAACAGCCTCCACATGAGATAAAACTCTGTGAATCTCAGGAAAAGTTTCAATGAAAAGTTAAGACAGTGAATCTGAAAGGCAAATCTGTTAACTAAAGGTTCATCTTCCCCAGCAAGGATTTTTTTAGTCCTTATAGGATCTCAAGAACCCATAAGTAAAATCAAGTAAATATCACTCAAACTGAGACTTCTAGAAACCCCAGGCAACACTGACTCTTAAGACTTCATAAGGCCATTAGACACTTCAGGTCATCTATGGGAAGCTTGTTTGGAGTTGTCACATATGGGAGGCTTCTTCTGGATTTCCTGATGTCTTCTGTGACAAAGTGGCAGAGGTAATGATGTAGACTGCTGCTCAGGAAAGAAGGAGGTGAGAAGAAAAGAAAATTAATGACCTTAGGGATAGTTTTCTGTGTTGGAAATGAAGGATAAAGAATGATTTCTGAGGTAAACAACATGGTTTGGATATTGTGAAGTGAAAGTGTGCAGATTAAGACATAAGAAAGTAGTAAACAGAGATTATGGTAAATGGAAATATGTGATAATGAGAGAAGTAGGCATTTTAAGGATGGAGATAGTACAAGCACAACTATTGATTAATTTAATCATGTGCCTAATGCACATATTTTCACCCTTCTGACTAACAGTGTCTGCTGCAGCTCTTTCTCTGCCCTGTTACACTTTTAACATTGTCACTACACCCTCAGGTAGTCAAACAGTTAAATATAGTCTGTATTTGGGCAGTACATCATCTACCAGTTTTATTCCAATATTTCAGGAATGCCTTTCCTCTAATGCATTAACTACAATTGCTTCACAGCAGCATGGTTACATGAGAGAAAGCTTCCACCCCTATAGTTAGAATTGTACAGCTTTTCCCTTCATCTAACAAGATGGGAGATTGCTAAGAAGTTGCATGGGTGTTTTGTGGCCTCATTTCTGAGAGAGGATTATTTCAAGAGATTTTGTTGTTTTGCTTGCTTTAATAACAAATAGCTGTTGTTTAGTATGACCTCCTTTTGACTCCCCATCACCTGCTCTTGGGCTCATTTTTCTCTAAGATTATCTTAAGCTGCTACTGCATGGCCTTAATAGACAGAATTTCTTGTGTTTCATATGGAGTATAGCATGTTTTGTGGGGATAATGATCAGCCTTCACCCTTTTATTTTGCTTTTCTTTTTTCAGATTTTAGTTTTTCTGATTCAGCCACCTTATTTGCTTTCATCTCTGAATAGACAAAGTAGGAAACGACCATTCAGATCATCAAGTCCAACTGTCAACCTAACACCATCACGGCCATTAAACCATGTCCTGAAGTGCCGTGTCCACACATTTTTTTTAAGCCCTCCAGGACCAGTAACTCCAGCAACACCCTGGGCAGCCTGTTCCAATGCCTGACCACTTTTTGTAAAGAAATTTTCCTAATATCCAAACTCAGCCTCCTCTGGTGCAATGTGAGGCTGTTTCCTCTCATTCTGTCCCTTGATATTAGGGAGAACAGACCAAGATCCACCTTAATAAAACCTCCTTTAAGGTAGTTGCAGAGAACAGTAATATCTCACCTCAGCCTCCTCAAAACTAAACAATCTCCATTCTCTCAGCCATTCATTATCAGACCTATTGTCCAGACTCTTCACAGCCATGTTGCCCTTCTCTGGACATGCTCCAGCACCTCAATGTCCTTCTTGTAGTGAGAGGCCCAAAACAGAACACAGAACTTGAGCTGTGGCCTCACCAGTGCAGAGCACAGGGGCACAAGCATTTCCCTACTGCTGCTGGCCACGCTATTCCTGATGCAGGCCAGGATGCTGTTGGCCTTCTTGGCCACCTGAGCACACTGCTGGCTTGTGCGCAGCTGGCTGTCATCCAGCACCCCTAGATCCTTCTCTGCCCAGCAGAGAAGGTGTATGGCTGTAGTATATTTACCATGGGTATGTAAACTATATAGGCAATATTAACAATTTTAACAGTATTAAGCAAACCGGGAAAATAACGCTGGGAAAAACAATCTGCGGCTTGTTATGTCGTTTGTCCACCAGGGGGAGACTCGACAGGAACCTTGCCAAAACGGCAGCAATTAAAGACACAACCCTTTACAGAGGTTTTATAGAAAATAATCACAATAATACAAATCCGGAATTCTCTCCAGCGATGCAGTATAGTCCAGGTTACACAGAGCAAGTGAATAGAAGCTGTCCCTTCTTTCTTGACACTCAGTCCTCAAATATTTATATACATCCCCTCTCAGTCTTCTCTCCAGACTAAACAGATGGAGGTCTCTCAGCCTTTCCTCACAAGACACGTGCTCCAGTCCCTTGCCATCTTTGCAGCCCTCCGTTGGACTGTCTCAAGTAAATCCCTATCCCTCTTGAACTGCAGAGCCCAAAAATGGATGCAATATTCTATGTGGGGCCTCACTAGGGCAGAGTAGAGGGGAAGGAGAACCCCCCTCAATCTACTGGACACACTCTTCTTGACAGAACAAAGGGCAATGGGTGGAAGTTGAGGCATAGGAAGTTCCATGTGTACATGAGAAAAAAAAAATTCACTGTGACAGTGGTGGAACACTGGAACAGGCTGCCCAGGTGGGTTGTGGAGTCTTCCTCTCTGGAGGTACTGAAAACCTGCCTGGATGTGTTCCTCTCTGCCCTGGTATAGGTGATCCTACTCTGGCAGGGGGGGCTGACTAGATGATCTTTCAACATCCTTTCCAGTCCATAACATTCCACAGAATGCACCCGAGGATACCATTGGCCTTCTTGACCACAAGGGCACATTGCTGTCCCATGCAGAACTTCTTGTCCACCAGGACTCTCAGGTCCTTCTCCACAGGGCTGCTCTCTAGCACATCACTTCCTAAGCTGCACTGGTGCAATTTATTATTCCTTCCCAGGTACAGGACTCTGCACTTATCCTTGTTGAACCTCATTAGGTTCCTCTCTGCCCAGCACTCCAGTCTGTCCAAGTCTCACTGAATGGCTGCACAGCATTCAGGTGTATCAGCCAAGCCTCCCAGTTTGGTATCATCAGCAAACTTGCTGAGCAGGCACTCTGTCCCCTCATCAATGTCATTGATGAAGATGTTGAACAGGACTGGACCCAGTGCTGATCCCTGGGGGACTCCACTAGTTACAGCTCTCCAGCTGGACTTGACACCATTGATCACCACTCTTTGCATTCTGTTGTGCACCCAGTTCCTAATCCATCTCACTGTCTGTTCTTCTATCCCACACTTCCTGAGCTTGCTCACAAGGATGTTATGGGAGACAGTGTCAAAAGCCTTGCTAAGGTCAAGGTAGTCCACATCCACTGGTATCCCTGCATCTACCCATTCATGTACAACATCATAGAAGGCTATCAGATTAGTCAAGTATGATTTCCTCTTGGTAAATCCATGCTGACTACTGCTGTCATCGATATCCATAAGACTTGGTAGTAACTTTAGATTACACAAAGTTGAAATAGAAGTGGTAAAGGAATCTAGAAATAAAAACCTTCCTTAACAACAACAACAACAAATTTTCTTCTCCTTCTCAGTGTGCAAAATTAATTCTTCTTTGTCTGTCATGAGATGATCTGATAGAATAATCTGGGAAAGTATTCTATGCAGTTTATTTCATCATATTGAGTTTTGGCTAGTATACCTAAACTTTATTCCAAATAAATTAGATGCTGTTTCCAGCTTCTCTCATGAGAAGGATTTGGAAGATCCAGATATTTCCCTACTGGAACAGAGCTGTAAAACTGAGTTACGAGCATGTGCCTCAAGAATTTAAGTAACCCATATTAACAAAAGTTTGTATTGGCAAAACTGTCTAAGCAAACAAAAGCAGGAAATGTTCTCAGATGAGAAAGAGTTATCAGGAATTTAAACAGGAAAATCTTGAGTACTGTTTGCTACTTCAGAATGCTAATGCTATGTGCAGGATGACCATTGCCCTATTCATTAGTTTCAACAGCAACTCATCCCAAGGTCAGGCAATCCAGGTCAGCAGTGCAAAGTGGTCCACAAGGTACTTCACTAGTTTAAAAAAAGCTGAAATTGGAATTAGAGACAAGGGAGTGAGATGTCCAACCACCCCCTACATTAATAGGACCAAGTTGCAAACAAGGATAATGATCAAAAAGCATCTGGGGCAGTCTAGGAAAAGAAAATGTTACAGCTAGGGTCAGAGAAGTCAGGCAAGCTTTGAAGTCCAGACTAGCAATGAGGTCCATCTGTAGCAGAGTAACAGAACTCAGATACAGTAATCAGGAGCAGATCACAAGTGGAAGTGCAAACAGGTGTGGTGCTGGCACACAGAGTGAATCATTATCTGCAGGACAGAAAGCCTGGGGAAGGAAAAGGAAGATGTGGAAATGGTTTAAATGCCATCCAGTTCTGGGCCACTCAGTTCAAGAAGGGCAGGGAACTGCTTGAAAGAGTCCAGCACAGAGCCACAAAAATTATTAAGGGAGTGGAACATCTTCCTTACGAGGAGAGAGGGAGGGAGCTGGGGCTCCTTAGCTTGGAGAGAAGACTAAGGGGTGACCTCATTAATATTTAGAATTTAGAATAAACCAGGTTGGAAGAGACCTTCAAGATCATCACGTCCAACCTGTTATCCAACCCACCTAATCAACTAAACCATGCAACCAAGCACCCTATCAAGTCTCCTCCTGAACACCTCCAATGATGGTGATTCCACCACCTCCCTGGGCAGCCCATTCCAACAGGCCATCACTCTTTCTGTGTAGAATTTCTTCCTAACCTCCAGCTTAAACCTCCCCTGGTGCAGCTTGAGACTGTGTCCTCTTGTTCTAGTGCTGGTTGCCTGGGAGAAGAGACCAACCTCCGCCTGTGTACAACCTCCTTTCAGGTAGTTGCAGAGAGCAATAAGGTCTCCCCTGAGCCTCCTCTTCTCCAGGCTAAGCAACCCCAGCTCCCCAGCTCATGTTCAGCCTACCATCGACCAGTACCCCTAGGTCCCTCTCTGCCTGGCTGCTCTCCAACCACTCTGACCCCAGCCTGTAGCACTGCATGGGGTTGCTGTGGCCAATGTGCAGAACCCGGCACTTGGATGTGTTAAATCTCACAAAGTGAGATTGTAAGGGGTGAGTGCCAATAGGACGGAGTCAGGCTCTTCTCAGCAATGCCCAATGACAAAACAAAGGACAATGGGCGGAAGCTGAGGCATAGGGAGTTCTATGGAGACATGACAAATGATTGGTTTTTGACTGTGAGGGTGACAGAACACTGGAACAGGCTGCCCAGGGGGGTTGTGGAGTCTCCCTCTCGGGAGATACCCACCTGGATGCGTTGCTGTGTGATCTTTTATAGGTGATAGGGGGTTGGACTGGCTGATTTTTCGAGGTCACTTCCAACCCCTAACATTTTGTGATTGTGTGATGGTAGTGTGACTAAAGAGCTGCAATTCCCACGGCTGCGGCAAGGCAGGTAGAGTACGGGACAGGCTCTCGTTGGGCTGACAGGCTCACAGTGCTGCTTATCACCGGAAAACTCAGAGGCCTGCAGGGCTCACCTCTCGCTGTAGCCTGTCAATTGAACAACCATTTACAATTCTTAGCAGCTCCTTTGCTGACGGATAACCATTATTATGTTAAAGAATTGCCGCAGATCACAAGTTTCTACTTCCCGAGGCTCAGAGCAGTTCCTCAGCTCCCATGGGGAGGCGGGGCTGGAGCCTGAGGCGCTAGTTTCAAAACAGACCTGCCAGGAGTAGGAAGTTTTCCCCTGCAATTGTATCTTAAGCTGAAACCAGATAGGTAGTGAGTGAAACGGTTTGGAAGTCACAAAATACATAAAAAAAAAATAATCAAACAAACAAAACCCCAAGCAAACACCACCACCACCACCACCACCCCCCACACACCTAAAACCTTGTAACGTTTTCCTAAGTTCTGAAGTAACCGTGAGACAGGAATGACAGATGTTGAAGTTTTAGTTAACTTAAACCTATTTAAGCTACATGAATTCATAAGGGAAAAATCCCCAGGTATAACCATATTGCTGAGGACTCACATTTGCTCAGAGGTGGCATTTACACCAGAATGTTCTCCTTGCTTTAGCAGATGTCTCCTGTTTATCTGTAGGGAGAGTTTAGTTAAACGCTCCAGTCTCCCCCAGATAAATACCATCAAGCATTTCACTGTATTTTGTTTCCCAGTTTTAATTTTTTTTTCATGAAAACGTGTAGAGTTTTTGACAAATTATTCTGTGGCATGCAGACTAAAAATGCAGCAGTATGCTTTATCCAGGATTCAGATTTTGGAGATATTAAAGAGACATGGGCTAACAGGTAATACTTCTCAGCTATGGGATCATAGGTGGACATGTGATGTAAGTATGTGACTTGAGTGCAGAGATCACAGACAGAGAGGACACCAGAACGGACACCAGAGAGGACACTGATAGTGAGCTGATTTTACACAGGGAATGCCCACATCATGCAGTGGTCAGGAGCAGGGCAATTTATGAGCTAACAAGGCCATGCAAGAAAATAGTTTTGCATTGCCATGCTTCAAGCAGGGATTATAAGTCCAGGCATAATGCAATACAATGTCTAAACTGCAGAATTGGCTCCTCAGCTCCTCTGGCTCCTCATCACAGTTTGAAAGTGTCTGTGTGATCCAGACACCCTCTACCAGTGTCTGCAATAGAAAACAGAAATGAATGTTCATAGCTTTCCATGCCCTATTTAAGACCAAACAAGAGAACAAACAACCCAGATTTCAGGGACGAGGAACAAAACAGGAATCAGAAATGTGGCAGTTCTCTCAGGAAGGAGTGTTGCACTACTGACTTGGCCATACCAGCCTAACTATCCAAATATAAATGTTATTTTCCACATAAAACATGGAATTTTAACTTCTTTATATACACACATATACTGTATATTCATCAGTTTGTTTCAGCTTCTACAGGGTGGAAGCAGTGGGGTATCTCTCTGTTCACAGATATCTGTTTTTTAATAGGATCTATTCAGAGCAAGACAAAAGCCTAATTGAATGCTGGGAGAAATTCTGTATTGTAGAGTCATTTAAATCTGAACTAGGACATTCTCTGGGCAATTACATAAAAATGACAAGTGACCCACTGTACAATAGTTGCTTTCAACATGATCCAAGGCCAAGACAGACTTTTGACAGTTACATAATGCAGATGGGTCATGATCAGCCAACACAGAAATGTTTGTCTTTGTGCAAAATGAGAACCACATTTAGCAAAGTTGAAACAAACTGGGGAAAAAAAAAAAAGGAAGGAAAGAAACACCACAAGAAGGGGAGGGGGGGAAGGGGAAAAAGCTTCCATTTCAGGCATGCTGATCAATTTTCTAATTAATAATATTCAAATGTTGAAATATTTATTTGTAGTCTGAAAGCCAAATAGTAATAGGAAGATTGGAAAAGGCTGAAATAAGTCTAGGGGGTGCTGTTCAGTATCTACATTGATGATATGGACAGCAATATTGGGGCACACTCAGCAAGTTTGCAGATGAGACACAGCTGAGTGGTATGGCTGATAAATCTAAGGATGGGATGGGTGCCATCCAAAGGGAGCTGGACAGGCTGAAGAGGTGGGCTGGGGAGAATTTCATGAGATACAATAAGGCAAACAAAAGGTTCTGCACCTAGATCAGGGCAATCCCAGATATTAATACAGGCTGGGCCATGATAAATTGAGATCAGCCCTGCAGAAAAGGACTTGGGGATGTGGGTACATGAGAAGCTAGACATGAGCCGACAGCTTGCAGCCCAGAAGGTCAATGGCATCCTGGGCTGCATCAAATCCAGCACGACTAGCAGGTCAAGAGAGGTGATACTACCACTTTGCTGTGCTCTGGCGAGACCTTGTTTGGAGAACTGCATGCAGCCCTGGATCCCTCAACACAAGAAGGACATGGTCCAGAGGAGGGCCATAAAAATAATCAGGAGGCAGGAACACCTCTATTATGAGGACAGGATAAAGGAGCTGGGGTTGTTCAGCCTGGAGAAAGCTCCAGGAAGACCTTATAGCAGACTTCCAGTACCTGAAGGGGGCCTACAAGAAGGCTGCACAGAGACTGTTTCCAAAGGCCTGCAGTGACAGGATGAGGGACAATGGTCTGAAATTAGAGAAGAACAGATTTAGATTGGATGTTAGGAGAAAGTTCTTTACTGTGAGGGTGGTGGAACACTGCAACAGGTTACCCAGGGAGGTAGTTGAGGCCCCATCCCTCAGGCTTGGCAAGGCTCTGAGCAGCTTGCTCTAGTGGAGGTTGTCCCTGCTGACTGCAGGGGGTTTGGATTAGATAACTTTTGGAAGTTCCTTCCAACCCAAAGTAGTCTATTACTCTATGATTCTATGAGACCTTTGAACTTTGACACAACTGTTCACATAAATATCAGCAACATATTGCAAACAGTTTATTACTCATATGCTGTTGACATACAAGTATTTTTAATTAGAAATATTTTATTATTACTCTAAAATGATTCTATGGGTCTGTAAAACACCTATAGTCTTAGTTACAGAACTGATTCACAAATCCCAGTAATTTAGTTCACCATTAGTGTTCTGCCACCTCTGCTTTTCTTCCTTTCTCCAAAATAAATACATCTGAAAAAATACCCTTGTGTCTGTGAACACCACATTGCAACAGTATGAGTTCTCTCTCCTCTCAATGGTAATAAGGTTTTAAACCACACAGAACTGTGGTGCTTCAGTGTACTGAATTTATACTGTCAAAGCCAAGATACATATATATGCATGTAAATATAAAGTACACTAAATACATGTATCTAAAAACCTTCTGGAGAGGAGCTATAGCACAAGCTTCTTTGCTATCTCTACTAGGATTTTTTCACTGTAGCCTGAAATCCATTGATAGCAAGGATAAGTTTCCAAGGGCTGGGACACCTCTGGTGTAATGACAGGCTGAGGGAGCTGGGGTTTTTCAGCATAGAGAAGACTCAAGGGCAATCTTAGAGCTGCCTTCCGATACCTGAAGGGATTCTACAGGAAGGCTGCAGAGGGACTTTCCTTAAGGGTGTCTAGCAATAGGACAAGGGGGAATGCTTTGAAGCTGAGGGAGAGTACGCTTACACTGGATCTTAGAAAGAAGTTCTTCAGTACAATAGTGCTAAGACTCTGTAATAGGTTGGCCAAGTAGGTTGTGGATGTCTTCTCGGTGGGCATGTTCAAGGCCAGGTAGGATGAGGCCTTGAGCAGCCAAGTCTAGTTGAGAGGTGTCCCTGCCAATGGCAGGGAGGTTGGAGTAGATGATCTCTAAGATCCCTTCCAACCCAAGCCATTCAATGATTCTATGATTGTTTGAACTTGGAAGCAGAAACCTAGATGAAGAAGAAACAGAACATCCTATCCTTGGATGACATTCTCAGCATGAGAAAATCCACTGTTAAAAGAAGTCAAGTTAAATGAAAATTTGCAAATGATTGAGGAGATGTGAATATGGAAATAATAATGCACAGAGTGATGCTATCCAAAAGAGCCAGAAATGCTGCATCCGTTGATGGTTGCTCTCCAGAAAGCATTCAAATGACACCTTGCATCTAAAAATCACAATTATCAAGCCTCTGCTTTTGCTTCTGTGCTGAGAAGAGAGGGATTGCTATGGAGACAATATATAGCTAATAGCTGGAGGGTAGGTGGAATAAATTCAACAAATAAACAGTCAGAGCTGAAAAGAAGGACTGAGGGATGACCACCAAGTCTGACAAAAAGCTTCTGGTTTTATACCGAAGCTTTGAAAAAATATCTAGAAACTGTCACTGAGAACTGATAAAGCCATTGAATCAATCAGGTAGCAACATCAGGAAATGATTGTAGATTCATCACAGAATACTATAATGGCTTAGATTAGAAGGGACCTACTACAACCTCCCTGACATGGACAGGGACGCCTTTCCACTAGACTTGGCTGCTCAAGGCCTCATACAACCTGGCCTTGAACACACCCAAGGGAGGAGGCATACACAACCTCCCTGGGCAACCTATTCCAGAGTCTTACCACCCTCATACTGAAGAACTTCTTCCTAAGATCCAGTCTCAGCTTCAAACCATTCCCCCTTGTCCTATTGCTAGACACCCTTATGAAAAGTCCAGCTTTCCTGTAGGATCCATACAGGTATTGAAAGGCAGCTCTAAGGTCCCCCCAAGAATCTTCACCAGGCTGAGCAACTCCAGTTCCCTCAGCCTATCCTCATAGCAGTGGTGTTCCAGCCCTTGGATCATCTTTGTGGCTGTCCTCTGGACTTGCTCCAAAATCTGTGTCCTTCTTATGATTGGGAACACCAGAACTGGGTGCAGTATTTGAGGTGGGATCTCACCAGAGCATAGTAAATTGGGAGGACCACCTATTTACACCTGCTGGCCACACTCCCCTTGATGCAGCTGTTCAAATTGAGAAGCTAACAGAAAATCATAGGACTTTCAACTGAATTCTACACATGGTTTTGTGGTTGTGAACTGGACATTTATTTTTCTGCACTCTCTGAATGCCACACCACTCTGAAATCCCTCTAGGTTTCCAATCCAGGCATTGTGTGAACACTTAGCCTTCTATCTTTTGCCAGTTCATTTCTTCCTGTGTGCTTAAAACCAGCAAAAAGCTGGGCTAGTATGACAAGCCAGCTCCAAGGGATGCAATCAAACAATCTTGCAACTGACCTGCTGATTTAAAAAAGCAATTATATGTCTGAGTAAGATCATTAAATAATGCACAGTACGGCAAGTGCCATAGCATTACATTAATGGAAACACTTAATGCTGTTGCCATGGTTAGTTTGATAAACATGCCCAAAAGGGGCCAGTGCTGTTGATTGCCACCACTGATTCCAGAAAACCTTATTTGTTCTGCTTCTCAGCAAGTTATGAAATACTGAAGAAACACCTGTCATTGTTCTTCTGTCAATTAGAATTAAATATAACAAAAGTATAATCCTTTTTTTTGGTGTTACTGTATCTCTGCTCTGGATTTAGCTTCTGTCCGTGGTATATGATTTATTATTGATCAACAGAAAGATTTTAAAGGTAGAAAATGAAAAATCTGACTGCAGTAATTGTTTTCTAGTAGTCTTTCTGAGTACATGGTGTGGCTTCTCATCTTTCACGGCAGAGCTAGGTGATAAATACTTATTTTCCTTTAGTGGCTTTTCTCTTTTCAGTCAGATGGTTTCAAATCATTAAGTGAAGTTTTGTGCTACCTACCCTCAGAGTCACAACCTGGGTCTGATTCAGTGACTGGTTGTGTCTTATGTCCCAGGAAAGGAGAAGGCTCTTTTGGGTAGGGGTAAGGAGGTGGATAGAAAGATTGTGTTTAGTTCATTTTCATCCTTGATGTCACCTCATATGCTTCTAACCAAATGTGGCTGTCAGCAGTAGCAGCTGAGAAGCTAACATACATTGACTTTTGCTCCTCCTGTTGCAGATGTAGTAACTTACTGCAAGAAACTACAGCAACTGCTGAGGGCAGTAATACACTGACATGACTAGATCCAATACTACTTTCCAAAGAAACTCATGATCTATTGAGTTTAATTGCTGTCATAATTGGAGAAAGAAATAAGAGCGATTATGACAGAGAAGCCTGGACTCTTACTGGTAACATCTTCATTTTCATGCAAAAAAATGATTAAGAGAAGCATATATTACTCAACATTTCTTTTACAGCATGATAATGTGTGGATGTGAGCATGCAGTGAGGAACTCTATATAGAGAGAAGTATTAAAAAATCCTGAAATTCTCCCAGGAAAACAAAAGCTAGGCATGCACAGCTCAGTGAACCTTCATGTAGTCCTACCACTATTCTCTGACCACCACTTCTCTGTCTCAGCCTACTCTTTCCATCTCTGACTTCTGCTCCTGGGTGACTCACCAGACGCTGCAGCTGCACAGGGCTAGTGCAGAGTTACTTGACCTGTTCTTGGTACAGTGGGAGTCCAGAGAGAGCTCCACAGAGCTGGACACAGGCTAACCTTCTCTGCATAGGGTGGGTGCTGCAGTGGTTAGAGGTAGATAAATTAGCCCCGTGACTGTGCTCCCACCACTAATTAAGACTTTTTTTTTTTTCTTCTCATTTTAGCTATCTAGAAACTAGGTATATAATCTAAGCCATTTATCTAGTCAGTGTTACCTCCACACAAGCAATGGGAAAGACAAAAACTCATGACAGACAGTTTGTCTCCTATTGCATTCAGCCATTTGGGGATTAGATGAATCACGCTTTACCAGCACCTCTACGCTGATTACAAAGGAAACTTGTATGACTAGCCTTGATTACATCACTTTGCAGCTGATAAGACCTTGGAGACAGGAATCCCACATAACCTGAGTGACAGGGAAATTCGTTGAAAAAAGTACTTCAGTAAGGGAAGCTGAAATGTAGGACTGCATAGAAGCTAATCAGTAGAACAATAGAAGTGGTAAAACAATAGATCTACATCTCAGTGTAGTAAAGTATTCATAAGCTCATAGTGTAATGAAGCTTTGTTACAAAATGCCATCCTATACTCCAGAAGTGGAGACATTACCTTGCATGTTGAAATCCTTGTCTTTCCACTGGATAAAACAAAAAAAGAAACAAAACCAAAAACCAACCCACCAACCAAAAAAACCCAAACAAAACAAACCCAAACAATTAATGTCCCAGCATTCCCTCTAGGGTTTTCCCAGATTCTTATTCCCTCCTAAATCTTTTAACTTGTGTTACACAAAGAAAAGAATTCCCATTTGCTTGCCATTTAAATCATTAAAAATAGAGACTTATGAGCAGTATCAAGCGAGACAATGTCTTTGATGTTTTGCACAGGTGCTGGTTGGGGCAAGCCAGGAAGGAAGGGCAACAAAGCTGGTGAAGGGTCTGGAGAACAGGTCTTGTGGGGAGTGGCTGAGGGAACTGGGAGGGGAAGAGGTTGAGGGGAGAACTCTGTTGCTCTCTGCAGCTCCCTGAGAGGAGGTTGGAGTGAAGTGAGGGTTGGTCTCTTTCCCTAGTATCAGGTGGTAGACTGAGAGAAAAGAGCTTACAATTGTGCCAGGTGAGGTTTGGGTTGGATATTGGGAGAGATTTCTTTATCATAGGTGTGGTCAGGCATTGAAACAGGCTGCCCAGGGAGGTGGTGGAGTCACCATCTCTGAAGGTGTTCAAGAAAAGTGTGGACATGGCTCTTTTGGACATGGTTTAATGGTCATGTTTGTGTTGGGCTGATGGTCGGACTCGATGATCTTGGAGGTCTTTTCCAAGTGAAAAAATTCTATTATTCTATGATTTTATCAGTTTATTTATATGCACTGCTAAAGTTATGAAGTATTTTAATATTCTTGAGTTATGCCAATGTCTAGGCACAATAACTCTGTGAGCAAATCAGCTATATAAATACACAGAATTACACTGAAATAAGTACAGCAATACTGACTGATGCCAGCTGTGATTCTGAAGCTCTGCATTTTGATGGAAAGTTTGGAGAAAAATAATTTCATAATATAAAAAGTATAAAGAGAAATCAGAAAATAGAAAAGAATTCATTCCATTTAACCATTCAAGATGAAACAAAATTGCATCTTTTCTTCTTTTGTGCATTCTTATTTATAGTGCACAGTAAACACAGGATGGAAACAACTAGCATATTGTGTAGCTTCTACCAGTGGCTGACACTAGTTCAAATAGATGATCTTGACAGCATGCCCAAAGAAACATTTCAGCTTTAGAGTGTAGAAATGTTGTTTCTTCTGTAAACTAAGTGCTTATATGAAGCATATGTAAATAGTGGTTTTAAATTAAGAACATAATCTTTATTTCACTGTGGCTGCATTATCCAGGCTTGTGGCCCATAGGAAGGAAAAGGAGTTGTTCAAGAAATTAATGGAGGGCTTGCTGAGCCTCACTGCTCATCTGAAATAGCATGAAAACTGTTAATACAGCTGGAGTAGCTGACTTAGTCCTGTTTTCATCTTTAGGAATAGCAACAGCTGCCAGGACTTGGAGCAGAAGGTATGATCAAATTATGAGACTGCCCAGAAGAGGCTGTGTGAGCTTTCTAGCTGTGCAAAGGAACTGTGGCAATGTGCAGACTGCAGCTGTACCATGGCCAGGGATCAGGCTTTAGGGGTTTGTGAATGCATAGGTCTGTGTTTTGAGGAATACTGTGTCCAGTTTGGAGATCCCCAAATCAAGAAAGACAGGGAGAGTGCCCAACAGCACCCATGTTGGGACTTGAATATCTCTCCTATGAAGAAAGACTGAGGGACCTGGGGCTATTTAGTCTGGAGAAGAGAAGACTGAGACCTTAACAAAAGGGATGGGTGTCAAGATGAAGGTGCTAGGCTATTTTTGGTGGTGTCCACTGAGAGGACGGGGAACAATGAGCACAAGCTAGAACACAGGAGGTTCCACCTCATCACAAGGAGACACTTTATAGTGAGAGTGACAGAGCCCTGGAACAGGCTGCCCAGAGAGGTTGTGGAGTCTCCTTCTCTGAAGAATTTCAAAACCCACCTGGATGCATTCCTGTGTGACCTACACTATGTGATCCTGCTTTGTTGGTGGGGCTGGACTTGATAGTCTCTAGAGGTCCCGTCCAACCCCTAACATTCTGTGATTCTTCAATTCTGTTAAGTATGAACTCCATGAGCAATCTCGAGAAATAAAATTAATTCAAGATGCCTTATGTATCAGACTGATGTTTTGAAGTTTGTATCAGATTTGGTTGTTTGTACCAAAAGTGTGAGAGGTGCCCAGTCTGAAACGTTACCAAGAGTAGAATGGAAAATTCCAGAGTGCTAAACTTTCCTCTCTTGTGCCTTATAGGTCACTGGCTTCCTCTATGAACCCAAAATAGTTTGGTTAAAGGAATCATGTTTGGCAAACTCTGTTAAAAAAACTCCTTTGTTCAAACCAGTTCTAATTAGTAAAGAAGATAAAATTCTGATAGCTGTCACCCCAAGCATCTGAGTTTGCATTTGTTCTTTTGATAATGGTCTCCTTCAGTCACAGGGATGAAGAATCCAAACATTGCAGTGCAGCAGCCCAAACACCTTCACAAAAACCACGTGGCCTGAGAGGTGTGTTAGGTTTACAGTAAGCTGACATGACCAGCAAAAAGTTCTGCATGTGATCTTGCTGTTCAGGACAAATCAGCAGCTGACAGAGCTTGTGTTTTCTCTTGGTTTTGTAACAAATTCTGTGCCAGTCATACCTCTAAGTATAAATTTGACTAATTTAAAAGTCCGGTTGCAATGCTTTATTGAGTTTGCATGACAAGCTTTTGGTAGTGAGTGGGCTACAGAGAGAGTTTCTAAGAGAAGCTGCTAGAAGCTTTTCCAATGTTTGATATAGCCAATGCCAGCCAGCTCCAAGAAAGACCCACTACAGGCCAAGGATGAGCCCATGAGAGATGGTGGTAATGAATGACTCTGTGATAACATATCTGTGAAGGAGAAAAGAAAAACCTGTACAACTGTAGCTGGGTGAGAGTAGTGAGACTATGAGAAACAACTCTGCAGACACCAAGGTCAAGAGGGTAAGGAGGTACTCCAGACACCAGAACAAAGATTCCTCTAAAGCTTGTTGTGAAGTCCATGATAGAATAGAATAGAATAGAATAGAATAGAATAGAATAGAATAGAATAGAATAGAATAGAATAGAATAGACCAGGTTGGAAGAGACCTTCAAGATCATCGCATCCAACCTATCAACCAATCCAACCCACGATGAGGCAGGCTGTATCGTTGCAGCCCATGGAGGTTAATGGTGGAACAAGTATCCACCTACAGCCCTTGGAGGACCCCATGCTGGAGCAGATGGATGCCCAAAGGAAGCTGCAACCTCTTAGAGAACTCATGCTGGAGCAGGTTTGCTGGCAGGACTTGTGATGCCTTAGGGGATCCATGCAGGAACAGTCCATTCTGAAGAACTGCATCCCACAGAAGGGACCCAGACTCAAGCAGTCTATAAAGAAATGCAGTCCATGGGAAATATTCACATCAGAGAAGTTACTGGGGGACTGTTTCCCATGGGAGGGTCTCCACACTGGATCAGGGCAAAAGTGTGAAGAGTCCTTCCCCCTGAGGAGGAAATACAAGGTGTGATGAACTGACCACAACTCACATTCCACATTGTACTGTGCCACAGGGCAGGAACAGGTGGAGAATTCAGAAGCAGAGTTGAGCCCAGGAAGAAGGCAGGGTTGGAGGGAAAGTGTGTTCAGATTTAGTGTTTATTTTTCACCATCCTACTCTAATCTGATTGGTAATAAATTAAACTAATCTCCCCAAGTCATGTCGGTTTTGCTCACGACAGTCACAGATGAGTGGTTTCTCTCTGTCTTTATCTCAGCTCTTTTATTCTATTTTCTCTCACCTGTCTAGCTGAGGAAGAGTGTGATAGACTAGCTTTGGTGGGCAACAGATATCCAGCCAGGGTCAATGCAAGACAAATGCTCACTCCAAAATAACTCTGAAAGGGTGCAATATCACATATTCTGACATTTCAATTTGAAAGCACTCAACTGTTTAATGCAACACCAAGTTTTCACGTGCAATGCTACATTACCTACATGCATTTAGTTATAAACACAAAATAGTCCTTTATTCATTTTGCCCACTCAAAGGAGAACAGACTTCCATTCCCGTGGCTTAATTAAGAGGGTTTTCAACCAGATTATAAATGAGACTTTTAATGTACAATAATATCGACAGATTTAGCTCTGCATCTGTCAGTGCCCCAGTTATTCCCTTGGGAGATGGGGTTGTTCAGCCTGCAGAAGAGAAGGCTCCGGTGACACCTAGTAGCAGACTTCCAGTACCTGAAGGGGGCCTACAAGAAGGCTGCACAGGGACTGCTTCCAAAGGCCTGCAGTGACAGGATGAGGGACAATGGTCTGAAATTAGAGAAGAACAGATTTAGATTGGATGTTAGGAGAAAGTTCTTTACTGTGAGGGTGGTGGAACACTGCAACAGGTTACCCAGGGAGGTAGTTGAGGCCCCATCCCTCAGGCTTGGCAAGGCTCTGAGCAGCTTGCTCTGGTGGAGGTTGTCCCTGCTGACTGCAGGGGGTTTGGACTAGATAACTTTCAGAGGTCCCTTCCAACCCAAAGTAGTCTATTACTCTATACAGGTTACCCAGGGAGGTAGTTGAGGCCCCATCCCTCAGGCTTGACATGGCTCTGAGCAGCTTGCTCTGGTGGAGGTTGTCCCTGCTGACTGCAGGGGGTTCAGACTAGATAACTTTCAGAGGTCCCTTCCAACCCAAAGTAGTCTATTACTCTATGATTCTATGAGACCTTTGAACTTTGACACAACTGTTCAGATAAACACTGCAACAGGTTACTCAGGGAGGTAGTTGAAGCCCCATCCCTGGTGAGGCTGGACAAGGCTCTGAGCAACCTGATCTAGTGGATCTAACAGCAAACCCACTTATGCATCACACATGGAAAATGTTTCTAAGAGGAATATGCAAACATCTCCCACTTCTAGCCACCCCTGTGCTGGCAAACAAGGCTCCTGAAAATGTCATTAGTGAACCTGACTCCCGGTGTCCTTAGATTTGAAAACACCGCTTTGCCATCTAGTGGTAGTCTCCATGTTCTGTGTGATTGTGTTTCTGAAACTTCCCTCTCTTCCCGTGCTGTGAGATGTATTTTGATCAGGCCAACAATTCTTCCTAGAAGGTACATAGTAATTTTCTAGAAAAGTAGCTATGTATTCAGGGTGAACTGAGCCTCTCACAGATTGCTTCGGGTTGGAAGGGACCCTCAAAGGTCATCTTGTCCAACCCCCCTGCAGTCAGCAGGGACACCTCCAACTAGATCAGCCTGCCCAGGGCCGGGGCTACATCAAGTCTGATCTTGCATGTCTCCAGGGACAGGGTTTCCACCACATTCCTGGGCAATCTGTTCTGGTATTTCACCACCCTCACCGTGAAGAAATTCCTCCTGATGTCCAACCTGAATCTCCCCAGCTCCAGTTTCAAACCACTGCCCCTTGTCTTATTGCTCCCTGACCTTCTAAACAGTCCCTCCCCAGCCTTCCTGTAGGTCTCCTTCAGAGATTGAAATGTAGCTGTGAGGTCTCCCTGGAGCCTTCTCTCTCCAGGGTGAAAATCTTCCAGCCTGTCTTAAACCATTGCCCCTTGTCCAATCACTGCAGGCCCTTATAAAACCCTCCAAAGTGAAGGGTAGGCTTTGAACAAAGATGGATTCACAGTACTTGTCAATTAATTTCTTTAAAGTATTCACAGAACCACAGAATGTTGGAGGTTGGAAGGGACCTCAAGAGATCATCCAGATCTCGTAGATCACCTAGAGCAGGTCACACAGGAACATGTCCAGCTGGGTTTGGAAAGTCTCCAAAGAAGGAGACTCCACAACCTCTCTGGGCCCCCTGTGCCAGTGCTCCTGTTGGCCAGTTTTTAAAATTTCTTAATGCTCAGTATTGGTATTATTTTGCAAAAGATCAAATTAAATAGTCTCTTGGCCTTGCTGAAAGTTTTAATTATGCAGCAGCTTGAAAAATTTTATTCTGTTACGATTTTCAGAGAAAATAGAGGACTTCATGCAGATTTGAAGCAGTGACCTCCTCATCTTCATAGCATGGCTTAGGTTGGAAGGGACCTTAGAGATCATCTACTCCAACCTCCATGGGCAGGGACATCTCTCAACTAGACTCAGCTGCTCAAGGACTCATCCAACATGTCCTCAAACACTCCCAGAGAGGAAGCATCCACAACCTCCCTGGGCAACTCATTTCATAGTGTCACCACCTTTGTACTGCAGAAATATTGGATCAAATTATATTTGAGATCCCATCCAGCCTAGCATTCTTTGTGATACAGCCAGGCAGAAACCCCTAACAAACACATCTTTTGGAGACTCTTTGGGCTGCAGGAACAAGGCCATAGGTGCACTGTTGCATTAATGCATTGAACCTGATTTTGAAGGAGGTAGGGAGGTGCTGCACAACCCAGAGATTAACCCTTCTGAAATAAGAGCATCTCTGACAGAACCCCTTGCAACATCACGCAGTAAATGTGGCATTTTGTACACTGAGACACTCCCACCTGGGATATATTTAGTTACAACAAAGCTGTCTTTTATTTAGTATCTCAGAAACAGCTGTGTTTTGTCCATCAGCCAGAGAACAAAAGAAGGGAAAAAATGGTGCCTATGTAGTTTTATGTTGACATTTTCCTGCCTGTGGAATTGCATGGAAGAAACACATTTCCTGAGTGGTTTGCCAGTGTTTTTTCATTAAAATCTTTGAAACATATGCCAAAACTCCAGTGTCCTTTCCTCCTTCTATAACAGGTCTTGTCTGCTTAGCTAGAGGGCTAGCCAGATATTTCTGGTGAAATGATACCTTCCCAAGAACAGTATGGTGCTATCAAGAGTGGTGAGACTCTGCAATAGGCTGCCCAGGGAGGCTGTGGGGATGTTCAAGGACAGGCTGGATGAGGCCTTGAACAGCCAAGTCTAGTTCAGAGGTGTTCCTGCCCGGGGTGGGGAGTTTGGAGCAGATGATCTCTGAGAGGTCTTCCAACCTACACCATTCTGTGATTCTATGATTCAAGATCTAAGATGCTAAGAAAATTATGTACACTTCTTCCCAAGAAAATGGCCTGTTTCTAGGCTTTCTCCATCACTGGCACCACTGTGTGAACTGGGGAAAAGTCAGAAAGTGTTGTGAAAGGACCAAACCGGTCATAGTCTCAGCCTGTGCAATGTTAGGGAGGAGGTAAGGGCACACTTAGCAAAGGTAAACTCAGGTGTGTCATGGCCATCTGGTGAGCAACCTGGGTCTGGTGAATGAGGCTGGAACTGCAGACAAACATTGAGTTCTGATTTCTGTTTGCCTGGTTATTCATTCACAGTATGGCATCGCTGTGCGTATCCATTTAAAGACAGACCGACCAGTTTCCAAGTGAAAGCAAATGACTGATCATCAGCTCCCATAAAAATCAATCCATAGTGGCAAAGGTTTTTCCAAAGGGCTAAGGAAATTCAGAGGGCAAGAAGACAGAGTCCAGAATCCTGTATAAATTGACACAACTTACACTTGTGAGACCCCACCTTGAATACTGCATCCAGTTCTGGTATCCCCACTATAGGAAGGACACAAAACTGTTGGAGTGAGTCCAGAGGACAGCCACAAAGATGATCCAAGGGCTAGAACTTCTGCTGTGAGGACAGGCTGAAGGAACTAGGGTTGTTCAGCCTGGAGTAAAGAAGACTCTGGGGAAACCTTACAGCTGTCTTCCAATACCTGAAGAGATTCCACAGGAAAGCTGGAGATGGACTTTTCATAGGGGTGTCTATCAATAGGACAAGGGGGAATGGTTTGAAGCTGAAGGAGAGTAGGTTTAGACTGGATCTTAGAAGTTTTTCAGTAGTGGTGGTGAGACTCTGGAATAGGTTGCCCACGGAGGTTGTGGATGCCTCCTCCATGGGGGTGTTCAAGGCCAGGTTGTATGAGGCCTTGAGCAGCAGTCTAGTTGAGAGGTGTCCCTGCCCATGGTGGAGAGCTTGGAATAGATGATCTCTGAGATCCCTTCCAACCTAAGCCACTTTAGGATTCTATGACACATAAACTTTGATAAATCTCCTGAACACACTTTGAAGCAAACTACTAATGTAGCAGAAGGACCTCTTCCTTATTCACCTTAATGTTCCTGTTAAGTTTTACTTCCTGCTAAGCTTTGGCTTTCTCAAAACCATCCCTGCATTCCTGGTCTGTTTCTTCAACCTCCACATGCTGACCATCATACGTTCCTAGGTCTCCCAAGCCAGTCTCCTGATGCGCCTACTTGTTTTCTCTGAGTATTAGGGTGGCAGATGATGTCCTTAAAGACCTGGCAGTTTCCTGATCTCCTTTACCCTTCAGAGATGCCTCAAATGGGATCTCAGCTGATTGTTTCCTAGATAAGCCTGTTACTAACAAGACTGCCACTGACTATCCACATTCGTCTGTGTAATACCCAGTCACTTCTTCCTGTGACTGCCTCCAGCTGTGTGTCATTCTTGCTTGTCCCTTCCAGTACCAGTACTGAGAAGTTTCCCCTGAGAGAACCATTGGAAATCTCACTGACTTCTGTCCCATTGTTACCTGTGCAGCAGATGTTGGAGGGTTCAAGTCCTCAGTGAAGACCCTGAGATTTTTAAAGAGGCCACTGTCTACTTCTTCACCATAATCAGGAAGTCTGTAAGGGCAACCCACCACGATGTCTCACTTACCGGCCTCTGCTTTGTTCCAGACACAGGCTCTCCATCCTTGTTCCCTGCTACCTCCCTTAACCATGGGTTGTTATTTCTAGTTTAAAGCTCACCTCATCAGGTTGGCTGTCCTCTTGGCAAGCACTCTCTTGCCCTACTTTTTCAGGCGGATCCCATCTGCAATCTTCAAACAGGACCTTGTGTTTTTAAAAGCCAAACCTCTGTTGATGACACCAGTTGCACAATCAGGTATTGGTTTGTAGAACTATCTGTTCCTTCACATGCATTTCCCCTTCTCATGTGACACCAAAGAAACACCAGCTGGGCCCCCATACCCTTTACCCTCATGCCTGGAGCCATGTAGTCACTCCTGACTATCTTTTAGCAATCTATTTAATTGCTGAAATTGGATATTTATATTTGAAATATAACTTGAGTCTAAGATTCTCTTAAATACAGAATTATTACAATTTCAAGGCTTTAAATAATTGCTAATTTCCCTCCAAATTTGATCAAAAATTGAACCTTGGAAAATCAATTACTTGGGAGTAGATATGATCATGGAAATCCTTTGAACTTAGACCACCACATTCATCTTGCGTCACTACTATTTCTTGATAAATTCCTTTTTCTTATGAATCTTACAGATGGGGATGGTATTTCAGCTATCCTTGCAGACTGCAGACTGGAAAAGTTTATATACCTCTATGGGGAATCATTGAATGGTTTGGGTTGAAAGGGACCTCTAAAGGACATCTAGTCCAACCCCTCTGCAGTCAGCAGGGACATCTTCCACTAGATCAGGCTCAGACAAGGCACTAGACAAGGCTCAGAGCCTTGTCCAGCCTCACCTTGAATAGCTCCAGGGATGGGGCCTCAACTACTCCCCTGGATAACCTGTTGCAGTGTTCCATTCCCCTCATGGTACAGATGTTGTTCCTAACATCCAATCTAAATCTGTTCTTCTCTAATTTCAAACCATTTCCCCTCATTCTACCACCCCAGGCCTTTGTAAACAGTCCCTGTGCAGCCTTTTTGTAGGCCCCCTTCAGGTACTGGAAGACTGATATTAGGTCTCCCTGGAGTCTTCAGTTCTGCAGGCTGAATAACCCCAGCCCCTTCAGCCTGTCCTCATAACAGAGGTGCTTCAGCTCCCTGACCATTTATGTGGCCCTCCTCTGGACCTGCTCCATCAGGTCCATGTCATTCCTGTGTTGAGGTCTCCAGGGCTGGATGCAGTACTCCAGGTGAGTTCTCATCAGAGCAAAGTGGCAGAATCACCTGGCAGAATGCTGTCTCTTGCTTTTGGTTTCACAAAGTAGAGAAAACAGACTGTCCTTTTCATAAGAAGCAACCTTTTTTTTTTTTCTGACAAGTCTGTTCCTTTCAGAATGTAGGAAAAAATGTCTGCCATGGTTAAGGCTGTTTAAAGGCAACTTAAATGTAGTTCTCAAAGAAACCTTCAACTCCTCATGACTTAACAGTTCATGTTTTCTCTTTAAAACTACAGTTTCCAGTGGGAATAATTTGTTATCAATTAATTCCATAATTTCCTAACACCTCTGCAGTGCCATTTAGCAGTGTTTTGGCTTCCCATTAACTACGTGATTGAGTGGGATCTTTTACAACAGTGTTGGTACACAGTGTTTTAACTCATCTCTCTAATTACATCTGCTGTTGAAACGGCCACATTGTCAAGTCTAGCAAAAACTTCACAAACATTGACTGCTTGCACAAATGGAATGAAACCTCAGCTATAGAATGCCGGCCTCAAATGAAACATCATACTTCTTAGTTTACATTATTATTACAATTTTCCTTTATGTTGTGTTCTGCAATATGCAGGGCAGTGTTGGGTTTTCTGTTTGTTCACTATTTACAGAGAATATTTGATATGAATTCCAAGTTATGAAATGAACATTTATCTCTGTAGGTTGTAAGTTTAGAAAACCATATGGCAATAGTTAGCAAACCAACAAGGGTGTCTTAGCAGAGAACAAAATAGACATTTTGTTGTAAAATATAAATTTTATATTGGTATATGTGGGATAGGAGAGAGATGAGGTAGGGGGAATATAAAAGAGGTTCTTTTGCATTTACAACCTTATCACTTTGTGCAAAACTACAGAGAGATCCAGCCAGCAATGACAGGCAAATAAAGTTCCAAATTTTGCCCTGGTAAATCACAGAATCATAAAATGGTTTGAATTGGAAGAGATCTTTAAAGGTCATATTAGTCCAACCCCAGAGATGTCTTTTCATTATATCAGGTTGCTCACAGCCCTGTCCAACCTGACCCTGAATGTTTCCAGTAGGGCACATCTACCACCTCTCTGGGCAATGTGTGCAAGTGTTTCACCACTTTCATTGTAAAAATTTTCTTCCTTATATCAGGCTTAAATCTACCCTCTTTCAGTTTTAAACCATTATGCCTTGTGCTATCACTATAGGCTCTGCCCCCACCCCACCCCCCCCCAAAAAAAAAAAAACACACAAAAAAACCCACCAACAAACAAAACAAACACAAAAAAGCCACATACACACACACACAAAACACCTTCAGCCCCCATCATTCTTTTAAGCCCCTTTTAAGTATTGAAAGGCTGGAATAATAAGGTCTCCCTGGAGCACTCTTTTAAGCCCCTTTTAAGTATTGAAAGGCTGGAATAATAAGGTCTCCCTGGAGCACTTTCTTCTCCAGGCTGAACAACCCCAACTCTCTCAGCCTTGCTTCACAGCAGATATGTTTCATCTCTCTGATGATTATTGTGACGCATGCCAAACTCTAAGTGTAATCAAAGATGTACATCTTGCTTGCTCCTTCTGCAAGCATACAAAACAAGTGCAGTTATGGGGGAGCAAAATTCAGTGTCGGTCACTTTTTCTTGCACACAGATCATCTGTGGTCTAAAATGAAACATAATTTGTGCTCCATGATCTCCAGAAAAGCAGTAAACTGGGCCTATTTCAAACCTTTTCGGATGGAGGAGGTGAGACATTTTTGTGTGCAGAGGGAGAAAGGATCAGTGAAGGAAACAATGTACCTGGTTGTGAGAAGGCTTAGAGAAGCCTGTATAAGCAAGAAGGAAAAGTTTACTTCCCCTGCAGGGCAGAAAGGAACATGCTTGCATCAGAAGTAACTTTTAGCTCATCCTCTGGTAGCAGGATCCCAGTAGTAATTCTATTTTTAGCAATGTGAATAAAATTCAGTTTTAAAGAACTACTGTATCCTCAAAGTCCAGCAATAATAGTGTTCCCTTCTTTTAGGTGAGGAAATCCTTGAGCAGCTGGTGATAAACTAGCTTCCGTCATAGATCCATTGTACTCAGGTGTCAGGTCCTGGAGCTCAGCCACCTACCCCTCACCACTCCTCCATTCCTAGCCTCCCAGGGCTGCACATTCAGACACAGCTCATCCTTAGACTTTCCATGTTTCAGCTCTCAGCTTCATGCCATGATGATCTAATTAATGTGGATGTTTTCATTTGTAGTACAATAGGAAGGTAAAACAGATGCTTAGGCCTGGTGATTAGTTTCCTCCGTGAATCACCCTCTACCTCTGCTATATGCTGTTACTATGGACTTCAGTCCTCCTTAAGCCCTCTTTTTCACTTATAATAGGCCTTAGTCATCAAGCTCGTAATCCTGGTAAGAACAGTAGTTTTAAAGAATTTGTTTTAGTTTAAAAAGCAGGTTTATAGCAGGATTGCTTTCTTTTAATGACCATCTTTCTAACAGCCAACAACCTTGGGAAAAGTTGCTTTTGCCCTCTGTGTTTAAAAAGGAGTAATTTTTCCTGAATAGAATTGGCTATGAATTTTAATATGCAAGCTTTACGAAAAGCCAACTTAAAATGTTGAGCAGCAGTGAATGCTAAGACTGGATTATACTGGATAAGGAAAAGCAGACAGAAGACCAAAACTTTGTTTAGGCATGAAAATTCTTAAGCTGTGACAGTTAGACATCATATACCCTGTTTGTTCATTTTCTGTACCGCACTTTTCCAAACACCACAGCTGCAGCTCCTGATTCATTCTACAATTACAAGAGGCAGCGCAGGATTGCTATAAATAGGCAAAGCAGAAAATGTTTAGGATCTAGCATCTACTTTTTGAATGAGGAAGCACAAATCTCAAGCTGCAGCTATAATCTTGGCACTCTTGCTAGTGTATGCTAAATCCTACCTCCCAGAAGGAACAATTAAATGCAAAATGTCCTCAGCTACCTGCTTTTAAGCAGTAGATACATTTCTTTAAGCTCTCACAGTGTCCTGCATGAGAGAGAAGCCTGCTGAGCCCCCACGGCAGGGATCATTGCAATGTCTCTGAGCTCTCTTACTTACATAAGGCCGTACAAACGATGAAGAAAACCACAATCATTATGCATACATTATATATTTTTAAAATCACCATTACTTGCTTTGAAACCCACCCTCCTTCCAATAAACTAATCCCAACTCATTTGATACCCACAGCTCGGAAATCCCACAGCAAAACAAGACCAAGAATGTTTTGGAGATGCATTGAGTTGTGGAAACTGAAATAAAAATCACCGCAGGAGGCCAGGTTGGTTTGTTTTATTATTTTTGGTTAGGGTTTTGTTTGTTTGTGTTTGAGGTTGGTTGGTTTGTTTTATTTTTTTCTTTTTCTGGTTCATATTTGCTTTTCAATTAACTTTCTGGGGAAACCCCCAAACAACAAACAAAAACACAGCAACTTTCACCCTCTGGTTTACAGGAAAGAGATGCAGCATTGGAAGTTCTTTTGAATTAGTTTTGAGGAGACACCAAAAAGGGGAATTCTGAAAGTTCAATTGAATTCCTCCTTGATTGCAGAGTACAAATACTGTAACCTAACTACTTATAATGCCTTTACATATATGGCTAATAGATACAATGAGTATATAACAACTCTTTATGCTAAACTCATGGACATGTTTTGTAAAAGCACTCATCTCATATGAGAGTTTCATGGATGTTTGGGACTGAAGGACTTTGATCACTCAAAATACTCCTTTCCTGTCAGTATACTTCTCGTGGGAATCCACTGATAAGAATACTGTTTAGTATTCTTATCAATGCTATAGACAGTGGCATGGAGGGCACCATCAGCAAGTTTGCAGATGACACCAAGCTTTGTGGTGCTGTTGATACACTAGAGGGATGGGACATCATCCAGAAGGACCTGGCCAAGCTGGAGAGCTGGGCCCAGGTGAAACTCAGGTTCAACAAGACCAAGTGAAGAGTTCTGTGCCTGAGTCAGAACAATGGTCATTATCAATACAGGCTGGGTGATGAGGTGATGGAAAGCAGCCCTGAAGAAAAGGGCTTGGGGGTGCTGGTGGAAGAGAAGCTGGACATGAGCCAACAATGGGCACTTGCAACCCATTAGGCCAATGTTATCCTGGCATGCATCAAAAGATACATGGCCAGCAGATGGAGAGAGATGATCCTGCTACTTTACTCTGCATCTTGCTATTCACATGGATTACAACAATGTTGACATAACTATCCCATATAAACTACACTGGAAAGCACAGATGAGAGTTTGGGATTTTAAGTATCTTAGAGTATTTGCTCAATAGGGCACACGTTAACAGCTTTCATGAAGTTCTGCCTTGGGATCAACTGTAGAATGTCATAGCTGATCAGAAACACAGGCTTGTACTGGCATGGTGTAAAACAGACAAAATCCCACCCACCAGCTTGTTTGTGTGTTTAGAAAATACTGATCCTAAATCCTTTTAATTACAGTTGAGGTAACAATGCACTCAAATACATCTTTATTGTATGAAATGTTTTCAGCAGCCAATCCTAAATGCACCTCTAACTCTTGGTGTAGCACATTTTTCAGAATCATACATACCTTAAAGACCACAAGCATTTATTTATCTTAAACTTATCAGTTCTGGGTTTAAGGATTCAGTTCAGAATTTATTGAGTCTTTCAATCATCTGCCTTTTTATCTCAACTTTTGGTGATTATGAGGCATTTACCTGAAATTTTGGATGATTCCTTATCACAAGATTTTTGCACAAGTGTGCTGTTTGATTTATGTCCATGTATGATGCCTGTCTCTCACAGTGGGGTTCCTGGCTGAGAAGGTCCAGTCATACTTGGCATATATTAGCCCCATTGCTGGGAGTGCTGCTGGGAGGGCTTTGGCTGTTGCACTGAGGTGCATGGCAGTGCATGTAGAACAGAGTCTACAATAGAGGCAACCAACCAACAACAGGGATCTTTTGCAGACTGGTTTCAACACGTGCACAGTGGATTTAGTCAGTGTTAGATTACATACATATCTTTTGCAGAATCACAGAATGGCTTGGGTTGGAAGAGACCTCAGGGATCATCTACTCCAACCTCCCTGCCATAGGCAGGAATGCCTCTCAGCTAGACTCAGCTGCTCAAGGTCTCATACAAGTCCTGGCCTTGAACATGCCCAGGGAGGAGGCATCCCCTGGCCAACGTATTCCAGAGTCTCACCACCCTCGTACGGAAGAACTGAACCTACTCTCCCTCTGCTTCAAACCATTCCCCATTGTCCTGTCGCTAGACATCATTATGAAAAGTCCCTATCCATCTTTCCTATAGGATCCCCTCAGGTATTGGAAGGCAGCTCCAAGATTCCCCCAGAGTCTTCTCTTCCCCAGGCTGAACAACCCTGGATACCTCAGCCTATCCTCATACCAGAGGTGCTCCTGCCCTTGGATCATCTTTGTGGCCCTCCTCTGGACTCACTCTAACAGCTCTGTGTTCTTCTTATGATGGGGAACCAGAACTGGTTGCAGTGTTCAAATCGGGGTCTCACAAGAGCTGTCTTTAAACTATGGGCTGCTGAGTGTTAAGACTTCCTGCTATTGCCACTAGATAGCAGTGCAAGTCTTCTAAGTTTAGAATACTTATTTCTTACCCAGCAAACCTATAGATCTCACTTCAGGATTTGTGGGAAAAGAGGTAGAATAGCATATTCTAAATATAGAAAGTAATATTCGCTGATAGTTGTTAATTTTTGTATGCAAAACAGAAAGGATGGCAAAAATATAGACCTTGTGATATTCCACTTATGTAGCCTCGTGGAAAATTGATTGGTTAGAATAGAGTTCTTCTGGTTTAGATTGGTACAGAGGGAGGGAAATGTGTCCTGTATTCCATAAATTCCTGAGCACCTTAAGAAAGCAGAAGGGGAAAAACTGTCTCTATGACAGGCTGAAAGGAGAGCAAGTTTGTCTGTCCTCACCTGCTATATTTATTGCTACATTCCTTTGAAAAGAGTACTGCTGCAGTCAGCACTGTGGTAGTCAAAAGATGTAAGAGAACTGTGCTTAAAAATGAGTCACTGTCAGTCCTGTACAACATGTTGAATAGCCTGATTTAATTGACTTCAGCAGTTCACTCTCTGTCCTCAGAAGTATTTTGAAGTAAACCTTTCCCTGTTTAATGCACATGGAAGTTAAAAATGCAGTCAGGTAAGAGGTGACTCAGGTCTGCTTTCCCACTGCCCATCTCTGCTGACATAAAACTGAAGTGCTTGTTAATGCAAAATTAAGAGACTCTGCCTCCCAGAGCTTTACTCAAACAAGCTATCACTCTGATGTGAAGTGGGCTGTGATTCAAAGATTGCACATTTCTGATGAACACCATTAAAAACCTCCAGAACTACAGTAAAAATTAATGCCAACATTGTTACAAGGAGACATTGCTGAGCAGATGGGCAACCTTCTGGCAGGAGGACTTTAGAAACTATCATCAGTGACTTGGCTGCAGGGAGGGAGAGAGAGGGAGAAAAGAGAGTAAAGGAGAAGAAAATAAGATAAGCAGATGCTCAAACTTCAGCAGAATCATAGACAGCCCAAACCAGCAAATAAAATTAGCCTTCTCTATTACTTTATAGAAAAAACATGGAGTTTTTGATTATGTGCCTCCCTTTGGGGTGTACTCAAGAGTTCAAAGGACTTGAATAAGTTTAAATATTTGAATATAAGGGTAAATATAAATGTTTGGGGATTTTTCACATTCATTAAGGGTTTTTTTTTTGTTGTTTGTTTTGGCCTATGTTCATTAGGGAAGCATAACCCTGCAGCCAAGGCACAACTGGCTTTCAAAGAATCAGAGAATCCTTCAGGTATTGCTCCTCCTTATTTCCCTGCATATTGAAAACTCCACTATCTCATGGTCGCTGCACCCTAGACAGCCTCCTACCATCACATCTCCCACCAGCCCTTTTCTGTATGAGAACAGCAGGTCAAGCAGGGCCTGACCCCTGGTAGGTTTGCATAGAACCTGCCAAGAAGCTGTCCTCCATACACTCCAAGAACCTTCTGGACTGCCTTCTCTCTGCTGTGTTAAGTTCCCAGCAGATATCTGGCAGGTTAAAGTCATCCACAAGAACAAGGGCTGGCAATCTTGAGATAACCTCCAGATGCTTCTAAAATACTTCCTCTACCTCTTCATCCTGGTTGGGTGGTCTATAACAGATTCCAACCAGGATGTCAGTTTTGTTAGCCTTCCCTCTGATTTTTACCCACAGGCACTCAATCCTTTTACATCCCCTTAGAGTCCTCAGTCTTACCACTTCTTCCTTTAGCTTGGCCACTAGATTAAGCAGATAATGTACCTGGTCACACTTCACACAGGTGTTGTCTCCATCACCCTCCATTTCAAGTGCCAGTCTCCAGCACTCTCTGCAGCTAGCAGCCTGGACACCTGCGTGCTCGTGCACCGGCTCTGTCTGGGTACCTACAGTTTTTCTAGTAGCCTTTGGCCGGGTTGTAACCATGGCTGGATCCCTTCAGGCAGGTGAAACTGAGTTTGGGGTTGGTTTTTTGTTTCTTGGTTTGTTTTTTTTAAATATATATATTCCACCTCACTACTGACTATGTTTTACCACAGAGGCTTCTGCACTCTGTCACCTGATCCAGCAGGTGCCACTTGCTGGGATCCAGTCAGAGAGCAGCTCTCTTGCCAAATGCCGGTCACACGGCTTGGTTCTCCTGCTGTTTAAATTTCCCACAGCTGACGTCGCCCTCCTGAGCAGGCACGCAAGAATATGACCTTGCTGGTCCTTGCTGTCTGTTGGGCTCCTCCTGCCCTGGTAAGCCCCAAAAAGAAACCAAAATAAAGCACCCCTCAGCTCGAGCACACCAGTTCCAGTGCCGGTCCCGAGTCACTCTCTTGCCAAATGGCTAAGCTCCACATCTAAACAACCTTTTAACACATCCATGACCACTGAACTATATCCTGAAGCACCACATCTACAACTTCTTGAACACCTCCAGAGATGTTGACTCCACCACCTCCCTGGGCAGCCTGCTCCAACACCTGACCACTCTTTCAGGGAAAAAATTTCCATAATGCCCAGCCTAAACCTCCCCGTGTGCAGCTTGAGGCTGCTCCCTCTTGTTGTATCACTAATCACCTGTGAGAAGAGACCAGCACCTCCCTCCCTCTATTGTCCTTTCAGGTAGTTGTAAAGGGGATTGACAGGGTCTGATGTAAAGTTATTGCTTTAAACACAGAGGAATCCACAAATACACAATGAAAAGCTTTTCAGTGTTAGATACAGACTGTGCACAAGAACCAGTGCTGCCACTGGTCTTGTTGCTCCTGGGACAAATGGCATCCTGAAAGGGTAGACCTGTGCCCTTTTCCTTCTGTTGCCTTAAGTTTTCTGAGGATCCTTCTGGGAGAAGCCATTTACTCTTATCTAGGGATTTTCTACAGCTCTTTTCTGTCATTTATTATATATATATTAGATTCCACCCCTTTCCAATCCCTCATCTGTCAATGAAGGAGGTTCCTGGGTGCAGAACCTGAAGCTACCACTGTGGTTGGAAACCTTCCTCCTTGGGTAGGGAAACACAGGGAAACCACAAGTAACGGTTGAATTCCAGATTTCTAAAAGTAATGTTGAGAATTTGGCTAAATCATTGTGCAAGACAAATGGGAATTTATGCTTTGTGCCCAGGGCCCCTTAATTTCTCACCATTTCAGAAGAAGAGGAGTTCACTGTGGTCAGATTTTGATTTTGTCTGATCATGACCTAGTGCTGTTGGAATAAGGCTGCTATAAGTCAAATGAGAAGTAGGAGCACAGCTTCCACTGCTGACTGCAGTGCTTCTACCCACATGTTAATCATATGCTTTCTGAAGTACTTCTCTTAATTTCCCTTGTGGCCAGCTCTTTTTGAAGTTCTAATACGTGACCTGTTGCCATCTACTCAAATAGCTCATTTTAATATTTTTCCCCCCTAAGATCTTTGGAACCTTCTATTTCTTAGCTCCATCCCTTTTAATCTCTTGACATATTAACAAAAGTATTCTCATAAACCTGTTCTTTCATCATACCTGTGTTATGCAACGAACCTATATAGTTTATCTAGGTCAGATAATCTACTTAAATAGTGCTGAAATAAATGAGCAGATAAATATGGACTCCAGCAGGGTCATTTCTCTTATCTCAGAATACTACATCCTACGCTGGACACAATGAGTGGAAATTATGTCAATGACAATTGCCTTTGTTTTTCAAGGATTTAGATTTCTCAGAGGGCAGGGATGCCATCCAGAGGGACTTTGACAAGCTTGAGAAGTGGGCCAGTGCCAGCCTGAGGAAGTTCAACAAAGCCAGGTGAAACGGCCTGCACCTGGGTCACGGCAATACCAATTACAAATGTAGGCTGGGCAGAGAATGGGGAAAGAGCAGTTCTGAGGAGAAGTTCTTTGGGGGGCTGGTTGATGAGAAGCTCAACATGAGCCTGCAATGGGTACTTGCAGCACAGAAAGCCAGCTGAACCCTCAGATGCATCAAAAGTGTGGTTAACACATTGAGGGAGATGATTCTCACCCTCTACTCTGTTCTTGTGTGACCCCACCTGAGTATTGTGTCCAGCTCTGAAGTCTCCAACATGGGAAGAACATGGGACTGTTAGAGTGGCTACAGAGGAGGCCATGAAGACAGTCAGAGGCTGGATTATCTTCATGAAGATATACTCAAAGAGTTGGGGTTGTTCGGCCTGGAGAAGGCTCCTGGAAGACCTTATAGCAGCATGCCAGTATTTGAAGGTGGCCTACAGGATAGTTGGAGAGGGACTTTTTACAGAAGCTTGTAATGACAGGACAAGGGTAATGGCTTTAAACAACTGGAAGAAGATAGAATTAGATTAGATATGAAGAAATTCTTCACCACAAGGGTGGTGAAACACTGGAACAGTTCACCCTGAGAAGTTGTGGAGGCTTCAACCCTGGAAGTGTTCAAAGCCAGGTTGGGTAGGACCTTGATCAACTTGGCCTATCAGGAAATGTCCCTGCCTGTGGCAGAGGGCTGGAATTAGATGAAACCAATAATTTCTGTGGTTCTATGGCTTAATAGTACAGGTCTGCATCTATTTTCAAAGACACAATAGATTAAGAAAGAAGAAGAAAATAAGTAAGAAATCACATGATAATTTCATGATAATTTCCAAGAATTCAGACTTTCTTGTATCAGCAGAATCAGTTGCTTCTAGCTGCAGAGGATCTGTGGGGTGGGACTGAGCTTTTTTCTATTTGTATACCCGAAATTAATTGAGCTGCAGCTCACACTGGCCACTTAATTGAGGCCAAATAGAAAAGCACTGAAGTCCCTTCAAAAACAGAGGGAAGAAGAGAAGGAAAAAGATTATATTTATACTGCTATGAAACTGGAGAAGGGAACTGATTGTACTGTCTATTTTGCTTTGGTTTACAAAATCTTACCTTAATAAGCATTTTTTTTATCAATCAACAGATCTTTAACATAATAACAACAGCTCAGAGGTGCTGGGGAAAAGGTCAATGTGTACATTCTTACTCCAATCTGAATATATTGATGGGACTACTTTACAGAGACGCCTAACAGGCATCAGAGTGCCTTTTGGGTATGAAAACAGTAAGATGACATCTGAGAAGATTCAATGCACGCTGAGCCATGCAGCTCCCAGTCCACCCCCCAAAAATGGAGCCTGAAACTGCATTCTAGTTATATACAGTTAAACAGTTAGTAAAAAAACAACAACTGTAGGCATATACCTGATATTGCTGAAAAGGCACTTCCAGGGAAATCTGGAAGTTTTTAATTTCACAGCTAATCTTAGCCACAGCAGTTTGAGGATTGATTATGTTGACACCAATCATAGGAACTCGTTTTCATCCACCTCCTTGACCAAATTTTTCCAGAAGCCTCCATTGCCTTGCTTGTGATGAAGCTACTGAGGTCTGAAGCCTCAGCCCTGCTTCAAATGCAGTGAGAACTGTGGCAGCAGGGCTTCCCTCCTGCCTGACTTTACCAACTGCCTTTTGCAGTTCTCACATTCACGTGTTGGACAAAATCACTGTGGTTCCTTGGCCAGATCAATGCCTTGTCTCAAGGTGTTATCACAGTCAGTGGACCAGTCTTCGCTAACACATGGAATGATAGGATCATAGAATCACTAAGGCTGGAAAAGACCTCCAAGATCATCAAGTCGAACCATAACCCAAGCACCATGACCACTAAACTATATCCTGAAGCACCACATCTACAGCTTCTTGACCACCTCTAGGGACGGCAATTCCACTACCTCCCTGGGTAGCCTGTTCCAACCCCTCCCAGTAAAGAAATTTTTCCTAATGTCTGACCTAAACCTCCCTTGGTACAACTTAAACCCATTTCCTCTCATCCTGTTGCTGGTTACACGGGAGAGGAGGCCAACACCAGCCTCACTACAATGTTGTCAGTGGTGTTTGTAGTTCTAAAAGATGCAAAGGAAATTTCCCTTCCCAGAACTGGCATTTTCTTAGGAGAGCAGCTCAAGTCTAGTTTGAGTCAGAGTTTCAGGATGTTTCCAGCCTTGTAAGCAAAAGGTTTCTATAAAAGACAGATCCTGAAACACTTAGTTAGAAACAGATGGGTATGTCAGGCAGTGCTCTATGAACCCATCAGGGAAATGGGGCAGGAAGATTGAAGGTACTGGAAGTTACGCTTCATATTTCCTCATGCTCTTTTCTTCCTGGTAAAGGATCTGAATTGGTAGTACTATGATAATAAAATTAATTTGCATCATTTGAGCTTTCTCCAGATATTTAATAGATTGCTCAGTAAAAGAGCAATCTGACCATGGCATGAGGTACTTAAAGGCTTGCTAGTTTTCTGATACTCAAGCAGGCAGAAGCTACTACACATCACAAAAAACCCAAACCAAACCAAACCAACAAACAAAAAAACCCAAACAACAACAACAAAAACCCCAACAAACTAACAAACAAACAAAAACCCCAAACCCCCCACCCTCACATAGAATAAGGTGGAGACAATTTTCATTTGCAGACTTAAAATAATGATTTTTTTTTTTTAATAGCTTCAAAGTAATGTTTAGAAAGATTACCTTGCTGGGAAGTGAGTCATGTTTTTCTTTCTTTCTCACCTTAGTCTATCCTCTATGGAGTCTCTTCACCGTCCCCACTGTAAGAGAGAGAAAGGACAAATGTGGGAATAAATCAAAAATTATTATTCATTTTCACATCTCATCAAATCAGTAAATGCCTTTTCTTTTTTGGTTGCTTGCTTGGTTGGGTTTTTTTGGTGTTTTTTGGGGTTTTTTTTGTATGGTTACCAAATGTTCACAGTTTTCTGTGAGCACAAACTAAGCATTTATGGAGTCTGGCTGTAATCTTCTTTTGTTAAAAGATGGGGGCTTGTCCTTCTTTTTATTACATGCCAACTTTATAAATACAGTGTTTATGGCTCTGGCACAGGGTTATTAAATAGCTATGTCTTATTGACTGCTATGAATTTCTATGTGAAAAGTAAATGAGGCTGGACTATTAAGTCTAATAACATTATTTATCACTGATCTTGATAAACTGTTCTGATAAAAATTGTAGTCACTTTAATTCCTTGAGGACTAAGATAACCAGTTCATTCTAATGAACTACAAATAAATGAAACCTCATCTTTCTCTCCAAAAAATCCCACAATTATATCTTTCCATCACCTCATTAATAGTTTCAGCTTAAATCTTTAAGAAGCAAGTTAGTATTGACTGGCTGACAAGGCAAGCAATCGTAACAGTATTTAATGCTTTGTACTAAACCTGTTGGAAAGAGTCTGATAAAACTTTTTCATAAAAGAGTTGCTTGGTCAAAACAGAATTTTTAAGTTCTTACATTTCAGTTTCAACATAAAAGGCTTTCCTCTCCAAAATTGTATCCAGTTCTGGGCCCCTCAGTTCAAGGAGGACATCCAGACACTTGAACGTGTCCAGAGAAGGGCAATAAGGCTGGTGAGAGGCCTTGAGCACAAGCCCTGTGAGGAGAGGCTGAGGGAGCTGGGATTGTTTAGCCTGGAGAAGAGGAGGCTCAGGGGAGACCTCATTGCTCTCTACAACTACCTGAAGGGTGGCTGTAGCCAGGAAGGGGTTGGTCTCATCTCTCTAGCAACCAGCACCAGAACAAGAGGACACAGTCTCAAGCTGTGCCAGGGGAGGTTTAGACTCGAGGTGAGGAGAAAGTTCGTCACTGAGTGAGTCGTTCGTCATTGGAATGTGCTGCCCTGGGATGGGTGGAGTTGCTGTCCCTGGAGGTGTTCAAGAGGGGATTGGATGTGGCACTTGGTGCCATGGTTTAGTCATGAGGTCTGTGGTGACAGGTTGGACTCGATGATCTTTGAGGTCTCTTACAACCTTGGTGATACTGTGATACTGTGAAAACAAAATGCCACTCTATTCATCCTCTCACTTGCCCAAACATACACATCCAATAGCACAGAGGACAGCTTTGAGTATGAGTATACTCAAGGTATATGTGTCCCACAGGCAAGATACCCTATGGGTCTGCCTGTTCAGGTCCTCACAGCCATCCATGTTAACAGCTGTCAGTATCTTGAGAAGGGAATATTTTATGGTAGCTGAAGGAAGAACCATGGTAAGGCCAATCACAATGAACTTGATGTGATGGAGCGGGTCCAGAGGAGGACCATGAAAATTATTAGGGATCTGGAACACCTCTGCTGCAAGGACAGGCTGAAGGAGCTGGAGTTTTTTAGCCTGGAGAAGAGAAGAGTCCGGGGAGACCTAATAGCAACCTTCCAGTGTCTGAAGGGGGCCTAAAAGAAGGCTGCAGAGGGACTGTTTCCAAAGCAAATCATAGAATGGTTTAGGTTGGAAAGGATCTCTGAAAATCATCTAGTCCAGTCAGCAGGGACATCCTCCACTACAGCAGGTTGTTCAGAGCCTTGTCAAGCCTCGCCTTGAAGATCTTCAGGGATGGGGCCTCAGCTACCTCTCTGGGCAACCTGTTGCAGTGTTCTACCACCCTCGTGCTAAAGAACTTGTTCCTAACGCCCAATATAAATCTCCTCTTACCTAATTTCAAACCATTTCCCCTCATCCTAGCACTGCAAGCCTTTGGAAATGTTCCTTCTGCAGCTTTCTTGTAGGCTCCCTTCAAGTACTGGAAGGCGGCGCCTAGATCTGCTAGCCACGCTGGTTTTGATTTTAGTATTAGTAATGAAGTTTTGAAAATCCAAGTTACTGCATCCCAAGCAACTTTGTACTTTAAACTCTGCTGAAAGTCTTTCACCTTTTAATTTAGGAAGGCATGGAAATAAGAGAAAGAAGGTACTATAAAAGTGTGTGCTAAAGTATATTAGCAAATGCTTCAGGAGCCTGCCAGCATATTTAGAAACAATAAAACTCGGCTGCCCTGGGGAGGATGTGAACCTTGCTCTTGTCCATGCTTGATTTCACAAGAGGAGATGAGCGCTCCTGCCACACAGTGAAATATGTTCTGGTACTCCACTGGCAAGATCATCCACATCTATGAGTTGTCTCCCAGATTCTTGTTTCTTAAATATTTTTTTTTTTTAAATAAACCAAACCCACTCTAGAAAGAGTCTGCAAATGGCTTTGTTTCATTACACCGATGGCAGCACAAGGAAGAGACAGTCCTCCTGTAATTAAGAATCAGCAAATAAAAAGATTTACAGGTCAGTGCTGTATTAGTATTACATCTAGAGGAGGCTGCTGAGGTCATTGATTTTATTTTTAGCTACTAACACATTTGTTTCAACTACAGAAGCTGCTTCTCAAAAGAACTCTGGGAACAAACGTTCTTATTCATTGCTTTCCTTTAAAAAAATAAAACCAGAAAGCCTTGAAGATTAAGCTACTTATCAACACTTCCAGGGCTATGTTCTCCTTTTTTGCACGGCCTGTCTAGCTGGAGCCTCAAAATCAATTAACTAAAAGGTCTTCATCACCTCTGGAATTCCGCTCATTCACATCGGTAATTACAGAGGGCCTCCATGAAGCAGTGGTTTATCAAAGAGTTAATTGAAATGCAGGAACAGCTTAATACTGATTCTGCAGACTCAGCTCTAAACCTCAAAGGATCTGTGATTTACCATTTGATTCTTTATTTGTCTGTTTAAATTAATCATGCTGCTCAAAGGTGAGGGAAATGAAATGTTGGAGGCCTCAGAGTCCTTCCAGCCTAAATGTTGATACATTAGTTCTGTGAGATACAAAGTCTGAATTTATATCTTATTTTTATTTCTTTTTATAAAGTGTTTATTTCATTTATCTTTCCTGGCAAACACAGGATTTGCCTTCAAAATCCCTGAGCTATACACCACATCTAGGTTTATTTATTTTAAATACACTACCATAAGAAAACACCCCCAGGGCCTGGTTCAGGTTTCACAAAGCTTATATGAGCTGTAGTTTGCTTCCTCTCTAGCTGGAGCAGGCTGGCTCAGATGGATGCCTGCTGCTGCTTTACACACCCTGATGTGTGGCATCAATTTATCTCAGCACATAATGAGTCTGTGCACCACCTGCACTCTGCACTTGTATTTTGATGTCCCAAACATGAAAGGTACAAGGCCGGAAAGGTGGCGTTTAAGGGCTGCCACCAGCTCTATGTCCATGCATCCTGTCTGCATTCTCTACCTGAAAGACTGAATGATGGGAAGGTGAAACCACAGATTCCCTGCTGTTCTTGACAAGGCAAGTGTAATATTGAAGCTGTGAGTTCCTGGGCATCCTTCTTTGACGTGGGCTCAGCCTCCAGCGCTCAACAGCAGCCAGAGCAGGTGGGATTAACTGGTAGCCTTTCAGGGCAGGGATGGACTAATAACTGTCACTAGCTAGGTATGTATCCTCCTGCTGAGCACTATTTTGCTTGTGGTGCCCAGAAGTGGCCTGTGCAAATTTGCTTACGTAGGCATGGTTTGCCTGGTGTGCTGCCATGGCAAAAAGCATATACATCAAGACCCAGAAGCCAGCTAGGGAGGTCCACAGCAAAGGACACATACCAGGAAACAATGACTGTTTGTAGTGGCCAGACCCCTACCTTTGCAGAGACCTCTGCCAGGTTTTCACAGCCTCTCCTTCTTGCTCACGGATAGTTCTAGTCAGACTTCAACTGTTGCTTCACTGTGGTTAGCAGAATGTCTGAACCTTCCATGAGACAGCCTCTGCAGCTTTTGTCTCCATCCTGAGCATCCTGGCTTAGTCCAGGCAGCAAGGATAGACTCCATGGATGATATTCTTGCTGGACAGAGAGGGTGGACTTCAGCAGAGGTCATCTGCAGCTTTGAAACTCAGCAATGCCTCATGCTATGGGGTGCTTCGCTCCATTTCGTCCCATACCTCATGCTTCTCAGTGGCTGTTCACCCGCATCTGGCCATCATTAAGTCCCTCTGTGTCTGCATAAATCTGTTATTTCTGTGAGCTGCTGCTTTAGAGCCAGAGATGGCTCTGCTTCCTTCTCTTCTCTGACACTGCTCCAGAGGGTCTACTACCGGGAAAGATCTCTATGGTACTTACCCTGCATCATCATATACAAAAAAACTCTCTTCCTCTGTGTCTGCCTGGCACTGTCTGAATAAGGGATTGTTGTCAGCCGCTCAGTCCCACACAGACATCTATCACATGTCTGTGTAATGATGACTCTTCAGGACATGCCATCTAACATATGCCATGAGTCACTTGCTCCTTCCTTGACATAGCTGTGAAGAATGATGGGGAACTGTGCCTTTTCAGCTATGTGGATATGGGAACCCAAGAGAGTAGTAATGGGATGTTTAGCTGGCCTTCATGTCTATGTGGGAGCCTGGAGGGTGGTAAGTGAAGCTGTACCTCAGAACCACGTGAGAAAGGATGAGAGTGTGGAGATAATGAAATGCTGTACCGTTGAAGCAGATGAGAAAAGGAGTTGGGAAAAAAATGTCTGTTAGAATAAAACCAAACAGTGGGCTCAAGGGTTGGTAGGCTGTGGGAAAGTGAAAGAGAGCTTATATGAACTTCTCAATAAATAGCTACTGGTTCTGCAGTTTGAGGCCATTTGGCTCTCTTGCAGCAGTGGTCACCTCCTCACAAACTGGTCTGTCAGTTTGTATCTCAGCTCATCATGGTAGGACTGGCTGAATCAGGCCCACTATATTTTCACAATAGTCATGAACAAAACCACATGTTGGACCATGCCTGAAATGGTAAGGGAGAAGATGAAGAGGACAGTTTCTGGCCAGCACCACCATTATGCTGAAAATCTGCATCTGTGGCTTGGATGCAACATGGGTCAGAGGGTTCTGTAAAGGAAAACAATGTGTTTGGTTCTTGCTTGCCCTTCAAACTAGCACAGCCTTCCAATCACCCTCACAGCTGACCTTCCTGCTGCTAATGGCATGTGGTAGACAAGACGTGCAGGCAGATCTAAAAGGCCTTAGAGAGGCCAAACAGCCTTTCTCTCCCTTGACTCCAGGGGAATACAGAGACATACATCTTGTTGAAGGACAGGAGCATCATGTCAGCCACTGCACTTGGCATGCAGCATATGCAGCTTTGTGAGGTGGATAGTGCCTTGGCCATCATTTGTAATTGGCAGTGGGATACTAGCAATGCTTATGGTGGCGCTGTACCTCCTCCTAAATGGCATTCCCCTGATGGCAGAGTTTGGATACCTTTCTGGAAAAATTTCCCTGTCAGTGAACAAACCTTTCAGTATTGGCTCTGATTCTTTCCTCATGTGCAGCCAGGCTGTGTGTCCTCTTCAGGGCCCTGTGACAGACCACTGACCATCACAGTGGCCAACCAGGCACCTGTTTCATTCTCTTAAGCAGATTCTTTACCTTGCCCCAGGCATTGGTGTGGGGAGATCTGTGAGAAACCTTAAATGTAGCAATGCATAACCACATAGGCTTCCCTGGCTCTGATGTACACTGTGTGCTTGTTGCACTGCTAAGGAAGCTTTGGCATTATCCCTACATGCTATCCTCTGAAATGGGAGAATTGAGAGAATTTAGTAGGTGTGTGTCTCCTGTCCCTGTTCCAGCCTGTTCTATCATGTAGCACACTACAGTGACTCCCTCGTTTGGTTAGGTGAGACAGAGTCTTTCCACCAAGGGCACCTAACACCCTTGCATCTACAACCAAAAGCTGTGTTGTCCTATGCAGAAAGGTGCAAAGCTGCTCTCTCAGACTGATTATGGGGGCTAGGGCCCCATATTATAAGGATTAGAAATATTAGAAGGATGTCCTTGATTTTACAGGGTGACAGAAGGATCTACCCCATCTTGCAGCAATGTTAGAAGTTGCTCCAACTGAACAATGCCTCTGTGTCTTGTTGGGGTCTTTTACAAATTGATTCTCTGTCCCCAGTAAAGAGTGAGCCCTGAAAGACTCACAGGGAAAGCAGACTCCATGTTGTGGTAGGTTGAGAGAGGGCTTAGCTCTCCCTCCTCCACAGAGTAAGAAACCACAGCTAACTCAGTCGAAGAGCAAGCTATATATTTACAAGCATATATGGAAAGCAGGTTATATATAACACAATATATACAGGTATTTACAATATATACACAGAAATATACAGCAAAGAGAAATAACACAACAAGAATCCCTCCCCGAGGGAGGGATCCCCTCCCTGTAACCCCCTCTCTCCCCCCCTACCTCCCTTTTTCCCCAAAAAGGGGTTAGAGAGAAAGAAAGGCAAGTTATTAAGGAAAAGAGTTGTTAGTAAGCTTCAAAAGCCTATGCAGGATTAGTTTTTGCTTATCTGAAGGCCAACTCCAGCAGTTCGCAGAGAAGCAGGCAGGGAGAACAGGCTGAAACCTCCAACTCCCCCAACTCCCAAACCGAACTGAACTGAGGGAAAAAAAAAAAAATTCCAACTGCTCCATAATCTAAAGCTGCATTTTTTGTCTCTCCACCAATGAAATTCATTTAGAATATCAGAATGTTTTGGGTCTAGTACCGAAAACATTTAGCCAGTGTCTCAGCACTGCTTGTTCTTAAAGGCACAGTGTCAAACGGTCACACATGTCCTTGGTTTTCTATTAATTAAATGTAACTGTCTCCTATACAAATCCTCAAGAAGAGTGGCCGCTTCACTTTCTCTCTCTTAGATGTGCAGTCTGATTATGACAGCTTTTAGGATGAGAAAAAAAATAATCTGTAATTGGATATTTAACTTGCAGTGAGTGCAATGCCTGCTGCGCCCTTAACATTCTTTGCAGTGAGAAGGGTCAGTTTGTAGCACTATTTCCCTAGTCACCATTCTTATCCTTGTGTTTTCTGTAAATACAAGTTTAATTGCTAGCTCATGATGATTAACCACTGTCATTCTACTCTGAAAAGAAGCCTGTGGTAAAATGCATCCTTTACTCAATAGCACTGAGAGTTTTCACAGCAATACCTCAATGATTAAGACTGGGATTTTCAAAGAAGCTCCAACCCATTATTAAAGTGAAATGATATCCAAGACCCTAATACCTTTAGGATTATTTGAAGATCCCAGCTGGATTTTTTTTTCCAGTGCTTTTTACTTATTGCATACACTACAGAACCATCATGGCTAAGACCAGCTTCTCCTGCCTGTTTTCTCTGAGGTGCTGTTTTGGTAATTGCTATGTTGATAATTACGTGGTTCTGGAAACCTGGTGGGAAGCATGAAACTGTGCAGATGCACTTGCAGGTAGGATGTGAAGAGGCAGAGCTGATAGCTGTCCTTGAGCTCTCTTCTGTCTGTGAATGTCTTCCTTTTACATTGTCCAATATATGAACGGGAATTAAAGCCAGTTTGCTTTCAGGAAATTGCTTACTGAAAAATTGATTGTAAAAGTGTCACCAAACCATCATCCCTTCCTTGGTCTTACCACGGTGCATCACTTTGCCAAGATGTAAAATGCAGCACAGGAGAATGCAAACCCTTAGCTGAAAATTAGTAAGGAAAGGCAGGATGTTGGGAGGCATCACCCAATGAGTGGTGCATTTATCACAGTTATCTGAAGCTTGCAGTACTAGTTGCAGAGTACTGAAGAAGCATGTCATAGAATCAGGAGTTTAAAAGACTTGAATAAGTTTAAATATTTGAATATAAAGGTAAATATAAATATTTGGGGATTTTTCATGTTCCTTAAGAGGTGTTTTGTTTTGTTTTGTTTTGTTTTGTCTTGTCTTGTTTTGCTTTTTCTTGTTTTGTCTTGGTAGGCCAAGGTGATGTTCTTTAGGGAAGCATAATCCTGCAGCCAAGGCACAACTGGCTTTCACAGAATCAGAGAATCCTTCAGGTTGGAAAAGACCCTTGGGGTTATCAGGTCCAACCATTAATCCTATTCTGCCAAGTTCACCACTAAAACAAATTGTTAAGTGCCACATCTAAACAACCTTTAAACACATTCAGGAATGGTGACTCCACCACCTCCTTGGGCAGCCTATTCCAATGCCTGACCACTCTTTCTGTGAAAGTTTTCCTAATGTCCAGCCTAAATCTCCCCTGATGCACCTTGAAGCTGTTCCCTCTTGTTCTATCACTAATTACCTATGAGAAAAGACCACCACTTACCCCTCTCTATTGCCCTTTCAGGTAGTTGTAGAGGGTGATAAGGTATCCCCTCAGAGTCCTCTTCCTCAATCCAACACTCCCAGTTCCCAGAAATACGGATCTCTGTTTGAAAGGCCTGCTGGCTGCAGCTTCCCTCATGAGTGAGTCATCTCAGTCCAGTCATGAGTCTTGTCTCTCCTTCCCTTGAATATCTGCACTGTTTCAGCCTCAGATCCAGGTTCCCATTTCACAGACAATTCCATTTATCATGTACCTATCTGCTTGAATTTTAACACACTTCCTGTTTTAAGAGCAGAGCTAAGCCTGGGCTGTGCTGGGCATCCAAAGATGATGAAGTTGGTGTGATGGAAAGGAGTGAAAAGAGCAGGTGGTTTTACAGACCTCAGTACTTTTTTCTGGTGGTTAGACATATTCAGAGAGCTTAACCCATGCATTTGACTTGATTCCAGAAGGTCATAGACACTTTACTGGCTCATTAAGTATTATCTTCTCCCTGCTCTATTTTTTGGGGGGGGAAGTGGTGGTGCATGTTTTGGGTCCCAGAGACTTGGATTAGACTACAAATGTAGGGAAAAAAAAACCCAAACCACAACACAATGTGTATAATGAAAAGCTGGTAGTACAGCCCCTTGGAGCTGCTGTAAGGTCCAACCCAAATGCACAACTACTGCAGAGCCTTTTGGCTTACTAAGACAGGACATAACAATCGTGAGAAATTGTCAGCATGAATCATAGAATTGTTAGGGTTGGAAGGGACCTCAAGGATCATCTAGTTCCAACTCCCCCACCACAGGCAGGGATGCCTCACACTAGATCAGGTTGCTCAGAGCCACATCCATCCTTTAACTCAAGGATTTTTCATAGCACAAATAACCTTTTCTCAAAACCTGAGGAGATGTAGAAGATGTAGAAAATTTGTCTGGTCTCAGTGCTGGGAGTGAGTTGAAGTCACAGGCACTGTACCTCTGTTAGTAAAGGTTAACAGCAGAAGGATCCCTCCCTTCCTGTATGTGTGTGTGCTTGAGGAGCTGACAGGTTTGGCTGTATTAACTTGTCAGATAAAATGCTTATTATGTAATCTGGCACCTCTGCCTCTGCACTAAGCTTTATGTTTCTCCATAAAGACAAGACAGCCAAGTTCTCCTGTTTAGCTGTGTACAGAACAGCCTCAGGCAGCTGAGAGGGGAGTTCTGCTGTAAAATATTTAATTGCTGGAGGCCTGTTCCTCTGTGCTTGATGCAACTTTGAACATCTTGTTTCACACTCTCAGGAGGAAGCACACCTATCTTGTTCTACAATCAGTGCTAGCATCTCATCCCTCCTCTTTGCCATGACATCAGTCATCTGTGCTGTTTCCACTTGGGAGCAAGGCTGGTCTGAACCGGATTTCCCAACTGTTGCCATGAGTACCATCATTTCCTATTGCAACACCCTATGCTGTAACAGAGGTTGCACAGGAGAGAGTAATATTTTAATTTTATGTTCAATATTTCTCTTTCTGTGAGTCTGGGCAGAGCAGGGTTTCTCCCTGGCTGTATATAATGCTAGCAGTGACTGAAACCAAAGGGTTTGGGCATCCTCTGGAGTGTTTGTGACTAGGAAGTGCTCTACTGGGATATTGCTTTTTGCTCAAAGGTCCTGTTCAGGATGGTGTGAAGCATATCCTAAATCATCCAGAAGTGTTTCTAATTCATTCTATATAAAATGGATTGTGTCTTGGCTTCCAGACCCAGTGTCCTACTGGTGCCCATTGGACATGTGGGGCCTGGCACCTTAGGCAGGTTTTATCAGCTAATAGAATTTTTTCTGTCTGGACAATGAGTCTGAAGAGTAACTGAGTGGGAGAGCACCCACCAGCTACAGAGGAGATAGGTCATATATAATGATACATTTGCAGGAGCCGCAAAAATCACATAATTGAAACCCCTCAGGCTGAGAAGATGATCAAACCTAGCTCTGTTTCTGCTTATTTAGTTCCATAATTAATGGTCACCCACCATTAGATCATATTTTTAATGCCAAGCAGCTATAATTTCTCCCAGAAGATATGCCCTGGAACAGCAGAGCAGACTTCACAGGATTAGATGAAGTTTAGCTCATAAGAAGTGAATTCCTGTTGTGCAGGAGAGATCATGGCCACCCAGCCTTGTGCCTGGGCTACACTGTCCCTGGCACTACTCAGGGAGGGATCAGGGACCGACTCAGGACCCAGGTGGCTGCTCACAAGGGTCTGCAGTACCCCATAGCACCCTTCTGAAACTGTTTGAGTTACTTCTGGAAATGACAGCTTAACTGTATGTGCCTGCTGGCACACAGCTGTATCCAGATGTGTCAGAGGCAGACATCACCCTGCTGGGTAGAGGAAGTGCTGCTTTATGCTGCATCAGCTATCTCCCTAACAATTTTGACATAGACTAACTCTATACATCTCTTCATCCATTAAAGCTGTTTTTGTCAAGTCAAAATACATTTACTTTCCTTTCAGAAGAAGCTTAGCTCACTTAAAGCAGCCTATAGCTCTTTTTTTCTCACTTTTTGCTGGTGCTCAGTGTTGTTCCTTCAAAAGAAGAACAGCACAGTAGTTTCTAGCTATTGCAGTAACTTAGAAGGAAGGGAGAAAACAGAATAAAAGTGAGCCGTCATCTGGGTGATCCTGTCATCTCAATACCTGTCTATGTTATGCACTAAGGCACAGAGGAGTTTCCTTTTGCAGCAAGTCTGATAGAATGGGTCTGCTGGCTCTTTGCTGGCCTCTTTTGGGAATCTCAAAAGGCAAGGAAAAATCCGTCCTGTTCTTTCTACCTGTCAACAGGCTTCTCCTCTGCAGTAGGGCCATTTTGGCATCACGGTGATTAATTTCTTCTCAAGAACAATTTCAGAGTCAGAAGGAGGCCTTTGTGTGACTCCTGCAGCACATACAAGGCTCCTTCCTTCACCACTGCTCAGTGGTGACCACTCAGGAACTGCTTGTTTCTTACTTTTTGTTGAATTGCTGACATCTAAAAGATACTGAATACACTGGACTGTCAAAAACTAAATAAAGGCCTTTTTCTGCTCCAAAGAAGTTACTGAAAGCACTTTGCTAACTGCAACTTTCTGGATTCTGTGTGCATGTCACATTTGAACATACTCCTTTGTAGTGTTAATAGATACATTTTGGAGATAGCTCCTCACAACAAATTAATGAGACATTGCAAGACAAAATTCTTAACAGCTAATTAAATTACCTGCCTAGCTTGCTTGCATTAATCACTCCTCTCCCAATATAGCTGTGTAAACAGCAATATTTTCATGTAAATTAAATGATTCCTGCGATGGCTGATGAACTTCTTTGACTCTCCTTTGGTGATTCTAGAACTTACTGCAGGAGAAAAGATAAACTGCTTAGAAATCACACTTGATTGCTGCTTTCACAGATTTCTCACACTTCACCAGCTTCTCTAACCATGTATCACACAAATGGACTACCCCACTCTCCCATTAAAAAACTGATATAAAGCCTTACTTCTGACACTTAATAATAGTCAAGCATGAGGGCAAATGTAGCTGCCACAGGTATAAGTTTTGGAGTCTTCAACACAGTTAATTATAATCTTACTTATAACTAACAGACATTTTAATTATTTCTTGGAGATTCTTTTTTTCTCCAGGCTGCATCAAAAGAAGTGTGGCCAGCAGACCAAGAGAGTACCTGAAGGTACTACAAGAAGGCTGCAGAGGGACTGTTTCCAAAGGCCTGGGGTGGTAGGACAAGGGAGATGGTTTGAAATTAGAGAAGAGCAGACTTTGATTGGATGTTAGGAACGAGTTCTATACCATGAGGGTAGTGGAACACTGCAACAGGTTACCCAGGGAGGTAGTTCAGGCCCCATCGCTGGAGAAAGATGGAAAACCAGGATTATAAATTGTGTTACTCTTTTTAATTTTGTTTTTAAATACTTGTGGGATTGGATTTTAAATTGTAGGCTGTGATGTTTGTTTCTTCAGGCAGGGCACTATATAGGGGAATTCCATGAGGAATTTTGCTAGATGTGAGAAGAGTGGGCAGGTGAGAATTATCAGTCTTTACAAAGCTGATTTAAAAACTATTTTTATGTTTACAAACAATTCCTAGGGGAAGAATTTATTACAGTTTCTGTTTTCATGTTGCCTGTAGACTTAAAGATCCACATTTGAAAGATTTCTTTCTGCAGCTGTAATGACACTGAAAGATTCAGCACTGGATACAGATGATGAAATTGCATTAGCAAATGTAGGAAATTCATATGTTGAAGTCTCGGGAGCAAGGCTGACCTGGTTCTGACCCTGTGTGGTATTGCCAGGTTAAAGAACCGAACTTCAGACAAGCATCACTCCTGGGACTTGTCTGCACAGCCCTCCTGACAAATTCTCCTCTGCTGTCTCTTGCCACATGTGGTGAATCAGCATTAGTGTTACTACACTACAAGCAGTGGGTCTGGGACCTGTCCGAGATGGTCCAGACATTAAGAACATTTTGTACACGGCTGCAGGTGACAATGGTCCAACCTGGTGCTTGTGGCAAAAAGCTCCAGGTGAGACACGTGGACGACCTCTTGGTTTCTGGAGTCGAGGTTACAGAGGTTCAGAGGCTAATTACACTCCAACAGAGAAAGAGATTCTAGCTGCCTATGAAGGAGTGAAAGCAGCTTCAGAAGTGATTGGAACTGAATCACAGCTTCTCTTAGCTCCCAGATTGCCAGTTTTGAATTGGATGTTCAAAGGCAAGGGTTCCACACCACATCATGCTACAGATTCCACCTGGTCTAAGTGGATGGCTCTGATAACACAGAGAGCTCGAATGGGAAATCTTGAAAGACCTGGTCTGGTGGAGGTGATCTCGAGTTGGCCTGAAGGTACCAACTGTACTAAACCTCCAGAGGAGAGAGTAACTCGTGCTGAGGAAGCTCCTCCTTACAATGACCTTTCTGATGATGAGAAGAAGTATGCTTTGTTCACAGACGGTTCCTGTCGTCTCGTCGGGAACAAGCGAAGGTGGAAGTCTGCAGTGTGGAGTCCAATACGCCGAGTTGCAGAGGCAAAGGATGGAGAAGGAGAGTCCAGTCAGTTTGCAGAGGTAAAAGCTGTCCAGCTAGCTCTCGACGTGGCTGAACGTGAGAGATGGCCAAAGCTTTATCTCTACACCGACTCCTGGATGGTAGCCAATGCTCTATGGGGTTGGCTAAAGAACTGGAAAAAGAATGGCTGGCAGAGGAAAGGAAAACCCATCTGGGCAGCCGACCTGTGGCAAGACATTGCTGATCGAATCGAGAGAATTCCAGTGAAAGTGAGACACATTGATGCTCACATTCCTAAGAGCAAAGCTACTGAGGAACAGCAGCACAACCATCAGGCAGATCTAGCTGCAAGAGTTTCTCAAGTAGACAAGGACTCTGAACTTGATCTCGACTGGAAACACCGAGGTGAGATATTCTTAGCTCGGTGGGCTCACGATTCGTCAGGACATCAAGGCAGAGATGCAACATACCAATGGGCTCGTGACAGATCCATAGACATTTCCATGGATGCTATCACACAAGTCATCCATGACTGTGACATTTGTGCTGCTATCAAGCAGGCAAAGCGAATTAAGCCCTTGTGGTATGGTGACAGATGGTCCAAGTACAGGTATGGTGAAGCCTGGCAGATTGACTACATCACTCTACCACGTTCTCAATCTGGTAAGCAATACGTGCTTACTATGGTAGAGGCAAACACTGGATGGCTGGAAACTTATGCAGTTCCACATGCAACTGCACGCAACACCATTCTGGGTCTGGAGAGACAGATCCTGTGGAGACACGGAACTCCAGAGAGGATTGAGTCAGACAACGGAACTCACTTCAAGAACAACCTTGTAAAGAGCTGGGCAAAAGAGCACGGTATTGAGTGGATTTTCCATATTCCTTACTATGCACCAGCTGCAGGGAAGATTGAACGCTACAACAGTTTGTTGAAGACCACTCTCAAAGCCATGGGAGGTGGATCTTTGAAAAACTGGGAGAAACATTTAGCACAAGCAACCTGGCTGGTGAATAGTAGAGGTTCAGTGAACCGAGCTGGACCGGCACATTCAGATTTGCTACGGAGAGTAGAAGGTGATAGAGTTCCTGTTGTTAGAGAAAAGAATTTGTTAGGTAAAACTGTTTGGGTATTTTCACCCTCGGGAGAGGCTAAACCTGTCCGAGGGGTGGTTTCAGCAGAAGGTCCGGGTCACACTTATTGGGTAATGCAAGAGAATGGTGAAATTCAGTGTATTCCACAAAGAAATTTAACTTTAGCTGAAAGAGTTTAATTTCAGACTGTTGTACAGCTACAACGCGCCCAACGGAAGAATCCCTGAGGAATCTACAGTGCACGAACCCTGAGAGCCCTGAGTCAACTGAGAGTCCCTGTGTTCCTGTTTGCCTTTTCTTCACTTCGTCTGTGGAGAGACAAGCCGGTTTCCATTTTCTTATTTCCTGACTTTTTGGACTTCTGAATCATCGACATCTGAGTATAGCCGGAACGGACTATGAACTTTACTCACGAACTGCAAATATTGTTTCCGATTGGATGGACAGTGCGAACGACCAATGAAATTGTTTAGAAGGGGTGGATTGTGGCCGTTTGACGCTGTGCCTTTAAGGAAGGGGCACACTGGCTAAATGTTTGTAAAATATTTTGGTTTTCTAAACGAATTTCATTGGTAGGATTGTGGGAGGAGAGATTGGACCCAGGGGAGTTGGGAACTTTCTCTCAGTCTTCCTTCCTTCGCTGTCCCTTTCGGCTGGATCTGCTTCTGGGATTCTGGCCAACTAAGATAAGATACTAACTCCCTGTGCAAGGCCTTTATTCTTTTCCTGCCCTGTTAACTGTCCTCGTCTCTTCTTCTACCTCTTTTGGGGGAGAAGGGAGGTAGGGGGTTGAAGGGGGCACAGGGGGAAGCCCCCTCTGTGGGGGGTCTGATTTCTGGTTGAGTTCATTTGCTGTATATTCCTGTATATACTGTAAAATACCTGTATTTGTTGTGTTACATAGAATCTGTTTCCTTGTAAAATATAATCTCATTTCTCCGACTGGGTTTAGCCGTGGTCTCTTTCTCAGTGGGGGAGGGAAAGCAGAGCCTTTCCTTTCAAACCACCACACACTTTTTTTTATTGGCGCCCCACGTGGGGCGCCAAAAATGTAATGGGTTGGGGCAGATCCCCTCCCCACCACAGGCAGAAATAACGACTCAGGCAAACGGATTGCAAAAGTGATGAAAGTTTAAATAGAAAGCAATGAATGTTACAGAAAACCCAAAGCGCAGTGACAAAGAAAGATCCCATCCCCACCTGAGGGTGCATCCAAAACCCCCAGGGCTCCTTCTTCCCCCTCCCTCTGCTGGGCTAGTCTCAGCTGGCCAGGCCTGAGACTGCCCATCCCCCTGTGGCCTTGGGCCCAATCAGGCCCATGGCCGGGAGATCTCTCCCCCAGTTACCAAGTCTCGGAGAGGGAAGGAAAGAGGAAGTGCCAGACTCCGCACTGGATCTTATAGTGGTGCAAAGAATTATGGTAGGAAATACACAATTTCCTGTGTCCATCCCTCTGGGCTGGACGTCTGGACACAGGAAGTGAATGCACCAGGGGGGCACCCAGCTCAAACTACAACAGATAGAAAGGAAAGTAAGGCAAGAATGACAGAATGATTAAATTATTGATTTTCTCTTCATCTGAAATGTGCCACTAATCTCAAATGTTTGTTCAGTTGCAAGGTTTCCCGCATTTCCATTTTCCAGAAAGCTCCTGCATAAGCAGGGTTACAGATTGTGCTCTTGCATATATGGTTTGCTTCGTGGAACATTGTTTCAAACATATTTCTGTCCCAGAATATCCAGACTCACTCTCCTAGGCTCATGAATGTATTTCTGAATATATTTCCGAGGCTGGTTTATAAGATGTGAAGTTCATGATGCAGATCTTCAGAAAAAATTATGCAGTCTGTGGATGCAAATCAAAGACACTCAAACACAAAGGACAGAAAACACCAGTAAACTCACTGGCCTGAAAAGCTTCATCATGCCGGTGTCAGGAGGCACATAGAACAGAGAGGATTTCATACAAGCTGAAACTTGTGTATGCACAAGAGCTGGTGAGCTCTCTAAAGGAGTGCCCATCAGCTTGCCTGTGATGAGCCCAGAAAGCAAACATTTTGGCCTCTCTGGAATATTGTGTGCAGTTCCAGGCCCCTGAGTTTGAGAAGGACCTCAGGGAACTGCGTGAAAGAATTCAGAGCAGAGCCACAACGATGATGAAGGGAGTGGCACATCACCCTTCTGAGGAACGGCTGAAGGAACTGGGTCTCTTAACCTGGAGGAGACTGAGAGGTGACCTCATTCATGCTTATAAAGATGGAGCCAAGCTCTGCTCAGTAATATCCAATGATAGGCAAGGGCCAATGGGTGCAAGCTGGAGCAGAGGATGTGAGGGTGTCACCCTCACTGTAAGTGTGACAGAGCCCTGGAACAGTCCGCCCAGAGAGGTTGTGGAGACTCCGTTTCTGGATACATTCAAAACACATCTGGATGTGTTCCTCTGTGACCTTCTCTAGGTGATCCTGCTCTGGCAGGGGATTGGACTGGATGATCTTTCAAGGTCCCTTCCAACCCCTAACATTCTGTGATTCTGTGATATAATTTTAGTTCTACATAAGCAGGAGGTTTCTGCATGCAGTGGGGTATCCCAAGGCCAGTGAGAGCTAATATGTTCATTGCAGGGAGCTGTGCATAACAGCAGTTGTTAATTTTAGTAAGCTTTGAGTTTGTCAGAGCCCTGTAAGCTTTCAGTAGAAACTGAGATTACTGATTTCAGCCTATCATCTTCAAAAAGAACTTTGCAACTGATCAGGGATTTCCTTCTCTACCTCTTCCACAGTAAATTACTGACAAAACTTCCAATGGTCTTCTGAAGCAATAAACCACCAAATTGATGTGTTGTATTTTAAGTTAATAAGTGTGTTGACAAAAATTAAAGCATACAACATGTCACAGAAAGTGGAATTTCTGGAAGAAAATAGATGCAAAGCAAAATCTGTTGGGTGTGCTGTCTGCATGCAGGGTGGTTCTCTGCCCAAGAACGCTGAAGTGGCCCTGGCAATTTGCCTGCCTGGCTTCCTCCTGAATGCAGCACACTCAGGCAGCACTGCTGTGAGAAGTATTTGGGCTGATTACTATTTTTTCAGCTAGAGGACACTATGTGGAGTATCAGGCCCCATCTACACTGATCTTCCAAGAAGATTTTCTTTGTTTTATAGCTTACCTCTGTCTTTTACCCCTTTTCTGTTTGCTTCTAGAATATTTACAGAGCAAAAGCACGCTGCACTCATAATTAGCAACTTTTTTTCCTTAACAGGGAATTGCCATTAAACCTTCTCTTGCACAACAGATTCTGATCTCCCTAACAGCATTATTCTGCAACTTTCTCAACAGTAATGATTTTTGCCTGATCTAAACATTACTCAATATTCCAAATAAGGTATGTTCATTGTCTTGGATGTTGTCATTGATGTTTCCTCATCTCCGCTGAAATCACCTTGCCTGATTCATCCTGGGTTCACATTTTCCTTCTATATGGCCTTTATTATGTGAGAAGCAGTTCCTTAATGTTGCTGCCACAAGATAGCTGTGTTCTACTTAATTTCCTTTTACATGATTTCTGTTTGACTAATTGTCTTTCAAGTACTATACTGAAGCAGAATGAGACCTTAAGTATCACACACTATTCACCACAAAAAAAACTCGCTTAGCCAGACACAAAAGGCTCCATGTAGATTTTTCATTAAAGAAAGCTTTAGTAATTGTAGCTAAATTTCACAAGGGTGGGGTGAATTGTATTTAAATTGCTGTAATATTCTGAGGAATGATGGTGGGCTATAATATGTTGTTTGTAATGTCTATCCAGGTTACTTAGACACCTTATTGAAGCAGTGATTTAAAAGACCACAGGAGCATGATTTGAAAGGCTATGGTAATTAAAACAAATAAGAAGGTAATTAAAACAAATAAGCACTTGTGAAGGGCTGAGTTAGATGCGCTGGTGCCTCAAGTAGCATAAATTCAAATCCCTTCCCTGGTGCTCAGCGCAGAACATTGAGGGGTCCAAAACAGCTCCAACATGAAAGCCAATAAAGAGTTTTCCACTTGAGGTACATGAGGGCTCATGAGGAACATGTGGATGCAAATATGATATAAAATAATGTAAATATAAGAGTTTTAATTATTCTTATACCTTCCTCTGGTTTCCATGAGATATTTCTGACTGCTGATGTCTTGTCCACTTGGGCTGATGGATCTTCAGTGCTGGCTGAAATTACAGAATCACAGAATGGAAGGGGTTGGAAGTGGCCTCCGGAGATCACCTTCCCAGCCAAGCAGGTTCACCTAGAGCAGGTTGCACAGATCAGTTTTCAGGTGTGTTTTGAACATCTCAAGAGAAGGAGACTCCAGACTGACCTGGGCAGCCTGTTGCAGTGCTTGGTCACAGTAAAGAAGATTTCACTCACGTTCAGATGCAACTTCCTGCATTTGTTTCTGCCCTTTGCCCCTCATCCTGTTGCTGGGCAGCCCTGAAAAGGATCTGGCTGTATTTTCCTTGACACCTGTACTTTAGAAATTTGTCTTCTCTTTTCCAGGCTAAACTCACCTGAGTCTCTCAACCTTTCCTCATTAGAGAGATGCTCCAGCACCCTCATTACCTTCATAGCCCTCCTGTACTCCCTCCAGTAGTTCCTTGAACTGGAGAGCCCAGATCTGGCTTAAATATTGGCTTGCATTAATCTGCAAGTACAACATGTGGATCATTTTTCACTAAAGCTTTGCTGTGTGTAACGACCGGGGGGAGGTGATAGTGGTGGTGAAAGACAGACAAAATAGTTAAGATGAAATATTTTTTAAGTCTCTGAATATTTTATTTTTACTTTGCTTTGAAAGTGGCCAGGAGGTAAAAACACAATATCCAATGATTAATTACTTCTCCCATTAATAACCTGTTGACTGTGCACTTCAGAAAATCTGTGAACTTTACCCTTTTTTAGTGTGTTTTTCCCAAGCAATCTGTGGTGCTGGGCTTACTTCCTAGCAATAAAAGTGATCTGATTTATTTTTTTCCACTCTGCTCACAACGAGGTCAATCTCTCTGTCTGCCTGACACAGGTTGTAAGTCCTACTACAACCCTTTTGATCATAGCACCAGAATTATTGACAAGCTGTCAAAACATGGGTTATCACCAGAGCTTTTCTGAGCTTCAGTATTGACTATATGCCCTAATAACAGAGGCAGCATCATCATAATTTTAATTCCCAAACCACCAGGCTGTAGCTCCCAACCAGTGAAAGCCTGACACGCTGAGGAAAACAGAATAAATGGCTATCTTACAGAACACAGCAAAGTAATAATGTTTGTGGACAATTATGTTTCAGCATGGAGTTTTAGAAGAGTATGTTCTAGCAAGGTTTCTGAAACATGGCACTGAGTGGTTTCAGTTTCCCTTGCAGACCTTTGGAAATAAATGGTCTTAATAACTCTGGCTCATTTTCTCCCACTCTTCAGAAAAAACAACACTTGTCTCAGTTTGGCAACATATATACTTGATATTGAATAAAGTGTTCATAAATCAGGCTGGAGAGGAGGGCTGAGGAGAATCTCATGATGTTCAATAAAGCAAGGTCCTGCACCTAGGTCAGGATAATCCCAGGTATAAATGCAGGCTGGGGGATGGTGAGATTGAGAGCAGCCCTGCAGAAAAAGACTTGGGAGCTCTGGTGGATGAGAAACTGGACATGAGCCAACAGTGTGAACGTGCAGTCCAGAAGGCCAATGGCAGCCTGGGCTGCATCAAAAGAAGCACAGACAGCTGGTTGAAAGAGGTAATTCTGCCACTTTGCTCTGGTGAGCAGAGTACCTCACCTGGGGTAGTGTGTTCAGCTCGGAAGCCTTCAACAGAGGAAGGACATGGACCTGATGGATCAGGTGCGGAAGAGGGCCACAAAAATGATCAGAGGGCTCGGAGCAGAGCACTTCTGCTACAAGGACACGCTGAAGGAGTTGGATTTGTTCAGCCTAGAGACAAGAAGACTCTAATAGTGGTCTTCCAGTACCTGAAGGGGGCCTGTGAAGGAAGGCTGCAGACAGATTGTTTCCAAAGGCCTGCAGTGATAGGATGAGGGGCAATGGTTTGAAATTAGAGGAGATTTAGACTGGATGTTAGGAACAAGTTCTTTACCATGAGGGTGTCCTGAGGAACAAGCCCCAAAACATGCCCTAACCCAGACAATGGGTTAAGCACCTGTGAATGTGAAAACCTGGACACTTCCTGTGGTCCAGATGGTCCAGGTAAATGTGTAACATGTGTAATTAACCTTGTAACACACCTGTGAACTGCATGTGCCCCTGGCCATGTCTGGATATGCCCCATTCCATAGGTTCAGTTATCAGGTTTGTCTGTTACCAAAGGGCAGTAATTATCTTTGGACAGTATTTAAACCAGCTGAGATGGTAGGCAATTTGCCTTGTCCTCACCCAGACAGCAACAAGAGCCAAATGCTGCCAGAATTGCAGTTGTAGAGTTTATCTTAACAGGAAAACCACACCTGGGCTTTGCAACTGGACCAAGGCAACCAAAAATCCAAGAGCCCTGTGCTGGAGTCAGAAAGGAGAAAGGCCCTGAGAGAACCGAATCCCAGAAGAGCTGCACTACTACAGCCCAGCGATGGAGTGCATGAGAGGAGAGAGGCCCCTTAGGCCTCTCTGATCCAAGAGCCGCTTGAATTATAGTTACAGTGTCTGGGGAGATGCCAGACAGAGGAGGAAGCCATGAGTACCTGGCTAATTTGCTATAGAATCCCTTGTGGGAAACGGCAAGGCGCAGACCGCAGCACCTTCCTTCCCAACTTGAATTGCTGCGTTGGAAACTCCCAGATTTGTGCTCGAACTGTTTAACTGTCTTCACGCGTGGGATGTATTACCCACAACCGAAAAACTCAACCTGCAGATACAGTCTGCAAATAAGTTACAGCAGTGTCTGAAGATACCACTGCCAGAAATACTAAATACAAAAGACATTAAATATATATTTTATTACAGAGGGTGGTGGAACACTGCAACAGGTTGCCCAGGGAGGTCATTTAGGTCCCATCAATGGAGATATTCAAGATCAAGCTCAACAAGGCTCTCAGCAATCTGCTGTAGTGGAGGATGTCCCTGCTGACTGCAGGGGTGCTGGAGTAGATGATCTTTGGAGGTCCCTTCCAACTCAAACCATTCTATGATTCTATCATAAATCAACACTGTTGCATTGTTGTGTCTACTAGCACTAGTATCTATTGACATCTACTAGCACTCATCAAAACCATGAGCATCTTGAGCAGTTTAACAAAAAGATGGAGCCTAGGTGGATTGAAGAATGTAAACATCTGGAAATGCACTCAAAGATTTATGGCTCAGGGCTCTTTCCAGCCTTAATTCTAGCTTCCATTCTTTGTTTGGGAGTGGTAATGTTTGAATTATCTGTCTCCTGATTACCTCCCTGGCCAGGATACAGGGAGAAAGAGTGATGATCTGGTTAAGTTCTCTTCTCCTATCTTTGCAAAAGGTCTATTGAAAGCCCCATGCTGTGCATATTTTGATGACCCTCTTATTAAATATAAAGGAGGCAGAAGTGTGCTCATTCTTGGATTAGAAAGATGCAGTTGAAAATGCCAGTAACTGGGTGCTATGGAAGACCTAAGCATGCAGTTAAGCTGGTATCTAAGGTCTGAATTTAGGTAATACCAGCTACCCCATATATGACCATGGGTGAATATATGTTGAGTGCTTGACACTAAAACTCAGGCTTTATTAATTGCTCTACTTTTAAGAACAAACAAAACAACATGTTCTATAATGTTTTTGTTGTATGAGCTTATACTGCCAGAAGTGATTTATGAGTTCTGCTAAACTAAATCACACTTACTATTTTAGGGCCAGTGCACTGCATTTCCTCTAAAAACCACCAAAGTGCTTTGCAGACAACTAAGCTGAACAAAGATTGGATGAATTTTCGAGATTCCTTCCAACCCCTAACATTCTGTGATTCACTGCCTCATTATGGCTCTGTTAAGAATACCACTACGTGCAGTGAATTTTGACCAACTCTGACCATTTTTCTATATGAGATTAGAAGAATCCCAGCCACATGGTATCAAGTACTAAACTATAATAAACTCATTTTGCAGGTTCATTATACTCCTGAAAATTTCCTAGGGTATTGAGCATTACTTGACTGGCTTTCCAACTGTGTGCCTGGTAGGCTACCCTTTGTCTGTCCCCCCTCCACCAACACAAAACTGGCATGAACAACACTTGGCACTGCATGGCAGTGATCACTGGGTAAGGATTAAAGGTAGTGGAGTGTCTTCAAGAAAGGGAAAATTTGGACTGTGAAGGTGGCTATGTACACCCTGCCCCACCAGGAGGCACAGGAGAGAATAAAGAAGCAGATCTGTCAGGAAAGGGACTCCCCTCTACTCTTTCTGTGATGCTCCATGGAGCAAAGAGGAGTCTGAGGCATAGATCCAGAAGGAGGGTTTGCCGAGGCAAAGGTTTTCAGGGAGGTGTCCACAATGATTATTGGTGCAATCAGAGATGAAGCAACACAGCACTGCGCATCATAGTTCCTTCATCTCCAGGGTCAGCAGGAAAGGGGTCATTGCCTTTTCCTCTGTCTCTATTTTTGTTCCTGATTATTTGGTATTGGTTGCCATTTAAATATGTTTTGAAAAGGAACAATCCAAAGTACAGTACTTCAAACCTTGTGTTTAGTACTCTAAAATGAGCTATATGCATCTTTCAAATACCCAAGGCAAACAGCTGATAAAGCCTGCACTCCAAATTCACAAAGATTTCATGAAAGTAAATCAAGGACCTACAGAGCAGTTCTGCTTCCCCCTGTCTGAGTTGGGAGTGGCTCGACTTGCAAACACATTTTGTGGACCTCAGAGGCTCAGGTGTCTTTTAACAAATAATAAATTGAGTGGATTCCATCTGATACTGTTCCTTCTCTCAAAAGCAAATACAGCATTGGAGGGGTCACTTCTAAGAAATTATGCTGTCTTTTTTTCTTTTCCAAAAGAAAAGTTCTTATTCAACATTGTAGCTATGAAGGATGGGGGAGTTCAAAGCAGTCCTGGGGCTTGGTTATCTATATTGCTAAAGTGCAGTGCAAAATGGCACTAAAAATAATTTCTGAGTTTGCACATATGGAAATATCCAGGTGTTAAGCAAAAGGAGTTCAATTTACAATATTTGGAGAGCAGCCTCTATATCCACAGAACAATTTTATCCATGTCTTTTCTCACTCTGGCTTGGTGGGCTGTGCATTTTGGGGGAGAAGCTAATTCTTTAAGCTGTGTGCTTAGGCTATCATTAGCAGTTTCCCAGTGATTTTGGCCTAGCCACCCGTTGCAGGGATTGTTGGACTGACATTTCCAGGGAGCAACTGGATGTTGGTACAGGCAGCACCAGTGACCTGGAGGCGAAAAGCCTGAGAGCTCTTCACTGAACCAAATTTCCTCAAGGACAAGCTGCTGATGGTAGACAGATTTTTTTAAATGAAAATTGTATTTTGACAGATTTGTTTTGCTCCCTCATTAGATCTGACGGCTGTGTGTAAAATATGAGCCTGAGCTGCCTAAGTGGGGTCTGTTAGTTTACGCAGCAACTGCTGGAACCCAGAGGCAATAAAATGAGTTTAATAGATTAGAACTTACTCAGCATTCCTCAAAGACTGCAGAGGAGGGAGAAGCAGATGACCCTAAATACACTGAACTAAGCACTGAGGGGGTAATACTGTGAAATGCTTTTGTCAGGGACCGGTGCAATAACAGAGCAGCTCAAGTTAGGGCTAATTAAATTGTTTTAGTTGCCAGAGGGATGGGATTTTCCAGCTGTGTGCAAACTGCAATAACAAACCTTCCTTAGGGGGCAGATTCTTTACTGGTTCTTAAATGTTATTCATCCACATGACTACCTCGTCAGATATTTGGGTTCAAAAATGCTTTCCTGGCTACAATAGCTACGGAATAAAGCAATTAGAGTGAATAACATAAAGAATCCAGTGCCCTTGAAAGTGAGGGGTTTAGGGGTGAGGTGGGGAGGAGAGAGGACATGTTCCCGGTAGCGGTTTTTCTGTGAGCTGCTCTGTCTACTTTGGGCTTGCCTCAGCTGCATTAAGCCTGAATTTGAGATCCAGAGTTCCCTCCCTTATTTATCTAATTAATTCCTGTTAATTTGTGTAATCCTTTGAACGTCAATATTTTCAGGTGCAGCTAAAAAAAAATTGGGATCCTTTTTCAGATGCTTAGATGCCACTTTCCTCTGCTCCGGTGAGACCTCACCTGGAGTACTTTGTCCAGCTCTGGAGCCCTCACAAGAAGGACATAGACATGATGGAGTGGATCCAGAGGAAGGACACAAAAATAATCAGGGGGCTGGAACACCTCTGTTATAAGGGCAGGCTGAGGGAGCTGGGGTTGTTCCGCCTGGAAAAGAGAAGGCTCCAGGCAGACCTAATAGCGGCCTGCCAGTACCTAAAGGAGGCTACAAGAAGGCTGCAGAGGGATGGTTTCCAAAGGCTTGTAGTGATAGGATGAGAGGCAATGGTTTGAAACTAGAGAAGAATAGATTTAGATTGGATATTAGGAACAAATTCTTTACCATGAGGGTGGTGAAGGCATTTCATGCAGGACATCCATGACTCGTGAGCTCATTGTTCTTCACTGATGTACAAGATGTTTCTCTTCATACAAGGTATTTTTTAACTGTCAGTTATGCTGACATCTTAGCACTGATTTTTTGGTTTTCATGCCTTATGTAATAGACAGCTTGTAGCAGTCACACAAATCATTAGGGAATGACTTTACAATGTTGTTGGTATTTTGCACTATGCAGGAACTATTTTCTTCACTGTAAGGAGATAAAAGATATCAGAGGTATAACCTCTGGTGAAATCTGCTTTGGATACCATCCCCACAATATTTGGTACAAGAGAAAAAAGTAAGCTTTCATTCTCAGTTAAATGATGTTATAGCCTACAAGACTCCAGCTGTTCTGCCGCTGTGTTAACCCAGGTTTCTGAGAAATACACACTTCACCTGTAAAACATAGCTGATTAATCTTCTGATATGTGCCACACAAGAATAATGGAATCATAGAAACAATCATTTAGGCTGGAAAAGACATTAAGGTTGAGCCCAACCATTAACATATCACTACCAAGTCTTCTGTTAAACTATGTCTCTGAGCACTCTGTCTATCTTTTAAATCATAGAATCATAGAATCAATAAGGTTGGAAAAGACCTCAAAGATCATGAAGTCCAATCTGTCACCCAAGACCTCATGACTACTAAACCATGGCACCAAGTGTCGTGTTCAATCCCTCTTGAACACCTCCTGTGATGCTGCCCACCCTGGGCAGCACATTCCAGTGGCTAACAACTCTCTCTGTGAAGAACTTTCTCCTCACCTCAAGCCTAAACTTCCCCTGGTGCAGCTTGAGACTGTGTCTTCTTGTTCTGGTGCTGATTGCCTGGGGGAAGAGACCAACCCCTTCCCATCTACAACCTCCTTTCAGGTAGTTGTAGACAGCAATAAGCTCTCCCCTGAGCCTCCTCTTCTCCAGGCTAAACAATCCCAGCTCCCTCAACCTCTCCTCATAGGGCTTGTGCTCAGGGCCTCTCACCAGCCTTGTTGCCCTTCTCTGAACACATTCAAGAGTCTCAATGTCCACCGTACTCACGGTGTGGCCTGACCAGTGCTGAGTACAGGGGCACAATGACTTCCCTGCTCCTGCTGGCCACACTATTTCTGATGCAGGCCACCTGGGCACACTGCCACCACTCCAGGAGTAGTGGTTCAAACACTTTTCTGGGCAGCCTGTTCCAATGCTTGGCTACCCTTGCACTAAAGAAATTTTTCCTAGAGTTCAACCTAAACCTTCCCTGGTGTATCTTGAGGCCATTTCCTCTCATTCTGTCACTTGCTACTTGGGACAACAGACCAACACCCACGTTGCTACAACCTCGTTTCAGGGAGTTGTAGAGAGCAATGAGGTCCCCCCTCAGTCTCCTATTCCCCAGACTAAACAACTCCACTTTCCTCTGCTGCTTCTCATAGGACTTGTTCTCTGGGCCCTTTATGAGTTCTGTTTCCTGTTCAGCTCATATTTGAGCCTAAACTCTAGCAGCTACTCTGTCCCTCAATGATCCCTCCCCAGCAGATAAAAGGAATCAGGAAAAGGAGAGAAGAATCACAGGTACCCAGATCAATACAAGATATATATAAATTTATATTCAGACCCAACAAAAGTGCAGCAGCCACAAGGCCAGGCTGGATGAGGCCTTGAGCAGCTGAGTCTAGTCAAGAGGTGACCCTGCCCATGGTGGGGAGGTTGGAGTAGATGATCTCTGAGATCCCTTCCAACCTAAGCCATTCTGTCGTTCTGTGATACTTCATGGCTGTGATTAATCTATCACAGCACAGGTTAACATTTGAAGATGTGATCAATAGGCAGCCATTCTGCACAGGTTAGCAATACACTTCTTTTGTACTTTTTCTCTGATACAGTCAGTACAGTCTTTAAGTATTATTTGTCTGGACTCAAAATACTTTTGGACCATTGCTAGGATTTTACATAACTACTTCTGGTCTCTTTTCCAGATGGCCAAGGTCTGCAAACCATAAGAAAACTTTCCCTAACACTATTAATAACAGAGAGCTCCTTGCTTATTTCCATTTCTATTTTCATTCAAATGTCATAATTAACATTTTGTGATGTGAAAAATTCCATTTGCAAGTCTTCCCTTTCATAGCTAGAGGCTTGGAGGTGAGGTTTTAGTACAGCACTGCCATTATGTTTTGACTAATACTTGTGGTTTTAATTTAATTTGCTTATGGATAAATGGTTTTGGCGGAGAGTCAGTTTGTCCTGTTGGTACTTACACATCAGGATCTGCTTCACACTGCAGGACCTGGCTTCAGATATTAATTGTATTGTTAAATTGTTAAAAATGAGATCAGCATGAAGTTTCTTGTTCTCCTTTCATACGCAGTATTCTTTTAAATTCAGCACTTCCTGGAGGTAAGTATTGTAAATTCCCTACATTATCTTATTATTTTTATAAGGAGGTGTATTTTATGACTATATTGATGTAGATTTAGTTTTAATTGGCAAAAGTTGTCAGATGTGATTTTTTCCCAAGATCCATCTCCACATTCAGTGGCCATACATTCTTGCTTATTTATTTTACCCTCTTCTTTCTGTTGATTCCCCTAAAAGTATTTCTACCCAATTCCAGCCTGGCCATCATCTCTTTCGTCTCTCTCCTGACACCTCTCTTCCCCTCTTCTGAAGAGCTGGAGATGCTAAAACTGAAATTATAATTAGGAGGTGCAGAAAAAGAAAGGCAGGAAAAGGCATAGCTTTGATTTTAGTAGCAGGGCACATGGAGAAGGAAACCAGTATAATTTGAAGGTTATACCTTCCAGATAAACTCCAACACTCAGCAACAAAGATCCATTTCAATAATTAATGTTCAGTATCAATGACTTCCCCAAACCCAAAATTGTTCAATTACATATTCCACTGCCACAGATCAACAGGCCCTTTCCAGCTTTGCAACGAAATCTCATTGCTCAGAGCCCTGAACTAAGAGCCCCGTCCAACATGAACTTGAATAAGTAGCAAATAAGAAAAAGTTGGGTTAAAGACTTCTTTTATTGCTTACACTAACTTCTTACATACATGACAACTCTGACAAGTTAATTTTTGTTTATCTTAAGTGGAGCTTTACGTTATACATGCACCTATGACTAATCTGTCAGCCTGGACACACAAATTATACCAATTTAAAATTCAGAATGCTTACTTTAAATGTAATTTCATCAAACCCCTCTAAGATTCTCTCCAGATAAAAGCACAGCATGTATTCTTAAAGCTATTTCTAATAGACATCCCTATTAATAGAGAACACTACAAAAATAAATTGAGGGCATGCTGAGCTGTAAGACAACATTGAGATAACAGAGAATTGATTTTCTATAAAAGTGAGGGATTTTGTATATATATATATATATATATATATATAAAACCTAAATAAAATCATCTGGGAACAATTTGCAAACAAAATATGTGAAATTGGATGTCTCTGAGTCACATATTGATTTGATTTTCATAAACACGTTTGCTTGTTGATCCTGTAAGCGATCATTGCTCAGTCTTCTTGAAAACATTAAATGGGATAAGACAGTTACAGCAACAACATCATTACAGCTGGACCTCCTGGAAAGTTAGAGCTCAGAAAGTCTCTCAACTTCCTGTTACAGCTCGCCTTTACACACCCATGAAAACCGAAAGTGATTTATTCTGTCTGATAGGTGCCAGTACAGGCTGGTTTGGGCCCCTTGTGCTGCTGAACTGTAGAGGATGAGCCTCACAGTGTGTCTCTAGGTCCAGAAGAATGGGACGACCTCTTTCTGTCAACTCATCACAGTCTCCTGCCAGAAGGGCAAGACTCATGTTATGACAAAGTGGTATCAAGAGTACCCCAAGAGTATTGTGTGGGAGCAATTCCTTCCCTACTCCCCCTTTCTTCTTTATCATGAGTATACCATACCAAGAAGATGTATATCCTTCTGAGATGGCCATCATGACCAATATTGAGTTATACTACAGAGTATAATAAATCTTTTCCTAAGTTTGACATGAAATAAGGACAGTCTTTCCTTTTTGTGGAAAGAGACGGTTGAGATGCAGTTACCAGGAAAAGAATCCTTAGGTTTTCAAATTAAATCCATGAAACAGTGAAATTATTTTCAACTTCATATTGCAATCAGATTGCATGTATTATCTTAAGCAGTATCACCATCTTGAAGAATATGAAGCAGGAGACATATCGGTGTGGAACAGACATAGATATTATTTCTTTGGTAGCAAAATAATTTGCAACTAATTGGGAATATGCAAGTCATAAAGTGCAATGAGGTGCTAAATTTATCTATAATGTACCTCAGCCACTCCCCTCTTCTCTGCTCCCTAATCCTCCTTCCCCAGGAGGTATTCTGCTTTTAATCCACCAAGCAGGTAAGTAAGAGGTATAAAGGGTATATGAGAATCACAGAATGTTAAGGGTTGAAAGGGATCTCCAGGGATCATCGAGTCCACCCCCACTGCCAAAGCAGGATCACCTAAGGCAGGTCACACAGGAACACATCCAGGTGTGTTTGGAAAGTCTCCAGAGAAGAAGACAACTCCACAGCCTCTATGGGCAGCCTGTTTCAGTGCTCTGTCACAACCCTGTATCGTTTATCAGATAATAAATTAAATTGCAAACCAAATATTCATTAAACTTTGTTATCATTCTGCAGCTAGGTAGCCTTTGTGTTTCTGTAACCTACACTCTCTTCGTTTCTAATGATTCCTTCAGAGTCAAATTTATTAGTAAGAAATATATAGATATAAATCCATAGCATTTCTTTGATCAGAAATTCCAACAGGGGATTGGCAGAAGCTTCTTGGAAAAAAAAGATCCATCTTCATATTCCACACTAGGTGCAGGATAGTGGAAAATCAAATCACTAACAGCAGTTTTATTAATTTTAATATGATGAAGTCAATGTTATTATTCTAATTTGAAATCATTACAGTGATTCTTTCTGAATTCCCTCTGAGTCTTCTTCTACATAATACTTACAAGCAAATGTGCCAAGCTCTTTTATTAGCACAAACTGGAGCAAATGCAAAGATTTGTTCTTCAATAAATTTTTGTGAATGCGTGAAATTGCACAACAAATAATTGCAGCTAGCTCGGTTATCTTAGCAATTACACTGTGTGGAGGGGAAATGAAAGCAAAGGATTGCAAACTCTGACCTTGACAGTTCTCTTCAAACAAAGCAGGATCCTACTATGCTCAGATGAGGGCTTTCATGAGAGAAATCATTGTAACTCTCATTTTTTGTGACCTGAGACTCTGAACCTCATACACCATGCTGGGGCACAAGCTCAGTTCTGGAACAGGTTTCCAAGAGGCACTGCCTCTTAGCTCTGTGAAATCACAGAATCCCAGAATGACTTAGGTTTAAAGGGACCTCAGAGATCATCTACTCCAACCTCCCCACCAAGGGCAGGGACACCTCTCAAACAGACTTTTCATAAGGGTGTCTAGCAATGGGACAAGGAGGAAAGATTTGAAGCTGAGGGAGACTAGGTTTAGACTGGATCTTAGGAAGAAGTTCTTCAAAGTTGGAATCAGAAAGTTGAGATTTCTACAGCCTCAAGTAGTAATGTATCTTCTGTTTTCCCATGTTTTTAGGCAGAGCATTGTTCTTACATAGAATACATAGAATAAACCTCTCCCTGCATCATTGCTGGTTGTGTACTGCTGATACTGTTAAACAGCTTTTGCATTCCACTAGAGAGCTTCCCTTTTACTGCAGTATGACTGAAACATAAATCCTTATAATTAAACAAATCTGAACAACAAAGAGCCAACAGATGTTAACACACACAAATCAGCCAAAGAAGTGCAAGCAGGGCCCACAAACCTCCTGCACAGAAGCAGCTAACCCTGTTCACTCAGCACATGCCAGACTCAGGTTCAAAGCAGGGAAGTTCCCATGTGCAAAATGCTGTTACTGGCAAAGCTCAGCTTTGTCAGACACGCTTTAGCCACTACTCTGCCCTGTGTCACAAACCAGACAGTAAATTCACCATCTGCCTGCATGCTCACCTGTTAGCCAGGCAAAACAAATTGGGTGAGCAATGAGCAATACTCACAAGAATCCTGGTGTCAAGTGTTCCCCATAGCTATAGACACAGACATAAATGCAATTTGGAACAGCTTCAAACACTCTTTAATTATTCCTTTTGCCTGCAGCTCAAGTCAAGACATGGTATGTTAGGCACTGATAATGAACCAGTTAGCCAAATCTCTCGTGCAAATCTGCCCTGTTGATTACCAAGCAAATCAGTACTGGAGAGAAAAAAAAATCTAATCTGAAAACAATAAAAAAAGGATACCCAACAACTATGGGATGTAAAGTGCCAAGGAAGCATCCTTCATCCCAAAATACTGAACAACATTGAAAGAACTTAAGATTACTTTGCCGTGAGCTTCACCCTGCCTAATTACCTTACTTTTAACTGCCTCATGGGACTGCAGGCTTCAGAGGATACTACATGTCCTCAGTGATCTTCACATGCCCAAGGAGAAAATAAAATGAGGGGCCATGGTGTAAAGAACATGTGTGGCTGTCTCTGGCACAGGGGCTGAGAGGCAGAAGGTAGGATTGCTGGGGGTGGGCTTGGTGAGGCCAGCAACAAGGAGATGGGGCCAGGAGGGCTGGGGGAGTAAGAAAGGCAGAAATGTAGGTAAGTGATGCAAGAAGAGTAGATACATGCTTGTCCACAGGGTTTATCAAATGTGCCAGACAGCTCTGTTTTCCAAAATAGCCGTCTTTTACTTTTCTACAACTATTACTGGCCACACCATTAAAGACAGGGAAAATTAAGTTTGACATTAAGTTAAGCATTGTTTGCTGTTAGAGCTACTTTTCACTGTCCCTTTCATTCAAAAATTATCTGGTGCACAGGGTAATCACTGCACCTCTTGGGGAATGTTCTGTCTGCACCACTATGCTCACATCTATTGTACACTTTTACCTAGTATCATGTTCCTTGATTAAATACACACACACACACATGTCTTTAAAGCAGAGCAACATTTGCTTCAAAACCACTGAGCAAATGAAGGTGTGTAAAAAGTAGTATCTTGGAAGGAAAACATTTTGTGCAGATGCACTTTCACAAGTACACCAAAGTCCACTTATCATTGCAAAAAGTTAAAATTTTGCTCCTTTGCATCCATCAAATTTGCAAAGACAAATGAACCTTTCTACCATCTATAAGTGATTTATTGTCTCCAGATTGATGCTACCTTTTATAATGGCTGGAATCAGGATTAAAATAAGACTATGTATAATTGCCAGCAGTGCTTGACATTTAGCACCAGTTTGTCTCACCTTTGTACATCAAACCCCGTATTTTAAAATGCAATTAATACCTGTCTCATTATTAACTGCCAACACTGATATGAAAGAAAAAAAAACCCAGAGGTAAGATGAAAAGATATTCTGCAGTGGTTTCATGAATATTTGTTCTTCTTGTCCATGGACAAAAGCCTAAAGGATTTTCTCAAAGCCGAATTCAGCAGAATATGGAACATGCACTTCAGTATCTGACTGTATGGCTATAGTCTTTATAATTACAGGTAATTAGTAATGTAATAAAAATTTATCTTCTGGAAAGCACCATTGATATTCACTGGGAGATCTGGTCTTAGTAGCCTGTTCTCCAGTTTTATTTTGAGACTGCAAGTTATGCTGAGTGCTGGTATCTAGTCTTTTCAACGTATTAGGGTAGTGTCATTAAGTCTTCTCCAAACGTGCTGAAACCTACAGATGTCATTCAACTGGCACCTTGGTAGGTCTGGTTTCTGCTCTTGGTTTCCTCATTTCCTATACAATTCCTTTAAAATTTGCTGCTAACTTGAGCAAAAGAATGTAATACACGATGCTGAACAGTACCCTCCTGTTCAGAGTGGTTCTATAATGACAAGCCTACTAAGAGTCCTGATCTAGAGCATATCTGGGAGCTATCAAACAAATATATTTTGCAAACCCCCCAAACAATATAATCATAGAATCACTGAATGGTTTGGGTTGGAAATGACCTCCAAAGAGAATCTAGTCCAACCCCTCTGCAGTCAGCAGGGACATCCTCCACTAGAGCAGGTGAGTTTGCCCAGGGAGGGGACCTCGGCTACCTCCCCGGGCAACCTGTTGCAGTGTTCCAGCACTCTAACATCCAGTCTAAATCTCCTCTAATTTCCAACCATTGTCCCTCATCCTACCACTGAAGGCCTTTGGAAATAGTCCCTCTGCAGCCTTCTTGTGGCCCTCATCAGGTACTGGAAGGCTGCTTAGGTATCCCTGGAGGATTCTCTTTTCCAGGCTGAACAACCCCAGCTCCCTCAGCCTCTCCTTGTAGCATAGGTGCTCCAGCCCCCTGATCATTTTCATGGCCCTCCTCTGCACCTGCTTCATCAGGTCCATGTCCTTCCTGTGCTGAGGGCTCCAGAGCTGGGCACAGTACTCTAGGTGAGGTCTCGCCAGAGCAGAGTAAAGTGGCAGGATCACCTCTCTCAATCAAAAGTGTGGCGCACATCATTTTGTGTTTCAGTTTTCATTTCTTCTTACAGCGAGTCTCCTTTCTTGTTAATTCAAAGACTCTGCTGCTATAACATTTTGAAATTACATACTGGAACTTACCTTCTTTTACACTCTGCATATTTGCTCCTTACAGGTCTGCAGGAGGTTTGTACAGGCAGTGAATGACAAATGCAGCAAAGAGGAGACACACAGGGTGGATTAGGGAAGATCATTTCATTTTGCATGATTTCTAACAGAGCCTGCAGTAACTGTAAGCCTTGTAGACAAGTTCATTAAAAAAATGAATTTAAGAGAAATGCATATCACTCTGTTGATGATAAATGACAAAGAAGAATGCAGTTAGCCCTGGCCTCCCACATGACAAAAATCAGCAGGGCCCTTTTGGTGCCAGCTGAAAGGCTTTAAGAATTTAACAAAGGAAAATTATACAGAAATAGGGTCAATACCACAGAAGGGACTTAGATTTTTCAAGATATAAGGCTTCTAGGTATCACAGACAGAACAAAACTAATGAAACAACAGGTGCAATTGATTTGTACTGTCACAAGAAGTCAGCAATTGGATTCAGTTCATGTCTTTATAAAGACAAGTGTCTACACAAAGGAGAACAATTCCGTTGCCTAAACATCAGGATCTGCTGCTGTCTGAGGTGCCTGAGGCTATTCCATGAAGTTTCTTACTGCCCTTCCGGAAGATTATGTCTTCTGTAAACCACATGTCCTGTCATTTGCACAAGGAAATTTTGGACAGCCTAGGACATCTGAGAATGCACCAGGAGCCCATTTTTGAGCACCTGAATTTCATTTCAGGTGTACACAGTTGAGCTAAGTGCCCAGGTTCCCATTGCAGTCACTGGTATGCTGGTGAATGCAATCAATGTGGCTTAGAAAACTACTCAGGTATCTGATCAAAAGATGTCTATTTTGGGGTGAGCTGAACCTCTCTTGTGGTTTCACTGGATGCATTCACTTCATTCCTACGGATCACTTCACTCCTAAAGACTAGCATTAGACCTGACATAGTTCACATGTAAACACTTGCATTATAGTCACCTTAATTTAGAAGACTTGATTGGGACTAAAGTCTGATCCAAGAGTTCAACAGAAAAGGGTCAGTTCAGCTACATTTCTCAGGTGAATTGTCATATGGAAGGGCATATCCTGGAACCCAGAGAGGGTCATTCAGGCTCAACACTAACTTTTTGACATCAAAGCTTAGATAGCATGAATCTATTTACTTTCATGCTTTGGAAAGTCAGTTGGCTACAAGAAGATAACACTGAAAATATCTTGGAAAATAGAATTGGGTTTCCCTCTGATGTAGAGCTGTTGAGGATGGCAACATGGATAAAGACTATCTCTGAGGCAGAAATCCTCAGCTGGAGTGGATTTAGCTCAGCTCTAAGAGCCTTGTTAGTTGAGAGTAGAATCAGATTTCCATCTATTTACTTCTGAGGACTATGTTCTATTATGGTGCGGTAACGAACATGTTGTGTGCCTCTCCCAAGACTTACCACCGCCTACTGGTTGTTTCCAGTCTCTTTTCCTGAGGTGATTCCTGTCCTTGTGATTTTAAACATCTTTGCTTGTAGGCAAATGTCAGGCATAGGGATTCACAGCAGCCTTTACCTAGATCACTGTGCCTTGCCACAGATCCTTTCCCAAGGCTTATTGACCTTTTTTGACTTACAGTGTGAAGGGTTAAAGGATCACTTACATGCACATTTTGGTCATTTGAGATGAGGACCCTGACATGCTTCCAGGCTTTTTTAATGAAAATTTTCATCCTGTCCTAGCCCTTGGGCACTTTCCTAGCAGCAAAGGGCAGACCTTCACTGGATTTAAATCAGCATATGTCTACTGCAGAAACCTCAGGCCTGATAGTTTATGATCAGAGATTATCTGATCTAGTTTTTGTAATCTTTGGAATTACCTTTGTAATTCTGCCTTTCTCTCAGCCTTACCACCACGTGGCACTCCCTAAATAAAAAAACAAGTCTTTTCCTGCCAGAAAAATCAATGAGAACAACTCTGAAGCAAGGTAGAGGAAGTACCTATGTGAGTACCTTCATGAGAAATATACTCAGGGTTCTTTAAAACACTTCTGTCATTGCCCCTGCCTCTGAGACACAGCCTGGGTCAAACTTTAAGAAGCATCCATGCTTTCATTTCCTTTTCCCATTTTGACTGAGCACATACTATTCACATCTCTATTGCTTTTAATTCAGTAACTAAACTGCAGGTTTATGTCCTGCTGCATAGCACACACAGAAAAGCGTAGAGAGCCACAGCAAAATGAAGCACAGCCTTACTCAAAGCAGGCACAAAACTGCTTTCTCCAGAAACAAATAGGGTCACAGATCCTTCCCTCTGAAACAGAGGAATATTTTTTATGACAGGCCTTAAAACAATGCAACATACTTCTCCCCTTCTTCTCTGAAAAAAAGACTTGCCTGTTGCAGTGGCTGCTGTTAAGCTGCCTAAAGAACCATTACATCACACCTAAATAAGTAAATTTCCTTCAGGTAAATTTTTATGTGATTAGTTATTTTTATTGTAATAATACATTTATATATTGAACTGAATCTGCACCATTTTACCCATAGCCAGCCCTTGTTAATTCCCATTTAACAGTATGAGTAAATGTAAGAAGAAAATTATACCACACTGTAAAAGGGTATAGATTCATACAATTTTTTGGACAGAGTTCTAGAACGGCCTAGGTTGGAATGGACCTCAGAGATCATCTACTACAACTTCCCCATACTGGGCAGGGAAATCTCTCAACTAGATACAGCTGCTAAAGGCCTCATTCAACCTGGCCTTGACCATCCACAGGGAGGAGGCATCCACAACCTCCCTGGCTAACCTATTCCAGAATCTCACTACCCTCGTACTGAAGAACTTCTTCCTAATATCCAGCCTAAACCTACTCTCCCTCAGCTTCAAACCATTCCCCCTTGTCCTGTTGCTAGAAACCCTTATGAAAAGTCCTTCTGCAGCCTTCCTGAAGGATCTCTTTAGGCTTTGGAAGGCAGCTCTAAGGTCTCCCTGGAGCCTTCTCTTCTCTAGGGCTCAACAACCCCAGCTCCCTCAGCCTATCCTCATAGCAGAAGTGTACCAGCCCTTGGATCATCTCTGTGGCCCTCTAGACTCACTCCAACAGCTCTTTGCAGGAGTCAAAGCCTACCACAGCAATAAGCTACCAGAGTAATGTTGATTGTATGTAAGTCAAAGGAGAAGGATGCTGACCTGTACTAATAAGCCTTTAGCTGTTAGGCTGTGGGCAGAGAAGCACATACATATGATCATCTTAACAGTATCTGTCAGGCTGTACTTTGGAAGGGCAGCATATAAAGGATTCCTGATGCTGTTTTGAAAAAAAAAAAAAAAGAGAGAGAGAGAGAGAGAGAAAGTCTATTTGTCATAGTCAGCAGAATTCTTTACAAAACTTCCCAAGGAGAAAGCAGATGCTGAGTAGCAAAAAATTAATCTCATAACATACTAGCTATAAAATACAGTAGCACAAATCAATATTGCAGTCGTACACTCTCAGCTGCTGAGCATAGAAATAGTCAGCTCTATTGTGTAGGACATATGCTCTGCTCTCTGCTTTTTTCACCATGGATTTCCTTTTTAGGTCCTGAGTCAGTGCCTATTGGAACCTGTGACAGAAACATGGCTTTGGATCAAGCTCTAAACTACAGATTTATATAGGCCAGTAAGTGAGAAATACTACAGCTGAGCCAGTGCTGCAGTAGTGTTACTGCTTCTGCTATCTGCTGCTGCAGCCAAATTGCTCTGTGTTAGAAGAAAGTCAATCACTTTTGAACTGTTTAATTTTACATGGCAAAATCTGGCCCTGAAAGTGTAAGACTGCACATGGCAATTATTCGGTTCTGCAGGAAATTAACTCACTGTGTATTTGAGGCTTCTGTCCAACAGCAATTAGGTTTCTTTTTGTAGCTGAATCTGTAGCTTCGAATGCAGCAAACACACTGCCTCTAACAGCCATAGCTTACAACTTCAGCTGCAGAAAGAGAGGCTCTTTCTGGTGACACAGTCATTAGCTCTTTTGCAGTTCACTGCAAAAGCAGCCCACATTCTGCAGTGGCTCAGCTCATTGGGCCAAAGCTCAGGGAACAGAATTTTTTTGCATGGATGTTCTGTCCCCAAACCCGGCTTCTCATTTTCATTCACAGCCAGCCTTCTTCAGTCCCCATGTTTAGCAGGTGAAGGCATGAAACAGATGTTCAGCACTGAAAATGAAACAGTCCCAGCAGCAACACCTCTTCCTCAAACTGGTATTTACAATAAAAAACCACCGTGGACAAACGCAACTGCAAAACACGTCTACGGACTAGGTGGATTAATTCAAACATGTTCCTTGGTCCCTGGCCACAAAGCCTGATACTCTCAAAAGCACCTGCCATTCTGCACTCTGAATGTCTCCATGATCTGTGCCCACTGTATGAGGGTTTGCTCTACCCTTCAGCTCCTGGCAGTTGTCTGAAGTTGAAGTAGACGATGTCTGCAGATCTTGGGATCTCAGGTATCCCTTCCACCGTGTGCTTTCTTTTAGACCTCACAGTGGACAGGGACAATACAAATTACTGTTACCACCCCTTGAGGGGGAGCCTGTAGCGTAGTGCAGGTGCAGCCTTCACGGCTGGTGAGGTAGGACCATCCTGATGAAGCAATCTACATGGTCTGTATCAGTCATTTATTACCTCCAGTGCTGCTCTTTCTGCCTTTCCATTTGATATTTACTGTGTCATCTCTTTCCCATATGAAGCCTATTCTAATTAATCACCAAAGCTACCTTTTAAATGGAAAAAATATATAATGTTTATACAATAATTCATCCTAATCAGCATATACTGATGAGTTTCATGTTTTATGACACTTTCTCAGTTTATATTAGAATATCTATAAAAATGGCAATAAATCCCATAAATGTTCAGTGCATAGCTGAGAGCTGCTGTGAATTCCAAGATGCAGCTCCTGATGATCTGGCACATAGAATGAAGAACACAAAAGCAGCTCACAGGAAGATAGAAGCCATGCTTGGGCTCATAATTTTTTGTCCTTTTTATCACTGATATGCCAAGGCAATTATGTATCTTGGTGCTTTATCAAGCACTCCGGCAGGAAGAGATCGGAGAGGATGGAAGAGACATGCTTCTCTTCCTTGCCAGCACCTGGCTATCAAGACATCACACACAGAGAGAACTAAAAAAAATATTCTCTTTGCTTTTTCCTGTGCCCCATTATAGTACTAGACATCTGAAAACAAGGGATTTTATACTTCTGTGGCTCAGCCTGGGGAGAAAAGACAGAGTTTTGGCTGATAGGGTGTGACCGTTTTAGGCTGCGCCTTTAAGAAAGGGACAGTTGCTGGAACACTCTGGCTGAATGTTTTGGTGAAATAATGAAAACAAGATATTCTAAATGAATTTCATTGGTAGATAGGTAGAATGCAACTTTAAGTTTTAGTTCAGTTTGAATCTCAGTCAGTTCAGTCTGTCTGTCTGTCTTCTTCAGTGTGTCTGTTTCTGTCTCTCTCTGAGCAACAGCTGTGCCGGATGGAGTTGACCTTGAACTAACAGATAAGAAACTAATTCTTGCATATGCTTTGAGCTAACAGAATTTCCTCCTTAATAATTACCTTTTCTCTCTCTCTAACCCTTTTGGGGAAAAAAAGGAGGTAGGGAGAGAAAGGGGGTACAGGGGGGGGACCCTCCTGGCTGGAGGAGGGAGTTTTGTTCTGTATTACTTTCTTTGCTGTATATTTCTGTATGTATTGTAAATACTGTATATTGTGTATATATTCACTGCATCTCATCCTGCTTGTAAATATAGCTTATTCATATCTTTGCTTCTCCAACTGAGTTAGCCATGGTTTCTTTGTGTGTGGGGGAGAACTGAACTTTCTCTCACCACCACATAATTTATTGGTGGCCCAGCTCGGGGCTTGTGGATAACTGCTGTCCAGAAGCAGGGCAAAATTTGCTTGATTTATTGTCTGCTCGAGTCGGAGTTGCAAACATGAAAGTGATTTGGATTTTTAAACAATTACTCTTTTCAATTCATAGTTTCCTGATCTGTAAGTATTTGTTAGGATTGATTTGTGATTGCTTAGGCAGATACTTAATGTATAAATTACATTTATGGTTTAAGTATAAGATTCAGATTCTCTATGACCGGTGTCTGGGATTCTTTTGGCTTAATAGATACAGAAATGTAACATCTACCACTCTGCCAATCGAGATAAGAGAGTTTAAGATTCCAGTAGGTGAAAGAGTAATTTTAAGTGATGGCTGGGATCCAAAGGTGATTTAGAATACATAGAATATACATAGAATACATAGAATAAACCAGGTTGGAAGAGACCTTCAGGATCCTCGCGTCCAACCCATTTATTCGATGTGTGTGAATCTGCTGCTGGTGATAGTGATTATGTACTTGTTATATGCTCTGTACCAGGAGAAGAAGGTATCTAAGGCTTCTTTTGTTATTAAGCGTAGACCAAGGAGAAAGAAGCATAGCTCTAATTCAACCCCAGAGACTTCTAGCGATGAGGAGAATGGAGAATCTGTATCAGTTAAGATAAGGTCTCATGGGAAGGCTGCAGAGGGACTTTTCATAAGGGTGCCTAGCGACAGGACAAGGGGGAATGGTTTGAAGCTGACGGAGAGGAGGTTTGAACTGGGTTTTAGGAAGAAGTTCTTCAATACAAGGGTGGTGAGACTCTGGAATAGGCTGCCCCAGGAGTTTGGGGATGCCTTCTCCCTATGGATGTTCAAGGCCAGGTTGGATGAGGCCTTGAGCAGCCAAGTCTAGTTGAGAGGCATCCCAGCCCATGGCAAGGAGGTTGAAGTACAGGGAGCTGGAGTAGAAAAACTTCTAACTGGCACATTCAGATAATCTCATATTAAAGAAATAGATATAGTCAAATAATGGAGAACAGCTGAAGATGCTAAAATATATATGGTCTATTATCAACAAATATCAGTTAATCATTATGTAGACATGCAATGACCATATTGTATTCTCCTGAGCTCAGTGTCTCTTAACACAACCATTAGTCTTGATTTGTATTGGATGCTGGAAATGGCAAGTCAATAAAGCAGAAACCTGTGAGATGCTCTTGCAAATATTACAGGAACAAATATGCTAATTAACATTTCATCACTTAGTCTGTCAGAAAACCTGCTTGTAGACATGAACTGAATACATTCCCATCATCCAAAATGACCTGTGCTTTTCCAAGCTAGTCCACACTTCTTCATTGGTTTCTTTTTTTATTATTAGCACTGAACTGCTGCAGTCACTGAGCAGGACTCTGAGGTACCAGACATTGCAGATAACAAAAGGTGTTCTTGAGAGCTTATGATTTACTCCATCTTCTGTGAATGCACGCCCTGCTTTGGCAGGGGAAGAGATGCAGTCTTCCTCCTCTGCCAAATCTCTTTTCCCATTTATCATGTCTGTAATTTGATTTTTCTGATGCTGAGAGCAGTGTACCCTAGATGACAGACAGGCCTTTAGAAAGCAGACTCGTGGGAGCTCCCTTGCCCCTGGTACATTCTGCAAACGTGAAATGGGGAGGATGGAGGAGTAGAGGTTAAGCAGGACCTGAGGACCCTACTAAGGAGTTTCAGCAGCTCGGTGTCTGAGATCATGCCCATCTCCTGTGCGGGGCTTTGAGGTTTACAGATGCATCTCTAACCTACTCAAGGCCAGTTTGCTTTCAAGAGCTGGCTGCATCAGTCTCAGTTTTGTTGTTGATTTCTTTGGTTTTTTTTCTAACTGTGGTCTCTGAACCCCAGAGTATCTGTAAACAATTACTAAAGATTTTTTAAAGAAACAGTAGCTATGAAAAGCAGAAAAGCAGAACTGCTGTCCATGGATGCCACCCTTTAGATCCCAGAGATACACTGGGAAAAGGGTAAGGCTCTTCAAGCAGAGAAACCCCTTGTCCTCCAGGCTGACAGGGTCTTCCCCTCTGAAACACTGCACCCACTCCACTTCCACATGGCTCTCCCTGTCCACAGGGATAGATGCAACATCTTGAGCCAACCTTGTGCCTTATGCAGAAGTGTCTTTAGCAATGACAGTCGTCCTTTGAGACGACAAATACATAAACCGGACCACTAGCTCCCAGTTCATTAACACGCAGTACCAATTTAGATCCCAGTAACAGAAAACAACAAGTGCATTACAGCATATCCAGTGATGTAGATGGTTATGGGGTATCCAGGATCAATACAAACTCACAGAGGATGCTACTCAGGACCTGCTGTTAGGAGTTTAATTTCTGGCTTTAATGAAAATCTGAATTCTACATTTGGTCAACAAGATTTCTTGCAGCAATAAACTGTACTTTTTACAGTGTGTCCCTGCTGTGGGAGCAATAATGCCCTAAGCTCCATGGCTTGCTCCTTCACAGGAGAAGTCTCAGGCTACCAGACTCACTACTCACCATCTGTATAAATAATTGTTCAGTACTTAGTAACTGTTAAATATCATTACTGTAAATATGTGTGTTTATTTAAATATTCCATAAATGAAAGTTAATATTATGAAATATTAAGCAATTTTAACAGCATCTCATGAATTGAATTCTTCTGGATATAAAACGTGGATTCTTCTCCTCTGTAACACAGAACATGAACAAATATTTAGGCCTTTAGTATTAGAGAATTCAGCTAGTACTCAGTGAACTTTGAATAATCCAACTTAATGTATCACATTTTACCCTCACATCTTGTTGCTTATGCTCAGGTATGAAATTTTCTACTGTCTGCATTTTATTAAGAAATTTGGAAGTCCTACAACAGGCTGGCAGAGATCTTGATACAATATAATGCCATCTAACCTAAACCAGTGGTAGCCTTATTAATGCAGACTCTAATGCGTGCAAAGTCTTTTCATCTGCACCTTAATATGGAACTTAGTGGGAGGACCTAATAGCATCCTTTGAGTACCTGAAGGGGCCTACAGGAAGGCTGCAGAAGGACTGTTTCCAAAGGCCTGCAGTGATAGGACAAAGGGCAATGGTTTGAAATTAGAGAAGAGGAGATTTAGATTGGATGTTAGGAAAAAGTTCTTTATCATGATGATGCTGGAACACTGGAGCAGGTTGCCCAGGAAGGTAGTTGAGGCCTTACCCCTGGAGATATTCAAAGTGAGACTTCACAAGGCTCTGAGCAGCCTGCTCTATTGGAGGATGTCCCTGCTGACTGCAGGGGGGCTGGAGTAGATGGCCCTTGGAGGCCCCTTCCAACCAAAACCATTCTATAATTCTCTTCCCCATTCAGTGGAAATGCTACTTTGAATGCTTCAGTAGATGGGTTCTATTCAGATGATGGAAAAAATGTGAAAATTAATTTCCGTGTGAGAAGTTTTAGTTTTACATTTATGAAAGAGCTATTTTTTTTTCAAACATAATTTTTCACCTTTAAATTGGCAACAATTGCAGAAAAAAAGGCCTTTGAGAAAGGTTACAAAATCCATAAAAGAAGCATTTCATTTTTTATTCTGAAGTCAAGCAAAACATTCTGATTTATTTCACAATGAATCCTCTATTATTTATGCAGCTTTAATTCTGAATCATTGCCTCTAACTAGAATGTGCAGCGTTGCTAACAGAACTTCTGGTGTGCATTCAAGAGCTCATTTTCTATGTGGTAGATCAATCACTTAAGTAGCTTTACTCTTTATCACCTTGGAAAGGGATCAGCACCAAGCACAGGCCAAGCATTTATTTTCCCTAAGTGTTATTTTCCTAACTTGTGACCATGGTGATTGTGCACAACAGGCTTTTGTCTTTTTGCTTTGCTAAACAATGATGCTGACCGCTTGTGGTAGGTTGAGAGAGGGCTTAGCTCTCCCTCCTCCACAGAGTAAGAAACCACAGCTAACTCAGTCGAAGAGCAAAAGCTATATATTTACAAGCATATATGGAAAGCAGGTTATATATAACACAATATATACAGGTATTTACAATATATACACAGAAATACACAGCAAAGACAAATAACACAACAAAAATCCCTCCCTCAGGGAGGGATCCCCTCTTTGGAACCCCCTCTCTCCCCCCCTTACCTCCCTTTTTCCCCAAAAAGGGGTTAGAGAGAGAGAAAGGCAAGTTACTAAGGAAAAGAGTTGTTAGCAAGCTTCAAAAGCCCATGCAGGATTAGTGTTTGCTTATCTGAAGGCCAAGTCCAGCAGTTCGCAGAAGAAGCAGGCAGGGAGAACAGGCTGAAACATCAAACTCCCCCAACTCCCAAACCGAACTGAACTGAGGAAAAAATTTTCCAACCGCTTCACAATCTAAAGCTGAATTTTTGTTTATCAACCAATGAAATTCGTTTAGAATATCAGAATGTTTTGGTTCTAGTACCAAAAACATTAGCCAGTGTGTTCCAGCAGTGTTTGTTCTTAAAGGCACAGCCTCAAACGACCACAGTCCACCCCTTTCTAAACAATTTCATTGGCTGTTCGTACTGTCCATCCAATCCAGAACAATATTTACAGTTCGTAAGTTAAGTTCATCGTCCATTCCGGCTATACTCAGATGTAGATGATTCAGAAGTCCAAGAAAATCCAAAATCAAGAAAATGGAAAACAGTTTGTCTCTCCGCAGACGAAGCGAAGAAAAAGGGAAACAGGGACTCAGGGACTCTCAGTTGACTCAGGGCTCTCAGGGTTCTCAGGGTTCGTGCACCGTAGATTCCTCAGGGACTCTTTCCTTTGGACGCGCTGTAGCTGTACAACATTCTGAAATTAAACTCTCTCAGCTAAAGTTAAATCTCTTTGTGGAATACACTGAATTTCACCATTCTCTTGCATTACCCAATAAGTGTGACCCGGACCTTCTGCTGAAACCACCCCTCGGACAGGTTTAGCCTCTCCTGAGGGCGAAAATACCCAAACAGTTTTACCTAACAGATTCTTTTCCCTAACAACAGGAACTCTATCACCTTCTACTTTCTGTAGCAGATCAGAATGTGCAGGTCCAGCTCGGTTCACTGAACCTCTACTGTTCACCAGCCAGGTTGCTTGTGCTAAATGTTTCTCCCAGTTTTTCAAAGATCCACCTCCCATGGCTTTGAGAGTGGTCTTCAACAAACCGTTGTAGCGTTCAATCTTCCCTGCAGCTGGTGCATAGTAAGGAATATGGAAAATCCACTCAATACCGTGCTCTTTTGCCCAGCTCTTTACAAGGTTGTTCTTGAAGTGAGTTCCGTTGTCTGACTCAATCCTCTCTGGAGTTCCGTGTCTCCACAGGATCTGTCTCTCCAGACCGAGAATGGTGTTGCGTGCAGTTGCATGTGGGACTGCGTAAGTTTCCAGCCATCCAGTGTTTGCCTCTACCATAGTAAGCACGTACTGCTTACCAGAACGAGAACGTGGTAGAGTGATGTAGTCAATCTGCCAAGCTTCACCATACCTGTATTTGGACCATCTGTCACCATACCACAAGGGCTTAATTCTCTTTGCCTGCTTAATAGCAGCACAAATGTCACAGTCATGGATGACTTGTGTGATGGCATCCATGGAAATGTCTATGGATCTGTCACGAGCCCATTGGTATGTTGCATCTCTGCCTTGATGTCCTGACGAATCGTGAGCCCACCGAGCTAAGAATATCTCACCTCGGTGTTTCCAGTCGAGATCAAGTTCAGAGTCCTTGTCTACTTGAGAAACTCTTGCAGCTAGATCTGCCTGATGGTTGTGCTGCTGTTCCTCAGTAGCTTTGCTCTTGGGAATGTGAGCATCAATGTGTCTCACTTTCACTGGAATTCTCTCGATTCGATCAGCAATGTCTTGCCACAGTTCAGCTGCCCAGATGGGTTTTCCTTTCCTCTGCCAGCCATTCTTTTTCCAGTTCTTTAGCCAACCCCATAGAGCATTGGCTACCATCCATGAGTCGGTGTAGAGATAAAGCTTTGGCCATCTCTCACGTTCAGCCACGTCGAGAGCTAGCTGGACAGCTTTTACCTCTGCAAACTGACTGGATTCTCCTTCTCCATCCTTCGCCTCTGCAACTCGGCGTGTTGGACTCCACACGGCAGACTTCCACCTTCGCTTGTTCCCGACGAGACGACAGGAACCGTCTGTGAACAAAGCATATTTCTTTTCATCATCAGAAAGGTCATTGTAAGGAGGAGCTTCCTCAGCACGAGTTACTCTCTCCTCTGGAGGTTTAGCACGGTTGGTATCTTCAGGCCAACTTGAGATCACCTCCACCAGACCAGGTCTTTCAAGATTTCCCATTCGAGCTCTCTGTGTTATCAGGGCCATCCACTTAGACCAGGTGGAATCTGTGGCATGATGTGGTGTGGAACCTTTGCCTTTGAACATCCAATTCAAAACTGGCAATCTGGGAGCTAAGAGAAGTTGTGACTCAGTTCCAATTACTTCAGAAGCTGCTTTCACTCCTTCATAGGCAGCTAGAATCTCTTTCTCTGTTGGAGTGTAATTAGCCTCTGAACCTCTGTAACCTCGACTCCAGAAACCAAGAGGTCGTCCACGTGTCTCACCTGGAGCTTTTTGCCACAAGCACCAGGTTGGACCATTGTCACCTGCAGCCGTGTACAAAATGTTCTTAATGTCTGGACCATCTCGCACAGGTCCCAGACCCACTGCTTGGACTACTTCTTGCTTTATCTGGTCAAAGGCTGCTTGTTGTTCAGGTCCCCAGTGGAAACTGTTCCTCTTTCGAGTCACATCATACAGAGGTTTCACAATCTGACTGTATCCAGGAATGTGTAGTCTCCAAAATCCCACTATCCCCAAGAAACGTAGAGTTTCTTGCTTGTTCGTGGGATTTGCCATGGTAGAGACTCTATTTACCACCTCCACTGGAATGTGTCGGCGTCCATCCTGCCACTGCACTCCCAGAAACTGGATCTCCGTGGTAGGACCTTTCACTTTGTCTCTCTTGATGGCAAAACCTGCATTCAGGAGAATGTCCATGATTTTGTTACCTTTCTCGAAGACTTCCTCAGCAGTTTTACCCCAGACGATGATATCATCGATGAACTGGATGTGTTCTGGAGCACCACCTTCCTCCAGAGCATCATGGATTACTGCATGACAGATGCTGGAGCTGTGGATCCAGCCCATTGGCAGTCTGTTGAAAGTGTACTGGATTCCTCTCCAGGTGAAAGCAAACTGAGGCCTGCATTCCTCTGCTATGGGAATAGAGAAGAAGGCATTAGCAATGTCTATGGTAGCATACCATTTGGCCTCTTTGGATTCCAGCTCATACTGGAGTTCCATCATGTCTGGTACTGCTGCACTCATAGGCGGAGTTACTTCATTCAGGGCTCGGTAGTCCACTGTCAGACGCCAGTCTCCATTCGGCTTTCGCACAGGCCACACTGGACTGTTGAAAGGTGAATGAGTTTTGCTGATGACTTTCTGACTCTCCAACTGACGAATCAGATTCTGAATGGGCAACAAAGAGTCACGGTTGGTTCTGTATTGTCTGTGATGCACAGTCCGAGAAGCAACCGGCAACTTAATGTCCTGAATCTTGTGTTGTCCCACAACTGCAGATTCATCAGAAAGCTCAGGTCTAGCAGACAGCTTCAGTTTTTGTCCATCAATTTCTACAGAAGCTACTCCAAAAGCCCATTTGTAACCTTTAGGGTCTTTGAAACGCCCTTCTCTCAGGAAATCAATTCCCAAAATACAAGGTGCATCAGGTCCGGTCACAACTGTATGCTTTTTCCATTGTTTACCAGTTAAGCTTATATTAACCTCCACTTTACTTAACTCTTGAGATCCACCAGTGACTCCCAGAATAGTTATGGACTCTGATCCCTGATAATTTGATGGCAATATGGTGCACTGAGCTCCTGTGTCAACCAAGGCCCTGTACTTCTGAAAGTGTGAAGTGCCAGGCCACTGGATGTACACATCCCAATAGATTCTGTTATCTGTATTACCCCTCTCCTCCCCCTGGCGGGAGGCAGGGCACCCCTAGTTATGGGGAACATGTCCACAGGTGCAACGAGCACACTGTGCAGTGTTAGAACTGGAGCCACTGTTGGAGCTACTAGAGTTGTCCTGGGGAACTGTAGAAGTAACAGCTACCCTTCTGGTATTGCTACCTCGGGTTCTGCCACTTTGCAGTTCTCTCAGTCTCCTGAAAAGATTAGAAGTTGGTTGACCATCCCACCTGTTCATGTTCTCACCAAACTGATCACGCAGGGTAATCCAAATAGTCCTACGTGACTGCCTTGGTGGTCTGTTTTGGTTTGATCTGTTTTGGAATGACCTCCTTGGAGGATGTCTATTCCTCACAGATGAAACCTGTACCCACCTGGAGGAAGAATTGGAATCATCTCTTTGTGCCAATTGGGAGATGGTGTTTTTAAATTCATCCTTCAGCTCTTTCATGCAATTCTCCAGTTTTCCAGACAGAGTTTCAATGGCTGAAACCAAAGAAACACGTGTCATGCTATCATCCAATTGTCTCAATTGATCAGTGAATTGGCCAACCGTAAGAGGAGCTCCACCATAATTTCTTGCTACAATTCTGCTTGCCAGAATGTTTGCATAATTGGAAGGAGCAAGCTTGATGAGCTTTTTAGTAAGACCATTTCCTACAGGAACATCATCAGGATTCAGAGATTCATGTTCACCATAGAGTACCTCTCTAACAGCAAATTCTCTCAGACGCTTGATTCCCTCATCTATGGTAGTCCAGGGCTTAGGATTCCATGGAAGATCATCTCGGGAAGGGTATCTCATGAGAACCGCCATTAGCAGGCGTATCCACAGATTAACCTTACCGAGAGCCTTGCCTAGATGTCTATCTATTCCATTATCCTTCGAGAGAGTTCCTAGCTGGGCTGCTGACTTGTCTCCAACCATTAGAGCTGGAGCACCTGTATCATAACATCTACCAAGCCAAGCGAGAACTGGCTCCTTATCTGCTCTGAGATAGTCTTTTCTTACATTTCTAAGCTCCTCACGTGGTGAAGAGCAGTCGGTTATGTCATCTTGTTCTTGCTCCTCTGCCTCCTGTTCCTCAACTTGTGGTCCCAACAACCTCTCAAAGATCCCTTTAAGCTGAGAAGCACCACCACTAGCTGCTGTCCTACCAAGAGATGCATCTCGATCCTCTGATGATCTCAATAACTCAGCTATATTTTTAAGACAGATTTTCTCTTCCTCCCCAGCAGAAGAACCTTGCTGTGCATCCCCGTCAGCTCCTGAATCAGCTTTAGTCTTACCCTTCCTTGTTGTTAAAACTGCTACTTGCTTTACTGGAGCTGTGTTTGGGTTTCCAGCTGCCTTATTATCAGAAGCTGATAAGCTTTGAGACAGATTAGTTGCTTTGGAGGACGCTTCCGCTCCTGCCATGGAAGAAGGAGGAAATGACTTTGCCTCGTTAATGGTGGCTGCCTGGGACACAGGAGCCGCCATGTTTGGGGCTACTGTAGCCCCTGGCTGCTTGCCAGAATCATCACCATTGCTATTCAGAGCTGCCTTGCCGATTGACTTTTTAGCTTTATCTTTAACTGACACAGATTCTCCATTATCATCCTCACTGGATGTTCCTGAAACAGAGCTAGGGTGGCGTTTTCGTCTCTTAACCCTCCGTTTTATAACAAAACATGCCTTGGACACTTTTTTCTCCCGGTACAGTGCTACCAACAAATACACATTAATTATCATCATCAGCAGGACTACACACATCAAGAAAATCAGCTTTGGATCCCAGCCATCACTTAAAATTACCCTTTCACCGAGCGGAATCTTAAACTCTTTTATCTCAATAGGGAGTGTGCTAGATGTAACATTCCTGTACTTTTTAACATAAAAGAATTCCAGGCACTGATCATACAGAAGCCGAATCTTGTACTTAAACCACAAATATAATTTTTGCATTATATATTTACCTATCTTATCGATAATCATACCCAAGCAATACTTGTAGATCAATACACTGAAGACCGAGAAGAGCAGACGCTCAAAAAGCCAAAACACCTTCATGTTTGCTCATTCGACTCAAGCAAGCAATAAATCAAACTAATTTGTCACCAAGCCCCACGTTGGGCGCCAATAAATGTGGTAGGTTGAGAGAGGGCTTAGCTCTCCCTCCTCCACAGAGTAAGAAACCACAGCTAACTCAGTCGAAGAGCAAAAGCTATATATTTACAAGCATATATGGAAAGCAGGTTATATATAACACAATATATACAGGTATTTACAATATATACACAGAAATACACAGCAAAGACAAATAACACAACAAAAATCCCTCCCTCAGGGAGGGATCCCCTCTTTGGAACCCCCTCTCTCCCCCCCTTACCTCCCTTTTTCCCCAAAAAGGGGTTAGAGAGAGAGAAAGGCAAGTTACTAAGGAAAAGAGTTGTTAGCAAGCTTCAAAAGCCCATGCAGGATTAGTGTTTGCTTATCTGAAGGCCAAGTCCAGCAGTTCGCAGAAGAAGCAGGCAGGGAGAACAGGCTGAAACACCAAACTCCCCCAACTCCCAAACCGAACTGAACTGAGGAAAAAATTTTCCAACCGCTTCACAATCTAAAGCTGAATTTTTGTTTATCAACCAATGAAATTCGTTTAGAATATCAGAATGTTTTGGTTCTAGTACCAAAAACATTAGCCAGTGTGTTCCAGCAGTGTTTGTTCTTAAAGGCACAGCCTCAAACGACCACACCGCTTCATAAACAGAAATATTCAGATGATCTGAACACACTTGGGGATATATGAATCACTAGACTTGTACCATTTTACCATTCCAGGTCTATTTTAAGTTATGAGCATATGCAGAATTTGGAGTAAAGTTTCAGTGGGAAAGTAAGCACAGCAGACTGACGAGAGCCATGCAATTTAATACTCACTCCTTAAGTATTCTATTGAACCTAAACTGGCATCTGTAGGCTCGTGAGTGGAAGTGAGAAATTTCACTCAGAAATGAGAACACTTACAACAAATCTATGGCACTTAATGTTTTGTTTCATTTTTTTTTTCCTCTCAAATTCAGTGTTATTTGCTTTAGGAAGTCTAACATACAATGCAATGTAATATCTCACAGACATTCAGAATTAGGTGCAGAATATCTAAGGGTTCCCACAAATACTATTATTGCTGTGTAGCTGGTTGTCTATTTGTAGTATGCAATACAGTCATAGAATGTTTTTGGTTGGAAGTGACCTCCAGAAGGCATCTAGTCCAAACCCCCAGCAGTCAGTAGTGGACATACTCCACTAGAGCAGATTCCTCAGAGCCTTGTCAAGCCTGACCTTGAAGATCTCTAGGGATGGGACCTCAACTACCTCCCTGGGCAACCCGTTCCAGTGTTCCAGCATCCTCATGGTAAATAACATATTCCTAACATCCAATCTAAATCTAATATCACTGAGAAATATAATCCAATGTCATTGAAAGATACAAGCTCGATGTAACATCAGAAGGACTTTCATGGTGAAATTGTGTTTTAATTGAATTTCTGTGTTGATTTGTTTCAGTATTTATGTAAAGCAGAAAACAAACCAGCGTTTCTTTGGCATCTACTAATAAAAATCTATGACTTGGAGTAAATAATAAAAGAGAATCTTCCTACTCGCTGCAAATTAAATACAGAGCAGTAGGTTCAGGAATAGAATTTATCAGATAGCACTCCATATATAAGAGCTTGAATTAAATCAGCATTTTGAATGGACAAAAGCATACACAGTGCCCAGTTCATCACTACTGCATGAATTTCCTTTTGTTTCAGCAAAGAAGCATTTAAAAAAAAACCCAAACAAACATTCTAAATCATAGAATCACAGAATGGCCAAGGTCGGAAGGGACCTCAGAGATCATCTACCCACACATCTCCATGATGGGCAGGGATGCCTCTCAACTAGACTCAACTGCTCAAGGCCTCATCCAACTTGGCCTTGAACACACTCAGGGAGGAGGCATCCACAGCCTCATTGGGCAACCTATTCCAGAGTTGCAACACCCTTGTAATGAAGAATTTCTTCCTAGGATCAGTCTGAACCTCCCCTCCAACAACTTCAAACCATTCCCCATTGTCCTGTCACTAGACACCCTTATGAAAAGTCCCTCTCCATCCTTCCTGTAGGATCTCTTCAGATACTGTAAGGCAGCTCTTATGTCCCCCTAGAGCCTTCCCTTCCCTTCCCTTCCCTTCCCTTCCCTTCCCTTCCCTTCCCTTCCCTTCCCTTCCCTTCCCTTCCCTTCCCTTCCCTTCCCTTCCCTTCCCTTCCCTTCCCTTCCCTTCCCTTCCCTTCCCTTCCCTTCCCTTCCCTTCCCTTCCCTTCCCTTCCCTTCCCTTCCCTTCCCTTCCCTTCCCTTCCCTGAACAACTTCAGCCTATCCTCATATCAGAGGTATTCCAGCCCCTGGAACATCCTTTTGGCCTCCTCTGGACTCATTCCAACAGCTCTGTGTCCTTCTTATGCTGGGGACACCAGAACTGGATGAAGTGTTTGAGGTGGGGTCTCACAAGAGCAGAGTAGCCATAAGGCTGTATGAGCAGCCATAAGGCTGAATGACCTCTGTTTTTGACCTACTGTGTTCTCAGTCCTTGATAATAATGCAGGAAGTTAAAACAAAAATGTAGCTGGGAGAGGAGCATGCCTCATGCCTCAGCCTACATGTATTGCCCTTCTGGCAAAACCTCAGAGAAATGCCAGCAGCAGTTGAGTTTACATGTGCATGCACGTGTGCATGAGCAAACAATCTAGTAAAGACAAATATACTGTAATTATGACTGAGCTGATTACACTGCCAGGAAGAAATAACTACTTCTTTTTTCTCTAATGGTTATTTCGTTCACAATTCAAAATTCAGTATTGGCTTCAGTAAGAGTCCTGCAAATTAACAGAAAAAGCATTACACCTTTAAGTAGTAAACAGACTTTGCTAATTACTGCTTAATGTTCTGCAGTTTAGGGATTTCACATGCTGCCATGGTATGAAGGCAAACCCTGTCTCTGCTGGTGGGAGGGGATGTAGAGTTAGGTGTCTTATGCTGGTTCAGAAGAGTCTGTGTGCTTTGATAGAATCATAGAATTGTTTTGGTTGCACAAGACCTCTAAGGTCATCAAGTCCAACTGTCAACCTAATGCCACCACAGCCATTAAACCATGTCCCAAAGTGCCATGTCTATTTCATTTTTTGAACACCTCCAGGGATGGTGACTCCCCATCTCCCTGGGCAGCCTATTCCAATGCCTGACCACTCTTTCAGTAAAGAAATTTTTCCTAATATTCAAACTAACCCTTCCCTGGCACAGTCTGAGGCCATTTCCTCTCATTCTGTCATACCAGAAAGAAGAGACATCCCTCCACCTCACTACACCCTCCTTTCAGGGAGTTGTAGAGAACACTAAGATTCTACTGTAAACCCTGAGCCTCCTCTTCTTCAGGCTAAACAATTCAAATTCCCTCTGCCAGTCACCAAAAGACTTCTCCAGACCCTTCACCACCTAATGATGGCTAGTAGTAGTCCTACATCTGCCAGAGTGTTCTTGCTGTAGAATTCAGAAGTGTGGCTTGACAGCTCCAGCTAGAGATCTGTTTTTCCTTTGTTTCTCTGAAGCTTCTCTGTGAAAGCAAAATTTTCTCATCATTAGTTCCTGCCTGCACCAGTTCATAAAGAGAATCAGAATGACACTGGGCTGTACCTTCCTCATGCCAGGTGTAGTGGGTTGAAATTAAGTTTTTAATTTCAATCAAGTAATTAATCAATTGAGCAATGCCCCACATTGGGAGACAATTAATTGTAACGTGGTGGGTTGAAAATTCCTCCCAACATTAAATTTGCCAGCCCAGCTGGAAGCCAGTGAAGCTGTATTTACAAGCAAAAATGACAATCTACAATGAAATGTAATAGATATGTGCAAAATATACAATGTTTACACATATTTACAGGTATTTACAATTAATAAACACCACAAGAACCCCCCTGGCCAAAAACCAGGGAAGCTGCTAATAGCTTCCCACTCCCTGCCCCCCCTCCTTACCCTCTGGACACAAAGGGACAAGAGAAAATAGCAGAGAGGTGTTAGAATTTAGCCTTTCTGTTCAGGATCTGTAGAAAATTTTAAAGATGCAGCCTAAAACTACCACACCATGCCACAACATGGCACATTTCAAAGGTCCAAAGCAGAAGAAAATAAAATCTTAGCACTGAAGTCAAGCAAGGACCAGCCTCTTCCTGAACCTCTTGAGCAAATTCTACAGCAGTACATCAAATGAGGCAGAAATCACTCTCAGGGTTTCATTTAAAAATGAATGCAGTAGAAGTGGCTTCATGCTTAATAGTATCTACTGTAAACCTCAAAGGACAGGAGAAGCCTCCCTGCTCAGTTACAGAATATTTCTGTGGACCAGCCTTGCAATGAGATGTTTTCAATTTGCCAGCTTTTTTGAATAAAAACGAAGTCTTCTTTATAGTCTGCACACTTTTGCCCTATAACCACGGCTTTCATTACACAGGTTTTGCTGTATTTTGTTAGGAATGTTCATGAAAACCAAAAAGAAAATTTTGTTCTGCTGGTGGTAGTCTTAAAATATAGGACATAAATTGGAGCACTGAGCTGCAGGAACAGAAGGAAAAGGAAGAGCAATATTTCTGTGCTGCTGATCTCATGACGGAGTTCAGTCCTAGGATGGTGTATGTCCTTTGCCCAGATTTGTGGATTCTTCCTCTGAATTTTGCTGTTATTGTTAGAGAGAATTAGGAGTGGTGTGCATGGATAGAATGATCTTGTACTTACTAATATTGCTTTTGAAAAACCCAGTGCTTAAGAACTCTATTTCTGCATTACAGCGCATACCTTGAATTTTTATGTATCCTCAGTGTGCATTATTTTAAGATTAGTAGGACTCTTTCAAGCTGGGACAATAAGAATTGTGGATACTACACTTTCTTTTGAGGGAATATAATTTTTTTTTTCCAGCTGTTGGGAGAAACATGTTAGAAGCTTACACATTATTTTAATCAAGTTTTATAATTTATGTTTTTTCCAGAAGTCTTGCTTGAGCTAGAACAGGAAAGATGGGAAAAACAATAACCCTTTTCCATTTAAATACCCGCTTTCTCCCCTGAAAGGATTCCAGAGCACCTTACAAGGCACCAGTCCTAGTATGCCATAGGGACCACTTCCCTGAGATGCCTCCTCCTCTGGGCTGGAGCTGAACAAGCATTTTCCTCTGTATAGCAGCAACATACAGTGCATGATTACAGACACTGAGAAACACCTTCTCTGCCTAAAACTGGTTAAGAGAAGCTGTAGTGCAGCATTCCTGATGCCTCATCAGTCTACACAACAGACAATGACCTGCAGCTACACTGTCTGTAAGGTCAAGGACATTGCTCTTGCTCAGATGTGTACTTACTTGTGGAAGCCAGGGTCTCTCTGGTGCCATGGTGCTTGGGGCCAGAAGGCTGTCTATTTCCCTCAGTTTCTTCTGAGATGAGTTGTGACAGTTCCTATTGCTGCAAGAAACCTCATATATAACCTCCATCTCCTTGCATCTGCAACTCCCATCCCAAAAGTATTTCTCTGTGGCTACCCTTCTTTGTGTTCTGCCTATATGGCTTGTAAAAACCTCACCACAGAGCTGAACATCCTGCAACAGCTCTCTAGCATTTAACTGTTTTGATTATGTTTCTAAAATGCTTCCGATTCCTATAGATGAAGGGAGAGTTTCTTACTCATTTCTTGCACATGAACCTCACATCCCTTCAGCCTTTCCTGTCTGGATAGTTGCCACAGAAGCTGCTGTATCCTTTAGCTATACTACGTTAAACCTCCTCTGGTTACAGACATATGTTGAGTGACAAGAATGTGCACTGGGACACTGCTGCATTAGACAACCTTGATTTCAGCAAGGCAACTCAACTCTCCCCCCAAGGCTGGCATGCAGTGCCCTCTGCAAGGTAATGGACTCCCACCAGTGCATGGACAGACACTGAACTCCTTTCTCTGACTATTAAGATCATTGTTAACTCATTTTCTTCCAGTGAAAGAGTTGGACACTTTCAAATTTCTCCTGAAGCCCAATGGAGTACATCCATTTCTAAATTTATGAGGAAGAATAACTTGAAAACCTTTCTTTTTAGGAAACACTACAGTTCATCAGTATGCTTTATCTTGTTAGTGTCAAGATGGTTCAAGGGATCACTGTAAATGTAACATGCAAGGACAGCTTAAAATCGGTCCTTTAAAAGTTGGAAAAATCTGAAGTTTCAGTGACATTAAAAATACTGTGGAAAAGAAAGCAAACTTAGAACAGAACTGAAACAAACCCCAAAATACTAACTACTATTTAAAAGAGTCTTGCAAATGTCATTGAAATGGTTTCACCCAAAATATCCTATTTTTCAGTAAAGAAACACCTCATCCAGCAGAGGTTTTCCTCACCATTAGATACTCTTAGTTAGAACTCCAGATAACAGTTGCTATCTGCCACATCCCACGGGTGAGAGACTTTGAGTATCTTCCAAAAGGAGCTTATTTCACAGTATCACAGTATAACTAAGGTTGGAAGAGACCCCAAGGATCATCGAGTCCAACCTGTCACCACAGACCTCACGACTAGACCATGGCACCAAGTGCCACGTCCAGTCTGCTCTTGAACACCTCCAGGGACGGTGACTCCACCACCTCCCTGGGCAGCCCATTCCAATGACAAATGACTTGCTCAGGGAAGAACTTTCTCCTCACTTTGAGTCTAAACCTCCCCTGGTGCAGCTTGAGACTGTGTCCCCTTGTTCTGGTGCTGGTTGCCTGGGAGAAGAGACCAACCCCTTCCTGGCTGCAACCACCTTTCAGGTAGTTGTAGAGGGCAATGAGGTCACCCCTGAGCCTTCTCTTCTCCAGGCTAAACAATCCCAGCTCCCTCAGCCTCTCCTCATAGGGCTTGTGCTCAAGGCCTCTCCCCAGCCTTGTTGCCCTTCTCTGGACACATTCAAGAGTCTCAATGTCCTTCTTAAACTGAGGGGCCCAGAACTGGACACAGTACTCAAGGTGTGGCCTAACCAATGCAGAGTACAGGGGCACAATGACCTCCCTGCTCCTTCTGGCCACACTATTCCTAATGCAGGCCAGGATGCCATTGGCCCTCTTGGCCACCTGGGCACACTGCTGGCTCATGTTTAGGCAGCTGTCGATCAGCACCCCCAGGTCCCTCTCTGTTTGGCAGCTCTCCAGCCACTCTGACCCCAGCCTGTAGCTCTGCATGGGGTTGCTGTGGCCAAAGTGCAGCACCCGGCACTTGTTGAATGCCAAATTAAATTTCGAGGGGGTTTCTCCCAGATCTTCTCCAAGACAATTCAGGAATTATGATAAGCAGTGATAATTCACAAGTGATTAGGCGGCATCACAGAAAAAGAGAATTATTTTTGCTTTTCAGAAGCAGTACCTCCTTATTGTCTTCACCTCAAGTCTTCTATGCTACTGATTTACATCTGTAGAGGATTCTGGCCATCAGGGTGAGCCCTTGATGGAAAATGAGCAGCATCACTTGTTGAATTCTGCACCATTTTTGTGAGGTCAAACAACAGAAGTAATACCACTGAACAACACAATATAAAGAACCGCCTGCCCACGCATGAGGATGCTGGGTATGCACTACCCACAAACTATGTGCAGGGTTTAGTAAGCTCAGGTTGCATGCCTACAGCTAAACACACCCAATTTAAGGAGTTAACCATAGCCCTAAGCAACCTGCTGAAGGATGGAAAATATTTTTGCTCAAGGCTAGCCCCTTTTAAGTAGAGAGAGCTTTCTCTAGATAGTAACCTTCTTGCCTTCAGACAATTATTTAGGGTTTTTTTCTGTGAGCTTGTTTTAAGTGAAAATCAGCTCAAATATGAATTGAGTTGTCTTAAGGCCACTTAACTGAATTTTTATAGTCTGGAAGAAGCATTGCAAGTACTGGAGTATGTACGACCTTTTATCACCAAAGCCCACTCAGCGTAATGATGCAGCCTTGTAGGTATGATGTGATACAGGCTGCAGACAAGTGCAGTGTCAGTGGCTTCTGTTGGTTTACTATAAAAGAAATCATAGAATGGTTTGGGTTGGAAGGTCTTCCAAAGGGCATCTACTCCAGCCTCCCTGCAGTCAGCAGGGACATCCTCCACTAGAGCAGATTGCTCAGAGCCTTGTCAAACCTCACCTTGAGTATCTCCTCAGCTACTTCCCTGGGCAACTTGTTGCAGTGTTCCAGTACCCTCATGGCAAAGAACTTTTTCCTAACATCCATTTCTCTCACACAACAATTCAGTGATTATGAATGGGGAAATGTTGCTTATGAAGAGTTCTGGAAGGAAATAGTTTCTGATTCTGGAGACTCAGACAATTGTTATTTCTTATGTTCAAGGTGAATGTTTGCTATTTGAACAAGTTCCCTGTGGCTGCTGTAATAGCAAAAGGCTTCCTACTCCTCAAGCAAACATAGCTAGTAACTGGGGATGATACTCATTTATATCTAGATATGTGAGAGCCTGGTGGCAATGTAACCAGTTCATTCGAAATATTACTTGTGGAGAAACCTGTGCATATCAGCCTCTATTTGTTGGCTGTAAAGGAAGATCAGAGCACTGAGGGTGGTGAAACACTGGCCCAGGTTTCTCAGAGAAGTGCTAGATGCTTGATGCCTGGAACCATTCCAGGTCAGCTTGGATGAGGCTCTGAGAAACCTGATCAAGTTGGAAATGTCTCTGCTGACTGCAGAGGAGTTGGACTAAATGACCTCTAAAGGTCCCTTCCAACCTGAAGTATTCTATGATTCTCTGCTTTCTATGATTCCACTGATTCAGGCTGCATGTCTAAATTTTGTGAAGCTCAATGAAATTAATCATGATTTGAAAGATTAGTTCATGTTCTTGGGAAAAGTAACAGAAAATTCTCTAAGTATTTCAAGTAAAACACTCAATCCATAAAGATGTAAAGAAAAAAATGTAGCTCTGTCTATGAAACGTACGGCACTTTCCAATGAATAAACTAGTCTGACACAGTAAATTAACCAATTCCCTTTTATAAATTCAATAGAGAAGCTTCAAAGTGTAACTTTATTAATACTTTCCACTAATGTATTTAGGATATTTTGGGGTTGGAGATATGGCAAAATCATCTCCTTGCCCATGGTGTCACCAAGGACACATCTACACGGAGAGTTTCTGTGGGAGTTTAGATATCTTCCCCCATGTTTTCAGAGAATGATTAAAAATTCTACTCCCTACTTTGCTGCTTAATTTAAATGGCAAGTATTTTTCTTTTTAGAATAGAATAGAATAGAATAGAATAGGATTAACCAGGTTGGAAGAGACCTTCGAGATCATCATGTCCAACCTATCATCCAACACTACCCAATCAACTAAACCATACAACCAAGCATCCTGTCAAGCCTCGCCCTGAACACCCCCAGCGACGGCGACCTCACCACCTCCTCAGGCAGCCCATTCCAGTGGGCAATCACTCTCTCTGTGTAAAACTTCCTCCTAACCTCCAGCCTAAACCTCCCCTGACGCAGCCTGAGACTGTGTCCTCTTGTTCTGGTACTGGTTGCCTGGGAGAAGAGACCAACCTCCGCCTCACTACAACCCCCCTTCAGGTAGTTGTAGAGAGCAATAAGGTCACCCCTGAGTCTCCTCTTCTCCAGACTAAGCAACCCCAGCTCCCTCAATCTCTCCTCATAGGGCTTGTGCTCCAAGCCCCTCACCAACCTTGTTGCCCTTTTCTGGACACGCTCCAGCAAGTCAACATTAGGAATGCATTTTGCTGCCTTTGCACAGCACCCAACACAAGTAGAACCCAATATAATGAAAGCAGTAAATAATATTTTTTTTTCCCCTGGTAGAATTATAATTTTAAGACATTAATCTTTGTTTTCTTAAGCAACTGGAGAGTTGCAGGCTGGGTGCATTAATGGAGTGAAAAAATACTGAGGACAAGAGAAATATCACCAGGGGCAGGTGATGTTTTTTGTGACTGCATTTTAAAATAAGGAAATAACTGAAAGAATAAGCACTGCCCTAACACATTTGTTAGTTTAGTTAAGAAGGTTGATTTGTCTTCTGTGTTATATACTCTCAAAATTTACTCTCCAATACAGCATTACTACAGTATTATTTTATACTCTATTAATATGTTCTTAAGATAATGTGGTTCAGCTCTTTTGGGCCACCTTACCTGCTCTTAAAACATTTGGGTATATCATACCTATTTGCTGTGGATTCCATCAACTTTTTAAATGGCTTCATTTGATGTAGGGCATTAGCTCATGTTTCAAGCATTCATAGCACGCGTGTATTTCAATCCAGATCAGCTAGGCATGGGGCATTAAGTAGCTGAGTCAAGTTGAGAGGTGTCCCTGCCCATGGCGGGGAGGTTGGAGTAGATGCTAATTTAAGGTCCCTTCCAACCCAAGACATTCTGTGATTCTATGATTCTATGATGAGATAAAATCCCTATCCCAGCTTGAGATACTCCTGTCTTACCTACAGTGTTACAGACTATATTAATGTGAAGGTTGCCTCCTCTGTGTTATTTCTAACCTTCATAGCACTACTTTGGACTGGTGTTGGCCTTAAGCCAAAAAGACACAACCAAATCCAAGTACCATGACTTATTTACATAGGAGGAAGGAATGTAACTTTTCAATTAAAGCCATTCTCTGACACCTACGGAGTTGCAGGATCTCATTTACTTGGAATGCTGAGACTTTTCCTTGTGAAGCGAACTCCTCCAGATTGAGGGAATGCAGTCTGCAATACTGTAGCTCTGGTTTTATCACCTATCTATGTTTTGTCCTGAAGGGTAAGTTAATATATGTGGATTTTTATTAAGGTCTGCATAGCTGGATCTAAAAATCCTCAGCAAAATGCTGGTCTCTGCTTTGAAGTTCAAGGACTGATTCTTATTTCACTTAAAATTTTGGCATCAGAAAATAAAGTTTGTCCGGATATATATTCATACACGTGATTACTCTCTCTCAGCTATCTGCTTCTGAGTGCAGACTCACATAGAAGTCTCTGCATGACCTTTCAGTAACTCATTCATTTTGATTTTGAAAAAATAAACATTTTCTTTCTCAGTGATTTTCCAATTCACTGTAAACATAGCCATGTCAGTCTGGAGTAACTAAAAGCTGTTCTGGAGCACAATTTTTGCAACAGCATTAATAAGAGACTCAAGTATGCTTTCAAGTGTGGTCTCTCTCAAGTGAGACCATACCTGGAATAGTGTCTAGTTTGGAGCTTCCCAGATCCCAGACAGGGATGTGCTGGAAAGAGTCCAACAGAGGCTATGAGGAAGACAAAGGGACTTGAACATCTCTCCTATGAAGAGAGACTGAGAGACCTGGGACTGTTTAGTCTGGAGAAGGGAAGGCTGGGAGGGGATTTTATCAACATCTCTTAAGTATCTGAGGGGTGAGTGTCAAGATGAAGGTGCCAGGCTCTTTTTGGTGGTGCCCAGGGATAGAACAAGGAACAATAGGTACAAGCTAGATACAGGAGGTTCCACCTCAACGTTAGGAGACACTTCTTTATGGTGAGGGTGACAGAGCAGTGGACCAGGCTGCCCAGAAAGGTTATGGAATCTCCTTCTCTGGAGACTTTCAAAACCCACCTGGATGTGTTCCTGTGTGACCTGCCCTGGGTGATCCTGCTTTGGCAGGGATGTTGGACTCAATGATGTCTGGAGGCCCTTTCTCATCCCTGACATTCCCTGATTTTGTGATAAGGGACAGCCAAACCAGTGGCTTTGGTGTAAGAACAAAATTTGGCTTTAAAACCGCATCCTTCAATTAAATCTTCTGCCCTGCTCACTCATCCCTTCACATCCTTTAAAGCATTTAAAAACATATTGGAATGTGTATAGGAGACACAATCAAAGTGTGGGGGTTGGTTTGTTTGTTTGTATTTTGTTTGTTTGTTTTTCCCTTTGGCAGCTGAAAAGAAAGCTATCAGGTGGGAAGGACATTGCTGGATAAGTGAAAGAAGGAACTGAGGTAAGTCACAGAATTGTCTGTGAGTTTGGAAAAGCATGCTGAATGTATACCTGAAAATGCCAGAGAGTTTACACAAGTGCAGAGTGTTGTTGGAATAGTAGGATCAACTGTGAAAAGATCAATTAAGCACATCATAATATTGAAGGGTTCTCAGATGCTTACAGTACATCATTAGGAATTTCATCTCTGCCTGTGTTTCCGCAACAGGGAGATCTGGCATTGGCTTGATGGATTGCATGAATGTGGCTGTATAATGATTGCATTGAAAATCATCAGACATTTTGGTACAGAGCTAGGGATCCAAAGCCTTTAGGGATTATGATAAAAATGAGAAGAAATATATTAAAAGCTGACATTGTGTCAGGTTAAACAGCTTCAGGACACAGCCCACCCAGTTTTCAAGAACAGCAAGTCCAGAGACTAATTTTTTTTCACTATTTTGCAATGGTTTTTGACAGTCTTCTCCCAGGCTAAAACAGTGCCCTAGAAAGATTAAGTCCTGCAGAAGTGGATTATCAGCAATGAAATAGGAGAACACACCCCAGACCACAGAGAGAGGGTCACAGTGATACTTCTCTAACTCTGCCTTCAGGCATATTCAGCCCTGAATCCAAATCACCTATCTTGAGTCCAGATTTGAATGTAACATTATAAGGAGAAACAAGTGCAAAACCTTTCCTCCCAAGAAATAAACACAGAGTACTAGAGAGTTATACTGGTTATGTTGAAGAATCAGAGAGTTTAAGCTCTGAACTGAAAGAGTGGTCACCACTTCAGCTGATATTACTCCCAGCAGTAAGAGAAAGCTTCACATTTTCAGACCACATCATGATCTTCACCTAACAGGCAGAGAAGATCAGGGAGCTTTAAAAGAAAAGAGAAAAAAGGAAGAACTGTTTTTCTTCTATCAAAATACAGAAGGACCATTCTGCTGCATGTAGCTCAATGTGTGGTCTTGTAATCAGGTTAGAAAAACACTTCTAGTAGACTGGAGCATAGCTTTAACCTCATCCAGTGTTAACTGGATGATAACAGATGGAGCAGATGGAACAGTGTCAGAGGCTGCAGGAGCAGTCAGCATGTTGAAGATGAAGAGTCCTGTAGGCAAGAAAATTCTGTCTAAGTCTAGTTTACATCTTGGGATTTCAGTCAAACTTAGCTGAACTTTGAAGACATATGGTCTATTCTCATCAACAGGTTAGCAACAACTACAGCACTGCTTCCCTGCAGCCAAATCATTCCCACTGCCCTGGTGACAGACAATCCAAGCAGTTGATTTATTTGCTTATTGCAATTTTTCACTGCAGATTTTAGGAACTCATTTTAAAAAGAACATTCCTCATAATGCAGAATGCATTGAAATTTGCCATCTGTTTCACTCTAACTATCCATAGGGTTTGGTTGACAACTGCATACCATCACTTCTGGCATTGGATAATCCACAGCCTCATGCCTTTGACTCCCCTTTCCCTAAACATGGCACTGAACACGTTTGAAGCAAAACTTCCTTACAATTGCTTCTAACCTTTTGGACGCTGCTAGTGACAAGACTCTGCTTCTGGAGCATGGAATTAGGAGTCTTCTTTTCACACCACACAGAGGAGCAAGGCCACTAGCAGATGAACCTTCTGCTCCAGAAATGTTGGCAATTGAGACAAAATATCACAAAGTGGGTAGGAAATATATATGTTGGAATTTAACTGTCACACCCAGCCCAGCTGGCACATCAGCATCTATTGTAGAAACATTTAAAACACCTATTAAGCTTTTGGCATAGGCAGCAGGGCCTGTTAAAATCTTTCTCCTGCTCTTTGGGATCCCTTTGCAGTATCAGACCATTTCCTTGGCCAGAAACATTCATCTGACAAACCTGCGGGTGCAGTAGCACACAGAGGAAGCAATTGAATGGAATCCAAAGATTGAATGACACATCTACCTATTGTACTGCCAGCAGCTCACCATTATGGTAAGCTTTCTGCTGGAACTCCAGACATCCAGGATCCTGCTTGCTGTGTTCCTTGTATGGAGATCCCAACCACAGAGCCCTGCTACTCAGGTGCCAGCATCCTCATGGGCTGGGGAACTGATTTGTGCTTGCTCAGTTCATTCCCCAGAAGATAATTTTTTTCGTTGGCCCAGTGCCAGAAGACACAGAAAAGCTTCAGAAATCAGGCTCTTTTTATTTTCTAATGTTGCCTTCCATGCTCATTTGATATATAATGGTACTACAACACAGAGAGGAATATACTCCTTGAATTATTGTTGTCAGTCAAAGGCAAACCATGCAGTAAGTTCAACAGTGACACAAATGACAAATAATTTTAAAGGAAAGGACTTTGCTGCCTACTCAGTACTTTTCCAGGAGACAGACAAAGGACATCATATTCCTGTGCTGTCAGTCTTGCACCTTTTATAAGCAATGACTTCACTAAGAAATCTCAAAACACTGGAGAATGCTGATAAATATAGCAGCTATTTTACTTGCAGAAGAGGGCTGCGTATTTCATGTAGCCTGTTTAATGACATCTGTATTAACAATAGCTTTCAGGCAGCAACTTATTTTTTCTGTCTCTGTCCCTTTCTCTTCCTTTCTTTCACTCAAGAGGGCATATATTGAGGTAAAACGTGGTGCAACAAGATGTACTTAACTGTCACATGACATCACCTTATTTTAAGCAACTCTTGATCCTGTGTCTCATTAGAATTTCCTGCTGCTCTAACATTTGTGAAAGAAAAAATTGCAACATGAAGGTCTTTTAAAAAATAATGTAAAAGCTCTCACATCTAACAACAGAAATTTGTTACTCATGCTCTGAACTGGTTGCAATAGTCAGTGTAATAAGACAGTGGTAGTCATGTGTATAATTTACAATTTGTCATCATTTTAGGTTCATTTTATTGATAGAATGATATAGCACCAGCTATGTCAAAAGGAATTTACTATATCTGGCCCTGTCTGTGATTTGTAATTAATATCTTCCACCTGAAATACTGTAATTGCTCTTGCATTCTAACATAGACAAATCTTTAAGATAGGAAAACCAACTGCATTTCAGAAAACAGTGCACAACTTCCTTTTAAAATGTCTTCTATTGTCTCATTCAGTAGGAGCATACCTTTAAACCATAACATAGCATTTCTACAGCTATGAAAACCCTTTCACTTAGAAATAGCCTCTAAAAATTTGAGGTCTTGATTTTGATTGTTTTCTAAGTTATTACTGCCTGGAAGTAATTATTAGTAACACCAGGGTGTTCCTTACCTAATAACCTCTGTCTGTTTCCCTAATGAAGCCTGCCCTGTTCTTAAATAACACAGTCACAGCACTGGCATTTTACTCCCAGCAAGCTATGAAGGAGGATTCAAGGGAGTCAAGCACCACAGAGATCACAGAGATGGGTATTCCACGCAAGCATCTTCCTGCTGGGTTTGAGGAGCCCCAGTATCAGTATTGAGGGGAATTACACTGCTTCAGGCCATAACACAAGCTGCAGAACATTTTTCTTCAGAAATTTATTTAAATTGAATTAATTGCAATAGGAATAAGTGGAAATTGACAACTCTAATAAAAGCCTTCCAGTAGCTGAAGGGGACCTACAAGAAGGCTGCAGAGGGACTGTATCCAAAGGTCTGCAGAGATAGGATGAGGGGCAATGGTTTGAAATTAGAGAAGAGGAGATTGAGATTGAATGTTAGGAACATGTCCTTTGCCATGAGGGTGCTGGAAACTGCAACAGGTTACCCGGGGAGGTAGTTGAGGCCCCATCCCTGGAGATACCCAAGGTGAGGCTCCACAAGGCTCTGAGCAACTGAATCTAGATGTGGGTGTCCCTGCTGAGTGCAGGGGGGTTGGACTAGACGAGCTTTAGAGGTTCCTTCTAACCCAAACCAGTTTATGATTCTGTAACTCTGAGACAATGCAAATGCTTATTCAAAGAAATCTAAGAGGGCTTCATTGCCATGTACATAAAAAACTGTATTCAAGTAAAACTTGTCTGTAGCAGGAAATTTTGTTGCTTTACATGTAAGGAGATCAGCATACAAAGATTAATACAGGTCTTCCATTTTGTGATGCAAAATAAGTTAATCAGATCCAATACACATTTACTAGCAGGCTTATAGTGGTAAAAATATCATACACGGACTATGAGGTAGTGGCTGGAAATTTGTCTGGCAGAAAGGGACTTGGGTATGCTAATTGACAAGCAGCTGAACATGAGCCAGCAATGTGCCTGGGTGGCAGAGAAAGCCAATAGCATCCTGGCTTGGATCAGCGATAGTGTGACTAGAGGGAGCAGGGAATTGGCCATCACCCTGAACTCTGCACTGGTGAGGCCATACCTTGAGTGCTGTGCTCAGTTTTGGGCACCTCATTACAAGAAGGATGTTGAGGTGCTGGAGCAGGTGCAAAGAAGTGCAACTAAGCTGGTGAAGGGCCCAGAGAATGAGTCTGATGAAGAGCTGAAGAAACTGGGACTGGCTAGTGTGAGGAAGAAGAGGATGAGCCTGAAAACAATAGAGAGAGGAAGGTGCCTGTACCTTACAGGTAATTTGTGATAGAACAAGACGGAACAGCCTCAAGCTGCACCAGGGGAGGTTTAGGCTGGACAGTAGGAAACATTTTTTCCCTGAAAGAGTGGTACAGGCATTGGAACCTGCCAAGAGAGGTGGTGGAGTCACCATCCCTGCATGTGTTTAAAGGTCATTTATATGTAGCACTTACTGATAGGGTTCAGTGGTGGTCTTGGTAGATGAGGGTTAATGGTTTGACCCGATTATCTCAAGGGCCTTTTCCAGCCTGAAGGATTCTATGATCATACATGAACTGATACAGTTTTATGGTTTTCACCTTGGAAACCAAGCCTGAAACACTGGTCGTATCTTCATATCAGCAAATCAAAAGGAGGACTTCATCATTAATTTTTAATAGATTCCACAAGTACTGTACCTTACGTGTATGTGTGTATATATATTTGTGTGTGTATATATATATATGTGTGTGTGTACTGGAAAAACAAAGAAACAAAACCCAACAACAAACATTAGAGATTTTTTTGCATAGTATTTTAGGATAACATTTTAGAATATCCTGTTCCAGTCACTCCTTTCCACTGTGTTACACCTGCTTATGCCATTTATGACATTACACTACATAGCCATAATGCAAAGTGACTCATCCAGTGTAACAAAAAGTGAGGCATTAGTAAAAGTATAAATAGCTTTGGAAAGGAATCAGATTTAGCAAGGAAATTTTTATTACATCAGACAGTTCAGATTTTGATAGACTTTTAGTCAGCTGGCAAAAGAAGTCTATATATTTGCATTATTCAGTGCAATTTTGTATGAATTACAAGATAAAAAATGTAAAGAGACATTCTGGCAAAACACTGTGCCAGAATATGCTAAAGAAACATGGGAGCTGTATCTAAGGACATTACATATCAAATCCAAAGAACAAAATAGACCAAGTATCCAGAGGCTCATGATTTTCATGGATCACAGCCCAACCCTGAAAATACTTAAACCTATGAATAATTTAACACATTAACAGCTAAGATAACACACACCAGTTAGTCTGCTGACATAGAGACTAAGCAGGTATAGGCATTTAAGTGTGTGTGGACAATGCATAATTTGTCTCTTAGACTTTTTGTTGCCTAATATATTTTTCCCTTTTAATTTTAGTAATTAAGGAAAATGTAGTACAGACCTATATGAGAATGTGCTAAATTCTGTAAGAACTATTGAAGAGGAATATAGGGTGGCTCAGTCACATGAATATTCGTCATTACATGGTTTCTTCCATCCTCCATTTGTAACAAGGAAGACTCAGAAAATTAAAGGAAATCAAAATTCTTCTCTACATTCATAGAATCCTAGAATGGCTTAGGTTGGAGGGGACCCCAGAGATCATCTACTCCAACCTGCCTGCCATGGGCAGGGACACCTCTCATCTAGCCTTGGCTGCTCAAGGCCTCATCCAACCTGGCCTATTGCAGAGTCTCATCACCATCATACTGAAGAACTTCTTCCTAAGATCCAGTTGTAGGAATCTGAAATGATGAAATATTTTTCATTTCTGTCCCATGGCAGTGGTATTTCCACCCACTGAGAATTACACATTTCTGCAGCCAATCACTAGAAAGTGACTCACAACACTTAGGATGTGGTACAACATGTGCATTTAACACTATTCTGGCATTGTAATTTGTGAGATATATTTCAAATTGGGGAGTACTTCTGCACTCACTAGCAGAGCTTGCTCTTTGCAACAGGTTTGGACACATGAATTCCAACATAGACAGGAGTATAGAAGGGGATCTACAAGAAGACTGCAGTCACAGGACAAGGGGCACTGGTTTGAAATCAGAGAAGATGAGATTTAGATTGGATGTTAGGAACAAGTTCTTTACTATGAGGGTGCTGGAACACTGGAACAGGTTGCCAGGGGTGGTAGTTGAGGCCCCATCCCTGGAGATACTGAAGGTCAGGCTGGACAAGGCTCTGAGTGACCTGATCTAGTGGAGGATGTCCCTGCTGACTGCATGGGGTTAGACTAGATGAGCTATGGAGGTCCCTTCCAACCCAAACCATTCTTTCATTCTGTGATTCTATTCATGTGTGTAAAAGTACAGACTTTCCTGCAACCACCACACTTGAACCATAATACACTGTATCCTGTAATTTAAGAAATATGACAAAATAGGGATTACTCAATAATTTCCTTAGTAAAATTTTAAACCCATTCACTTTCACCTTTTATGCAGAATGAGGCCATTGGCACATTACTGTAACCTTTAGATTTCCTTAACACATTCAAATGGGAATTGGAAATACTTTCAGCACTATGCATACTATTGAACACTAACCTACAGCTGACTATAGAAGTATCAACAGTCTAGAAGACATATTTTAATGTTCTTTTTCTGAAGAGGATGAGAATAAGAAACAATTCATTACTTAGGCACAGACTTAAGATTTTCAAAGAAAATTTACACACAGTTATTTGTTTAAATCTCTTAACAATACAAATACAAAACTGTCTCATTCCCTGTTTCCACAATGGCACTATTTTACTGAGTGTTTCTTTAAAATAATCTAAACAGACAAAAATACATACAGCACAGCTGGTTAGCTATTGCACTTCTTTGATCTAGCACAGGTAATAGGGCAAGATGAATGACGTTTTATGCAGTCCGGTACAATTACACTGCCAAAAGCAGGAGGAAAGATTTTGCTAAAGCTCAATAAATGTAGTTGAGCAGTCATACAAATTTCATGTAGAACTCTGTCTTGCAAGCAAAGAATATGTTACATATGTTGAAATGCACTGGAATATTGCAAAACTAATTTTACTTCCTATTTCAACTTATTCCCATGAAATAGTTAAATCACTTGGAGCAGTGTCCAGAAGTTTGGACACCTAAACCTTTGTTTAGTAAGAGGATGAAAACGTAACACAGGTCACAAAAAAGATCTATATCCCATTAGATCTTTGATGATTCAGGGAAAACACAACCCTATTCTCCCCCAAATCTCCCACAAGAATACTTCAGGTTGGAAATACTCCAAGAGCTTGATAACAGGTGCAGCTCAAACTTAAAGTGCTGCAGGGCTTAACTATTCCCCCATCTGTTTTGCTGCCTTGTGGGAATTCCCGAGCAAACGCAGCCAGTATGATGCTGCCTGATGCTGCCAAGTGAGAAGCCTGGCATGAATGACTGCCACGTGCCAGTGCAGGCAGATGCTACTCATCTGTGGCTTGGCTCCACAGCTATGGTGGCATTCTCACAGCATGACTAATGTTACTGACTACAAATCCAGTGATTTAGTCTAGGTAAGCCCTGTATTTGTTCATTGATGTGGTTGACCAAACCCAGTCCCTGGCAGAATGCACCCTCCCTCATTCTGGAAGCATTGGGCTGGTGCTCTCACACTTTGCTGGAAAAGCTCTGATTTCCAGCTAAATGAGAATGCTTTACAAGGTATTTCTCATTCATTATAACAGTAGGCGAGAAATCAATAGCACATTCACATCTGATCCCCAGCAGCTCTCACTCTTCCTGTTCTAAACAAACAAACAACAACAGTGCTGAGGAGTTCCTCAGCCTGGATAGCTTGATAACTTCATTATCTAACCCTAGTCCAAGCCACAGAAGCTTTAAAAGGCAAACAGAGCCATGCCTTCCAAGCTACAGAAATTCTGTGTTCCAGTGTCTCTCAGGGATGGTGAACCACCTCATATTATTGCATTATTAAGCCACATCTGCCTTGAGGAAGTTGTTGGTTATGCCTCTAGTCAACTGATGAGAGGATAGGGTAAACCTTGGGCCCTGTCCTAATGTTAAGATCACGAGTAGCTGTATGTAGACACCACAAATTGTTGTGTCTACACTAGGATGTGAACTTCTGTCAGCTAATGCATATTGTCTTGGTAAAGACAGGACATATTCTTCCTTCCCAGTTACTACTGTTTTCCCATTATGGTGATTCTCTCTTACAGGCCACCTTTAACTTCATCTGGAACACATTACTACACTGCACATCTACACTTCTTCCGAGTGCCATTGCAAGAAAAACATTCCCACCTTTCTGGTTTGTCCAGAAATTAAGTTCTGCTGACTAATTATTTGTCCCCATCTGTGTGAAGTTTATTTTTCTTTTTGAACAATGCAAACATAGGTGCCTTTGCTCACCTCAGACAATGACTCATAGTTTTCTCTGCTTTCAGAGCACAGAGAGATGCAAACTGCTACAGCAGAGGGATTGTGCTAAATGTTTTTCTTGTATACAAGTTGGTCCCCAATTACGATGTGCTGCTATTCTTCTTTGTATTTATTGTAGCACCTTGAAATCCCAGTTGATTATGAACTTTAATTCTAGGGTATTTTAAAATAATAAGGGCAATTATCTCCCTAGTAAAAGAATTCAGAACTCTGAAGCTGCAAATCCTAATGATCAAGGGAAAGCCATATCTCCGGTTTATCAATAATAACTTGGTTAGTAAGAGCACTTAAATGATTTCCTAATATCATCCTCAAGAACCAGGACAGGCAAGAAACTCTAAAGTTGGTTTCTAGTCAATAAATGTCTTTGTCTTTTTAGAAATAATTATCTTGTGTGGTCTGGCAATTTCAAGAGTCTGCATTTAGAGAATTTCCAGCTGATGGTTTTGAGTGTGAGAAATTAGATTTGTTCACTTTCATTGTCAAAATATTCATCTCATGCTTACAGGGCTGTGTGAAGTCACTTCTCTCATCTTTGCCTGGCACAAAGCCATTTGTGCAGCAGAACCAAAGCAAGAAGCTGGGAAGACTTGAAAAGATTCTAGGAACTGTGGCATGGGAAGAAAAAGGATGGCAACAGGGGAGTGAATGGAGGGACCCACAGGACATGGAACCAGATGCACAGATGTAAGTCTCCAGGATTGAATGTGCTTGGGTGAGCCAGTATCATCTAGCAGCATACACTGTACTCTGGTGGAAAAAAAGGAAGCTGTGTCCTTGCAGTTATGGGAGTGGGGTGTTTTCCTCTCAGTGTAAGGACAGACTTGGAATAATAAAGGCAGACACTACACTTGGCAAGAAAAAAGAATTGTCCTATCCAGATTATGGGGTTTGAGTTGTTTTTCAGAAAAGAGCAAGGTCTGTGCTTAAGCCCAATAAGAAATTATTTTCAACAGGAACTGCTAAAGAAGAAAATTTGAATCTTCTTGGAAATAGTTTGGCCTCTGATACTTTCCATCTTGAGCAAAAAGGAATTGAAAAGGCAGTTTTATTTAGGCATGGAGACTCAGGTACTGCATGCTGCCAGGAGGATGGCTGCCTTCTCTCAGCTGTGCAGTGTAAGCCTGGTTGCCCAGAAGCCTTGGGAGGCACTGCTGCCACTCTGCAGGAGGCAGGCTGAAGCTGTGCTGCAAAGAGCTGGTACCACTGCTTACCATGGCTGGAGGGGCATGAGCTTCCAGGCAGAACACAGTCATCTTGATCAGTACATGGACTGAGGAGGCACCAGGATGCTGTGAAGCCACAGAGGCAGGTAGGTGAGGAAGACTTAGCAAAACCATAGGCTTGGGCTGCCTGAACCCAGATGACCACATCAGAGCAGCAGTTCCTGATACCCTTTTCTCTCTCCTGAGGTCTTATCACTCTCTGGATGCTGACCTGCCTCATCCTATGTGGCAGCTGCCACAGGACAGGTCACTAGAGTAGCAGCACTGCTGCCATGCCCTGACCTTCAGGAGAAGTCCTGCATCTACTCCCAGTCCCCAGAACTTTCACCTCTCTGCCAGTTATGCATTGCCATGTCTTCCTGCTCTGGGCCACCATTTTGTAAGACTTTATGCCCAGGTGCTCTCAGGCAGCCCTATAACTGACTGTCAGGATGAAATGCCCCATCCACTACACCCAAAAGTACCTCTGGGCAAGAAGCCCCTGCCATCATGAGCTCAAAGGTGCCATATATGACATTGTAACATCCTTTCTGGCACTGGGAATTTCTTTCATCTAAAGATCTTTAGACATATAATATTTATTTGCTAATTTGGTAATATTAATCCTTACAACAAATTCAGGCCAAATTTACATTGACATAAACCCATGTGAAACTAATCAGATTCAGGTTGAGATGAAGGGATTGCTAGAGCTTGAATTTCAAAGTAAAATTTCACAAGATAAACATCTAAGCAGAAAATCTGAGAAAAAATTGCATGAACTCCTCTGTGCCCAACAAGATTTTACCATCTGGGGCTTAGTGTCTATGATTAACTAAAGATTTGGTGCTCTTAGATCCAAAAAAAATAGCAACCATCTAATCACAGAGCAGTATAAGGACACTGGGGTTGCAATTAATATAAATGTATAGATATTTCATAGCAGTGAAATTCTGGCCATAGCCAAATATGTAAGAAAAGAAGAAAGATCTTTTTTCATCGCATTCTGATTTATCAAATTCTGAAAACAGGTTGGGGGCTGACCTGTTGATGGGCAGCTCTGGGGAAAAGGACCTTAGAGTCCTGGTGGACAACAGGATGACCATGAGCCAGCGATGTTCCCTTGTGGCAAAAAAGGCCAATGGCATACTGGGGTGTATTAAAAAGTGTGTGGTTAGCAGGTCAAGAGAGGTTCTCCTGCCCCTCTACTCTGCCCTAGTGAGGCTGCACCTGGAATATTGTGTCCAGTTCTGGCCCTCAGGGAACTGCTTGAGGGAGTTCAGAGCAAAGCCACAAAGATGCTGAAGGGAGTGGAACATCTCCCTTGCGAGCAAAGGCTGAGGATGCTGGGTCTGTTTAGCCTGGAGGAGCCTGAGCGATGGCTTCATTCATGTCTATGAAGATGTGAAGGGCAGTGTCAGGAGGATGGAGCCAGGCTCTACTCAGTGATGTGCAGTGATAGGACAAGGGCCAATGCACGCATGCTGGAGCAGAGGGTTCCATGTGAACATAAGGAAAAACTTTCACTGTGAGGGTGACAGAGTCCTAGAACAGGCTCTCTATAGAGATTGTGGAGTCTCCTTTTCTGGAGACATTCAAAACCCGTCTGGCTATCTTCCTGTGTGATCTACTCTAGGTGGTCCTATTCTGGCAAGGGAGTTGGACTGAATGATCTTTTGATATCCCTTCCAACTCCTAACATTCTGTGAGTCTGAATCTCTGAAGAAGCAATGCTGTTCTTTTCCAAAGAAATATTGAGGTAGGCAGAACAGACATAAAACAACCTGATCATCTGGGAAACCAGGTCACAGGAGAACACAACATAGCTCATATGAACTTCTGTTTTGGTAAAATCAGTAAACCTGTGTGTGAATAAATTACTATGAAGTGCCTGAAAGCCTTTAAGAAAATGGGAAGTATCTCTTGATGAGTAGCTGCACCAAAATCATAATACATGAAATGACAAATTTGCTCTGCCCATTTCCATACAATTTGTTTCAGCTTGTTCTAATTCTATTGTTCTATGTCAGACAAGTGTCTTCCTGTGGCAGGCACTGGAGGCCAGTACTCCTCTCTGGTCATCAGAAGGCCTCTCAGTTGGTTTTCTATATTCTATAACAAAGTGTACACATTTTAATAGCCCCCAAGCACATCTGCAAGTTAGCATTAAAAAGTTCATCAGGAGCACTTAAACTTTTATCTCAGAGGGGATGATACAGCATTCCCCCTGACTTACAAGAGCCATTTATCAAAGACAGCACCTGCTGCAAATGATTACCAGCCAAGGTAATTTTTGGATCTAGTATGTTGCCACATCCATTGATTTTCTGAATTCTACCACATTGCCACTGCATCCTCTAGAACCATTTTCCTTCATAGTGTTCATAGCCATACTTTATTCACATTTCCAGAAGCTATGTCACATGAGAACCATTAAATTCCAGCTACTTTGTAAATGAGCATTTGTAAATGTCCCATCAGCGCCCAGGGAAGATATACCTCATAGCTGTCATTAGTATTAATAGAAGTTGCCAGCATGTTTTATTGAGAGCAGATTTCAAACTGAACTCTGACTGTTTCCATTTATTTTTAATTGTGTAAGTAAACCAATCCAAAATTTCAATGGAATATGTACTTCCTTTCTAGAGTGTTTCTAGATAAAATGCTAGCTAAGGGAATAAAGAATGAGTCAATATTGCTCCTGAGAGGCTAGGTACTTTCCAGGAATAAGAATCTATAAAAGCACACTTAAGTGGAAACCAAACAGACAGACAAATAAACAAAAAGAAGAAAGGGAAAATTATGTTAGAACTATACTAAACTTCTGTTTTTAAATTAGGATATTAAAGAGAACTGGTCTGTCTTTAATTTGCACCATTTCACACTTCAGTATAATCTGACCTGCAATAAAGAGCATTTTTTTCTGGGTAGTAAGCAATGTTCTTGTAAGCAAACCTGTCCCTATCCTGACTACTAAAACATAACATCCCAGTTATGCCCTCCAAACTGTATCTTCTTGAAGAGTGATATCATTGTCACACTTTCCAGTTGTTCTGATTGCATTCCTCATTGAACATTTGACTTGCTGGAACGAGTCCAGAGAAGAGCAACAAAGTTGGTGAGGGGTTTGGAACACAAGCCCTACGAGGAGAGGCTGAGGGAGCTGGGGTTGCTCAGCCTGGAGAAGAGGAGACTCAGGGGTGACCTTATTACTCTCTACAACTACCTGAAGGGAGGTTGTAGACAGACAGATGTTGGTCTCTTCTCCCAGGCAAGCAGTACCAGAACAAGAGGACACAGTCTCAGGCTGCGCCAGGGGAGGTTCAGGCTAGATGTTAGGAAAAAGTTCTATACAGAAAGAGTGATTGCACATTGGAATGGGCTGCCTGGGGAGGTGGTGGAGTCGCCATCACTGGAGGTTTTCAGGAGGAGACTTGATGGGGTGCTTGGTGCCATGGGTTAGTTGTTTGGGTGGTGCTGGATTGGTTGATGGGTTGGATGTGATGATCTTGAAGGTCTCTTCCAACCTGGTTTATTCTATGTATTCTATGTATTCTATGTATTGGTAGTGGACTGACACCACACTGAAATGTCTGGAGTGATACTGACATTTTGGGGGAAGAGACATTCTACAGATACAGTAAGCAAGGAAATTTATTGAATGGTATTCTGATGGATAACAGAAAAAAAAATATTTTTGTGGTCTTTTCACTAACTGATTTATGCAAGGACTTCTGGAAATACCAAGGTAATTGCAAGAACAATAAACTACCTGAAAATTGTAGGACATGTTGCTGAAGACCCAGACTATTCTCTGCACCTCAACATCATTTTGGAGAAGAAAAGCTGCACCAGTGCATGTCAGCAAAGCAAATGTCAGCTAGCATCCAAGATGTAAAAACTGAGATGATATAACAAATAAATAATTTACTGTCCCTTTTGGTTCACACCATTATCCTTCCTCTCTGATCAGAAGGATGTTAGGTTATTTTCTTCCCTGGTTTTGGAGTGGAAACTAAGAGTGGTGTTTGTGCTCGCAGATCAGTTGTTAAAGTTGTTGCAAGGTTCTCAAAATGAAAAAGCAAGATGAAAATTTAATCCAGATAAGAACAAGAAAACCCATTATAGTCAACCTAAAAATGCATTAAATGAAGATGGTTTTTGCCCAGTGCTCTATAATTAAAGAGTTGTGGCTTTCTAACAAAGCGTCATCTAATTCACTTATTAGGTGCCAGAATAACTTAGTGTCATTTCATGGTTCTTGCACATAAATTGCACTTAAATTGGAGTATGGAGAAGTTCCTCTTTGTGCTATGTAACAATTTATGTCACAGCAATTCCTTTGGGTGCTAAGGAGAAATAGAGCCATCCTAGCTGAACTATAATCACTGGGTAGCCATGGATATGCTACATCAGTCATTTTGATTTCCAGGTGCATGCTGTGCGTTCAGGAAGTACCAAGGCAGGTGAATTGTTCACAAAGTTTCTCTCCTTCATTTTGAGTGAGAAGCGGAGTCCCACATTCACAGTTCATATTGAGGTGTGGGAGAAGTGAGGATGTGCTTTTTATTATTGTCATTTTGAGAAGAGGAAGGCAAACGTGGCTTCTGCTGCTTTTATACAAACCTTGTTAGATCTGATGTCTATGGTCAAAGACAGTCTGACAAATAAAGCTTTCATTAGAGCTGTCAAAGGTCTCACAGCTAAATCTAAGACATAAGCATGGCCAGAATCCTCAAAGAAGATTCCAAGGTAGTTGTAACAAATCATTTGAAAACAAAGGCATTTAAATTGCAATTCTTATACAGGGAAGAACTTAAGAAGAACTTAAGTTTGAAAATTTTGTACAAAATATCTACTTGTCTCAAATCCTTTTGATCTCTCTTGAACATCTCCAGTGCTATGTTCTTTATCGTGAAAGTGCTTGGTTATTACAAAGATAGGCTGCCAACAAATGTGTTTGCTATATCCATGCATCGTGATAGCCAAGACAATGGATCCAGAATGTAATGAAATTCTGACAAGCAAAAATCAGACAGAATAGCTAAAAGAAAATATGGCATCTTACTTATATCTACAGACAAAAAGGTGCCATAAAGTTTTTTACGTAGAGTGATATCACCTAGAAGGGGAAGTTGACATCAGCTCAGACACCTACCTCAGGTGAAATCATGCAAAGCTAGAAGTTAAATAGCCCTCAGAGTCATTTTTTTAAAAAAACTTATGCCCTAAAAGACTAATTAGTTTACCCAAATCCAATTCCTAAATCCAAGCTGAGTCAATAGCTCTGCATAATCTTGCAGCTGTCAAAGAGTTTCATGAAAGGTATTTGGAGTTCTCGCTCTTGGTTATGGGCAGTATTCCTTAGCTTTATCTCCCCAAAATAACCCAAATCAATAAAGGATAGTAATGTCCAAGGTCTATTTTGATTTCTGCGTCAGATCCCCTTAGAAATGCTGAATAATGTGGTTATGACCTCTGACAGATCGCTGGCAAATTCCATCTTAAAGTGGGTTTGGAATAATATCTAAAGTAAAGCCATCTTCCTTTAGTTAATATTCCAAACAGCGATTTCTGTGGTCCATTATAAATCATTCATTCCATCAATATAGGTTTTACATGACCAATACATTTACCTACTTGCTTAAACTCTGATTTTTTTATTTTCACACATTGGTCCTGGATTTGATCTACATTTCTCCAAAGAGCCAACTTACTAATCAAACAACGATTTATAAGAAAACTGTCATTAGGGTTTATTGGTTTCTAACAAAAACATCACACAAATTGAACTGAGTTCAAATAGTGTCACTTCTTTTTACGGTGGTATCCCCAAACTTATTTTCATGTCTTTTGGAGTGGCTACTTACCATTTTCTGGTTGCTTTGTGTGTAATGGATAATTGCTATTATTATTTGAGAACAATACAAATTATATCCCGATACAAGTTATATCCTATAGTTTCCATTTAGTTTCTTATTAAAATCTCTTCAAACAATTTCATGGACTCCTCTGCATTGACAAAGACTGTCAAAGGATTTTAAGTTATTTAGCCACTGAAAAAATAAATAAATTAAAAATCCCTGGTGAAACTCACTTCAGAAAGTAACGTGGGAGCAATGTGAATGTTCTAGTATTAAAATGCAATCTACTTGTTGAAGTCCTATTAACCACTTTCACAAAGCAGTCCAAATGTGTAAGCTGCTGAACTTTGAGCAGATACTTCTGCCTCATTCATCATGCCTGCCATATTGCCAGCATGTCTAAGAAAGAAACAAGAAGGGAACTCTTTAGTCCACACTCTGCTTGATCACAGTTAGAGGGCCAGCTGCCAGTCTGATCAGAACAGATACAGAACAATTATCTTGTCAGAGCAGATCAGGAGGGAAGTGATGGTTGAGTGAAGTCCTGACTCCTAGATAGGACTAGCAGGCACAACAGCCTCTCTCCTCTGCAAATTTTCTTTAAATAACAGAACAGGAATTGAGCCATTTGTACAAAATTTACAACTGATCGGCTTTTGCACTGTGAGTTCAACAGGTCTAGAGCACATCTGGCTCACTTTCACACAGAAGACATGTGTGCAACGTGTGTGTGTGTGTGTGTTACGGTCTAGGAAGAAACATGACAGTCAGTTCATTGCTCCTTTCACTGAACTGTAAACATTATGGAGAAAGTAATAGACAAAACTGGAGGATTTGAAGATGTTTTCCAGTTATATATGTTATTTCAAAATGAAATTTGTGTCTTGCTCTGAAATCTCTCACTGTCACACACAGTGATGGACAACTGATTTGAGTCTAATTTGACTAGTTTGCAACAATTTGCAAGTCTCAGAGTGCTGTCATTCAGAAATTTCTTTTTCATGTGATCACAGATAACCTCAACAACCTCACTTTTACCTCCATATCTCCTCTTGAGAATTTTCTTAAAACTTTTGAGCCACTGAATATGCTGTGATTCAGAACAGAGTGTCTCAGTGTAGCTCTTATGTCCTAATATTCTCACTTGTTTTCATAACTTGCACTCAAATGATGCAAAGCAAAAGCAGCACATTTTGGTTTGTATCTGCCCTTTATTGTAAATATTCTAACTTTATTCTGCCTTCAGAAACAGAAGTTCAGCACAGATACAAATCACTGCAACTTCCTCTTGCATGTTTTACTTGTTAAGTCTGCTCACAAAATGTCTCCTCAAAAAAAGCTAAAAGAGATTATGTTCCTGAGCTTTACCAGATCACATCTAAAATAACCAAGTCAATATGGCTCTGGTGCAACATTTTGCCTTTAAAGGTGCAACATTTCATCTTTAGAACAAAGAATCACTTATCTGCTACAAGACAGAACATAGATATTTGTTCCTGGGGAACAATAACCTGGACACATACCTATGGACTCAAAAACTGTATAAAAAGACTTAAGCGATACTGGCAAGACAGAAGAAAGAAGATGCCACCACATGCTGGAAACATCACAGGGCAACACAACAGATCTTGGACTCCGAAAACCCTCTCTCCACCTCTGACCATTGCTAGTATAATCCCTTTCCTGCTTTCTCCCTCTTCTCCCTGTTTCTATTTCTTCCCTCTCTCTCTGTTCCTCCTTTTGTTATTCTGTTAATAAATAGCCTCGCTGTTGATATTTTGGCCTTGTTTGTGCCTCTAATTTCATAACATGGGAATGTTCAAAAGAACTGAGTCTCTTTCCCTCTCTGGACCAAGATAGTGCTCAAGTTTCAAAGAACACTGTTTAGTGCGAGCAATGCACATGATGTCATATTCAAAGTCATTAGTAGGTAGCTGGTAGATAGATCTCTGTGCTATCTACTCAGTTCTGGGCAAATGCTGACTTGTGGATACAAATAAACACAGGAGAACATTTATCAGCCATCTTGAGACTTTACAGGGAAAAAAATAACCTTATTCTGTGGTACAGTGATTATAGCTTCAGTCTGCATTCAGTACATGTATGGTCACCTGAGGGAAAGATGAGGGATGTGATTTTCCCCCTTTGCTCTTGTGAGACCTCACCTGGAGTACCGCATCCAGTTCTGGTGCCCCCATCATAAGAGGGACATAGAGCTCCTGGAGAGGGTCCAGAGAAGGGCCAAGAGGATAAGCAGGGGGCTGCAGAACCTCTCCTATGGGGACAGGCTGAGAGAGATGGGGCTGTTCAGCCTGGAGAAGAGAAGGCTCTGGGGGGGCATAATAGCAGCCTTCCTGTACCTGAAGGGGGCTTACAAGAAAGCTGCAGAGGGACTGTTTCCAAAGGCCTGCAGTGATAGGACAAGAGGCAACGGTTTGAAATTAGAGGAGAGGAGATTTAGACTGGATGTTAGGAACAAGTTATTTAGCATGAGAGTGGTGAGACACTGGAATAGGTTGCCCAGGGAGGTTGTGAATGCCACTTCCCTGGGGCATTCAAAGTCAGGTTGGATGAGGCCTTGAATGACCTGGTCTAGGAGGAGGGTTGGAGCTAGATGATCTTTAAGGTCCCTTCCAACCTAAACCATTCTATCAATCTCTGACTCTATGAAGCGATGTCCAAACCAGGAAATGCCGGTTTAGGATCTGGACTCTGTGATTTAGCAATGTTTTTTGAAGAGTCAGATGATATTTCTTAAGCCAATTTTCAACAGATTGGAACAATACAATTGCACAGCCATTGCAGACATTTTCAGCAGTCCTAGAAACAAATCATAAGAAAGAAGATGAACAGATTTCACTAGGTTCAAGGTGACACTAAAAATGTATGTTGGTAGACTTCACAGAGACAGCAAATACCTTTAATGGTAGTTGTGAAATACTTGAAGATACAGGACTTTCTGAAAAATTATTTTTTTATCCTTTATCTTCTCTATGCTGGCTTCCTCTCAAACAAACAAATCTTTTGATAATGGTGACTTGTTTGAAGTGTCATTTGTTATGACTTGCAAAAGTCTTCCCGAAGCCTCTAGACAGGACAGGAAAAAAGCTTACATCTCATTAAAATGGGCAGAAATAGTGGGAAGTAGTGGAAGATATCTTGTATCAAAATATTTTAAAGTTATATGAGTTCGTAATCACTTTGCTGTCTTTTTTCTTATTAAATTGTAAAGAGAAGACAGCTTTCACAATGCCAACATTTATAACAATGTTACTGATTAGAGAAGATTAAATTTAAAATAGCCCTTCAGTGACTTTCACAATACACTGGTAAAGAACATAATATTCCCAGGCAACCAGCACCAGAACAAGAGGACACAGTCTCAAACTGCATCAGGGGAGGTTTAGGCTGGAGGTTAGGGAGAAATTCTACACAGAGAGAGTGATTGCCCATTGGAATGGGCTGCCCGGGGAGGTGGTGGAGTCACCACCATTGGAGGTGTTCAGGAGGAGACTTGATAGGGTGCTTGGTTGCATGGTTTAGTTGATTAGGTGGTGTTGGATGATAGGTTGGACGCGATGATCTCGAAGGTCTCTTCCAACCTGGTCATTCTATCCTATCCTATCCTATCCTATCCTATCCTATCCTATCCTATCCTATCCTATTCTTCGGAGTATGCATGCTTTGGGCAAAGGCATCTACTATAGTAGTTTACCTATTAAAATTGAATGGTCAGCTGGATTGGATTGATGGCAACATCTGGTGTAGTCTGCTGCTCTGTTTAAGAATGCGAATAAATTTGCTCCCAGTTCTGTAAGTCTCTGCCTTTTGTTTGTCTTTGGATGGCTTTTGCTGTTGTAATTAGACAGCTCTGGTAAATGCTAAGGTCTCTGGTTGTTTGTGTCAATATGTCAATTGCCTCGGAACAATTAAGTCCCCTTTTAAACAGTGTCAGGTAATGAATTTTAAGCTTGCACCAAACTATTTCATAGAATCACAGAATGCATTATGTTGGAAGGGACCTTACAAATCATCTACTCCAACCTGCCTGCCATGGACAGGGACACCTCTCAACTGGACTTGGCTGCTCAAGGCCTCATCCTACCAAATTTCCTATTATTACATATTCCAGATTCATCTAGAAAGAAGCACGTGGTTTTGCAGTAGCCTCAATACCCTTCATCCAGCCTGAGAAAGGTTGTGTGACACAGATTACACCAGGTGGTGCATGACCAACATCTGAGAATTAGACTGAGAGCTTGAAGAATGTCTCCTATGCTTTGCCCTAGGTCCCAGAGGAAAGAATGGGTCAAACAAGAGATTTCCAAGATTTCCAGAAGTATGAAATTTGGCTGTGCAGTGATTTTATTCCATCTTCCCCCCCCTGTGATATAAATACATGAGCTATACCTTGAATCCAAGGGTTACTCTTTATCCTATCACTTGAACACCAAGGAGCCAAGTCAGCTGGTGCCTGTGGTGACAGTACAAAAAAGTGCCATGATTTGGCCATTTGAATGTGAGATAGGTGACAGAACTCCATCTCAACAGACATCTAGGGGTGAGTCTGTCACTCTGAAAGAGTAGCTCAAGAAGGCACAGCCAACCCTAGAATTTCAGTGAGATTTAGGGCATTTCCAACTCAAAGTCCATCCAGAATCACACCCTTCATATTACTGCACCATTTAATTGCTTCCTACAGCAACCTCTATGAATCAGTCATGACAATGGTAAGCTGTACAAAGTGATCTGTACAACAAGCATTTACTCTCTTTGCAGGTACAACCTGTTCAGTGCTGATGTAGAATAGAATCATAGAATGGTTTGGGTTGGAAAGGATCTCCAAAGGTCATCTTGTCCAATCCCCACTGCAGTCATCAGGGCCACCCTCCACTAGAAGAGGCTGCTCATAACCTTGTCAAGCCTCATCTTGAATATCTCTAAGGACAGGTCATCAACTACTTCCCCTGGGAAGAAGGCAACCTCCCAGGGGATATAACAAGTCAAATGAAGCACAAGATCAGGAAAAGCCAATCATGCACCAAGGGCAAATGGCACCTTACAAACCTGATTGCCTGCTACCACAAAGTAAACCTGCCCATTTCATGTGGGGTGAGCGGTGTATACCTGGGTTGCTCCATGGCTTTCTATACAGTTTCCCACAGCCTCCTCCTAGAGAAATTGATTCATTATGGTCTAGACAAGAGATCTGTGTGGTGGGAGGGGAACTGGCTGACAAGCTGTACCAGAAGGTGGTGTTAAATAGCTTCTTTTCAGACTAGCAATTTGTCACAAATTAGTGATCAGTATTGGTCCCTAGACTGTTTAGCATCTTCATAAGTATCTCTATAAGCATACCCTGATGAATTTTGTTGATGATACCAAAGTGAATGGGGAAGTGGACACCTTGGCTTCCTACTCTGCAGGAAGATCTGGATAGGCTGTAAGAGTGAGATAACAAGAACATTATGAAGCTGAAAAAGAACACATGTAAGGTTTTGCACCTGGGAAAACCAGGCAAGGGAGCTGGGGGTCCTGGTAGACAAAAAATTCAGTATGAGAAAACCAGGCACAGGAGCTGGGGGTCCTGGTAGACAAAAAAATCAGTATGAGTGAACAGTGTGCTGCCACATGAGGAAAGGCTGAAAGAATTGGTTTTCTTCAGCCTTGAGAAAAGAAAGCTTAGCAGAGACCTCATCACCATGTTCCAGTAATTAAAAGGTGTCTCCAAAGAAGATGGAGACTCCATTTTTACAAGCAGTGACATAGAAAAGGTAAGGGGAAATGGGTATAAGTTATTACTGGGGAGATTTCAAAGGGAAAATTTTTACCAAAGGGAATAATCAGGCATTGGTATAATCTCCCCAGGGAAGTGGTGCACTCTCCAACATTGCACACTTTCAAAATTCATCTGCAGGCTGCTGGATCATCTTTTCTAGACTGTGCTTTTGCTAAGAAGGGTTGGACTGGATTATTCTTGGGATCCCTTCTAACATGGTGTTCTGTTATTCTCTGACTCTGTGATAGTGTGCTGGGTAACTCATGGAGCTCAAGAAGAACACATTAATATTAACTCAGTGCAGCAGAGGGATAGGTTAATTAAAGAATAAAGGAATGTGAAGCAATCTTCCAACTCAGAGCTGCTGCCAGCTGTTGTAAATTGAGCAGAGTTATGCCTGCTGAACAAAGGAATGTCCTATGAAAACCACTCTGCTTCTGAAAGTGATGTTAGCATTTTAGATCTCAGTCCAGCAATACCCTTAATGATGCTGTATAGGAAACTGGCAGTTCTGTGGAGCAAAATAAGTTCATGAATAAGACACGTTCACCTCCAATTTCACATCTCAATCCCGCCCGCAAGAGGAAGGATTGGATTTTAGAAACAGTGAATCAAAAGCCTCAGTAAGGCACATGTTCTCAGTGTGATGTAGTGGCTAATACAGTCTTTGAATGCACTGACATGTAGGGCTGTCTACCCAGCAAGGCATGCCTGAGTTTTCATTCAGAGATGGGAGCATCATGTCTGTCTCAGGCCAGTGTTCCACATGGACTAATAGGTCTTGCCGAGAAGTGACACAGTCCTCAGCTGAGCTGTCTGAAACCCACAGGAAAACAACAAGTCATGAAACAAACAAACAATCAAACAAACAAATCCAGCTCACTGCTCTTGGAGAAATCTGCTGAAATATCCTACATGTCCTGTGGCCTCTCTTCAACTTAGTGAAGATTAAGAAGAATGATTCAGTCATAGTGTACAAACTCCCAGCCAGCATCACTCACTGTTGCTGGGCAGCTGTGAGACCCGGTAAGATTGCTGTGCTGTTTTGACTACAGCTGATACCCCCATGAGAAATGCATATGAAACCAGAGTGGGAACCAGCTCCACTTAAGATTATGTGAGTGTCTGCAGTAGAGGTATTTACAGACCAGTCAGATTTATCAGCCCTCAGTACAGCTAATGAAGATCTAGTCAATACAATCAATGAGACAACTGACTCAATATGGATAGCTAATGCCATCTGAGATGCCCCAGAGGATGTCACATAACTACGCAGGTCTAGGTTACATGACACCATCCCAGAAGAAGAGCAATGCCTTGCTCCAGCAGCAGCAGAAAGTGCACATTTTAGCCCACCACATCTGTCTAACAGCAGACACTGATGTTTTGACAGCTGAATATTACCACTAAAGAGTTATTTTTCTTCTCTGAGAACAGACACCTATATTGGGAAGCTGAAAAGCTCTCTGGATTCACTATGTTTATTAGATTTCTATTGTCTGTAATTGTATAAACCTATCACACACCTAGACATCAGCTCGGTTACACCTGAATTTGGTGTCTAAATCTGGAGCCTCATTTCTACCAATCAAAAAGACACAGGATTATCAACTGGATGCCCCAGCCTACACATTGCTGAGGCACAGTGCTACTGCACCTTTCCAAAGGGCAATCTCATTTCCAAAACCTCAATTTTTTAATGTAAAATTTGTTTTCCTGAGACTTTTCATAACAATGTGTTTATAAAGAGTGATGTCAGGAACAGAAAGTTTCAGCTCACAAATAGGTAAAGAACTTGAAGGTGTGTGAATGAAGTGAGCACAGGTCTGCTGCAGCCTCCCTTTGCAACTCCTGATTTTACAGATGTTTGTGCCTTGACTCACACTTGCAGAGCAAATCTATCTAATCTATTTCATGTAGTGGAGCAACTCACACTAGATCAGGTTGCTCAGAACCACATCCAGCCTGGCTTTTGAAACCTCCAAGGATGGGGCTTCCACCACCTCCCTGGGCAGCCTGTGCCAGTGTCTCACCACCCTCAAGGGGAAGAATTTCTTCCTAACATCCAATCTGAATCTACCCATTTCTATGTTTGTTCCATTTTTGTTCCAATAGCTACAAATATGCCACCTTGGATCTGGAATTGTCCATTGGCAGGTTTAGCTAAGGCAAAGCTGAGGAATAGTACTGAGGAAGTCTCTGTTCTTTGCAGTGAGCCATCAGCAGAGCTAGTGAGGAAGCCCAGGCTGGAACCACTGCATCCCTGTCCCACAGAGTGCTACAACCTTGTACTAAAATATAATACAGATAACTGTGCTTTTTTGTCTTTCTTTGTTGTTGTTGTTGGGGTTTCTTTCTTTGTTTGCTTGGTTTGGGGTTTGGTTTTCATATATTTGAGTTTCCTTCATCAGCTAAGCAAGAAAAATATGATTTTAAATTTCTAAAATGCTAAGCTTGTGATTAAAAGTATCAGGTGAAAAATCTTAAGATTCCTGAGTATGACCCATGATAATTTTAGAAGTTTTTTGCCTGTGTTTCTACTTTTTGGGGAAAAAACCCCACTTATTTTATTAAATGAGAACTCTCATAGAAGTGCAGTAAAATATTGCTCTTTGCAGGTACTTCAGATAGATAAACTTGAAAAGAAATAAAAGAAGACTTTGAGGAATCCAATTTACACTTTCTCTCAAGACCTGAATTTTAGTGTCAAGTAAAATGACAAATTAATCAATGCAAGCTATCAGATAATAATAGGAATGTAGAAAACACATTCACAGATCTTCTGCAGTAACAAAACCTATTTTTACATGTTTTCTGTATTTAATTTCCTTTTACTCTTGGTCTTGTCACCTAGAGCATCATTGACAACCTCCAACATATGGTTCAAAAGTTGTCCTTTGATTTTCACAAACACAACCCTTACCTGCAGCAGATGTGTCAGGCAAGGCTTGCCAGGTTACAAGGCTGCATCAAACATTAAATGGGTGCCTGGCAAGCTTAGATAAATCTGCCATTTTCTGATTCTGGTTTAGGCTTATAGCCAGGAGAGCTCTTGGCCCAGGTATAAGGCAGAGATAACAAAGAACCTTCCCACCACAAGACCTCAGAAAAGGCACAGAGGGGCTTACACATCTTGGCAGGCATTGCAGTGGAATGCAGAGGGAGAAGATAGATTTTACATTTCTGGTCCTTTTGGATACCCTGAGAATCAGTGATAAAAACTGTAATCAGAGCATTATCATATTGCCAGAATGTCCACTTCAATTATAAACCTTGAATGGATAATAAACGTGTATGTAGCCTTTGGCCCATATTCAGCAGCTTTTCCATGTACTAAAATTTCCTTTGGCTACAGTACAAGTTTCAAACAAGCATGCCAATTTCAGGGCCAGAAGAATACTATGGCTACAAGATGAAGCTTTCTGCCTGAGTGAATATTGGCTTAACAGAGCAGAGAAATAGGTGCATCAGGGCACTACTCATGTCTCCAGCACAGGCTCCAGCCTCTCACCACAGACAATGAAAGGCTCTGAGCTTCCTTCTGCCATCACTGACATCACATGGCAACAGTGTGGTGAGGAGTTCATTCTTCTTGGCTTCAAACAAGCTTTATACATGTTCATGTTAAAAGAACCCCCTCTGTGGCCAGCAGGAGCAGGGAAGTCATTCTGTCCTGTACTCAGCACTGGTTAGGCCACACCTTGAATACTGTGTCCAGTTCTGGGCAAGAAGGACATTGAGATATTTGAATGTGTCCAAAGAAGGGAAATGAGGCTGGGGAGAGGTCTCAAGTACAAGCCCTACAAGGAGAAGCTGAGGGAGTTGGGATTGTTTAGCCTGGAGAAGAGGAGGCTCAGGGGAGACCTTATTGCTGTCTACAACTACCTGGAAGGAGGTTGTAGACAGGTGGGGGTTGGTGTTTTCTCCCAGACAACCAGCACCAGAACAAGAGGACACAGTCTCAAGCTGTGCCAGGGGAAGCTTAGGCTTGAGGTGAGGAGAAAGTCCTTCACAGAAAGAGTCGCTGGCCATTGGAATGTGCTGCCCAGGGAGGTGGTGGAGTCACCATCCCTGGAGGTGTTCAAAAAAGGATTGGACGTGGCACTTGAAGCCATGGTTTAGTTAGTCATGAGGTATTAGGTATTAAGTAATAGGTTGGACTTGGTGATCTCTGAGGTCTTTTCCAACGTTGTTGATTCTATGATTCTATGACACTATGAATATTTTGCTGCACTGACACTGTTGGTAATAAATGTCCTCAAGCTTCACAAAACTCTTCATACCCTGAATGATCCTTTAATCTATTTTCAAACCCATAATCAGGATTTAACCTAATGGCAGTGAAGTTGTACTCCAGATAGGGAACATAATTCTTTGTCTGCTGCTAAAGGTATTTTCACCTAGAAGTGGTCCTTGGTCAAGTAACACAGAGCTGCTCACATTTGTGTTGCCCCAGGTTTGTCCTTCCTGGACACAGTGGGATCAAGCATCAGTGGCATTAATTTATGGAAAGAACAACAGGACTTGCAATCTAAAATCTTCTGAATGGATGCATTTCAGCAAGCTTGCTAAGTTGTATGTAGACAACTTGTAGCAGTGAAAACAGAATGATCTGTTGTAAACACAGGCCCGAATCATACAAATCGAAGACGACTGGCTATTAGTTGCTAAACAGAGCTTGCTTCAAAACCTCTTTCAGTCAGTTACCATTATTAGCTCAACAGAAGTTGTGAGGGCCCTTTCCTCCAGTAGAGAGCAGCTGATTAAGCCTGTATTTCTATACTTGGAAGAGGCATTTTTGTCCAGTTTGATTAGCAAGCCAAGTCCAGCTGGAGAGCTGTAACTAGTGGAGATCCCCAGGGATCAGTGATGGGTCCAGTCCTGTTCAACATCTTCATCAATGACATTGATGAGGGAATAGAGTGTCTGCTCAGCATGTTTGCTGATGATACCAAACTGGGAGGCTTGGCTGATACACCTGAATGCTGTGCAGCCATTCAGTGAGACTTGGACAGACTGGAGTGCTGGCCAAAGAGGAACCTAATGAGGTTCAACAAGGATAAGTGCAGAGTCCTGCACCTGGGAAGGAATAAGAAACTGCACCAGTACAGGTTAGGAGGTGATGTGCTAGAGAGCAGCCCTGTGGAGAAGGACCTGAGAGTCCTGGTGGACAAGAAGTTCTGCATGGGACAGCAATGTGCCCTTGTGGACAAGAGGGCCAATGAGATCCTGGGGTGCATCAAGAGCAGTGTGTCCAGCAGATCGAGGGAGCTTCTGCTCCCCCTCTACTCTGCCCTGGTGAGACCACACCTGGAATATTGTGTCCAGTTTTGGGCTCCCCAGTTCAAGAGTGTCAGGGATCTCCTTGAGAGAGCCCAATGGAGAGATATCAGGATGATCGAGGGACTGGAGCCTGTGCCCTGTGAGGAGAGGCTGAGAGCCCTGAGGCTTTTTAGTCTGTAAAAGAGAAGACTGAGATAGGATTTAATAAATGTTTATAAATATCTGAGGGCTGGGTGTCAAGAGGGAGGGGACAGGCTCTTCTTCATTGCACCCTGTGATAGGACAAGGGGTAATGAATATAAACTATAGGACAGGAGGTTCCACCTCAACATGAGGAGGAACTTCTTCACTGTGAGGGTCACAGAACACTGGAAAAGGCTCCCAAGAGAGGTTGTGGTGTACCCTACCCTGAAGACTTTCAAGACCCCTCTGGATGCATTCCTGTGCAACCTGTGATAGATTCTACGGTCCTGCTCTTGCAAGGGGGTTGGAGTCAATGATCTCCTGAGGTCCCTTCCAACCCCTAACATCCTGTGATCCTGTGAATCCACAGTAATGTCATTTTTCATAACTAACCATAGAAATCAACTGTATTTCATCCAGAATCATTGGCATGCTAGCACTTTGAAATGTTCAGTACATCACAAGATCAACCTCTTAGTGCATCTTGTTTTGGAAGTGTAAGCTGCTTTAGTTCATGGTTTGGAACATTTACCCCCTTTCTGCAGTCTTTTGCTAGCTCCCATATGGAACTAACCCAGGCAGCTAAGCCAGCTTAATTTTACAGATAGAGAAAAAATAATTTGGTTTTTTTTTTTTTCCTTTCTTATATTTAATTAACAAAAATATTTATCATTCCAAGGACTGATTTTTGTGAAGGAAAATGTTCTTCAGCCATGCATGAATTCCCTAAGGATGTTTGGCTGTATCACAGCATTTTTCTAATTCATGGATAGGAATGTAAAGGTGACTCTTCTTTGATGTTATGTGACGAATAAAGAAAACTATAAAGCTTATTAAAACAATTTTCCCCCATTGTGTGTGTTAAGTGAACTTTCATGTTTTGCAGCAATGCTCTGGGATTAATCAGTGCACTACTGGATGTGTAAGAAGCATCCCCACCTTGAGTACTGCATCCAGCTCTGGAGCCCTTAGCATAAGAAAGGCATGAACCTGTTAGAACGGGTTAGAGAAGGCCACAAAAATGACCAGGGGCCTGGAACACCTCTGCTACAAGGACAGACTGAGGGCACTGGGTTTGTTCAGCCTTGGGAAGGCTCCAGGAAGAACTTATTGCAGCCTTTCAGTATTTAAAGACCTATACAAAAGATGGGGAGAATGTGTTTTAGCAGGACCTGTTGTGACAGGACCAGGAGTAATTTAGACTAACTATAAGGAAGACTTTTTTTCACAATAAGGGTGGTGAAACACTGGAGCAGGATGCCCAGGGAGGTGGCAGAAGTCCCACTCCTGGAAACACTCAAGGTCAGGTTGGATGGGGCTCTGAGCAACCTGATCTCTTTGAAGAGGCAAAGGGGTTTGGACTAGATGATCTTTAAAGGCTGCTTCCAACCGAAAACATTCCATGACTCAGATTTTGATGCCTACGTGGGTTTAGTCAGCCTCTTTTTTTTCATTACAAACTGCATAAATGAAACTTTAGCAGCACTTTTGATAAAAAACAGCTTTCAGAAACATGAGAATTCTTATTCTTTTTCCATGGTATACCTGGAAATACAGCAAGGACTGATGCTCCTTCTGTGGCTTGTCAACAAGTCTGTCAGTTCCGGAGACTTTTTGACCAGTTGGTCAATTTCCACCAAATCTGACTGTGGGGCAGTTGGCCCCAAAATATTACATTCCCATGAATTTCATTGAAGCTCTGCAGAGGAGAAAAATCCAGATCAGCAGCCCTAGAGTGGAAAATCTGGATTATTTGGTAGTATTATCAAGACATCTTTGTCAGCTCATCAGTCAACACATCTGTGACTTCAAGTCTGACAGCTGGTAAACAGAGATTATGGACAGAAGCTGAGGGTACTTTAGAGGACATGTTGGGGAAGCAAGGATATTGGAGCAAACTCTATGTTGTACAAGCAATCCTTTCCTTTTTTTTTTTCTTTTTCTTAGCAAATTATCCTCAAAATAAACAGATTTGGGCCAGATTCTTTACTGTTATAAACCGCCATGCACTTAATTACAGTAGTTGATTATCTGGCCACAGATGCTGTGCTTATGAAAAGGGAGACTTAGCTCATGAAGGAGATTGTTGCTACAGAGAATTCTTTATGTTGTTTGTCTTTCTTATTTCTGTCATAAGGTCAAATAAATGTTTAATATTTTGGTAACACTGGATATTGCCAGAATTTTGTTCAAATATGAATTGGTCACAGCGCCTCTGTGAATGATGCACACAGTTCAATAAACCATGGTGATGATGATGATGTGGGGGAGACCAAAACACTAAGATCCCATTTCTTAGTCCTTAGGACTAAGATTAATTTCTGTGTCCTTAGGAGGACACAGCTCCAGCACTGCTAAAGACCTAAAGAATCCCCCTTCCCCCCAAGTCCTAAACCAAGGTGAAGAAATGAGGTAGAGAGGGACATCAGTGATCAGTTACCTGAGCAGAGCAACAGTGACTGCTTATTGGCCTTCTACCCTGCAAATTCTTTACTGCAGGCCTTCATAACAGAAGTTGTTCCTGTGACACTCATGCTAGACCCACTAGGTGCTGAGTGTCTGATATGTTGGGGACTGTTTGGCAGTCTTTAACTAGCGCATCTCTAACAGCTTTTACTTCATTAACCAAAACAGCAGCATCTGCCTCCTTTCTTCCCTATCAATTTTGCCAAATTTTCATTTCTTTATTTTGGCCTCTTCATCAGCTGCATCTGCAGCCATGACTGCCCCAGAAGTCATCTGAGTGCTGCTGTTCTGCTCTTAAATTTTCTTCATACCGGGGAGCTGCCAATGCAAATCACATACTGCAGTGACCAAGTCAGCTAATAGAGCTGGCAGCTGGCCAGGGTGAGCTGTGATGGGGGAGGTATGCAAGGCCGAAATTCTCTACAAATGATACCGATCCATTCATGTGGACCTCCTAAATCAGACAAGTGTAGAAATAGATCAAAAGGGTTAAAGCAGCAAACCTTCAAGATAAGAAAACCATTTCAAAGACACTGCTGGAATGAGAAAAGGTTTCTTGGCTTCTTCTACTTTGTGTGCTTAGTTCAGGCAAAGGGAGAGAAGATAAATTCAATGATCTGGCAATAAAACTGCATAGCAATACTTTCCTTCTCAGTAATAACTTTCAGGGAGTTTCTCATTAAACTACACTACTGCATTGCACATAGACACAGAGCTCAGCTTAATGGTGTAGCCAGCACACTGCACTTCACTGTAACTCTTTAACTCCCAGTCTGAGTGTAATATGTAAAATGTGCTTTATTTTTATCAACATCCTGACTCCAGAAGACAGAAATGACATGTTGAAGGCCATCACTGTGAGAACTGCTGATGTGAAAAATGTCTTTCCAGTATCAGGCAACTATATCTCACTTTAGGAACTATCTGGCGAGAATCTTAATGACAAGAAGAGACTCCAAAGGAGCTGAAGACATAGTGATAGGGGTAGGTTGGCATAAAGAAGGCCTGGTAATTCCTAGAAGGCAACTCTGGGAGCTTTATCTACTGGTCGAGAAGACTGAAAAGTCTTCACAGAATCATAGAACGTTTTGGGTCGGAAGGGACCTCCAAACTAGTCCATCTAGTCCAAACCCCCTGCAGTCAGCAGAGACATCCTCCACTAGATCAGGTTGCTCAGACCCCTATTGAGTCTCACCTGAATATCCCCAGGGATGGGGTCTAAACTACCTGATTTTATCAAGTTACCTTTGTTATCATTTGAAACAAGCAGCCTATCTTAGACAGCAGAGAGTCTATCAGGACATTACTTCTAGGAGTTGTTTTTCACTAAACTGAAATTTTATAAGACCTTTTAATTATGAAAGAAAATGACAGATAGCAGGCTAACAGATAAACACTTGTGCAGCCTGCCAGAAGCTGCCTGAATATATGTAAATATATGATAATTAGCCAGTCTTCACGGTACAATATTTTCAAGAGGTAGTAAGGCATTTCTTCATCTGATTAAATAGGGAATATGCAATAATAAAATGTCAGCTCAGTGTGAGTTTGTCACATGATGTTCTACAGCAGCAAGCAGATTTAAGTGAGTAGGCATCACTTAAAGTAGAAACTAATTTTCTTCCTCATGATTTTCTTCAATGTCTCACAACATGAAACACACTCAGGGCATACCAAGAAATGCAAGACCAGATTTCAAGGCAGTTTTCATTTCAGGCACAGTGAAAAAACTGAGATATGTCTGATCAGACACTTTCCATCTTTGTGCTGGCAGCCTGAGTGACCATGGAATAGTACATGATGAAGTGTACCTGAAAAGGCACTTTTTGGTGAGGAGTTCCTGCCTTTGAGTTTGTATTTTGTAATTAAATATTATTACTTTCCTTTTGTAAAGGTGAGAAAGCTTAGGCAAACAACTGACATGGCTACATTCACCCAAGGCCTTAACCAGGCTAAACCCCAAATATCTGCCTAAAAGTGCATCTTCTATTATTTTTGTCATCTCTCAGTGACCTTTGTCCTCTATCTGCAACTTGTCTAGGAAGTGTCTTGCTTCTCCCTACCTCAAAGGGATCTCTTCTGTAGTGCAGCTGATACATAGTTTATAGCTGTAGCTTAAAACCAGTTTGATGAGTGAGACACACTTAAAATAACTTCTTCTACCTTCCATTACAAGACTGATGCTGATCTCATTAACCAAGATTTACATTTTCCTCCTTACACCAAGTTCCACTTCTTGATCTACATTCTGTTTCCTTCTCCATCCCATTTCCCTGTTGCTACTCACCCTCTTTCTACTCCTCTTTGCCAGGGCAAATATTGAAAATGGTTCTAGGACTGTATCTGAGAGCCTCATGAGGGGCAATGGTTTGAAATTAGAGAAGAGATTTAGACTGGATGTTAGGAAAAAAGTTCTTTACCATGAGGGTGGTGCAACACTGGAACAGGTTGTCCAGTGAGGTCGATGAAGCCCCACCCCTGGAGATATTCAAGGAGAGGTTGGACAAGGCTCTGAGCAACCTGCTTTAGCAAAGGAAGTCCCTGTTGACCTGACTGCAGGTCCCTTCCTACCCAAACCATTCTATGATGATAGTAGCGCTATCTGTAATGCATTCAAGGCACAACATAATTTTTACCACCTCTTTTGCTTTCTTTGAGGCTTGAGATAGACCTAGCATAAGGCAATTACTGAATGATGTGAGGTGTTTGTCCCTTGAAAGGAGTTTTCTATCAAGATTGTTTGCATTAGGGAGCATGAAAACAAATTCTCAAGGAATGGTTCATTCATTCCTTTTCTGAAAGTTTAATCACATGTGTTCTCTTCTCATGGCATCACATCAGTAAGTTGTCTTATTTGGGAGAGACATATTGATCCCATTAACAGAATAAAAATATTCCATAGCTGTAACAGCAATATTCAGCAGCACAAGTTAAGGAATAGTTTACCCTACAAGAAAACCTTCTCAGAGAACAAAGATGATTTTTTGAAACTTGCAAAAAGGTGTGTTTATGAATGGGTGGTGCTGCTGACAGTGCAATTCTTCTAATTATTTTATCCCAACACTCATCAGAGCTGGAGATGAAATGCAGCTTCAGTATCACTTACTATAGATTACTGCCATAGATAACTCGCTAGCTGACAACAGGGTCATATTCTGGACAGACACACTAGTTTAATTTTAATAATTAATATTTATTAATAAGAAAGTTCCCAGATGTTTGCAAAGGAAAGTAAATACCCTGAATTTTTTACCAGCTGCTCCTCTTTTATGTCAAAAACCTTCAGAAAACTATACTTGATCACAGCCCTGACTAAAATATCATTGTGCATGCATCCAAAGGCTTGGTATGAACATTTTGTGTCATGCTTGTACATCCATAAATAAATTTAAGAGCAAAGGCCATTACTGAACCCTCCAGTATTTCAAGAGGAAAATATGTTTTCCCATTGAGAACTTTAGTCCCAGTTATGTTTGTATGACATCAACAGAACATAAAACCAAGGCAAAATCTGTTCTGTAGTGTTCAGCTGACTGAGCTGAATACTAAATGGTTCTCCAGCAGAGTACAGAGGTCTCAAATCTTGGTGTTAAAATGAAGTCCTAGAGCATGACAGACTGTTTTACAGTTATAAAGTTGTTTTATATATTTCTATAAGATAAGGCCACTAGAAGAATTTAATTTTCCTGATTAACTTCTGCTTGCAGTAGAAGCTAGAGGAGATTTCTAAATTTCCAGTGATGGAGAAGCTACCTACCATCGCTCTTGCTGAACTGCACTAGTGATTAATGGACTTGGCTGCTAATAGTCTCTGATCTACTTATTGGCTGGGCTTCTTTAGGCTTCATTTCAAACATTTGTGTCTTCTTTGTGGAACAGAGGTACCTTTTTTGCTATCAGATTTGTGATGCACGTGTAGATACTTAAAAAGGTGATTGGATCACTACTTGTAATTTTCTTTTTGATAATCTCTGATTTACACAACCAGGAATTCATTAGTCCTTTGGCAAGTATCTCAGAAACACAGAGTGGCTTAGGTTGCAAGGGTCCTCAGAGATCATCTACTCCAACATTCCTGCCATGGGCAAAGGCACTTTTCAATCAGACTTGGCTGCTCAAGGCCTCATCCAACCTAGTCTTGAACACCTCCAGGAAGAAGGCATCCACAACCATCCCCCTTGGGCAACTGTTCCAGTCTGACCACCACTGAAGGACTTATTCCTAAGATCCAGTCTAACCCTACTCTCCCTCAACTTCAAATCATTCTCCCTTGTCCTATTGCTAAACACCCTTATGAAAAGTCCCTCTGCAGCCTTCCTATAGGATCCCTTCAGATATTGGAAGGCAGCAATAAGGCCCCCCCACCGGCGCCTTCTCTTCTCCATGCTGAACAATCCCAGCTCCCTCAGCCTATCCTCACAGCAGAGGTGTTCCAGCCCTTGGATTATCTTTGTGGCCCTCCTCAAGGCTCACTCAAACAGCTCTGTGTCCTTGTTATGCTGGGGACACCAGAACTGGTTGCAGTATTCAAGGTGGGGTCTCACAAGAGCAGAGGAAGGGTGAAGAATCATGTCTCTTGACTAACTGTAGTGGAGCCAGTGTTCAGCTATTGTCACCATAGTGTCAAGATACCTTTTGAAAGGAAATGGAAATTGAAAAATGCCCCCATGCTAGTCTCTCCTTTGTTAATTGATTCACATTTTTCCTTTTTTCCCAATCCTGTTCACCTGTTGAAGAATTTTGACACATAATGTACCAAGACCTAGTATGTCTGGTTTCATTTCCACCTTAACATGGAGGAGTTGAAAAAAATGTTTTACCCTCTTTAAGAATAAACCTTCTTATTTTCTGGTGGTTTGGTTATGCCAAGAGAATTCTGTGCTCTGTTGGCTAATCCCACCTCTACAGCTCTATTGAGTAAAGTTAAAGTATCCACTACTACAGTTTTTCAGTTTTGGAATCAGAAGTATACATGTCTGTCTAGAGGTATTTTTACTGCAGGAAAGGGTTAGATCATTGTTTTGACATCCTACAACAACTGTCACTTACATTTTTATTTGGTTGTTCATACGTGTGCACTGCGTGACAGATGACCTGGATTTCTGCCACTGGCTTGGTAACTTCAAACTCTTTACAGAATTAATTTCTGAAATAGCATGCCTGATCTTAATATGGCACAAACAACATCAGGAAAAGGAAGGCTATAGTTAAGTCTTCTGAGACAAGTACTGTTTAACACTTTTGTCAGCAACAAGGACGGTGGCACTGAGTGCACCCTCAGCAAGTTTGCTGACAACACCAAGCTGTGTGGCGCACTGGACTCACTTGAGGGAAGGGATCCACCCAGAAGGGTCTTGATAGGCTTGAGAAGTGGGCCAGTGCCAGCTTCATGAGGTTCAACAAGTCAAGGTGCAAGGTTCTGCCACTGGGTCAGGCCAATCCCAGGCACAAATTCAGGCTGCATGCAGAGTGGTTTGAGTGTAGCTCTGAAGAAAGAAACCTCGGGGTGTTGATTGGTGAGAAGCTCACTGTGAGCTGGCAGAGAGATCATGCAGCTCAGAAGGCAAATCGTGGGTTGGATTGCATCAAGAGGAGTGTGGACAGCAGGGTAAGAGAGGAGATTCCATCCCCTTACTCTGCTCTTGTCAGACCCTACCTCAAATACTGCAACCAGTTCTGGAGTCCCCATCATAACAAGCACACAGAACTGTTGGAGTCCAGAGGAGGGTCACAAACATGATCCAAAGGCTGGAACACTTCTGCTGAGGATAGGCTGAGGGAGCTGGGGTTGTTCAGCATGGAGAAGAGAAGGCGATGGAGCGGGGGGCCCTTATTGCTGCCTTCCAATACCTGAAGGGATCCTATAGGAAAGATTAAGGAGGGAGTTCTCATAAGGGTGTCTAGCAATAGGACAAGGGAGAATGATTTGAAGCTGACTGAGATTAGGGTTAGACTGGATCTTAGGAAGAAGTTCTTTAGTGTGAGGGTGGTGAGACTCTGGAATAGTTTGCCCATAGTTGCCCATAGTTTGTGGATGCCTCCTTGCTGGGAGTGTTCAAGGCCAGGCTGGATGAGGCCTCGAGCAGCCAAGCCTTGTTGAGAGGCAACCCTGCCTGGATGCAGGTTGGAGGAGATGATCTCTGAGGTCCCTTGCAACCTAAGCCATTCTGGGATTCTATGATTCCATGATATCAGAATAGAGGAAGCTCTGGCTCCAGTGATACTTTAATGTATCATACTGTAGTGAACTTGGTAGAGGAGGGATGGTTGGACATGATGATTTCAGGGGTCTTTTCTAACCTGAATGATTCTATAAGTGCGTGCATGAATAAATAAAGTGCTGGAAAAAAAAGACATTTTTTCCCCCTGATATTGTAATTTTTCTTGTGATTGAGGCAAGATTATTTTATTCTTATGCTCCATTTAAATTATCCATGAGATAATTAAAAAAGTAATATTCATTTAATGAGTAGAGCAATACAAGTGCTTTGGCAGGATGATATTTGTGCTGGACCAAAACCATTTCTTTTACTTTAAATCCCAGCACCAGAAATACTGTGTTCTTGCTAACAATATGGTAAATATTTAATCACTCATTGTCACTGCTAAGCACAACTTTTTCTCTAGTTCTGTCTTTGCAGTGTGACATGACTAACTACTCCTGCCATTCTGTTCTCATTTAATAATATGATCATGAAGCAGTAGCTTGTCTTCTTCATAATGAGATCAGTGCCTGGGAAAAACAAAGCAGAGTAATCATGCATCATTGTCACAGATGGAGTCATGCACTTCAGTCCTAAGAGAGAAGTAACAACAAACTTCATTGACACAAAACCATGAGCCTGCAAAGTTCAGTGGTAAATGTGATAAGGATTTCACAATGTTTGATGGCAAGGTCGGCTTGATTATTTATTGAGTGGGGAACACAGTCAGCCAAAATGGAGCAAGGAGGCATCCACAACCTCCCTGGGCAGCCTATTCCAGAGTCTCACCACCCTAAAATTGAAGAACATCTTCCTAAGATCCAGTCTAAACCTACTCTCCCTCAGCTTCAAACCATTCCCCCTTGTCCTGTTGCTAGACACCCTTACAAAAAGCCCCTCTCCAGCCTTCATGTAGGATCCCTTCAGGTATTGCACAGGAGGGCTGTAATAAAAAGTGCTTGTTGAATTCAGTCAAAAGAGAACTCAGATTCCCTTATGGCTTAGCATTTTCTCAATGCAGATCAGCAATATAAATGTCTGCATCTGTTTTAGCTTAGCTAACAGAACCTCCTGGACAGAAGGAAAGATAATTTTTTTTACATTTTATTTTATTATGGCCTAACAATGCAACCACACAGGGAGGTGTTGCTGAAAGTTTTCTTCCAATGCATTAACAGACCTGCATGGCTTTTATGGAGATGAGCTGGAATTGGGGAACGTGATTGTTCTTGCAGAGTTATCAGGAAAGGGTAAAAATATCCAATTCTTATACAGAGATGACCTAATGGAGTTAAGAATAAATATTAACAAATATATGGGCATAAAGCTAACAAGTTGGATGATGAAAGGACCAGCTTTTGAGATCACTCTCTGTTGCTGTTTTCCATAAGCAAGAAGGTACTCAAAGAAACTACCCAGTCTAAACTTTGGATCTCCTTGCAGTATCCCTGTTGAAACTTCTGTACTCCACATGACACCAGACACAAGGAAAAGGATCTACACAGCTATACAGGTTCATAAACTTTTTTACCCTTTCCTTCAAGTAATACCTTCTTCTAATCTTGATGCCAAATCTGTGAGCTGAAGAAATCCCTTACTGACTGAAAATCTGCATGATGAAAGTACAGCAATATGTACAGCAGTACTAATATCTTATATACACCCAACTATTTGGCAGGTTGAGATGGAATATTAGAAAACACTTCACTCTCAGGTCTGGCAGTAGAGGGATTATTTTTCTCTTTTCTAGTAGGGAATAGCAATTGGCATCATCACAGTGACATGGGGGAGGAACAGAGCTCAGAATCCTGCTGTAAAATTGTGCATAGTCTATGAAAAGGATAAATAAACTTCCAGGCGCACTGCACAGAGAAAGAAGGAGCCTTTGCTGAACCCTTATGCAAGATGTAGAAGATCTTTGCAGATCTAGAAGGAGGGAAAAAATATTGTCCTAGCATCAGTTTGGGGTTTCCCCTTGGGTAAAGAATGCATCCAAAAGTCTAAAGTTCCAGGCAGCTGGGAATTTTACAATCTTTTCTTGCAGATAAAATATTACTAACATATAAAATATTTGTGCAGTACCCTGCACACTTTCATTACATGTAAATTAATTACTGGTATCACTAAATACCAATTAAAAGTGTAAAAGTGCTCAGAAGTGAGAATTTTGGTTTTCTGTCCAGGAAAGAAGTGACAGCTAGCACAGAATGTAGTGTAAGACATGAACATGAAAGCAAAGCTTAGCAAAGAATTAAACCATAAAGGGAGGGTGGGTAAAAAGCCTGGCCAGCTGGATAACATTTACATTCCAAGCAGTGTTCCCATGATTTACCCTGAACACATGGTGAGGTCATGACTATCAAGTAACTCTACTCCAGATTCACATATCTTTGGGCCTGAAAGGAAAACTGAAGGACAAAAAAGATTAAAAAAATGGTCCTTTAAAGAAGTGGTTTCATATATCACAGAAGTGCATAATTTCGTCCATCCACAAGGATTTTCAAAATATTTCTGTAGAGAAATCATTTTCTCCTTCACTGATTTTTGCAAAGATGTTTGATATGGTGCAATGAAAGTGAAGTTCCCATAACATCTAGTGGAATTTTCATGTAAGCTTTGTTGCAATAAAAATATTTGTCAAAGCTGAAGGCACAATACTGGAGTGCTTTGTCATTTTAAAAGACATAAACCAAGAGTGTATATTATGGAGCTTGTTTTTCACCTATTTTTTATCGATTTTCTGGTGTGTTTCCAACAGATAGAAAAAAATAATACAGCAGGTTAAAGAAGAAATTATAGGAAATTGCAACACTTAAAAACTTACATATAGCAATTAATATGCAGATTGTACACTCTTGACTGGAGTGGATTCATCTCCACAGCTGCTCATTATCCACCTTCTAAACTTAATCCTAAATCTCCAGTTCCAATCACTCTTGGGTACCCTTTTCCTATATTCTACTAAGTGTCCACTTTTTTCCCTGCACATACTTAAAAAATTCTCTTTTTCAGCTTCTTTCATATCTGACTACTTGTACAAAAATATGACTATTTCTAATTGCTTCAGTGTCAACACATCTAATTTCTCCATTCATTAGATTTTATATTCTGTCCATATAATTAAAATAAATTTCAATGAGAATTTAAGCATTTTTTAACTTTCAGAACAATCTTAAGAGTGACGTTCTCACAGCAAAATAGAACTGGTGTGGCTTATAGGGAGAATGAAGAACCACTGATGAGAGAGGTTCAGATCTCCTGGACTCCAAGATGTCATAGGGAGCTGACAGAGGATGTCCAAAGTGGTTTCATAGCTGCTTAAAGCCACAGGCTCATCTGGTCCTGGAAATATGACATGAATCTGAAGTGATTGATTGTTTCATGTGGTCACGGCACTCTGGAACATGTTTTAATGGCCCTGGTGATGCTGGCTTGACGATCTCAGAGGTCTCTTCCAACACAAACAATTTTGTGATTCTGTGATAATTTCCTGAAGAGTTCAGGTTATACATTGATTTTTTTCTACTTTTCCTGATCCTTTGAGTATATATGGTGTTCATAATCTCCTTTAAACAAGCTTCTCATACGAACTAAGCCTCATCATACATAAAATATATCTTTTCAGCTCTTATTAAGGCTCTTTCTATCAGTCCAGAATCATCAGAGTTTTCTGTCATTTCTTTTGGCAGTTGCTCCTATTTGAGAGAGACAATTGATGAGCTTTTCCTCTGATACGCCTTTGTTTGTTACACAAACAAAACCTTTAACCACATTCCTCAGCCAACAAGATAGCCAAAATCACATATATTCTGCAAAGCTCAGACTCATGAAGAACCTGCTTCCTGCCTTAGGTCTTCCCCTAAAACCTCTCAGGATTTTGCTTATCATCTCTATTAAAATGCAAAATTCTGATGACGCTTGACATTGAAAGACAAGAAGGATTCAGAGAATAGATAGGAAATAACTCAGATGTAGGCAGTTGAAAATATACTGAAAAAGAAATAAAAGAAACAAGCAAGAAGATCCCATGTTACTATTTGAAATAAATGAAGACAAAAAAGAGAGAAACCTTGCAGATGGACCTAGGCTGAACCACAAATACAGAAGTTGAACTTGAACAGAGTTTTACAAGTCATGAAAGAGATTTGTCACCTTAGTAATCATAAAATTAAGATTTACAATTTGTGAGAAATCTATTAATTGTGATTCCTCCACTACCACCATATACTATGTAATGGTTGATCATCAATGCCAAGTGAAAGGTAATCATAGAATCCTAGAATGGCTTAGGTTGGAAGGGAGCTCAGAGATCATCTACTCCAACCTACCTGCCATGGGCAGGGATACCTCTCAACTAGACTCAGCTGCTCAAGGCCTCATTCAACCTGGCTTGAATGCTTAAGGCCTCACCCTTGAACACCCCCAAGAAGGAGGCTTACACAACCAACATTCCTGGGCAACCTCGTACTGAAGAACTTCTTCCAAAATCCAGTCTAAACCTACTTAAACCCATTCCCCCTTGACCTATTTCTAGACACCCAGTCCAGCCTTCCTGCAGGATCTCTTCAGGTATTGCAAGGCAACTCTAAGGTCGTCCCAGAATCTTCTCTTCTCTAGACTGAACAACCCCAGCTCCCTCAGCCTATCCTCTCTTCTCTGCTAAGACTATTCTCCTAATTGCAGTGTCATGAGCTGTCTGGAGACAGCACAAACACATAACGACTAGGAAGTGCTGAAAGATTCCACCTAAATAAATTGTGCTGTAGTCTTCAAATGCAATGAAAAAAGTTGTGCTTTATATAGCTACACAAAGTGTTGGATGTTGAATTTTGAGGCAGGCTAGAGATGGAACAAATTTCAGAGCAAAATGTCTATGATTTTCATAGTTCAATTTGCTGTTCCTAGTATCTGTAGACTTAATGCCTGAGAAGCAATACAATTAAAGTGGATAATTAAGTCTCATTCAATTGCTGTGGTCATTACAGATTTGGAGTATCACTTGGCCTATTAACACTCAGATTTCATTAATCCAAATTTTGGTAATGGATGAAGTGAAGCTTTTTAGTACTGTTGCAATTGCTCATATTCCTTATGCTTTCCAACTGCATATTAAGTGTTCTAGACAGACTAAAAGTTTTGACTTTGCTGTTGCGGGCAAAGACTGACATCAACACAGAAGTTCAACTGATTTTCAGACTTCTCTATTCATAGTCACACACTTCACTCTCCTAACCACATTCTTACCCTCAGGTCTAATTCTTGTGTCCAATGCATGGGTGATGAGAAACACTGTCTGTCACATTGTGGTAGTTTTAGGCTATGTCTTTAAAATTTTGTTGCAGATTTCGAGCAAAAAAGTAGAAAAATGTAAATAAATCACTCCTGGGTATGAAAAAGAAAATAGAGACAATTTAATTGGAAAAATATCTACCATAAAACTGTGTGTACCAAAATATTCTGGGGGGCTTCTCTTCTCACTTCATTGCTCTAGAATGGATACTAATCTGCTTCTGCTTGACCTTGGCTGCATCGTTTTGGTTAAGTCTAATAGATCCTTTTTCTCTGTTCCTTTCTCCCTTTTGGACGGGGTGGGGCAGCAGAGAGACAACTTCCCTTGTCTTCTTGACCAGGGGGATTCTCGTGTTGCTTGTTAATTGTAAATATCTGTCAATATTATAAATACTGTGTATTTTGTACACCTTCATTGCATTCCATTGTAGATTGCAGTTTTGCCTGTAAATACAGCTTTCATTTGCTTCTAACTGAGTTGGTCTGGCAAAGTTAATATTGGGGGGGAAATTCAAACCCACCACACACATTCAGGAAGATTGATTTACATTGGTCCAGTTTTGGGTTCTTTGGAGCAAAAATCTGATCTGTGCAGAATCAGAGTCCTTTGCACTTTCCTAAGAGGTTGTTCTAGCAGGCTGTGTCCCAAGACACAGTGCTGAAAGCCTGGCTCTTGCTCACCAGCCTTCACCTCTGTCTCATCTTCCTGTGCACTTGCTGCAGACAATGGCACAACGTTACTGAACTTACTGGCATTCCAAGTCATGCAGCATGTCCCTCAAAGTTCACTTTCAGTGGCAAAGGCAGAAAAACTGTTTGGGCACCATCAGCCTTGTCACAATTACTTCCCAGCTCCATGGCTGCTGATGAGCACATGCTGGGTTCATGTACTCCATAATTTAGATGAAATGAATCAAAGAGGAGTGCAACAGCTTTTCTGGCTTCTTACCAATGGCCAAGATCCCAAGCTAATACAAACTAAATATAGACCCTTCCTGGCATCCACATCACAGTAGCTGCAACACAAAATCCTACCCCAAAGGTGCAAAGTATCCCGGTGAATCACCTGGAGCACATCTTCATTCTCACTTCTTCAGCCGAGTCTAACCAAACTTGCAGCAGAAAACCCACTGTCATTATTCTGTCCATAACCATGGCTCACAAACACCTCCTCTGATGTAAGTGCATCTTCCATTTGCTAATTGCAATAAACAAAGTGCTTCTGAAACTTCTGTGATAGAACAGGATAACATGATAACATTAGGATTAGGTTGTTGCACTGTCCTCTACTTGTTCATGTTACTTTGTCAGCATTAGCAGACAGTTAAAACACCATAGTAAAATATAAATGTCCTTCATCAAGAAAACACCAGTATATTAAATTTCCCTAATATCCTGCAATACACAAGTGTGTGTTGCACTGAAAAATAGCACCATTAATTCCAAATGTTTATGCTGAATTTTCTGTATTGAATTATTAAAATGACATATAAATTATTTATCTGCAGCACTGATACACTCTGTAAGAAGAAATACACGAAATAGACCTGTCAGGGAGGAAAGATGATTTAAAAAGTTAATATTTGCAGCAAAGGACCTCCCATTCCATCCAGGCTGAAGAGTTTGTTTCATAGATTCATAAAATGGTTTAGGTTGCAAGGAGCCTTGACAATCATCTAGTTCCAACCTCCTTGCCATGGCCAGTGAGACCTTCCAGGTTGCTTTTATTTCAAAAATCAGCAACAAGTTCTATCATCTTTGAACCACAATATATCCTAATATATGAGACTGAGGGGAATGATAATGTTACCTTTATATAATTAAGCATGTAGAAGTTTGCTTATGAAACTAACATTTTACTTCCCTATCATATATGCCATAAGATTGTTCTTCAGAATTACTCAACTGAAAGTAGATTTCAGGCTTTACTTACAGCTTATAGTTGCTGTTTGTTCCTGAGTTTTGTAAATAATAGCTTTACCTTTCATATAATAATGTCATAAAAACCCCACCCACAACCCACTATGCTGATAATTTAACCTCCACAGTTGTTGAAGGCAATGGCATCACAAGTCCACTTGATATTCAGTAGTGTAGTATTGAAATTTATGAACAGTAAGTTATCATAGAATGGTTTGGGCTGGAAGGGACCTCCACATCCTCCACTAGATCAAGTTGCTCAGAGCCTTGTCCAGCCTGACCTTCAATATCTCCAGGGATGGGGCCTCAACTACCTCCCTGGGCAACCTGTTCCAGTGTTCCACCACCCTCATGCTAAATAACTTGTTCCTAACATCCAATCTAAATCTTCTCTAATTTCAAATAATTGCCCCTTGTCCTATCACTGCAGATGTTTGGAAACAGTCTCTCTGCAGCCCTCTTGTAGGCTCCCTTCAAGTACTGGAAGGACGGTATTAGGCCTCCCTGGAGTCTTCTCTTCTCCAGGCTGAACAACTCCAGCTCCTTCAGCCTGTCCTCATAACAGAGGTGCTCCAGCTCTCTGATCATTTACGTGGCCCTCCTCTGGACCTGCTCCAAAAGGTCCATGTCCTTCCTGTGTTGAAGGCTCCAGTGCTGGATGTAGTACTCCAGGTGAGGTCTCACCAGAGCAAAGTGGCAGAATTACATAAGACAAAATTGCATAAAGTTATAGGAGCATAAATGTGCACTGTTATGCCTAGAAAGCATTTGAAAGCTGATCAACTCCACTGAAGTCTCCAAAACCGCAATTATTTCATAAAATTGGATGCTTTAAGAGGTCAGCCCTAAAGAGACTTCTACATTTGATAGTGATGTGCAATATATGTATATGATAAAGAACTATTTGTTGCTCCCTGAAGATTATGAAGGTATCAATTATTTAAGACATATTCATTATTTCCCTTTCATCTGGCAGAATATCTATGCTCTGCTACAGTTTTTAATAACACATTTTATCACTCTTCCAGTTTAGTTTCTGATTTAAACAGGTTTCCCATGCACTGTGACTGATTTGATGTTCTATGTGTGATTCAGGGTTGCTATAACTTTAACTGTTAGGAAGGTCCTTCACCTACCTGACCTATTATGAACTAACCTATTAACATGAAACTTAGTAAGAGCTGTACTAAGTTTTGCTCTCCATTAGACTAGACTAGACTAGACTAGAATTAACCAGATTGGAAGAGACCTTTGAGATCACTGAGACCAACCTATCACCAACACTATCTAATCAACTAAATCAACTAAACCATGGCACCAAGCACCCCAACAAGTCTCTTCCTAAACTCCTCCAGGGATGGTGACTCCACCACCTCCTGAGCACAATATGATGGAATGGGGAAAACATATTCTTTGGATTCCATACTCCTTATAACAGAATTGCCAGCCCATGAATGTCACTTGTGGACTGTGCTTTTAGTATTCAGCTGGTCCTGATTTAAAAAAAAAAAGCTTTGCAAAGCAACATCTTCACTTCTGCACAGCTTTCACAGAGAAGAGTTAGACTTCACTGTGGAAATCTTTATGAGACACAGTGAAAAAGAGTTTTACTCTACAATAGCTTTGTGGTTCAAACCCTTGTCTCCACAGTGGGAATCTGAACAACTCAGCCTTTAGAACCCAAACTACAGGTCTACAATGAGCACAATTCAGTCCTAAATAAGTCCAGATGAGACATTGGTTGCTATGTACAAAGCACATGGAACAACTGTTGAGGCATAAACACATAGTACTGAAGGCAAATGCCTTTTTCAGTTCACTTAGTGATAATGAGGCCTCCCCCTTACTTGAACAATCAGTTTTTAATTTGGAGGAAACTTAACATTCATCTAGCATATAGATTCAGTGAAAAGAGACAGATGCAGAATGGTGTAGCATCATCTCAGTTAACTCTAGGCTTTTAAAGTATTTCAGTATGAACTAGGCAGCCCCACCTCCCTAGTCAATGAAAAGAAATAGACTCTTTGAATGTTTATCTTGCACAACTATTTTCGGAAGGGATGAATCATACCCTAGAGACATTTATTTTTTTCTTAAGCTTTCTCAACTGTAAATCTCTTGAGATAAGGGGTCTTATATGACATTTTGACTCCTAATGACATATGACACTGACATAGGACTCCTAGTTCCAGTCCCAAGATGGAGTAGCCTGTCAACACACATAAAGAAGAGGTACAAGACAATCGTTTAGAGTAATTCTGAGCACCACCAGAAGCCTGGCAATGGGTGAGCAATGCAAGTAGCAGAAAGGTAGAAAGATAACCTTGTGGACCACTGATACTTCTGACCTTGGTCCAGAAACCTGTGCGCTAAGGACTGATTGAATAAATCAGCATGGCAAAGCACAGTGTTTTTGTAATAGGATTAAATATTCCCTGACAAATATTTAAACTTTATACTTATGAAGCAAATTATTAGCTACCACTGTCAGTAATCCCACCTAATGTAAAGGAGGTGAGGAGGAGCTTTACTAACATTGAATAAGGAGTCTATATTAGTCTTAGCAGGTTTGAATTCAGACCACTACAATTACTGTAGTAATTTTCCATTTAATTAATTTCATACATTGCAATCCTTAAATTCAAATTGTTTAAGCTTTCACAAAAACGCTTTCCTTTGACTCATCGACCCAGTGCACTAAAATAAGAGGTAAATTGTTTAAGAACATGCAGTGAAAGGAATTTGAACCACACATTTTTTTTCTGATGCTTTCAAAAGAATAGCACCTAATAGTCTGCTCCAACCTCCAGTGAAGTTCATAGAAAGACTCCCATTCATTTTAATGAGGGCTGGCTCAGTCCTACAGTTCTACTAATTTAAGCCAATTATAAATGAGTCCCCTGTTTTTTAAAGTAAATGTCATGATATTAACAGCACTAAGCATGTGTTCAGTAATACTTCAACTTTTCTTTTTTTTATTATTATTACAGACTTGGTATCTTTTTTAATTCTCACTAAATAGCTGGAAGAGGTGAAGAATAAAATGTATTCCCTGGTGAAAATACAAAATTGTACCTCCAGACTCTTAACCATATTCTAAATCTTAGGTGATGGCTGCTTGCCAATCTTAACTCTCCCTCTGAGTTGATGAATTACAGTGGTTCACAGTGGGTTATGATCAGAAGGTGCTTCTAGCCTGGACAGTTGCAGCAATGATAAAAGGTGCCCTCCTCCATCAGTCATACCTCAGCCTCACCTAGAGGTGAAAGCAAAGGGATTCTATTTCTGTGTGGGATGAACTAGTTCAGATACAGAGAGGAAATAAAACCACGGCTGCTGTCAGGTGCTGAAATAAAGAGTGATGCAGGAACAACCTCTTAGCTAAATCCATGGCTGATGTAAACTGGCCTTTAGCTCTGCTTAATTCAACTGATGCCCTATCAGTGAATATTAGCTGCAGAACTATGCTGTTGTCACTGCATGCTGCATGACCTCAGGTTCAGACTGTGCCTGCTATTAGACTCACAGCAACCACAAGTGGCTTTACAGCTCCACTTTGCCCTCTGGGCTCCAACTAACATCACCACGAGAGTGCAACTTAGTGCTTGCTGACCTCACTGCAGACATACTTCTAATGTATCTTAGTAACTAAAAGGTATTCTGTGTTACATCAGATGTAAAGCTTATGTAAGCACACTTTTGGGAAGCAATGGTCCATCAGCACTGAAAACATGAACAAAAAGCACATAGTGCAGAGTTTGAAACATCTACTTCAGTAGGTTATGAGGGAGGGAAGCTGTCCAAGCAGTCCAGATCTGTTAGCAGCAGGGTTGCACTTTGACACTGGTGTACAGCAGACATCATGAAGCATTTTAGAAGGCTTTCCTCCCTCTCATCCCCAGAAAGGATAGAGACAGCAGAGGTCTGGCAGCAGTGTGTTGTCTCAACTTCACATTTATTTAATAGATTGGAAAACCTGCAGAGCTTGGAAGAGTGAGACCAATACTTAGGGAAACTTTTTATTTCATCTCTTTGCTATTTCTTTATGGCTGCCTTGGAACAGTTGCTGAGATCTGTTCCCTTCTGAGATTTATTCCTTCCTTCCCCATTTTCTGGATTTCACCAAATGTTGTAACACAGTATATTAAAACCGCACATACACAAACAAGCAGAGTGATTCAGAAACTGTTGCTAGTAGTTGCTTTTCAGACCTTTCTTTTTAAAGCAGTTTATGCTTCAAGACAAGATTTCAGAGCTGATTAACAGTCTCTGCTGTTGTTGCAACCATTATTTTGGTAGGCAGCTCTCCAATGCTAGTACATATAGTCTGAAGCTGACTTAAAGGATGCAGAAGTGTTTATTTGTGCCCAACTCTTCTGGTGTCTAGCCAAGATAAGGGAAAACCTTATGGTGCTGTCAAGGGCCTTGAGTTTGAGCTCCCTGAGCCAGTAGGAGAGCCATTAAGCATGTTTCACCTGACTTTTCAAGGAGAAAAATATTTTGACTGCTTACTAATAAATGTTATTTGAAATACAAATATAGTGAAAAATATCATAAATGGTGAAAAATGATGCAGCTTATGGCTTGAGCAATTTATTTGCCAAGATTTCTGGTCAATACTTCACAAAGATACTGCAAATAAACAGTATTTCTTGTTACTAACATCCCCATGTTTTCATAATAATGCTGGTTTATTTTAATAGTCTGTTCCCATAAGGCTTCTAGTGTGATTGTGGTTCATTGTGGCCATGAAAGCATTTGGTTTTATCTGAAGAGTGCAGAAATCACAACACTGCATGCAAATACAAGATAAAAGTTGAAGAGCACAGGAGACATAGGAGAGGTAGTGATGATCCAGGGCTGGAACACCTCTGCTATGAGATGGAGCTGGGTTTGCTCAGCCTACAGAAGAGACTACTCCAGAGGGACCTTAGAGCGGCCTTCCAATACCTGAAGGGATCATACAGGAAGGCTGGATAGGGACTTTTCATAAAGGTGTCTAGCAATAGGGCAAGGGGGACTGGTTTGAAGCTGAGGTAGGTTGAGACTGGATCATAGGAAAAAAATCTTCAGTATGAGATGAGACTCTGTAATAGGTTGCCCAGGGAGGCTGTGTATGTGTCCTCCCTGTGGGTGTTCAAGGCCAGGTTGGATGAGGCCTTGAGCAGGCTAGTCTAGTTGAGAGGTGTCCCCGCCCATGGCAGGGAGGTTGGAGTAGATGATCTCTGAGGTCCCTTCCAACCTAAGCCATTCTAGGATTCTATGATCTTGCAGCAGTAAGAACCAAACAGCACAAGTAGGACAGTTACACATCACAAAGTGCCTCATCACTGTACTGAGGTCTTTAGTCCACATATTTATTGACTTTGTTGGTCATTTCTGCCCAGTTTCTTTCCCCAAAGTAAGCTGCACATGCGAGGATTGGACACAGATTTCATGCTATCGAGCACGTGCTAACCAATTATTCCAAACTGTGCAATCTGCCTGTGAATTAGTCCTGAAGAAAAACTTTGCAGTGTTTTATAATCTGTAAAATCTTGCAGAATGAAGGTCACAGCACTTACATGGCTGTATGCACATACTACAAGCAGGCTGGAAATGTTTACATTGTAACACAGACTTATGAGTACAGCTGGCATTCACTGCATTTGGTCTTTAATGCATGAAGTTTACCCAGTGGTTTGCATATCTTTGTGCTGCTGCAAAGTGATTCTGCTGTTCCTTCCTTAGCAAATGCTCTAAGTCACTGGGAAGTGCCACACAGTGTGATGTACCTTTTACAGTGGCAGCTTCACAAATCTCAGCTCTCAACTGTGTGAATATTTGTGGCAGCAACAACAGAATCAGGTCTCACTTGAAAAATTTGCAATGGTCTCTTTCAGTATCTTGGGATGCTTCAAAACTCTAACATCTCATTAGAAGAATAGTACTTGTTAAACTGATAACATTTTAACTGAAATGTTAAAATTTAAAATTGAAATTAAATCAGAACCATGACTTAGGAAAAGGCCTTCTCCTTCTGGCAAGACTACACTGGAAATTTGTGTCAAATATCATGATAATGAGACTGATGTTACAAAAATAATCAATCCTCTTGGTTATTAGTAATAAACAATGATGGACACTGATTAGTTCATTACAGATTATTAAAAGTAATTTATGAGTTAGAATCAGAAAAAGGGGGGAGAAGAATGCTTATGATTAATGAGTTCTTTTTTTGAGCCAATTCCAAAATCAATAAATAAAGCTTTAAACTCCATATGCCTAATGCAAAGTACAGCACCTACTGCTCTCCTAATCCAGGGGCTGCTACCTAGGCTCCCAGGTTGGTCTGGCTCAAAAGTCCCTGTCCTGCTGCCAAAGGTACCACTGAACTCTGCTCTTTTATTTACAAGAAAGCTGAGGCAGCACAACAAAAGAACACATTGTAGGACCAGAAACTAAAGATCAAGGGGAATCCATTTGATTTTAATCTGTCCACTTCACCTTCACATTCATTCCAGCTTTTCTTTTAGATAGAGTTCACTGCTCATTGGACCTCTAAGTTCAAAAATTGCTACCTCAGCTTCTGATGCAACTCTCTTTGAAGAAACAAAAATCCTATTAACTGTTATAAAAAGAGGGTCATGACCCATGTGATCACTTAGCAGTGTTTCCTCTTTCCTCTTAAAAAAGAGAATAGCCAGAAGGCTAGCAAAAAAACAGTAAGACTTCTTTTTTCCTAATAGAGGAGTAAAAGAATTCACAGTATCTCCCCCTGAGGCTTAATGAAGGAAGGTTACTGGAAATCTTTAATGATTTTTGCACATAAAATCCCAGACTGATCCTCAGGAGCAGCTCTCTGCCATGGCCAGCAGCAGTGAGTTCAATCTGCTCCCAGATATATCTCCAATGGGTGAAAAGTCTGACCCCGCTCTTTTGCTGTATTACCAATGCAAACCCTTCCCCCCAGCACCCAACCTCTATACTATTATTATTCTTCAGGGACATGAAAAACAGCCTTCTTCTTTGCAGCAGCTTTCCATATATTTAGAGTGTAAACAACATTTCTCAACTTTTTACTACATCTCCGCTATATCTCCATTATGCTAAATAGTTCTACCTTATTCACCATCTCCTTCCAGGCTATGTGTCCTGGATTTATGACTACTTACATTTCAGTCTAGTCCTCTCACACTTTTGCTACCAGACATGAAGAGCTAAATATGTGCAGTGTATTCTAGACAGTTAAGGTTTCTTCTTACTCATACATTAAAAGAAGCTGATAAACTATATGAATGCTGCAGAAAGATAATACCTTGTTTTTAATGAGAAGAAAATTAATAACAAGCAACTACAGTGTTGGGAAGAGTCAATAAGATAATGCATTTAAATAATCAGAAAAAAGGTCTTTAGAATAAAAGGCAGAGAATTTTTCATGAAGAACTAGATAAGAAACATAAAATAAATGGTAAAAATTCAAAAAACTTTATGGCAAAGTTCATTCTGACTTTATGTTGAGTTCAATATTGTGCTTATCAGTATACTAGAAGGACACAGAAACTCTGCAAAATGCTATATTAAAGAGGGTTATATGAGAAAAGCAGATCTCTCACCAAGAATTTCTTTGGTAGTACACAAGACAAGCAGCATGAATAACACCAATTTCTCCAATTTTTCGTCTTAGGTCAGTTTTTCAAGATCCCTGATCATGTTTGATTTTCCTCCCAAGACTCTCTAGAACTTTCCTTACTATTCATTATGTTTACTAGTCACTGATAGGTAAACCCTCCATGGATTTAAGTGATACCATTTGGTCTCCACAGTGCTTTTTGTCAATATGTTCTACAGTTCATTGATGTACCCTCTGAAAAAGGCTTTCCTTTGATTGATTTAAATGTATTACAGACTATTTTCTTAGTTTCCCTGATGATTTTGGATCATGAGAAACAATGAATAATCACTTTCTATTCACTTTCCATAGCAATTTATAGACTTCTATCCAAACTGCCTAAATAATATCTTTTCCAATCTAATTCTTCTATTCTATTAATCACCTGTAGAAAATGTTTGTACTTTTGATCAGCTTTGTTCTACTAAATCATCTCTGAGATGGAATGTCCAGGAGTCTACAAAGCATCCATGGCTGGACATGATTGTTCATAAAATCATCATGCTCAGCTGCAGCTTGCCATGCCATGTTCTACAGAAAATATATAGCTTTTTAATATGATCCTGTCATTTTCCAAGTGCAGAAGTTAAAATAATGGTTAGGTAATACTTTGGGTTTTCTTTTGCTGTGTTTGAAAGAGAATAACTAAGACATAGCATGTGAAACCTCAGTGATTGTTTGTGATGTTTCCTGTGCAATGTCTCAGAGTTCAAATACATAACAATTTCAAGTGTTTACTAAATCTACATAATCTTGAATCTGTTTTTTCATACAGCTAGAGCTTATCTTTTTCTGTCCTAATTGTGTCTGCTGTCTGACCACAGCTGACTTTGTTTTGAGAAGACTGCTATTAAAAAACCCACTTGTGCCATCCCTATGTATTATTATGCTCATTTTTCCACCCAGCAGGCAATGAGTTCTTCCCTGAGTTCTTACCTTCTTTCTGAAGGCACTTACAGAAGGTTTTTCTTGTCCATCTTAATGCCCTTTGCAAGCTGTCCCTCCTTTTGTACTTTTTTGTGTGCTTTCTGATATTGTCCATGGATGCTTATTTGCCCTTAGCACCTTGGTTTAATTGTTCTGTCTCTAGAGTTCTTTCCTGTGTTGCCAGCTCCTGATGCAGCCACAGCAGTTTCATACTGCTTGTACTCCTCTGCACTTGTACAGTTGGTGGTTATGCCTATACTGTTGTTTTCTTAGGAGAGCTCCCTATTAGCTTATATTTCCTTTTTAAAATACAGATTTCCTTTGAATAGTAAAGCTCTGAGTTTAATGATGCCTTCACAATGCAGGGACCAGACAGCCTCAGTCTTGAGGATTTCCTTCTTCATCAGACTTCTCTTTTCTTCAAGGACTCCAATGTCATTATAACTTGTGTCATGTCTGATTCTTAAAAGTGTTTTCCAGTTTAAATGATTCCATGATTCCATGATTTCACTGTCTACTCACAGAAAATTGCATCTACCTCATCTTCACAGTAAACTTATCCAGCCACTCTGACCCCAGCCTGTAGCACTGCATGAGGTTGTTGTGGCAAATGTGTAGAACCCAGCATTTAGATGTGTTAAATCTCATGCCCTTGGACTCTGCCCATCTGTCCAGCCTGTCAAGGTCCCTCTGCAGAGCTCTCCTACCCTCTAACAGATCAATACCCGCCCCCAACTTGGTGTCATCTGCAAACTTACTGATGATGGACTCAATGCCCTCATCCAGATCATCAATAAATATATTAAAGAGGATGGGGCCCAGCACTGATCCCTGGGGGACACCACTAGTGACTGGCTGCCAGCTGGATGTGGCACCATTCACCACCACTCTCTGGGCTCAGCACTCCAGACAATTCCTAACCCAGCACAGAGTGCTGCTGTCCAAGCCATGGGCTGACAGTTTGGTCAGGAGTTTGCTGTGGGGGACAGTGTCAAAGGCCTTGCTGAAATCCAAGCAGACCACATCCAGCCTCCCCACATCCACCAGGCAGTCACCGGAACATAGAAGGAGATCAGGTTGGTGAGGCAGGACCTGCCCTTCCTAAATCCATGTTGGCTGGGCCTGATCCCTTGGCCATCCTGTAAGTGTCATGTGCATGGGTTCTGTTCCTCTGCTGCTTCCTTAGCTTTCTATTGGCAGAAATGCACTGAGGTATGGCAGCCCTGTGACTGCAGCATGGCCAGAATGTGCTGAACTGGGATAGAGGCAAACCTCTCCAAGAACAGAGCTTGCAAAAAAAATGTTTCTGCTCACTTTGACTTCCTTTCAAAGCCCATCAAAACTGATTTACTCAGAAATCCTATTTCCAAAGTCAAGTTGCAACTCTCAAGGACTCTGTCAAGTTAAGGACTCCTTTTGTGAACTTTTTTGTTTATCATTTCAGATTAACAGATTGCACTGAGTTGGAAGGGACCCTCAGAGGCCATCCTGTCCAACCTCCCTGCAGTCAGCAGGGACACCTGCAACTAGATCAAACTGCCCGGGGCCACACCAGGTCTAATCTGGAACGTACTCAGTGACTGGGCCTGTTCATTTCCCTGGCATGGGTGAGAAGTGACTGCTCAGATGTTATCTAGAGGAGCCCCACCAACCAGCACCTCCCTCTCCTCTTAGGCTCACCCTTCACAACCTGCAGGGCTCCAAACCTCATTTTATGTCCTGAGAACTTTTTGAATGTAGGAGGGAAATATAGGAAATTAGAAGGGCGGGAAATGTTGGAATATGGAGTGTATTTGAATTCTCAAATTGCTGAACTTGCAGGTACATTTAACTGAACCTTTGCTGTATTTTGATATTCACTTTTTCTGATGGTTTTGGTTTAGAATGTTTACTTTGGACATGTGCAGGTTTTTATGCACAGGTGAGTTAATTAATAAAATGAAATATCCAGGCTCATACTGTTTCAGCTATCTGGTTTATGAAAGCTTTGCCAGTTGATACACAGCACGAAGCACATGAGCTAAGGGAAGCAACATTTTTCTCCCCATTCATTTTTTTAACATGCAAATTTTAATATTTTTTTTTTCCCTTGAGATATGCTTGCAGTCATGCTGCAATTAACAGAGAGTCCTGGGTAGCTAGAATGGATTTCATATATATTTAGCAGGCCCCATTTAAGTTAATATAAAACCACTCTTCCTTGAGATTACACAGGAAAGAAATTTTACTGTAAATGTGAAGGAATGAAGGCATTGTGATAGGATATTTTTTGTGATTTTTTTGGGATGATTTACCCAGAAATAACTATGTATGCTGCAAAATATCCCATCACAACAGTGATTTTGTAGCATCCATAGCTATTTATAGGTAAGCAGACAGCTATCCTCATATATAATCTCATTAAAATATCAAAGCCAGTTCACGGAGGCTCCTGAGAAATAACATTGTGCTGCCATCAAACTGTGAGATTACTGGAAAGGCACCACATCATTTTGCCAGTGAGGCTCATTTCCATGCACAATAGCATGGAGCTGCCATGCCCAATGGTGTTACTGAGGGTTTTTTAGCTTTCCTAAACTCTAGCTGTACAAATGCATGTTTCTGATACCAGATATCATACCCATATGCACAGCTGAATTGCATGCAACACAATTTCTGACTACTTAAAGAATGCTTTGTGCTGTGTGTGCTCTTCAGGCCCACTCTACCTGAATGTTTTATTGGAACATGGACTCAGATTACCAGGTAGTAAATGAACTAGTGAGAGAATTTAGATGTGGTAGTGGGTTAATGTTTTTTCAAATAATGACCTGTGGTGTAACTTGCTATTATTTTTTCCAACTAGCACTTCTCAAAATAAAACTCTGATTTCAGAAGGGGAGCACGCACCTTTAGTTAGGCATGTACTGCATGGCAAAAATTGTTTTCATACATTCTCTGCTGTGGTTTTATTTCTAATTATTTTAGAATCTAATTATTGAATGGATTTTTCCTTAAAAGTGCTCTCTCAGTTGTAATGAGTTATATTTGTCATTAGTTCTTGAGTTATGATGGCCTTCCATTAATATTCCAGCTATATGTAGGACTTAAGCATCGGTAGCTGTTCCCTAGCCACATTTTATTGCTTTCACGTTAGCTCTGATACCGTGAGTTGTGTTCCCTTGCAGACAATTCCAGGCTTAGAAACATTTTAATTTAAGCTAATGACTCTTTTATACTTTTTTTTTTTTCCCCACCAGGTCACATCTTGAGTGGTACTGAGCCACATAGTTCTTGCTGATTCAGAAGCACACGAAATCTGTAGTGTTCAGATTACTGTCTGTATATGTATAAACAGCAAGTTTTGTTCTAAAAGATTAATTCATTGCATCTGTCTTAAATATTCGAGACCCTTATCCAATCATGGGAAATACCTCTCAGAAGGAAATTCACAAAAGCTTTAAGATGACACCTGCTTTTCTAGCCTACATAAAGTAGGTATTTCCTAACAAGGAAATTCAGCTTCCCACACAATTTGCAAGAAGATGCCTAAAACCAGCACAAAAGGGAGACCAAGAAAGTAGTGGTCTGAAGCATAGTCAGCTATCTGGCTGTACAGCTATCTAGTTATCTACTGTACAGCTATCTAATGGCATCCTGGCCTGCATCAGGAACAGTGTGGCCAGCAGGAGCAGGGAGGTCATTCTGCCCCTGTACGCAGCACTGGTTAGGCCACACCTTGAGTACTGTGTCCAGTTCTGGGCCCCTCAGTTTAGGAAGGAGGTTGACTTGCTGGAGCGTGTCCAGAGAAGGGCAACAAAGTTGGTGACAGTCTTGGAGCACGGTCTTGAGGAGAGACTGAGAGAGCTGAGGTTGCTTAGCCTGGAGAAGAGGAGACTCAGGGGTGACCTTATTGCTCTCTACAACTACCTGAAGGGAGGTTGTAGACAGGCAGAGGTTGGTCTCTCCTCCCAGGCAACCAGCACCAGAACAAGAGGACACAGTCTCAGGCTGCGCCAGAGGTGGTGGAGTCGCCATCAATGGAGGTGTTCAGGAGGACACTTGATAGGGTGCTTGGTTGAATGGTTTAGTTGATTAGGTGGTGTTGGATGATAGGTTGGACATGATGATCTTGACTGTCTCTTCCAACCTGGTCCTATTCTATTCTATTCTATTCTATTCTAGTCTAGTCTAGTCTAGTCTAGTCTAGTCTAGTCTAACTGTATAGCTATCTAGCTCTATAGCTATCTAGCTGTACAGCTAGCTAGCTAGCTAGCTAGCTAGCTATCTAGCTCTATAGCTATCCTTTAACTATTTGAATGTACAAATATCAAGCTATTTAGTTGTACAGCTATCATCTAGCTATCTAGCTGCACAGCTATCTAGCTAGATAGTTGTGCAGCTAGATAGCTAGCAATCTATCTGTACATCTATCTGTCTAGCTATCTAGCTAGTGATCTATCTGTACAGCTACCTAGATACATCTATCTGTACAGCTACATCTTGTAGAGCTATATCTAGCAGTACAGAAGGTGCTCTAGCTGTACAGCTAGATCCGTCCGTACAGCTACATCTAGCCGTATAGCAGGCACTATAGCTGTACAGACAGATATAGCTGTACAGCAGGCGTTCTTGCTATATCTAGCTGTATCTCTAGCTGTACTGCTATATCTAGCTATATCTCTATCTGTACAGCTGTATCTATCTGTTTCTAATCTAGCATCTAGCTTTACACTACCAGCCCATTCACTTAGAATGATTTTATGGGGTAATGGAGACGGAGGTGGCAATGCTTACCCATGAAAGGTGGGATGCTCTTCAATGGATTTTCAGCCAACAAGAACTGTGAACAAGCATGCTGGTACCTACAGACTTTCTAATCTCACTTTAAGTGATGTGCAAGAATAGTCTGTTAATGGATCTAAGTTATTTAAACACTTTGGAAATCATTCACATGTATGTACAAACACTGACTTTGAACGCATCATTTTCTGTCTTCTGTCTTCCTTAATGTACCTAAATGCTTTTTCTTTCCCATTCTCTGAGCAGACCAGGAAATGTTTGCCACAAAATCCAATTCTTTATTACATGAGGCTGCAGCCAATTCAGGGACCATCTGTGTGTACTTAAAACTTAAATCATTCCTTTCAGTGTGCATTACACTGCGCTTGTCAAAGTTCAATTTGATCTCCAGTGGTGCTGCCTGTTTACCTGTTTTTATGGGTTTTTTTTCTTTCTCAGTGGAGCTCATCACATTCCTTTGGAGTTTGCACATAAATAATCTTGAGACAGCAGGGGATTTTACAAGTTTTCTGCATTTTGGTGAATCACACGAAAAACAGAGTGGTTGTACACAGCTGCAGTGTAAAGGATGCTGCACTGGGGTTGTCAACCATCCTCCTACATTGTTCCCTCTGATAGGGCTGCACACCTAGTTCAAATCAGTGAAGAGGAGAAGATGTTTGCTAGAATCATAGAAAAATTTTGACTGGAAAAGCCTTTGAGATCATTGAGTCCAACCATCAACCTAACACCATCATGGTCATTAAACTATGTCCTGCAGTGCTATGTCCACATGTTTTTTGAAAACCACCAGGGATGGTGACTCCATTAGTTCCCTGGGCAGCCTGTTCCAATGCCTGACCACTCTTTCTGTATAGAAATGTTTCCTAATGTCTAACCTAAACTTCCCCTGGCACAATTTCAGGCCATTTTCTATCATTCTATCACCTGATAATAAGGAGGAGAGACCAACCCCCACTTCACTGCAACCTCCTCTCAAGGAGTTGTAGAGACAAATGAGGTCTCCGCTCAGCCTCCTCTTCTCCACACAAAACAATCCTAGATCCCTCAGCCATTTCTCATAAGACCTGTTCTCTAAACTCTTCACCATTTTTGTTTCCCTTCTCTGGACATGCTCCAGCACCTCAATGTCCTTTTTGTAGTGAGAGGCCCAAAACTGAACACAGAACTTGAGAATTTGTGCAGAGCACAGGGGCACAAGCACTTCCCTACTGCTGCTGGCCACACTATTCCTGATGCAGGCCAGGATGCTGTTGGCCTTCTTGGCCACATGAGCACACTGCTGGCTCATGCTCAGCCAGGTTTCAACCAGAACATCCAGGTGTAGGTGTAGAGAAGGTTATGTTTGGTCTCTGACTTAGAAAAGAATGTAAACACCTTGTAACTGAAGGGAGAAACTCCACAGAATTTGGATGGATGTGTTATTGTTTTGTTATTTTAACCTATTGTATGCCTTAATTACACGCACGCCAGTAGAAAATAACCAGTTAAGATGTGATGCCTGTGCCTTCTGATAGACTACATAACCTTGCTGTGTAATGTAATAAACATCTTCGCCTAGTAACATCTTGGCCTGGAAGCTGTGCTTGTAGTGACTTTAGGGCGATCGAACACCAAAATTACACGACAACATCCAGGTCCTTTTCTACCAGGCATCTTTCCAGCCGCACCCCCCAAGCCTGTAGCATTGCATAGCATTGTTGTGAACCAAGTGCAGGACCTGGCATTTGGCTTTGTTAAACCTCATACAACTGACCTTGGACCATGAATCCAGCCTGGCTAGATCCCTTTGCAGAGCTTTTCTACCTTCAACCAGATCAACACTCCTACCCAGTTTGGTGTCATCTGCAAACTTATTGAGGGTGCACTCAATGATCTCATCCAGATCATTTATAGATATTAAACAGAACTGGTCCCAGAACTGGCCCTGGGGAACACCACTTGTGACCAGACACCAATTGGATTTATCTTCAGTCACTCTTTGGGTCTTGCTGTCCAGTTTTTTACCTAGGGAAGCATCCACCCATCCAAGCCATAAGCAGCCTCTTTCTCCAGAGGGATGCTGTGTGAGAAAGTGTCAAAGGCTTTACTAAAAGTGAGATGAACAATATCCTCAGCTTTTCCTTGTCATAGAAGGAGACCAGGCTCATCAAGCAGGAACTGCTCTTTATGCTCCTCTTCTGGGGAAGAGGAGGCTCAGAGGAGATCTTATTTCTCTCTACAACTACCTGAAAGGAGGTTGTAGACAGGTGGGGGTTGGTCTCTTCTCCCAAGCACTGGAACAAGAGGACAGAGTCTCAAGCTGCCCCAGGGGAAGTTTAGACTCGTGGTGAGGAGAAAGTTCTCACAGAAAAAGTTGTTAGCTATTGGAATGTGCTGCCCAGGGAGGTGGTGGAGTCACCATCCCTGGAGGTGTTCAAAAGAGGATTGGACATAACACTTGAAGTCATGGTTTAGTTAGTCATGAGGTGTTGGGTGATAGGTTGGACTGGATGATCTCTGAGGTATTTTTCAACCTTATTGATTCTATGATTCTATGAACCCTGTGGGTGGCATTTTGAATAGTCCACTGAAGATTCATGTGACATAATGAGCATCTTCTGATGGATGACTTATTCCAGTGAGTCTGACCAGCGGACAAAGAGAGATAATTAGCTCTAAGATGTCTTAGGTACCAAGAGCAATGTTGCCTGAGGCTTCAGTGCAGTGATATAACCATTTGCCAAAGACTGTGTTGCTGTGAGTGCCCTGCTATTGATATCTCAGCCAGCTGGACTTAAGATACTGCAGGCATATCAGCTGCAACCCTTATTCACAAGCATGAGTGCTCTTTAATTTGCTTTCTGTATATTTACTGTCTTTTCAGAGACATCAGTATCTCTTATTAGGTCTAATCACTCATGAGATGTATACAGGGAATGTATTCGCTCATGAAGGATTAATCTCCCTGAACTCCAGCCCTCAAGTGCATGCAGCTGCAGCTGCAATATTGGCTGCCAGTATTCTTCTGCACCCTGTTCTTTGTTGCCAATTCCTCATGTATTGTTATGCAGTTTTGTAGCCCTTGGGGATTTTCCTGGAAGTCCTTGTTCTCCTGTGACTTAAGTTTTTCATAATATGAATATTTGTTTGTCACAAGAAGAGCTGGAAAAATGTTAGAACTAAAGCCACAAGCACTGGAAGTGAAAGAAAAGAGAAGCATTTATGAGTCCTAATGCCACACAATTTTTTAAAGCCTGAATTGCAATTACCAAAAATTAATTGCTGCTAAATGTAGCCCCAAATCAAAACAGGAGTCGACTTAGGCAGACAGCACATGCTGTGGTTGCTGTCAGCTACCAATCTGCAGGGATATCCATGTCTTCTCATGCTGAATCCTTCTCTCTTCTGAGAAGAGATGATGCAGGGTTCAGCAGAATGACAGTGCCTGCAGCTTGAGACAGAAGGAAACAAAAAGTGAACATAAGAGAAAAAAATAAATTAAATCTTCAGTTCAGGTCAGAAAGATACTGAATGTGGTCACAGGCAAAGGAAACCAAGAAGGGGTATAGAAAACAAGGGCAAGTTCCTACCATTAGTGTGCCAGTTCCCACCTGCCTGTTTGTCATTTTCCACAGCATCCTACTGAACAGCAATCAGCCTGATGTGATCTGAAGTGAAGGAAAGCCTTCAATACCCTTAAAGATCAGTCCAGGGACATTTTGCACTTGGAGGAAAGGGACAATCAGGGGAAATGCTTTGGGAGGAGGATGGAAATATTGCAAAGGGTTTATTTGGAGTGTTGCTGCTTTCTCTCATCTGTTTAGGCAGCACAAAATGCAACAGAATCTGTGCCCCTGTGTCTGCACAGTGCCTGGCAGAAATCAGGAGCTGCAGTCAAACAAAAGAAGGGAAATGCAGTGAGAAAAGGAAAGCGGAAAGCAGGATTTTTTTGTATGTCCAAGACACTGAAGTCAATCCTACTGAATGGTAATTTATGTGCATTTGAGGATTTAATTCTTACAATTTGTTAGTTGGGTATTTTCAAATCTGAAAGGTGATTTTACTGAGCACAGATTTTTAGGACTGTATTATTGTAGAAGTGTATCATAGGCATTTAATGGTGATGAATGCTACAACAGCACCCTGTTTCATTTAAAACTCATTGCTTCTCTCTGGTGCAGATTTATTTTCCTGATTACTGGGAAGAATTATACATAAGCAAACCATAAAATGCAGAAGTACAGGGAACAAATATGCTTTGAAAAGACAAATGGAAAATGAGACACAGGAAAGAGAAAAGGGTAAAATGTAAAGACAAGGAAAACAAGACCAAGCCCCACAAGAACTACTTAGCTATATAAAATCAAGCATATATGTAATGCTTTCTGAAAAGGAGTAATTTCAAAACACAAATTGAACAAAAGTTTTGTTCATGAAAATGTATCCTGTTCTTGCCCTTTTCTGCCAGAGGGCTACATAAACCTGCTAACACTATTTCTGTGCTGTGCAAATCTTTTCTTCAATATTATTTTATCTGCACACACTAATGAGTGCAAGAAATCACCATAATGCAAGGCAAATTGATTAATGCATTGACTACCAGGATGGAAAAATCACCATGAGCCAGCAGTGTGCCCATACAGCCCAGAAGGCAAATGGTATACTGGGCTCCATCAAGAGGAGTGTGGCCAGCAGGGCAAGAGAGGGGATTCTGTTCCTTTACTCTGCTCTGCTGAGACCCCACCTTGAATACTGCATCCAATTCTGGTGTCCCCAGCATAGGAAGGACACAGAGCTGTTGGACTGAGTCCAGAGAAGGGCCACAAAGATGATGGAAGGGCTGGAGCACCTCTGCTAAGAGAATAGGCTGAGGGAGCTGGGTTTATTCAACCTAGAGGAGACTCCAGAGGGATGTTAGAGCTGCCTTCCAATACTTGAAGGGATCCTGCAGGAAGACTGCAGAGGGACTTTTCATAAGGATATCAAGCAACAGGACATGGAAGAATGGTTTGAAGCTGAAGGAGAGTAGATATAGACTGGATTTTAGGAAGAAATTCTTCAATACAAGGGTGGTGAGACTCTGGAATAGACTTCCCAGGAAGGTTGTGAATACCTCCTCCCTGGAAGTGTTGAAGGCCTTGAGCAGCCAGGTATAGTTGAGAGGTGTTCCTGCCTATGGCAGGGAGGTTGGCCTAGATAGTCTCTAAGGTTCCTTCCAACATAAGCCAGTCTATGATTCTATGAAAAGCTGTCTGCTGCTAAGCCTGTGGTCCGTTTTCTCATTAAAACAAAACTAGGAATGTCTGTAGCATTCGCTGCTACGTGATAAAATACATTTGAGTACAGAACCATTTCCCAAACATGTACATTTATGAAAAGTATGATAATCTACAGAAAACTGTAGGCTTTTAGAGTACCTTGACTGGAGTGATTCAGTCCTTAATAGAGGGACTTTTAACTAGAATTTCATGCACTTTTCAGCAATAGGAAGTTATGAGGGAAATGTATTTACCACCTCTAAGCTGTAAAAATACAGTGTTCAGATTTAATGTTTCACACAGTTCTGGTTATGAGGTAAATGCTAATAACTTAATGTGCTCAAAATGCCACTGCCTTACTCTGCTTGTTCATGTGAGATAATTACAGCAAATGAGAGTTTTTCAGGTGAAGGGATTGTTCAATTCATCTCCTCTGTAATTTTAAAGTCAATGTGTTGTGGTTTTATCTCATTAGATAAATTAGTGATAAATAAATAAATCCATCACTGACTGGAGTTGTAACCTTCAGAAAGTTTCTACTGCCTTTAGTTTTTTTCTTAATTTTCATCCACCTCATCTCATTAGATTTCCAAAGCAGGGATTATCTCACAAAATATTCTGCTCTCAGCTATGGTCCAGTTTAAAAGACCTTCATCTCATTTAGAGTCTGCTCATTGCTGTAATATAATGTTAATAAAGAGTGCAAACCAGTAGCATCTAGAATAGCCATCAGAGACTATTCAATAGACCAATATTTCACTCAAATGAAGTATTCCTTTTTCATGTTTTATCACACCCCTTTTCTTTTCTGCACAACTCTTATCTGTTCTCAGCTGTTCTGCTGAATGCTGTCCATCTTGACCTTGAAAGTCCATTCATCAAAGATTTATAACGGGGGTTAATGTCTTATCACCTCTTAAGTTAAATACACAGACTTCCCCTTCCAAATCCTCTCACACAACCCCTCTCCCCACCCCCAACCCCCCACCCCCCGCCCCAAGCCCCGTGACTTCTTTTTTGTGGTTCCTTTGGCCATCCACTGTTTCATGCAAAGGTATCCTTTTTGCTACAGACATCACAAAGAAATATCACCAAGGACATTGATGGCCCTAAAAAATATGCTTCACAAAAAGCTGCAATAACAAGCAGTCTTGTTTTTCTTCAACTTACCACGGTACAGGGAAGTAACATGGCTCCCCAGTGACAGACCATAAACCAGGCTTCCACCACTTTTAATACCTTTCTCAGAACAGCTTCTGAGCTGAGCTTAAAATAAATGTTTGATATTTAAAGCAAAAGGATTCCATTTGCCCTTTATAAGCTTTGCCAGTCATAAGGCACAACGATAACTCCTTTGCCAGGACCAACATCCGGCTCTCATGCTGCTGGTGCCACAACTGATTACACTTTACAGATACACGAGAACTGCCAGCCGCAGGTCCAGGAAGACTCAGCCTTCCCCCACTTTTTAAAGGTTTCGATCCAAAATGTGTTTCACAGCTCCTATTTTTTTTTTCCCCACATGGATATGCATTTGAAACACTATGCCATGGAAAAGCTGTTTGTTTTTCTTTTGGGGGTATGAGTACAGCAAGCATTTTTCAAGTAAAATGCTCCAGACCACTGCATGAAGTGATGGACCTTTTTATCACACACAGCTACTTTCTCAAGGCCAAATCCTGTTCCAAATGAAATCCAGGGGTGATTTACAATTGATTGCAGCAAGATCAGGATACTGCATTTAAGGTCAAGTTCTCTCTTCAGAGCTTAGCTTTTGTGTATGCAATAAAATGAGTAGTCAGATTTGCAGAAAATGCCAATGTAGATTGGTTGTCCTTGGAAAAAAATTATCCTGATGGTCCATGACAAGCACCATATGTATAATAATCTGCAAACTTTCTTATGGCCCCAGTATTATTTCTATAAGTCCAAGTTAGAGCTGGAGTCATAGAACCATAGAACAGTTTGGGTTGGAAGGCACCTTCAAGGTCATCCAGTACACTGCCCTCCACTCTCTCTCCCATCTTCCTCTCATTTCTCCCATCTTAATCCTTACATAAGAATCTATTTCTCTGCCTCTACAAGATACAAGGGTATCTTCTGTTCGTCAAAGCACATTCCTGCTCTGTAATGTGGCCTGTTTTGATACAGTTAGATAATGGCTTTTCATAGATATATCTCTGATTTCTGAAGAATCCAGCTCTGAACAGTTTTCACCTAGATTCCTCTTCCTGTGCTCATGATGGCACTAGTGACTGCAAACAAACCAGCCACCACCAGTGGTATTCAGCTGCCTAATCTAACTATCAAACTATGACATAGCCTGAAGTCTGTGAAATATACACCCAGCAGTGGCAGGCATGATAGGGGAATGCAGCACCCTTCTGCCTGTGTTTAGACAACCAAAGTAAGCCTTAGGCACCACTGTCCATGTAAGGTGAATTGCTGTATGGGCTCTGTTTTCAGAACTGAATAGGGCTCTGATGGTTCCAAAGGGATCTTGGATGCCACAGCTATCATGCAGATACCTGTGTAGATATGCTTAGATTTAAATATCATAGAATGGCTTAGGTTAGAAGGGACCTTAGAGATGATAAATATCTTGGTTTAGAGTTGAATTTTGTTCATATGGTTTGACTGGCACAACAAGCACTGTCATCTTTGTCATATAATACTATTCCCTAAAGATTTCATATTACTTGTTAACAGTTTTGATGCCAAATCAAAGCAGATTTTAAAGAAGATTAAAAAAATCCAAACCAACTAAAATTCAATGCATAAAACAAGAACTTGCTACTTAACTACTACTATTTAAGGGAAGGATTGTCTACAGTCAGTTTACAGACACACAACCAAAAATATACCACACCAGGCAAGGTCTGGGAAACATCTGCTATCTTTGATCTGCCATTCTAAAGTCTACAAAGAAGATGATCCTTATCCAGAACAGCAATGAAGTCTCTCTGCTGTGGCACATAATGAATTGAGACTTCTGAGTATTAGCAGAGGCAAACTGATGCTAGAATAAAGCCATTACTATTAATCTGGTGCTCAATATGTGGAGACTACAACATGCATGTGATTACTGCCCTGCTGAGTTTGAGACAGGATTGTAAATAGCCCTGTGAAAAATAAACTGTCAGTGTCAGAAACAACTGCCTGGCTTTAATGAACTCTAATTCAAACATTTTGGTTTCATACACCAAGTAGAGCATAGCAGGGCTTGTTGGGAAACATGGTGCTTTATCAATACAACAGTGGCAGACGAAAATCAGTTCTGCACCTGATGGTATTTTTCAGTAGGATAGGGATGTATTTTATCTATTTTGCATGGCTGGTTGACTAGCTACAGACCTTAATACCAACTAGACCAGAAGTCCCTGACAGGTAGAAAAAAACAAGTAATGATTCAAGAGCATCCGCAGCAGCCTGGCCCCTGGGCTTGCAGCCAGGAGCACCCATGTCTGTGTGAACAAGCAGCACAAGCTGGTAGCTGAGGTGTGACCACAACATCCTCTGAAAGCAGAAGTCAGTGCACTTATCCCTGGCTAGGGAATGTTACAGATCTGATCAGGATTTTGCAGCTGGAACATAGTGAGCAGCAATTATCAGCAAACTTCATCTACAGTGAGCTAATTGCCTCAACATGGGATTGGAAATCAAGTGTAGAATTATACCAGGGACTTTTGGAAGATGTAATCTTAAATAATTTTTATTCTATTAAATGTGCAAAATTAGAAACCAGTTGGATTCCTCCTTGGTTTTTCCTTTGGTGGATCTCAAATACTGATGAAGGTATAACAGGGGTCAGAGAGACGTCAGGTTTAACTCTTCTCTAAGGCAGAGGTAAACACTGGAACAGGTTGCCCAGGGAAGTCATGGATGCCTCCTCCCTGGAGGAGTTCAAGGCCAGGTTGGATCAGGCCTTGAGCAGCAGAGTCAAGTGAGAGGTGTCCCTGCCCATGGTGGGGAGATCAGAACTAGATGATCTTTAAGATCCCTTCCAACCCAAACCATTTTATCTATCTATGAATCTATGATTCAATCTCATACTGCTATAGAAGAGTCAAACATCTGCAGATTTCAGAAGGGGCTTGAGGCACAAAAACTCTCCATGAGATCTTACATGATGGCCGTTTGTGACCCTTAGTACCAGAGTCAGCTTTGAAGCTCTACATTCTTGATCCCACAAAGTGCTGAAAAACAGGAAAACATGCTCAAAGACAGCTAGAAGTGCTTACAATTTCATCCGCTTTTGATTTACCTGCACAAAGTGTTGGAGGAAGTCTGTAACACAAACTGTTGGCCACTTTGCTTCAACCCCATAAACTACTCAAAACTGAGGTATTTTTTGAGTCTGTGTAAACAGCTGCAATTAGAGGTGAATGAAATTAAAGTCCATAGAGGTTTTGTATTGATATATTAAATGTCATTTTTATTTTAAAACCTGCAGATCTCTGTGACTTTCAGAATTACACAGTTAAGTGTGGAATTCAGGTAAGTTCCAATAATGACTTTTTTTGTATGCATTCAATAATTAAGTAGGATTGTTGAGGTGAGAAGCAAAGGAAGTACAATGCAGATAACACAGAAGGTGTGTTTATAGCTTTCAGAAAAAAATAGAGTTTAATTAAAAGTTTTAAAGATATAATTTTGGACTAGCTTTGCATTTCAATATAAACTTTAAAAACAGGAACGTGAAAACCTCTTTCTACAAAGTCAAAGATGCACATTATAGCTGATGGCCTTGTTGACAAAAAACAATCAAGTTGTTTATCAAATCTAGTCTCGACCTTCCTGCTTCCTTAACTATCCACCTAATTATCACAGATTTCAGGAAAAAATATTTATTTATTTGCTCTGATGTGTATTCAGAAAATTACTAATTCGGCAAGGGTTTGCTGTGCTCAGATTTTTTAGCATCCAAACTGGTTTTAGTGAAGGAGTAAGGGTGTAACATATTAATTGGATGTGAGCATCTAGTCTTTCCCCATAACATTGATCAGATGATAGTTTTTATAGTTCAAATGTTCTTATCTCTGTGTTTCACAATTTTCTGTGTTATGACAGGTGAGCTTTAACTTTCAAATGGAAGGTGATAATGTGCTAGTCACAGCATCCCATTTGGTTAGTTATTTCATGAAACTATGCAGATGACTAATCACTTTCACAGTGTCAAAATGAAACCTACTCAGTTTCAAGGGTTTGGGAGTAGTAATGGATTAAAATTATGTGTGGATAATGACTTTAAAATGCAGAAAGAAACAGTAGTGTTCTACTTGTATGGTTTAGTTGATTAGGTGGTGTCGGATGATAGGTTGGACATGATGATCTCGAAGGTCTCTTCCAACCTGGTTAATTCTATTCTATTCTATTCTACTTGTAAACCACACATACACCTATGCATAACAATAAAGGATCACAAGACTGGCTCTTGAAATCTAGTTGCTAGTAACACATTTTGTATTATTCTTTTCATAAACCAATATGGCTCTATCTTCAAATTCATTATACCCTCACTCTGCTAATTGGGAGCCTGTTGCAGAATTTTGTGTCTTTCACGGTTAAAAATTTCCTGATATCCAGTCTAATTGCATCCATAGCTAGTTTATATGCATTTATTCTTATGCAAGCACTGTCCTTTACCATAAATAGTTTTTCACTTCCTGATGCTTATCCATCAAGGATCTTTACAGAGCAGTCATATCCTCTCTGAGACTTCATCTGACTAAACAAGCAAAGCTGCTTTAGGAACTTTTTCTGAAAAGGCTCTCCATGCCATCAACCATCTCAGTATTGTTATGTCTCTGAACCAAATTTAGATTCAACTTGGAAAATACTGAGAAAAATCTGTATTTATTTCAGATGGGCTTTCTCCAGCATCTAGAATAGTCACTCATACATCCATGATCCATTCTGTTACATCTCACCATTGCATTCAGTGACTTCTTTTTTATCAATAATTATGTATTGATTGGCTCATGTCAGTCTCTACTGTTCCCAAGACTTTCTTCCCCTGCAAGTTTGTACGTGTACATCTGTGTATTCCCTAAATTAGTGGCACTTTCTCTGTGATTAATAACCAGAGTATAGATTACTCTGCACCTGATTTGGAGACAATTCAACTCTGTGCTCATATGAATTATGAGAACACAAAGCAATGTTATTTCTTGGTTTTGTTCAGGAAACCAAGCAATCATAGTTCCTGAACTTCACCAGGAAGACTTCACGGTCTATTAGCAATAATTAAACCCACATACAAGTTTTTGAAACAAGTCCTAAACACGTTAAGATTATCAGTACTACAATAACAGGTATCTCTACTGACCCTGTGGATGAACTCCAGCTGACTCAGGTAAGTCACATGCTACGCAGGGACAGAATTCAAACTGCAAACTCTGCCTGGTATGTAGGGTAGAGGGTGCAGACATTGCTGAATGCCATATGAGGCCACATCACCTCTCTCTCTTGGAGACAGTAAATAAAAATTTTGTTGTGCAAAAGGAAAACTATGTTGAAATATTTTTAGACATTAAACTTCCATAAAAATTCTGTGACATGCATACATGTGACATAGAATCATAGAATGGTTGGAAGGGACCTCTAAAGTGCCTGTTGCTGGCTCATGTCCAGCTTCTCATCCACCAGCATCCCCAAGTCCTCTTCTGCAGGGCTGCTCTCAATTTCATCATCCTCCAGCCTGGACTGATATCTAGGGTTGCCCTGACCTAGGTGCAGGACCTTACATTTTTCCTTATTGAACCTCATGCAATTCTCCTCAGCCCACATCTCCAGCATGTCTATGTCCCTCTGGATGGCACCCATCCCATTGTTCAGACTTATGAACCACACCATTCAGCTTGGTATCATCTGCAAACTTGCTGAAGGTGCCTCAATCTTGCTGTCAATATCATTGATGAAGATACTGAACAGCACTGGTCCCAATACAGACCCTTGAAGGACACCACTTTTCACCCATCTCCATTTGGACATCAAGTTGTTGACCACTACTCTATGGATGAGATCACCCAACCAATTCCTTTTCCACTGGACAGTCCACCCATCAAATCCTTATCTCTCCATCTTAGACAGATGTTGTGGGGGACTGTGACAAAGGCTTTACAAAAGTCCAGACAGGTGACATCTATTTGTCTTCCCTCATCCACTGATGTAGTTAAAGCACAGGTACATGTAAAAATTCCAGTGCCCAAGCTTAGACCTAGATGGACCTAGTCTAAAGGATAGGTCAGAAAGATAAAATAATTTACAAATTGTCTATAGATTTGTACTTACATTTTAGAAGAATATTGCAGCTGGAGAAAGAATTTTGCCAGAAAATACTTTCACTGAAAAACTGGGACAGTCCTGAGCTACCTTTGCAGCCTAAACTGCAATGTGCCCTTGATTAGAGACTCAGAGCAAACTGAAATCATGAGCCACTGAAAGTTTTACAATTCCAAGGGACTGCTTTGCAGTAAATCTCCTCACCACTTTGCAGGTGGGCACTTCCTTCAAGAGTTTTGTCAGCCTGAATGAGTTCGCAAGCAGCTGTCACACATCTTTAGTGAATTTCTCATTGTCACATACAAAGAGCTCTGTCACCAGAACTGGAATGACTGTCATTAGCAGTTTTGTAAACCACATGGAATTCTTGTAATGTTTTTAACTGAAATTTCTCTAATATTACTTGAACTTGTGCAGCGCGTGAGTCTGGCACCATTGAGTGGTCTGCTAATAGTCAGGACAGGTATGGCACAGATGCACATCCTCCATACAGCCTTATAAAGCAGCACAGCTACTTCTTTATTGTACTGTGAGAACCTCCAGGAGGAGGGATAGACTTGAGACATACTTCTGCTGTATACTCCCTGTGTGACTATGATCAAAAGCAGTCTGTAAAGCAGAGAAGAAGAGGTGATGATACTTCAGCCCTGGGTGTGAATACACTTTAATGAATGATGGCAGAATGGTTGCATGTGGCTCATACAAGGAAAGTTTTTTTCATTGCTAGAGGCAAATCAGCTCTGGTGTAGAAGGCATTTAGCAAAGGACAAAGGTGAAGGTACCTTAGGATGGTGACACACTAAAGTAGCTCTTTGGCTTGAAGGATGGAGACCGCCCTTATCCAGACAACTCAGAAGACCAGCAATAAATTTTTTAACTGCCCAATGTTGTCTATCAGTCACAGGCCTAAGAAGATGTGTTCAGAGACATTTCTGCCTACACTTTCATTGTAAGTCTGTTTAACAATATTTAAGGGGTTTTAACTCTTATATTTTAAATTATAAAACTCTAGGATAGAATTATGCCAAATCAAAAATCTAGCCTTATCTTGTTTGATAAAATGCTACTGCCAAATAACACCTCATGGTGGTGTAAGTGTCTACAGTAACTCTTCCACTGAAATACTGATGTTTTAGAACTCATACCTTCTACTCTGTGCTCATAACAGTAGTGCTTTCTGTGTAGCTACAGCACACTGCTCCTTGTCACACTGATTTCCCATGGAAATGTTCTGATGAGCAAAAGAAAGGAATTTCTAGAAAGGCGTCTGGAACTGTTTTACAGATAAATGAACTTCCATCAGACAGAAGGAACTTTCAGTGATAGCTTTTCTCTAATACAGGTATTTTCAAAGACATTCTAAGGCACTCAACTCCCATTGGCTATAGAGAGGAAATGGGCCAGGAAATTCATAGTCTAACCCTCTGCCACCTCAGCACCTCTCTTGTTTCTCTGTGTTTTAAAAGAGAGATCCCTGAAAGCGATATTCTTCTTCCCTTTCCTTTATTGCTAGCTACAGGTAGAACACCTAAAGAGGTTGTTTTGATTTGGATTAAATTAACGAGGTGGGAATTATAAAAATATAGTTATCTTTATTTTCCCAAAATCCCCACCCCAAAATTATGTGCAAAACTGATTAAATTTATTTACTGGTTCTATTCGGTCGCAAATTCTACCAGGATGCTTATGGAAAGCTTTAGTACAAGTTAGATAATTCAGAAAATGGAAAGGCTAAGCCACAGAATAGCTTTCCTCCACTTACAAAATCAGAGACAAGCCGGGACCTTAGGGAAAGAATGAGAATGCCAGTTGTACTCACGAGGACGGAGCAGGAAGTTGGAGATAGTCCCTCAGTCTCTCTTTGGTGGCAGGCTCCAGAACTGCAAGTTTATAATCCAATGTGTGGATAACACAACACAAATCCAAAGGAAAAGGGAGCTGCCAAAATCAAAGTGTCCTTAGACACAGCTGCCACGAGGGAAAACTCCTGCAGCAGCACTGTCTGAGCAGTGCAAGGGAAGTCACAGTTTGACGGCAGGCAGGGTCACTCCAGCAGCAGGCAGGGAGCAGGACCCCAGGGCAGGCAGGTCCGGGGAGAAGCCAGGTCTGAGTGCTGATCTCTCCAATTTTGCCACAAATCCAGAGCGAGAGCAGAGCGAGTCCAGAATGAGCACCGAAACTGATGCAAAAATGAGACCCAAAATGAGAGCACAGGCTGCTTTCTGGTTGCTCTATTTAAGATTTTCCTAGACAACGTGTCCAGTGCCTATATACTGAGTGCAAAGAACCCAGCCAATCACAGTTCCTAATCCCAGTGCAGGCTTCCCCCCATGGGTGAATCCATGTGAGGGGCTTCAGCTCCCAGTGGGAAGAATGAGCACCTTTTTACCTGTCCCCTAGGAAGAGGCGAAGGCAATTTCATGCCTTTGTCTTCTCCCATCAAACCTCCGATGATGGAGGTGGGGAAGGGGGATTTGGAGCACCCTGTAACAGAGGCAAATAGATATCAGCAGTTCTAATGACCCTGTTCAATGGAGTGACTGCATGAGCAGAGCAAGGCAAGAGCTATAGATGTCTTCCACCCAGACTTCTCTAAGGCCTTTGATACAGTCCACCACAACCTTCTTGCTACTAAATTGAAGTGGTATGAGCTTCACAGATGCACTGTTAGATGGATAAATTGGATGGATGGCTGTATTCAAAGAGTTACAGTCAATGGCTCAATGTCTAAGTGGAAATTAATAATGAGTGGTGTCCCTCAAGGGTCTGTACTGAAACCAAAACAATTTAATATCTTGATGACATAGTGGGATCTAGTACACCCTGAAGTTTGCAGATGACACCAAATTGAGTGGTGCAGTTGCTTTATTTCAGAGAAGGACTGCCAACCAGAGAAACTTTGTCAGGCTTGAGGAATGGTCCTGTGCAAGCCCCAAGAAGTTCAACAAGACCAAGTGCAAGGTCCTGTAAATGGGTCAGGGCAATCCCCAGTAGCAATATGGACCAGGGTGGGTGAATGGATTGAGAGCAGCCCTGAAGAGAAAGACTTGGAAATACTCATTAAAGTATCAGATCACAGAATGTAAGTCAAGTGGTGGACTGCCTCCTTCCAGAGCCTAGAGCAGCAAATGTCTCAAGGCATCTGAAACTAAACACGCATAAAATCTCCTCCTCAATGCTGACAATCATAAATTAATGACTGCTGTAAAAAACTCAGACTGTGAACTTTATCGAGCCAAGCATGACACCCAGCAATTCAGGAGGGAACAATCTAAACATATCATTTAATTTTCTTTCATGAAGTCAAGAGCCCATACAACTTTCAAGTTCGTTTTAGCTTTCTTGTCTACTTCAGCAGGAAACAATGCACCCCTCCATGTACAGTTTTGGTCTAATAAAATTATATGAAATTTATCTATACTGAATTTCACAGTTTCTAAGAGCAGTGTTATATGGTTTGCCTTATAGAGAAATATATCATGCTGACAAAAAAGAGTGAAAGTTTTCTATACAAACATGTAACAATTGAGTTGTAGCCTTAAAATAGAAAGAGACCTAGAAAAGAGTTCAGAGCACAGAAGTTCTCAGAAGCATTTTAAATAGCACAGATTCAGCAACTACCCTTTCCTCCTTTCTTTTGCATCCTGGGATGAAGCAAAAGTAGTATGGCCAGCAGATGGAGAGAGGCGATTCCGCCACTTTCCTCTGCTGAGACCTCACCTGGAGTGCTGCATCCAGGTCTGGAGCCCACAACACAAGAAGGACATGGACCTGATGGAGCAGGTCCAGAGGAGGGCCATGAAAATGATAAAAGGGCTGGAGCACCTCTGCTATGAGGACAGGCTGAGGGAGCTGGGGTTGTGCAGCCTGGAGAAGTGAAGGCTTCAGGGAGACCTAATAGCAGCCTTCCAGTACCTGAAGGGGACCCACCAGAAGGCTGCAGAGGGACTGTTTCTGATGGCCTGGAGTGATAGGATGAGGGTCAAAGGTTTGAAATGAGAGAAGAGTAGATTTAGATTGGATGTTAGGAACAAATTCTGCACCATGAGGGTGGTGGAACACTGGAATAGGTTGCCCAGGGAGGCGGTTAAGGCCCCATCCCTGGAAATATTCAAGGTTAGGCTTGATAAGGCTCTGAGCAACCTGGTCTAGTGGAGGATGTCCCTGCTGACTGAAGCAGGGTTGGACCAAATGACCTTCGGTGGTCCCTTCCAGCCCAAACCATTCTTTGATTCTACAATTCTATGATTCCTGTGTGGTTGTTGGACAATATAGGTAGCAAAACAAAATTAAAAGCTTAAGATACTAAAAATCAGTCTAAAACATAAGGAATGGAAGAACAGAGATTGGAACAGAAGTAGATATATATATATATAGTTATACATAGAATAGAATAGAACAGAACAGAACAGAACAGGTTGGAAGAGACCTTTGAGAACATCAAGTCCAACCTATCATCCAATACTATCTAATCAACTAAACCATGGCACCAAGCACCCCATCCAGTCTCTTCCTAAACACCTCCAGTGATGGTGACTCCACCACCTCATAGCTATAGGTATAGATATAGACACAGATATGATATGGAATTTCCTTTCTTTTATTTCCAAAACCCCATGTGTGTTCCTTCACTAAGACATTGAGTTAGTAACCTAGTCTTTCTGGAAACACATTCCATTTCCAGGAAGAGCTAACCGTACCTTTCTTTTATGACTGGAGCACCAGTGAGGCTGTAGGACATATCTCCAGCCCTGCTGCAGCACTGCCCTGCCCAGACATGGGACATGCTGTGTCAGACCTGCCATGGCTGGTGTCCCATCCCTGTCCCTAGAGAGATGTCTAATGCCCTAATGGAACTACCTGATGCCCCCCAACCTGCTTTGCTCTCATCTGCAAGCTTCTGCCCCTCAGGTTCTGCACAACAGTGTGCAGAGAGGATGAGTGGGATACAGGCAGTCACGTGTAACCATCTAAGGCCAAAAGAAGAGTAAATCACAGTCTTTCAGGGGATTCAATAACTTGTTGACCAAACGGGTAACAGAGATTCTCCTGAATTGCTAATAGGACAGAGCAGTTACAAGCTCTCCTTTATTTGGAGAAGAGCAGCTGAAGCTGACTCACACAAAATGTCAAATCTTATACTGACCCATTAAAGCCTCTCTTACAATTACTGGGTGCCTGCCTGAAGAGTTATGTTCTCCTTACAATATGTTCATCTTACCAAAGTGATGCATGCACACAAGCCTACATACTCATGATGACTTTCAGGAACACAGATATGTATATAAATGGATTCTTGAAAAAAAAAAAAAAAATATATATATATATATGTATATATGCATTTAGACAGGACAAAAATTTCCCTGAGCTATTTCCATATGTAGTTAGATTGTTTATTAAGCACACAGCTCAAGCTTGGTAATTGCTCACACAGATGCTTGTTTGAAGGTAGGAGCTTTAGCAAAAACATGAATGCCCAGAAAATTTAGTTCTATGCACATACAGTACACTTGTAATGTGTAGTGGGAAATATTTCTTTGTGCAGATTTAAAGTAAATGGTTGGAAAGCTCATCAATCACTCTTTAGACAAGGAAGCCAAATGTGAAAAGTAATTTTTACTTAATGCCAATCTCTCCTTTTGAAAAACAATACTACAAACAATGAGGTTAAAATTACTATCAAGTTAGCTGTAACATTTTTCTGATGTGAATTTTCAAATAAAAATTTTAGGTCCAGTTCTTGATATCTTCAGATCCAGCTATTGGCCACATGTATATTTATTTTCAGTGAATTAAATATTTTTAAGTCTCAAAGAATCAAACACAATGATTTTATTCATAACAGGGATTTTGATCACTGTTCCCCAGCTTGCTCTGGAGCAAAGATCTACCATTGTGTTTCAGAGATCTTTCTATGCTCCCTAGCAGAACAAACTGCAAACTGCCCTTGATGACCTTTCATAAGCAAGGGGTCACAATTTGTTTTTCCTCTGGCTACTCCACATATCTTGCTTGGCCAATCAAAACCTGAACGGAAGAGAACTCACCATCAAGTCGACAGACTGTCACATTTCTGACTTGATTTCTGCATGTTCACATTAAATTCATCTGTGTCAGCAAAAGGATTTGCTCCACTGTTTTACAGAAAAACATGTCTAACTGATCAATAATCTAGCCTCACCAGGCCATGAAAAGCATTAACTTGCTCTCAGTCACTGACAAAATTCTTTAATTCAATAGGCCAGCAAGTGAGGACACATTAAGCTATTTTCCTCCATGTATATGTCTGTTGATAAGAGATTTCAAGCTAATCTCCTTTATACCACAGAACACTTTTTAAAATGTGAATGCTTCATCCTTTTTCTTTGCTGGACAGTAGAGGCAATCATGTTTTCTCTTCCATGTATTTCTCCCTCCTGCCTGAATGTGAACACAAACATTTTCCCTTTAATGGAAAACTTTACATTTTTAAAGAAAATACATTAATTAATATAAACACAAAGCTCTCTAAAGTTGATCAACCTGTGGTGACAGGACATAGTTTCAATACCTAGCCATCCACCAGGCCTAACCTAAGAGAATCCCCAATTTTATCTCCATGACAGAGGGTTAGATGCACCTAGGTGGGGCATTACTATATGTCAATAAAGGCTGGGGAATGATGAAATTGTGAGCAGCCCTGCAGGAAAGGACTTGGGGGTGCTGTGGATGAGAAGTTGGACAAGAACCAGGAATAGACACTTGCAGCCCAGAAGGCCATTAGCATCCTGGGCTGCATCAAAAGAAAAGTGGTATGGCCAGCAGATGGAGAGAGGCGATTCTGCCACTTGCCTCTGGTGAGACCTCACCTGGAGTGCTGCATCCAGGTCTGGAGCCCTCAGCACAGGAAGGACATGAACCCGATGGAGCAGGTCCAGAGGAGGGCCATGAAAATGATAAAAGGGCTGGAGCACCTCTGCTATGAGGACAGGCTGAGGGAGCTGGGGTTGTTCAGCCTAGAGAAGAGAAGGCTTCAGGGAAACCTAATAGCAGCCTTCCAGTACCTGAAGGGGACCTACCAGAAGGCTGCAGAGGGACTGTTTCTGATGGCCTGAAGTGATAGGATGAGGGTCAAAGGTTTGAAATGAAAGAAGAGTAGATTTAGATTGGATGTTAGGAACAAATTCTGCACCATGAGGGTGGTGGAACACTGGAATAGGTTGCCCAGGGAGGTGGTTAAGGCCCCATCCCTGGAAATATTCAAGGTTAGGCTTGATAAGGCTCCCTGCTGACTGCAGCGGTGTTGGACCTTTAGAGGTCCCTTGCAAGCCAAACCATTCCATGATTCTATGATGAAAGAATTACTTCATTTTAAATTTTAATATAAAGTATCAACAACTTATGTTAAAAGATGGACACTCTTTGTTATAAAAAAAGGAACACCACACAACTTTTGAAAGGCAGCCCTGCAATTTCTCAAGTAATATAATTGAGGCAGTATCTCCCTGTGCTACCATGACTGTGTATGACTTATCCACATCATGTGTGCTGATAAGACAGTCAAATACTGCAGGTCTGTGATTTGTAAATATCCAGATCAAGGACACTGCTGCATTTCCCCATCACTCAAGCAGCAGAGCGCAGCAAAATGGAACAAAAAAGTTCGTTGCAGCTCTGACTGCAATGTACAGTTTAATGAATTAGTTGAATGTCTGAAGAAGCAGGCTGGCTTGATTCAAGTTAAAATTATTTTGCTTGTATAATCTCTGGCATTCTCAATGCTTGTCTGTGCCCATGTAATTCTTCCAACTATATGCAAATTGTTACTCTGTGCATGACCTTGTCAGGCAGCCACACTGAGCATTTCATTGTCTTTGAGAAAGCTCTGTTTTTATTCATCCAGTTAATTGCCACTAAATTGGTGTAGTGAAAAAATCAAATCCCTGGGTCTGATGTTGCATTACCCCAGATTTTGTAGTGATTTGTGAGACATACAGCAGAGATCAAAGATATTAAAAAAAAAAAGGCTCAATACAACAGGACCTTACACATCGAATTTGCTTGTGAAACTGTGAACTGTAAGCTGCATCTCAAAGGAGAAATCTCAGCTACCACCACAGATGTGACTTCAGTTCTTCTTGCCATGTAAAGCTTCAAAGCATTCATTCCACCTTGTCCAATTGCTAGACACCCTTATGAAAACTCCCTCTCCAGCCTTCCTGTAGGATCCCTTCAGGTATAAGAAGGCACCTATAAGGTCCCCCCCCCGAATATTCTCTTCTCTAGGCTGAACAACCCCAGCTCAACCTGTCCTCACAGCAGAGGAGCTCCCATCCTTGGATCATCTTTGTGGCTTTCCTCTGGACTCACTCTCCTGCACGTCTTAGCTCTGAAGAACCTTCCATTTTGCCCTCCAGGATCATGCCTTTCATACAACTTACAAGTAGCACACAAAAGGCAACTTTCCTCTGCCAGACAGCAGTCTTGTCTTAAGAACCATAGGTTTATCAGAGTAAATTGAGGTAGAAAAAATACTGCAATTAATGTCAATCTTAGGTTAATTAAATTTCTAGGTTTCAAAATTGGATGAATACTCTTCTTTATGAACATTTACATTGCACTGTAAATCTGATAGCATATATCTTCAGAGAAGTGCTAAGAGTATAATATTTCATTTGGTTTAGACAAAATTTATATTCTTAAACACTGCTTATATAGCTTAGATATTTATATTTTTTTTGTTATTTACCATTTCTGCTGAAAAAAAAAAGTAAAAGAAAGTTTTTAAAAACGTGTACTTTTCAGTCAATCCTAAATCATTAGTGTTAATACCAACATTTTCTTTGAAAATAAAGTGGATCCTTTTTGGCGGCAGAGATTATTGGAATCAATACGGCTGACCAATATGATCAGGTATTGATCCTTTATTGTTCCAGCATTGCAGGCCTATGGCGCAGGCCTAAGGTGAGAGTATAGCACAGCAAAGTAAAGCATGGAAGGAGAAGAGATAGGACAGGCAGAAGTGCCTAGCAAGGGAATCGTTACAACTTATATAAACTCAGAGTGCCTTGTTGGCATGGACTCATTGGTTCCCTATGAGTGATCACACATCACACTATTATAGATTATTGGTCCTACTACTGATGACATGTGAGGTTTGTTGATGCAGGTGTATGTCCTGTTGCCCCAAGATAACTTGCTATGTTTATAGCTACCAGCATCTTGTTTTGGTTACAGTGCTGCGAGACAGCACTATTTGGTACACTGGTAGCTGGCTCTGCACTTAGGCTACCACCATGTCAGGCTCTAGCCCTGCACTGCCAGATTGCTCACACTGCTCATCGCTGGCATCGCCACAGATCCTAAAGTTACATTTCTTCCCTTTACACTTTTCCAGTCATTTCTGCCTCCAAGCTAAATTCAAGGTAAATTGGTCTCAGGTTGGTCTCAAATGGTCTCACATGAACAGGTGCTGAACTTCTTTTAGCTTCTTGCATTTTTTTCTGCTTTTGTCCTTCCTTCTTTTTTTTCACTATGGTGAAATTAAGCTTGTTACAGGAACAGTGGGAACCACAGGAGCAGATGCAGCAAGGCACTACTATAAGAGGATAATGACATGTTCTCCAGCACCTACCAGAAAATAAACAAAATAATAGTGGTGCCATGTTGGAGGACATCCAACAGAGCATTAAGACTTGAGTAGTGTCTCACTGCTTACTAACAGTACAGAAAACATCTGATACTGAAGCTCATTAACAGGTCCAAAAGAAACCTCACATTTATTATTAGTGACACAGAAACATAACATCTGAAAAAGATACTCAAAATACTTGTGGAGAGAAGAATACTGTTTGTAAGCATGGTGTATTCTTGCAAGCTAAGCCACAGACAGAGAGAGGTGAAAATGGAAGTGCAGATCTCAGCAGTACTTTGCTCTTTTAAATCTCCAGCAATGACAAATCTAATTTACTCCTTTCTGAACAGCCAAACCTCCTTCAGAAGACAGGCTTCTCCTCCTAGGTTCATCATGCAACTGTTCTCCAGGAAGCTACTGCCTCCCAGTGAATCCCTGAGCTTCCATTTTCCACCTCAATTAGACATTATTTGTAGAACCAATAACATACCAACGCAACAGCCAAGTAAAACTGGGGGGGGGGGGGGGATGAAAAAAACCCCAGGCTGAACAGATTTCCACACTGAAAGAGTTCTTTAGAATTGAGATTTTCCCACATTAATTTATGCCTCTGAGAGCTTGGGTTAAAACTACTAAGTCATCTCTTGATGATGCAGATTGTACTTGTATAGCCAAAACAAGCCGAAAAGTTCATTCACTATGATTGTAAAACCAGGGACTGAATTTTACAAATGCATTTCTGGAAAGAAAAGGTCAGAGTTTTGGAGCACTGGGGAAATGTAGAAATCACAGGGAGTGATGGAAATATTGTGAATTTAGGGGAAAGAATGCAGGAGAACTTCCTCTTTTCTGCAGTTTGATTTCTTCAGCATAGTCTTGATGGGGAACATTGGGCTAGGTGTGACTTCAGCTGCATGAAGTAAAATCAGAATTTTATTATTTGACACTCTCCAGTGAATATATCCTATAGTAGTACAGCTATGGGCTTAGAATCATAGAGTCAGAGAGTTATAGAATCATTGCAGTTGGAAAAGACCTGTAAGATCATCAAGTGAAACCACTAACCTGACACTACCAAGTCCACCACTAAATCTTGTCTCTAAGCACCACAACTTCACATTTTTTAAGTACCTCCAGGGATGATATCTCTGCCACTTCCCTGGGCAGCCTGTTCAAATCAATGTCTTTCTGCTTCTTAATACTGTGCTGAAGAGCAACTTGTGCTACGATTTTCAGGACAAATTCCTTGCTCATCTAATTGTGCTATGGTTTTGAAGAAATCTTGGTAGGCACCAGAATTTGTCATGGCACCTATGCTGCAGTGGAAATCTCATGGCTATCACCCCATATGTTGCCACATTAGGTATCCTGGATGATCTAGCATGAGGTCCTACACCTGTGTAAAGAGGTCCACTGTTGTGCATACTACAGCCATACATTCTCACGCCATGCTCAGTGCTTCTGTAGTCTATCAGATCATGGGAAGAACCCTTGACAGTGCCAAGTGCAAGAGGACCACAGACATCCTTGAGACACTGGCACAGGGTGATACCAGGCACACTCAGGATACAAACACAAATGACAGGCAATTGGCCTGTGTATCCTTAAAAAAAAGTTCTTTCCTGGAGAGTTAGATAGAACCAGTTTCAGAGCACAGCAAAGAGAACGAAGAACATATTTCCAACACGAAATACATCTCACATTGGGGGAAGAAACAAAGGTGATAATGAGATGGCATAAACCAGTCATGCCTCCTGCTAGGATGAGAGTAAGGTAAATGCAGAGACAATGGAAGTGCTCCAGTCCTGCTGTGCTTGATTAAAGGTGCTCTGCTGCAAATCTGCAGTGCTTCCTCTATCACCTCCAACAGAAAAAGAGCACTACTGCCTAGTTTGCCATTTGCCACATTCTGCAACTTGGCAGCCATGTGTGAAGAGTTATCTTGCACTACATCACTGGGTTGAGGAAATTGCTGTTCTAAAGTACAGTGATTCTGTGTGTGTGTTTTCTGGCCCAATCTTCCCACTGACAAGGTAATTGATACCAAAGCAGGCAGGAAGGATGAAGGTGCAGCTGTGTATCTTAAAAATCTCCCCCAAACAGCAGAGCATTTAGCCTTCTTATTCACTAATCTGCACTTAGATTTAAATGTGACTGGTAGGAGGAATTGAAGATTAATGGAGACTACAGACACAGGCTCTTCCATAGGCAGAGTCCACTTTACTTTCTCACTTCTGAAGGCAGAATTAGAGAGGTGGCCTGGCACACAGCAGCTGCTATGCATCAGTTGTCTCTGCTCTCCAGCAGCAAGACACCAGAGTCAGCCATCCCCACACATGCATAACTACATGACCCATTTGGCACTCCTGGCCAGTCAGTGTAGATCTGCACCTGCCCAGAAGTCCTTGTTGGAAGTCCTTGGTCTGAATGCACTCAGTATCAGAGGATGCCTGAATCACTCAGGGATGCACTGGATTTTGCTAGCATACAGTTAATTTGCTTCATAACTTGTATGGTGTCATGGTTTTGATCTGTGCTGTCAATAACACACTAATGTTCCAGCTTCTGCTGAGCAGTGCTTACCCAGCATCAAGGACTTTTCTGAATCTCACACTGCCCCACGAGAAAGTAGGCTGGGTGTACAATAGCTGGGACAGCTGACCCCAGCTGACTAGAGGGATATCCCATACTAGAGGGATATCCCAATGTTCTGTTCAGCAACCAAAGCTGAAGAAAGAAAGGGCGAGCAGGAGGACATTTGGAATGATGGTGCTTTTCTTCTCAACCATTACACAGGATGGAGCCCTGCTTTCCTGGAGATGGCTGAACAACTGCCTGTTCCTGGGAAGTGGTGAATGAATTCCTTGTTTTGCCTTGCTTGCACGTGAAGTTTTTGCTTTACGTATTAAACTGCCCATTGCAGCCCATGAGTTTTCTAACTTTAGCCCTTTGATTCTTTTCCCCATCCCATTGTGGGGGAAGCAAGCAAGTGGTTGTTGCAGCTAAGATGCCTTCTCGCACAACAATATTTATTCTTCCATAGTCCAGTATTTAATCCCTTTGCTTGGTCTGGTTGTACAAAGTGTTGTAACATTTAAAGGCAGCACAATGTTTCCTATGGGTCACAACATTTGACACCGGATTTCTGGACACACTTGAACTCCTAGCTTAGTAAGTGCTAGGAAAGTGAAGTGAAAGGTCAGAAGCCTTCAAATTTTGTGATATTTGTGGAGCTCTCTAGATCAAGAGAATGTCAGTCAGCTTTCAGTTGAAATATTTGTATGTTATATGGATGAAAAGATGCACAGTTGCACTTAGTGCACTGTTTGTTCAGTTTCTGGCTAGGTGTGCTTCTGCATTGCCCAAACCATTTCTGAAACTACACGAGGATTACAGAATATAAGCAACTAAGACCTGATAAAACACCAATTCTTACAACTTCTTATCTTGTCAGTTTGTCAGTTTTTCAGCTGGAAGGGCTGAAACAAGCTTAAAAAAACTTCCTAACAGGGTACAGAGACCATTGATGCCCTTAAAAGAGACACAAGCCTTGTAGCAAGGCTGTATTGTTGTCTTTGAAGGATGGATAAAAAAGAGCTAGAGGCTGCAATGTGCACTGAAGATTAAAAGTACTTCTCTTGTTGAGAGGAGCACATCTGACAGCCATTTAAAGATAATGGTAGCAGTCTACTAAGAGCAGGTGAAACAAAGAGACAAGGGGAAATGTCCAAATAAAAAACAATGGTCATGAAGCTTAAAGGACTTAAAAATAAGCAAACGTCAGGTCACTAACTGGTAAACAATAAAATCTTAAGTTCCATTTTTCATGGAACTGAACAGATATACATGAAAAGAATAATATTCTTCAACTCAAATAGTAAATAAAAAAATATGATTTTAACAAGGAATAGATCAACAGAGGGAAACAAAGAAATACTTTTGATTCAATCTTGACATTGCAGAGAGTAAGGCATTACCTCTTCAGACAGTGAAAGCTAAGACTTAGGGCCTTTTTTTATTTAATTAGAAATAAAAGTAATTGAAAGGAAGATACAGAGCTTGGGAAGTAATTTGTTCTTTATTCTGGTGGCTTGAGTGACAGCTCCATCCAGCTGAACTGGTATGTCTTAAATGTTCTATGTAACTACAAAACCCTATAAAACTCACACAGCATTCACAACCAATCTGGTCACCGTGAAGTGTAAGACTCGTTTCAGAAGTTTGTTAATTTTCCCTGCTTCAGGCTGTGCTAGGAAGATAAGAAGATACAAATGCAGATTTCTGGCAGACTGCAGTTCACACACCAGATTCTCAGCTTTTATACATGGTTTCATCTTGTTAAACTCCACAGAGACGTGCAGCTTCAGAGAAGCAGAGCATCTTGTCCATCAAGCAAGTAATGATGTTGTATTTGTGGAAGGGAACAGTTTATTTTAGGACTACGAAAGGAAACCATTTCATGCAAGATTGAGCTAGGCTTGCAGAGTTTAGTTTTCAACAAAATTTGCACACATTAACTGGATTTGGTTCATCTACTCAAATTCATAAATAAGATCTTGTTTAACTGATCTAACCAAATTTCAACACATCAGAGAACTTTCTGACTCAGATATGTTCCAGAGCATTGAAACCTGCTGGCACAGAAGCCACTTGTACAGGTTGGAGAGACACTTCATACTAGAAGAATTTATAATTTCAGCCTCTTTCTTTTCACGATAAAGTGATTATTTGCTTGATTTTTGACTTAAATTTGTGCAGTTTGATGCTACCCAGCAGACAGTAATGGCATGCACACACAGCCACGTGTACACACATGCATGTCAGCTAATCCCTGAAGGTGCTTTTGAATAACATTTTGCATATGAACCTTCTAAAATCCCATGTCTACTTTGAATGGAACCCACTTGGAAAATTGAAATGAAAAGCAAGAGAATGACTGTTTCAGTTGGTATTCTGACAGGCTTGGATTACAGAAATACACTGCCAGTAAAATCATTCAAGATTTCTCATGATAATTTAATATACAATTTCAGTATCTTTACTTGTCTGGTAATGTCTCTGGAAAGATAGTCATAATCATCATCTTAATTAAAAGATGTCCAAAATTAGACTGACAGAACCATGAGCCTAAGTCTGTCTTATGTCAGACTTGCTGTAGTATGTTCTGAAGCTATTCCATATCCCACATACTATCTTGCTAGTTACTATGTGGCTGTTAAAGAAATGTATCTTTCATTGTTTTGGGAAGCATTAGAGAAGAATTTTCCTGCATGGTAAATGCTACTTATAGAGGGATATTTGTCAGCCCTCAGTGTTTAAAAAACCTCTAGAATTTCTACACAGGTAATGGAAATAGTCACAGGTTTTTTGGTGTCCATTCCATTATTTTGACTAGGACCTTTCACAGTAGAAAACAGCTTGTGGAAAACAGTTCAAAATGCTTTATTCATAGATTCGTGGATTCATAGAATGGTTTAGGTTGGAAGGGACCTTAAAGATCATCTAGTTGCACCCCCCGGCCATAAGCAGGGATACCTTCCACTAGACCAAGTTGCTTAAGACCTCATCCAACCTGGCCTTCAACACCTCCAGGGAGGGGGCATCCAACCTGTTCCAGTGTCTCACCAGCCTCACTGCAAAGAATGTCTTCCTAATCCCCGATCTAAATCTCACTTCTTCCAGCTCAAAGCCATTGCTCCTCATCCTGTCACTACAAGCCCTTGTAAAAGCCCCCTTCCCATCTTTCTTGTAGCCCATTTCAGGGATTAAATCTAAAAGCTAGACCTCCTAAACCACAGATCTGATGTCCTTCTTACTTGAAGTCCAATAAATTGTGTCACACCCTCTGTTTTGTTGAGGATTTCATGGTATCCAATCCAAGAAGAAACTACTGTGCTCCAATACAAATCAGTCCTGTGTCTATCTAAATTACTGCTCACAATAAGCAAAGCAAGTGAGGGGTAGAACAACTATTAATAATCTGTAAAATAATGTGGCAGTTTGAGGCTGGTTGCCTTTAAAAAACCTACAAAGCTGCAGTCCTCCAGGGGCTAGACAGTCCAGTAGGAAATTGGAATTTTGCTATTCAATCAGTAATTCTGCTATCTCTTTATGTACTGGCAGCAAAGCCAACTTGGTCTCTTTTCTCCCTCTGTATGGCTCAGTGGAGGGAGTCTTTATCTGGTAACAATAGGGATGCAGGCCTGTTCGTGGCCTTCAGAGGCCTTATGAATTTTTCCTGTGCAATCTTGGCCTCTTTAGGCCTAATGGAAGGAAGACTACGGTGGGGGGACAAAACAAGCACTGGGGCTTGTGGTTTAGTCTGGTTGGGGGGAAGGTTTTTTGGGGGGGTTTTCATGTATCCTGTACATGTATTAGGTGTTAAGGATTCATGTATTCTATATTTTCCTGTATATTTTTGACTACAATTACTGTTTTTCTCTCCAATTCAATTAGAGCATCTTTATTTTACTTCCTTTGGCAGTAGAATTATTTCTGTCTGCTCTTTAAATGAAGGCAAATAATTAAGAACGAATGTTTATTCTCAAGTGCCTAATGCACCCATCCATGCTCTGTGACTTGCGTCCTTTCAGCCAGTTCTTCCTCTAAGCATACATGGGACCTAAGTCACAAAGGCTGCAAAACCACTTTTGCACTTTTGAAAAGGTTTCCCGTCATGAACTGAGTCAGACTTGTCCCTGAACTTTATGAGGTCCTGTGAAATGGATGAACATTGAAATGCCTTTGATATTATCATTGTCTCTCAGAGTAATAATTATAATTAGCTCTTTTCTAATATCCTTTTTTGGCTTTAGTTCACCTACAGCAATAAAACAGACTTGAAAATTATCCCAGGAACTGGTGGGAACTCTTTTGTATTTCAAGTCAATACCCAAATGTAATCAGCTTTCTTAATGTGAATGGGAAGTCAAAGGGCTTTTATGATGTTCTGGAAAGATGCTAGACTCTTATTGCTGTGAAATAACCTTGACTGGATGCATGGACATTCTGGTAAGGGGTATAGTAAAATGTTTCCCATTTTCCTTCCTTCCTCCCAACATTTCATGCCTTTATGCTTCTCTTACTTCTCTCCTACACAGAATCTTCCCTTCCAAGTGATCTGAGCCTCTCCCACATTCTAATCTCTCTGAAACCTTACTTCTTTTTATCTTTTTTTTTGTTTCTAAATACTCCTTTTTCATTTACATCCACTGTGTTTCCTTCCACAGTCAGAAACTGCTTCCAAAGACATCTGCCCATGGGTCCTTAACAATTAAGCTCAGATCAAGTGTTCTCATAACTGCTTCCTATCTTCTTGCATTTTTGAACTGTTTCACTCTTTTGAAATGTTTGAAATGGGAACTCTAGCCTGGTCCCTGTCTGCAAAGACTGAAATTACCACTGGATGTAAAAGGAAAATAATGATAAAGTCTATACAATTTGTTGGAGTGCTAATGAGAATATATATCAGGTATCAGGTTTTTTTCTCTCTTTTCTTCTTCTGTCACTTCTGCTTTCAACTTCTCTCCCTCTTCCGTGGCCATCCCAGGGGTATCTGTTTTGACGACTGTGTGAGGTAATGGGAAGGAGGGAGAGAGTAGGAGAGGAGGTGAATGGGTCCCCCGGAGCCACCATGGGGGGTTTGAGGAGTTTGTGTTGTTTATAAATTGTAACTATATATATATATAGTACATATATAGCATATTTTGTACATATTCATTGCATTTCATATTTCTAGAGTTTAGTTTGCTTGTAAATATAGCTTCATTAACTTCCATCCCAAACAGAGCTAGTTTGGCAGTTTATTTGGGGGTGAGGCAGTTCCCCAAATTAGCTGGGAAGGTAATTTCAGTCCACCACACTGTCTATAGTTCTATAGGTCAGTCACTGTCTGCTGCTCTTGCCCTTCTGCATAGTGTCACTAAGCAAGAGTGTTTAGAGCATCTTTATTCTGAGAAGTCTTCATTTTACTTCTGTGTGGAGATGAGAGAACATCAGGAGATCTCTAGTCCAATCTCCTGCTCAAAGAAGGGTCAGGTCTGTAGTCAGGTCAGGCTGCTGAGGGTTTTATCTACTTGCATCTTAAAAACCTTCATGGAAGAAAACTACAACCTCTCTGGGAAGCCTGACCTAGTGCTGGCCTGTTTCTGTGAATCAGTCTTGACATCCTGACATTGATAAGGGGCAGAGTGTCTGCCCAGCAAGCTGGCTGATGATATGAAACTTGGAGGCTTGGCTGATACACCTGAAGGCTGTGAGGCCATTCAGTGAGACTTGGACAGACTGGAGAGCTGGCCAAAGAGGAACCTAATGAGGTTCAAAAAGGATAAGTGTAGAGTCCTGTACTTGGGAAGGAATAATAAACTGCACCAGTATAGGTTAGGAGGTGATCTGTTAGACAGCAGCTCCGTGGAGAAGGACCTGGAGTCCTGGTAGACAAGAAGTTATCCATGGGTCAGCAATGTGCCCTTGTGGCCAAGAGGGCCAGTGGCATCCTGGAGTGCATTAAGAGGAGTGTGTCCAGCAGATCAAGGGAGGTTCTCCTCCCCCTCTACTCTGCCCTAGTGAGGCCCAGTTCTGGGCTCCCCAGTTCAAGAGAGACAGGGATCTACTTGAGAGAGTCCAATAGGGGGCTGCAAGGATGATTAAAGGACTGGAGCACATGCCTTATGAGGAAAGGCTGAGAGACCTGGAGCTTTTTAGTGTGGAGAAGACTGAAAAGGGATCTAATAAATTTATATAAATATATGGGGGCTGAGAGTCAAGAAGGAAGGGACAGACTCTTCTCACTTGTGCTCTGTGACAGGACAAGGGGCAATGGATGTAAACTACAGCATAGAAAGTTCCACCTCAACATGAGGAAAAACATCTTTACTATAAGGGTCACAGAGCACTAGAACAGGCTCCCCAGAGAGGTTGTGAACTCTCCTTCTCTGGAGACTTTCAAAACCCACCTGGATATATTCCTGTGCAACCTACGCTAGATTCTATGGTCCTGCTCTGGCAGCGGGGTTGGAGTCAAAGATCTCTAGAGGTCCCTTTGAACCCTTAACATCCTGTGATCCTGTCACCCTGTGATCTTGAAGAGTACCCAGAGTGCTGCTTGTATTTAGTTCTCATTTACTATGTATTCCTTCTACTCATCAAGTTACACTTCCTGAGCGCTGGTGTTATACAAACATTCAGAAATAGAATTTGGTGTGTTAGGAATTAATTTATGTGGATTGTGGCATAGGATCATGCAAAGGGTAAGGGGGGACTGCATCTGTCTGGTGGCAGGAGTCTCCATTGCAAGCATTCTCACAGCAACATCTTCAGCTGGATAGAGGGAGGACTCCCTGCTATGCTGTTCTGCTCATTTCATATAATGTAGCTGACCTGTATGCAACCACTTCAACAGAGATGTAATAAATTGCTATTGATTGTTTCCACTAAATACAAAAGACCTCCAAAATACCTTACCAAAGAGATGTTCTATGTGACCATTACTGCATCTGTAGGAGCATTTTATATTGACTATTTACATGTTTTGTCCATGTAGAATTTTATCAATCCTGCAGCAAGAATCTTTGTCACCCCACCCACAGTAGATTAATCAATAGCTTTAAGCAAATAAATTAGACTTGACCCAGCAGGAGCTGCTGGGTGGAATATCCTGGACTGCCTGCAATTCCCACCTGGAGAGCCCTTGTGACAATCAATATATTACTTCATTTTCAAGCTGACTAGGGTTTCAGGAAAACACCTAGTTGGGTTTTTTTTGTTGTTATTTCTCTGTTGAAAAGTGATGATGACAGTGAGATCAATTCCTAAGCTTCAATGAGATGGGGGAATAATAAAGTCCTGGGAGTCATTGGCTGTCACTGGTATGTCTCTTGGTCATTTCAATAAACCATATACTTCTCCAGGAGTTAAGTGGAAGTCTCCGGCTGGGATTCAAATTAGCAACTCAATTTACTATAGCAATATCCCATTGACACAAGCATAAAAACGGAATTTCTTTGGTGCTTTTAGTGTTTTTAACTATGCATGAAGGACATTTTATTAATGTCTACAGTATGGTTTGTTCTCATCTTGTACATATTAGTTATTACCATATCTTCATTTCTTCTTCCAGGTATATTTGCTAAGCCAGAGCTAGTGCCTGATACTGTTGTCATTATTTGAAAAACAAAACCAAACACAACAAAACCAACACAAATAAAAGCCCTTCTCCTTTTGTCTCTTACTTTGTACCAGTATCTTATTCTTGGAATGAAAGACTGAACAATATTTGGAATTCCTGAGAATTCAGGGCTGATGCTTGTCTATGTTCTACTTTCAGCCACCCTAGAATGACACAACAAGGCTGTATCATCAGATTTAGAATATACTCAGAATTTATGAATGTGAGATTGTGAAGAGCAGGAAAGTTAATGGCCCAAAGAATCTATCAGGAAACTCTTATACATAGTAAAACTTTATACCCTCTGGAGACTGGATACCTGAGATGAAATGACAATGAGTGAAAGAAATTACAATGACCATAATTCTCTTTCACATATTACTTCTATTTTCTCCATGAAAACCACTGAAAAGTCTTGGTCATGATACTTGCTTGAAAATTGTATAGGAAAAAGTTCCTAAAATTAAATTTAACTCAGTCCTTGTTCAAACAGTTCAGAAAAACAATTCATAATTCTATCAATTTTACTGTCTCTATTTTGTATGTATGCTTTTTAATAAAGACAGTCTGCACACTGGAAAACAGAAGCATTCAGAAACACCTTTGACACGACTGACTGGATGCTCCACTTTGACTTCACTCTGAAGCCCGCAGTCAAGTTTGAGAATGAGCATACATGTGCACATGGAAAACCAGATGCACAAACCCATCAAATATTCATGTTAATTATATTTTTACAACAGAAAGCAACTTCAAAAAACACCTGTTGCTGGCTTTGTTGTACGCTTAGAGTAAGGGAAATGTCCAAAAGTACCTCACATAGGTCAGGGCAATTTTCTTGAATGCAAAACATTCTACCAAACATCTCAAGATTTCCTCAGGTGAAGGCATTGCTGAGACCACCTGGGGCCTGATACCAAACTGTCTTGCACCCCTAACAGATTTTCTACTGCCTTCCTATTACTTTTGCTTAACTAATATAGTAAAGAAATCTGATCTGTTTAACCAGACCAGTGTGGTCTTTTAGTGTCAACATTAGTTGAATCTAGTTGAAATATTCTGAATCAATTTATACTAAAAAAGAAATAAACCTGGTATTGGACTGGAACAGTTGATCGCACAGAGATCTAACTCTACAGCTTAGGTTAAGCTAGTGTCATTTTGGACCTTGGACTGTGTATGATGCTATTCTGCAGAACATCACATTTTTTGAGACTGTATTTTCTGGGTCTGCATTTACTTCATCATCTATTTCTCCTTAAAAATTCAGCACTGAACGGGGGGTTTTGTTTAAAAAAAAAAAAAAAGAAGAAAGGATATATAAAACTATTTTCATGATTAGCAACAGCACAAATCATACTTGGAGTCTACAAATGGACAGATCCATAAGCTGGTGAAATCAGTGGGAAAAATGCTTATTGACATTAAAATTTTGGATCACATCCAAGAGACCAAACCTTCAGAACTGATAACAAATTTTATGATGACTAGCAGTCTCCAACATGAAGTTTTTCTCATACTTGAAACAGTAAAAAGAACAGTTCCTTTGGGCTATTTTATAGAACTAAGCATCAAAAAAAGTCCATAATAGCCAAATTTAAACTCTTAAAAGGGATTTTTTTAAGGGCAATTAATGAGGCTTTTTGCAAGCCACTGTGTTGTAATCTCCTATTTGGGACAATTTTATGACATTCTCACAAAGAAGCTTTTTTACACACAGGCTGTCAAAGGTAGCTTCTCTTCTCACAAACATTTTGTGTTTAAGCACAGTGCAGCCAGGCTGGATGGGGCCTAGAACAGCCTGGTCTAGGAGGAGGTGTCCCTCCCCAGGGCAGAGGTTGGAACTAGATGATCTTTAAGGTCTCTTCCAACCCAAAGCATTCTATGATTCTATGAAATTGGTGTTAGTTGGACATTATTAGCACAATATTTTTTTCCCCTCAATAAGAAATTACTTACATTTAATTAAGATATGTGTCAAAATATTGTCCACCCATACGCTGCTTTACAAAGAACTCATAAATTTACTGGGACAATACACAGAGCTGGCAGCCACAAAAGATATTTACCTAAATGTCAGAGGCATTTGTGTCCTCTATATGTTCAGAACCATATAAAACGTCTTTCAGACCAAATAAGATGTAGGCCTTATGTCCCTGGCTTTAAAATGAGCAGGGCTAAGTCCTGCCAAAGAGAGAGCAAGATGGCAACAGGCTTCTGTTCCTCATGCATGAACAGTGATGGCAATGGAGAGAACTAGAGGGGCAGCCTGTTAATGTAACAGAGTGAAGAGAAAAACCCCTTCTCATCATCCTCATCTTGTCTCTTTTAATGAAAGTGTACACATTTCTTCTGTTTTCCTGTAAGAAATGAATTATTTCTGGAAATGAGAATTAGGGTTTATAATATACCTGCATTTTTATTCTTTCTCCTGCTTAACTGAAGTTAAGTTGAAATTGAATACCGAACTATTACATTTCAAGAACACATCTCTACTTTTCAACTGCCATGCTTGGCTAAGAAGGAGTCCCAGAATTATGACCCTCTCTCAGCATTAGTAGAGACAGTCCAGAGCTATTTTTGACAAATGTGGCAGTAGAATCCTCTTTTGGCCATTCTGACCACTTTATGCCAGCACCTGCAATAGTTTTGTTCCCACTAGATTAAGCAGAATGTAATTTTGTTCCTGGCAGGCAGGTTGTGGAGATTTCCGAGATCTCATTATCGCTCATTCCACACTAGAGTCAACTTGGTTGTATTTGTGGGCAGATATCAAAGAAGTAATGGAGAAAGAGGTAGGCTGTGGTCTCAGTGCTTGCCTTTGCTCAGTTCTCTGTAGTATCTGCTGGCAAGAAATGGTAAAATCTGGAGATGCCTTGGTTTTATTTATTGCCAATGTTTACAGTAACTCAGTTGTTTTAGCAGATTGCAACAGCTGTGAAGCTCTACCAGAGAGATGCTCCTAGAGTAATTCTCTCCTGCTGCAGAATAATCAGAGTAGAGATTGTGACTGAGTCTAGGCTTTGGAGTTTGCTAAGATGAGATTCATGCAATGATAAATAATGTATGTGTCTAATGTGTTGCAACAAGATGTGAAACAAAATTAATTCCAAAGGTGGTGGTTGTTATTCTCAAGTCTGCAACTTGTCATCTTCACTGTGAAATGCCAAATTACAGCCAAAATCCTGTTCTGCAAATGAAATCATTTAGTTATGCTAATTTTAATTTTAAATTTAATTGTTTGCACTTTACAACTCCTACTATTAGCCTGGAAGCCAGATCTCCTTCCTAAGTTTGAAGACACACACAGAGCTATTTTCCTATTGTAGTACTGCAGATGCAAATAATGATGCCATTGCCTTATGTCAACAGCTTTTTGAGAAAGCCAAACGTAATTAAGTGAGCAGGAAATCGGGGCTATGAGGAAGGCCTGGAGGAAGCAGAGGACTTGGGGCAGAATGGATCTTGAGACCTTTGGTATATCTAGGTGACAAAGCCATAGAAAGTGCTGTTTCCACCCCTTATTCCATATCATTTGCATCCTGTTCAGGTTCCACACTGTTCAATACATTTTACCATCTCATTTGATTCTCATACTTAAACCTCTTCTTGCTTACACTCATGACCAACTCCTTAGCACACCATGTAGAGCAAAACAAGAACATCCATGTGTGCCAAGAACAACATCCTCACATTGGCACCCTTTGATTGGAACATGCTGCAGAAGCCACCTCCTTGACATGCTGGCACCTCTTATTGGGAAAAGATTTTAGCTTATATATGTGGTTGGATTTTACTGGTTAATTGATTGATAACAAAGAGTATATAAACAGCCACTCTGAGCAGTAGTTACTTCAGTTAGGGACTTCTGCTTCTGCTAGCTAGCTATTTCTTCTGGCTAGGGCCTCATTTTAGGGATGATGCTAGGGGTATGCTCAGGACTTCTGTTAGCTGCTTTGTTAAGTTCTTCTGGGACTTCTGCTGTAAGTGAGACTCTGTAATGCTGGGGATTCTACAACGCAGTAATAAAGGACTTCAGAGGAGACTTCTGAGATTCTCTGCTCTCTGCATTTCTGGAATCTTGTTGCTATACAGCAACAGGGTTGGTGCCTTCATTTGTCACGCAATGGTCCCTGAATTGGGAGAAAAACAGCAACTGTGGCAATCGCTCTGGTTGCTGTTTGGGTTCCTGTCTCAACCATAGTATCCTCAGGTGACTTTTGGGTGCCTGCCTCAGGCACAGTCCTCTTAGAGTACTGAACTGTGGCTTGGCAAGCACGGGCCAGGCCCCAGTAGAGTGCAAGAAGTCCCTGTTTTTCTTTGGGGTAGGCGAGGCACTGTCAGTTTACCAGGATTACTCACCTCTTCTGGGGTAAAGTCCTAGGCTACATAAGGTGATTACCATCCTAGGAATCTGCCCAAATCCTTCCACACACCCTGCCACCCAGGGACTGGCCACCTCAGGGCACATTTCAGTATTTCCTCACCCAAAGGCTATCTCCTTTTATGCCACAATGACACCAGGTTCCATGAAACCCCTAACATGCCAGTGATACTGATCAGCAGTATTAAAGAGCTCACATAGGGATGAACCAGAACACCGGGGGCCTGCATAATAAAACTCTCTATATGCATCGCAGGTGGGGACAAAGAGATGATAACCCCCCCCAGCACAGTTCCCACAGAACAGCAGGGCTACCAACACCAGGAAAAAACACAAAGCCATTATCTGTCTAGGCAAGTTCCCAAAAAAGGGAAATATTCTCAAACAAAGGAAATATTCCAAAACAAAGCAATGCTGCTAGCAAGCTGTGTGACCAGTGAAGATGCGTATATCTTAACTAAAGCAGACTTAAAGCAAAGCTGCAGTTATGTTATAGTTTCCTGGCCAATGTACTAAAAAGGACTGCGGTGGTTTGGCCCCGGCTGAGGGCCAAATGGCCACCAAAGCCACTATTACTCCCCTTCTTAGATGGACAGGGAAGAGGGAAAAATATAACAAAAGCCAGTAGAAGCAATTTAATAATGTTAAGACCAGGCAAAGAGCAAAGGCTGCTCATGGAAGCAAAAGCAAAGCAAGATGTCATTCTCTGCTTCCCATCAGCACACAGTGGTTGGTCACTCCCTGTGAAGCAGGGCTCTAACATGTGTAGTGGTTTCTCTGGAGGACAGAAGCCATGGATGAATATCCCCCCACTTCCTTCTTTCACTTAGTTCTTATATCAGAACTGATGTCACATGGCATGGAATACCCCTTTGGCCAGTTTGGGTCAGCTGTGTCCCCTCCAAAGACCTTGCCCACCCCTCAGCATACTTTTGGGGTGGGGAAATGTTGGAAAAGCACAGCCTGGGTGCTCTGTTCAGAAGTAGCCAGAACAGTGGTGTGTTATCAACACCCAGCTACAGCACTGCAAAACACAGCACTAGAAAGATGCTCTGAGGAGAATTAACTCCAGCTCAGCTAAACCAGATACACTACCAGAATAGTTTGTCTCTACAGGAAAATATATCCATGTAAATAACCAACAAAGTCCAACTACTGCTCAGGTTCAACAAGCTATCAGTGGAGATTTGTGCTGCTTTGAATGGGATGCATGCACAGGTACCATGTCTGAGAGCTGGCCACAGTACCTTCCTGGCAGCTGTAACTCTATCTAGTCCAAATGCTTCTCTTATATCTCAACTTTTGGATCTGGTTCTGACCTCCTGATACTTAAGCTTCAAAATTACTTCAAGGTACTTCACCAGTCAGACTCACTAAAAGATTCACTTTCCCCTTAAAGAAATTACTTTGGACTGAAATAGGACCTTTTTTTTTAACACGATGAATCAATGCTAACCAATATTTTATTAGAGGAAATGAAATAGGTGGAGCTGCACCAGGAATTTTAAATTGGTAAAATTAATCAAACTCCAAAGTTGACAGATCAGTAGAGTTAACATAACTAGACTTGCAGAAAGCTCCCACAAGTGAATATTGTGCAACACTGTCACTTTCCAAGTGGGAGAATGAAAATAAAACCTTTTAGATGCCATCTGCTCCATGCACCCAAAGGGGTTACAGTAGCGCACTCCATAACAAATGACTGGACATGTACAAATGGCATAGGTTAATCTTTGCTCTAAAAATTCTCTAGCTCCAGGCAGACCTGTGTCTAGAGCAACTGTAAAAGGGGTTTAGATGACCTTGATGTATACATCAACAAGTACAGAGATCATAATCTGAGAATATACATCTAAGTATAAATTACTCAAGATAACTGCTAGAGCTCTACGCTCAGTTGAAATTTACTGAACATATTTGCAAACCAGCTTCACTAATATCTAATTTTAATTGCAGAAGTCCTGCTAATTAGTTCAGTATTCAGAATCCCCTTTTCCCATTGACATAGATATAAAATGCATAGGCCATCTTATGAGAAGGAAAGTGATCGGGAAAGGGAAAAAGAACTGGTACCGCAGCACAAGTGTTGATCTGGCAGCTGACAGTTGTGAATATCCAACAGGACACTTCTAATAACCTAAATAAGCAACAGCTGAAAATACTTAATCAGTAAAATGGAAACAGGAAGGACAACATTCACTGAAACAAGGACAACATTCACCGAATCATTCAGAACATGTAATGAATGAAAAACTAAGTTACAAAGTTATTTGGGAGAGATGATGGGAAGCTTCCACAGAGGTGGATGTAAGAATTGCTTTCAGATCTACTGTACTGGATCTTTTGAGATAATCCTCAAATCTCTAACTGGCATTAGGTTGTCCTGGGAGGAGCCCTGTGGATGGTAGGAAGTTGGTGGATGTAGTTTTTCTGGGGTTTATTAAGGCTGTCCATCCCTGCATCTTTCTGGACAAGTTGTCCAGCTGTGGCATGACCAAGTATGGGTGATTTTCATGAGGTTACACTGCAGATAACTTGGATCTTTTTGTAAAACCTCTCCTGCTAAATGCTTCCTATCAGACCGATTTCTGAAGAATTCTTGAGACTTTCATGCTTTCATCACGGCTTATTAACATACAGTAATTAAAAAACCACATCTATTTGGGACATTTCCCCCCCCATTAATATTAATTAACTCCTGACTATACTAGAATGACTGAGACAGATGATATTTTATTTTTCCTTTAGCTGGGAATCTTGCTCACAAACTTTGAACTACACAAATATATTTTCATGAAGAGGAAAAGAAAATAGTATCAAAGTATTCCTGGATTTCTAAGCTCAAAACTTCAGAAGAAAAATGTGGATGTGGAATTCATATTTTTAAATGTAGGGATGGGAGAGAAAGGAGGGCAGAAAAAATCATTAATCATTTACGGATGTAAACACTGTCCATCATTCTTATGTGCAGCAAAGAAGAGCACAAATAGGCAAGGTGAAAGGAAGGCTGGGAAATAGATTTTACTGCTCACTTGTGAACAGGGAGGTCATTCCTCTCTGTGCCCTTAAACACTGTTCTTTGCAAGACACTGTAGTGCTTGATCCTAATTAGAAAGTTGCTGTCAGCAAAAGTCTGAAGGCTTTTGTCCTTCAAGTTGCTGAAATGGAAAGTACAGCAGACAGAATACAGCCAACCCCTTCATGCCTGACAACTTGAAGCATACTGGATGCATGCAATTTTCAACAGCCAACATAGAAATAGAGTCTATTTCTTGAAGAATTCACCTGTGCATGGTGTATTCACCAAATACAAATGCTGTGCTCAGGATGAAGACTTTTCAAAGGAATAATTGTGAAATGAAGGTTTAGACAGGAAATGTAACAGGAGCCACTAGAGATGATCTGATGCAGAACTGCTGAGAACTTGTTCGCTATGTTTCTAAGAGTCTGTAAAGAGATTTTGCATCTTTCTTCTCTGACCTTGAATAGATCACTTTTACAATGATTGCAAACTATTTCCTAATATTTAACTTAAATTCTTTCCTGCCAAAAGTTAATTCTTTTTCCTACTTTAGACATGTAGAAACCCCCACTTTATTCTCCTCTTTTATAATCTTTGACAAATCACAAAGCCATTATTATAGTTTCCCCTTTATATCTCTCTATCTCAGACCAAATAAAATGAATCCCTTTATGAGTTTGTTTTGATTGTTCTAATATTACTTTAATTATTTCTCTGGATAATAATGAGTCTCCTTATCAAATGCTATCATTAGTAATAGTGAGACTATTATTTATGTCTCATATTCCCTTTAATAATGCTTGGAAGATAAGGCTTGATGTCTAAATAATAAAAGTAGAATGTTTCCAGATGACCAGAGTAAAAATGTTTAACTATCAAAAGAGAGCACAAATAAGCAAGGTGAAAGGAAGACTGGCAAATAGATTTTATTGCTCACTTGGTGATTCTGTGACTTATGAACAGGGAGATCATTCCTCTCTGGGCCCTTAAATACTGCTCTTTTCTAATGAGGATCAAGCATTGGTGTCTTGCAATTTGCTACAGTAAAATATGAACTTTTTCTCGTGTCTGTTCTTACTACAATTGCAGAAAGATTGGCAGTCAGTGTGATGGATTTGTAAGAAGTCTCTTGGCATCACCTGAAGAAAAGAACTTGGTGGATGAGAAGCTCAGCATGAGCCACCAGTGTGCACTTGCAGCCCAGAAAGCAAATCACATCCTGGGCTGCAACAAGAGAAGCACAACCAGCAGGTCAAGGCAGGTGATTCTCCCCCTCTACTCCACTCTGATGAAACCCCACCTGTATCCAGTTCTGGAGCCCCTATTAAAAGAAGGATCTGGATATGCTGGAACATGTCCAGAGAAGGGCCAGGAGGATGATCAGAGGGCTGGAGCTCCTCTCTCTAAGAGAGCTGGAGTTGTTCAGTCTGCAGAAAAGAAGGCTCCAAGGAGACCTTATTGTGGCCTTCCAGTATCTTGAGGGGGCCTACAAGAAAGCTGGTGAGGGACTTTTTAGGGTGTTGGGTAGTAATAGGACTAGGGGGAATGAAGCAAAAATAGAAATGGGTAGATTCAGATTGGATGATAGGAAGAAATTCTTCACCATGATGGCAGTGAGACACTGGAACAGGTTGCTCAGGGAGATGGTGGAAGCCCCACCCCTGGAGGTTTTTAAGGCCAGGCTGGATGTGGCTCTGATCAACCTGATCTAGTGTGAGGTGTCCACGCCAATGGCAGGGGGGTTGGAACTAGAAGATCCGTGAGGTCCCTTCCAACTCTAATAATTCTATGATCTCCATTGCTGGTCTCACCATCTGAAAATATTTTGTTTTACAGATGACTTGCAGCACTGGTGGCTTGTTGAAGTCATATCTTGCAAATGATTAAGGGGAATAAAAGCTAAAAACAGATACAGCAAATAAATGTTGAAAAAGTCATTCAAAAGCAAAGAAAGAGCAGGATGGCAAATTCTGATGGAGCAGAGAGGAACCATTAAATCTAAAATTCATAACTTTGGATCATAAGAGAGATGTTGTATCATCTATTATAAATTTCAGTAGATATAATGTGCAATTACAATAAAGAGTTACAACAAATTAATTGAGAGCGGGTCATACAGCTAATCTTGACTGAACTGTCCAAAGCCAGCTGGAATGATACAGAAGAGACCCAGTCAATACCAAAACTTTACATCATATGAACTAACTGAAAATTTGAAGCACTGTAAAGGAATAAAGTGGAAAAAAGAGTACATTGGACTTGAGAATGAAAGTAATCTTCTACGGAGCACAGGTGTTTACTGCAGCATAGCTATAAAGATCATTACATTTGGTTGGACGCCTGCAAACAGAAAGTCCCTGTAATATATGAAAGGACTTGATTCAGTCTGGTGCTTTAGGAACAAATACTCCTAAAAAAGACTGGATAGACCCCAGAATGCAGACCCTCACAAAGGGTGTAAAGGTCAGTGTGGCATTGGTAGGCCACTTAAGATCTTGAATGATTCTACCATCATGTTGCGCTTTAAAGGCACAATAATGAACACTGGTACACAAATGAGCCTGTAGCTGAAAGGCAATCACTTCAAACACATTATGCAAAGCAATAGGAAGGGACTAGAAATAATGCACAGGAGACATAAACCTTTAAATAAAATTGATAGTAAAATAATTTATACACATTTTATAGAAGTTATCAATGTTAACAGAAAATAAAATACAAGAAATAATCTTCACACCATGCAGATGACAAGAAGCAATTTTTGCAGATATTGATTTGCACACCTGAAAATAAGCAACTTACTTTTACAGGTGTCTAAGGAAATGAATGGCCTACATGCTCTCCTTCCACTGCTGTGTTCTCTCATCGTTAAGCTGGCGGTGACCTTTTTTCTCAAGTTCTACCAATTCTGTCTTCTCGGGTTTATTTGTCTTAATGGACTCTGGGATGCTGTGAAAAAAGACTTGGCTAATTCTGTAGTGGAATACAGACTATAAGTTTAACACAGAAGTGGGACAATGCCCTGAAGGAACAAAAGCCTCAAAAATGCTGTGAACCAGACAATGGGGCAGGAGCCAGCAGGTCTGGTTTTTCAGGCTAATGGCCACGTTGCCCAGGCTTGTCTGAACATGTTTTGGAGTCCAAGTGGGCCAGGGGTGTGTGCCTTTGGCCATGTTTGGAGAAAACTCATTCTATAGGTTATGGTGTCATGTTGTTATCTCTCAATCTTTGTTGTCACTGGCCATTTTTGTCTTGGGAAATCTATAAACACCAGCCCAAAGAGCCAGAGCCTTCCACACCCTGGGAGAAATCACAAGCCTTGCCTGGAACCTGAGCTGTGTTTCAGTTTACCCAGACAGGACTGCAAAGACCCCTCCCCATATAGCATTGTATCTCGACAAGTCGAGAGACAAAACCCAGGAGGAGCTGAGTCCCTGGGACAGTTTCATTTTATTGGAAAAAGGAACAAGCACCACTGAGAAGAATTGCAGCAGAAGAACCTCTCCAAATAGACAAAGCCACAAAGCCAACAAGCTGTGCATGCTTCAGCAGCAACCTCTTTTCTACAAGGCTTTCAGCTACAAAGCCTTCAGAGATAAATACTGGATGTGCCTCAGTGACAAGCTGCAGACAGCAACAGAAAGTGAAACTGTGCTCCTGCAGCTTCCACGTGGTCAACACCATTTTGGTTTTGTTTAAATCCCCACGTGTGCCACAGGGTACCACAGTCAGTGCGTAATTACAAAATCTGATTTTTATAAGCATCTCTTAAAGGTCTGTTGCCCTAGAGAATTCTGGAGTTCCCCCCTCCTTGTGGGCAATCTCCAGCTCTGTTGCTGATGTTCCCTATTTTCTTTACCATTTAAATTGCTGTTTGTTGTTTCTGGATTTTTGCTCATATTGTTTAAATTGTTACTTTTTCCTGCTGCTGAGATCTCTGTTCCACAACTAAATATTTTGAACCACCAAATAGGTTTTATTAATATTTTCCATGGGTTTTTTTTTTTTATTAATAAAGCTATTAATACTTTATTAACCATTCTGCCTACTGAATATTAATCACCTCCTTACGACCATAGCAGACAAAGGAAAACTACAGTTCCATGAGAAAATATTTTGATAACAAAGATAAATAAATGAAAGCCACACCAAAACAAACCCAGTTAGAAATAAAGAATTCAGATCTTTTATCATGGACCTGCTCAAAGTCAAGAGTGCTAAGACTATCCAATAGAATAATGCCTTAGGAAAGGATCCAAATCTAATAGAGCCTACAAAAATAGAAAGTGTTTTATTGAAACAAGTGATTGACAGAGTAGTTATCAAAGGTTCACTGTGAAAATGAAAGGGTTTATTGCATGGAGTTTTGAGAAAGCCTATTGTGGATTGAAACTAATTGATACTTTCAAGAATTACTTGAATGATAGAATTAAGGGGATTTCTTACATTTCCTAATGCCACCATTCCAGTATATTCACCTGGAATTCAATCTTGATAATTTAGGAGAATATCTGAAGACAATGGCATAAGGAAAGCATATGGCTGTTATCCAAAACAGGAACAAGATACTGAACATAGGGCCAAAGTAATCAGCTGCAGAAATAAAGGGGACAATGGATTAGGGAGTAGTTCTGCCAGGGTATATGACTTAGAGGTGATTACAAGTTGAACCTGAATCGATCAAGATGAAGTGATTGATTGCAAAAATGACAGAGGGGAGAGATGGCATGTTGACAGGCCTGAGAAGAAGGCCAGTGCCAACTGCATGAGGTTCAACAAGTCAAACCTCAAGGTCCTGTGTCTGGGTTGGCCCATTCCCAGGCACAAACCTAGGCTGAGTTGAGAGTAGCTCTGAAGAAAGAGACTTGGGGGTGGTGATTGGTGAGAAGCTCACCGTGAGCTGGCAGTGCCCTCATGCAGCCCAGGAGGCAAATCAAGTGCTGGACTGCATCAAGAGGAGTGTGGCCAGCAGGGCAAAAGAGGGGATTCTGCCCCTTTACTCTGCTGAGATCTCGCTTTCAGTACTGTGTCCAGTTCTGGCACCCCCAGCATAAGGAGAACACAAGAGTTGCTGGAATGAATCCAGAGGAGGGCTGGAGCACCTCTGCTAAGAGGACAGGCCGAGGGAGCTGGGGCTGTTCAGCCTGGAGAAGAAAATTCTTGGGGTACATTATGTCGGAATGCATGCACAGACTCCCTTATTAGTGAAGCAGGAATCATTTATTGGTACAGAACAAACAGTTTATATAGGAAAAAATCAAACAGGGTAAGCCATTCCCTGACATTCTTACACGACTGCTGCAAATTGAGTTTTCTCCTTTGATATGCAGCTGTCCATTGTTTTCTTTATCCCATATCAGGTTGATCTCCAGCATGGAGGCAAGCATCCTCCTGATGATAGTATCTACAAGCAGGAATACAGTTTCCAAAGGACTTGAAGCAATATCCCAGAAGTCTGTGCTGAGGGGTATTCCTGTGCTCAAGCATGGCAAGAAATACCTGGATAGAACCAATAGAATAAGGAAAACAAATCTGTAGCCACACATACAAATTCACCCTGGGAAAAAAATGAGACTGGTGTTTAGACAGAGGAAGAGAGTTGAGGGTTCCTCAATAATTACTCAAAATTGAAAAAGGTTGCTACAAATAGGAAGGAAACAATCTACTACCCATTGTTATTGATTAAATAATGTATCACTCATGTGAAAAATGCAAGCAGCAATCAAAACAGAAAAATAAACATTGAAATTCAACAGCAGAACATGTTTTGATAGAAACCAGACTTGAGAAAGTAGGATAATCTCTGCAGCTGGAGGTCTTTAGGAACAGGTTAGAGAACCATGATGCAGTGGCATTTGTTTGGGACATGGAGATTAACTAAATGACCTCTTGAGGTCCCTTCCAGAATGTCAGGTGTCAGAAATAAAGTGATACTGCAATACAGTGAGACTTGACTAAGGGAATGCTCAAAGATAGCTTGCAAATGATTAGGGGAAGTAAGAACTAATAAAAAAGAAAAACAAAATAGAATGGGTTTTATCTGTATAAATAGAAAGACACAGAGGGGAAAAAAAGTTGTAATATTTTAAAAATCTTTCTCATTCTTATAAGATTCAACTAGAATGGATATGGCAAATAACTGTTGAAAAAGGCACTGAAAAAAAATAATTATCAAAGATCAGGATGGCAAATTCTTCATCTGAGGTGGAAGTGGAAAGATTTAGCACTTCAGAAGACCAGGCACAAACTTCACTGCACAGTAATGAATAAAAAAATCTAGGCAAAATTAATGACAAAGTATAAAACACCTCTGAGAAAACATGCATGCCAGAAATGCATCTTTATGAACCATGAAAATAGAAACCATATGCTGCAGGAAATGTCCTATCAATAACTACACAATAATTATTTTTCTGACCTTAATATTATGCAAAACTTTAAAACATTTTTTTGGAAGAAAAAAAAAAAATCCTTGAAAACATGCAGATTAAAACAAGGATAAAACAATCTGTTACCCAAAAGAGATTGTCCTGATATCTCAGCAAGAAACTATTTTTATAGGAAAATTTAAATATAGTAGATTTATTTTCTCCTGCTCTTCAAATATGGTGCTTTATGCAAAACAGCTGGTGAAACCTGACTGTGTAGGAATTAGTAAATAAAGTCTGATGGGAAAAAGAAATGACTTATGGAAAGTGACACCTGGGCATGCTCAAGGGGGAAATACCAATCTGGATGGAGGTTTCTCTTCTCTGCCATTTTCAAATAAAAGAGAAATACCCAGAGATTGGGTGTTAAGTCCCTGGGACCAGAGCAGAGGATTCATGAAGTGAAGCCAGAGAAGCAGACAGGCCTAGGACAGCCTGGTACTCTGGGGTGTTGTGGAATGAAAGTGTCCCACAACACACGTTGTATTGCTTCTGAAGTGTTGATGCTGACAATGGTAAGAAGTCACGGTGCAGCGCAGCACACTCTGCAGAGGTCAAGTATCTGCCCTCATGTGTGTAGGCCATTTTGGGGGTGCCAGAGGAGGTCTGCTTAGGCTCAGTAGCATGGAGATGGAGGGCAGCATCTCCTTGGGGCATGACCTGTGAGGAAGAGAGTGTTAGAGTCACATGCAAATAAATGACTGAATGCTGATTAGGTGATGACCTGAGGTTAACATAACTGAATAGGACAGAGAAAATGCTGGACAAGACATGAGAAAAATATTGGATTTAACAACAACAAGCTGACAAAAAGCAACAGCAATGTGAGGCACAGCTAGATCTTAAAGGGATAAGGAGAAGGTATGTAAGAAACAGACAAACTTCACAGATAATTGATGAAGAAAAAGGGGAGCTTCAGAAAGCAGAGACTTGGTAGACCACCACTGCCAAAGAAACATAATATTTTGTAAGGTTGTCCTCTTGTTACCTGAGTAACTAAATATGGGTACAGATGCAGCAAAAGTGGTAGCAATAGGGGAAAACTAATGAAGGTCAGATTGTTTATGTTGTATGGGATAAGGGTGGGAAATGGAATGAATAGTGAGGCAAAAGGGGAGAGGAATAGACAGAAGATACTGAGAGAAAATAAACATTTTTTTTTTCTACTTCCTGATAGAAGAGGCAAAGTTTTGAGTTTGCAAAACTAATGCTATCCTTTCAAGAGTGCAGGTGACATCTCCGTGCAGTTCTGGTGCCAAGTTCTGCTATACACATTAGGAAAGGCTGACCCAGTGAGAATAAGCAGCAGCATAAACTGTAGAAGTGAGAGTAAATAAAGGAAAACAGCTTTCACTTCTCAAAGGATTACAATAGCCCTGAAGCTATGCAAGTCAGTATCTTCCTAACCTCAAGTAATCTAAAGCAATCCTGCACCTGCCCCTGCTAAATTGCAAAATGAATACAACCTTGCAAAGACACCCAGTGTTATAATAAGCAGGGTTATTCAACTGCAGCCCAGAAGCTGAAGTAATTAAAGACTTATGTATTCAAAAAAAGAGCTGTGTGCCAACTCAATCACATCTAGGAGAGTATACATATTATAGACAAATTGTCTCTCAGACTCAGGAAGAGTTACTATATTTTTGCTGAGCATGACAAGAGCTCTCTCTATAGAACAGTGATGATTTACAGAGAGGAAAAGGTGTTACTGATACACTCCTTGATGTTTCAAGGAAGCTGACAAGGAAAGAAGTTGTATCAGGGCATTCAAATGGATCCATTCTTCACCAAACTGATTCACTTGACCCTAACAGTCCAATTTGACACTAAATAAATAAAATCTTAATAATCTCAGCAAAATTTATTAATGAATCCTTTCCATCACAGAAGAACCCCAAATGCCTGTATGAGCTGGAATAACATCTACATTTTCATAGAATGGTTCAGGTTGGAAAATACCCTTGAGATCATCAGGTTCAACCCTACACTACCAACTTCACCACTAAACCATATTGCTAAGCACCACATGTAAATGACCTTTAAACACATCCAGGGATGGTGACTCAACCACCTCCCTGGGCAGCCTATTCCAATGCTTGACTGAAATGCCTGAATTGTGGCCACTAAATAATTTCCAGTTATTCTGGAGCTATCTGTTCAAAACAAAACCAAGCTCAGTGTAACAGAGGAAACAAGGGGGGGGGGGGGGGGGGGAGCAGGGGAGAAGTATTCTTTTGTTTTATTAGTTTAGAATTTAATCATGTCCAGATTAAAGTATTCATGCATGATGATGGGGATAGTTGAGTAGGGCAAGAATAGAACACAGTAAAACAGAAGAGAAAGAACACATGCCCTTGTCAAAATATTCAGGCTGCACAAATGAAGCCAATTAACAACTCAACTGAAAATATCTCTTCTCCCAGGCAGGGGGAATTATTTTAACACATATAGCTTTATGTTTTCAACAGCTAGAAAAAAATGAATGTACATTACTAAAGGAAGTAATAGCAATGATCGTAGCTAACTATGAAAGGTCTTTTGTTTGGTGAATCATCCACATTTTTAAGTGCTCACAATTATATGTTGAAAAATCCCATTTCCTGAAGTTGTGACCTAATTTGCTCTCAACGCAAAGAGAAGTGTTTTTAGACCCTTAAGTAAAACTGGCTGAGGTTGCTATAAACTGCTGTAATATGTAGGCATAACTGGCTGTTGGAATTTTGTAGAATAGTCATCACAGCAAGAAAAGAATCTTTAATGTAAAGTTCAAATCTTATTCTTCTGTGGTTTTTACTAAGATGCAGGAACAAAAGGATAGCAACAACTTGAGAAGTTGTGAATTTTTAAACACTCTAATTTCATACAGACTTCCTGATTGCTGAAAAGAACATGTGGATAAGATCACAGAATGTCAGGGGTTGGAAGGGACCACTAGAGATCATCAAGTCCAACCCCTCCACCAAAGCAGAATCACCTGGGGCAGGTCACAAAGGAACACATCCAGGTGGGTTTTGAAAGTCTCCAGAGAAGGGAACTCCACAACCTCTCTGTGAAACCTGTTCCTGCCTGGAAAGCAGCTCCAGGGAGCAGAACTGTGGACAATGAGTTATCCATAGGACCGTAATGCAGCCAAGAAGGACAATGTGGTACATTAAGAAGAGTGTTGTCAGTGGGTCAATGGAGGTTCTTCTGTCCCTCTGCTCTGGTAAGACCACATCTGGAGTGCTGTGTCCAGCTCTGGGCTCCCAGTTCATGAAGGACAGGGAAATGAATAAGGGACTAGGACATCTGTCTGATGAGGGAAGGCTGAGAAACATGGAGCTGTTTAGGCTCTGGCAGGGGGGCTGGACTCTGTCTTTCAAGGTCCCTTCCAATCCCTAACATCCTGTGATTCTCTGATTCTGTGAATGGTCATGTCACCCATGCCATGCAGCAAGCGTGCTGTATTATAATTTTGCACATACTTTTATATAAACCCCTGTGTGCTTAACAATGATTACAACAAAAGCAGTCTCACTCACAAGCAGCACTCTGTTCTTTAGCATCAGAGGCGATGGCAGACCACTTAACACAACATAGCACAGGAATGAGCTGTGGAAGTACAACAATGTATGCCTCTAGCCTGTACAACATGCAAGTGTCTCGTGACAGTTTTAATGATTCTTTTCTTACATAGTAATTGTCACATGAATATTGTCATTGACACAAACAGGATCTCCAAAATGTTCTAGAGTGTGCACAAAGAAGTTACAAATTCAAATAGAAAAGTTATTCTGAAGAACATTTACCATAAACATAAAGAAATTAAAGACCAAGGTCATCTCATGTGGTTGGCATGACACAGAGGAAAGGTCCCACTCAAGTATTAGACAAGTGGGATTGGACAGAAATATTGCTATTGATAAGGAAAAGGGTGAAAACAGTGGAAAACTAGAACTAGGAATTAAGCTTGCCCTTAAAAATCAAGAGCTGTTGGGCACTTTCATTCTCTTTGAATTTGATAGGAGTTTCACATTATTTGCTTTATGGGAAGCTACAAGGTCTGTGAATAATTAGCAACAGTTTCCTAAATTGTGAGTTAAGTCACTGGCAATGACTAGAGGTGGATGACATAGCCTCAATTTCTAGCTTAGCATGAAAGCCACAAGAAGTGGTTTAAATTTATCTAGGTCCACAAGGTGAATCTTGACTAGATGAGTGCTGTGATGGATGAACCAAGATAAAGGTTTCCGTATAGGAGATATCAGGAAACGGCACTCATGGACAATGCCATGGTGTTATTAATAGAATGATCAGCAGCCTCAGGGAGGCAACAGGCTTCAACTGACTGCTAGAAGATTTCTTCTCCTGTTGTCAGCTACCTCACCCATCATAGAAATACATCTGGCTCAGGTAAGGACATCAGAGCACTGCTGCCATTTCAGTGACTGCTAATGCTGCTCAGTGACTCCAGACCAAAACAAGAACCTCCAGCCATTCATTTGTTACTGAATCTGTTCCATGAGTCTAAATATCAAACCAGCTTCAAGCAGAGTGCCTATCCACAGGTAATATCATCTATCAGACAGATCAGAACCTCACCAGTTGCTCATGTAAGAAACTGAAGGTCTCTCATTAGTCTCTGCAGCATAATGTGTATAGCTGACAAGTTTTTGTAGCTGTCCATGAAGAATTTTGAGCTTTTGTGTCTCAGTGTACATCCTAATTTGATAACTTAAATGATCAAATCGCAGGCTCTTAGATCACAGAAAACCTTATTTTATCACCACTGGGATTATTTTGTTTCATAGGTAGTTCACTGGATTTCAACTCTGTTTTCATTTAACTGCAGGAAGAATTGGATTTCAATATACAGAAAGATGGATAAAATCTCACTGCAGTACTACTCTCCTCTGCAGAATTACAGACTCAAAGGAAAAGATGTATCCCTGGCAGGGAAAAGCAGTTTCCAATGAACACAGACTCATAAATTTGAAGGCCAAGAAAAAGATTATTATGATCATTTATGCCTTCATGCATAGTTCAATTTACAGAATATCCTACAAGTGATTGCAGTGTCAAATCTAATGATTTACAGCTGAACTGGAGAACATGCCATGAGAATGACGGGAACTTCTCCATAACGATGCAGTGTAGCCCAGTCTGCTCTGCAGTGCTATACAGCAGCTCTCTTCCTAGAAAATTATGGAAGAAAAAATAATCTCACACTTGCAAAAACTTTGGTTTAAAACATTTCTCAGCATTCTTCCATATCTTATTTTGAAACGAGACTGAATTTAGTTTTCAAAAGCAAACACATTGTTACAGTATTCACTGAGCTCTGCCATATGGGATATTCAGTGACAATTTGTGCAAGTATCACCCCCGACATAGCTGGCACATCCCAGATTCACTTCTGATGTGAGGGTATATTTGTAATGAACAGTGTGAGTGACCCGATCTCTTCTGTAGCTCTACTATGCATTACTCTTTGTTAGACATATTTACTCAGTACTTCATTCAAGAAGCTTTATCCAAATTTCAAAGGTACTTCAGTGGGTTAAATATAAAAGTACACTTAGTCCATACAGTACTTTAAGGAGCAACTAAATGAAAGGAAACAACGCTGCTTCAACACATTAGGATCAAAGAGTTCAGCAGATGCCTGTGAGAACAGGGGAAGCCCAGGGTCTAAAAGCAATGCTCAGGGAGGATAAGAACACTGCAGAGAAACAGGGTGAGCTCTTGGTGTCCATGTTCTCTTGCAGCAGAAACTGGGGTATTCTTCTCGAGAATGGCCAGAACATATCCGAAATGTCAAGTAACTGAATGGAAGAAACCATGGCAAAAACAGATAGCAAGAGATTCAAGCCAGACTAGGAATGCCAACAGAACAAGAGGACACAGTCTCAAGCTGTGCCACAGGAGGTTTAGGCTGGATGCTAGGAAGAAATTCTTCCCAGAAAGAGTGATTTGCCATTGGAATGGGCTGCCCAGGGAGGTGGTGGAGTCACCATCACTGGAAGTGTTTAAGAAGAGACTGGATGGGGCATTTATTGCTGTGGTTTAGTTGATTAGATGGCATTGGGTGATAGGTTGGACTCAATGACCTCAAAGGTCTTTTCCAACCTGGTTAATTATATTCTACTTTTTTGGATGCTGAGTTTCATATACTTCTGGGTTTTGCCTTATGGCTTGAGTGGGCAAATCCTTATGATGGAAAAAGGGTCTTTGAGAGGAGGTGGCCTATGAGTGCATAGAGCTGTACCTGGATGACTGCCATACCCAGATCAGCTAACCACCCCAGCTTTTCCCCAGAGAGAGGCTGTCACTCCCTATGCCTTTAGAAGCTGACTTCATGAACTAAAATAATCTCAGAATCTTAACCTGCAGCTTCCAAAACAGTACCATTCATAATTCCCTCCTTCAAGCTCCCACCCTAAAACCAACATCATGCCAAGGCCAGTGGGACAGCAGAGCTCCCAAGGGACCAGTGGTATCAGGGAAATCCTGGATGTCAAGAGGAGGGTTTCAATGCCAGACTTCCCATGAGAACCAAGGAGTGCAAAGAAACCACACAGCCACTTAGTAGTCTAGGGACTGGATGACTTCTGTCAAGTCCCTTTGACATTCAAGTGAGTGTTGCCCAAGGACTGCTTTGGGTTGGCTCTTACAAGACATTCTCATGATGTTCTCCAAGAAAAACATTGTTTGGCATTAACAAGATAAATGAGTTTACTTCGTAGGCCTTCAACCCTCTCAGTCCTGACTGGTCAATGTACCAACAGATACTGGTACTTGAAGTCTCATTCCTTCACAGAGATTTTCACTGGCAGGGAGGAGATATCCTCATGGCAGAAAGCTCTTGCAGGGGCCCATAGGGGCATTCTGAACTTGGTGCTTTCTCGTATGAACACAGTCCCAGAAGAGAAAGTGACACAAAATCCATTTGCACAGGTCAATACCTCTACTGATGTATTTCCTAGTGAGGCCAGTTGAAGGCAAAGTCTGAATACAGCAAGACGTTCCAGATAGGAACCAGAAGCTTAGAGCTCAGAGCCATCTCCACGCACATATTATAGATGCCAACTAAACACTAGTAAATGATTAACAGGATGGTGTGCATTAGCCTCAGCTTTTGGTTCCCTCCCACTATTTCTGGATATGAGTTTGGTTTTTTTTTTAAATATAGATGATGAGGAATTCTGTATTTAGAGAAATTAAGTAAGTATTCGTATCTCTCTGGAGCTCAGGCAGAGAGAGCCCTGTTCCTCACTCCTGGAATAGCCTAAGAACACAAATCAATCCTTTCAGCTGAAGGCAGTTTCCTTCAGAGTCTATCCAAAGTCTTAAGCACCCAATTCCTCCTTGAGATCTTACAGAGTAAAGCAGCAATCCCCTTCTTCCTTCTATCAATTTAATGGCCTCTGAAGGTCATCTAGTTTAGCCCCCCTGCCTCCCCTATCTTCCCAAAGCAGCTCCTGCTCCCTCTAATACCATCCTCCACCCTACCTAAACAGCTCCTGCTCCACCACTACCATTTTTGCACCCATTCCAGAAACAGGGGCAAGACCCTCAACTAGCCAAGATACCACACAGAGGAGCTCAGCCCCAGTAAGGAGGCCCAGTCAGCACCTGTGGATGATATTGGAGTAGTCATCAATCATTGCCCTACCTAACCGGGGGGCCACCAGGCCCCCCGGCCTTTGTTGTCACCACCACCATCACCCAGTGTGCACCATGGGCACTCACCTGTGATGAGAGGAGGATCCTCCAGCCCAGATGGGCTCAGCTTGGGGCTTCTGCCTTTCCTAGGGGGAATTAAAAAGGGGAAGGGGGTGGGGAAGGCAAAGTGGCCACACCTGGGGTGGGAGGAGACTCCAATAGAGCCCAGATGCTCTGGGATTTGAGGGGGAAAAGGGGTAGAAAAGGGGCAGACTGTGAAACCATTGCTGTTGAGAAAGAATGGGTATTAAAATAATATTCAAATAGGAATTATTGACTTTAAGTGATTGCTAGATGCTTAATATGGCTACTTTCAGGATGTTCCCTTCTTCTTGGATATTAAATAATTTAATGGCAAACCCAGACATGATTTTGATAGGCCAGCATTAAGTTCAATAAACAAAAAAACCCCACACACCTTCTGCTAAGGTAAATGTATAGCATTAACATCGCAGCAGACTCTTTATCTCAGCCAAGAGGGGGTTTCTGAGGTTGTTTTCCCACCCATCTGTGTGTGTGGGAGGGGGCTTGCTTCTGGGAGCAGGCTGTGTGAAGCCAGGACACTGCTGGGCTGAAGACAAGCCAATGAATTTAGCTGGCAGAGTTGAACTCTCCTACAGCTAAACAGGAACAGTCCATGGCACAATGAACCCTGTGGTCTTTCCTGTGTGAGTATGGAGACAATATGAGTATGAGATGGAAACCCTTTGTTCTACAGGCACATGTGCATGAGTTACAAAGAACAGTAAAGAGAAGAGATAGTTCTTCCAGAAGGAAAGCTGCACTTGTCTACCAAGAGCAGTTCTCTGATCCTAGTACATGGGCAGCAGATCCAAATATGAGTAGGGTAAGATCTGGATGAGGCACTTAGTGCCATGGTTTAGTTGATTAGATAGTGTTGGGTGATAGGTTGGACTTGATGATCTCAAAGGTCTTTTCCAACCTTGATTCTGTGAGATTCTGAGATTCTTTCTAGGTACAGGAATGTCTGAACACTTGAGATGGATCTCAGGCAGAATACCTGCCTTTAGCTGTGTCATGGTTAGTGTGGCATCCAAGAAACTATTTATTTTCCCTATGGACCTTGCAGTCATTCAGTTAACACTCTTATTAACAGAATCTGCCCAAATGGAGGCTGCAAAGGAGAATTTAATCTTCATGTTATTTCAAGGCTGATGCAAAATTTAATTTACTGAAGGAATAGAATAGAACAGACCAGACCAGGTTGGAAGAGACCTTCAACTCAGAACAGACTGAAACTGAAGCTGAAGCTGAAGTGAGTGAGAGCAAGAATGTTAGACATATTTGCTATGGTACATCTCACATCTGACCAATGAAATTTATTTAGGATTAATCTTTGTTTTCCTTTTTACACTTAAACATTCAGCTAGAGAATTCTGTAGCTGTCCTTTTTTTAAAGGCACAGCTTAACCTGTCACAACATTCCAGCAAGTCAACATCTTTCCTAAACTGAGGGGCCCAGAACAGGACTCAAGGTGTGGCCTAAGCAGTGCTGAGTATAGGGGCAGAATGACTTCCCAGCTCCTGCTGGCCACACTGTTCCTGATACAGGCCAGGATGCCATTGGCCTTCTTGGCTACCTGGGCACACTGCTGGCTCGTGTTCATGTCAACCAGCACCCCCAGGTCCCTTTCTGCCTGGCTGCTCTCCAGCCACTCTGACCCCAGCCTGTAGCACTGCATGGGGTTGTTGTGGCCAGTGTGTAGAGCCCGGTGCTTGGATGTGTTAAATCTCATGCCGCTGGATGCTGCTCATCTGTCCATCCTGTCAAGGTCACTCTGCAGAGCTCTCCTACCCTCTAACAGATCAACACTTGCCCCTACAAGAAAATGTGTTGAAACCATGTGGAGATAAAGCCATCTTCAAAACCTCTTGAAATGGTAACAGTGCCTGGAAAGGACTTACTGCCCAGCTTCTCTGGCAAGAGCATTTCTCACCTGAGCTCCAGAAAGCTGCTTCCATACTATCAGTGCACCCATCAGCAAGTAGCCACAGTGGAAAACATGAAGAAAAAGGGAACCAGTGGACTGCACAGTGTCTCTTCTGCCCTGGAATAACCAGGCAGCTATTAGAAATCCAGTCCTAGTTCAGTGCATAATTATTGCTGCATTACTTTTGGAAATGACTGACTTTTATCAGACTTGATAGCTCCTCCCCTGGAAAAGGTCAGTGTCTCCCCAGGGAAGTACTGCTCACAGCCTGTGAGAGATTGCCTGAGAGTCATACCCTTTTGTCAGCTGACCTTTAAACACAATAATGTCAGTTTGTTAACAAGAAACTTGCATTTGTTAAAGTCCTTAAGTGTTAGTCTGACATGACTTGCCATTTAAAACATTTAGATGATTTTTCCTACCCTGTGATACCATGACAATGCTCTGGCATTAATCTTTGAGGTCACCTACTAGGCAGATTCCCTCTCTAGCCCATATTTGCAAGCAATATAAATACTATTTTTAAGGAAGTTCAGACAGAAGTTCAAAGAAATACCATGCAATTTTCAAAAGCTTTTACAGTGGGGACTAGGAATGCCCATTCTGCTTCTCTCTGTCCCCCGTTTGTCAATGTTGGGAAATCCAGGGAAAGTTTTTTTTGCAGTAGATGATCTCTGAGATCCCTTCCAACCTGAGCCATTCTGTGATTTCATGGGTCTTATTAAATCAGAGCTCTGAAATGCCAATACCATATTCATCCTCTCTGTACTAACGGAGCAGACACTGAACATTTGATTAAAGACAACAGGAGTGCAAAAGTCTTTTCAAGATAAGAATTTAGCTAGAGTATATTTGAGCAAATACAACTCATGCAACACAGCAGCATAAATTGAGATACAGATTCCTGAAGTCCTAGGCTTCTGGTGCTGCCTGTATTGAGAATGACAGGCATGATAACTCAGCCTTTTGGGGAACACATATGTTAGGGACAGAAAATAAAGGATTTTATGTCAGATTATCTAGGGACATCATTTCACTTGTCACATTCTTACACAAACAGAAGGTCAGGTTCTTTCAGATCCTCTCCTAGGAGTTAGTCAAGTAGCTACAGAGTATAGGCATCAAGCCAAAGATAAATCTTCCCTAGAAACTAGCAGAGTCCCTGATGCACAGCCATTCTTCCCTTGAAGGCTGCTTATATAGACAATCTATCAAAATGTCCAGGATGCCTTTCTGCCTACCAAGTTTTCTTCCAAAGAAAAGTGAGAAAAATGTGCATGATGATAACCACCATGTGAGGACTAAGGCTATGATGCAGAGCACACCTGCCTCCAGCATGGACACATCCATGTAGAATCACAGAACTGTCAGGGTGGGAAGAGACCTCAAGAATCATCTAGTTCCAACGCCCCTGCCATGGGCAGGGACACTTTCCATTTTATCACATTGCCCAGAGCCACATCCAGCCTGGCCTTAAAAACTTCCAGGGATGGGGCTTCCACACCTGGGCAATCTGTTCCAGTGTCTCACCACCCTCATGGTGTAGAACTTCTTCCTAACATCTAATCTAAATCTCCCCTCCTCTAGCTTGCATCCATTCCCCCTAGTCTTATCACTACCAGACACCCTAAAAAGTCCCTCACCAGCTTTCTGGTAGACCCCTTTCAGATACTGGAATGCCACAGTAGGGTCTCCTTGGAGCCTTCTCTTCTCCAAACTAACCAACTCCAGCTCTCCTAGCCTGTCTTCACAGGAGAGGTGCTCCAGCCCTCCGATCATCCTCGTGGCCCTTCTCTGGACATGTTGCAACATGTCCATATCTTTCTTGTAATAGGGTTTCCAGAACTCTACATGGTACTCCAGGTGAGGTCTCATGAGAGCAGTGTAGAGGGGGAGAGTCACCTCGCTTGACCTGTTGTCTGTGCTTCTCTTGATGCAGCCCAGGATGTGATTGGCTTTCTGGGCTGCAAGTGCACACTGGTGGCTCATGGTGAGCTTCTCATCCACCAACACCCCCAAGGCTTTTCCTTCAGGGCTGCTCACAGGCCAGTCACTGCCCACCCTATATCACTGCCGGGCATTGCCCCAACCCAGATGCAGGACCTTGCACTTGGTCTTGTTGAACCTCATGAGGTTGTCATGGGCCCACCTCTCCAGCCAGTCAAGGTCCCTCTGGATGCCATCCCTTCCCTCCAGCGTGTCTGCTGCACCACACAGCTCGGTGTCACCAGCAAACTTGCTGAGGGTGCACTCAATGCCACTGTCCATGTCGCCAACAAATATGTCAAACAAGACTGGTCCCAGTACTGATCCCTGAGGGAGTCCGCTTGTCACTGGCCTCCACTTGGCCATGGACCCACTGACAGCCACTCTTTGGGTGCGGCAATCAAGCCAGTTCTTTATCCACCAAGTGGTTCATTCATCAAACCCATATTTCACCATCTTGGAGACCAGGAGGTCATGCAGGACAGTGTCAAAGGATTTGCTCAGGTCCAGATAAATGCATCAGTTGCTCTCCCCTTGTGTATTGATGTTGTGACCTTGTCATAGAAGGCCGCCAAGTTTTCAGGCAGGATTTGCCCTTGGTGAAGCCCTGCTGATTGTACCAAATCACCTCTTTCTTATTCTTCTGCCTCAGCAGTGCCTCCAGGACGATCTACTCCATTATCTTACTGGGCACAGAGGTGAGACTGACTGGCCTGTAATTCCCTGGTTCATCCCTCTTTCCCTTTTTGAAAATGGGGCTTATGTTTCACTGTTCTACTCAGCAGGGACTTCCCCAGACTGCCATGACTTTTGGAGTACAATAGAGAGAGGTTTAGTGACCTTGTCTACCAGTTCCCTCAGTACCTGTGGGTGTATCCCATCAGTTCTCATGGACTTGTACACTCTTAAGTTCTTCATCTGGTCATGAACCTGATCTTCACTCACAATGGGCAGTTCCTTCTTCCAGTCCCTGCCGTCGTCTTCCATTCTTCTGGGAGTGTGGCTGGAGCCCTTGCCAGTGAAGACTGAGGTAAAGAAGTCATTGAGAACCTCAGCCTTCTCCACATTGCTTGTCACCAGTTCACCTGCTTCCTTTCTGAGAGGGCCCATACCTTCCTTAGTCTTCCTTTTGCCATTAATGCACCTGTAGAAACTTTTGCTATTCCCCTAGATTTAGCTAGATAGCTAGATTTATTTCTAACAGAGCTTTAGCTTTTCTAACTAGGCCTCTTGCTGCTCAGACAGCTTCCTTACATGCCCCCCATTCTAGCTGTCTCTTCTTCCACTCCTTGTACAGTTTCTTTTTGTGTGACAGTATGTCTAGTAGCTCCTTGCTCATCCAGGCAGGTCTTCTAACAGTCTTTCCTGCCCTTCTATTTGTTGACATATTTTGCTCCTGGGCACAGAGAAAGAGATCCTTGAATATGGACCAGCTGTCCTAAGTCCGAGCTGAGAACGTCCCTTGAACACGCCGCGAGGTCGGCGGGAATCGGCTCTTCGCGCCGCTGGGGCCTGTGACTGCTACGTCACCCCCGGCTGATTTAAACGCGCTTTACTGCCGCACGCGAGGGTCTTTCGTCGGGAAGCCGTGCCGGGACCGCACCGGGACCTGCAGCCACCGGGGACCGTCCGACTCTCTCCTGTTGGGGCCGCCGGAGCTGAGAACGTCCCTTGAACACGCCGCGAGGTCGGCGGGAATCGGCTCTTCGCGCCGCTGGGGCCTGTGACTGCTACGTCACCCCCGGCTGATTTAAACGCGCTTTACTGCCGCACGCGAGGGTCTTTTCGTCGGGAAGCCGTGCCGGGACCGCACCGGGACCTGCAGCCACCGGGGACCGTCCGACTCTCTCCTGTTGGGGCCGCCGGAGCTGAGAACGTCCCTTGAACACGCCGCGAGGTCGGCGGGAATCGGCTCTTCGCGCCGCTGGGGCCTGTGACTGCTACGTCACCCCCGGCTGATTTAAACGCGCTTTACTGCCGCACGCGAGGGTTCTTTCGTCGGGAAGCCGTGCCGGGACCGAACCGGGACATGCAGCCACCGGGGACCGTCCGACTCTCTCCTGTTGGGCCGCCGGAGCTGAGAACGTCCCTTGAAACACGCCGCGAGGTCGGCGGGAATCGGCTCTTCGCCGCTGGGGCCGTGGACTGCTTACGTCACCCCGCGCTGATTTAAACGCGCTTTACTGCCGCACGCAGAGGGTCTTTTCGTCGGGAAGCCGTGCCGGGTACCGCACCGGGACCTGCAGCCACCGGGGACCGTCCGACTCTCTCCTGTTGGGGCCGCCGGAGCTGAGAACGTCCCTTGAACACGCCGCGAGGTCGGCGGGAATCGGCTCTTCGCGCCGCTGGGGCCTGTGACTGCTACGTCACCCCCGGCTGATTTTTAAACGCGCTTTACTGCCGCACGCGAGGGTCTTTTCGTCGGGAAGCCGTGCCGGGACCGCACCGGGACCTGCAGCCAACGGGGACCGTCCGACTCTCTCCTGTTGGGGCCGCCGGAGCTGAGAACGTCCCTTGAACACGCCAGCGAGGTCGGCGGGAATCGGCTCTTCGCGCCGCTGGGGCCTGTGACTGCTACGTCACCCCGGCTGATTTAAACGCGCTTTACTGCCGCACGCGAGGGTCTTTTCGTCGGGAAGCCCGTATTGTCACGTTTGCGCTACTTTTTTTTTTTTTTTTTTTTTTTTTTTTTTTTTTTTTTTTTTTCTTCTTTTTTTCTCTTTCCTAGTGGGTGCTGTGGTAAGGGACAATCATGGTAGTAACTCGTAGCAAAAACTACCTAAAAAGTCAGTGTCGACCCAGACTGAGGAAGAACACAAGCAGGTAGCTGTCCAGGTATCTGGCTGTAGAGAGTGCTGGAGCCTGGCTCTTGAGATGCAGAGTAGTAGGGGTAAACTCTTGCATAAGGTGTGAGCAGATTGACTACCTACTTAATCTGGTGGCCAGACAAAAGGATGAGGTTGCTAGTCTTAAAAGTGTAAGGGAATGTAGGGAAGAGAAGAACATGAAGAGGAAAGAGATAAACCAGAGGGGGAAAGATATGAACATGAGTAAGCAGGCTCTGCAGGCTCCCACAGCAGAGGCTGGTTACCCAAAAAGCATGAGGGGAAGGGACACAGGTTCCTCTCAAAAGACACAAGGTTAAACCTCCTTGCCTTCCCACACCTTCCCCGTGCTCTTGAAAAACAGGTATGGGGCACTGGGAGATCGAGGGTGAGGTGGTCCTGTTACCCAGAGGACCACCCATCTGGGGTTCTCCCTGAGGCTAAAGAGCCTAAGGGTAAACAACCCTAAGGTTAAATGGCCTAAGGCAAAACAGCCTAAGGTTTAAACAACCCTCCCCTGGCATCAGGACCTGCTCCCTCAAGAAAAAGAGGAGGGTAATTGTTATTGGTGATTCACTTCTGTAGGGGAATGGAGGGCCCCATTTGTCGGCCAGGACCCATCTCACAGGAACTCTGTTGTCTCCCTGGAGCCCACAATTAATGATGTTACCAGAAGGCTACCCAGGCTGTACAGCCTTCTGACTATTATCCCTTGCTACTTATGCAGGTAGGGAATGATGATGTTGTAGTCAGAACTCCCAGGGCTATCAAAATGATTTCAGGGCCCTGGGAGATCTGGTTGAGGGGACAGGTGCTCAAATAATTTTTTCCTCAATACCCTTAGTTGCAGGAGGGAATACCACAAGGAACAGGACAGCAGCCATAATCAACAAGTGGCTTAGAGGCTGGTGCAGACAAAGAATTTTGGGTTTTTTGATCTTGGTAAAATTTCTACTGCACCAGGCCACCTGGCAACAGATGGAGTACATCTGTCCCAAAGAAGGGGAAAGGTCACAGTATATGAGAATGGCCTGTCCCCCAAGGTAAAAGATTCTGGGGAGGGAACTGGCAGCTCTCATCGACAGGGCTTTTAAACTAGTTTCGAAGGGGGGAGGGGCTGAAACTAGTCCACCTCAGGCAAGAGTCTGGGGGCAGTAAGCTAGGGTCAGAGGCCAAAACAGCAGACCAGTCTGAG